>NC_064615.1:784081741-785331741 GCF_023898315.1 Schistocerca nitens | reverse complement strand
GTTTCATTGGATAATTTACAAAAATCATTACCCAAAGTAACTATTTTAAGATTCAAATTCAGCACAGCCTGTTAGCTAACATGCTTGATAAAAGTATCACTGTTTTTATTGCCCCAGTTTCAAATGAACCATCAGTATTTACAAACTATGTATTGCACTATTAATGACTTTATATTTGTCATTGCTTGCTATTACATATTTCCAGTGTCCTATTGACACTCTTTCAATATTCCTTAAACAATAATTCTCAATTATCTTTACAAGTATGCACAAAATTTATATGACATTCTAGTATTACAGACAGCACTAACAAAAGTAATAGTTATTTGGTGACTTTAACAATATTTCTAAATAATATGATAACTGATATGTTTGGCTTCACTTTTTAAAATTGTTTTTAGGCTGAAAAATCTCTCTAGGTCTCTCTTCCAGGTACAGGTATTAAAGTTACACACTATAATTTCTCATACACTCCTTGTCACATGTACACTGCAATTTAATAAATATGTATGCAGCGGGTTTCCTTGCATTTGTAAGCATATGCCGAAGACAATGACTGATTCTTAAGATTGTTTCTTACTGTAAAACAGTCATTCCATTACTTAACAAACATTACATTTATTTTCAAAGCTGAGCAAGATTTGTTTACAAGCTGCATGTTTAATCCCGTATATACAGGTGTCAATTCAGTGCCAGGTTCATAAATTTTAAATTTTCATCATTTTCACTAAAACTTTTTGTTATATCCCTAAAATCCAAGAGGTCTTTTTCATGAGACTTCATTGCAGTCAGAATTTAAGTTACTAATATCCTTAATCAACCTCACTTTCTGCATAGCTTTAGTCAAGCGAACAATGTTTAACTTTATAAATGACTGTACAGAATTGAAAAATTGAAGCAAGTTCAAGATTACATCTTACTTATTCTCTAAACTACGAGGGTAAGTCGATTATTATCCGCAATTTAGTTATATTTTTACTTATTTTGCTAGTACTGTCATTTTATGTTGATGACGCACGCTTTGTTTATTTCTTATTATATCTTTGCAATTTTCAAGCTGCTATGTTAGTTTCGTTATCGCTGCCGTGCTGTTAAACATGGCTGCGCCGCTGTCTATTTGCACCAAAGAAGAGCAACATTCAGTGATCCATTTTTTGTGATCAGAAGGTGTATCGGGCTGAAATTCATCGAAGAATTTTGGTACAGTACGGGAACAGTGTTTTGCCACAATGGAGTGTCTACGAATTGACTGAAAAATTCAGAAATGGTCGCACAAGTGCTACGCACGATGAAGGAGCTGGATGACTGTTTACTGCCACAAATGAAGAAACCATTGAGCATTCACGTAAAATGATTCTCTTAGAAAGACGGTTAACTACTGATGAAGTGGCACATCGTCTGCAAATTAGTCATGGTTCTGGCTACAGAATCATCCACAGCAGACTTGGGGTTCATAAAGTTTGTACAAGATGGGTCCCAAAACAACTCACACAGTTGCATAAACAAACGCACTTGGACATCTGCGATAAACGTTTGGATCGCTATGGTAACGAATGGGACAACTTCTTGGACACGATGAATACTGGTGACGAAACATGGATCCATCATTACGAGCTGGAGAGTAAACGGCAGAGTATCGAATGGAAACATCCAAATTCGACATACAAGGAAAAGTTTAAGACACAACTGTCCATAGGAAAACTGATGGTTATGGTTTTTTGGACACACGAGGTCCAGTACTAGAACATTATGGGGAAAGGGGTAGAACAATAAACAGTGTATGTTACAGTGAGATGCTTACTGCCCAGCTAAAGCCTGCAAATCAAAGCAAACTCTGAGGATTGCTGTCAAAAGATGATGTGTTGTTGCATGATAATGCCCATCCGCATACTGCTGCCCACACTGTTGAAATGCTCTAGAAACTCAAATCTGAAGTACTGGAACACCCTACATACTGTCCCGATCTTGCCCCTTCTGACTATCCCTTGTATGGTCCACTCAAACAGGTATAGGGGCCGTTGATCTGCCTCGGACAAAGCAGTGAAGGAAGCGCTGCATTCCTGGCTTGCAGCTCAACCGAGATCTTTCTTTTATGAGGGAATACGGAAGCTTGTACAACTATGGACGAAGTGCGTTGAAACGCAAGGAGACTATATCGAAAAATGTTCTTGGAAGTTGATTACAATAAAATTTTATAACTACTTTGCGGATAATAATTGACATACCCTAGTAAAATTTCATTTTAAATTACAAGATGCCTATCCATTATCTAGCATGAATCATGACGGCTAAGGTCCTAAGTGTGAGCTATAAGAACTAATGTGTATACTGGAAGCTTCAACAACAGCTGCAGGAAAGAATGGTCATAATAATGTTTACTATTGGGGCTCAGAAAACAAAGTTATATGTGAATATCTACATATACAGTTTCACTTAGTAACCTAGCTCAGTTTTTACAGAATAATTAATACTGCCTACCTTGTTTTTTATCCACTTGAGTATAGACAATGTAAGGAATAGCTGCCCTACATCCTTCAACAATTAACATTCTTATGCAATCCCTCCTCCCCAATCACCAATGCATTTACTGTTGTTATGGTGAGATATGAATGAAATTACAAAATAATTTTGAAGGCCTTGTTGAATTTTGTAATTATGGTTTGCTAAAAGTTAATTTGTGCCTTAAAGTATCTAATTAAATATTATCCCTAAAATTTGAATTACAACATGCATTCCAATACATTGTATTAAAGAATAGATAACCAATCACACATATTTATTATAGTACCATAATGAATCCATAAAGTGACATTTTCAATATAAGGCTGCCTGAAACAACTTGTTAAGCACATAATATACTTTTATTGCAGAGCAGCAAATTCATGTAAGATGAGTTCCCTATTGACTTTAGGGAAACAGTTACACTACAGCCGCTTTTTATTCTTTTTTATTTTTAATGGAATGAATGTTATGGGTTTAACATCTCATTAGTGTTGGGATCATTAGAAACAAAACATAGGCTTGGATTAGATTAGATTGATGCAGAAAATTAACTGTGGCCTCTTCAAGGGAACTGTCCTGCAATTCATGTGACCTAATTTAAGGAAACTACAAATAATCTGAATTTGGAGTGGTATGGATTTGAATCTCACTTCTCCCAAATGCGAATACAGGACCTTCAGCACTGCACCATATCACTCAGTATTCTTTGAGGACCAACATTTCTTTGCTACCATTATAAAGGCATTTGATATTATATACTGTATAAGTTTATAACATTTTACAGTTTCAGAATTAATAAAGGCTAGAATGTACAAATATATGAAAATTTTCAAATTTAACTTAATGGAGGACATCACCATGTACCTAATGTTTGTATCAAGCACCTTAGGAATGCTCACATTAACAATTTGTGCTACGTAGTCTATCAACAAAGGAAGCATTCTCCCCTCCACCCCATGAATACAGCAACCGTTGACATACAACAAAAACAATATTTGTAATAACAGGTCTATACAGAATAAAACGTCATTATGATGAGATATAATGCTCACTCGCTCACGCACTCCCACAAAACTTTTTTCTAGAGGTAATGAGGAACATCAAGCATGGTGAGATTGATCCAGCAAAGTAACATTGTTCCAGCTGTTCAAATGTCAGGACTACTAGACTACAAGCTGCCCAAGTTTGTTTTGGCTCAATATCTTTGATGCAAAAAAAAAAAAAAAAAAAAAAAGCACCAGAGAACCTTTACATGGGTAATTAGGAAGATAAGAGATGTGGCAAACATTTATTACCTGATAATATGCTTATCTTAGAACAGTCTGCATTTTGGCAATGAAACTTAACATTTCTCTAATGATCAAAGAGCAGATGAAAGAGATAGTTTTAAAGCTAGACTGGGATGACTTTGGTATTGGATACAGGAAATTTATAACTACACTTTCACTTCTCTTCTAAAGAAGTTAATTCAAAAATAATACAAAATGTGAAGCTTTACAGGAAATGTAGTATATACCTACTAAATAATACCTCCAGAGCAAATTTCAAAGATACAAAAAGATTCACAGGCATACCATGGAAACTGGATTTCTACAACACCTACAAAAGAAACATAAAGATGAGAGGACATCCTAATTCTAGAGTACCCTGAACATGTCAAGCAAATTTGTTTAATCAATAGGCCTAAATTTTGCCAGCTGTAAATATTCCAAACTATATTTTGGTAGTAAGAGGTGTTAGGTAAAATGAGTAATGAGTCCAACACTGTTAAATAATTCAATGAGGCAAAAATATGTTTGCAACTACATGTTTTAGATACAAAAAATTTGTAAAATATATCATGAATTCTCTGAAATTTCTCAGTTCAATATGCTACTGCCACTTCTCATTAATTCACTGTCTCATATCAGCCATTACCTACTTGCAGCCACCTTCAGAATGGTACATATAAATATTTTTTTATTCACTGAAGGTTGACACCTGGCATTTACTTTCTGAAACCTTCAGAAAAAATATGAACTGCAAAATATTTCTGCAATACACATTCGGACAGTAAAATACAGGCTGCAGCCAAGGAAACTTTCCATTTCAAAACAGTTCTTGAAATAGCAATTTTAAAATAAGATTTTTCACTTAACAACAATTTTAAAAAGAGATAAATTCAGAATGAATAAATAGACAAAAGAATTTGGTGATGTTTTCCCTTTCTGAACATGGGAAACAACTATGCATTTACATTAAAGAACTGAAACTCGCAGAACTATCATTTGTTACAATTATCGGTGACAAAGAATATTTATTATGCCTAATTATTTGAGTACCTCATTAGCTTTCTTTGTTTTCTGAGTGAAAATGACATATAATGCAGCAATGTTTTTTTTCCTTTCATAGCACTAGTTATACATGCTAATTCATGGCCCAATTGAAAGAAAGGAATGTGTGCAATAACACAAAACATCCTTTAAAATATTGGAACTATCATATCACACACAAGCTACTACCAGTCAGCATCTGCGACAAACAGAAAGTTACAGAAGATAAAACTATCTGCATGATGTATTACAAGCACCTTGTTCTTGTCACAGAAACTGATTCATGAACTAACAATGTGTCAAAATATTTTCATTTTGAAATGAGAACTTTTACGTATCTAGATCTCACTGCATAGATAAAACTGTTCACTGAACTGTTGTCTGCAGGATAATATTTCAGGTTTGTAAACAAAGATCCACATAATCCAATGTACCTCTGGCTGAAGTGGTCAGTGTTGTCAAAATATAATTGTGACCAATGGATCCAATGAAACACTGTATAATTTAAGGTGCTCTTGTAGGGCCAAGAGCCCCTAAAACTATCCTGCAGATGACAGTTTATTCATCAACCACAAAACTGGAGTATTTTTTATCACAGATTCATGATTATTATTAATTCTAAAAAATTCTGATGGATTCAACAGCCACCTCCTAGCACAAAAACTTAAAAAAACAGTAAATAAATGTGTTGCAAATAAAATAACAAAAAAATTAGTAAAAGTTTTACTAAAGAAGCAATCCATATTAAAAGTCAATCATCTTAAATAAATCACAACCCGAAGGCAAGAAAATCACAGAAGACAAATTCTGCAATGAAATATATGCATAAAACTGGCCAAAATTAATGAAATCCACATTTTCACTGAACAGTAGTAAACTGATAATGAAAATAAATGCAAAAAATTATGATACTTTGAAAAAGTAAATACAGTGCTTTCTAAGAACAGTCAGAATTAAAATTCATGATTCAGTGCTGTTAGCTGAAACTGTGTATGCTAAAACACAATTCAAGTCACAGAATAAGGGATAAAGTAAAACAGATCATTGAACAACATACCATTATGTACCTGCCTGTCAGTGGAATAGCACAATTTCCAACATAATTAAGACATTTTAAGGCAAATGCCATTCACAGCATTTAACTGTGCATTAACTGAATACATACACATTGTATTTTAAGTACACATTTCACAATATCGTATTGAGTATTCACACATTCAGTGTATCACACATAAATAAGGACATCTTCACTGCAACAACAGCTACCATTTTATCACTAACACTGTGATGATATCCTAAAAGGAACAGGCACTACCTTTTACATGTAGGTACACTACCTCAATAATCTCATTTTATACACAGCTGTTATTAAATTAAATTGTAAAACTTAAAAGAATTGAGTTTGGTATAAAAACCCTTCTTAAAGGCACTTGTACAGTCAATCTAGGTAGATACCTAAAATGTCTCCTGTCAAAAAAAAAAAAAAGTAAATCTGAAAACGACTAGATTAACACAATCAACTGATACAATTAAAATCATCTCGGCTTTTGTGGCAAACTTGTCAAGAATTATAAAGAGTTTCATTCTTTGCTTCATTTTGCTGAAATAAATATTTACTAAAATAGTACTGACGGCTACAAGAACACAGCATAGCTGCTACAACTTACACAAAAATTATACAGATACTGTCTTAATCAATATGATGACAGCCGTTATTCGTAGAGTGAAATTCTAGTGAATGTTTTTCTGGACTTGCCTGTGGACTTTGTTTTAAGGAACTTCGTTTACCTGGTCCTCTATCCCCTTGAGCCCATGAACTCATGTCAAACTCCAGAGTATTCTTAACTTTCGTGGGACCAAATTTTGTAAGGAAAAATGCCGCCAGCATGCAATATGTTTTTGAAACTAGTGGGCACAGAATACCCTCGTGAATAATTGTGGCTATCCGATAGTACTGTCCATAGAATGGATCAACACCAATAGGGCACATAATGTGATTTATATTTATACCCGACCACTGAAACAGAAAAATAAACAATACATTCAGTGCTTAAAAATGTTTGGTAAGCAGAAGAGCATGCATATTTGTATCGTGTTACCTGCATAATTTTATACAGCATATAGTCTAATAACATTTGCATGTGGCATTAACACCACACTTACACTACTGGCCATTAAAATTGCTAGACCAAGAAGAAATGCAGATGATAAACCGGTATTCACTGGAAAAATATATTATACTAGAACTGACATGTGATTACATTTTCACGCAATTTGGGTGCATAGATCCTGAGAAATCAGTACCTAATACAACCACCTCTGGCCGTAATAATGGCCTTGATATGCCTGGGCATTGAGTCAAACAGAGCTTTGATGGCATGTACAGGTACAGGCCCATGCAGCTTCAACACGATACCACAGTTCATCAAGAGTAGTGACTGGCTTATTGTGACGAGCCGGTTGTTTGGCCACCATTGACCAGACGCTTTCAATTGGTGAGAGATCTGGAGAATATGCTGGCCAGGGCAGCAGTCGAACATTTTCTGTATCCAGAAAGGCCCGTACAGACCTGCAAAATGTAGTCCGTGCATTATCCTGCTGAAATGTAGGGTTTCACAGGGATCGAATGAAGGGTAGAGCCACGGGTCGTAACACGTCTGAAATGTAACGTCCACTGTTCAAAGTGCCGTCAATGCGAACAAGAGGTGACCAAGATGTGTAACCAAAGGCACTCCACACCACCACGCCAGGTGATACGCCAGTATGGAGATAAAGAATACACGCTTGAAATGCGCGTTCACCGTGATGTCACGAAACCCGGATGCGATCATCAAGATGCTGTAAACAGAACCTGGATTCATCCGAAAAAATGACCTTTTGTCATTCGTGCACCCAGGTTCATCGCTGAGTACACCATCGCAGGCACTCCTGTCTGTGATAGAGCATCCAGTGTAACTGCGACTATGGTCTTTAAACTGATAGTCCATGCTGCTGCAAACGTCACCAAACTGTTCATGCAGATGGTTGTCGTCTTGCAAACGTCCCCATCTGTTGACTCAGGGATTGAGATGTGGCTGCGCAATCCGTTACAGCCATGTGGATAAGATGCCTGTCATCTTGGCTGCTAGTGATACGAGGCCGTTGGGATCCAGCACGGCGTTCCGTATTACCCTCCTGAACCCATCGATTCCATATTCTGCTAACAGTCATTGGATCTCGACCAATGCGAGCAGCAATGTCGCAATATGATTAACCGCAATCGCAATAAGCTACAATCCGACCTTTATCAAAGTCGGACACGTGATGGTATGCATTTCTCCTCCTTACAAGAGGCATCACAACAACGTTCCACTGGGCAACGCTGATCAATAGCTGTTTGTGTATGAGAAATCGGTTGGAAACTTTCCTCATGTCAGCACGTTGTAGGTGTCGCCACCGGCGCCAACCTTGTGTGAATGCTCTGAAAAGCTAATCATTTGCATATCATAGCATCATCTTCCTGTCGGTTAAATTTCGCGTCTGTAGCACGTCATCTTTGTGGTGAAGCAATTTTAATGGCCAGTAGTGTAATTTAAAATATCATATAACATGTTAAATTTTATAAATACAACATGTCAACAGTTTTTTTTTCTCTGAAATGAAAATACTGGAGAATAAAACGGCCAAGATATTTTCTGTGTAGCAGAGAGCTCCAACAAAAGGAATAAAACATTAATTATTTACCTACCATAGTCCATCACCAAGAAGTGGACTCTTTCCAAGTTTTTTTAAAGATGGCATGTGCAATAGACTATGCAAGAACTAAAACTGAATATGACAAGAATGCCCTGAAATTTAGCTCAATTACTATTTTTAGGAGGTTTCCTGATAAAGACACATTGATACAACGATGAACAACCAAAATGTACACATATGACTCTTTAGAAGCAAGTTGAATGTTTGCAACATCTGATGCTTGCTTCAGTAGTCAGTGATTCTTCCTCTCCTGGTCATCATCATTGTAGCAGTACCACATTAGCGCTTCATTTCTTCATAATTTCCCAGATGAGGGTTGACGGACATAAAAGAACTATTACAGTTATGAGAGTTCCACCAAAGGTAAGTTAGTTTTTGGCAACAACTTATAATTTGTAATAAAAAGTGTAGAGTCCTATTTAAAAAAAAATCTGATTATAGGCCTACAAAGTTGTTATTCATGTCAGTGATTTTTGTTTCATGGGCAGTAGACCACCATGAACCAATACATATTTCCCTTCTTAACACATTGTTTTCCAACAGTGGATACATCATCAGAACTCAGATAGCACACTGAAGTTGTTTAATTTTGAATCTGCTGTGCAAGTCTTTATAGCTTCTGATGATGTCTTTAGCAGTGGAAGACAAAATGTTAAGCAGGGAAATATGCCTTGGACCATGTTCTAATGCCAATGAAACAAAAATCACTGATAAAATTAATATGTTTACCTTGTGACTTCCTTCATCCACAAAAAGTTTTATGTAAACCTTCTTTTTCTAGGGTGTATATTTCCTGCGATCTTTTTCTTTTAGCATTTCCGGAGGCATAGGTAGGGTGTACTAAACACTCTGGGCATTCCACTTGTTCTCCTTCCCTCTCCCACAACCCTCAAAAAGCTTGCTGTTGTATATTTGAGAGCTGTCACAATGAAGTCATAATGAAAACATCTATGAATGTGAAAACAAATCAACTGAATAAAGGTTAGCCATTTTGCAGGTTTTCTAATGAAAACAAAGTTGAAGCAGGAACTCTCAGCAAAATTACTGCAAACCTGAGAAAATAACTAGTGCAGTTTATTTATGTCAGTTAGCTGTTGTTCATCTATTATGCTTGTTTAATAAGTATGGAAATATACTGACAAATGCAAAAAGATAAAACTTACCTACATACTGTATGAAAGGTGGTCTTTTTACATTTATCATTATTGTCTATTACAACAGTAACAGAAGTCTGTAATCCCAATCTCTAGCTAACCAAATAATTTACGGAAGAAGAAAATAGTAGGATATGCTGTCAATTTCCTCTTGAATTTTCCCACCTTTATTTATCTCATCATAGATGGAACGTTAAACACCAACCCTCCAACCTCCTTGGTTTTCCATGGACTTCATGTTACTTGTCTTATTCTTGCAGGTGGTGTATGAGGTGTCTCACTTTAATCTCTACTGCAGAATATCTTAAGAATACGTCATACAAAAAAGCATTTCTGATAAAACCTCGTGTAGAGTAAAGGTAACAGTATTAGTTTCAGTCTAGATTTCTCTCTTTTATGAGAACCCCCATGTTCTATTACATATACCATTTCCACATTAAACTTAAGTAACTTTTGTTTGAAACTTCTTTTTATTATCCCAAATGAGGCAGTCCTCAATGAACATAAAGTAAACTTATTTTTTAAAACATTAGAATTCCTATTGAATGTGATCATCCTACATCAAAAACAAAGTTTTATGATGCTGTCTTTTTCTTTTTTTTTTTTTTTTAATTTTGGCTGTTGGCAGTAGCTTTACCAAATGGTCAACACAATTAGGTTGTGCAAATATTCGTTGCACATCATGTGTTCCCGGTAAAGGCCATTTGTTTTCCAAATTTGAGTCCTCATATGTGTACTAAGTGATTCAGAGACATTTATATTTTCATCATTTGACATATGGTGAAGTGCAATCCTTCTGTCTAGGTCTGTGAGAGTTGTCTGTAATGCTGTAGGTATTGATACAGTACTTTATCTTCTAATATGTGATGACTTACCTGTTACCATGCTGTAGGGATAGAGTTATCACCCTCATTCTGCCACAAGCATTGTCAAAGAGTGCAGAGAATCAGATAAAGGTTCGGGATACAATCTTGCCCTTCAGATAGGAAACTGTTTGTCAAAGTGGAAGAATCAGCAAATCAGCAATGTTCAGTAGAATGAGGATGCAGAAAGAAATGAAAACAACTACTTTAAGGTGCTCCGGAAAGGCTCAAAATAATGAAAAGTTCAATTTTTACTTTTTTGCGTTTTCTGAATCTGCAGACTATTACCTTTTAATAGATATATAATTTATTCAATTCCGAAGACTACAACTATTTTTAAATTTTTTTTGAAATGTGTTCTACATGGGCGTGACCCACTGTGGCGCTGTTAAACTGCTATCAAATGGTGTTATTATTAACGTCCGTGTTCATCTCAGGTACACTTTAGTGATGTGAGATAAAGTATGTGTTGTGGCTAACCTGTGATGGTTCAATATATATCGCTGGTGTGATTGTCGATTGTTTCATGTTTATTTACTCTGTCGTTATCTCGAAAATATTTGTAATTAATTCTGTTTCTTGAGTCTCTGTTTTGTTGAAGTATAATAATGAGTAAAAGTAAAGTTATCAGAAATCCTCTGAAGGCTTTTAAGAAAAGGAGAAATGTTGGAAAGCCAAAGGTATGTGTTATTACTGTAAACAATAAAGACGATGAAAATCCCCAACATAGCTTGTGTCCCAAAGAAGAAGACAGTTGGTGTAAATATAACAAAGGATTGCTAACTGGTGAAGTGTACACTCATAAGCATAGTCTGCCTCATGCAATAATGGAGGTGATAAAACCTATTTTCAGAGACTTAGCAGCACCTGAACTGTTGAAAAAGTGTATTCACGGAAAAACTCAAAACCCCAATGAAAGTGTAAATAGTGTTATATGGTCGAGAATCCCCAAGACTGTATTTGTTGGAATAGAAACACTTCACTTTGGTGTGTATGATGCTGTTGCGACTTTCAATGATGGCAACATTGTAAGGTGCAAGGTATTTAGAAATATGGGAATGAAGATAGGTTCTAACATGGTACGAGCGATGCTTGCTTTAGACAAGGAACGCCTTCGGGCTGCAGACAGGGCTGTAAAGAGTCTAGAAATACAAGCAAGAGTAAACAGGAGGAGGAACAAGAGGAAGCTGGAGGTGGAGTTTGCAGAGATGAAGATAATCCATCCTATGGACCTGGAATGCACTAAAAAGTTAATCCAATCTTTGTCGCTCGATACCCAAAACTTTTATTTTCTCATACTAATTACATGTTTTCTAAGGATCTTCTAAACATATTTGTTTCAAACTTTCAGTAAATGTTACACAGTACCTTCTGCATAATTTAACACAGCCTTTTTCCAAAAAACTGTATATTTTTGAATATATAAATAAAAAATTGAAAAAAAAATGTTGTGAATTTTCATTACAATTGAAAAAAAATCATCTTTAATAACTGAACTAAAATTTTGTAAAATCCCTGTGTTAAGTTTTAGTCCATATTCCAATAAATAATCTGTAAAAAGTTCAACTTCCTACCTCGAATACTTTGTGAGGAAAGATGTAATTTATAAGCGTTATTTTAACATTGCAAGTATAGGGCGTTCCGGAGCCCCTTAAAGACACACAAAGTTTACCCACAGGAAATGTGGCCAGCTATCCAAAAAGTGCCACAATGATTTCCATTGGCACCAAATTCTTGAATAGTCCTCATTTTGAATCTCCAGGAGAAGACTGCTTAGAAGGAGAGGACCATGAGAAAATGGTTGGGAAACCAGTGAAACAGTAACATGTCACGAGTTGGAGTGTGAAATCTAAGAAGTCTGAATGTGGTAGGACACTACAAAATTTGAAAAGGAAAATAAAATGGGTCAATCTAGATATTAAAAGACTCAGTAGAGTGAAATGGGAGAAATTAAAGGATTTCTGGTTTGATGAATATAGGGTAATATCAAAAGAAATCGCACAATTGGAGTAGGATCCATTATAAATAGGAAAGTAGAAGAAAGAGCGAGTTACTGTGCAGTTCAGTGATAGAATTATTCTCATCAGGATTGACAACAAACCAATGCCAACAACAACAGTTAAGGTCTAAATTTCAATGTTACAAGTAGGAGATGAAGAGAGAGAGAGAGAGTGAGAATACAGACATTTAAAAAAAAAAAAAAAAAGAGAGAGAGAGAGAGAGAGAGAGAGAGAGAGAGAGAGAGAGCTTGTTGAATGGGCATATTCACCATATAGGAATAAGTGGAATTGAAAGCAATGGCATCAACATTAAGACTGCAAAAGGAATTCCACTAAACAAATAGGGGAGATGTGGAGGAGGAAATGTCTAGTTATATAAAAGAAGGAAAAGTAGATATATATTTGGAAGACATAGGGGACCCAAGAGTCTGGCAGAGCTTTGAAAGACATACAAAGAAACAAGGCAGAAAGGACAGGTAACTATAGTAACCTGCTGGTTACTACACAAACTGCCCATAGTGGACATTAAGTCAGGCCACTACGACATGACTATTGGGCATCAACATTCAAACTATGTGCCTGCAACTACCCGAGGAGGCCGCCAGGAGCAGCCTGGTCACCGACTGCCATCACCAGGTCTGCTGTGCACACATGGCACTGCACCAGTGACATGTCACATGAATAGGGTCTTTATAAGGGCTGTTCACTGTATTTGAGACAGGTGAAACACTTTCACTGTATTCTTGTTGATGTCACTATGACCCAATGAACTGTATCTTCTTTACAGCTGTGCGTTTCCTTGTGCTCCTAGTCAGAGAAATAACATTCTTTTGGAAATTCTAAAATCATTGGGGGAAGAGGTAAGCAAGAAATTAATTAGCATGTAGAATCTGTGAAACAAAACTGGAAAAATACCACTGTGCTTTCAGAAGTACATCATCCACACAATCCTGTAGATAAATGCAGGACCTCTCCTACAATCAGCTTAACAGCTCATGCACTCAAGACGCTATAGCAAAAGGTGGGTCATTTACACTGTGTACAAGAACCAAGATGAAACAATAAGAATGGAAAGTGATGAGTTAGTGTTCAGATTAAAAAGGTGTAGGGCAGGGATGCAGTCTTTCTCCCCTACTGTTACATCTGTACATCAAAGAAGCAATGATAAAAGTAAAATGAAAGATCAGGAATGTATACACCAACAACATGGCCACAATGAAAAAATGTTTATTCTTGTTCAACATACAAGCGAAGAACATCTGAGAACATAGACACAAAAACAAAAGCCATCCAAAAACTGACACAAGCAGTTTCTGATGGTGGATGCCATGCTGTGTGCACAAATCACATGGCCCACTGTAGGCAGTCTTTGGTGGCCAGGCAGTGCAGATGCTGTTGGTGGCATATTCCAGGTCTAGTGCGCCAGCGACCCAGTGCTGCAGAATGTATCAAAGTATTACATACACGGTTATAGCAGCCACACTCTTTTGGAAAAAGGACACTCCGCCAATGTGAGTATCAGGGTGACTGTTGAACCATCCATGGCCTCTGCAGCAGACACTGCAGAGGATGACAGCAGCGGCAGGAGATTCTGGGCCAGTACAGGTAAGTAGGGGCAAAAGTGGTGTAGCCATTGACGAGCACAGTGGCCACTCCCCTGTGAAGTATCATAAAACAGGACTGGTGTCAAGGAGGCTGGTAGCATATCAATGTCCAGTCCTTGACATGGTGTGGCTGAGCCGCTGGTGATGGCACCAGTCAAACAGTTGAGGGGTCCAGTGTCAAAGCACCCAAAGGCACCATCCCAGCCAGCAAAGCATCACAGGAATACCTGGCAGCAGTTGCTGCAGAGGCTTGACCCCAGAGGAGAGGCAGTAGGTGGTGAGATCCACAAGGAAGATGGGTTCACCCCCACAGTAGGGAAGTCTGTGGTGATGCACGATCAGTCCATCACTGGTGCACACCATACAGAGGTGGTGGCCTCAGCTGTGGACCATAGCTGAAATCCACTTTGGTCGGCAGCCGAACCTATGAGCCCACAATGTAGCGCCAGGAGCTGAAGAGCACTGTGCCAACAGGTGTTAGTGGGGTGGCATGAGGAGATGCAGGAGGTTGCACGGCTGGCAACCAGGGAGCCTCTCGTCTGTGCAGGAGACTGTGACACACTTCATTTGAACACTGAATGTGTGGCCAAGATGTCGCTGCACCATTAGATTCGGGGTGAAAAGGAGCAGCAGTCACATGGAGAGTTCCTTGACAGTCGTAGGAATCATTGGAGGCATGAGCCACAAACATCTAACAATGGCAACTCCCCATTGCACTCCCCTCCAATTTAGTGTTAAGAGGGTCTAGTGAACAGCACATCAAAAACTGAACACAGATCAAGCATGGAAATAGGAAGACAATGTACTGAACCGTGAAAAAAGCCAAAATAGAAACAGTGAATGGTCCAAGAACAAGAAGTGCAATATAGAACAGCAATGGAGAGAGACGGCATCGTGGTTAAGTGATTTTGATGTTGGACTGCCAAGTGGGCAAGCTGCATTCAGGTCTCCCTCGTGCCATTTTCTTTTTCTTCGCTGTTTGCTTTATTCCACTTTGTTTATTTGTCATGGTGTAACATCTGTTGCAACAGCGAGGGTTAAGGTAGGAACCTATAATGGAAGTTGATTCTACACAACTATTCTATTGGTTGGTTGGTTGGTTCGTTTGTGGGATTAAAGGGACCAGACTGCTACAGTCATCGGTCCCTTCAACTATTCTATTAGCAGCCAAAAAGAAGTGGCTTTTGAATGGGAACTGCAAATGTTTGATGACAAGGCGACAAGTCAGCTGAATCCTCCACTGGAATACACGTCTGGTGTGTCATACATGGCATTAGTGGCAGTACATGTGTCATTTGATAGGAATATCTTATTGACGCACTTAATTTGTATGACTAATAAGTGAGTCAGATATGTCTCCTTGCCCAATACAGGTGTTCGTACGAATGTGCATGTGATTACTCCCAAGGAAATAATGAAAACATAACAGTTTGTCGCATAAGCTGCAATAATGAACTCAAGAGTTTCACAATCACACAGTTTCTCTGTGCTCTGTTAAAACATATTTTTTTAAAAGTTCTTGAAGTTTTGTTCCATTTTGGAAGTCTTGACTCTTGAATTGTTTTGTTGTAACATAGTTCACATCTGTTTATTTGTTATTTTCATGTCTGTGACATACCTATGTGGTATCTCGTCTGCTCTCACTCTCCATCACGTTTACTTGCGATGGTAAGTCTACAGCCAATGTATAGTATGACAACTGCCAAGACTACAGAAAGAGAACAAACATTTCAATGACTGAACGGACAGTTCATAATGTTCCCAGAATGAGATTTTCACTCTGCAGCGGAGTGCGCGCTGATATGAAACTTCCTGGCAGATTAAAACTGTATGCCAGACAGAGACTCAAACTCAGGACCTTTGCCTTTCACGGGCAAGTGCTCTACCACCTGAGCTACCCCAGCACGACTCCCACCCTGCCCCCACACTTCTACCAGTACCTCATCTCCTACATTTGAAACTTCAGAGAAGCTCTCCTGCAAAACTTGCAGAACTAGCACTCCTGGAAGAAAGGATCTTGCAGGAGAACTTCTGTGAAGTTTGGAAGGTAGGAGATGAGGTACTGGCAGAAGTTGAACTGTGGGGTTGGGGCATGAGTTACGCTTGGATAGCTCAGGTGGTAGAGCTCTTGCCCGTGAAAGGCAAAGGTCCCGAGTTCGAGTCTCGGTCCAGTGTACAGTTTTAATCTGCCAGTAAGTTTCAGTTCATAATGTTGTAGGGGGGGGGGGGGGGGGAGGAGGAAGGGCAAGAGGGAGTTTTGAACACGGGTCACCTATTTGGTAGTCCAACACTACAACCACTTAACCACAATGCCATTGCTGCTGCAGTTTGCCCTGTACTGAAATTCTTATTCCTGAACCATTCAATGTTTATATTTCACTTTTCTTTTCACACTTCAGTGTACCTTCTTCCTGTTTTCATGCTTCATCTGTGTTCAGTTTCTGACAGGCTATCCATTGGGCCATCTTACCACTAAATTTAAGGGGGAAGGGGGGGTGGGTGGGATGGGTAGTTTCACTTGTAAGGAGATTGGATAATGTATAGTAATTTAGAGAAAGCATCAACAACCAGTAAAAATTTAGGAAATCAACATGTATGTCTTCCCATGTACGCTGTGATGAGGGCCACCACGAGTGCATCACCTACAGTGCTGCCTCTTGGATAGCATCAGATATGGCAGGGATCTCCAAACTATGTCCCACAGGCTCGATCCAGTCTGTTATGTCAGTTTATCCACCCTGCTGACTGTATTTGAATATGCTTGATAAAATGAATGGAACATGAGACAATATGCCATTTAAATTTAAATGCCATGTTTAGAATCCTAGGATATCTTCACACATGCAGAGAGCCGCTGGCTGCTAAGTGCCTTAAATTAGTATGTTCAGTTTTAAATTATTGTAACTATATGTTGTACAGAATGATGATGCAGCCAGTGTTCATCATTTTATCAGTTATTTGGCCTGCTGTGGAAGAAGATTTGGTGACCACTGGGCTATGGTGAACCAAAACGTGCTGATGGGCCAATAACTTGGTAAGCGAGACCCCCTCCCCCAAATGTTCTTGATGTAGACCAAACACATTTCATTGTAGGGCAGTCGGGATCTCAAACCTAGGCAATAGCCCATCTTTAGCTAGGAGAACACCACCATCAAATACTGGAAGGCAATTATGGAGGATTAGAAACACTGCCCAGAGGCCTGTTGGGCCAACCATACTGCGCAAAGTGAATAATTTAGTGCCAAACCGGATCAACAGTTACAGCAGTTGCAATCTGGCAGCCCACAATAGGATACCCTTTGACTGTGTGTTGTGCCTCAACATCTACACAAAAATGAAGGAATTCATTCTGATCAAATGTAGGATCCAGCTCCATGGGTGCAGGGACAGTGCATCACCACTTGCATGCCGCACAGTAGGTCAAAAATGCATTTCATAGTTGTAGTGAGACAGAAATAAGGCCTAATGCTGAAGGCAATGTGCTACTTTGTTGGGTAAAGAAGCTGAAGGATCGAACAATAAAAGCAAGGGCTTGTGGTCAGTAATGAGGTGGGACTTAGACCTATGCAAGAATATAAGAAACTTCTGGAGAGTGTAGATGATAGTGAGCACTTCCTTTTCAACTTTAAAGTAGTGCTGCTGAACAGAGTTGAGTGCTTTTGACATCTAAGCTACCGAAGGTTTGGAACCATTCTAATATTGATGTGTGAGAACAGCCTTGAGCCCATACTGAGATGTATCAGTAGCCAAAATGAAGTGGGTGCCAGAATGGAAAGCAGCCAAACAAGGAGCAGAATGTCATGTAAATTGCAAGAGCGTGATCGCGTGCTCTCATGCAGGCATCCACTGAAAAGGAACATTCTTGTGGAGTGACTCCTTGAGAGGATGGGCAAAAACAGCCACACATGAAATAAATTTATGATAGTAAGTGATGTTAATTAAAAATGACTGGAGTTCTTTGAAATTTGTAGGGCAAGGGAGAGCTGTGACCAAAGCGACATGACGACTTAAGGGCTTAACACCACCCGGAGAAACCTCAAACCCCAAATACACAATCGATAGCTGAAGTAAGTGTGACTTGGTCAAGTTGCATTTCAACCCTGCAGTACATATGACTGTGAACAAGATGCGTAGGTTGTGTAAATACTCTTCCATGGATGAACCCATCATGACAATGTAAGTGAGATGGTTGATGCAGCCCATAACAGACACTATCAACTCTTCCAAAACTCGCCAGGGTGCTGGACACACCAAACAGGAGGTCTAGACATATGTACAACTTGAAGGGCATGTTTATTAAAGGAACCATTTAGAATCCTCATACTTTATACCTTTAGAATACTCTACAATGAAGCCCCTGAACAGGTTTCAGATAAATCAATTTTTGAGAAAAACTGGCCACTGGCATGTTTAGTCAATAACTCCTCCAGATTGGGCAAGGAATAGATGTCAATGATAGACTAAATGTTAACTGGAACTTTAAAGTCACCACAGAGGCGAAGTTGACCAAATCGATTTTTAACAATTGCAAAGGGGGAGGGGGGAGGGGGGAGGGGGGAGGGGGGGGGGGAGATGAAAGCCCACTTACTCAATTTAAAGACCGTGTGACCCCCAACAATGTCAGCCTGTCCAATTTTGATTTCACTTGATCACACAAAGCCACTTAAATGAGACGCACATGGAAAAAGCATGGCTGCACTGTAGATTTCATGGTAATGTAAGCTGCAAGAACTCAGAACACAGAGAATCTAATTCTTGGTGAGGGACTTGGTGGAAAATGAGGTGCACTACATCTGAAGTGGAAAAATGAAAAGCACTGAAAACATCCAGACTGAACAACTTTGTGTTGCCAGCATCATCCACTACCAGAATAGTCAAGGAACAAACCACAGATTTACTGTTGTAACTCATCAAACATTAAGTAACCAGAGGCAATGCCACCAAATCCACGTAAGTTTGTGGGTTCAGCAAATTCATGGTTGCACCTGTGGCCACTTTTACTCAGAGCACTTTGCCCATCACTTGGACTTTGATAAACAGTTTGTTGTGATTCATAAGCACTGAAGGCACACTATTAACATCCAAGCCCATGTCCGTATGAGGAGGGTGGGAATGACACACAGACACTTTATGTCCTTTTCTCCTACAGTCATTGCAAGTTACCCACCCCTTAGGACACAAAACAGTATGGGCAAGATGGGAATGCAGAGAGCTGCTGAGCTGCTGTTGCTCTAGTGATTGTTGTTTGGCGCATCGCTGTCCAGTGTGGCACAGAGGGCACTTTTGTATGGCTCCCATGTCGTTCTCTCCCTGAGAGCTGAGTGTCACCCAGTGACAAGCAACAGGTGGCAATGTCATACCAAGCCTCAATCTCATAACCACCACCACAAGATACCTTGAACGATTGAACAATATTAAACACTTCAGGCAAAGATGGATTCTCATACTGTAATGCATACTGACAAACCACTTTGCCAGGAGCTAACCAACTGATGGTGTCACAAGCCATGGAATCAGCATAGGACTCCTAATGAGCATTGGTAACAAATTGAGATTTGGCCATCTAAGCCCAGTATGGCTAGTGGGGCTGTTTATGACAATGATAGAACTCTACACATGCTGCAATGACATGCGCGTGTTTGTGGTGATAATTTGATAACAACTTGCACATTTTGTTGAATGAAAGCAATGCAGGTTCCTCGAGCTGGACTAATTAGCACAACAACTGGTAGATATGAGGAGAAATCCATGAAAGGAACAAAGCCTTACGCATGTTTGCATCACGGACATCAAAACTGAGGAAGCATTGCTGAAGCCGCTCCTTGTAAGTCTTCCTGTCTTCAGCCGCATCATCTTAAGAGGGAAGGGCAGTGGTTAAGCTGACGGCATGGAAGCCTCCGTATTCAACATGGACAACAAGTTCATAATAGCAAACGTAAGAGCGTGTTGTTGCTGCTCAAGGAGAGATTGGAGCACTAACTCCATAGACAGAAGAAAGTGAATGCCGCACTCACCACCAAATGTATTATACTGTAAGACACAAACAGCAGCAAAGCCACACTGAACCAAAAATTATTCTTCTTCTACATACAAGGAACAACAGTGAACACAAACATAGAAACAATCCAGATACTGATACAAGCAGCTGCTGGGAATAAGTGTGAACACAATATGAGAGCGAGTGTCTGCTGCATTGTGCTTATAAACAGGAGAGTTCTGGTAGATGGTGCGGCAGATGCCATGCCATGCCTGTGCCCAAGTCACCTGGCCATTGCAAGTAGCCTCTGGTGGCCAGCCCTAGCAGATGCCATTGGTGGAATATTCAAAGTGTAGCGTGCTGGTGGCCTGGTGCCATGGTCCATATCCAAGTGTTACATACAGGCTTATAGCAGGGCAAGTAAGTAAAATTCAGGGCAAAAACCCCTTATGACATTGCTATCCTCAGATAAAGTGAGGAAGAACTTCAGGACCTGTTGAGCGGAATGAGTAGTCTAACCAGCACAGAATATGAACTTAGAGTAAATCAAAGAAAGGCAAAAATAATAAGGGGTAGCAGAAACTAATTAAGTAATAAACACAACATCAAAATTGGAGAAAACTAAGTCAATGAAGAGAAGGAATTCTGCTAACTCGAAATTAAAACACTGCACAACAGATGAAGTACAGGGTATGAAGGAAGCAAACTATCACAGACAAAGAAGGCATTCCTCATTAAAGGAAATCTAGTAGTATCAAACATACACCTTACCTGGATGAAGAAATTTCTGAGAATGTACGTCTGGAGTACACCATTGTACTGAAGTGAATCAAGGACTGTGAAAAAGTCAGAAAGAAGAGAATCGATGTGTGTAAGATGGATTACAGAAGGATGCAGAAAATTAAGTGAAATGGTAAGGCAAGAAATGAGGAAGTTCTGTGCAGCATCAGTGTGGATGGTAATGTGTGAAACATTGGCTAGAAGAAAATGAAATAAGAAAGATTAGTGTTTAACACCCTGTCAGGAACAAAATGGAACACAAGCCTGGACTGTTTCAAGTATGGGGAAGACAACTGGTGGTGCCCTCTAAAAAGAACCATCCCAGCATTTGCCTGGAGTGATTAGGGAAACCCAAGAAAACCTAAATCCAGGTTGCTGGAAAGGAATCTGAAATGCTGTCCTACCAAATGCAAGTCCTGTGTGCTAACCATTGCACACCTTGCGTGGTGACTAGAAGACGGGATAGGATGAAAGGGAGTGTTTTTTTATGACATCAGGGAACAACTTCCATCATACTAAAGGAGCCACAGAAGGCAAACTTAGGGAAGGCAAAGACTGGAATATATCCAATGAACAACCAAGGAAGTTGGCTGCAAGGTGCTACTCTGAGGTGAGGAGGTTGATGTAGGAATGAAAGCAATGGAAGGCTGAACGAAACTAGTCAAAAAGACTGATAATCACAAAAAAAAGGTCATTCATGTAAGTGACCACCTCTGCTAGTTCATAAAATCACAGAATCTTTTCATCAATAAAATTTTGCAGTGTTCTTTGGAAATGAGAATGTTCACCATCTCACCAAAACCACCACATGTCAACCTTACATCAAGATATAGCTCTTCCAAGAGTGCAGTATGACTGTTATAAAAATTGAAGTGTTTATCAAAAAAATACAGTCCTATGATCCATCTTTCCACTATCCACATAAAAGCATTGACAATCCAGTGATGCTGATGATCAACCAAATGTCTCCAACATTAATTTTAGTCATCCAGTAATGAGGGTTGCACCTGTTTACCAATCCAACACTGTGAAACATTGATTCACTGGAAAAGATTACACCATAGAGGTATGTAATAGCGCTATTTTCTTGAGATTTTCATGACTGTATGTTGTGGATGTTAGAGAGTCTTTTGGGTTATATAGCTGTGCTCAATGAAACTTTTCATTCCAAACGCTTCATCCAGAGCTGGACTGGACATCTTCAGAAACGCTCTTGGTTCTGCTAAGTTTAACTGACTGATGGCTTGGATGCTGGAGACTGACATAAATCAAATTTTACACATGACCAGAAGAGATAATCCTTGTCAGGTATAAAATTTAGCTATCATCTGTCAAAGATAAAACTTATCTATCAACTCTGTAGAGCTGCTGTCCATACATCACAAAGTTTCATGGATTACTCTTTACTACAAAATTATCCCCTTGTTCACATATTTTCATGCTTTCTATATATAGCCATGAATAATAGTTCATCATTATACTCTTACATAAAATTTTGGTTGTGGAAAACTTCACTTCATGATTTCCCAACTCAAGTGTATGCTCTGCTATGTATTTTCCGTAGTCAGTTAAGACTGATGTTGCTTCAGCTGTGTATTCACACTTCTCTTTGAACTTCTAATGTAGACCTTACTAAATGCATGCAGAATTTCTCATACTCTGCATCAGATGAGAATGTTTATCCTTTGCAGATCAGAGTGCTTTATGTACTTTCTTAATTGGTCTAAAAACCCGCTTAATGTTACATTTCTGTAAAATCATTGCAGTCTGATCACTAACTGTTTAATAAAGGAGAGAGAAACTGTGTTCTTCCATTGTTGTGTTTTATTGTTGTCCTTCAGCCTACTATTATTTGGTTGTAGAACACTATTTACTTCTTTTCCTGAATACCCACTATTCTCAAAAGTCTACTTCAGATATTTTAATCTGACGTCCAAGTGTTCTGTTGTGTAAATTTTTTTTTTTTTCGATCTGTTGACACGACTTTTAGTAACATCCCCACTTTCGTTGTGGATGACAGTTGGAGTTCTTATGCAAATATCACTTTTCCTGTGTGACTGAAAAACTTTGTTTCAAGCTTCCATTTGTCTCTTAAGTAAAATATCCAAGAAGGATATTCCTTTGTCATTTTCCTTTTCCATGGTAAACTGAATGTTTGGATTTACATTGTTTGGATAACAATAGAATCCTTCTAAAGCTTTCTTACCATTTATCAAGTCACAAATGTATCATCCACAAACAGATACCTTTGAGATGCTCCCTTATTTGATTTTCTTAGAACTGGTTGTTCACAGTTTTCCACATAAAAATTAGCAAATGGAGGATCTAATGGGTTAATCACTGTGACATTATCCCTGGCTTATAAAATTCATCATTCCACTGAAACTAACTAGAAGGCAACGTCTAATAGGAGCAGTCAAATCCTCTGGGAAAACATCTGCTACATAAATCATAACCTCGCTGAATAGAGTCATAATGAATAAAGACACTATGTTGAAACTTATGGGAATATCTTCAAGAGCCAATGTTATTCTTTCAAATTTCTCAATAAAATAACATGAGGCAATTTCCCCAATATATGGTTGTAAACGAGCTGCTGGGTATCTTGCTATCAGGCATGTGGAGGAATTGATAACATTACAATGGGTCTCATAGGGCCATGAAGTCAGTGACACACAGCCTTTTTGAATGAGGTAGATGGCTTTAGCAGAGCATTAGTTTTCTCCAGTTGCAGCTGGAAGGTTTTTAAGTTTTTTGTATCTTTCTGATGTTGAAAGGTTTTAAATTTTGCTTTAGTAATAGTCTTTATTCAAAACAACAGTAGTGTTCCCTTTGTCAGCAGGAAGAAACACTCTCTTCATCTGCATTTTCTTCTTTTGAGATATTTTCTCTTACTGCACTTCACTCCTGAAGATGTCCTTGTAAGTTTCAACATAGTGTCTTTATTCACTATGATAGCAGTTAATAAAATTTAGATTTATGTAATGGATATTTTCCAGGGGGATTTGAAGGCTCTTTTTTACACACTGTCTTACTTCTAATCAGTTCCAGTTGAATGATCAATGTTATGAGCAACCTGATAATGTCGCAATGGATAAACCATTAGGTCCTACGACTGCTAATTTTTTATAAGGAAAAATTTGAACAAGCAGATCTAGAAACAGAAAACTAGAAGCTATCTCAGCGGTATCTGTGGATGATACTTTTGTGGTTTGGTCACATGATTAAAAAAGCTTAAGAAGAATTATTTTGTTATTCAAATAATATAAATCCAAACATCCCGTTTGCCATGGAAATGGAAAAGGACAAAGAAATATCCATCTTAGCTATTTTAGTTATGACACAGACCAACAGAAACTTGAAACAAAGTTTTTTGGAAAGTCACACATGCAGACAGACATTCGCATAAAGTAAATAGAATTCTACAACCAAATGAGTGTAGGCTGAAGAACAACATTAAAACACAACAATGGAAGAACTCAGTTTCTCTCCCCTCTCTTAAAACAGTCTCTGATCAGACTGCAATGATTTTACAGAAATATAACATCAAACCAGTTTTTTAGACTAAAGTATGTCAAACCCTCTGATCTGCAAACAATAAAAATCCTCATCTGACAGCATGCAAAGTATATAAAATTCTGTGTACACGTAGTAAGGTCTACATTAGAAGTACGAAGGAAAGTGTAAACAAAGAGCTGAAGGAACATAAGTCTTTGCCAACTAGGGAAAATACAGAAATCAGCTGTAGCAGAGCATGCTTTTGAGTTGGGAAATCAGGAAGTGCATTTCTCCAAAACCAATATTTTATCCACAATGATAAAACTTTGGAATGATTTTAAAAGAAAAGAAGCCACGATTTTTAGTGACATATGGACAACAGCTCTACAGAATCAATAGGTAAGTTTTGTCTTCGACAGATGACAATCACTAGTTAGTTTTTAACTTTGACAAGGGTTATCTCTGACAATAATGTGTAAACTTTGACCATGCACCTTTTCTGCAGCATTTATATTGCCCTCTGAGTCCAACTTGTCAGTCAGCAAGACTCTACAGAACTAGGAGCACATTCTGAAGAAGTTCAGAGCAACTCTGGACAAAAATGAGGAATGGGAAAATATCAGGAACCACACCCATATAACCAAAAATTCTTACAACTGATTATCTATCTGATATTATTGAAAGAGAACGAGTGGAATTGCTCAGCTATGTGTTGAGTTGCCCCAGAATATTATTCCTTATGACATCAGAGAGTGTAAGTGTGAAAAAGTATGTTAGCTTATTAATTTCTACATCCTCAAAATTGTCAATTATTCTGATTGCAAAAGTTGCTGAACCTAGTCGCTTTAGGAGATCCGAAATATGAATTTTACAATTAAGTTTCTCATCTATATGTACACCCAAAAACTTAGTACGCTCTACCCTGGCTAGTGACTTCTTTTGATGTTTTATGTTTATTGATGGAATTATACTTTTTGCACCAGAAAATTGGATGTACTGTGTTTTTTCAAAGTTCAGAGCAAGCCCATTTGCAGAAAACCAATTAATAACTTTTCCAAAGACCTTATTTGTATCATTTTCTATTAAAATTTCTTTTACTGGATTAATAATTATGCTTGTATCATCAGCAAACAGTGTCAGTTCAGCATCTTGTTGCACATAAGAAGGGAGGTCATTCACGTATATCAAGAACAGGAGGGGACCCATGATCGAACCTTGTGGAACACCTAATGTAATTTCACCCTAGTTAGATGAAGTGGCAAACTCCTTTGAATCACTGGAAGCATATATAGAGACTTTTTGCTTCCTGTTCTGTAGATATGACAAACCACTCATATGCTGTTCCATTTATACCATACAATTGTAATTTCTATAACAATGTCATGGTTCACATAATCAAATGCTTTGGATAAGTCACAGATATTCCTACTGGTGACATTTTAATATTTAAAGACTATTATGTGGACAGTGAAATTGTATATTGCTGTCTCAGTGGAACAGCATTTCTGAAATCTGAACTGTGATTTACTAAGTATCCCATTACTGTTGAGATGGCTATCCACTCTTGAGTATATTACTTTCTCGAAGTTTTTTGAAAATGCTGTAAGCAAGGATACTGGCCGGTAATTATTGACATCTGTGGTTTCCCTCTTTTTGCAGAGAGGCCTGACAATGGCATATTTTAACCTGTCTGGAAAAATACCCTGAGTCAGTGATGCATTACATATGTGACTCAAAACATCAGCTGTAATTGCTCCACATTGTTTTAATAACTTGTTAGAGATGTCATCTACTCCAACAGAACCTTTATTTTTCAAAGATTTAATAATTTTCCTTATTTCACAAGAGGTTGTTAGATGAAGCTTCGTCTGACTAAAATTTTTCAAAACTGACTCTTCCATGTACTGGCTGGCCTTTTCTTTTGAACTATTCTCACCAATTTTTTCTCCTACAGTAATACTACTTAGCCCAGTGGTTACTTTACCTGTCTCCCTTCTAGCAACATGCCATATTGATTTGATTTTACTTCTGGAGTTGTTAATTTCTTCTCTAACATACATATTTCTTGATTTCCTTACAACTTTTCTCAGTATGTTACATTAATTTTTATAGTGTAAAACTACTTCTGGATCTTTACTAGTCCTTGCTGTCTCATACAGTTTTCTTTTTCTGTCTGAAGACACTTTAATACCTGTAGTAATCCAAGGTTTCTTTGAAAAGTTTGTGGTGTTACATTTAGTAATTTTCTTTGGAAAACAATGTTCAAAAAGGGATATAACTTTATCAAGAAATATGCTGCGTTTATCATTAGCATTTGGCTCATTATATGCATCTTCCCGGTTTACATTTCCCAAACTTTCTCTGAAGTGATTCTATAGATACTGGGTAGAACACCCCGCACTTTTACTTAATGGTTTCTGAAATGTACAGCCTGTTCGGTTTTGCAAGTTAATCAGTTGTGCATCATGGTCAGATAATCCATTTATCACATCCTCTTGCTGTACAAATACATTATCTATTCAGGGTGTATACGTGGACAAGGAAAAAAAATCCCGGATTTTCCCGGTTAAAAATACACTTTCTCCCGGGTAACTGTATATTTTCCCTTATCAATCCTTTGAATGGTTATGGTTTTATACACTGGCGTACAATTTCCCGGCACTTTAGAAAACGAACTTCGATGCGCTTTTGTAAGCGTCACGTGATCTCGCCAGCCGATAAGAGCGGATATTCAGAGCATAGGACACGTGATGTAGTCAGCGAACAGCAACATAACTTAACTAGCACGAACACACAAATAGGGAAAGTTAATAGTTTAAATTAATATACATAGTGTTGCTACAACAAAAGCAAAGCTTTCACATATTATATTGTTCTCAAGCTGCAAGAGATGCTAAGCTTTCTCATATACCGTTGACCTTTTTTGCGCGTGTTACACTGTAAGATATATCACATAAATGTGCCAGTAAAATTTTTAATATTGGCATAAATGTCTGATCTTTAGGGTTCGAAATTCTTCTAAATGGCTCGTCATCAAAGATTTGATTTTTAAATCAGAGTCAAACGCTCTGTGATTTAATAAATTCATGGTACATTCTTGCATGTAGTTCAACTTACGTATAAAAGGATATTTACTTTGAAAGTAACGCTTTTCAAACCACTATTCGCAATATTTTCCGCGACCTGTAAGAAATAGGTTCGTTTCAGCAGTTGTCAGAGAGCGCAGATAACAGGCGACACCGCGCTTGGGTAGCTATCATGACGTACGAAGCCCGTATGTACGTACGTACAAAATATTGAAAGATCATACATTCTGTCATAAAAGAAACAAGACATCAGAGGATACTGCAAGAGTATCGGAATTTCGTGAACCATATTAAAATGTGCACATTTAAAGTGCATACTTAAAGTGCACATTCGTATGTCCAGATTCTCAATGAGGTAGAACTCGAGCTGATATTAAGCTTTTCAGTGTGGTTTTGAGGATGTAAATTTTCTTGGAGCACCAGTACTGTATTATATCAGGTTCGGTTCTTTATTATGGCATAATGCCATACGTGCTAAAAAATGAAAACGTTCATTTGAAATGCAACGAACAGTTGAAACTAGCCAGTACTGTGGAATTAAACATTTCGTTTCAAATACATTGACTGCCTCTGCGGAAAAGGTTAACAAGAGTCAAATTTCTTTAGCAAACAGACAAAAATAACTTAATTGTTCCGCAAGGCGATTAATGCTTGACTGTCAGAAAGGTGGAAATAAAATAAAATCTGAAACTAATGACATATTTTAGCCTTTCGTAATTATGTGAATGTGTTTTAATTCATTTCATAGCTCCCAGGCATATCCGTTTTGTTTTCATTTGACGTGAGAGTAAACGAAGGGGAAACGGCAAAATCACTAAATGTAAACACGGGTCATGTGGAGACTACCCACTATAACTCAGACTGCTTCGCCCATCAGCCCCGGATCTACGACATTTGCGAACCGGGTCAATGCTAAAAAAAAAAAAAAAAAAAAAATCGAGTTTTCAGAATATGTTCATCTTGTAGCGCACATCTTTCTGAAAAGTCTGAAACATAAAACATATGTATTCGAGGAATTATTTGGTCTTACGTATGCCAAAGTGCAGTGCACGCATCTTCATAAAGCATTTTTCTACCGCACGTACAAACTATATTCAGGAGAGTGGAAAGTGAAATGTCCTGCGGTGCCTCTCCTTCTCCCAGTCGGTCGGTTTCACAGCCTGCCCCTATTTAAAAAAAAAAATCTCGCAATTAATAGCGGATAGGATTATTTGTAATCAAGAGAACAAAAACTCTTCAGAAAATTGAACTCTTTACTGCCTATTAGTTAATAACTTGCTGTTTTGTGTGGCATAAAATTATATATATACCAATACTGACAAGAGATAAGCAAGAAATTACACACTTCTTCAAACCTTAGCTCCTAGCATTTTTTCTCTTTAATCTTACTACAGTTTTACATGACGTTCTTTCCTTTCTGCGAACGAATCTATTACCTCATCAAAGTTCGTCAAACGTTTTGCTACATGAAAAATCGAAATGTCGTTATCTAATACTGAAAAAGCTGTTAATACAAATAATACCCAAGACTGATGTGGTTTCTCGGTCTGATTTCGTCTATTTGGTCACTGTCTACTAGATAAAACAAAATAGGCCTTTCTAATATGGTAGCAATTTTGTAACACACCAAATAAACGCTACTGTTTTGGCACAAATGGCCATTTTTATAACCAACACAATATAATCCACGAAGTACCAAAACAAATGCCTATTGGGACTACTACAAGCAAAAAGCTTAATGTTAGGAAATAGTTTCACATTTCATTCTTACGCACCAGCTTCTCAAGCATGAGATCGAAAAGTAGTATTACGAAATTTTTATATAAATTTGGAATCGTCTTATTCTTCCATAATTTTTGTGATGTCCCCCGTTTCTTCTCCTTGCTAGTTCTAATAATCTTGTCATCACCAATTCTGTAGCTATTGCTGCCATTGTCAAAATTTGTTCGCCGATTAACTTCACAAACCCTGCCAGAATCACAGGTTTAGTTATCCCGCGATTATTTTCCGGTTAGGTGTTATTACGTGTTCGAACAACACGTTTTCCGCGTTACTTCCACAATAGAACTGACGCGGCTGCGAGCCGTGGACTGTATTACTGGTCCTTGCTAGTGTAGCGATCTGGCCAAAAATTTTCTGTCAAAATTTCATTTTCTTGGATACACCGAGAAGATAATAGTAATCTTTATCACCTGTTATTCCTGTCAGTTGTTTATTTCCCTTCTGGTAGTCTGAATCTATGGATTCCGCTAGTAATTATAACAATGCTGATCATTCGCAAACCCAATCAACCACATAATCAGACAGCGATTGGCATTCATCCGTTCAGCTTTATTCCCTCAGCTCTTATAGCCCCGTCCCCTTTTGTCTGCGGAAAGTTTATTTCTACATGCGACGAGGATTCTCCTGACAGAAACATCACGTACACTATGCATGCATTCAAAAGTCAACTTATGATTCATTCAGAAATCAACTTAAAATGTGTTCAAGAATGTTCAAAAACCAACAGGGAGGCGTTTCAAAATCATATGAATAATCGATAGACAAAATTGCGCTGGGTGCTAGGCGCTTTGTGAAACAAGTTTTTTCCCCTCAAGAATATGAATTTGGCGCCCCCTTTTCCCGGTAGCATCTAGCTGCTTGCACAGCCAACAGCCACATTCCTGTAGCCCGAAGCGGGAGAATCTACAACTCAAACGCGACTCAACTGTGAATGCGCATGAGCCCGCTCGTAATTGCTAAAACGAATCTAATATAAAACCCTTTGACACATTTTCAATTGGCAGACGCTTCATAAGCACTGTGTCGTTGTTGTATATGGCGCTTTTCCTATGCAATTAAAGTTATTTTCGTTTTTTTCTCTTTTTCATGTTTTATTGTTGAAGTATTATTCTGCAGTAGCGGGATACAGTAATATACATTGTTGGAGCATCGGTTCTTACCAGTCAAAATTACAAAAAATTAACTGGAAACTAAAACAATGAAAAATTCCCGGAATTCTAAAAATATCCCAGGTTTTTCCCGGTTTTCTCCGGGATGAAAAAATTCCCGAGTTTTTCCCGAATCTCCCGGTTGTCCCGGGTCGTATACACCCTGCTATTAGAGTACTACTGTCCTGAGCTATACGTGTGTAGGGAAATTGATCACTGATCCCAAGTTATATGTTGTTAACAACACTTCTAGTTCACTTTTTCTATCAGAATTGCTTAGAAAGTTAACACTGAAATCGCCACAGATTAATAACTACTTCTTTTTGTCCAACAGACAGCATAATAGGGAGTCAAACTTTTTTATGAATAGCTCCCAGTCTCCTAGTGGAGACCCGTACACTGTTGCTAATATCAACACAACATTATCTAGCTGAAGTTCACATGCACAAACCTGAAAGTGGTGATCAACACAAAATTTGCTTACTTCAACAGTTCTGTATTTATACCCTTGTTTTACGAAAATGGCAACTCCTCCTTTATCCACACTAGATCTACAAGTGTAAGATGCTAAATTATACCCATTTATACTGATATTTTCCATCCCTACAGTTACATGGTGCTCAGACAGACAAAGTACGAGGGCCGTTCAGAAAGTAACCTCCGGTTGATTTAAAAAAATACACCAAGTTAAATAAAAATATTTTAATATATACATCTTACAACTACATCTTTGCACTATTTTTCTACATAGTCTCCATAGCGATTGAGGCACTTATCGTATCTCTTCACAAGCTTTGAAATTCCTTCTGCATAAAAATCACCCGCTTGTGCCTGGAGCCAGCCTGTGACCGCATCTTTGAGCTCCTCGTCGTCATCAAACCGCTGTGACCCGAGCCATTTCTTCAAATGCATGAAGAGGTGATAATCACTTGGCGCCAGGTCTGGGCTGTAAGGTGGATGGTTGATAACGTCCCACTTGAAGGACTCAAGAAGGGCCGTTGTTCTGCGAGCAGAGTGAGGACGGGCGTTATCGTGCAAAAAAACGATACCGGAAGTCAGCATACCACGGCGTTTGTTCTGTATAGCCCATCGTAACTTTTTTATTGTTTCACAGTACACGTCTTGATTAATGGTCGTACCACGTTCCATGAATTCCACCAACAACACCCCTTTGGCATCCCAAAACACCGTTGCCATCAGTTTTCTGGCAGAAAAATCTTGCGAGGCTTTTCTTGGTTTGGTACGCGAATTTGAATGTGCCCACATCTTTGATTGTTCTTTTGTCTCAGGGTTCACGTACTTAATCCAGGTTTCGTCACCGGTCACGATTCTGTTTAACAATGGTTCTCCTTCGTCCTCATAATGTGACAGAAAGTCTAATGCAGAGGCCATTCTTTGAGTTTTGTGGTGGTCGGTAAGAATTTTGGGCACCCATCGTGCACAGAACTTACGGTAACCCAATCTTGCTGTCACTATCTCGTACAAGAGAGTCTTAGAAATCTGTGGAAAACCAGTAGACAACTCCGACATTGAGAAACGTCGATTTTCACGAACTTTTGCACCAACTGTCTGAATGAGTTCGTCAGTCACCAATGATGGTCTACCACTCCTCTCTTCATCATGAACGTTTTCTCGTCCACTTTTAAATAAACGTACCCAATCAGGACAACTCCTTCACTCATAACTCTTGGTCCGTACACGGCACAAAGCTCATGATGAATAGCTGCTGCAGAATATCCTTTGGCTGTAAAAAACCTTATGACAGCACGCACTTCACATTTGGTGGGGTTTTCTACTGCAGCACACATTTCAAACTGCCACAAAAACTAAACTAGCGCAGGTACGACGTTCACTCGACCACGGCTTGATGCCGACTGACCTGTTGAGTGCGTGAACGCACAGATGGCGTCGCTACTCCCCCCACAACCCGCACTGTGACCAATCGGAGGTTACTTTCTGAACCGCCCTCGTATATCAATCTCATTCTTATTTTTGAGATCATCTAAACACATTATAAGCTTATATAGTTTATTTTTTATTCCCCTGATATTTTGGTGAAGTAAGTTGATACCATCCTTAGCTTTGTCCCTATTTGCTGTGCATAAAGTTTCTTTTCTTCTATTTTCCTTGGTGGTTGTCTGCCTGGAATTTGGCTTTAACCTAAAAAAACCTGTCTGCCTGGTCCCAGTAACCACAAGGATCACCCCTTTTGTGACTGTGGCCCCCCTTACAGTATCTGCTAATAGACAAGCTAACTTATCTTTCCCCCTCCTATTAAGGTGCAGGCCATGTGTAGGGTAACCACACCTACCAATAGCATCAACTGGAACAACACTCATGTGAGACTTTGCCGGTGTCTGGAGAATCCCGTTCAGCTCAGTGTTAACACTTCTTACAGTGGTGTTTACCCAGGGCTGATCATGGTGCTGAAAGACCTCACAAACCCCACATTCATGTGCCCAGTTTCTGCTCCTATTTTATCTGGGTCACTCCTAATACTATATCTTGGATTCATAGCCAGGCTGTTTCCTGCTCCCCCATCTATAATTACCTGATCTTCCTTCTCAAAGTCCTTGCATAGCTGACCTAAGTTTTCTGTCACCTGGCTACGGCTAGCACTTGGTTTCACAAAACATGTGAACTGGTACTCTGTCCATAATTTCTCCTGAAGCTGATGGTCCACACCCCTCCCATGACTGCTACCTATAAGCAGAATTTTTCTTTTCCAATTCTGGTTTGATCCCGACCTGTCTTTTGTCTTTAAGCTAGTATTCTGCTTCAACCTACATTCAACTACATCTGAATGAGGCCCTTCCTCCACTACTTCAGATAGCAAGCCAAACTGATTTGCTAACTGAATTTCGGAAGTTTTATTAATTGTTTCCCTTTTTCGCCCTTTGCTTGCTACCTTTTCCCAGCGCCCAGAGTCCTTTTCCGCCCTTAGCTTACATAATTCTAAATTCACGATTTCTAATTCAGCCTCAAGGGCACAAATCTTTGCCTCCTGTTCCACGATTTTTCTGTCCTTTCTACATAAGCTACACTGCCATGGAAGAGCCTATTTATCTACCCTCGTTTCCTCTCCGCTTCACTCGCCCCAATGAAACCACAACCTACAGTCTATACAGAACACCCCCTCTTTCACATTTCTATGGCAAACGCCACACTTGTCACACATGGTTTAATAGTAAAACGTAACACAAAAGCAGAAAATAACTTCAACAACACAATAGTTTCATAACCTGTACTAATACATAACTAAACGCTAATGTAAACAAACTTATAAACTTGCTTCAGGAACTTTTAAACAACCACACAAATTCTTGATGAGAGATACGAATTAATTTAACTTTGAAGTGCTAAGTCTAGTCAAAAACAAATATCTACACTCATATGAAATTTACGCCTAAGTATATAAACAAACTCGTGACCGCCGGCCTTTACGAAATACTTCCTTTTTGATGTAATTACGTTTAGAAAAGTGAAACCTTCAACAGATAGATTAGATAAGAAGTAAATGCACTAGTCTAAAATGTAATATTAACTAAATTAGCTCTTATTTCGATATTAATCGCTCACTTAATGAGAACTTCGTGGAGATACACTAATCATCAATAATCACTTCTAACTACAGAGACTTCAGTTTTGGGGGAGTAAAGAGCTACTATAGAATACCAACCCATTTTCCACAGCCTAACTTGTTAACTGCACCTCATTGTAGCTTTTATATTAAAAAAAAAACTTTTCCAAGAAAGCCCTGTATGGCCTAATCAGTCAAGTTCTGACAGAGCTGAGAGTAGACTAGAGTAGATTCAGTTTTCGTTCCAGAGCCAAAAATGAGAGGATTCTCTTGGGTGTAGAATATGTCAGAAAGTATGACATAAAAAACAGAATATCTGAATATAATATTCACTTCCCTGAACATTTGTCTGGAGATTGTCAAAATATGTGAATACATTACAGTAAAATGGAACTGCTAATATGTACAGAATTAATACACTGTAAGAATGAAAGACAGTTATACACTTTTAATAACTTTATCATACACAAAATACCTGCTCTTGACTGTTGTGACCAAGTGCTGTCAAAACTTGAGCCAGACTGACAGTATCTGTTAAGATTTTCTTCTACAGAGTAAAAGGGGTTGCCTATCAAGAAGTCTTTCAAACTCTTGTTTAAACTGTGCATTATCTGAAACCAAGGTTTTAATAGTTGCTGGCAGTTTACTGAAAATGCGTGTTCCTGAAAATTCGATACCTTCTTGGATCAAGGTATGTGATTTTAGATCTGTATGTAGATAGTGTTTGTTCCTAGTATTGATACAATGTATTGAGCCACTGTTTGGAAAAAAAGGACATATTATTTGCAAAAAATTTCATTATTTTATTTCATTATTTTTGATGAAAAAATGTGAGTGATAGCAAAAATTTATTTTTTTAATAAGAAATAATCCTTTTAAACAACCTGCAAAAACAAAAACAAATCATCGTATGTACAGAACCAGATAATCTATTTCTATTTTTTCACTGAAAATGCAGAACAATCATCCACAGTTAACTTGCCACATGGTGACTACACAAAGAAAAATATTGGTAATATAAAAGATACATTAAAATTAGTAAAATATATTTTTACTTACAAATGAACATGTCTGTAGAACCCCAAAATGGTAAATAAGATTCAAACCATAACTCAGATAACACCAGTTAAAATCTGACAGTTTTTCAATGTTGTACACACCTGAAAATTAGTGTGGAGTGTTATTCAATGATGGAATTTTTGAGAAATTAAATTCATTAATGTCATATGGAGCAACACAGTCATAAGCAATTGAACACTGGAAAATACGACAGGGAATAACTACACCCCGTCTCCCACAGTAGTATTCTACCACCCACCCAACCTACACAATGTCCTTGTTTGTCCCTACTTCACCCCTGTCCCCACTCCTTGTCGCAAGGCTCATATATCTGTAACAGTCCTAAATGCAAGACCTGTCCTGATTCTCCCACTATCACCAACTATAGTCCTGTCACAAGCCTCTCTCACATCATCAAAGACGGAAAATTCCGAGTTTAACATCCATTGACAGCACCGTCATTAGACACTGAACAAAAGCACAGATTACTAAAGGATGTGAAAGGAAATCAGCCATGCCCTTTCAAAGGAACCATCCTGGTATTTGCCTGGAACAATTTAGTGAAACAACAGAAAATCTAAATCTGGATGGTCGGATGGGGATTTGAACCATCGACCGGTGTGCTAACCACTGTGCCACATCACTTGGTACAACCTATAAAAGGCAAGGCCACCTGTGAAAGTAGCTATGTGATCTATCATCTTAGCTGCAACCACTGTGCTGCATTCTATGTGGGCATGAAAACTAACAAGGTGTTTGTCTGCATGAATGGTCATCACCAAACTGTGTCCAGGGAACAGCTGGAACACCCAGATGTTGAGCAACATAATGGGCTTGATTTCAGTGACTACTTCAGAACATGTGTCATCACGATTATTCCCAACAACACCAGCTTTTCTGAACTGCACAGGTGGGAACCTTCCCTCCAATATGTTCTTCATACTCACAAACCTCCTGGCATCAACCTTCACTAGTCCCTGTCATCCAGCTGCCTATCTCTTTGCCTGCTCCTACTCTACTCATCCTCACACCTTCTATCCCGTTAGTGCACCTGCATAGCCCTTTCTTCTCCTCTGCTTCTCTCCACCCCTCTTCCCCCCTCCTTCCCCTACCAGCATAGACTCCTAATGCTATAGCTAGTAGCCAACTAACTTGTCCTTTGCCATGTCTTTGCATGTTACCACAGCCAGCTCTGACATCTTCCCCCACCACTACACTGCTATCCCTCCCTCCCTCCCTCCCCACCACACACCAAGCATCTGCTGTTCCCCCCACTACCAACTGCAGCAAAGTCCACTCACCTCAGACATAGTCACGGTCAGGCCTTAGCATCCAGAGGTGACAGTGGCTCTGTGTGTGTGTGTGTGTGTGTGTGTGTGTGTGTTGGCGCGCACACACACACACACACACACACACACACACACACACACACACACTTGTTTTGCTTTGTTTATGTCCATGTCTGTATCTGATGATAAACCTAGTCAAATAGCTAAATAATAACTAGCAGTCTTTTCCAAAGTGTCAGTGCCTTCATTATGTCATGAGTTACTGAACAATGGAACCTCTAGCTTGGAATATTGAAAAGATGATACTGAGTTACAGACAGGCACAACGAAAAGACTGTTCACACTGAGTTTTTGGCAAGCCTTCTTTAGAAAAAGAAGGAAACACACACACACACACACACACACACACACACATCTCACAAACAAATGACAGCTCTCTGCAGCTGCTCTGGCCAGACTCCAACTGTTGCATTGAACCAAAGCAGCAATCTGGAGTGAGGCAGGGAAGGGGAAGGGATAGCAGGGTACAGTTGGGGGGGGGGGGGGGGAGGGAAGAATGCTGTTTGGCAGAGCATTCAGGGACTAGAAGGCAACATAACAAGGCTGCCAGGTGCAGTGTCAGGTGGCTGTGGAGGAGGAGGAGGAGGAGGAGGAGGAGGAGGAGGAGGAGGAGGGAGAGGGGGAGGGGGGGGGGAGGTAGCAGAAAGGAAGAGGAGCAGAGAAAGGAAAAGACTGGCTGGTGCATTGGCAGAGTGTGGCGCACAGTGAGAGTGATGGGATCTGAACTGGGAGGAGCTGATAGGACAGAGGGGCGGAAACTGTTGGGTGGAGGGTTTGCAAACAGTAGGTTATCGTAGGTTGAAGCCTGGATAATTTTAGGAGCAGAGAATGCGTTGTAAGGATAACTCCAGTTCAGAAAAGCTAGTGGTGGAGGGGAGGATTCAGATGGCCTGAGTTGTGAAACAGCCACTGAAGTCAAGCAAGTTATGTTTAGTTACATGTCATACTACAGGGTGGTCCACTTTGCTCTTTGCCACAATTTAGTGGTGGCCATTCACTGTGGTGGATAGCTAGTTGGTAGTCACACCAATATAAAAAGCTAGGTGGATGGACTGGGCAGGTCTTCCACCTGGGTCTTCCTCAGTAATACGATTCCTGTGGTAAGGGGCTGGGATTTGGAGTGTAAGAGCGATGGACGAGGATGTTGTGGAGGTTGGGTGGGTGACACAACACCACTTTAGGAAGAGTGGGAAGGATCTTGGGTACGATGTCATTTCAGGGCATGAGGATAGATAAAGCCCTGATGAAGGATGTGATTCAGTTGTTTCAATCTGGGGTGGTATTGGGTGATGGACGAGGCGTTCCTTTGTAGTTGGCTCTTGTGGGTGGTGGGAGAATTGGGTGTGTGTAGGAACATGGCACGAGAAATTGGTTTACAGTCTAAGTCTGAGGGATAGTGCTTGTGAAGGCCTTTGTGAGACCTACAGCATACTTGGAAAGGGGGTTCTTGTCACTGCATACACATCATTCTCACATGAACAGACTGTATGGGAGGGATTTTTTGGTATGGAAGGTATGACAGTGTCGAAATACGGTAGTATTGGTATGTTTAATGTGGACAGGGATGTGTATGGATCATCAGAGACAAGGAATTCAGTATCCAGGAAAGTGGAATGTTGGGTTGAGGAGGACCACGTGAAGTGGATGGGAGACAAAATGTTGATATAGTGATCTAGACTCAGGGCTAATGATATCGGCTGCCGTCCTTCACTGGCACTTCTGGATGTCGACACTTAATGACCTGGGCCTCTCTGACCCACATCTGAGCACTCATACACTTGGACTGAACATCTGCATAAATTGCTTCATAAAAATGTATTCTTTAAATGGCTTTCCAAATATCTACTGAATTTTCATGCCAACCTAGGAAAAATGGATATGTGATATGCCAGTCCTAGATGGCAGTTGTAAGTGTGATGTTCAGAAGTTAGAGATTCATGCAACTGCTTCTTCTCTAGTGAGTCCTCTTACCAAATCAGCACTACTTAATGAAGCCACCTACTGCAGTAATCTAATCAGAGAAGTGTTTGATACACCTCTCCAGTGATTTCTTTCTTCAAAAAGCATAACTTTCCTTCTCTCTGGCATTTATGATTGCCTTATTATTCACACTACTAAAACTTAAGAGCTGCATTTAAATAATTTGGAAGGAGTAAATCACAAACTTTGGATTTAGGGTCCACCAGCAAAAAAACTGCTGATAGACCCTATTTGCATAAGTATGAGCGCTTGCTGAAATGTAATGCCTGTAAACTATTTATTCTGTTCTCAATATTGGTTCAGGTATTACGTGTCTTGCATATTGTTCGGTTGGCTTCATCCTTTGTTGATGCAAGCTGCCACCCTCTGCCTCTACCAGGTGTATCGGTATGAAATGAGCGTTAAGATACAAATGTGTCAATAGGGAACATTTGTTGTGAACGAGCCTTAAATTTTTTTTGTTTGGTTGGTATCAGATCTGTCAAAGATATTTAGTATACATCACAACATGGAACAAACATCATCAAATGTTTTCATCATGTTAACAATGTCGAATTTTGTACCAGAAAGTGATGATTTGCGGAAAGCATTAATATTTTGTTTTCATTTGAAAAAAAAAGTGCTGCAGAGTCGCATTGAATGCTTGTCGAGGCATATGGTGATCATGCTCTATCAGAAGCAACATGCAAAAGATAGTTTCAACGGTTCAGAAATATTGATTTTGATGTAAGAAATGAAGAATGTGGAAGACCACCAAAAAAGTTCGAACACGCCGAATTGCAAGCATTATTGGATGAAGATGATACTTTGAGTCAGAAGCAAATGGCAGCAATGCTAAATGTTGCACAACAAACAATTTCTGACTGTTTGAAAGCTATGGGAAAGCTCCAAAAGTGTGGAAAATGGGTGACACATGAATTGAATGAAAGACAGATGGAAAACCGAAAAACCATTTGTCAAATTTTGCTTCAAAGACATGAAAGAAAATCAATTTTGCATCGAATTGTTACTGACGATGAAAAATGGATTTATTTTAAGAATTCTAAATGGGAAAAAGTCATGGGTTAATCTGGGACAACCATCAACATCGATTGCAAAACCAGATCGATTCGGCAAGAAGACAATGCTCTGTGTTTGGTGAGATCAGAAAGGTGTGGTGTATCATAAGCTTCTAAAACCCGTTGAAACTGAATACTAATCGCTACAGACAACAAATGATCTATTTGAACTATGCATTGGACGGAAAAAGACGAGAATGGGCCAGAAGACATAGGAAAGTATTTTTTTTTTTTTTTTTACACGACAATGCACCTACACACAAAGCAAAACTGGTTCAGGATACAATAAAACACTTGGTTGGGAGCTGCTACCCCACCCGCCATATTCACCAGACTTGGCCCCTTCCAACTACCATTTGTTTTCATCAATGGGACACGCAATGGCTGAGGAACACTTCGATTCCTACGAAGAAGTCTATTATTGGGTGTCTGATTGGTTTGCTTCAAAAGACGAACACTTCTATTCATGTGGAGTCCACAAATTGCCAGAAAGGTCATCAAAATGTATAGAAAGCAATGGTCAGTACTTTGAATAAAATGTTTTTAATTTAGTGTTTCATTTTCACAAAAAAACGCTCATTTCATTTCATACCGGTACACCTGATAGACAGATTTGAACTGTAGTGTGTAACATGAGGTGTGTAACTTAATTATTTCAGTGTATTGTGAAACCCGCAGAAAACTGAAAGCTCAAATTCTTAGAGTGCATCCATAAATGGAGCACACTCCCTTTCAGCATGACAATGCCAGACCACACAAAAGTGCTGCGACAAATGCAACAATCCAATGCCTTGGGCTCACTGTTATCCATCATCCTCCATACAGTCCCTAACTTACACCCACCTGTTTCTCATCTGTTTTTAAAACTTGAAGAAAACCTCCACGGACCTCACTTGATATTAGAAACTGGTCTCTCATTGAGAGAAATGCATCTGTTGTTAGAGTGACTATGTTGAGAAACAAATATTCAGACATGAAAAATAAAGATGTGGAATGTTAATAAAGTTAGTTTGATTTAAAAACTAGGAGTTTTCACATAAAAAATTCAGAGGCATTATTTTTCAGCGTGCTGTCACAACTTCCATTTTCTAATATTTTGTATTATGCAATGGTATCTGGATCTTATGAAATGTTTCAACTCATCAGTACAACACAAACTCAGCAGATTAGTTAGTTATACTGCAAGTACAGTGGATCATATTTTGGAACAACTAGTGAGGATGTGGAATGCAGCAGAAGAGTTACAAATGAGATATATTTTTCCAGTTAAAACATGGCTACATCTAGGCCTCTTACCTAATTGAATTTGTACTTCAATCTTAATATACAAATAAAATTTAATAAATGCAACACAATCACATACATATTCATACAAATAGAATAAGTTGTCAAACACAAACAATTTCCATTTGCTTTTATAACTTTAAATATTTGCAGTTACTTTAATTTACAAGAGAGATGGATTATAAAACTATAGTTGCACTCTTCCTTCTTTGCACACAAGAGTAAGGTTAAACTGTAGACAGTGAAGACAAATTTCATTCCTATTTTTGAATTTGTAACACTGTAGAGCACTTACCGCTGAAGTGCAAATGTCTCAGGTTTGAGTCTAAGTCCAGCACACAGTTTCAACATGCCAGGAAGTTTTGAGGTGATTTTTATTAATAATTGTCTCGATACAGTGAAGAGCAGTCTAAAAACAGTATTTTCTGTCTGGAAAGTTGCCTTGCAAAAGTGATGCAGTACATATATGGCTAAATACAGAGCTACATCAGAAGATCATGGTTTTATTATTTTGTTTGAAACACAACCTCTTGAGTATTTTTGCTTTTAAGAGAATTTCTTATTTTCCTGATGTCTCTGGGATAAGCTGGAATGATCTTAAATTGCCTGAATGCTTGTGAATGGTGAATGGTGTTTTACTGTTGCCACATATACCTCCACACTTTTTCTTTTGAGCTGACCACACCATGTTTCTATGTCATGTTTACAAAGTGAATCACAGTGACAGTTGCTATGTACACACATCTGTTATGTACACACATCAAAAAAAGTTTTGCATCACTTCATTTCTGAGAGTTCCGGAACCTGTACAGAAAATTGGAATAGAGATCAACATAAATATCATTTCCACTCTTTTTATTGCTCATGAAAACCACACATTTCATGTTGTGCCACCATACAGCAAGACCTTCAGAGGTGGTGGTCCAGATTGCTGTACACAGCAGCATCTCTAATACCCAGTAGCACATCCTCTTGGATACATGCATGCCTGTATTCATTGTGGCATACTATCCACAAGTTCATCAAGGTGCTGTTTGTCCAGATTGTCCCACTCTTCAACGGCGATTTGGCATAGATCCCTCAGAGTTGTTGGTAGGTCATGTCATCCATAAACAGCCCATTTCAATCTATTCCAGGCATGTTCGATAGGGTTCATGTCTGGAGAACATGCTGGCCATTCTAGTCGAGCAATGTCATTATCCTGAAGGAAGTCATTCACAAGATGTACATGATGGGGGCGTGAATTGTTGTCCATAAAGACCAATGCCTCAGCAATATGCTGCACTATCAGTCGGTGGATGGCATTCATTTATCATACAGTCATTACAGTGCCGTATGTCGGCCCCACCTAATGCCACCCCAAAATGTCAGGGAACCTCCACCTCGCTGCACTCGTTGGACAGTGTGTCTAAGGCATTCAGCTCGACTGGGTTGCCTCCAAACATGTCTCCGACGAATGTTTGGTCGAAGGCATATACGACACTCATCGGTGAAGAGAACGTGATGCCAATCCTGAGCGGTCCATTCGGCATATTGTTGGGCCCATCTGTAACATGCCGCATGGTGTCGTGGTTGCAAAGAAGGACCTCGCCATGGACATAGCGAGTGAAGTCGTGCATCATGCAGCTTATTGCACACAGTTTGAATCGTAACACGACGTCCTGTAGCTGCATGTAAAGCATTATTCAACATGGTGGCGTTGCTGTCAGGATTCCTCTGAGCCATAATCCATAGGTAGTGCTCATCTACTGCAATAGTAGCCCTTGGGTGGCCTGAACAAGACATGTCATTGATAGTTCCTGTCTCTCTGTATCTCCTCCATGTTCGAACAATGTCACTTTGGCGAGATGCCTGGAGGCTTCCCTTGTTGAGAGCCCTTCGTGTCACGAAGTAACAATTCGGATGTGAACAAACCACGGTATCGACTGCGTAGGCATGGTTGAACTACAGACAAAACGAGTCGTGTACCCCCTTCCTGGTGGAATGACTGGAACTGATCAGCTGTCAGACCCCCTCCATCCTGCTCATGTGTGGTTGTTTGTATCTTTGGGTGGGTTTAGTGACATCTCTGAACAGTCAAAGAGACTGTGTCTGTTATGCAATATCCACAATCAACATCTATCTTCAGGAGTTCTGGGAACTGGGGTGATGTAAAACCTTTTTTGATGTGTGTATTTGTCATGGTGGAGGATTTGGTCATTTGCTTCAATTGCTACTTAATCTTTTTCATTGTCAGCTCCTTAGTTTCTCTTTTAATTACACTTCAAATTGTTTTGATTTTATTTTCAGTATTATAAATTTCTCAAACAACGTGTACACCTTTTGATTTTTACAACTCTTCAGGATGAAGAACAGTACTTTTTCATAACATCAAAGCAGTTGCACATCTGTGCTTATGGCAACTGTATACTTGTCTCTTCCTGCTATAGAATAACTTAATGCCTTTTGGTACACAAAGTTTTTCTTTGATACACAATTAGTGTTCCCCGTTTTCATATGGACATGACTCTTAGCGGCAGCAGACACATTTACTTAAAAACAGAGTTAAATTTGAAGTTTATGTCTACTGCTTTTTAAAACTAATTCCAACAATTACTTTGCAGGTACCTCCAGATGACGTCTGTTGCGACGTCAGTAACTATTCTACTGAATTTTCTAGTTAATTCTTTATTTAAATTTACCATGTTATCTTTCACACCCAAGAAGCCATCAAGGTCTGGTAAGTGGGTGATTGTGAACTTCATTGACTATGGTCTTACTTATTAAAATATTGTCAGTTAAGTTGTTACTGTCCACTGCAATTCTGGTGGAAAACTTCACAAATTTATTACAGTTGGTTCAGAAATATTCCTATGTCTTTTTGTTGCTCACAGTACTTCAAAAAATTAACACTGAAAGCACTAAAACTTTCTTATTTGCATATTACTGTTTGACACCCCCCCATGAACCATACACCTTGCCGTTGGTGGGGAGGCTTGTGTGCCTCAGCGATACAGATAGCCGTACCGTAGGTGCAACCACAACGGAAGGGTATCTGTTGAGAGGCCAGACAAACGTATGGTTCCTGAAGAGGGGCAGTAGCCTTTTCAGTAGCTGCAGGAGCAACAGTCTGGATGATTGACTGATCTGGCCTTGTAACACTAACCAAAACGGCCTTGCTGTGCAGGTACTGCGAACGGCTGAAAGCAAGGGGAAACTACGGCCATAATTTTTCCCCGAGGGCATGCAGCTTTACTGTATGGACAAATGATGAAGGCATCCTCTTGGGTAAAATATTCCGGAGGTAAAATAGTCCCCCATTTGGATCTCAGGGTGGGGACTACTCAGGAGGACGTCGTTATCAGGAGAAAGAAAACTGGCGTTCTACAGATCGGAGCATGGAATGTCAGATCGCTTAATCGGGCAAGTAGGTTAGAAAATTTAAAAAGGGAAATGGATAGGTTAAAGTTGCATATAGTGGGAATTAGTGAAGTTCGGTGGCAGGAGGAACAAGACTTTTGGTCCGGCGAATACAGGGAAGTAAATACAAAATCAAATAGGGGTAATGCAGGAGTAGGTTTAATAATGAATAAAACAATAGGAATGCGCATAAGCTACTACAAACAGCACAGCGAACACATTGTTGTGGCCAAGGTAGATACGAAGCCCACGCCTACGACAGTAGTACAAGTCTATATGCCAACTAGCTCTGCAGATGACGAAGAAATTGAAGAAATGTATGATGAAATAAAAGAAATTATTCAGATAGTGAAGGGAGACGAAAATTTAATAGTCATGGGTGACTGGAATTCGGTAGTAGGAAAAGGGAGAGAAGGAAACATAGTTGGTGAATATGGATTGGGGGAGAGAAATGAAAGAGGAAGCCACCTGGAAGAATTTTGCACAGAGCATAACTTAATCATAGCTAACACTTGGTTCAAGAATCATAAAAGAAGGTTGTATACATGGAAGAATCCTGGAGATACTAGAAGGTATCATACAGATTATATAATGGTAAGACAGAGATTTAGGAACCAGGTTTTAAATTGTAAGACATTTCCAGGGGCAGATGTGGACTCTGACCACAATCTATTGGTTATGAACTGTAGATTAAAACTGAAGAAACTGCAAAAAGGTGGGAAATTAAGGAGATGGGACCTGGTGAACTGACTAACCCAGAGGTTGTACAGAGTTTCAGGGAGAGCATAAGGGAACAATTGACAGGAATGGGGGAAAGAAATACAGTAGAAGAAGAATGGGTAGCTTTGAGGGATGAAGTAGTGAAGGCAGCAGATGATAAAGTAGGTATACAGACGAGGGCTAGTAGAAATCCTTGGGTAACAGAAGAGATAATGAATTTAACTGATAAAAGGAGAAAATATAAAAATGCACTAAATAAAGCAGGCAAAAAGGAATACAAATGACTCAAAAATGAGATCGACAGGAAGGGTAAAATGGCTAAGAAGGCATGGCTAGAGGACAAATGTAAGGATGTAGAGGCTTATTTCACTAGAGGTAAGATAGATACTGCCTACAGGAAAATTAAAGAGACCTTTGGAGAAAAGAGAATGACTTGTATGAATATCAACAGCTCAGATGGAAACCCAGTTCTAAGCAAAGAAGGGAAAGCAGAAAGGAATATATAGAGGGTCTGTACAAGGGCGATATACTTGAGGACAATATTATGGAAATGGAAGAGGATGTAGATGAAGATGAAATGGGAGATACGATACTGCGTGAAGAGTTTGACAGAGCACTGAAAGACCTAAGTCGAAACAAGGCCCCGGGAGTAGACAACATTCCATTGGAACTACTGATGGCCTTGGGAGAGCCAGTCCTGACAAAACTCTACCATTTGGTGAGCAAGATGTATGAGACAGGCGAAATAGCCTCAGACTTCAGGAAGAATATAATAATTCCAATCCCAAAGAAAGCAGGTGTTGACAGATGTGAAAATTACCAAACTGTCAGTTTAATAAGTCACAGCTGCTAAATACTAAGGCGAATTCTTTACAGGTGAATGGAAAAACTGCTAGGAGCTGACCTCAGCAAAGATCAGTTTGGATTCCACATAAATGTTGGAACACGTGAGGCAATACTGACCCTACGACTTATCTTAGAAGCTAGATTAAGAAAAGGCAAACCTACATTTCTAGCATTTGTATAGAGAAAGCTTTTGACAATGTTGACTGGAATACTCTCTTTCAAATTCTGAAGGTGGCAGGGGTAAAATACAGGGAGTGAAAGGTTATTTACAATTTGTACAGAAACCAGATAGCAGTTATAAAAGTCGAGGGGCATGAAAGGGAGGCAGTGGTTGGGAAGGGAGTGAGACAGGGTTGTAGCCTCTCCCCGATGCTATTCAATCTGTATATTGAGCAAGCAGTAAAGGAAGCGAAAGAAAAATTCGGAGTAGGTATTAAAATCCATGGAGAAGAAATAAAAACTTTAAGATTCGCTGATGACATTGTAATTCTGTCAGAGACAGCAAAGGACTTGAAAGAGCAGTTGAACGGAATGGACAGTGTCTTAAAAGGAGTATATAAGATGAACACCAACAAAAGTAAAACGAGGATAATAGAATGTAGTCAAATTAAGTCGGGTGATGCTGCGGGAATTAGATTAGGAAATGAGACACTGAAAGTAGTAAAGGAGTTTTGCTATTTGGGGAGCAAAATAACTGATGATGGTCGAAGTAGAGAGGATATAAAATGTAGACTGGCAATGGCAAGGAAAGCCTTTATAAAGAAGAGAAATTTGTTAACATCGAGTATGGATTTAAGTGTCAGGAAGTCGTTTCTGACAGTATTTGTATGGAGTGTAGCCATGTATGGAAGTGAAACATGGACGATACTAATTTGGACAAGAAGAGAATAGAAGCTTTCGAAATGTGGTGCTACAGAAGAATGCTGAAGATTAGATGGGTAGATCACATAACTAATGAGGAGGTACTGAATAGGATTGGGGAGAAGAGGCACAACTTGACTAGAAGAAGGGATCGGTTGGTAGGACATGTTCTGAGGCATCAAGGGATCACCAATTTAGTATTGGAGGGCAGCGTGGAGGGTAAAAATCATAGAGGGAGACCAAGAGATGAATACACGAAGCAGATTCAGAAGGATGTAGGCTGCAGTAGGTACTGGGAGATGAAGAAGCTTGCGCAGCATAGAGTAGCATGGAGAGCTGCATCAAACCAGTCTCAGGACTGAATACCACAACAACAACAACAACAACAACACTGTTTGAAAAGTGATGCAGCAGTTTCTTGAAGTTTTTTAAAAATTTGGAAAAATTTCTCTTTATGAATTTTTAATATTTAAATATTACAAATGTATTACTTAGCAATCTGACTTCAGATGAATACGCTTCGATGACTTAGCCTGTGCAAAGACTGCTTGTCACTAAATTTAGATTATTGTTCACAACATGACAACAACCCATTTCTTAAAATTGTTTCCGCAGTTGTAAGTTGCTAACTGATAATCCTCAAATTAAATGATTAAAAGTTAGTTAAGTGGGATATCAACACTAATAGCAATTTCAAGTCTCTGTATATTGAACAGAATGAGGTGGCACACGGAGAATCTCCTTGAAGTTTGTATACTAAAACATCCATATAGTTAGCACAGTGCAATGAAGTGCTTGTCTTTTTCACTGTGGGCAACAAGGAATACGAAATTAATACAGTGAAATAACAAAAAAGGATCACTGCCTGTATCTCCACACACTGCCTTAAGGTTTACTATAATTATTATGAAAAGGATAGCTGCTACTCATCATACAGTGGAGATGCTGAGTGGCAGATAGGTACAACAAAGACACACACACACACACACACACACACACACACACACACACACACACACACACACACACAAAAGCCATTGTCTCTGGCTGCTGAAGCCAGACTCCTAATAATTTTCATATCATCATCTCATTCCATCCTGGATTTTCCATCGTTTGGTTTACTATCAGTGGTATATACCCTATGCTACAATGAATTCACAAAAGAATAGGGGCCAAAGGCTCATAACTAGTCAGCATATCAGAGTGGATTGTGGTTCATTGCCAAACAATGCTTCACTCTGTGGCAGATATTGCTTCAAGATTTTGCCAACTTGTATCTGAATTAAGACTATAAATAAAACAGTATGAAAAGGAAATTAGGAGCAGAACTGTGTGCAAGGAAGCTTAATTCACTCTTGGCTACAAAGCTGAATATTTATACCTCTGGGTTAAAGGTGAACACTCACTAAAATGCAGAAGAGTAGAGTTGTCGATAGGCACACACCCCTATTACCCTACATGGTACTCATTTTGGCAGGTTGATCGGTTGTATTGGGAATAGTGCCAAGTGAGATGGGTAGAGGGAAAAAGAGGCAGGAGGGACGGAGAAGGATTAGGGGTGGGTGGCTATTGGCTTGGATGGAAGCAGCCGATATGCCAGCTAGGAATGTGGGGAGGGAGGGGTGGCAGGTAGATGGGCTAGGCAAGTGAGGCATGGTTGTTTCACTAAGCTGAGATATACCTTGGAAAAGAATGGTTACATAGCACTGCTGGAGAATTGGATTCTGGTATTTACCTGTCATGTAATTGTCATTGTCTCAATGTCACATTGAAAACTTGAGTTAGTAATTGTCACGTCCACCAAGTTGGGGCCATGATGTTAACCATGAAGAACTGCCAAGAAGAGTCACACACTTCAAGTGACTCATAAAGTACCCTGAAATTTGTATCAAAAATATATGCAAAATCTGTGGGGACCAAATTGAACAATGTGTTCAACATCAGAGATGACAATCATACAATCTGTCTAATCAGTGCAAGTCATCATCATGAAAGGATAGGTTGGATGTGAATGGCTCTGAACCTTTGTTCAGTCATTGTCTATGGATAGGTCACATTACTAGGTCAAGAGTAACTTAATATATGTAATGTTAAATGATGGCAATTTTAATGTTAGAGGAACTTAATTAGTGATTAACTTCTTGTCAAATTTTCATCTGAAAGCCTATACTTTCTGTTAGTCCTAACAATACCATAATGTGCATTATCACAGGAAAGTATTTTACTCCCACCTTAAAATAATTTTGAAAAAGCAAATATTGTTCATTGTAGTGATATTAAGTTAACAGTATACTTTTCAAAGATGTACTGATGTGACAGCAGAGTACACAGCCTAAAAATATCTTTTAGCACATTCTTAGCAATATCAGCACACTCTGAGTAATATGGAACACTGACTTCCTGACCACCACAAAAAAATTAAAAATCAAATTTCCTTCACTGGTGTTAATTTTTACTCTCAACACACTTCCTAAACAGGTATTGATGTGAGACTAAGGCCCTGAACCTGGAAATACTGAATATGTCATTCTCTGGGGACAGTGACATCTACCGCTGAGACATAAAAGTTATACATTAAGTTTAACTGAAAAATTTAAAACATAAATGGAAACCAGTAGATGGATTCATTAAAAAACAATAAATTTTTTTCCGAAATTTTAAAATATAATGTAACTGACTACATTACAACATTTTCAAAAGGGTGGACAGAAAGTAATCCTCCCCCATTGGTATTGTGAGAGAAAATTATTCTTTTAGTACAAGCTCTGGCATACTTATCACGTATTAAACTTCCAACAATTGAGTATTAGATTTTAAAAGTATGTACATTTTATTTTATATGATTTATTGATTCATCCAGGGATTATGACACAATGATCAAAATTTGTCATTGTAATACAATGAAAATAAATAGCTCAAAATATACACATATACACAATAAATTCATATATTTTTATGGGGATAGGGCAGGAGATCAGCTGTGGCCTTGCTGAAGAAATCACCTTGGCATCTGCCAGAAATTATTTAGGAAATCCATGGCAAAGCAAAATTGGTTTGGGCAAACAGGGCAAATTAATCCTCCTAAACATGAGGCCTGTATCTTAATAACTGCATTACCTCAGTCAGTTAGTCATTGTACAATGTTCTTTGATTTACACACTTTACACACAATCAGCACCAGATAATTTATAATGCAAAACAAATATGTTTATTATCTTACCTCCCAACCTGAGTAAGTAATAAGGCACAATCAACATCATACTATGTTGTATCCAGTAAATCGATGCTTCAAAAGGCAGCTGAAAAATGCACAACGTGAAAATTATAAACCATCCTAAATGCATTAACTTGTAATATGTCAAGCAAAACAATCAAAACAATGAAATGAAAGAAGCATTCACATCAAATGACAATATTTTGCCATTTTAAATTTAACACTGTATAACTGATGTATACTGTAAGACAGTGCAGCTACACAAGAACTGAAGCTTTCATATTTAATAACTAGAAAATGACAAGATATGGAAATATAATGCTGGAAAAAAATTAGTACACTTGGGAAGATGATGTCAATTTTGATCCAATGATAGAATATGCCACCTGGGGGATAGTAAATGTACTGATAATGGTTTCAACATGTCCACTAAGATACAGCATAGTGGCATGGCTACCAGAGCACCTTCTGTGTCTATCTGTTAATAGGGAATGCTCACAGCCCAAATAAGCTTGGTGCAGACGTGTGAAGAAAGCAGGAAACCATGCCACAGAGACACACATGTGCTTCCTACAGCCAACTGAGCTACTTAGAAAGGTGTCAAATTGTAACCTTCCGAGTGGCGGGATGGTCCTTTTGGAGTTGGACGTGCTGCGTCAGCTGTGCAACAATGCTGAACGATGCTGGTATCAGTGGTCTTGTGAACATTCTCAAACCCACTGATGGGTTCTGGACATCCAAGCAGCACAGATGCCTGACAGGATCATCATACTGTAGGGACAGCAGTGGCAGATCATACGGCTACCACAGCATAGATAAGAGGGCTTGTGAGCCCAGGGGTGTCAGCATGAACTGTTATGAACCAGTTGTTAGCATTGAGACTAAGGGCAGGCACACCTCTAGTCCTTCTCCCATTCACACCACAGCATAGATGTGTACAGTTCAAATGGTGCCATCAAAGTATCATTTGGAAGATGGAATGGTGCACCGTGGTCTTCAGGGATGAAAGTAGATTCTGTCTGTACACAAGTGATGGTCATTTGCATGTGAAATGGAGACTTAGTGAGTGCTCATAGAGTGTATTCATCCAAGGCACTGGCCCCACCCTGGTCCTTATGGTCTGAGGTGTTATATGCTACAACTCTCATTCACCTTTGGTGTTTCTGGAGTGGATGCTAACCAATGCTTGATATGTGCAGAATGTTGTTAGATCCATTGTTTGCCTTCCTTGCAACACAAAAGTGATCCGTTGTTTTAACAGGATAATGCTCACCCACACATTGCCCATGAAGCTCAAATGTGCTCTGCAAGAAGTGCAGCAACTTCCTTGGCCAACACAATCTCCAGACTTAACTTCAATGGTGCAAGTGTGGGATATAACAGGACAAGAACAGACTCGTGTAACTCATCAACCAATAACTCTTACAGAACTACGAGAAGAAGTCGAAAAGGTTCAACATGCATGTTGTAACATATCCCAGGATAGTATCTGCCATTTGGTGATCAACTAGGTGCCAGAATCAGTGCTCGCATTGCTGCCTCTGAAGGCTACACCACATACTAATGTGGTTATTTCAGCATTGCTCAGTACCTAGTACCTCTGAACCACTTGAGCTATTGATCTGTAAATATAATCATTTCATGTACTCCATATGCACTGGTGTAACAATAAACCTTGAGGAAACTGGAAAATTCAAAGGGTGTACTTATTTTTTTCCAGCAGTGTAGAATTGCGAATTATAAGTAACCAAGCTCAAATTTCTGCCCAGAAAACAAAACTTTTGTTCATATCAGCTTGTTCAACACAGGATGCTGTAATCAAATATTAGACATGACTGAGTGGCATGAAACATAGTTAACACTGAAGAAATCTGTTCCATTACTGTTTTGGCGAAGAAAGAAAATGAGTGAAAGTATATCTACGTACTACCTATTAAAATACTTAAAAGAAAAAAAAATAATTCTATTCATTACATGCCATGACTGGAAAATGCTTAGAAGAAAGGAATGAACAATGAAAACAAGGTCAGGAACAGAAATGTCTAACGTAAAATTATATTCATCTGCCTCCTGTAAAACTTACAACTGATGCACATTCCATCAATATTCTTGCATTTCTTAGAGTTTAATGAATAATTTGTTTGTGATTGCTTTTATATCTGTAGATGCTTAACAACTTCACATATAGCACATTAAATAAACTACATTTTATTTTTATTTGAAGATCAAAAAACTGAAACAGAAGTTGGGTGCACCCGTATAATGCTATAAATATAAAAACACATTTCGACTGTAATTTTCTGTGAGGTCTCTCAACACAGATACAAGTTCCATGAATTCTATAGAATGAGTCCAAGCAGTTTCCACTTTTTGGAGCAACTAATATCAACTACCCTGACAAATCAAAAGACAATTTTTCACTCTCTGTTTGTCCTGCTGAGAGGCTACTCATTACGACTGGGGAAGTTGGTGAAAGTGTGTGAATGATGTTAAAATTACAACTGTGAAAAGTTTATTTTCTGTAAGACTGCTAGTACGATACTGTTGCACAGCAGTAAAGTATAACGGGCAACAGCAGAAATGTATTATGAGCAACTGTAAATTTTTTTCAAAGTCCTCTCCAGTCAGAACTAACCCAAGGCATGCTAGGCCAATGCCCTATGTTGCAGTCAGAATGACAAACAGGCAGAAAGCCAACATTGCAAACAGCAGAGAAAACCCGGAAGACACTGCCTCATCTCACAAGAGAGAGAAACCTGAATCATAAACTCAGCAACATGATCTCAAGGAGGAGAAGACATAACGTCACTCTGACACTACAGCCTGATTCTGCAACAGACAGTAAAGTTGCACAAGAGCACATATCATCCTACTGTCATGATGGGAAGGCAACAAGCTAAAGCCCCAAAAGCCACACTTATGAAAGAGATGGGTAGGGGAATACTGCTGATGGGTCCGGAAAAGTAAGCTACATTTGGTCACGGCCGGCTTGGCATAACACCAGTGCCTCAGACGAACAGTAACAAATACTCAAGTTACCAAGTCTTCACATGAATTATGTTGCACTACACCACTATGAAGTTGAAACTGTAATGTGCTGCCACCTGTTTGGTCCATTGAACTTTGTCTCTAAGCTGCCAACCTCTCAACCACTAAAAAAATGGCTCTGAGCACTATGGGACTTAACTTCTGAGGTCATCAGTCTCCTAGAACTTAGAACTAATTAAACCTAACTAACCTAAGGACATCACACACATCCATGCCCGAGGCAGGATTCGAACCTACGACCATAGCGGTCGCGCGGTTCCAAACTGTAGCACCTAGAACTGCTCGGCCACTCCGGCCGGCTCTCAACCACTGATAAGAAAAGTTGGTGACATCTGCCTCCAGCTTTCTGAGCTGAACTGATGGTGTTTGGTGCACCATCAACCTGTCCTAGTATTCAGGAGGCACACTAACTCCTGCTGCTCCAGACTAGAAGCTGTAAGCAGTCATCAACATCACCGGCCACCCTTGGTGGAAGGGCTATGCTGCTGTTGATTCCAAATAGTGCAGATCTGCTGAGAGATTACCCAAGCACACCCCTCCGATATCAACAAGAGTGACCTGGTAATATGCAGTTGCTGTCCTGTGTGGTACGAGCTATGCCAGCCACCAATGAGACCTGCCACCCACACAACACTGTGATTAAGTGAACAGATGCCACCAGGGCGATGGCCCCTGAAGAGTGCCAAGGAAGTGCCAGTATACTTCTGAGGCTGCATGCTGCACTGTTGCTGGCCTAGGCACCAACACAGAAAGGAATACATGACTGTAAGGTTTAAAATAATAAATTCTTGTTCTGCTACTGTTGTGTCATTAGCACCCTGAGTGCTGACCGGACTGCTCCACTGCACTCCACACTCCGTCATCCTGACAATGGAAGGTGCTCAACCTAGGCCTCTACAGTACTTCATTCAATATGGTATATATACAGGGTGGTCCAATGATCGTGACCGGGCCAAATATCTCACAAAATAGGCGTCAAATGAAAAAACTACAAAGAACTAAACTTGTCTAGCTTGAAGAGGGAAACCAGATGGCGTTGCCATAGGTCAAACAGATATCAACTGAGTTTTTCTAAATAGGAACTCCCATTGTTTTTATTACATATTCGTGTAGTACGTAAAGAAATATGAATGTTTTAGTTGGACCACTTTTTTCGCTTTGTGATAGATGGCGCTGTAATAGTCACAAACATATGGCTCACAATTTTAGACAAACAGTTGGTAACAGGTAGGTTTTTTAAATTAAAATACAGAACAGAGGTATGTTTGAACATTTTATTTCGGTTGTTCTAATGTGATACATGTACCTTTGTGAACTTAACATTTCTGAGAATGCATGCTGTTACAGCGTGATTACCTGTAAATACCACATTAATGCAATAAATGCTCAAAATGATGTCCGTCAACCTCAATGCATTTTTGCAATACATGTAATGACATCCCTCTCAACAGCAAGTAGTTCGCCTTCCGTAATGTACACACATCCATTGACAATGTGCTGATGCATGTTGTCAGGCATTGTCAGTGGATCACAACAGCAAATATCCTTCAACTTTCCCCACAGAAAGAAATCCGGGGACATCAGATCCGGTGAACATGAGGGCCATCGTATGGTGCTCCGACGACCAATCCACCTGTCATGAAATATGCTATTCAATATCGCTTCAACCGCACGTGAGCTATGTGCCAGACGTCCATCATGTTGGAAGTACATCGCCATTCTGTCATTCAGTGAAACATCTTGTAGTAACATCGGTAGAACATTATGTAGGAAATCAGCATACATTGCACCATTTAGATTTCCATTGATAAAATGGGGGCCAGTTATCCTTCCTCCCATAATGCCGCACCATACGTTAAACCGCTGAGGTCACTGATGTTCCACTTGTCGCAGCCATCGTGGATTTTCCGTTGGTAAATGACGTTTTGTCGCTAAATAGAACGCGTTCAAAAAATCTGTCATTGTCCCATAATTTCCCCTGTGCCCAGTGGCAGAACTGTACACGACGTTCAAAGTCGTCACCATGCAATTCCTGGTGCATAGAAATATGGTACGGGTTGATGTAGCATTCTCAACACCGACGTTTTTGAGACTCCCAATTCTCACTCAATTTGTCTGCTACTGATGTGCAGATTAGCCATGACAGCAGCTAAAACACCTACTTGGGCATCATCATTTGTTGCAGATCGTGGTTGACGTATCACATGAGGCTGAACACTTCCTGTTTCCTTAAATAACATAACTATCTGGCGAACGGTCCGGACAATTGGATGATGTCATACCGAGCAGCACAATATCGACCTTTTCTGCAATTGGTAAATGGTCCGTTTTAACACAGGTAATGTATCATGAAGCAAATACCATCCACACTGGCGGAATGTTATGTGATGCCATGTACTTATACCTTTGTGACTATTACAGCGCCATCTATCACAAAGTGAAAAAACTGGCCCAACTAAAACATTCATATTTCTTTACTACAACACAAATATGTAATAAAAAATGGGGGTTCCTATTTTAAAAAATGCAGTTGATATGCATTTGACCTATGACAGCGCCATCTAGCGTGCCAACCATAGTGCCATCTGGTTTCCCTTTCAAGCTAGATGAGTTTCGTTCTTTGTAGTTTTTTTCATTTGATGCTTATTTCGTGAGATATTTGGCCCAGTCACTATCAATGGACCCTGTATAAATAATGGTTACAAATTAATAAAGCTGGGGGGGGGGGGGAGGGGGGTATTTCTATAACTGTTCACTTTTGCCGAGTAGTAGATGCCTCACCTTAAGGACTATTCAGAAGAAATGTTGCTGGATTGGAATATAGATCAGTCACCACTTATGGTTTAGCAGTGAATGATGAATGCTATGTAGGGGTAGACCATGTTTTTGAAGGAACTGAAGAAAAGCATGATACTGAGGAAAATCCCAATGTGGCCTTTTCAGCTTCGTACAGCTACTCACTCGGAAGTAGTAGGAATTTAGCTTTCATATTTCTTTTACACCTTTCACAAAGTTTCTTGAAATCATGGAGCACAACTGAAAAATATCCGGTCAACATCATTCACTGATGACGATGACCCAGACGTCTTTTCATTTTTGTAAGTTTTTTCATTTCCAGCGTCAGCTTGTATCAGCAACAAACAAAGAATAGAAACCTACGCAGTTCTGCCCTCTATATAGCAGGCCACAACAGATGGTAGTTACCACGCATGTGGCATGTAGCTGCCAACCTCATTGCGGAAAACCTGCAATATATCTCACATTTATTCAAGAATGGAAAGAGGTATCACTCTACCTCCACCATTAAAAACTAAATATTTCGTTATGTTAGCCAAACACTAAGATGACAAAAGTTATGGGACAGCTACAAACACATATACAGTAGGCACTAATATGTGTACACAAGGTATAAAAGGGCAGTGCATTGGTGGAGCTATCATTTGTACTCAAGTGATTCAAGTGAAAAGGTTTCCAACGTGATTATGACCACATGACAGGAATTAACCAACTCTGAATGCGGAATGGTAGTTGGAGCTACACATATGGGAAATTCCATTTCAGAAATCATTGTGGAATTAAATATTCTTTGGTCCAAAGTATCAAGAACGTGCCGAGATGCCGTATTTCAGGCATTACCTCTCACCATATACAACAAAGTAGCTGATGGCCCTCTCTTAACAACCAAGACCAGCAGTGTTTGCACAGAGTCAACAGTGCTAACAGACCTGCAACACTGAAATACTCATTGAAATCAACGTGGGATGTATGATGAATTTATCCATTAGGACACTGTACCAAAACTTGGTTTTAATGGACTAGGGCAGCAGATGACCAACCTGAGTGGCAGCAGATGACCAACCAGAGTGGCAGCTTTTCTCCTGGCTTGTGACAATGTCAGTTGGACACTAGTGACTGGAAAACTGTGGCCTGGTTAGGCAAGTCCTGATTTCATTTGGTAAGAGCTTATGTTAGGGCTCAATTGTGGTGCAGACACCACGAAGCCATGGACCCAAGTTGTCAACATAGTACTGTGCATGTTGGTAGTGACTCCACAACAGTGTTGGCTACGTTTACATGAAATGAGCTGGGTCCTTAGTTCCAACTGAACCAATCATTGATTGGAAATGTTTATGTTCGGCTACTTGGAGATCATATGCAGCCACTTGTGGACATCACGTTCCCAAACAACAATGGAATTTTTATGGATGACAATGCGCCATGTCGCTGTGCCACAACTGTTTGCGATTGCTTAAAAGAACATTCTGGACAATTTGAGTGCATGATTTTACTACCCAGATCACTTAACTTGAATCCTATCACACATTTATGGGACATACTTGAGAGGTCAGCTCATGCACAAAATCCTGCACCGGCAACACTTTCACAATTAGGGATGGCTACAGAGGCAGTACAGTTCAATATTTCTGCAGGGGACTTCCAATGACTTGTTGAGTCAATGCCACATCGAGTGGCTGCACTACATCGGGCAAAATGATCAGCCAGAACATTATGACCACCTACATAAAAGCTGGTATGTCCCCACTTTTAGATAACACCAGCAAAGCACTGTAGAATGTAAGCAATGAGGCCTTGGTAGGTTGCTGGAGGTAGCTGGCACCACAGCTGCACATACAAGTTACGTAATTTCCATAAATTTCAGGGAGGGGGGGGGGGGGTGCAGTGATGAACTCTGACACCACATTCAACCGCATCTCTGATGTGTTCAATTCCATTCAGTTCCGGAAAGTTGGAAGGCTAGCACATCAACTGGAACTTGCCACTGTGTTCCTTCAACCACTCCACCACACTCCTTGCCTTGTGACATGGTGGATTATCTAGCTGAAAAATGCCACTGCTGTTGAGAAACATGATTGTCATGAAGATCAAACAATGGAAAATCCAGGATAGAATGTAACAATATTATGAGTCAGTCGCTGTCCTCATCAATCCAGCCCCTTCCCTGCTCCAATTCCACAACTATGCAGCGGCCATTCCACCACCACACCCAGTCTTTTCTTATTTATTTATTTATTTTACTTTTTTATTTATTTTTATCTATTTCTCTCCTTTTCCGCTACTCCCCCCCCCCTTCCCCTCCCCTTCCCCACCCCTTCCCTGCCCGCCGCCCAACCTGCAGCACTTCACTGTCCACCGTCTCCACCATACTATCCCTCCTCCTCCCCCTCGCTGCCTCCTCCTTTCCCCCGCCCAGTCGCCACTCCCATCATACACATTTTTTCAGGTATTGCAGAGAAGTTACAGCAAAAATTCCCCAAAGCACATATAACACCTGTAAATAATGTTGCACTAAATACAATGATGTTACTTCCAACTACAGAGAATGAAGCCAATAAAACTGTTCAAAAACTAAAAACTAAAAAATAAAAATCAGTAGGCTTAGATGAAGTACCACTGTGTGTACTGAAACACTGCATAGGGCTTTTACAAGGCCCCTTAACAAATATAATAAATGAATCCTTCACATCAGGGACATTTCCAGAGCAGTTAAAACAGGCAAGAGTTGTACCTTTGCTTAAGAAAGGTAATGCAGAATACATAGAAAATTACCGGCCCATTTTGTTGCTGTCACCATTCTCAAAAATAATAGAAGCAATTATGAAAGAGAGATTAATGAATTACCTAAATAAATACAATCTTTGAAGCACATCACAGTTTGGTTTCTGAAGTGGCAAAAATACACAGTCAGCCATAGTAGAATTCACAAAAGTTTTATTTGATTGTCTTGATAAAAATGATTGTGTCACAGGCATATTTTTGGATTTTTCTAAGGCCTTTGATACAGTCGACCACAAGATTCTATTAAATAAATTAGAAGCATTAGGAATAAGACGGGATAGCTAATGACTGGTTTTGATCATACCTACCAGATAGGTTACAAAGAGTAGAGATAACACATACTATAAATAGATCTAAGCATTTAGTAAAACACTTGTCAGAACCAAAATACATTAATATAGGGGTTCCGCAAGGTAGCATATTAGCAACCAATACTATTCCTGATATACATCAATGACTTTCCCAGTTATGTTACCCATGGTGAAAAAATTCTCTTCACTGATGTCAGCAATATCACAGTCACTGAGAAAGCAAAGAACTCCATGCAGAGAACGCAAATGAAACTCTCAAGGAAGTTTATGATTGGTCAATAAGCAATAAAGTGACATTGAACATAAAGAAAACTAATGGCACGAATTTCAGTTTGAAGAGGAAAAATGGCCAATGTTAAATTAAATGTAGATGGCACCTCTACAGGCTGTGTAACAAATGCAGATTTCTAGGAATGAATACCGATTCTCAGTTGAAGTGGTATGAACACACAAAGGTACTTACAAACAGAATGTCATCAGCATGTTATGCTTAGAATCCTATCATCAGTGTGTAACATGCAGTGTCTTTTAGTTACATATTATTCATTTGTACACTCAGTTCTTACCTATGGCATTCTTTTTTGGGGAACAAATGCACAAAATATGAACACAATTTTCAAACTCCAGAAAATAGCCACAAGAATAATAACAAAAAATACTAGTCAAGCTCATTGTAAAGATCTGTTCAAAACAACTGGGAATTTTAACTGCTCCATGTGAATACATTTACCAGTCAGCTGTACAGATCAAAAATAACATTGGTAATTATTGCACAAAACAAAACAGAGTAGGTGTTTGATAAATAATAATAATAATAATAATAATAATAATAATAATAATAATAATAATTCACATTAAGCAGAAAGGAAGGAGGAAGGGGATTTATCGACATAAAAAACCTACATTATGGACAGGTAGACAATTTAAGAACATTCTTTCTAGAACGAGCAGAAACTAGCAAAATACACAAAGCAATCACTCATATAAATACATCTGCTACACCTCTGCAATTTCATAACCACTACTACAACCCTTTAGATCACATAACATCAACAGATACGAAGAAAGTAAATTGGAAAAAGAAAACACTACATGGCAAGCACCCGTATCATCTAACACAGCCACACATCGATCAAGACGCATCCAACACATGGCTAACAAAAGGCAATATATACAGTGAGACAGAAGGATTCATGATTGCAATACAGGATCAAACAATAAACACCAGGTATTACAGCAAGCATATTATTAAAGATCCCAATACCACAACAGATAAATGCAGACTTTGCAAACAAAAAATAGAAACAGTAGATCACATAACAAGTGGATGTACAATACTAGCAAATACAAAATACCCCAGAAGACATGACAATGTAGCAAAAATAATACATCAACAACTTGCCATACAACATAAACTAATAAAACAACATGTTCCCACATACAAGTATGCACCACAAAATGTACTGGAGAATGATGAATACAAATTATACTGGAACAGAACCATTATAACAGATAAAACAACACCACATAACAAACCTGACATCATACTCACCAATAAAAAGAAGAAATCAACACAACTAATCGAAATATCCATACCCAATACAACAAATATACAGAAGAAAACAGGAGAAAAAATTGAAAAATACATCGAACTGGCTGAGGAAGTCAAGGACATGTGGCATCAGGATAAAGTTGACATATACCAATTATACTATCAACTACAAGAGTCATACCACACAATATCCACCAGTACATCAACGCAATACAGCTACATCCAAACTTATACACTCCTGGAAATTGAAATAAGAACACTGTGAATTCATTGTCCCAGGAAGGGGAAACTTTATTGACACATTCCTGGGGTCAGATACATCACATGATCACTGACAGAACCACAGGCACATAGACACAGGCAACAGAGCATGCACAATGTCGGCACTAGTACAGTGTATATCCACCTTTCGCAGCAATGCAGGCTGCTATTCTCCCATGGAGACGATCGTAGAGATGCTGGATGTAGTCCTGTGGAACGGCTTGCCATGCCATTTCCACCTGGCGCCTCAGTTGGACCAGCGTTCGTGCTGGACGTGCAGACCGCGTGAGACGACGCTTCATCCAGTCCCAAACATGCTCAATGGGGGACAGATCCGGAGATCTTGCTGGCCAGGGTAGTTGACTTACACCTTCTAGAGCACGTTGGGTGGCACGGGATACATGCGGACGTGCATTGTCCTGTTGGAACAGCAAGTTCCCTTGCCGGTCTAGGAATGGTAGAACGATGGGTTCGATGACGGTTTGGATGTACCGTGCACTATTCAGTGTCCCCTCGACAATCACCAGTGGTGTACGGCCAGTGTAGGAGATCGCTCCCCACACCATGATGCCGGGTGTTGGCCCTGTGTGCCTCGGTCGTATGCAGTCCTGATTGTGGCGCTCACCTGCACGGCGCCAAACACGCATACGACCATCATTAGCACCAAGGCAGAAGCGACTCTCATTGCTGAAGACGACACGTCTCCATTCGTCCCTCCATTCACGCCTGTCGCGACACCACTGGAGGCGGGCTGCACGATGTTGGGGCGTGAGCGGAAGACAGCCTAACGGTGTGCGGGACCGTAGCCCAGCTTCATGGAGACGGTTGCGAATGGTCCTCGCCGATACCCCAGGAGCAACAGTGTCCCTAATTTGCTGGGAAGTGGCGGTGCGGTCCCCTACGGCACTGCGTAGGATCCTACGGTCTTGGCGTGCATCCGTGCGTCGCTGCGGTCCGGTCCCAGGTCGACGGGCACGTGCACCTTCCGCCGACCACTGGCGACAACATCGATGTACTGTGGAGACCTCACGCCCCACGTGTTGAGCAATTCGGCGGTACGTCCACCCGGCCTCCCGCATGCCCACTATATGCCCTCGCTCAAAGTCCGTCAACTGCACATACGGTTCACGTCCACGCTGTCGCGGCATGCTACCAGTGTTAAAGACTGCGATGGAGCTCCGTATGCCACGGCAAACTGGCTGACACTGACGGCGGCGGTGCACAAATGCTGCGCAGCTAGCGCCATTCGACAGCCAACACCGCGGTTCCTGGTGTGTCCGCTGTGCCGTGCGTGTGATCATTGCTTGTACAGCCCTCTCGCAGTGTCCGGAGCAAGTATGGTGGGTCTGACACACCGGTGTCAATGTGTTCTTTTTTCCATTTCCAGGAGTGTATATACAACTACAGAAATCTGTAATTATTGATACATGTTCAATTACCCGAAAGTTCCTAAATTCAATGTAACATATACCGTACAGTTAAAAGGAAGTGACACTTGATCAAGGTCCGCGTCACTTTCCATTTTTAACCAGACATAACATCTGAGACAGGAAAGAATAATAATAATAATAATAATAATAATAATGATTACAAAACTTCCAACAGTCCACATGACACCCTCACTTTATGTTTTTTTCCTTTCTAGAAATACTTACCCCCCAAGCTATGTATAGCACAATACTAACACCTCTTCCACTTTCTGAACTCAACATCTTACTCGTTATGGAGGGATGCTGACTTAGTTTTGCTGGATAGCAAACGGGAAGTTGCGGTACAGAAAATGGCCCAGAGATCACCAGAGAGAGAGAGAGAGAGAGAGAGAGAGAGAGAGAGAGAGAGAGAGAGAGAGAGAGAGTGTGTGTGTGTGTGTCTATTGTTGACAAGGGCCATTGGCCGAAAGCTTTAAGTGTGAAAATCTTTTTGTTGTGCCTATCTGCGACTCGGCTTCTCTGCTATATGGTGAGTAGTAACTTTCCTTCTTATAATACTGTCACGAAGAGGTGTACGTGGTCTGAAAACAATGTACAATACTCCTTAGTCATCATGTTGCCTTGCACATGTCCTCACATGAATGTTCCACATAGCATAATGGACCCACCGCCAGATTGTCTCTTTCCCACGGTACAGGCGTCAAGGAGTTGTTCCCATGGAAGATGACAGATTTGTGCCCTCTCATCAACATGATGAAGGTATCAGGATTCATCAGACCATACAACACTGTACTACTGCACCAACATCCAGTGCCAATGATAACGTGCTCATATCAGTCATAGTTCCCGATGTGGAGTTAACATTGGCACATGCATGGGTCATCAACTGTGAAGGCCCATCATTAGGAGTGTCTGGTGCACTGTGCTCAGACACACTTGTACTCCGCCCAGCATTAAAGTATGATGTAAGTTCCGCCGCAGCCATCGCCTGTCCTGTTTTACCAGTCTGCCCAGCCTATTTCGTCAGACATTTGTAATGAGGGTCAGTACTTAACCCCAGGATGTCTGAACGTGGTTTCACCACATGTTGAAGGTACTCACCACAGCACTCCTCGCACACCCGACAAGTTGTGCAGTTTCTGGAATGCTCGTGCTGAGCCTCCGGGCCATCCCAATCTGCACTTGGTCAAACTCAGATTATGTGCCTTCCCCATTCTAAACATGGACAGCATGCTCATTGATACTACACACACTGTGCATGTGTCTGACTAGCAGTCATTCCTCACCAGGTGATGCCGCTATTTTCTGATGGGTTTATATTAATAGTAGGTCAGTGGTCATAATGTTCTGGCTGATAAGGGTATGTATCCAGCACTGATACCATTCAGACAAGTTATCAAAAAGCTGACATGGAAATGTCAAAATTTTCCCATCTCTAGCCAGAAAGGACGACATGAGTAGCATTTTCAACAATCAGTTCTTACTGATGAGTTTATTTAACTGACAGGAGTTGGGAAATTAATTTGATCAAATTGCCCATAGTTCCTGCTAAAAGTCAGGGCTTACACTTTACCTTTTTGGTACCCATTACTAAAATTTGTCAAATGAAGTCAAATCTTACACAGTAAGTTCATTATTATTGCTGTTATTTGAAGGGTTATTTTCATTTTTAAATTTCCTTGTTTCCAGCTTTAGCTCTCTGGTTTCCTTTTAATAATTCTGGTTGTGTACTGCCACACTGTCTTAAATTGTGACATTTACACAGATATCAAATTGAACAAAAATAAAATGTTATAAATAGGGCTGATAGTTGTAAAATTCTGTTTATGAAGATGTGATCTGATTCCATTATACATCTGTGTATAGCCTGTCTGATCTTTTTCTTGTTCCCTTCCATTTTTTATTTGAAATCTGTGTTGGTACTCAAATTCCTTCACATTTGTTATGTTCGAAAATTGTTTGGTTAATTATCAGTGTCCATGTGAGACATCTTTTGCAACAAATGTATGTAATGCTTCCATTTTATAATAATATGATGCTTAACTGCAATGCTCAAGTGCTAGTAGAAAAGGATACAATAAATGGAGATTTCAAACTCATTTTCCTCACTGTGGATACGGATATTTTTTGTCCACTAAGTGTAAAAGGCATTTCTGATGATGCATAGGGAGCTGTATCATCATTATTTCTAGAACAGTCAGCTCCAAACCAGCATGGAATAATGAACCATGGCTTTCAACAATTATACTGCTTTACTACTGTACATAACATTGTTTGATCATTAACGATGACACAAGCAACAAGTAGAATACTAGTGGCAAACAGTCTTCTAGAACTCCCACTTCTGAACTAGGGAGTGAACTGACTATAAACAATATATACAATTTAGAGTAAAGGTCATCCTTAATTATTAACTTGATCTTTAGCCTGGTTACAGTTTTCTATTGAAGATAAACACTCTGCATAGTTCAGCAACATTAGAAACTTAGTTCTTTAAACTGAAGTCAAATTACAGTTTATCCTTTTATTGATATCACATTGTCTCAAATATCACAATTCTTATTTTGCTAGTCATCAAGTCTGCATCAGTCTCAATGTCCATATTCACTCTGGTGGCTGTAATGGTAACATTCTCTGTTTGCACAAATCATTTTACTTCTTATTTCTTGTGGTTGCCAGTTTTCTTGTATGTACCAAGCCAGGTGGCACAGTGGTAAGATACTTCACTTTTATTCTGGAGGAAGGTGGTTCAAATCACCATCTGTCTCACACAGATTTATGTTTCTCATGATTTATTTATTTTCAAACTGTTGAAGGAAAATGAAATGATAGTTTCTTTGGGAAGGATGAGACCAATACCTTCCCTAACCTTTCCCAGCCCAAGCTTCGGCTCTATCCCCAATTATCTTTGGGGGGGGGGGGGGGGGCGGGCTCAACCTTGTTCCTTCCCACATCTTTCCTATGCAACAGCTTCATATGGTATCCTCTTCCCTGCCACCCACCTTTCTCCTTTTCCGAACATCCTCCTCCATAACACCGATATCATCAAAAGCTTTCATCAAACCCACAATATACAACATACAACACACTTCATCCTCAAAATCAACAAGTCACACCTCCCACCCATCCCCACTCTCTGATAGTAACAAAACCACATAAGGCCAACAACAACAAAATCAGTGCACAATATCTGGTTTTATTTACATAGATTGGCCTTTTTACACTTAAAATAAATCATAATAATTTTATACCTCTTAAATATTCAAAACTTTTGTATTAACTCTTTGATTACAGCATGTTAAAAATGTTACCACTAAAAGGTCATCCAGCACATTCATTACAGTTGCCCCGCCCCGCTAACAACTTATTGTTTTGCATGCCACTATCACACCACAGGCCTACATTGATGTTTTATGCACCTTCTTGCTCTATTTCATGCCAGGTATCCCACTGTTAAAGAGCAGTTCGGGGATGGCGATTGCATCTTTCAACACGATCGCGCACCTGTTCATAATGCACGGCCTATGGTAGAATGTTTACACGACAATAACATCCCTGCAATAGACTGGCCTGCACAGAGTCCTGACCTGAAACATATGGAACACCTTTGGGGTGTTTTGTAACAACAACTTCATGCCAGGCCTCACCGACTGCCATTGATACCTCTCCTCAGGGCAGCACTCCGTGAAGAATGGGCTGCCATTCCCCAATAAACCTTGCAGCACCTGACTGAACGTATGCCTGCAAGAGTGGATGCTGTCATCAAGGCTAAGGGTGTGCCAACAATTCCAGCATTACCGATGGAGGGCGCCACGAACTTCTAATTCATTTCATGCCAGCTATCTGGATACTGTTGATCACTGAGTGTGTAGCCATGATTACCTTCATCATTAAGTCTCAAAACTACTTCATCAGTCGTCAGTATTTTTCTTGCAACTGTAAATGTGAGATGGTAATGGTTTCCAAAAGCTCCTAGTAGTATTGCATATTCACAATGTTTTTACATGTATTAACGGGTCAGTGTCAAAAACTACTAAAATTATGATTCCAGATAGTGCCCCAAGTGTCTGAAGGTTAGAGGCAGGACAACAAATAAAGTTTGAAATGTAGGAGAAAGGTACTGACAGAAAGGATGTTGTGATGGCAAATTATGAGTCAAACCTGGAGAGCTCAGTCTGTTATAGCACTGCCCAGAAACACAAGGTTCCAGATTTGAATCCCAGTCCAGCACACTGTTTCATTCTGCCAGGAAGTTTGAAAACAGCAGACACACTGCTGTGGAGTGGAAAATACATTTTGCAAGCAAAATGATATGTGCACATCTCATGCAAACTGTATTGTCACAGTCAAGAATATTTTACGTAGTAGGTACCCAAAACAGAACTGTTGCGTTACTATGATTCTTGACTACAACACACTGTTTCAAAATAGTTTTTTTTTTAGCTATATTTTGTAAGAATCAGTGCTTCTTCTACCTCTCGTACCTTTTCATTAAAGTAATACAAATTGACCCCTTAGTGAGAACATAGGTGGAGATCAGGTAACATTAAAGAGGAAAAAAACTAAGCCATCCTTTTTCCTGTACAACAACTTCATTGTACTGACTGCCAGAAATGGCGTAACACCAGCAGTACCTGCAATTGACAGGGAGTACTATTTTTCTGCTTCCCTTTTCTCATGAACTCAGGTGGCTCCAAGTAATTCCAAATTGTACTTTTATTTTCTGTATCCTTTCCACATCTGCATCTATGTTCATACGCCATCCACTGGGAAGTGCATGGCACAGGATATTTCCCATGGTACAGTTAATAGAGCCTTTTCTTGTTTCATTCGCTTATGGAGTGCATGAAGAATTATTTCTTAAATCCTTCTTGAGTGCTGTAATTACTCTTGGCCTCACGATTCACAAAACAAATACATGTGAGGTTGTAATACATTCCTAGATTCATCACAAAGTTTATTCTTAAAAAATACTAAGTAGGTTTTTATGGAACAGTTTGTACCTATCTTCAAACCTTTGATGGTTCAGTTCTTTCAGTATCCCTGTGACACTCTACCTTCAGTCAGACAAACCTATGTCCATCCATGCTCCCCTTCTTTGTATACTTTGAATAGCCCCTGTCAGTCCTATTTGGTATGTGTCCCACACAATTGACTCTAGGACAGTTCGCGCAAGCTTTTTGTACACAATCTTCTTTGTAGACTGATTGCATTGCCCAATAATTCTACCAATGAACAAAGCCTGCCACCTGCTTTACCTATGACAGCCTATGGGACCATTCCACTTCACATCCCATAAGCTGTTACACTCAAGTATTTGTGTGAGATGACTGATACCAACTGTGGCATATTGTAGTCATATAATACCATGCTTTCTCATTTTTTGAGGCCATAACTGAAATCTTATCAATATACAAGTGAATGTCTGTGCAGATTTTTTCAGACAGTACTTCACTACAGATAACTGCATGATCTGCGCAGTCTGCAGTACTATTGTCAGTAAGGTCATTAATATACAACATGAACAGCAAAGGTCACACCACACATCCATAGGACACACACGAAGTTACATGATACATTGAATCCTCCCTACCAAGAAATCCTCAGTAAATACACTAATATTGTTTGATATCCCATACGATCATACTTTTTATGACGAGTGTAAGTGTGGTTCTGAGTCAAACATTTTTCGGAAGTCACAAAACAATCTATCTACCTGACTGATTTGATTCAGGCCTTTAGAGTGTCACATGAGGAAACTGCAAGTTGGATTTCACATCATCCATGTTTTCAGAATCCATGCTTATTAGCATGGAGGTGGTCATTCTGTTTGAGATACCTCATTACATTTGGCCTCAGAATAAATTCTAAGGTTCTAAAACAAATGTATGTCAAGGGCAATGTACAGTAGTTTTGTGGATCACTACTACAGGAGTCACTGAGTGCTCCACACATTGCCCTCTTGACAATCAGATATGTTTCATTCAGCCCATCTCTATCCCTTGAATGTCTCAGTAGAAAAGGCCAATATCTAAAGATATGCAAGCATGCTCATTTGAAGCAAAAAGCTTCATATCGACATGCCCTACACCAAAAGATTTCTGAGATGGAACACATTAAATGTAAATTTGTTTTTACCCATCCAAACTCTTATTCTAGCCAAACCAACCCCACTGCTTTCAACCTCTTTGCTTGGGATATCTTTCTAACACTAATCTATCCCACTGAATGCACAGTTGTCCATTGTGTGCTGTGAGTTAAGCAGTGCAAGACAGACATATCATCAGTTAACTATGTTTGTACATGCACTGACTAAAATGCCACTATCTTCACTAGTGAAGAATACGCAGATACAATGGCAGGGCTCCTGCTGCCATTGAACTACACTAAGGGCATTTTCAGGCACACTGAATTCCTAATCACAAAGTCTTTATCAGAGTTTATAACACAATTGGTGAAACATGAATTCTTCCAAGTTCTCATTTTTCTTTGCAGTGTGTAGTTCAAAAACATGTGCAGGAACAGCAACACATTGTTGACATGGTGCAGTGTAGTCCTACTAGCAGCACATGGCAACGAGTGATGCATGAATGTGTACGATGAACGTTAAATGCAGAAAACTTGTACCGATTTCACGAACAGCATGTTCAAAATCAACACATTGGTAACGATGCTAAATGGCTAATTTTATCACTGGTTAAATGACAATTGCTATGTTTCCATAAACGCTATTCATGGATGAAGCAGGTTTACACAGACTGGAATCAACAACACGCATAATAATCACCGATGGTGCAGGAAATCTGCACATTATAGTGGAAACCAATGTCCAAGTTTGTTTTTTGACCAACATTTGGTCCGGTATGACATAATATTTTGACAGGGCCAGTCATTTTAGAAGAGTGAATGATAGGACAAACATACTTGCATTTTCTAGATAATTCATTTGTTGAACACCCTGAGGACATTCCTTTGGCCATGCAGGCTGCAACATGGTGTTCCATTACATTTTACCTGACACATGAGGGAACATCTCAACCAGAGCATCTCAAGCACACAGACCCTAATCTGTGAATTGGTTGTGGTAGTACAATTAACTAGCCACCAAGATCTCCAGACATTAACCTTTAGATGTTTGTTTTTGGGACTGGATGAAGTCAGAGGTGTAGAAACGAATGGTGAAAATGCGATAACTGCTTGGTCATATAACTGGTGCTGTCCAGAGTTAATCAGACAAGCAATACAACATATTCTCCCAAAAGTGCACAAATGCATTGAATTTGATACTAGGATATTTAACATTTATTGTGAACTGTACAGCAGCTGCAATGTGACATGTTTGGTAATGATTAGAGTTGCACATGTTAAAAACACATTTTTCAATTGATACTTTGTAAAATACATGTTGTAATGTTTACTAACTGTTTTACACCTGTAAACCTGACAAAGTATTGAATAATACAAGAAATAAATAACAGTACAATAAATGTGTTGCAACTCAGAAACCATTCGGAATAGGATACATGTCCATGTGAAGTTTTTTGCTTCAGATAATTGTTCCTGCCATTTCCCTGAATATTGACCATTCATCTTAGAGCACTCTGTATAGCCCTATACTTTGTTTCACCCTACTGTAGAGCAGTATCTTTCTTCAGAATCTTATTTATGGTGACTGTATACCACTTTCTACTAGGTACATATCAACTACTTGTTTTCACTTCAGCCACAGTTCTTCCACGTGCTTCTGTCACATCTAACTGAGATGACACACTACTACTTCTTTATCTAGTTTGCTGAAGATATAAACCGTTCTACTTGTTTCAATTGCCCTTTGCACTTTGGTAATCATTGTTTCTAGAACTGCCTCATTGTCACTGATACCAGTTTCGATGTGTATATCCTCAAAGAACTCAGAGCTATTTGTTGGCATTACATCTAACATATTTCCATCACGAGTATGACTGTGGACTATCTGTTCTATGTAGTTTTCAGAGAAGGGATTTAGTGATGTTTAACAGGATGTCTTATCATGTGCTCCACTTACAAAACTAATTAGTCCAACTGATTGCTGCATGATTAAAGTCTCTTCTGATGATGACAACATGACTGGAGGATTTGCATTGTAGGAACTGAACTAGGGTTCTCTCTTAAGCGCTTGGTTCATTTGGGAGGGAGTCTGATGGTCATTAGAAGGATCTCATTGTCAGTTCATGCCCACTCTTGACACTTTGTCTTTCTCATACAATCTAGCATGCAGGTTTAATTTCTGACTCAGTGGATTCGAGAGTCTTGTGTAGTGCAACAAATACATAACTTCCATATCTATCTCATTAGCCTCTGTTTTGACACATGCTTTAATTTTCCCATCTGAGGAAAAAGAAAGAAGTCAGTGGGTGCCATGTCAAGAAAATATGGAGATAAATCAAAATTTGATGGCCTGGGAATGCAGCATGTGTGACTGTGTCCTACACAAAATGAGCTGGAGTGCTGCCAAGTAGCAAAAACACTGTTTTGGACAGCTCCCGCTGACACTCCATCTTGACAGCCTCCCTTAACATCGTCAGGAGATTTCGGTAGTATGCTACTGTGAAGGTCTGTCCTGTATGAGCACGATTTATTAGCACCACACCATGCCAGTCTGTAAAAACACTTATTACCTTACCCAATGATGGTTGTCTTTGACATTTTTGGCGTTGGTTAATCCATGTTTCCAATGCTTGCTTTGGTCATTTGTCTCATGGTCTTAGTGACACATCCAGCACTTATCTATCATGATTAGGCAGCTAAAGACGTCATTTGAACTGGCCTGACACAGTTTTAACATTTCCTCCATTTCCTCAGCTCAGTTAGCTTTCTGAATACCGTATTTACTCGAATCTAAGCCGCACTTTTTTTCCGGTTTTTGTAATCCAAAAAACCGCCTGCGGCTTAGAATCGAGTGCAAAGTAAGCAGAAGTTCTGAAAAATGTTGGTAGGTGCCGTCACAACTAACTTCTGCCGTCGAATATATGTGGCGCTACATAGGCATGCTTTGCAGGCACGAAGATAAACACTGGCGTCAAAACCTCTGCGTCAGTAAATAAATTTAAAAAAAGGTGGAAGACGAGCTTTTTTTCTCCGCCTCAAGTTTCGACCACTGCATACATTATCCAACGAAGTAAATACAAATTCCGTATTGTTCATCTTCGAATGTAGCAGCATTTCAATTTACTACGAAAATCCGACTGGCAACACTGTTTGGGATGTTTGTCAATATGGCCAACTCTACGTTCTGAATTTTTTCCTACCTGTAAGAAGAGATGGTTGCTAATAGGAACTTTTATGAATTGTCAATCACATGCAGTATTCTCTTCATCAAAAGAATAATACGAATATAAACATTTTGCAATGTATTGTTTCATGTTTGCTGCTATCTCATTTAAATCCCGTCTGCCTAATAAACTACGAAACTAGAGTGAGACAACCGCAAACGCGGAAGAATATGCATATAATGTCATGTTTATATTCGTATTATTCTTATGCCTAATAGTGATACAGTCAGAAATGAAGCAAGGCAATTGACTAGATTTTTAAATCTAAGATGACTCTAATTTCTGTGCAGAATGTAATGTACTGAAGAGGCGTCTGCAAAGATTTTCAAACGGAGGAAAATTTCCCCTAAACTCTCGTTCAGACCATCTTCTAAGACGACTACTCTCTCTCTCTCTCTCTCTCTCTCTCTCTCTCTCTCTCTCTCTCTCTTTTAATTGTAAGCGGCGGTAGCACGCACAAAAGCAAGCCATGCCGCGAGCGGCGACAGGCCGTAAACACTCATTATCAGAATGCGACAAACAATGCATGGCACAGTACAGTAATGCATTTTCGGCCTACAGTGACATAAACACATATAACAAAGAGAACGGCACTTATCAGATCAAAGAAAAATAAGCAATCAAATCAAACCAGACGAAGCACGTGAAAAAGGAAGGGCACCCGTATAAATACGGACGGAGCGCCTGACGCATAGCAATGGCTACCTGGTAAAGCTTAACTGCTAAGCTTACGACTTGAACCAAACTACTGCAGCTGTGTCGTCATTCATTCGACCTAAATTGTGTCTCATATTACAATGGACTAACTTTGTTTCGATCTGGAGGTGCGGCATAAAACTTTTCTCTCCCCTTGAATTTCGAGTCTCAAATTTCAGGTGCGGCTTAGATTCGGGAAATTTTTTTTTCCTTGATTTCGAGTCTCATTTTTCAGGTGCGGCTTAGATTCGAGTGCGGCTTAGATTCGAGTAAATACGGTAAGTGTGAAGCCGCTGACACACCAGATATGTTGCAATGCGCAAAACCAAGAAAAAAGGTTCAGAGTAGTATGACACGTCCTGTGCAGATGGCAAACAATACTGCTCTGCATACTGAAGGTACGTCAATGGAAATGGTTCATTCATACAAGCCGTATTTGGACATGGTTTCTCACCAATGAACACGAGTTTCAAGTGGAATCATCAGAAAACAAGAAACTTAATAGATCTGTACCGAGAGCAACTGGAATTGTGAATACTGAAATACAGCGAATACCACATAAAAAAATAACACAAAAAACCACGATGTCAATGGTACTCTGGAGTATAATCCTCTTCAGTACAATTCTGAATCATAGGAATGTCAATCACTTATGACCATTTACGGCTATATTCTCTATGTCGGGTAGTTGCCTCTTCAAGGATGACATGTGCTTCCCTATTAGTATTGCAGCTCCTGGAAGGAATCTGTTAAAAATAGTTCCTAAATTGTACTCATAATAAATAAATTTGAGATACAGAATATATATTTTCTCATTGTATTATTTAGTGTTCTGCACACTTCAGGAACAATCATTCTGACACTTTGCTTGGATACTTTGAGGAGATACAACAAATCTGTAAACGAATCCAAAAACACAATGTTGTTGCTATTCTCTCTTCAGGACATACTTAATTTCTATAATTAGTGTCTTGTATTTTTATTACTGGTTCAGTAAAACCGACAAAGTGTTTGATGTCTTCTGACAACATGCAAACTTTCCATCACTTTTTTTGAGTCCTCAGTCCTCTGACTAGTTTGATGTGGACAACCTCTTCACCTCAGAGTACCACTTGCACCCAACATCCTCAATTATTTGATGTTGTTGTTGTTGTCTTCAGTCCTGAGACTTGTTTGCTGCAGCCCTCCATGCTACTCTATCATGTGCAAGCTTCTTCATCTCCCAGTAATTAATTACTGCAACCTACATCCTTCTCAATCTGCTTAGTGTATTCATCTCTTGGTCTCCCTCTACGATTTTTACCCTCCACGCTGCCCTCCAATGCTAAATTTGTAATCCCTTGATGCCTCAGGACATGTCCTATCAATCAATCCCTTCTTCTAGTCAAGTTGTGACACAAACTTCTCTTCTCCCCAATCCTATTCAATACCTCCTCATTAGTTACATGATCTACCCACCTAATCTTCAACATTCTGCTGTAGCACCACATTTTGAAAGCTTCTATTCTCTTCTTGTCCAAACTATTTATTGTCCATGTTTCACTTCCATACATGGCTACACTCCATACAAATACTTTCAGAAACGACTTCCTGACACTTAAGTCTATACTCGATGTTAACAAATTTCTCTTCTTTAGAAAGGCTTTCCTTGCCATTGCCAGTCTACATTTTATATCCTCTCTACTTCGACCATCATCAGTTATTTTGCTCCCCAAATAGCAAAACTCCTTTACTACTTTAAGTGTCTCATTTCCTAATCTAATTCCCGCAGCATCACCCGACTTAATTCGACTACATTCTATTATCCTCGTTTTGCTTTTGTTGATGTTCATCTTATATCCTCCTTTCAAGATGCTGTCCATTCCATTCAACTGCTCTTCCAAGTCCTTTGCTGTCTCTGACAGAATTACAATGTCATCAGCGAATCTTAAAGTTTTTATTTCTTCTCCATGGATTTTAATACCTACTCTGAATTTTTCTTTCACTTCCTTTACTGCTTGCTCAATATACAGATTGAATAGCATCGGGGGAGAGGCTACAACCCTGTCTCACTCCCTTCCCAACCACTGCCTCCCGTTCATGCCCATAGACTTTTGTAACTGCCATCTGGTTTCTGTACAAATTGTAAGTAGCCTTTCACTCCCTGTATTTTACCTCTGCCTCCTTCAGAATTTGAAAGAGAGTATTCCAGTCAACATTGTCAAAAGCTTTCTCTAAGTCTACAAATGCTAGAAACGTAAGTTTGCCGTTCCTTAATAAATTTTCTAAGATAAATCGTAGGGTCAGCTTTTACCAGTTTTTCCATTCACCTGTAAAGAATTCGTGTTAGTATTTAGCAGCTGTGACTTATTAAACTGACAGTTCGGTAATTTTCACATCTGTCAACACCTGCTTTCTTTGGGATTGGAATTATTATATTCTTCTTGAAGTCTGAGGGTATTTCGCCTGTCTCATACATCTTGCTCACCAAATGGTAGAGTTTTGTCAGGACTGGCTCTCCCAAGGCCGTCAGTAGTTCCAATGGAATGTTGTCTACTCCCGGGGCCTTGTTACGACTTAGGTCTTTCAGTGCTCTGTCAAACTCTTCACGCAGTATCGTATCTCCCATTTCCATAATATTGTCCTCAAGTACATCGCCCTTGTACAGACCCTCTATATACTCCTTTCTGCTTTCCCTTCTTTGCTTAGAACTGGGTTTCCATCTGAGCTGTTGATATTCATAAAGTCGTTCTCTTTTCTCCAAAGGTCTCTTTAATTTTCCTGTAGTCAGTGTCTATCTTACCTCTAGTGAAATAAGTCTCTACATGCTTACATTTGTCCTTTACACCAAATAAATACACTTTCATTTACATTAATCTTACATCTCTTATGGGTATACAGGACAAAGGGTGAGGGAGACATATATGATGATTTGCCGAAGTCTTTATTTGCATTTTCAGTAACATGATAAGTTTTATAGGCTATGATGTCTCTGTCGACGAAGCTTTCCAATCCAGAAACGTTGGACACTCCTGTACCACCTCTTACAATGGCTACAGTTAACCAGCCGTTCCCATGTGAAAATGTGTCATTCAAATCGATGCTGAAATTAAGTCTGCAACCACAGAACACAGACGGTCCATCTAGCAATGCGTGTGCGGCAACAGATTTGATTGTGTTCTTCTTCTTGTCAGCGGCTGATGTTGACATTTCTACATCTTCTATTGTCTTATATATTGTCTGTCTTGCACGATGACGCAGCCTTCTATATCGCATAGCCATTTTGCACTTCCTGTCGATCTCATTTTTGAGACGTTTGTATTCCTTTTTGCCTGCTTCATTTACTGCATTTTTATATTTTCTCCTTTCGTCAATTAAATTCAATATTTCTTCTGTTACCCAAGGGTTTCTACTAGCCCTTGTCTTTTTACCTACTTGATGCTCTGCTGCCTTCACTATTTCATACCTTAAAGCTACCCATTCTTCTTCTACTGTACTTCTTTCCCCCATTCCTGTCAATTGTTCCCTTATGCTCTCCCTGAAACTCTGTACAACCTCTGGGTTAGTCAGTTCACCAGGTCCCATCTCCTTAATTTCCCACCTTTTTGCAGTTTCTTCAGTTTTAATCTACAGTTCATAACCAATAGATTGTGGTCAGAGTCCACATCTGCCCCTGGAAATGTCTTACAGTTTAAAACCTGGTTCCTAAATCTCTGTGTTACCATTATATAATCTATCTGATACCTTTTAGTATCTCCACGATTCTTCCATGTATACAATCTTCTTTTATGATTCTTGAACCAGTTGTTAGCTATGATTAAGTTATGCTCTGTGCAAAATTTTTCCAGGCGGCTTCCTCTTTCATTTCTCTCCCCCAATCCATATTCACCCACTATGTTTACTTCTCTCCCTTTTCCTACTACCGAATTCCAGTCACCCATGACTATTAAATTTTCGTCTCCCTTCACTACCTGAATAATTTCTTTTATCTCATCATACATTTCATCAATTATTTGATGGATATATTCAATTCTCTATCTTCCCCTACAGTTTCTACCCTTTACAGCTACCTCTAGTGCCATGGAGGTTATTCCCTGATGCCTAAGCACATGTCCTATCAACTTGTCTCTTTTTCCTTCTCAATTCTTTCCCTATGTTTCTTTCCTCACCAATTCCCCTCATTTTTTATCACTCTAACTTTCAGTACCCTTCTACACTACTCAATCTCAAAAGCTTCGGTTCTCTTCTTTTCTAGTTTTCCCATGGTCCACAATTCATTTCTATAAAATGCAGTTCTCTGAAACTGTACACCGTCACAAACTTCTTCCCAAAATTAAGACAGACATTTGATTCTAGTAGGCTCCTTTTGACCAGGAATGTCTGTTTTGCTTGTTCTAGTCTCCTTTCTACATCCTCCTTGCTTCATTTTGTCACGGGTTACTTTGCTCCCTAGATAACAGAATTTCTTCCCCAATTTCTCACTAATCTCATTTCTGCTACTCTCCAACTCATTACTTTTGTCTTTCTTCGGTTTACTCTCAATCAATATACTGTGCTCAGTAGATAGTTTATTCCATTGAGTATCCTGTAGGTCTTTCCCACTTTCACTGAGAATAGCACTGCCAGCAGTGAATCTTATCATTGAATTTCTTCACCAAACATGACGATGTAAGCATTCCAGAATTAACACCAAGAACAGTTGCCAACATGTGTAACTTACAAGTAGGTATCTTCAGAGTAGTGAAGCAACTAGAATCACTGAATAAAAACAAATCTTCCAGTCCAGACTGTATACCACTTAGGTTCCTGTCAGAGTATGCTGATGTAATAGATCCATTCTTAACAATCATTTACAATCACTTGCTTGACAAAAGATATGTAGCTGAAGACTGAAAAGTTGAAGAAGTGACACCATTTTTCAAAAAAGGCAATTGGAGTAATCTACTAAATTACAGGGTCATATCCTTAATATAAATATGCAGCATATTTTGGAACATATATTGTGTTTGAACATTACGAATTACACACAACAAAGATTTAGGAAACATCGATCTTGTAAAATACAACCAGCTCTTTACTCACACGAACTGTTAAGCACTATTGACGAGGGTTTCCAACGGATTCTGTATTTCTAAATTTCCAGGAAGCTTTTGAGACCATACCTCACAAGCAGCTTGTAACCAAATTGTGTGCTCATGGAATATTGTCTCAGTTATGCGACTGGATTTGTGATTTCCTGTCAGAGAGATTACAGTTGATAGTAATTAACAAAAAGTCATCGAGTAAAACAGAACTGATTTCTGGCGTTACCTAAGAAGTGTGATAGGCCTTCAGCTGTTCATGATCAACAAAAACGACTTAGGAGACAATCTGAGTAGTACTCTTAGAATGTTTGCAGATGATGCTGTCACATAGCATATTATAAAGTCATCAGAGGATCAAAACCAATCACAAAATGATTTAGATGAGATATCTGTATGTTGCAAAAACTGTCAATGGACCCTAAATAGTGAAAAGTGTGAGGTCATCTGCACAAGTGCTGGAAGGAATCCGCTACACTTGTGTTATACGATAAATCACTCAAATCTAAAGGCCGTATACTCAGCTAAATACCTAGGAAATACAATTACGAACATCTTAAATTGGAAAGAACACACAGAAAATGTTGTTGGTAAGGCGAACCAAAGACAGTGTTTTTATTGGGAGAACGCTTAGAGGATGCAGGAAATATACTAAAGAGACTGCCAACACTATGCTTGTATGTCCTCTGCAGCATGTTCTGTGTTATCGAGAAATAAGGAGGGTGGGGGGGAGGAGTGTCACGGACATGATACTGAATACGGGGTGGAAATCGTTAAAACAAAGGCGTTTTTCGCTGTGGCGGGATCTTCACACGAAATTTCAGTCACCAACTTTCTTTTATTTATTTATTTATTTATTTATTTATTATCATCCCAATGATCACATTTGTGATATAGGATTTGTCAGGGTACATTTTAACAACTATATAATATCTTTACAAAATTTGTATCTGTGCTGAATTCATATTAATCTATCTTATGTTTAATACAATATACAACTAATAAGTGTTTTTATAACATAATTTATTATGCACTGATGTAATTTCATTTGTCACATTAACTTAAACATATATTTTATACAGTTGCGCAGAGATATTCGCTTATGCTGTAATAGCATTTGTCAAGCATGTGGTTCTTTAGAACAGTTTTAAATTTATCCTCATTTTCCAGCTCTTTGATATGTTTTGGTAGTGCATTAAAAAGTTTGATGCCTTGATTACATACATGTTTCTGGCTTCGGGTCCTTGTTACAGCTTGTATGTGGAGATCTTTACATTGCCGTGTATCGTAATTATGGAAGTCTGTATTGGTTTTCATTTTGTCCTGATTTCTTTTGATCACCAACAGACATTTCAGAATGTATAATGATGGGATTGTTAAAATTTTCAATGCTTTAAAAAGGGGCCTACAATGTGTTTGAGGTGGGCTGTGGGTCATTATCCGAATAGCACGTTTTTGTAATTTGAAAATCTCATTTAGACGACAATTTGTTTTTCCCCAGAATACTATCCCATAGGATGCAATGGACTGAAAATAGCCAAAATATACTAATCTGGTACAGTCATTACTACAAACCCTTGAAATTATTCTAAGCACAAAACATGCTGAATTTAGTTTTAGTGCTAAGTTCACCACATGGTCCTTCCAATTAATCTTCTCATCAATGTGCATACCCAGGAATTTTGCACACTGTACTCTTTCAAGTTGTTTGCCCTCCATGGTGGGATTTAGGTCGTCCTGTTCACTTAGTTTTCCATATTGCACATAATTAGTTTTTTTTGCATTCAGTGTTAGCTTGTTAGCACTAAACCATTTTTGTATATCTTGTAGGACATGGTTCACAGTACTGTGCAATGACTGCTTTGTATCACTAACTATTAAACTAGTATCATCAGCAAATAACATGATTCTAGCTTTTCTCTCTGACACCTGAATATCATTAATGTAAATGAGGAACAGTAAGGGGCCTAATACACTTCCTTGGGGTACTCCTACTGTGACCTCCCTCGGATCTGATCTTAGTTTAATTTTTTGATTAATATTTAGTGCTGTAATTTCAACCACCTGCATCCTCTTTTCCAGATAAGACTCAAACCACTTTTTTACCGGTACTCTGATACCTATAGCTTCAAGCTTTTTCAAAAGTATGCTGTGGTCAACAGTGTCAAAGGCTTTTGACAAATCTAGCCGAATGTGATAATATTTTGTTGACGCCGACCTATATAGGGAGAAAGGATCATCATAATAAATTAAGGGAACTCAGATCTCGCCCGGGAAGATACAGATGTTCTTTTATTTCGCGCGCTGTTCGAGAATGGAATAACACAGAATTGGTGTGAAGGTGGTTTGACAAACCGTCTGCCAGGCACTTAAGTGTGATTTGCAGAGTAGCCATGTAGACGTAGATTGATATCCTACCGATGATAAGCAACACCTGTCTCACTTAAAAGATTAATTCTGCCAGATAGCTTTCTACTTTTCAGCACTGGTGCCCTACTGAGGACTTTTTCTATATCCCCCCCCCCCCCCCTCCCGACCGACTCCAGATGATAGCACTGTTCACCATGTAATGCAAGATGTAGAAAACTGATCCCTGAACGATTTTCACTTTTCCAATATCGTCTCGATTGTCATACGCCTGTCTGAGCATTCGTTCTTCGTAATTCGTACTTGTCCGAAATCAATGGAAGAATATGCGCCATTTAGCCACTATGTTATACGATGGTGCATTGGTGCCGTACTCTTCCACCAACTCAGTGTGAATTGTTGCAGCGTTGTTTCCCTTCAAATGCTGAGAACAGTACGATAGTCCACTATATCAATGGGATGCGGCTTTTTGTTTTGGCTCGACTAGCGGCTTTATGGTACTCAGCCGTGGGCATTTCGATGTGGACCAAGACTGCAGACACGTACCTGTAAACAAGGGATGGGATAAAGTGACCCGTTAAAACCGATGCCGGTATTTTACTTATGAACAACCGGTATTCGTTTGGTCTTGTTTATAACGGAGGAAAAAAACCGAAACACAAATTAGCAATAGCAGCACTGCTAAAATTTTTGGCTTTTAAATAACTTTTCTTAAAATGTGAATAATTTTCATTCGCCAAATTTACATTGCTTTTAAATACTGCGTTATTCAGAAAATAGGAAAAGCGATCAGTGGTATTTTACTAACAATGCTGGCAGAAACAAGCTGCAAACACGTGGCTTAAGTATTAGTACAGCAAAGGTGAGACAATAATGTACCTGGCCTATTGGACGGTCCGTGGAAGACTTGCCCTATCTGGTCTACATGGTAATTTCTCGCTGTTGTCGTCGGAAATTAGCTGTATTACTGAGTGGCACCATGCCTAGTCTGGAAGTATTTTACGAAGTGCAGAGTCAATTAAGTGCAATGCTCCATTTGCTTTAAAAGATTAAGAACGGAAGAAGCCGCAAACTTGCGACATCATATAAAGAGAAAACAATTACTTCGTAGTTTATCATAAAAACAGATAGTAGGTGATCTGTTGCCTGTGTACATAAAACGCCTTTACCTGCTTGTAGCCCTTGAAAACGGTCAAATTAACACGAAAAATAGAATTCTCCAACCTCGGTTTTCACCCTTTACCATTGACTGTTCAAAATGCCCAGATAGTGGTATGATCCTCGATTACAACATGATTTTGTAGCAGAGTATCAAAAAATTAAAATCAATGGCGGAATACTGCTGATTTTTTCTAGTGTTCAACCACATTTCACTTTTCGAGAATAGCACCGAACTGAGGTCGGATTAAGTTTTCTATTATTTGTCTATTTAGTTTAATATCTTGATTCTGTGATCTTGAAACTGAAGGACTCAAGATCTTTCAAGCTGTTCGATTTCTACCTTTATTACAGCAAATGAAAGGAATAAAAAACCGAAAAGCGGTTATTTCAGAAACGAGTTATTTTAAGGAGTGCAGACACTCAGTTCAAACTAGCGATGAAAAAGAACGATATAACCGAAAACAGGTTCAACGATAATCTAAAAACAAACAAAAAACTAACTACTTGACTTTATGTTCTTCGAAGTGATAATTAAAACTTAATGAGTACTCCTCATGTTTGCAACACTGTACTTACCATTAACATAGTTAACAACAGTAATTATACGGGGTCTTCAAAAAGTCTCTCCGCAGTGCCGTATGATTGTTAGCCGCGCGTGCCGTATGCCGCAGTGAATATACCGAATGAAACTCAGTGAAATACAAGTTATTAATTTATTGAATATTCATTTTACTTACAAATTTTCACATTAAATGTTGAAAGTGTCCCCCATGTTGTTGAATACACAATTCAATTGGTCTAATCATGTTTCCAAACACAAGATGTAACATTTCTTCTGTAACAGAAGCAATGAAGGTGGATATTGCAAGTTTCAATTCATCGATGGATTTTTCGCTGCTCCCCAGAAGAAAAAGTCAGGTGGTGTTAGGTCAGGCGATCGTGGAGCCCGAAGTCCCTGTGAAATTATGCGAGCACCAAAAACATCAACAAGCAGTGACACTGAAACGCGAGCTGTATGCGCGGTTGAAAATAACCGTGCAGTTCTTCACTTAACACAAGTTCTCCTATGAATGTGTACAGAATATCACTGTAGTATCGTTGTGTGTTTATTGTTTCGTTGAAAAATAAGGGACTCACAATCCACGTCTAGAAATTGCAATCCAAACTCCTATTTTCACAGAATGAAGTGGTTCCTCATGAATACACAATGGATGTACAGTACTCCACATAGCTGGCCTTTGTGACCGAGCGGTTCTAGGCGCTTCAGTCCGGAACCGCTCTGCTGCTACGGTTGCAGTTTCGAATCCTGCCTCGGGCATGGATGTGTGTGATGTCCTTAGGTTTGTTAGGTTTAAGTAGTTCCAAGTCTAGGGGACTGATGACCTCATATGTTAAGTCCCATAGTGCTTAGAGCCATTTGAACCATTTTTTAAGTACTCCACTTACGACAATTTTGCTAGTTTGTACACCCGGATAAATGAAACCACGCCTCATCAGTGAAAAACGTTTCATTAAGAATATCCCTTCCATTTTGTTGAACGAAATTTTTGAATCCTTGACAGTAATGCAGTCTCTTGCCATGATCAGTATTTTTCAGTTCTTGCACGACTGTCACTTGGTATTTGAAATGTTCTGATTTTTTCCTTACACCTTTGTGGGCCGTTCCGACACTAACATCGATTTCCTGGGCGAGTTTTCTTACTGACTTGTTCGGACTCATGGACATTTTATCGGAAATATCGAGCAGTTCATCCTCAGACAAAACGCTAGGACGACCACTCCTCGGTGCATGTCACTGAACCCGTACTTCGAAATTTGTTAATCAAATCTCGCACGGTATCGCGATGTAAGAGTGTTGTCTTCGGGAAAACTGAATTAAATGTTTGACGAACTGAAACTGTGTATTTACAACCAGCTTTGAACACTTGTTCGACTGATAACAAACGTTATTCAATGGGTAGTATTTTAACAGTGACAAAAACGAAACAAACGAACAAAGGAACTAAACTTAAACGTTGACGTCGACACACACCAACGATACTACTGACTGACGCTGGCCGAGATAAACGAAACAGTGGAATGTTGGGAGAGTCCACTTGAAGGGAAGTAACCCAGGCAGGCGAACAATCACACGGCAAGCGCGGCTAACAATCATACAGCACTGCGGAGAGACTTTTTGAACACCCCGTGTGTATTTCATTTGATTCTTTAATTTTATCGTGTTAGTTATACACCACGCTGCTTCCTGAAAGGAACGTCGCGGTGCGACTATGGCTTCTGATGCGTGGATGAACTTCGCAGTTGACTGCGAAGTTCTGCTAAGACGGGCGACTGAATGGTGCAATGTGGCGACGTCCTTTAGACGCACATGTGAATCGGCCCACTGTGGACAGACATCTAATGCTTTAGTTTGTATATGCGCATTCCTTTCTCCTCCGCTGAATTTCCCGCTTCCAGCAAGGGAAGTATCACAGTTTGAAAGGCTAAAACCGAATAACAATTATTTCAAAATACGGAGATGTGCGTGTTATTCCACCCATTAATTTGTGAAAAAGGAGCTGCGTTCATTTATAATAGATATTTGAAGGTAAATGGATCTGACGACTATATAAAGACAAGTCGCTGAGGAAACTACAGAGCAACAGAGAATGACGGCAAGCAGATTGATAAGTGTTTTCGCCCAAATGAAATGTGAAAAAGTCTGCCTTAAAAGACATATTGCCTCTTTTCATAGCTATATTACTAACAGAGATTCTGGTATCAACGTCGTTTTTATATATACAATTACAGTAATGTTAGTAACAATGATCGAAATTTAGCATTTTCTCTTACTAAAGAAACAGAATTTCCGTTTAACCCCTCAAAATTTCAAAATCCGAGTAGTAGTTTCAGAGAAATTACAATACAGGATAATTCATCTGCCCCCACCGGTGTCGTGATACGCAATCCGCAACGTTATATCTGGTCTTCAAAAATCACGCGCGGGTTTATATTCTCTCACTCGCTACGCGCAAACGGTTAGTCTTGCAGAAAAAATGTACAGGACATTTTCTTTAGGAAATTTAATGACTCAACTTTTGCAGTGGGATACATTTTTGCTAGATGCCACAGTTTTCCTCTTATTCAAGAAAAAGTACAACAATGACTTTCAAGCGCACCTCCTCACCCAAACTCACCCCTCACCAGTAGGGATTTCTAGAACGTTGTTCGTGGGACTCCTTTCTACCACTGTACAAAAATTTCAGACAGCACGAACTATACCCGACATTATACCTTTTTTTGGTCGCTATTGATTGAGCTATTACGTCACCAGCATATTCGGCTATTTTGTTAACATTATTAATTTCAACGTGCCCGTGAGGGTAATAAAAGAAAAAAAGACTTTTTTAGACGTTACTCTAAAACTAATTACGTTGACAATTCAATCCAAACCTAACCCTAACAACAACGCAGTCTCTTAGTCAGAATGCCTGACGAATACAACGATGAAATTGTTTATTTTATCCTGTTAAAATTAACAAAATTCTTAGGGAAAATTTAAAACAAATGTCAGTTTTACAACTTGCAAGTGCTCGACTGGGCCGGTGGCGTAACTTGGCCAGTCAATGAAGACTAGACGGTCGAATGTGGGAAATAATGTGTACAGTAGAAAATTTTTGGACAGAGAGGAAGCAGTGCCTTGAACAACGCACTAGAAATCTTGACCGGTGGTGGTGGTGGTGGTGGTGGCGGTGGCGGCGTGTGTGTGGTTCACTTTTGTATGTTTTCTTGAATACCTGAAACTATGGCTTCTAGCGATACAAAATTTAACATCAAAGTCCTTACAAGAATAGTCCGGTTCATTTTTTCTGTAGGACTAACAGTTTGCGCGTAGCGAGCGAGTAACAGAATTTCGGGCATGGTTTTTTTGAGGCCAGATTTAACATTGTGGGTTGCATACGACGACAGCGGTAGGCGCAGCTGAATCGCCCTGTATTTAGAACTTGTATCTAGAATGAGATTTTCACTCTGCAGCGGAGTGTGCGCTGATATGAAACTTCATGGCAGATTAAAACTGTCCCTTCAGTCTGATGCGGCGCTACAGTGTGACACAGCTACCAGTGTCTATCTACAAAAGCAGAATAGTGGAGAAAAATTTAATTACAGAAAATGATACTAATTACGCTTGGACAGGTGTGGTTGGACCGACACACCAACTGGAAGGCAAAGAACTTCGCATCTGCGGATGGTTCACCACTTAACTATGATAACTTTTTTTTTCGCTACTTCCTTGAAAGGAAAGTGCACGTCAAAAACTGAATGGATTTGTAAAACAGGGAATTGAGGTATAAATATTGCTAAATAATAGTTTCGTATCAATAGTTTAATGTCAAGATATTCATATTCCGAAGATAGGTGTGCAACACCAACAAATAAGGAAATCACAAAAGAATATTGTCATAAACAGATTCTTGAAATTCTATTTATGTCGTCAAGTGTTCGAAATTACCCCTGTCTAGTGCAGGACACGTCTGCAGTCGCTGGTGCAAGGCTTCTGGACACACTCATGAGATTCCTTCGATATCATTGCAAGTGCTGCACTGTTTCGATGGTCTTTGGCGTGGTACTTGTGCACAGACTTCATTTTTGTGTTTTACCCCCACAGAAAAAACTAGATTGATGTCATATCAGACGAACGTGCAGGCCAAATGACAACGCTTTCACGTCGTATTCAGCAGCGAGAAAAGGTCTGGGTCATCGCTTCCCTAGCCAATCGGGCACCATCTACGTATTTCAAGTGGTACTAGCTGCAGTAGAGCCGGCAACACTGCTGCAATAAATCGTATTTTTTAATCGTTTATGTTCCTTCAATTCAGTAAGGACCAATCACGTAGTCTCTAACATCAACCAACGTTCACACTCCACTGTGTCGTATGTTCAAGTTACAGGATGTCCAGCGAAGGAGTCCCCGATTTCAAAATTAAATATCTCGAAAAAGATCAATAGACGAGTGCAACAAAGGGAATGTTTGTTGTGAAAGCGGCACGATCCACTCGTAGCACCCTTCCTCCTCACGCACTGACTAGTATTCCAGTGCCCTTCAAGCAGGAATTTTTTTTCCCGCGTTCGCTAAAGTGTCACTCATGTTTGAGATTGTCTGCTGGAAAACCTGTGTGTGTGTGTGTGTGTGTGTGTGTGTGTGTGTGTGTGTGTGTGTGTGTGTGTGTGTGTGTGTGTGTTTGCGCACAACTCAACTGTTATTTTCGCTTTCCTTCCGCATTCTCCATAAAGGAGTTCCAAAACGGGGTGACTTGGAATAGCGGGGTGACTCGGGACATTTTGACAGTGATTTTCTTTTGTATTATGTTCGTAACAGTGGATGACCACAATTGTGTTTTGCTGCTTGTGATAGTTGATGATATATTGAGTCCACCACAAATTAAATGGAACAACTTATTATCAATGTAAGTACTAGTTTAACGTATCTGGAAATGAAGAGAATGTCTAATAAAATGATATTGAAATACGAACGCCTGCTGGTTGTCATGGTTTAACAGTGGAAACAAGGTTAATGTTTAAATCGCAGCCCCACGTACATCTCCAATGATAACCACACAAATGAAACATTTTAAACCCATATTTTGGATTGGAAATTTCGATTTTCAAAGTGACACTAACCTTGGGGTGACATGGAATATGTTTTTGACTGTGCAGAAACATTACAATAGGCTTGATTAAAGAGTGCTATATACATATAAACGCATTAAAACGAAGTTTTTGGTATTCTAACACAAATTAGAGTCACTATCAGCTTATTGTTTTTTTTTTTTATTAGGTTAATAGGCCGTGTCCTACGTGAGCGACAGAAGCGATTGACAGCGCGCGACTTCAGGATACGCGACACTCCAGCGACAAGCCGCAGTATGGGCGAAAAGCCCGGGTGTCCTGCGTGCGTGCAAACGACCATGTCGCGCTACATGATGGCTGCTTACAGCCAACCAGCTGTTTCTATAAAACTGCGCCCCTAAACTGTAGGATACTGTAGCTGGAGAGTAAGGCTATAAAATTAGGTTTACTTAAGAAAATGAAGCGAAACGGAATGCTGTGCTTGAAATTTACAAAGGGAGGAATCTCCATGGAGAATTTCATAAATATCAACTACGAAGCTCACCATATAAATTCTTCGAACACACGTGAATGAGCAGAGAAGCATTCGACCACCTCATCAATAAATTAAATATGAATGTTTTTCACATGATCAAGGCCTTTTAACAGCCAACAAATGCGGAACAATGACTGACTACACGAGTTACTGCCCTAAATAACCACAGAAGTGATCAAATTGATACCAGTATATATTAACCCTTTCGTGGACAAAATTATTGAGCAGTTATTTTTAATGAATGGAGAGCAGATAGTAGTTAATAGATAGGTATATTTATCATACAGAATATCAAATTTGCTCCAACTGTGAAAGTGAGGTCACACAACAAGGTGGGAAGTATTCTTCACACTGCCCTTCCTTGGAGTTAAATGACAAAAACAACTTTTTCAATATATGTCAAATTTATTTGATAAATTTACTTCTCTTGTTACAATAATTGTTCACAATTACTTGCCATGAAATTTTCTGAAACATGGGTCTATGCAAAGTGATATTTGACAGTATGTACAAACGCAGTGGTACTTAAGTAAATAAATCAGTGAAATCAAAGTGAACTAGAAATTAGGATGTAAATGAAAAACTTGGTTTAGTTTAGAGAGTTACATACTCGCAAACAGCGGGCCGAACAGCAGAACAGAAGAGACAATGACCCTGAAGTCAGCAACTTCCACATAAGCGGGCGCTGTCGATTCAGCCGTCAGGGCATCGCCCGACCGGCTCACGTGTTTCTCAGTTGTCGTATGTGAGCAAAGGCCCTCGCCTACATCCCAAGAGCCAATCGACGTTAAGAAGATTCTTCGAGAAGTTTTTCAACGTGACAGAAGAGGCAATGACCGGCTCACGTGTTTCTCAGCCGTCACGTGTGATCAAAGGCCCTCGCCTACATTCCAAGAGCCAATGACCGACGTTAAGAAGATTCTTCGAGAAGCTTTTCAACGTGACAGACGAGGCAATGACCGTGAAGTCGTTCACCTCCAGTAAACTGAAGTGAATAAATACGCAAGACGCAGTGGGCCAGACAGATGCAGATGCAGAGGAAGTCAGATGAAGACGGGGACGGAGACGAAGACGAAGACGAGAGACGAAGGAAGAAAAGAAGAGTAGCAGTAGTTTTCAGTCAGTTTCGGTGCTGAAGACCGTCATGCAAGAAGAGTCTGCATCATGCACAGACGAACCAAGTCCGCCTCTGTAATGGAATAGCAAGCAGCCGCCGTAGCGCCAGAAGACAGAAGTTAAAAGGTATTGGAAGTCTGGTTTTTACATACCCGGGTGACTCGTGAGGACGGGAAGGAGACGGCCTCACATCAGCAGTCACCTGTGAGCTGGGATGAAGACCTGACAGCCGAAGACTGGCAAGCGGGAGTCCGTGGTTCGAGTCCGGGACACTGGCCTTCCCCCGCCGCGCCGCGCCGCTGGTCGACGCACAACACACGCGGCCGCATAGAGAAGAGAAACACTGGGACGCGACACCCAAGATATCATCCGATGCACGATTTCGCTCGCAATAATTAAACGGGCCACCTCGCGCTGCGCTTCTCCAGTCAACTGAGCGAGACAGCGACACGAGATACACACCGCTACGCGTAATCAGACGCCGCCGCCGCCGCCGCCGCCGCCGCCGCCGCTGCCGCAGCAGAAGACTTCACAAACGACACAGCTGCCGCTCTCCGAACCAGAACATCCCGTAAGATACAGTTGTACAAATCTTCAATAAAAGTTATCTTATGTAAAAATGATGTTTCATTCGACCTCATACCCGAGCCAAGGAAGAACCCACCCTGCCCACATGTTGTTAAGAGAGAAAAGTTAATTTATTTAATATTTTCACCCTGACAGAATGCTGGAGAATGCTCATCCTGACAATTGACTTGCATCAAAAGAGAAAACCCAGTTACATTTAGTGACAGAAGTGCCACATTTAGTATCACAACTGTTACATTTGGTATCAGAAGTCGTTTTAGTTGTTACATTTGGTGTCAGAGAAAAAACCCTTGGCTCAATATGAGGTGTGAGTGACAGTCACTAAAGGTCCACAGTTAGTATTGTTTAATGTGTGAAAGGATAGAGGTTTGCATAGCAGTCGTAATATTTTCTTTATTTAGAAGTGTATTTTCTCTCATAATTTTAAGAGTTTTATTTAAACATCTTTTTTATTCAGTGTGGTAAGATTGTGTAACTACTAGTTTGTAAAATGATGACACGAAATCGTACAAAGTCAGAGTCAGCACCACAAGCGGTTTCTACTGAGGAAGCTATTCAGATCTTAGTTAATCAGATAGAACAGCTTAAAAGTGATAATAATGCATTATTTAAACAGTTGAGTGAGGTTAAGCAAACCAGTTCAATCCCTCCCACCCTAGATTCCTCAGCAGCAGCCTTAGTAACTCCTTTTTCAGGTAAACTTGGCGAAGACATAACAGCCTTTTTTGATGATTTAGTAGCAGCTGCAAAGTTAGGATCATGGTCAGATGAACAGCTCTTACAAATGACAAAGTTAAGATTGCTAGGAGAGGCTAAAGCACACGTCTTATACCATGAAGAATTACGGAATGCTCCAACATTTGAGGAATTGAAGAAAGGATTGCTTAAACGTTTTCAAAAACAGAATAGCTGTAGATTTTATAGGGAACAATTAAACACTATCACTCAGAGGCAAAACGAGTCGTTAGAAAGTTTTGTAGATAGGATTAGAAAAGTTAATATTAACACCTATCAGTTGACAACTAGTGATGAAGCAAATAAAGTTATTTTACAAGAGGCAGAAAATAGAGCTCTGGATACATTTTTACGTGGGTTACCTCTTGAAACGTCCCGTCGTGTCAGGGCAGAGTTTCCTAAAAATTTAGCGGAAGCTGTATCTGTGGCGACGGCTTTTGAAGAAATTGACATTGCCACCAGATACAAGGAGAAGCGAAATGTATTTTCAGCAGGAGTACGATGTTTTAGGTGCGATCGACAGGGCCATATAGCAAAAAATTGCAGACAACCTAAATGCACTAATTGTCAAAGAATAGGTCACACATTCAAGGAATGCAGGTCTAAGAAAGTGTTTGGAAATAGAAATCAGTTAAACTCAAACGGGAATGCCGGAACCGCCGCCAGGCGTTCCCAATAAAATTTCATGCCATTAAGGCGAATGTGAAGGCGGAATGCTGGTTATCTGCTACCATACAGGATAAAGAGGCAAGGATACTAGTGGATACAGGCGCAAACATATCAATAGTGAGTAATAAATGTATTGGAGAAAAGAAATATGACCCTCCAAGGTATAGATTGAGTGGAGTAGGAGGAGGTACAGTGAAGTCATTAGGATGTACATCACTGATTTTCTATATTCACGGTGTACAATTTCAGGAAGATGTAGAAGTGGTAACAAAGGTAACTGACGGGTACGACGCGATCCTAGGACTGGATTTCCTGAATAAACATCACGCTAAAATTGACCTCAGACAGCAAACTGTGGAACTTAGCGGAATAGTGTTTCAGCTAGGTGACACCGCTGCAAAGGGCCCTCTGCCGCAAGATTTCCCTAACCGGAAGGCGAAATCAACTATACTGCGTGCAACGTCCTTGAAGGTTGATTCGCGGGATCAGATACCATCTGGCTCAGGAAAACTTTTCTGGATGACCGTTGACTCCGAAGTACCTACAGATACAGTGTGTCTAATAGAGCCTTTAGAGGAAAATGAGGAATTAGATGTATCACATTGTTTTGTACGTAGAAGTGTTGTACGGGTTCAAGACGTTGAGGGAGAAAGAAAAGTACCGGTACATATTGACAACTTCGGAGTGGAGGACAAAGAGTTGCATAAGGGAATATTAGTAGCTACAGTCAGTACTTTTGAAGAAGAAGATTTCATTTGGTCAGATATTAATGATGGTCAGAAACCAGACGCCTATAAAACCGCATTACGCCAGAAGATTCAGCATTTGCAAGGAAAGGATAGAGACACGATAGAAGCAGTTTTAGTTGAGTTTCAAGATTTATTTAATGCAGAAGGTCCACTGCCAGCAACAGATATCACACAGCATAGGATCCCAACAGGAAATAGCCCCCCAGTTTATAGGAAGCCTTATAGAGTTGCGCATCACTTACAGCCAGTACTGGATGAATTTATAGAACAGCATCTAAAAGATGGAATTATAGAATATTCTGATTCGCCTTATAATTCAAATATTGTAATTATTCCAAAGAAGTCTCCCGACGGTACGAAACGATATAGATTTTGTTGTGACTACAGACACCTTAACAAACAAACTATCTCAGATGTTTATCCTCTTCCAAACATTACAGACATCATTGACAGTTTGGGTAACAGTAAATACTTTTCAACAATCGATCTACGTAGCGGATATCATCAATTGGAAGTTGCTCCTGCAGATAGGCATAAAACAGCATTTTCTACCCCTGGAGGCCATTGGCAATTTAAAAGAATGCCTTTCGGTTTGAAAAATGCACCAGCAACTTTTCAAAGACTACTCGATGGAGTATTGCGAGGACTCAAAACTCAGCAATGTTGTGTATATCTAGACGATATTATTGTATTCTCCAAAGACATTAATGAACATGCTGTGCGTCTTCGTAATGTTTTTCAGAGACTTAGAAAAGCTAAATTAACATTAAATATGGAAAAATGTACTTTTGCATTGACAGAGGTTACATACCTAGGGCATGTCATTAGTGAGGAAGGAATTAAAACAGATCCTCGATTAATTTCGGCAGTTAAGGACTTCCCAACACCACAACGCGTTAAGGAAGTACAAAGTTTCATTGGTCTCGCATCGTACTACCGGAAATATGTTCAAAATTTCGCTGAAATTGCCCGACCCTTAACCCAATTATTGAAAAAGGGTACAAAATTTCATTGGTCTGAAGATTGTGAATCAGCATTTCAAACCCTTAAAGATAAGTTAACACACAGTCCAGTATTAGCCTACCCAGATTATAATAAAGAATTTATTTTATCCTGTGACGCAAGTGGTCATTCAGTAGGAGTTGTTTTGAGTCAGAATATTAATGGCGCGGAACACCCCATAGCCTACGCTTCGAGACAACTAACAACGGCAGAAAGAAATTATTCCACAACGGAGAAAGAATTGTTAAGTGTTATTTATGGTATCAAATACTTTAAATGCTATTTGTATGGTAGGAAATTCAAGGTCATTACAGACCACGCAGCTTTAAAATGGTTGCTTGGATTAAAGGATCCATCTAGTCGTCTCACCCGTTGGGCCCTATGTCTTTCCGAAATGGATTTCGAAGTTATCCATAAACCAGGCAAAAAACACACGAATGCAGATTGCCTAAGTCGGAAAATAGCACTTTTGGAAGCAACAGGCCGAGATACTGAGGACTGGAGAAAGGCACAAGATGAGGATACAGAATGCAAAAAATACGCAACTCAAAAACAATTTTGCTTTGAAGATGGAGTATTATGCCGTAAAACAAAACTTGGACCGCGAATTGTTGTTCCCCAACACCTTAGACAAGAAATAATGGCAGAGGCCCACGATCATATCCTTGCAGGACACGGTGGACAGCGGACAACCGAAAGACGTGTAGCAGAGCGATTTTGGTGGCAAACCAGAAAGCAGGATGTTGCGCAGTACGTTCGTAATTGCATTGCGTGCGCACAACGAGCTGAACTTTCTCGTTCAAAAATACCCTTACAGAGGCTCCCCGAGGCTTCATGTCCGTTTCAAATCTGTGGACTAGATCTCTACGGGCCATATCATAGAACACCGGCTGGTAACAAGTATGTCCTTACAATTATAGATCACTTTTCACGCTATCTAGCTATGGTGAGTCTCCCAGATCAGCAAGCAAATACAGTTGCCCAAGCTTTAGTTAACAACTGGATACTTAAATTTGGCGTACCTGAAGCTATTATCACAGATCAGGGATCTAATTTTATGTCTGAACTAATGAAACAGCTATGCCACTTATTAAAAATACGCAAATTACGCACAACTCCGTTACACCCTCAGTGCAACGGGCGCACAGAAAGAGTTCATCGGACAATTGGCAAGATGCTTAGTTATTATATTAACGAACAACATTCTAATTGGGATACGTATTTACCAATAATCGTGTCGGTATACAACGCCAAAACGCATGAAGCAACTGGCATGTCACCTTATGAAGTGGTCTATGGCAGAAAAATGCCGTCCCCTTTTGATGTAATCAGGCAGAAAAACGGAAAAGTCGGAGAAACAGTAAGAGATTTCAGTCGAATGATGAAGGATGTATGGAAAAAGGTTCAAAAATCTAATACAAAGGCTTTGGAACGACAGGAAAGATTAGGTAATGCCCAAGCTAAATATCCAAATTACAAAATCGGTCAGTGGGTTATGCTTTCAACTCCTTATATTGCGAGAGGAAAAACGAAGAAATTTGTAACAAACTACAGAGGTCCTTACCAAATTATTGAGATCACGTCACCAGTCAACGTTAAATTGCAACTGCCCACCCGAACTACCATTGTGCATGCAAGTCGTTTAAAACCTTTCAAGGGCGCTCCAGATGTAATTCCTTCAACAATAGTGTCTGCTTTTCCGAAGGGTGGAGGAAGTTCCCGTAAAGGAAAAAGAGTGGCCACGCCAGCACAACATACAGACATGGCACCATACAATCTTCGACCACGAGTGCGAATGTCCTAGTTGAATCTTAGTAGACTGTAGTATACATATGTAAATAATTAATACATGATAATGGTTTATTTTCTAAGAAAAAAAAGTTGAACGTAGAAACATGTAGATCTTGTAGTTAACAATGTATTCCTTCATTTCTTTGTTTTTACTAGGTTGGTAGGTTCATAACCATGTTGTTTGCTTTTTTCAGAAAACGCCATGCAAGCATTTCCTACACAAAACCTATCCTACCTCAATGACTCCCTTGACAGTTCCCTTCTGAAGTCATTAGATATGTTCATAAACTCACAGCAAGGCAAAATTGATGCCAATGTTATGATGCAACATGTTTTAAAATTAAAAGGTGAACACAAAACTAAAATTATAATGCTAGGAACGGGTATATCTGGAACCTTTGTGTTGGTGTTTCTACTTTGTACAGTTTTCTTTTATCTAAGACGAAAAATAAGCCAAATAATAATATACCACTTCATCAAATCCCTGTTACCTGGATACCACACTCTTAACTGGTGTACTTCAGTAGTTACTTTTGAGCATTAGTATATTAATTTTGTTTATTGTACTTCACTCTTTACTAAACAGTCTTATGTTAAAGTAAAAAATACTGTAGAATAAATATTCTTGCATTCATATAGGGTTGATTAAACAGGTGTTGCTAGGTAACTTTCAAAGTGAATAATCTATTTTTGTTATTCATTGTCACCAAGATTTGTTACAGTTATTACAACCATTTATGTGTGAACTATGTGATTCATGAGCGTACATTGCTTTTGTAAAGTGATAAGAGTATTTTCCACATACTTAATACGAAGCGTGTGTAATCTTTTAAGTCGAGAGTATTCATTGCTTGTGCTTTTGCCGTGTGAAGTGTGGAGGAATGTTGAGTGGTAAATTCGAGGGCGAATTTCTCCGAAGGGTGGAGGAATGTTGAGTGGTACTTAAGTAAATAAATCAGTGAAATCAAAGTGAACTAGAAATTAGGATGTAAATGAAAAACTTGGTTTAGTTTAGAGAGTTACATACTCGCAAACAGCGGGCCGAACAGCAGAACAGAAGAGACAATGACCCTGAAGTCAGCAACTTCCACATAAGCGGGCGCTGTCGATTCAGCCGTCAGGGCATCGCCCGACCGGCTCACGTGTTTCTCAGTTGTCGTATGTGAGCAAAGGCCCTCGCCTACATCCCAAGAGCCAATCGACGTTAAGAAGATTCTTCGAGAAGTTTTTCAACGTGACAGAAGAGGCAATGACCGGCTCACGTGTTTCTCAGCCGTCACGTGTGATCAAAGGCCCTCGCCTACATTCCAAGAGCCAATGACCGACGTTAAGAAGATTCTTCGAGAAGCTTTTCAACGTGACAGACGAGGCAATGACCGTGAAGTCGTTCACCTCCAGTAAACTGAAGTGAATAAATACGCAAGACGCAGTGGGCCAGACAGATGCAGATGCAGAGGAAGTCAGATGAAGACGGGGACGGAGACGAAGACGAAGACGAGAGACGAAGGAAGAAAAGAAGAGTAGCAGTAGTTTTCAGTCAGTTTCGGTGCTGAAGACCGTCATGCAAGAAGAGTCTGCATCATGCACAGACGAACCAAGTCCGCCTCTGTAATGGAATAGCAAGCAGCCGCCGTAGCGCCAGAAGACAGAAGTTAAAAGGTATTGGAAGTCTGGTTTTTACATACCCGGGTGACTCGTGAGGACGGGAAGGAGACGGCCTCACATCAGCAGTCACCTGTGAGCTGGGATGAAGACCTGACAGCCGAAGACTGGCAAGCGGGAGTCCGTGGTTCGAGTCCGGGACACTGGCCTTCCCCGCCGCGCCGCGCCGCTGGTCGACGCACAACACACGCGGCCGCATAGAGAAGAGAAACACTGGGACGCGACACCCAAGATATCATCCGATGCACGATTTCGCTCGCAATAATTAAACGGGCCACCTCGCGCTGCGCTTCTCCAGTCAACTGAGCGAGACAGCGACACGAGATACACACCGCTACGCGTAATCAGACGCCGCCGCCGCCGCCGCCGCCGCCGCAGCAGAAGACTTCACAAACGACACAGCTGCCGCTCTCCGAACCAGAACATCCCGTAAGATACAGTTGTACAAATCTTCAATAAAAGTTATCTTATGTAAAAATGATGTTTCATTCGACCTCATACCCGAGCCAAGGAAGAACCCACCCTGCCCACATGTTGTTAAGAGAGAAAAGTTAATTTATTTAATATTTTCACCCTGACAGAATGCTGGAGAATGCTCATCCTGACAATTGACTTGCATCAAAAGAGAAAACCCAGTTACATTTAGTGACAGAAGTGCCACATTTAGTATCACAACTGTTACATTTGGTATCAGAAGCCGTAATAGTTGTTACAATTTATCATACAGAATATCAAATTTGCTCCAACTGTGAAAGTGAGGTCACACAACAAGGTGGGAAGTATTCTTCACACTGCCCTTCCTTGGAGTTAAATGACAAAAACAACTTTTTCAATATATGTCAAATTTATTTGATAAATTTACTTCTCTTGTTACAATAATTGTTCACAATTACTTGCCATGAAATTTTCTGAAACATGGGTCTATCCAAAGTGATATTTGACAGTATGTACAAACGCAGCGAGTGCTCTTTTCCGCAGCTTTGGGACAATGACGGCACGTCAAGTAGGTTTCTCCTAAAATGGGCTGATGCTCCCCCTACAACCACATGACGAGAATCTTCTGGTACTTAACCCCTTTTTGCCAGAAAGACAGGTTTTTGTCCACGCCTTTTTTGGGATGAGAAGCCAGCGATCAATTGTCTGGCTAGATGGATCCTGTATATGAGCTGATCATGCTGTCCACTTTCTCTTTTACTTATTTTCCACAGGATAAAACTGTTCAGTGCAGAAACGTCCACCAGGAAATAAAATATTCTGTGCCACCATTTTACAGAACGTCTGCCAATAGCATACCTTTCTCGGAATTGATCAAACTTATCGACACCACCCATTATTTTGTTGTATTCTGCCACAACTTCAGGACAAGAAGTCTCTGTACTAGTACCATCCTTGTTTTTCCTTTTCACTGTGGCTGTTTCTCATGGGTCGTGAATTGAGGAAAGGAAAGTGACTGGACGGTTATCCATCCATTTTCCTGCAGAAATGGCTCCTTTTGTTTCAAACAAACAATTTTACGTTTTCCTTCATAATTTTGGGTAAATCAAAAGTATTTACCTTACACTATAGCTTTGAGGAAAAAATCAAAAATGTCACGCAAACAGCACTGATAGGCTCCTCTACAGAGCAACACTCAGCTATACAATGCCTCTGCGCGAAGGTACAGCAAAAACGGCGGGAACTTCCGATTGGAAGTAGTACCCTATACTGTTCACTAGGTGGTAGCGCCGTACAGAGGTGGGAACTGTGAATCCCACGGGACTAGGAGCGAGTTCATTGTAGTGGGAAGCATATTTCCCACGGCTCATGAAAGGGTTAAGCAACTGTGGTGTAGCAGTAGCGTTACAGATCGTGATTACGTATATCGACAAGGTCGCCGGTTCGATTCTAGCCTTATATTAGATTTTAACTGACTCAGCTACAATTCTAAGTTTTATGTGTACTGTTTACACTGCATTGCTAAGTATATTTTTAAGGTCTTGCCAGAGAACTTTATCTTTACATGTGTACACACCAATCCCAGTATATCACACACATTAAGTTCCTAATAAATTACAATGAACCATGAAATTTTACAGATATTTAATGTTGCGAACATAATTCATCAGCAGTCAGTGTTAAGGCCAAGTGTTTCAATTAATCTAAATAGTCTGTAAGAGTAAAGCATACAAAATTTTTGAGAAGAAAGTCAAACGTTTTGTTCAATGATTTGTCCAAAGTATGAAATAAAAAATATTATGGAAACGTCTGGTGCACCTCATTTTCTGTTCATGATTTCGCGTATCATTCAACGGCACGTAGAACGTTCCTCTGAGCTACTTATTTCTTTTGCACAAATCATTTCATAAAATATTTGATTTGTTTCATTTTTTATTTTCAAGTTTTATGCACAAAGCTTGATCTTATTGAATCCTAGTTTGCCTTCCTAACGTACTTGATTCGAAGGAAGCCTTTTTAACATTTACATACCGTACCAATGTATATTTTCCATGCGCAAAATAGCTAGGCCTTGAACAGATGAAATTTTTGACACGTCATTTACATAGCTTGGCAGCAGCAGTGAAATATTTTAATTTTTCCTAAACGCATTAATATGTCTTCGTTAATTACCCTGATTACTTTCAAGCAGTTAAATATTTTCCTTCAAAAGTAGACCTCACCCTTGCCACTTTGATACACCATTAACTGTCTCCCTCCCTTTGTTTAGCTATGAAAATGCCGACAAAATCTCATGGTGGAAGTTATAGGGAGTCTTGTTTTCGCTCTGCTCACGCGTTTACAAAAACGTATCGAATGCTAATCATATGATAAAATAGTCTTTTCTGCGTGTTGTCATCTACAAAAGTCGTCCTTCCGATATCTTGAACTGTTTATGAGATACGACGATTTTTACCACCACTTGATCCCCGAAGGGCAGGAAAGGTTCGGACACGCCGCGAGTGACCCGTCCGCGGATATAATAACCAGTATCTCAAGAATGAAGAAGGATATCATTCCGGTCTCAACTTTAAATACAATTTAGATATATTGATTACATTTCATACGCAATAATGTATGGTCTTAAATCAATTATACGGAAAGTCTACCCAATGTGATTTTTACCTCTGCAAATTCTTAAAAATTTCGTGCAGCATGTACTCAATTTCGTGCAGCACAGAAACTATGACGAATAAAGAAAATAAATACAGACTTTTATCGTTTGAAGATATCAAGCTATAATTGTGGAAGAACCAAATTTTTTCACCATATAGTTTATTTACATTACGCGGCGTATTTCCTCATCTGTGATGAAATCACGAACTTTCGCATAAGCCAGCAATAGGCTTTGTGTTCAAAACATATAAATGCTAAGTTGTAAACATTTTAAGTTCTCCAAATCTACCGACGGGATTTTGAAGTGTGAAATGTCGTTGACTCCGTCTCTTTTAGATTTACGATACTAGCAGCAGAAAGTACTATAGCTTCATTTGGTAAAGTGACGCTGATAGTGAGGTCACTGTACTAATATAGCTGTGGATAGAGATTCTACGTTATTTAGTCGCCTTTAAAGTTCTTTAAATATCAAACATCGACTGTACACAAAAGGAGATTTTTTTACAGGTAAATGACCTCGACGGGCGCTAAAAGGGATTTAATTATTTTTATTCGATTTTAGCCGTTCCAGCTAGATTACTTCCTAGTTTGAAAGCCAGATCTCTTACCGAATTTTGGTCAAAACTAAATATTTCTTTTAAGTCGTTTAAAACGATTTAAGCCATTACTGGATCGGCATGAAATCGGCATACTCTCCATTCGTTAATGAATTATAGCTAACTTGAGCTGCTCCTACTAATTCCTCTTCAGCTGTCTTCGAGAGGAAAAAATAGTCCTATCCTATACTGTACTGCCAATATGCAAAATTCTTTCGCAATAAAATGTTCACGCAAAACTTATGTCAGTAAAGCACTTAGCGCATATGTTTTTAAGATTTCCGTCGCCGTACTGATACTGCATAAGCTATAAAAGGGAGAAAGATTGAGTTTAGTGCATCGTCGAAGATAACGAGGTCAATAGAGATGGAAAATTTGCTTGGACTGGGGAGGGATCGGACGGAATTCGGCTGCGCCTTCTCAAAAGGAACCACCACGGTATTCGCCCTAACCAATTTATAGAAATCAAGGAAAACCTAAATCAAGATGGCCGGGCGGGGATATGAACAGCCGTCGTCCTGGGTACGAGTCAAATGTTCCGTCGCTGCCTCACCTCGCTCACTAATGTAAGCTGGAATAGAGAGTCTAGGAAAGCGAGACCACAGAGTGGCAACGAACTGAATGTTTGGCCGACCTACATCGAGGATCGTGGCCGCGATACGGCGCAAAAGGTCAACAAGGGTGACTGACAGTTCGTCGAACGCTGTGTCGAGTGGCCGTCCACTAGCTCCTTTCCAATTATTCCATTCACAATAGATAGGTAAAACTATACAGCTGTTTGGAGAGTAGCTGAGTGAAGGCGACAACCAACCATTACTGACTACATAAACGATATGAAATCAGTACAGGGATATCGTGTTATGCTATTTTACTTAACCCTTAAGGCAACATAAGCATAGCCAACCGCAGGTGGCAATAGCGCACTAAATCAGTTTTCCCGAATAAAATCGCCAATTGGTGAGTTGTTGAGTTCATTAATAGACTTACGGTGCAATTAATACAGCACTGTACCGTAAAAGATTTGTCGTCTTTTGGAAGTCATCGACAAAGATCTTTGCAGAAGACTTACGCGTTACCGTCATATAAGAAAAATCAAATAATAGTGGCCGCCATGTCTCTCCATGCACTTCTGTCAGCGCTGTTAACATCGATTATCTATACTAAACAAGCTACATTATGGTGTGTGGTGGATAACAGTTTGGGTAGGGGAGCTCCAAAATAACTTTGCCCGTACCTGTGCAAATGGCCGAGGGGAGGGGAAGAGAGGTGGCAACAGCAGTGGTGGGGGCTCCGTCGTGAACGACCACCACGCAGCAGGGGAGACGAAGTTCGACAGCTGAAGCCAATGCACAAACCCATATCTTCCATAATTTTTACGCTACAGTTAGCGAGTCCGCAAACGATCGTATTAATAGCCACGACCAACATTCTACAAATACAGGAGTCCAAAGTCAATATTTTCTCAAAAGAGTACTGAAAAAGAAAGACATGTGAAAGAATCAACCTAAGAAAAAAAAATAGAAAGCCACACTAGATGCTGCCAGAAGTAAATCTTAAAAAACAAAGGGGTAAAAATGTAATGTAATAGAAAAGTCTTACTATGATAATGACAAAGTAACATGAGGAAAATGTTTCACTTGTAAATTATACGTCAGTCCTCTGAAATTTTCGGTAATATTACCTAAAAATAAAATTTTATTTTCTTTCTCACATGTCCTTCTGAAGTGCTTGTGACTATTTTTTCTTCTCCTTCCTTATTTTCTTTATTGGGCGGACTCTGCAGCTCTTTCAAGCAATTTTTAATGATATTTTTGTTTTCTCTTTTGCCTCCTTCCACAGAAATTTAGTGCCATTGCATATACCAGTATTCAAAGATGCCTAATTATGAAGACTCTGCCATCCCTCTACAGTGCTCTTAGACTGCGGTGCCGTGCTGTGTAGTACAGAGATAGCAACGAGAACGCTCGAAGTACGGATGTTGGCGGCGACAGTCAACTGAGCGGATGAGCCTTCTAAACAAGGCGAAACCGTCCTGTGCTCAGGGCGTTTCTGAGCATGTGCCAGATCCTGTTGCACAAGCTCTACCAACACTGCTTTACCCTACATCACTCCTGGTCCATTAGGAACATCAGCAGGGAAGGATAGGAATGTTTTCAGTAGCACATACACAGTGAAAGACAAATATACAGGGTGATTTTGCTAAGTGGAGGCAAACTGCAGCAAAGGTTCAAAAACAGGATAACGAGCAAAAAGAGGTCAAACGGACGTATGGCTAGAAATGCTTTCCAAGGGAGATATACCCACTTGAAGATTGAGATAAAAAGATCTTTGACAACGTGGTTTCAATGACTGAAAGCATACATGTGAACACACCAGACAGGTGGGAATATTCTGTCCGTACTAGTGTTTTAGTGGTATGGTTCAGAGAACCATCAGCAATGGTTCAACTTCAATGTGTGGGTTGGGACTACTGGCGGCCACCTCGTGGGATCAGTCATCCTTCCACAACGCCTCACATACACTATGTGATCAAAAGTATCCGGACACTGGCTGAAAATGAATTAGAAGTTCGTGGCGCCCTCCATCGGTAATGCTGGAATTCAGTATGGTATTGGTCCATCCTTAGCCTTGATGACAGCATCCACTCTCGCAGGCATACGTTCAATCAGGCGCTGCAACGTTTATTGGGGAATGGCAGTCCATTCCTCGCAGAGTGCTGCACTGAGGAGAGGTATCGATGTCTGTCAGTGAGGCCTGGCACGAAGTCCGCGTTTCGAAACATCCCAAAGGTTTTCCATAGGATTCAGGTCACGACCCTGTGCAGGTCAGTCCATTACAGGGATGTTATTGTCATGTAACCACTCCGCCACGCGCCGTGAATTATGAACAGGTACTCGATCGTGTTGAAAGATGCAATCGCCATCCCCCGAATTGCTCTTCAACAGTGGGATCAAACTGCGAGGTCATCGGTCCCTTGTTCCCAGTAAAGAAGAAAAGAAAGGAGACGTACAGCACAATAATAAGAGAAAGGAAGAACCAGAAGGGCAATCAACACTACTATGGACAAAAACAGGAAAAGAAAAACACAGAGAGGCCGGCCGAAGTGGCCGTGCGGTTAAAGGCGCTGCAGTCTGGAACCGCAAGACCGCTACGGTCGCAGGTTCGAATCCTGCCTCGGGCATGGATGTTTGTGATGTCCTTAGGTTAGTTAGGTTTAACTAGTTCTAAGTTCTAGGGGACTAATGACCTCAGCAGTTGAGTCCCATAGTGCTCAGAGCCATTTGAACCATTTTTTTTTTTTTTTGAAAAACACAGAGAGAAGCAAGAAACAGGTAGAAGGGGTAAAAACAAGAGAGCAGATGACCGTGGATGGCCGACCACGAGAACAAAAAGGAAAAGCCAGCCACTCTGCGACACATTAAAACATCCACCCTAAAAGCATTAGAGTGGAGAACATAAAGGGACTAAGGATGAGCAATAAAACTTATACAGAATGATAAAACCCACCGTCGCATATAAAATGTAAAACTAAATTACCTGATGAGGCATTGTCAGCTAAAACTAATGGCTATGAGTCCGGTAACTGAAGAGCCCGTCGCAGGGCACCCAAAAGAGGACAGCCCACCATCATATGGGCCACTGACAGCCGGGTGCTGCACCGACACTGAGGTGGGTCATCACGGCGCAAGAGGTAGCCGTGTGTCACCCACTCGTGGCCAATGCAGAACCGGCAGAGAACCAGAGTCCCTGCGAGAAGCCTGCATGGAGGACTGCCACACATTTGTAGTCTCCTTAATGGCACGCAGTTTGTTGCGCATGCTGAGGTTATGCCATTTCGTCTCCAAAAGCCGCTAAACCTTGCGGCGTAGTACTGAACACAGGTCAGTTGCAGAGAAGCCGATCTCCAAAAGCGGTTTCCGCCTAGCCTGTGTGGCCAACCTGTAGGCAAGTTCTTTGCCTGGGATTCCGACGTGACCAGGGGTCCGTTCCAGGGCATAGATGGACTCCTGGATGGTCGCTATCAAAGGATGATGAGGGTACGAACTGGTCGAGAGCTTGCAGGCTGCTCAAAGAGTCAGTGCACAGAAGAAACGCCTCACCAGGGCATGAACGGGTGAGCTCAAGAGCATGAGATATAGCCACCAGCTCGGCAGTGAAAATACTGCAGCCAACGGGGAAGGAATGCTGTTCAATATGTCCTCCATAGACACATGCAAAGCCGACGTGAGCATCAGCCACTGAGCCGTCAGTGCAAACCACTTCGTGGCCTCAGTACTTGTCAAGAATAGAGAGGAAGTGGCAACGGAGAGCCTTGCGGTTAACTGAGTCCTTAGGGCCAGGCAAAGCTGCGGCCTAGGTGTACACCATGGAGATGAATATGAATGGATCTCAAGTATAGGTGGTAATGGCAAGGACTCCAATTCAGAAAGAAGGGATCAGACATGAACTGCAATTGGAAGCCCTGACGTGTGCCGCCGATGCGGGAGATGAACCGCTGCGGGTGGGAAAAGGAGACGGTAATTCGGATGCGCAGTAGAACTATGAAAATGTGCTACGTAACTGGCCAGCAGTTGTGCATGCCTAACCTCTAATGGAGGCACCCTGACTTCCACAAGAATGCTGGTCACCGGACTCGTCCTAAAAGCTCCTGTCGCTAGGTGAACGCCACAGTGGTGCACTGGGTTGAGTACACGCAACGCTGAGGGCGCCGACGAACCATAAACCACACTCCCACAGTCAAGGCGGGATTGAGAAAGGGCTTTGTAGAGCTGCAGCAGCGTAGAGCGATCTGCACCCCAGTTGGTGTTACTCATGCAGTGGAGGGCATTAAGGTGCTGCCAGAACTTCCACTGAAGGTGACGAAACCAAGTCAATTGGGCGTCGAAAAACAGTCTTAAGAATCGATATGTCTCCACTACAGTGAGTGAATCGTTATTAAGGTAAAGTTCTGGTTCTGGATGAACGGTACGACGCCGACAGAAGTGCATAACACATGACTTTGTGGCCGAAAACTGGAAACCGTGGGCTAGAGCCCATGACTGCGCCTTGTGGATGGCTCCCTGTAGGCGCCCCTCAGCAACACCAGTACTGGCGGAGCAGTACGAAATAAAGAAGTCGTCAGCATACAGAGAAGGTGAGACGGACGGCCCTACAGCTGCTGCTAGATCATTAATGGCCACCAGCAATAGAGAGACACTCAATACAGAGCCCTGCATGACCCCATTCTCCTGCATATGGGGGAACTATGGGAGGCACCAACTTTGACAAGGAAAGTACGAAGTGACAGGAAATTCTGGATAAAAATCTGGAGTGGGCCTCGGAGACCTCACTCGTATAATGTGGCAAGGATATGATGTCGCCAGGTCGTGTCATATGCTTTTCGTAAATCAAAAAAAGACAGCAACTAGGTGTTGGCGTCTGGGAAAGGCTGTTCGGATGGCAGACACTAGGGACAAAATATTATCAGTCGTAGAGCGAACCTGGCGGAAGCCGCCCTGACATGGAGCCAGTTGGCCAAGTGACTGCAGGACCCAAACCAACAGCCAACACACCATAAGTCCCAGCAGCTTACAAACAACGTTGGTGAGGCTGATGAGCCGACAGCTATCCACATCAAGTGGGCTTTTACCGGAATGATGGTGCTCTCCCGCCATTGCGATGGAAAGACGCTGTCGCACCAGACCCGGTTGAAGATGACGAAGAGATGTCGCTTTTAGTCAGATGAAAGATATTTAATCTGCTGACTGTGTATCCGATCTGGTACAGGAGCTGTGTCGGGGCAATGTGCAATGGCACTGAGGAGATCCCACTCTGTAAATGGGGCGTTATAGGATTCACTGCAGCATGTAGTGAATGAGAGGAAGTTCCTTTCCAGCCGCCGTTTGAGTGTGCGAAAGGCTGAAAGAGTGAGGGGGGGGGGGGGGTAATTCTCTCCAATACAGAGGCTCGAGCGAAGTGCTCGGCAATCGCGTTTGCGTCGGTACATAACTCGCCATTTATGGTAACACCGGGGACAGCTGTTGGGGCCTGGTACCCGAAAACACGTCCAGACTTGGGAAGGTGACGTGTGGCACCCAATGGTGGAGATGTATCTCGCCCAAAACTCCTCCTTCCGTTGTTGATAAGGTAAGGAACACGGGTACGGAGCCGTTTATAGGCTATACGGTGCTCCATGAAAGGGTGCCGCTTATGCCTAGCTGTATAGCTCGCCCACGTTCCGTAATTACTTCAGCGACTTCTGGCCTCCACCAAGCGACTGCCTTTCGCTGGGTCACCCTAAAGAGCGAGGGATTGTGTTTTCTGCCACAGAAACGATTACTGTAGTCACCTGCTCAACCATCACATCGATGTTGCCGTGTGGGTGAGATTCAAAGGTGACAGCAGAGGTGAAAGTTCCCCAGTCCGCCTTGTTTAAAGCCCATCTGGGCAGGCATCCGTGGGCTTGACGCTGGGGCAGTGACAGAGAGATTGGGAAGTGGTCACTAACACACAGGTCGTCATGTGCTTTCTAATGGATAGATGGAAGAAGACCTGGGCTGCAAATTGATAAATCAATGGAACTACCTCGAGCCACACTGAAATTTGTGGTAGCCCCAGTATTTAAGAGGCAGAGGTCGAACTGAGACAGTAAAGTTTCGACATCTCTGCCTCGGCCAGTAAGCAGCATGGAGCCACCACACATGGGGGTTATGGGCATTAAAATCCCCCCAAAATAGGAAAGGTTAAGGGAGTTGATCAATCAGTGCAGTTAATACATTCAGGGATACTACACCATCTAGAGGATGATTACATTGCAGACAGTTATTTCGTGCGTCATCCGTATTCTGACAGCCATAGCTTCAACAGGGGTTTGAATGGGCACAGTTTCACTACAGATTGAGTTTAGGACATAATCGCAAACTCCACCTCACACTCGATTACAATCTCTACGCTTCCTGTAGTATCCCTTATAACTGCAGAGGGCAGGGGTCCGCATTGCCAGGAACCAGGTTTACTGGAGGGCAATGCAGGAAGCAGGTGTAAAGCTTAACAGCTAACGTAGCTCAGCCAGGCGGTGGAGAAAACCGACGCAATACCACTGGAGAATGGGACTGGGAAGGCATGGAACATTCAATGAGGCAGTTTATGCCTCAGGGTCACCTGCTGCCATCGACTTTTTGCCTGAGCAGTCTATATCCATTTTGTCTGAGGGTCTGGCGAGATTTAGGTCCTCAGCAGACGCCAGAATCTCCACCTCATCCTCAGATGGAGAGCTTAGAAGTAGCGGTTGTCTTGGGGACCTTCCTTTTGGATTTCTCTCGCTGTTCCTTACGTTTTCCTGGCTGGGAAGACTTCACTGATTCAGTCTACAGGACAGGATTAGTTTACAGCCCTGCGACAAGCTGCTTTTGGACTCTTCAACCACTGGCAGGTGTCATCTTTCCCACTAGCAGAAACCTGGGATCGCTCAAATAGTTCAAATGGCTCTGAGCACTATGGGACTTATCATCTGAGGTCATCAGTCCGCTAGAACTTAGAACTACTTAAACCTAACTAACCTAAGGACATCACACACATTCATGCCCGAGGAAGGATTCGAACCTGCGACCATAGCGGTCACGCGGTTCCAGACTGAAGCGCCTAGAACCGCTCGGCCACACCGGCCCGCACCTGGGATGGGAGTGACCCAAGGGACCCCTTACTAGCGAGAGCAGCTGAAGAAGTTGTACGCTTCTCCAGCTTAGAATTGGGGACAGACGTCCCCAATGGTTGGGGAGAGGGTGTTGCCCCTGAAGTAGGTGGTGCAGGAGCAACAGGGAGGGAAGTACCCCCCCCCCCCCCCATCAAGAGGGTAGGTGTAGCCTTCTGGCTCTGAGAGGTGACTGGGATTGGCAGAGCTGATGGGGCTAGAAATGTTGTAGTGGCAGCACATAAGACGACGTCGTGCATAGAGGATGTATGCACTCAAATTTCCTCTAAGCCTCAATGTAGGTCAGTCGGTCCAGGGTCTTTTACTCCAAGATTTTCTCCTCTTTCTGTAAAATCCTGCAGTCTGGCGAGCAACGTGAATGACGCTCTCCGCAGCTGACACTGATAGGTGGTGGGGCACAAGGATTTTTGGGATGTGATGGACGCCCACAATCTCGACATGTGACACTGGAAGCACCGCATTGAGGAAGGGACATACGGTTTTACATCACAGCGGTAGACCATCACCTTGACCTCTCGGGTAATGTATCACCCTCGAAAGCCAACACGAAGGCACCAGTGACAACCTGATTATCCCTCAGACCACAGTGGACATGCCGAACGAAATGTACACCTCGCCGTTCTAAACTGGCGCGCAGCTCATCGTCAGACTGCAAAAGAAGGTCCTGTGCAACATGATACCCTGGGCGATATTTAAACTCTCATGGGGCCTAATGGTTACAGGAACATCCAGCACCTTGTCAAAAGCGAGGAACGCCCGTGACTGGGCAGAGGATGCTGTTTTGGTCAAGCCTGACCCAGATCTCATTTTTGACAAGCCCTCCACCTCCCCAAAGTTGTCCTCTAAATGCTCAACAAAAAACTAAGGCTTCGCCGTCACGAAAGATTCCAATCAGCTCTCGAACATACAAGGTTCTGGGGCGAATAAGAGCTGCTGCCATCCTTAGCCTGGCGTTCCTCCTATTGCGTGGCCAGGGAGGGGAACAATTTGGGGTTGTACTTCTGTACACTGAATTGAGCCCGTGAACTTTTAGAGACTTCTGGTGTTTGAAAACCAGCAAGAGACGATGTACTATGCTTATCATGTGTCATCCGCCCTGATACCTCCCACTCTGACCAGGGGCCCTCCCCATGGGTGCCACTCAACCACAGCAAAGGCCACCTGGCAGGATGGTTATTGTCGGGAGTCCCGATGCCCCAGGGGGATGGTCATCTACCCCTTGGCATACGTGGGGAGTCAACGGCGTAGGTAACAGCAGAGCAATCCCTGTGCGGTCAGCCGGCTACAACTAACAGGGTACCCCCACCACAACGGACTGGATGCCGTGCTGGATATCAGGTGCAAACAAGTCCATTATCACCATCAGTGTAGTAAAGATACTGCACAGTTGATGGAAAAATACGCACCCACGAGGGTGACCTCGCCAAACAGTTGCAGAATGAGTAGAAGTGCAGATCTACGTCGACGAATGAAGCGATAGGTCTCAAAGCATGATGGACACGATGCATCATTTAAGGTGCCCTTCCCCAATAGACTCGCTCTTCACGAAAATTTTGAAAAATGGAGGTCAAACCGTACAGGGGACCATCACGAAGGTCGAAACGTGTGAGACTCCTTTTAGTCGCCTCTTACGACAGGCAGGAATACCTCGGGCCTATTCTAACCTTCGGACCTGAAGGGGGGTCCTGGAGTGTACATTTACCCGCGATCTGGTAAAAAATTTGGATATTTTTAAGAGATAAGATCTCTCTGTTCAGTAATGTAGTGGGCTACGTCCGTCGAGTGTTTTATGTGACGGACTGTGATTTCACATTTACAGTAACTGAGGAGATTTTCAAGAAAGGTACACAATCTGAAAAACTTCTTCCTTACGTGACCTTTGTCCACCAAGCCTTCTACCAGAATCAACGTCAGAGGATGGATATAATGAGGAGGATGACATATGTTGCTGAAGATGAAGATAAGTAAACCAACAGCTGCAGCGCTTGTAACAAAGGAAAAATTGTTGTTTCCTATATGTTTGGGTATGCTGTCCACAACGTCTTTGTTTCATAAATTCTGAAAATAAATATGTAAGCTGCGGACGTGCTCCCGTTTTCTACAAAACACCAGGCACCCAACAATAAAAGTAATAACTTTTATTCGTAACTATAGTTTTATAATGTTAACTGTGATCTAACTAGTACAATAAAATGTTTTCATGTACTTTTATGTTATCTGCATAACTCGAAATAAACGAAGAAAAATATGTAAGCGCGCTTTTCTCGAAAGTCAGAATATGGAGCTGCCCTCTCTCTAAAAACATTTCGTGGGTTCAGTTGTCTTTAGTTGTAGGAACACAGGGAAGTCAGTAGGTGCAAAAACTTGGGAATATAGTGGATGCTCCAACGATACGTGTTTAAAATCTCCCAGTCTCCTCAATGCCAAAGCGCCTCCATAGGGATGTGCGCTGTGCTGATGAAAAATTTTCCCCGCTTTCGTAACCCATGCATTGTCCCGGGTGTTTTATGAACAGCTGTTCCAGAGGACGTAATTGGCATTCGCCAGCTGTTTTACACGTCGCAGAATAATCAATACGTAAGTTAATCGATACGAAGACTTCCTTTTGCATGGTACAAACACTTTATGTTAGGTGGAATCGGCTTCGCCTTTACTGGCGTACAGTTGCGCCCAACGATACCTTTTTTTTTCCTGATCAACTTTTCCTAGGTGCAGAAGTCTCCAACAGTGCAACTGCGCCGGCCGAAGTGGCCGTGCGGTTACAGGCGCTGCAGTCTGGAACCGCGAGACCGCTACGGTCGCAGGTTCGAATCCTGCCTCGGGCATGGATGTTTGTGATGTCCTTAGGTTAGTTAGGTTTAACTAGTTCTAAGTTCTAGGGGAATAATGACCTCAGCAGTTGAGTCCCATAGTGCTCAGAGCCATTTTTGAGTGCAACTGCGCATGCGCCACTGTGCATGCTTAATTTCCTGGAAATGGAGGCTGTGCGAAAAGCGCGTTGCTTACCGCCCTCAGTGGGAATCTTTGCGCTTTTCAGCAGACGACAGGAAAATACAAAATTGGTAAACGGAACCTTTCGTTCTTGTGGATGATGGTGTCTGTAAAATTCTCAAATTTGTCGAGTCCGGGGACTCGAATCATGATTGAAGTTGTTTATACAACTATTTCTACAAAATATAGAAATGACGCACTGAAAATTAATCAATCTTCACATAACGGCTATGAACCTATCTTAAGTATTTCTCAGATGCAATTACTGAAATGTTTTGTTTTGAAACGCAAAATAAATAGTTCAAACTGGTATACAAGTCGCCTGTTACTACCTAGCGAAACTTTATTTCCAGCCTTATCGCTGGCGTAAAATATAAAATCTCGCTGTGATCTCTTCATGAAATTTGCAAACAAAACGTTGTATTTTTCGTTGCTCTGTTATTTACTCACAGACAATTCTTTACCTACTGTAACTTTTGTGTTTTCTTTTTCTGTCGACTTTTCATCACAATAAACGCAGCACAAGCTCCCGAGCAGAGACGGGGATCATAGCAGACTACTTGAACAACGAGGCAATGTGTGGTCTCGTGTGTTTGCGACTTGCACGAGGACAGAAGCATCGTTTTGACATACTGAAAGACAACTAGGTGTCTGCCCCCATGCCCCTCCCCACCCAACCCTGCTCTACTGGTTTGTTCCTGGCGTGAAGTGCTACCCATGTCCCATCGACAGAAACAAATCGGCCCCCAAAACAAGTTGGATCGTTTTGAAATAGGCCCAAACTTTGCTGGGAAATCTTTTTCGAATTTGTCTTTGGTTAGTACCTACGAAGAATGTAGGTTGCAGTAAGTACTGGGAGATGAAGAAGCTTGCACAGGATAGAGTAGCATGGAGAGCTGCATCAAACCAGTCTCAGGACTGAAGACAACAACAACAACAACAACAACAACAGTACCTAATAAGTCTGTGCCTGTCTTGGAGAAGCTTCACGTAAAATTTAGCATATGACGATGGGTTTGCATGCATGTCACACACCACCGATCCCATTACTACATTGTTTTGATGTTTGTTATCTGTGGTTGCAGTTTTAGGTCATCCTTTGCTAGGAGTGCTTCAAGTGCGGTAAAGTATAAATTCGCCCACCTATTTCTTAAACGCTGAACAGTATGAGAAAACTATTTACATGCTTTCAACAACTTTGTTTGGATTTATGTTTGCGATTACCCATCCAAAATGAAAAAAATTTATGGCGGAATGGCATTCCAGTTTTCAGCTGAGCTAAATACGCAGAAGAAACTACTTGAAGAACCCAACTACAATTATTAAACAGGTCAAAACGACACACTACTAAATTTATTATCAGATTGTACCACATATACAAAATAAAATTTCATTGATATGAAAGCCATTTCTAAGCCGGAAACAGGGCTTTGAACCTTGCTTTTGTACTTCTTCTCACATATATATGACACATCCACAGAGTAAAATCATGGGCACACTGTCTGGAACGAAAGTCATCTTTTACAACGTCATAGTTAACATATACGACGAAGCAGATTAAGAAACACCAGCTGACCGAACGTATTTTTCAAATTAAATAAATCACACACATGGGCAACTGGTGCGTCAGCCTTCATAGCGACATTAAATGGAGGTGTAACGACAGTCACTTTTCGTGCTTTATTCAGCAACTGGTAAAGAAAAGGAGAGGAATGATACAGAACAGTACACCAAGTACTCTCCACCGCACACTTTACGATGGACTGCAGAGTGCAAAAGTTGATAATATCAAACGATTTATCGATGTTCCAACACTGCTATCTGCAATGACTACACAGTTGAGAACGGCTATTGTGAAAACATATCCGCGTCCCGATATTAAAACAGGTGCGCTGTTTCTATCAAGATAATACAAACATGCATTACAGCTGCGAGATTAGACTTAAGGACCAACAGCAAAAGTACAATGCTTGCTCGCAGAAACTAGATGCTGTGCTTGACCGTGCGTCATTACAAAATCTGCAGAAATGCTGAGCTGAGAAAAAGGATCTCTCAAGTTTTCCGAAAAATTAATTGGAAAGCTGACAATAATAGCACAATAACCAACTTTCGAGTCTAGTGTATCAACCAGGAAAACATTATTCATCAGTCCAACTTAATTATAGGCGATTACAAAGACAGATACACCGTTGAACGAGACAGAGAACACTGCGTATTTAACATTCTCGTATTTTACAATATTGCCCAACATCCACACTACCTGTTCTGGACATCTCGAGAGAAAAGCTACTCTAGCCGAAAACAGAATAAATTCAAAGAGTAATCTCTGTTCGTCATACATTTCCACAGTAGCAATTTAAATGAGCAAATTCAGAAAAAAACGGTATATTCTTGGAACCTTAGTCTTTAGCAACCAAGAACAGTTCAACATAAAAGGCAGTCGACAAAGAACAGCAGAATGCGTTTCATGCTGTTATTTTCTACACTGTACTACTCAATGATTCCTCTGCGTTCAGCAGCGTCACATCGACCGTCCACGTTATCGATCGAGACAGGTGGCCCTGACGGAGAATCGAGCTACTCACTCTCGACCTTTGACAGGATGCCTCATGAAGACAGCATTGCCCGCTCTGCTACAAGCATAATTTTGATTTTTTTGTTGTTGTTATGCTTGTTGATAATGCAGTCTTCAGCCCGAAGACTGGTTTGAACTGCCGTGGAGTGGCACAGAGTACGCACCATTGTACCAATTATTTTAGGGGTTTCTCCTGAACATCCACATATGGCAAGCTTGGAGAGTGTTTAAATGCCTCTGTGTGCGCTGTCATTAATTTAATCTTCTTCTCACGATACCTATGGAAGAGAGATGTAGTCGCTTGTACGAGTAATATATTCTTACAGTCATCATTTACAGCCGATACAGGGAACTCGGGATTTGGTACGAGTCCCAAACACTTGAGCAAAATTCTGGAATAATGCGTGATTTGTAAGCAATCTCCTTTGCAGACTGATTGCATTCCTCTATTATTTTACCAGTAAACCAAAGTCTGCCACCTCCTTTTCTACGACTGAGACTATGTGAGCGTTCCATTTCAAGGCCTTACAAAGAGTTACATCCAAGTATTTGTATGAGTTCCCCGATTCCAACTGTGGCTCACTGACATATTCATAGGATGCTACTTTTTTTTCGTTTTGTGAAGTGCACAATTTTACATTTCTAAGCATTTAAAGCAAGTTGCCTACCTCTGCATCACTTGAAATCTTATCAAGGTGTGACAATATTTGTGCAGCTTCGTTCAGACTGTGCCTCATTGTAGATAACTGCAATACCTACAAAAAGTCTGAGGTTACTATTAATTCTGTCCACATGGCCATTAATACAAAACATGAACAGCAAGGGTCCCAACACACTTCCCTGCAGTACACCGGTACACCCAGTCACTTCCACATCTGTCGATGACTCTCCATACAAGATAACATGCTGCGTCCTCGTTGCCAAGAAACCTCAATCTTGTACCTCGTAATAAATTTCACCTGATACCCCAAACACTGTTAATAATAAGCGTAGGTGTGATACTAAGTCAAATGCTTTTCGGAATCGAGAAATACTGCTTTGGTCTATGACTTTCAGGATGTCACGTAAGAAGTAGTTCAGTTGGGCTTTACATGATCTATGTTCTCGAAATCCATGCTAGTTTGCATGAAGGAGTTTGTTCTGTTTCCAGATACCTTATTATTTTTGAGGTCAGAGTACGTTCTAAGATTCTACAACAAATGGATATTGCACAATAGTTCTGTAGACCACTTCTGCTACACTTCATGTAGACAGGTGTGGCCTGTGCTTTCCTCCAACTACTAGGCGCGGTTGTTTGCTCGACGGATCTACGATAGTTAACAGAGGGGCTAATTGAGTCGCATTTCTGGGTACAGAAACTCATAGGGATTCAATCGGACCCTGGGGCTTTGTTCAGTTTTAACGATTTCAGCTATGCCTCAACATCAACGACACTAATATATATCGTCTTTTCAGTTATAAGAGAATTAAATTGGGGAAATACTCCTGCGTTTTCCTTTGTAAAGGAACATTTGAAAACACAGCTAAGCATTGCTGCTTTTGTTTTGCTACTCTTAAATTCAGTTCCTGTCTTGTGATGTGACTGGACACTTAACTTTGGTGTCACTATCAGTCTTTTTGTGGAAGATCTTTCGACAATACTCTGCTACGGCAGTCATTAAAGGCTCCAAGCACTGTTTCTTTTGATCGCCAAACGCGTTTCATTCAGACGAGTTGGGCTTTACATAGTGTATGCTCTCAAAATCCATGCTGGCTGGCATGAAGGAGGTCGATCTGTTTCGACATATCTCACTATTTTTGAGGTCTCCCCTCCCTCTATATCTACAGCTCTATGCTTTGTTTTACACCAATCATGCAATAGCCTCTGCTTCTTTTCAAGTTCACTTACAGAGAGTGTATACCATGGAGGATCTCTCCCATTCTGAACTGTTCTACTGGGTACCTATTTACCCAGTGCACGGTCAATTATTCTTTTAAACTAGGGCCATAGTTCGTCTACATGCTCCTATCCTGAAGTAAAAAGTTTCGAGTTCCTCATTGAGATATCAGACTACTGTCTCTGTATCTAGTTTTCTGAACGTATAAGTCTTTCCACTTGATTTAGTTGCCCCTAGTACTTTGTTTTATATTCATTCTTGTTGTAACTGCCTCATAGTACCCAGTTTCGATGCGAACATCCTTGAAGAGATCAGGCCTGTTTTTGCCATTAGATCTAATATATTTCCATCGTGAGTGGGGTTTCGAACTATCAGTTATAGGTAGTTTTTCAGAGAAAGCCTTTAGTAATGTTTCACAGAAAGTCTCATCACGCCCACCACTAACAACACGATAAGTATCCCTGTTGATTGTTGGATGATAAAAGTCTCCTCCAGTGTGAGTAGGAACTTGTACAAACGGACTTAGATGGCCTCTAAAATGCTAGGTTACATCAGGAGATAATACCTGGTGGTCGACAGAAGGATCCTATTATAATTTTAGGCCCACGCTCGATACCAAGTCTTGCCCAAAAACTGACGTGCAGCTTCAATTTCTATCTGGGTGGATTTGAGTTTCCTGTCACCTATGACAAATACACCACCTCAGTTTCCCATTTCCATTTCCTTTCGGTGTTGTTGTTGTTGTTGTTGTTGTTGTGGTCTTCAGTCCTGAGACTGGTTTGATGCAGCTCTCCATGCTACTCTATCCTGTGCAAGCTTCTTCATCTCCCAGTACTTACCGCAACCTACATCCTTCTGAATCTGCTTAGTGTATTCATCTCTTGCTCTCCCTCTACGATTTTTACCCTCCACGCTGCCCTCCAATGCTACATTTGTGATCCCTTGATGCCTCAAAACATGTCCTACCAACCGGTCCCTTCTTTTTGTCAAATTGTGCCACAAACACCTCTTCTCCCCAATTCTGTTCAATACCTCCTCATTAGTTATGTGATCTACCCATCTAATCTTCAGCATTCTTCAGTAGCATCACATTTCGAAAGCTTCTGTTCTCTTCTTGTCCAAACTATTTATTGTCCATGTTTCACTTCCATACATGGCTACACTCCATACAAATACTTTCAGAAACGACTTCCTGACACTTAAATCTATACTCGAAGTTAACAAATTTCTCTTCTTCAGAAACGCTTTCCTTGCCATTGCCAGTCTACATTTTATATCCTCTCTACTTCGACCATCATCAGTTATTTTACTCCCTAAATAGCAAAACTCCTTTACTACTTTCAGTGTCTCATTTCCTAATCTAATTCCTTCAGCATCACCCGATTTAATTTGACTACATTTCATTATCCTCATTTTGCTTTTGTTGATGTTCATCTTATATCCTCCTTTCAAGACACTGTCCATTCCGTTCAACTGCTCTTCCAAGTCTTTTGCTGTCTCTGACAGAATTAAAATGTCATCGGCGAACCTTAAAGTTTTTATTTCTTCTCCATGAATTTTAATACCTACTCCGAATTTTTCTTTTGTTTCCTTTACTGCTTGCTCAATATACAGATTGAATAACATCGAGGAGAGGCTACAACCCTGTCTCACTCCCTTCCCAACCACTGCTTCCCTTTCATGCCCCTCGACTCTTATAACTGCCATCTGGTTTCTGTACAAATTGTAAATAGCCTTTCGCTCTCAGTATTTTACCCCTGCCACCATCAGAATTTGAAAGAGAGTATTCCAGTTAACATTGTCAAAAATTTTCTCTAAGTCTACAAATTCTAGACACGTAGGTTTGCCTTTTCTTAATCTTTCTTCTAAGATAAGTCGTAAGGTCACCAGATGGTAGAGTTTTGTCATGACTGGCTCTCCCAAGGCTGTCAGTAGTTCTAATGGAATGTTGTCTACTCCCGGGGCCTTGTTTCGACTCAGGTCTCAGTGCTCTGTCAAACTCTTCACGCAGTATCTTATCTCCCATTTCGTCTTCATCTACATCCTCTTCCATTACCATAATATTGTCCTCAAGTACATCGCCCTTGTATAAACCCCTATGTACTCCTTCCACCTTTCTGCCTTCCCTTCTTTGCTTAGAATTGGGTTTCCATCTGAGCTCTTGATATTCATACAAGTGGTTCTCTTCTCTCCAAAGGTCTCTTTAATTTTCCTGTAGGCAGTATCTATCTTACCCCTCGTGAGATAAGCCTCTACATCCTTACATTTGTCTTCTAGCCATCCCTGCTTAGCCATTTTGCAGTTCTTTTTACCTACTTGATCGTCTGCTGCCTTCACTACTTCATCCCTCAGAGCTACCCATTCTTCTTCTACTGTATTTCTTTCCCCCATTCCTGTCAATTGTTCCCTTATGCTCTCCCTGAAACTCTCTACAACCTCTGGTTTAGTCAGTTTATCCAGGTCCCATCTCCTTAAATTCCCACCTTTCTGTAGTTTCTTCTGTTTTAATCTACAGTTCATAACCAATAGATTGTGGTCAGAGTCCACATCTGCCCCTGGAAATGTCTTACAATTTAGGACCTGGTTCCTAAATCTCTGTCTTACCATTATATAATCTATATGATACCTTCTAGTATCTCCAGGATTCTTCCATGTATACATTCTTCTTTTATGATTCTTGAACCAAGTGTTAGCTATGATTAAGTTATGCTCTGTGCTAAATTCTACCAGACGGATTCCTCTATAATTCCCCCCCCCCCCCCAATCCATATTCACCTACTATGTTTCCTTCTCTCCCTTTTCCTAATGACGAATTCCAGTCACCCATGACTATTAATTTTTCGTCTCCCTTCACTACCTGAATAATTTCTTTTATCTCATCATACATTTCATCTATTTCTTCATCATCTGCAGAGCTAGTTGGCATATAAACTTGTACTACTGTAGTAGGCGTGGGCTGTGGGTCTATCTTGGCCACAATAATGTGTTCACTATGCTGATTGTAGTAGCTTACCCGCACTCCTATTTTTTTATTCATTATTAAACCTACTCCTGCATTACCCCTATTTGATTTTGTATTTATAACCCTGTATTCACCTGACCAAAAGTCTTGTTCCTCCTGCCACCGAACTTCACTAATTCCCACTATATGCAACTTTAACCTATCCATTTCCCTTTATAAATTTTCTAACCTACCTGCCCGATTAAGGGATCTGACATTCCACGCTCCGATCCGTAGAATGCCATTTTTCTTTCTCCTGATAACGACGTCCTCTTGAGTAGTCCCCGCCCGGAGATCCGAATGGGGGACTATTTTACCTCCGGAATTATTTACCCAAGAGGACGTCATCATCAATTAATCATACAGTAAAGCTGCATGCCCTCGGGAAAAATTACGGCTGTAGTTTCCCCTTGCTTTCAGCCGTTCGCAGTACCAGCACAGCAAGGCCGTTTTGGTTAATGTTACAAGGCCAGATCAGTCAATCATCCAGACTGTTGCCCCTGCAACTACTGAAAAGGCTGCTGCCCCTCTTCAGGAACCACACGTTTGTCTGGCCTCTCAACAGATACCCCTCCGTTGTGGTTGCACCTACGGTACGGCCATCTGTATCGCTGAGGCACGCAAGCCTCCCCACCAACGGCAAGGTCCATGGTTCACGCGGGGGTTCCTTTCGGTATAAGCTTAAATTTCACTGACAGAACTCACTGCTATCAACTTCGGATTTTAACCAGCTTTTTCTAGCTATTGTTATGTGAGCTTCAGTGCTTTTTAGGAGCGCTTCAATCTCTGGCACTTTGTTACGAATGCTTCAACAGTTACCCATTAGGGTTTTCTCTCACCTACGGAGGGTATTTCTTTCGATCTTTTACTGATACTGCTGGATTTCTAACAGTTGTCGTTATCTGCACCCCTGCGTGCTCCTCACACACGGCTCACACATGGTCAGCTACCTAAGTAACTGCCTAAGTGTAATGTACACTTCCTATCTAGGAAGTCACAGCCCAGCTTGTCAAGAAACTTTGCAGCCTCTGGTTCAAGCTCTCAATTCGATTCAGAAGCAGGAAGCCACGGTCTGTTTTGGCGACAAAGCTGCAGATTGTTGGCTGATGAGCAAGACTGGTGTTGTCAAGATTCTCTGCTAGTCGCTGGAATGATGCAAGTATGACCTCGGATCTCGGACGATAGGAATCCTTTGTCCCAACATGTGCCACAGCCTGCAGTTCACTGCACCGTATGCCCTCAATGGCTGCCGTAATAGTCCGTTCCACATGTTGAATGAGGTCCTGATGTTCCTTCCCATCCCTTGCTGCCATTTGCTTTATGTGTACCACTATTCGCCACACGTTTGAACTGCTGACAACTAACAGACCCCCTCCTCATTTGCATTTGCCTCCTCTTCAAAGGTGTTGGTTAGTGGGATGGGACAGCACAATGAATTCTCCTTGCTCCCCGTCTCTCTTGCACAGATGCCTAGCTCTTCCACCGACACGCCGCTCAAACTTTCATTCGCAGCAGTTTGCTATCGCCTGATCGTAGCGAGGGCTGCATTATGTCTGGTGCTCTATTTCACTCAACAGTAAACAAATAACTTATACTTGGTGCAGTATTTTACAGAATATTGAACAAACAGATTCAACTAAGCTTGCCGATACTCTTTTAATCTACGAGTCTGATATGCTGCAATGACATTACCAGTAGCCTTTTAGAATTAAAGTGATTTACAGCCAAAAACGAGGTACCTATTACAACTGTTCATCAGATTGTTGTCAATAACAGTTCCGGAAACAGCATTAATTTACGATACATGCAGGCAATACACATTCCTGTTACCAGAGAAATTATTCACAGGAACTGAGAAAACACAAACGCCCATTTATTACGAAACACGTTACGCCAAACACTCATATCTTACGAAATCTTTGCAAGTGGCCGATAATTCCCCAAAAAATTATTTTTCAAATTAATATGATATAACGAAATTAGGGAACTACTAGTTTTGAAGCACGATATTGTGGCCAAACGTTCCTCGAAAAGCACAGGTTAAGTCTATAACTGAGGACAATACACTGACGGGAAAAAAATATCGCAACACTAAGAAGGAGTTGTGCGGCATAAACGACTGTTGGTAGGCGTTTTACTACATCTGAAAGATGATGTCTATTCAAATTTCGGGCCAGTCGCTCAAGAGTGGCACTAGTAGCGCCACTATGAGGATGCAAATCAGGTTTGCTTTAAATACAAGCCGTAATGGTCGTGACGGTTAGTAACTTTAAGATTTGACGTGGTACGTTTATGGTTAGGGCTAGGTCGTGTAATAGGTCTACGAGAAGCCGGATGTTCCTTCTGCAATACTGCAGAAAGACTTGGCACTGTGCATGACTGGTGGCAGCGGTGGTCACGAGAATGTAGGGTCGCAAGAAGACTGCGCTCCGGACGGCCACGTGGAACTACCGAGAGGGAAAACAATGGTGTTCGGTGTATGGCTCCCGGGCGTCGTACTGAATCTGCAGCACAATTTGAGCAACATTTTGCACCACAATGACAACGAACTGTTAAAAATCGGTTACTTCCAAGACAGCTTCAACCGAGACGCCCAGCATCGAGCATTCCACTGACCCTAGATCACAGCCATCTGCAACTTCAGTTGCTCACTGGAAGACAAGGTGGAGGTCTATTTTGTTTTCTGATGAAAACTGGTTCTGCCTCGTTGCCAGTGATGGCCGTGTGTTGGTTAGGAGGAAACCAGTTGAGGGCCTGTAACCAACTTGTCTGCGTGCTAGTTATGGTCTGGGGTGCGATTTCGTATGACAGCAGGAGCACTCTCGTGGTTATCCTACGCACCCTGACTGCAAATTCGTACGTCAATCCGGTGATTCGGCCTGTTGTGCTGCCATACATGAACAGCATTCCAGGGGACGTATTTCAACAGGATAACGCTCGCCCACATACTGCTGTTGTAACCAAACATGTGCAGAAATGTTGCCTTGCTCTGCTCGATCACCAGATTTGTCTCAATAGAGCAGATATGGGATATCATCGGGCGACAATTCCACTGTCACAACCAAACAACATTTACCGTCCCTGTATTGACCGACTAAGTGCAACAGGCAGGGAACCCATCCCACAAACTGAGAACCGGCATCTGTACAACACAACGGATGCACGTTTGCATGGTTGCATTCAACATTCTGTTGCTTACACCGATTATTAATGTACCAGAATTTCACATGTGCAATGGCTCACCTCACGCTTACATTAACCTTTGATCTCGCAACTTCAATCAGTTAAATATGTCACCTAGACAACTACATTCCCGAAATTTCATTACTCTAATTTTTTTGTGTTACGATTTTTTTCCGTCAGTGTATATTTTAATACTACTCCATACATCACGTTTCTGAAAAGCACAGTTTATGTTTAAAACTTGCGATAGGATGTTTCAGTATTAATCTTACACAATTCTAGAGGGGTCTACAGATCAAGTTTTACATAGGAACGCATGTCCGGAAACGTCATCCAACGACGCTAGATAGCGCCGTTAGAGGCGCCGATGCCTGTAAGTGTATATATATACAGGGTGATTCCGTGATGATGATACAGACTTTCTCGGGTGCTGGAGGATAAATGTATCAATTTCAGGTAAGTGTCCATGTAACGAAAGCGAACGAATCTAAAGTTATAAGCGAAAACCGTTTTAATACGTCTGACAGTTTTGTTTTGTATTGCTTTAGGGCGCAAAAAACAACTGGGGTCATACGCGCCCAAGGCAGAACTATAGAACACAAACACAGAGAGGATTTAAACGACTATACGTCAGTCCCAATGGACAGAATAGGACACAGCTAAAAACAGGCACGTGGAAAAAGGGCTAAGAACACCATACAGAAATGGAGGCCCAAAACTAAAAATTTCCCCATATTGCTTCGGCGGGTAGAAAGTAAAACGCGGTCGACAGCCCGCGCTCATTCGCTAAAACGGCTGATAAATCAGACGGCGAACCCAAGCTGGAACGTAAATTATTAAAAAAAGGGCATTCCAGCAGTAAGTGGCGGACAGTTAAAATTTGGGCGCAGTGTGTACAAAGTAGTAGGGGGAGGTCGTCCAAGGCGCTGAGAGACTTAATAAGCCGAAGCTTATTCCCATGAAGAGAGGACCATTGCCGATGCCAAAGGGACACCACCTCCTGACAGACGGCAACGCAGATATCATGGGAGATATAGGTACACGCGGGCTGAGGTACGAGGACTGCAGCCTTGGCAGCAACGTCAGCAGCCTCGTTTCCTTGCAGGCCGACATGACTAGGGACCCACAGAAACATGACATTGGCTCCACCAAGAGTGAGCAAGTGATAATTTTCCTGGACTCGTTGCACTAAGGAATGAGCAGTGTACAGCGCACATAGACTTTGGAGAGCACTGAGTGAGTCTGAGCAGAGGATACAATCGGAAAGGCTGTGTCGCTGGATGTACTCCGTGGCCTGATACAAGGCGAAGAGCTCGGCTGTAAATACTGAGGAGTGTACCGGAAGCCGATATCGAAAGATACGGGTGCAAATGACGAAGGCACATCCGACCCCACGGTCAGTCCGAGAGCCATCAGTGTACACAAAGGTACTATCACAAAGATCCATGCGAAGGTCGTGAAACTGGAGGAGATAGATCGAGGCTGAGGTAGTGTCCATAGCAAGCGAATGAAGGCCAAGGTTAACATGGGCCAAGGTGGTGAAGGGTTCACACCCACTGGGAAAGTTGCAGGTAGTGTGAAGTTAAGCCGCTGTAGCTTTCGCTACCTCTGACAGAGGAATACATGCACTGGTACTGTTGTTGCTAACATTGTAGGGTAGGCAACCTTCAAGAGGTGTTAGTGTGGACCGAAACGAGAAAAAATGTCTGGTAAACATGGGCTCTAAAATGCATACCCGTGGAGCTATGAGCACTTGCTCATCTTCGCTAGTGTGGAACACATCTCCTCTACTAAACAAGTGATCATAGCTCTTAAGGTATGCATTTTAGAGCCCATGTTTACTAGGCATTTTTCCTTGTTTCGGTCCATACTAATACCTCTGTAAGTTGTCTACCCCACAATGTTAGCAACAACAGTGCCAGAACAGACGTATCAGAACGGTTTTCGCTTATATCTTTCGACTCGTTCGTTTTCGGTGTAGGGGCGCTTACCTCAAATTGATACGTTTATCCTTCTCCATCACCCCAGAAAGTTTGTTTCATCATCACAGAAACACCCTGTATCCACACTATGTGATCAAAAGTATCCGGACACCCCCAAAAACATACTTTTTCATTATAGGTGCATTGTGCTGCCACCTATTGCTAGGTACTCCATATCAGCGACTTCAGTAGTCATTAGATATCGTGAAAGAGCAGAATGAGGCGCTTCGCGGAACTCAAGGACTACGAACGTGGTCAGGTGATGGGTGTCACTTGTGTCTGTAAGCGAGATTTCCGAACTCCTAGGGAACATCCCTAGGTCCAGTGTTTCATGTGATAGCGAAGTGGAAATGTGAAGGGACACGTACAGCACAAAAGCGTACAGGCCAACCTCGTCTGTTGACTGACAGAGATCGCCGACACTTTAAGAGGGTCGTAATGTGTAATAGGCAGACATCTATCCGGACCATCACACAGGAATTCCAAACTGCATCAGGATCCACTGCAAGTACTATGACCGTGAGGCGGGAGAAAAATTGGATTTCATGGTCGAGCGGCTGCTCATAAGCCACACATCACGTCGGTAAATGCCTAACGACGCTCGCCTGGCGAAAGGAGCGTAAACGTTGGACGATTGAACAGTGGAAAAACGTTGTGTGGACTGAAGAATCACGGTACACAATGTGACGATCCGATGGCAGGGTGTGGGTATGGCGAATGCCCGAAAAAAGTCATCTGCCAGCGTGTGTAGCGCCAACAGAAAAATTCGGAGGCGGTGATGTTATGGTGTGGTCGTGTTTCTCGTGGAGGGGGCTTGCACCCCTTGTTGTTCTGCGTGACACTATCACAGCACAGGCCTACATCGACGTTTTAAGCACCTTTTTGCTTCCCACTGTTGAAGAGCAATTCGGGGATGGCGATTGCATCTTTCAATACGATCGAGCAGCTCTTCATAACATACGGCCTGTGGCGGAGTGGTTACACGACAATAACATCTCCGTAACGGACTAGCTTGCACATAGTCCTTACCTGAATCCTATAGAACACCTTTGGGATGAATTGGAACGTCGACTTCGTGCCAGGCCTCACCAATCGACATCGATACCTCTCCTGAGCGAAGCACTCCGTGAAGAATGGGCTGCCATTCCCCAAGAAACCTTCCAGCACCTAACTGAACGTATGCCTGCGGGAGAGCCGTCATCAAGGCTAAGGGTGGGACAACATACTGAATTCCACCATTACCGACGGAGATCGCCACGAACTTTTAAGTCATTTTCAACCAGGTGTCCGGATAATTTTGATCACATAGTGTATCTACATTTACAGGCGACGGCGCCTAAACTTTTTGTGCACCGTAGCATCGTTGGATGACGTTTCCGGACATGGGTTCCTATTGAAAACATTATCTACTAAGCCTCACTACAACCTCTAGATGTGTCTAACATGAATCTTTAACCACCCTATAGTTCTACACAGCATACCATGACACCTGCACGAGTTTTGATAAAATAAACACGAAAAACACGTTTAAGTTTTACGTCAAGATTTTGGACCTAAATTTTCGAATAGTTTATCTGAATTATTTTTTTATTCTGGGACAAAGGAAATTCCGGAAGTCAGTTTATATACGTGAATATAAGAAAATAAATGTGAGAATTACACCGTATTTTTTTTTCCACCTAGCTGATTTCGTATCGTTTTTACACCAGCGTGCCAAAGTGGACCATCTCACAAAAACGACGTAAAATGTGGAACAACACAACGCACGTTGTCCGGTTGGGGCGGTTAAAGCTGTCGGCACACGGAATGTGCTTTGGACTGTCTACGTCGAGCTTCTGAGTTCAACGTGCTGCTGAACGCTCAGAAATGATGCGACTTTTGCATACGGTACGAGTGCCTAAGCATGCTGTACGCGATCGCAGCACGCTCTAACGGTAGTTGGCTGTAATGTTCCTCTATTAACAGTGCGGTGCAAATTTATAGTACTTCTCCACGTAAGATAAAAATTATTTCATCCTTTTCATTTTTAGTAAAACCCCTAAGGTCATTTTTACTTGATCACTGTTTCTATTCAATAGCAGAATTTTTACAACATGTGAAACAGAAAACTTAAAACAAGCAAGAGCATAATATGTTACTGCAAGTAGTGTAAACTGTATTTTAGATTAAGCCCGTCGAACAAATTCACCCCTCAGAACGAGTGCACTTATATTTACATAACATCAGATATTATACAATACACTACATTATACTAATAAGGAAGTCTCAGCATCTATTAGAAAACGCGATGGTTAGTAAAACAACTATCTGGTTCCAGCGATACTCGAACCAGCACCACCTCGTCTGAAACGTCAGACTCTGGGTCTCTACTCACAGTTCCACAACGACCATCATTGATCTGCGGCAAAACTTCGGATCTTCCCATCTCCTGAAAGCTTTAATCGTAGGTATGTTATTAACTGACATTGAATTACAACAAACTGTACGAAGAACAATGCGTTTTTTGGTGGATCCTCACTGTGCCGTTGTTCTGATACGGTATACTTTCATAATAATACGCAAGTTACAAAAATTCTTTAACTAAAAATACTACATTTCCCGTCATTTCGTTACAACAAATCGTACAATAAGGGCGGATTTCATTAGAAACGGTATACGAGATGTGATCAAAAAGTAACGGGAATTTTTGTTTCTCTTAAGGAATCTTTATTTATTCATCAACATCGCTTTTGTCCCCTTCCAAGGAATCGCCTTTAAATATAACACACTTGTGCCAGCGCTTTTTCCAATCTTGGTGTTCAACTCCTTCAGTGATTCTGCTTTTATGTCAGCGATGGTGGTAAAACGACATCCTTTCTTGGTTCTCCTTAACTTCAGAAACACAAGTAAGTTCGCAGAGGGCCATGTCCAGCGAATATGGTCGCTGAGGCAACATAACGGTTTTGTTTTTTGCCAAAAAATCATGAACAAGCATTGATATGTGGGTGGGAGGATTATCGTGATGCAATTTTCACGACTAGTTTTGTGACAGCTCTGGTCGTTCTCTTCGAATTACTTCGCGCAAAGTGCGCATACCTTTCAGGTAGTACTCCTTATTGACCGTACGAGCACAACGCAGGAACTCATTATGCATTATCCCATTGTAATCTAAGAAAACAATGAGAAGAACCTTCAGATGTGATCGAACTCGTCTTTTTCTTCCGGTCTTGGCTCTTCAGGAAATTTCCATTGGGACGACGGACTTTGTTTTCACGTCATACCCGCATACACATGTTTCGTCACCTGTTTTACCACCTTCTCTAGGTTCTGGATCGCTGTCGACTTCATTCAGCAATTCCTGAGCGATGTCTACTTGACGCTGCTTTTAGTAGAAATTCAAAAATTTCGGAACCAACTTCGTGCTACAGTTTCCACGCCCAAATCATCCGAAAAAATTGCTTGGCGTGAACCAAAGGATACGCAGACACCATCAGCAACCTCTCTGATGGTGATTCGGCGATTTTCCAGAAGCCTTTTCTTTACTTCTTCCACGTTGTCGTCAGTAATTGATGTATTAGGGCGTCCACGGCGGTCGTCGTCTTCCACGTCTTCTGCACACTCATTGAAACGTTTACATCATCCGTAAACTCTTGCCTTACTCCTAGCAGATTCGCCAAAAGCGACACTCATCATTTCGAAAGCGGTGCTGCACTTTATTCCGTTTTTCAAATAAAATTTAATGCAAATTCTTTGATCCATCTTTTTCGAAAGTAAAAATCGCTGAATATTCGAAAACACCTATAACTTTTTTGATTCAACAATAAACTAAAATGTTCAAAACAGTTGAAAATGCAAACATACATCAGGAACATGTGTGCCAACAATGTAATTTTTTTGAAAAATCGGATGTGTGAGCACACTTCGTATACACATGTGGGCTTCAAACTGAAAAACCAATATGGCGTCTCGCAACTCTGTACTGAAGATGGATGACGGGCATGTGACGTAGATGGCGATCTTCCATCTCATTAGCCTACGTTCAAAAGCACGTTCTGAATATCTGATGCTAGATACTGCTCTGCGCGTTGGAAAGACTTCCCCACGTGCTTTTTCCATGCTATGACTCGGCACGCTAAACGGCCAACGACTTAAAAGCATATTTGTTAACGGCATAGGAGAGTGACTATTTCGTTCCTGTCGCTCAGGTCAAAGCGGGCTGGCGATCCGTGTTCAGATTAATTTAATACGTAACAGTGTAGAGTATTAGTCCGGGGATCCGTCAGTGAAAGTCCAAGTAAAAGTGCGGGGCAAGTCGTCGCTTAATTGCTTCCCGCACCCGCATGCCCGTTTGGTGGACGTGTGGATCATGGTCGTGCCCGCGACTGGGACTTCGCTAGACGTCACAGAAGCTCCAAGAACGAGATGAAAGCAATGTTTTAAGATCAAGGTACGAAGTCACAAGTAGCAGGGACAGATATGGTACAGGTAGCGCGTTCGATGTGATATGGCTTGAGTAACGCCGATCGGCAACAGCCAGGCAGCACCTAACAACAACCTTTCACTTTGAACCTCGGACGGCACAGCGTTTCCACGCTGACAATGAACAATGCTGCAGGCAGACAATGTGGTGTTAATATGAGATACTGGCGCTTCATGACACTGTTACCGAGAACTCTCAGTCGGAGTGCTTAAGCTAAACACGTTCTTATAGACGACATACACATGGACGCGAATTGCAGACATAAACTACAGCACTAACATTCGCCAAAACTAATAAATAAAGGATCTGTCAAACCATAAATCCAGTAGAGGGTAACGGTGAATCTGAACGTATTAACATGCTTCAAAATAATTGTTTCTAAGGAGGGGCATGCATACGAGACGTCCTTGAACAAAACACTGTTTCTTGTTTGAATACTACTGAATCGCAAAGGGGAGACTCTAAAATTACTTATAATAGTGGTTCATTTTTGTAATCGTAGGAATATTTAGTGACCACCGAAGAACCAATACAAACAGTAAAAAAAAAACACCGTAGAAATCACGAAAAATAGACAAAGTTGCACATCTGCAAAAGGCAGTAACTAAACAATATCTGTTGTAATTTGGTTTTGAGAGATCACTACCTGTAGCAGTAGCATGCCTGCATTAACCACAGCAGTCATTATCAAACGTGGGACTAAGCAATAAAACAAAAATATTTATGACTCTCGCGCGAGCTCATGCAAACATCTTTGGTCAAAGTAATTCAAAGTGTGGTATTCTGGTCAGAGTCGCGTCCTCGGGGTGCTCCATTGTTAATCAACAGCCGGACATAAGCGGGCGGCTACGGTCGCAGGTTCGAATTCTGCCTAGGGCGTGGATGTGTGTGATGTCCTTAGGTTAGTTAGGTTTAAGTAGTTCTAAGTTCTAAGGGGCTGATGAACACGGCAGTTAAGTCCCATAGTACTCAGAGCCATTTGAACATAAGCGGGAGTTTGAAAAGATAAATATAAAGAAAAATAAATCAAAGAAAACAGCTAAATAAAAGACCTATAATAGCCATATGATATGAGACTGTTCAGCTTTCCTACAATGTGGGAAGGTAATGTTCGCGGAAACCTTAAAAGTCTGGTATCCCACTAACTCCCAACAAGGCTCGCTTAGTAAAACTTATTTTACTGGTTATGTCATTCGATCCACCCATCGAATCTTGTAATCTGGGTTACAGACCCATTATTCATTACAGAATTCTCGTCCATTTTTAGAAATCATTGTCTGGTATGCTGCTAAACCGTATCGTAGATTTAACGCTGCCTAGTGCAGCGGGAAGCAAAGTTGCTTTTAGCAAGCACTACGTAAATTGGGTTTGTGTGGTTGTTAGGCTGTTCACGGTAAATTATCCAGTGTCCTTGTGGTGTCGGCTGTTTTTTGTCATGATGGATGCGAAACTTTCCGCAACATTTCCAAAGCAGAGTTCACAATCTTTTCAACACAGTGCAACATGGAAGGACAGAGCTATGAATTATATAGTCCCAACTCACACGACTACAAAATAACGTGTCAAACTGGGTGACACGACGACTGCGTTACTTCAGTTCTAGGCTATTAAGAACTGTTCCACTTTTATTATACCAGTAAACATAAAAAATAGAAGTCATGAAAATAATGCAATAACTCCATTAATATGATGAGACGTTAAGTTTTGTAAACAAAAGAAGTGCAATAGTCGGCATCAAATTTCAATTAAGTATTTTTTTTATAAATTTAATTTCTTGTTTCTCCACTCTCAAGAGTTGGCATTTTTTTGGTTATTTTTGTTGATATCCAACAGGATTTCTTCAATGGTTATATTTTTATCTCGCATTACAGTTTTTAATTTTGACTAAGAACCTAAGACTATCGGTGTATGAAAGAAATCACCTTTAGCAAAATTTGTCTACCTTTATTAAATTTTACGTTCTTAAAAGGGTGTCATCAATATTTACATTAATAATGACAATATAATTTGCACATGCAAATGAAACATGCTTACGTTTTAGTTATTAAGGTACGCTTATCTCCAAAAAATATATTGAATAGCTAATAATTAAACGTTTGGGATACAATGAGTTTCATGTATTTCCTTTCAAATAAATTCCATATGGCACAACATGACCTCGAACCCTCAGAATCAGTAATATATAAAATGGCAATTTTAGAGCATTACTGGCCCTCTGGATGCATTTCTGTGATAGCATATGAGCTGCATCATTGTTGTCATTTATATAGTCTATCCTACAGCGTTGCACAAATGCTCAGTAGATTGCAATGCACAAATATGCAACAGAGATACCGGACTTCGCAGAAGACAAATTACGGGATAAACAGAAACATGCCACATGTTTGTAAAAAGAAGTCTTATAAATTTTTCTCGTGCATTAAATGCGCAACGAGACAACTATCATACTGCCACGTGTATAAGAGTCTGGATTTATACTTGCTACACAATGCAGTGCATATGACCCCCTTTCTGCGGCCAGAATCTTCAAAAAGTGATTTGGCATGTTATGAGTGTAAAATTGGAGAGTAAAGAAATTTATTGCACAGCTTGACTAAAAGGATCGGTTGATAAGACACACCCGGAACTATTAATGAAACCTCAACATGGTAATGGAGGTACGTGTGAGGGGCACTAATTTGTAGAGGGAGACAATGGCTAGAACTGATTTAAATGGATTTAAGTTGCAGCAGTTCCGCCTAGAATCAAAAGACTTGCAAAGGATAAACGTAGTATGGAGAGATGCATCAAACTAGCCTTAGGATTGAAGAAATAACGATTTGAGGTACACAATTTATAGTATATTTATCGAAAATGCTTCCCAGTTACTGCCAGTCTGCATTTTATGTCCCTTCTACTTTGTCCATCATCAATTATTCCGTTGCCCAAATAAAAAACTAATCTACTTTCAATATCTCATTTCCAAATGTAGTTCCCTCAAAAATCCCTGATTCAATTCGGTTACATCCTATCATCCTTGTTTTACTTTCGTTTATTTTACTCATGTAAGTCCTTTTCACAAAGTTATCCATTCACTCAAATGATCTCCCACGACCTTTGGCGTCTCAGACAATCCGTTTACATGGGGCTCCCAAAACCGAATTTCGTAAACCGATTTCCAATATCGCTTCTGCGTGGTCATGTAAACACTTCAAAATCGATTCTGGAAATCTGCTTCTAGTTACCGGGTTTCCAATTTCGTTATCGATTTTCGCTTCCATGTAAACGTAACCGTTTTTGAAACGTGCTTCGGTTGTCAAGTCATGTCTTGTTTTCAAAATGTTCGATTAACATGGAGCCATTGTGCAGTGAAGGAGAAACAGAAATATTAGACTGAGCATGAAGCTGTATACCTGTAATACGAAGAGAAGTAACAACTGTGTCGACTGAATCAGCAGCTGGAGCAGCTGTTTTCCATACGCCATATTTAAATGGGCTAACAAATCCGCTTCACATCTTAACATGTATATACGACAGCGAAAACTGTTTCCGAAATTCGGTTTTTGTTTTTCGGAAGCCGTGTCGCATGTAAACGGAGTGAGAGAGAATTACGAAGTCAACGGCAAGCTCGACGTATTTTATTTCTTCCCCTCAACTTTAATAAGCTTTCCATACTTCGCCTTGTGTTCCTTTATTGCTCAATATACAGATTGAATAACGCTGAAGATAGGTAGCAGCCCTGCCTCATTCATTGTCAACAATTGCTTCCCTTCCGAATCTTATTACCGCAGTTTGGTTTCTGTGTCATTTGTGATTAACCTTTCGTTCCCTGATTTTTATCCCTTCTACATTCACAATTTCAAAGAGTGTATTTCAGTCAACATTGTCAAAAGCTTGGGCTCCTGGTACGTCTGCTATTGTCTCTTACTTGCAAGCAAAACAATAACGTAGTGTCCGATAAGATGCTTCTGTCTGTTTGTCTACTAATCCTTATTGTGGCGGCTCGGCAGAACACATTGTTTCAATGCTACATGAACACAGGAAGGCAATGACACGACTTCAACCAACCATTCTCAAACAGTCGGAAGTCTGAGCCATACTTCAACTGGCTGAATGTTTATATTCTGATAAGAACATAATAGTTCACCTTGTTCACGTATTGCCTGTTGGCTTCTGTCTCGGGATGTTCCGCCGAGGTTTCTTTGGAGATTTTCCTGACTTTTCGCCAGCATGAGCGGTTCACCAATCATTGCTGGTCCACCAGAGGTAAACAAACCTCGCTCAAAGATCGTGAGACAAAAGCCTGGAGGCAAGACGTCAGGAAGTGGCCACGAAATAGTTAACAATTCTGTAGTTCACCTTATGTTACACAAGCCTGTCAAAAATCAAGTGCACTGATAAGAAATGAGTAGGTTCTCACAAGGGAACTTTCTCATCGCACCCCCCTCAGATTTAGTTATAAGTTGGTACAGTGGATAGGCCTTGAAAAACTGAACACAGATCAATCCAGAAATCAGGGTTCAAATGGTTCAAATGGCTCTGAGCACTATGGGACTCAACTGCTGTGGTCATTAGTCCCCTAGAACTTAGAACTACTTAAACCTAACCTAAGGACATCACACACATCCATGCCCGAGGCAGGATTCGAACCTGCGACCGTAGCAGCCGCACGGTTCCGGACTGCGCGCCTAGAACCGCGAGACCACCGCGGCCGGCCCAGAAATCAGGAAGAAGTTGTGTGGAACTATGAAAAAATAAGCAAAATATACAAACTGAGTAGTCCATGCGCAACATATGCAACATCAAGACTGATATGAACCCAGGGGCGCCGTGGTCCCGTGGTTAGCGTGAGTAGCTGCGCAACGAGAGGTCCTTGGTTCAAGTCTTCCACGAGTGAAAAGTTTAATTTTTTTATTTTCGCAAAATTATGATCTGTCCGTTCGTTCATTGACGTCTCTGTTCACTGTAATAAGTTTAGTGTCTGTGTTTTGCGACCGCACCGCAAAACCGTGCGATTAGTAGACGAAAGGACGTGCCTCTCCAATGGGAAGCGAAAACATTTGATCGCAAGGTCATAGGTGCCGGCCGCGGTGGCCGTGCGGTTCTAGGCGCTGCAGTCCTCAACCGCGGTTCCAATCCTGCCTCGGGCATGGATGTGTGTGATGTCCTTAGGTTAGTTAGGTTTAAGTAGTTCTAAGTTCTAGGGGACTGATGACCTAAAATGTTAAGTCCCATAGTGCTCAGAGCCATTTGAACGATCATAGGTGAACCGATTCCTCCACAGGAAAACACGTCTGATACATTCTATACGACACTGGTGACGGCATGTGCGTCACATGACAGGAATATGTTGTCGACCCACCTAACTTGTACACTGGGCGAAAGGGTAAAAAGATTCTTCTACCTTGCCCGATTTAGGTTTTCTTATGGCTGTGATAATCACTCCCAAAAAAGTGATGAAAACATAAGAGTTTGTCACATAAACTGCAACAAATGAATGCAACAGTTTCACAGTCTCACAGTTTTCCCTGTGCTCGTTCGAAACATATGGTTTTAACGTTTTCAAATTTTTCCGTGTGTAGACCGTCAAATCCAGCATATGTCCAAGCAAATATGAACATGTCCTGGAATTTTGGAGAGCGAAGTTGATTATGTATGAGTGCCTGAACTTTGATAATTGACACACGATCACGTAAACAATACTTCTCTGTGTACCTGTGCAGCTTCGCAAAATAATTGTCTGAAAATAAAAGAATTAATCTTTTCGCTCAAGAGAAGACTTGAACCAAGGACCTCTCGTTCCGCAGCTACTCACGCTAACCAAGGAACCACGGCGCTCCTGAGTTTACGCTGTCCTTGATGTTGCATATCTTGTGCATGGGCTACTCAAGTTTGTATATTTTGCTTATTTTTTTCATAGTTCCACACAACTCCTTCCTGTTTTCTCGATTTATCTGTGTTCAGTCTTTCAAGGCCTATCCACTGTGCCATCTTATAACTAAATCTGAGGGGGTGCGATGGGGAGGTTCCCTTGTCAGTAGAATCCTCGAGGAGTGTGTGGAAAACACCAATCAGAAGAAGGATAAAATTATAGAGTATGTGTTAAGAAATGGTTCAAATGGCTCTGAGCACTATGGGACTCAACTGCTGTGGTCATAAGTCCCCTAGAACTTAGAACTACTTAAACCTAACTAACCTAAGGACAGCACACAACACCCAGCCATCACGAGGCAGAGAAAATCCTTGACCCCGCCGGGAATCGAACCCGGGAACCCGGGCGTGGGAAGCGAGAACGCTACCGCACGACCACGAGATGCGGGCTATGTGTTAAGACATTACTTCCTTGTTGAAAGCTGTTTGTTGACCCACTGTTCACTAGCTAGGCTCATAAAAAAATTCATAAGATCCCAGCTAGCCGCCGCTTTTCGGATTTCTATAGGGCCTTCACAGCTACCGTATTGGTCCAGGGGCATTCAAGTCCCCGCTACATTTCGCCCCTGACGGCCATCCCCTACTTTGCGGCGTTGCCCACCTCCGACGAGTTGAACGAGGGTTGCTCATCTAAGACGTCATTGTGGTCTTGGATGAAATAATGACGGACATGGCAGAAAAAATGGAGAATACATGATAAAATCAATCATGTTCGCTAGTGACTTGATGATCTGGCGAAACAGGGAGGACGATATTCAGGAAAGCTGGATGCTTGGAAAGAAACTGTGAGACAATATGGAATGTAATTTAACATGAACAAATGCGAGATCCTGGTTACAACTAGAAAGAAGGATAGGCCAACTAGCTGACAACGAATTGGAGGCGAACACTTGAAGAAGGCGGAGTGTCCATTACCAGGGAAATGTGACTGGATAAAATGGAAGAAATGAGGAGGAGATCGGTGAACGTGGCAGGCAGGCAGAATCGTTCCTCTAAGTGTTAGGGGACTGATTCAGATCAAAGACCTCATACAAAAATGCATAGGATTAATATATGAAAATTACTACACCTCAATACTGACCTATGCATCTGAAAAATGAGTGATGTAGAAGAGAGATTAAGCAATTTACCGACATGTGAAATAAACTTTCTCAGAAGTGTGATAGGATTAACAAGGAGAGAGGGATGACGAATGAAAGGGTACGGGAAATAGTAAATCAAGAGGATTCCCAAGGAGATACATGAAATGGAGACACAGAGGAAATAACCAAAAGGAAGACCAAGGGATGGATTGCGGAAATATGTGGAAGTGTGTGTTAAAAAAAAAGCGAGGACTGGACCACAGTTAAGACAGAAAGATGGTGGAAAAACAGGACTACATGATGAGGCTTATGTTCCGAACAAAACCTGCCTGAGTGTGGAAACAATTAAAGATGACGATGATGGTGGTGATAAAATAGAAATGAGTATGGCGTCAGCCGGGAATCGAACCCAGGCCCCCGTGCATGGCAATCCAACGTTCTTGGTGCCATACCAAGTAGCTAACTGGTTCTAAGTGCCAATAAGGAAGTTTTTGGAACGAGATTTTCACTCTGCAGCCGAGTGTGCGCTGATATGAAACTTCCTGGCAGATTAAAACTGTGTGCCCGACCGAGACTCTAACTCGGGACCTTTGCCTTTCGCGGGCAAGTGCTCTACCATCTGAGCTTCCGAAGCACGACTCACGCCCGGTTTTCTGGAAACATCCCCCAGCTGTGGCTAAGCCATGTCTCCGCAGAATCCTTTCTTTCAGGAGTGCTAGTTCTGCAAGGTTCGCAGGAGAGCTTCTTAAAGTTTGGAAGGTAGGAGACGAGATACTGGCAGAAGTATAGCTGTGAGGACCGGGCGTGAGTCGTGCTTCGGTAGCTCAGATGGAAGAGCACTTGCCCGCGAAAGGCAAAGGTTCCGAGTTCAAGTCTCGGTCGGGCACACAGTTTTAATCTGCCAGGAAGTTTCAAGGGAGTTTTTGTTTGAAGTGCCATTATTACTGAGGAACTAAGTTTTATTTGTTTCTAGTGGACCCAGCAATGCTTTGCAAATTTGAATTAACTATGTACAGCAATTGGAGATACATCCTAAACTATTACCCACCTCTCTCTGTCCATCTCCTCGTCCCCATCTCTTTGTCCAACTCCACCTCCCCACACTCTGTGCATCACTTCCTCCCCCTCTTCCTGTCCATCACCTCCTCCCCTCCCTCTCTGTAGTCACCTCCACCTCCTCTCCCCCCTCTCTCTGTTCATCTCCTCTTCTAAACAGCAAGCCTTGTTTATTATTATTGCTAACGAAATTTTGATTGGGAACTGACGCTACTTAAAATGAACGGGCAAATCGGCTGGGAGCATTAGGATAATACAAGAGAGCCTAAATCAGTTGGGATCATTGGTATAATATGAGAGAGACCCCTTCAACTATTGGATCTGTGAGGATAGTAGCTTCAGTGACTGTATTTCGCATAGTTTTTATCCGCAAATAAAGTTTCAGAGATTCAGATTCTGTAGTAGTATTCTATCGTCAGCCAATACACCATAAGTACAAGATTCGTGTAAAAACAAAGGCGCGGAAGAAAACAAAATAGCACATTTCTGTGTACACCATCTTCGTTTAAAATTATATGGAAGGGGAGAGAAACTATATGAGAGAAACAATTTTTCCAATGGTTTACATGTCTTATGTTGACAGTGGAGTCAAGCATGGTGTAACCAGCAAGACCCAAAAATTGTTTTGAAACTGATCTTCATGAAGTCAGTATAAAAATGGACGATAGTACTTTTCTTCTAGAAGACAACAGACTGGAGGAGAGGATAATCATTTTTAATGGAAGCAAAGGTACAGACACCTTAAAAAAATTTCGCATTTTTTATGGATGGAACAATTACGAGGAACAGCAAGCAAACATTTTCCTGGTGAACTTGCCCTGCTCCCTAATAAGATTACAGGCACCTATGTTTGCCTGTTTCGTCTCATTAAATTAGCAGTAGCTCAGTGGTCTACTAGAAAATTGAACGTTCATTTCGAGACAGCTGCGACATTAGCCCTTCGTCAAGTTTTTCCCTCAGGTTAAAAGTGGACGTTATGTCCATATGAAGAAGAGTTTATGGAGAAAACTTCAGGATCGCTTTAACTGATTGGAACCCTCAAAACTAAGATTTATAAGGTTAGTGTGCAGCGCCGGCATTCGTACAGCCGAAGGACGTAAATAAAGGATGGGCTGACATTCATACGGAAGTTCTTTATATCGAAAAACTCTCAATTTTTTCAATTATTTTGTGATTACCTGACTACAGTATGAGGATTTCTTCACTGCATTGTGGAACAGCCACGGAAAAAGGCACCGAATGATGAATGCTGTTGAAGGGTGTTGTGACAAAGTAATAAAAAAAAATAACATTATTGGAAACCCTCATCCTAGAACCAATTATTTGGTGGAATACTTGAAGAAAGAAATGGAGCTCACAAACTGCATGTACATGAAGTTGGAAATGAATCTTGAATAGAAGAATAAATATGTTAAAGTAGCTGGAAGGATAGATAGGATTGTTAAAAACTATAATGAAGTGACAAAAGTCATGGGATAGTGATATGCACATTTACAGATGATTGTAGTATCGCGTACACAAGGTATGAAAGAGCAGTGCATTGGTTGGAAGAACTGTCATTTATACTCAGGTGATTCATCTGAAAAGGCTTCAAAAGTTATTATGGCTGCAAGGAGGAAATTAACAGGCTTTGAACACGGAACAGTAGTTGGAGCTAGACGCATGGGGCATTCCATTTCGGAATCTTTATGGAATTCAATATTCCGAGATCCACAGTGTCAAGAGTGTGCTGAGAATACCACATTTCAGGCATTACTCTCATCAAGGAACGCATTGGCTGACGGCCTTCATGGTAGCCTTCACTTAACGACCGAGGGCAGCGGCGTTTGCGTAGAGTCGTCAGGGCTAACAAGCAACACCGCGTTAAATAACCGCAGAAGTCAGTGTAAGATATAAGACTAACGTATCCATTACGACAATGCGGCGAAATTTGGCACTAATGGGCTACACCAACATACGACCGATGCGAATGTCTTTTCTAATAGCTCCACATCGCCTGTCATGGGCTCGTGACTACTTTGGCTGGACCCTAGACGACTGGAAAACCGCAGTCTGGTCAGACGAGTGTAAGAGTTGGTGTAAGAGCTGATGGTAGGGTTTGAGTGTGGGGCAGAACCACGAAGCCATTGATCCCAGTTGTCAACCTCGAAGCCATTGATCCCAGTTGTCAACAGAGCACTGTGCAAGCTGGTAGTGGCTCCGTAATAGTGGGGGCTGTGTTTACATGGTCTGGGTCATCAGGTCCAACTGAACCGAGGAAACTATTATGTACGACTACTTTGTGAGCATCTGTAGTCATTAATGGACTTCATGATGACAAACAACAGTGGAATTTTTACGGAAAACTTATCATGTCACCGGTCCAGAATTGTTTGCGATTGGTTTGAAGAATATTTTGGACAGTTCGTGCGAATGATTTGGATGCCCAGATCGCCCAACATGAATCCCATCGAACTTTTATGGGACATAACTGAGAGGTCAGTTCGAGCTCAAAATCCTGCAGCGCTAAGACTTTGCAATTATGGACGGCTATAGAGGTACTGGGAGATGAATAAGCTTGCACAGGATAGAGTAGCATGGAGAGCTGCATCAAACCAGTCTCAGGACTGAAGACAACAACAACAACAACAACAACAACAACATAGAGGCAGCAGGGCTCAATATTTCTGCAGGAGACTTCCAACGACTTGTTGAGTCCATGTTACGTCGAGCTGCTGCACTACGCTGGGTAACAGCATGTCTGACACGATATTAGAAAGTATCCCATAACTGAAACTTCCTGGCAGATTAAAACTGTGTACCGGACCAAGACTCGAACTCGGGACCTTTGCCTACCGCGGGCAAGTGCTCTACCAAGCACGTCTCACGACCCGTCCTCACAGCTTTAATTCCGCCAGTACCTCGTCTCCTACCTTTCAAACTTCACAGAAGCTCTCCTGCGAACAGGTAAAGGTGCCGAGTTCGAGTCTCGGTTCGGCACACAGTTTTAATCTGCCAGGAAGTTTCATATCAGCGCACACTCCGCTGTAGAGTGAAAATTTCATTATATCCCGTAACTTTCGTCGATTCAATTAGGTCCTACTTTAAAGCAGCCGCACACATTCAGAAACTGGACATATATCTATTCACAAGTAATATACGAGCGTTGGAACTTTAATAGTGGCAACCATTTGGTTACAGCTCGTACAAAATAGATACGTGTTCCAAAGTTTTGCTGACCTTCAAAGTAGTCATCCGCATTGTGTATAACCCGCTGCCAGCGATGTGGAAGTCGTAGGATACTCTTAGCAGCGCCAGATGTGTTGCCAGTTCAAGCGGCGCGGACTATTGCCAGACGAATTTGTAGCAGTTCTAAAGCGAATGCCGTGAGGTGTTTCCTTCAGTTTAGAAATAGAGTTGAACTCACGAGGGCGTAAGTCAGGGGAGTCCAGTAGGTGGTATACCACTTAGTAGCCCCATCAGTCAAACTAATCAGTAACAGCTTGCACTGTACGTGCTTGAACACTGTCCTGCAAAATGATGGTCAGATCCTGTAGAACGTGTCATCACGTCCGTCTCTCTAAGCTGGTCGTAGGTCGTGTTCCAAAAATGTTTTTGAGATTGTGATAATCTGACAGTATGCTGTGACGGTACGTCACATAAATATTGACATTTTTAGCGGTTGCAAATCGTAGTTTACGTATTTTATGAATATAATTAGTGTAAAAGATATAGTTAATGTTCTTGAAACAACTGATATGCAGCGATAGCATCTTTATTTAATGTCTATGAAAATAAAAAAGGATCGAAAGAGACGCGATTGTACGGCCGAGGAGGAAGGACGTATTTTGTGGTACACACACACACACACACACACACACACACACACACACTGTTTTGTTTCGCTATACGGAACGCAGCCATTGAGCGGCTACACATATTTTATGCAAGTTATTCGTATTTATTGCTAAAATAAACTTGTTATTATTATTACAAAATGAATTTCTTTGAAATAGTTGTCACCTCAAATGCTCGCAGTGGCTAGTTATTTTTAATAAGCATTTTTTCAGTAATTTGCGCTGCGAGAAGCTCATCTTCCGATGCAGCCTCTGGTCGGCCATTACGCGCCGAAGTATTAATTTATTTTTCAGTGTTAACAGTAACTGTAAATGCGAGAGATTTCGTTATAGGAACCTTTTTAGATTGCAACAGATAATTAATTTACGTTAAAGTTCATGTTTTTAAACTCTACAGATTCCATGAATTCAGTAAGTTTTATCTCGGCCGCTCCACGGCAACAATCTAAATTCTCTCAAGCCTTGCTTTGCAATCAATAAATAGAGGAGGAGGAGGATATTAGTGTTTAACGTCCCGTCGACAACGAGGTCATTAGAGACGGAGCGCAAGTTCGGGTGAGGGAATGATGGGGAAGGAAATCGGCCGTGCCCTTTCAAAGGAACCATCCCGGCATTTGCCTGAAGCGATTTTAGGGAAATCACGGAAAACCTAAATCAGGATGGCCGGAGACGGATTGAACCGTCGTCCTCCCGAATGCGAGTCCAGTGTGCTAACCACTGCGCCACCTCGCTCGGTACCAAATAAATAGAAATTAACAAAATTACATTCAATACAGTTAACGGCAACTACATTTCAGTCATCATGTTCAAAATCTAAAGTTGGTACATGAGGCCCTTCAAGAACCCGTTTCATATTTACTTATGCGCGTAAGTAAAAGTGATAAGACAATATCCCCGAGAGAAACAAGCATGCTGATAAATTAAAAATAAAAATATATAAAATATATACGTAATTTTTTGTATGTGACGTAACCAATCCCAATGGACGTTACAATGCACACAGGTTTACCAACCTACCACTTAACCTGAAAACAAATTCTCCTCTACCAATCTTTGAAATTTTTTAGGCATATCAGGCAAATATTTCCTGTTTGAGTGAAACGTTCCAATGCCATACATTCTGCATGACTGTAGCTCTTCCATTAGCCGATATGTTTTAATACAATTATCAAATGGCACAATCTTTTTGCTTCCCTTCATTGTATTTTGTTAGTGTAAGCAAAACGCTTTCACACAAAGAAAATTCAGACTTACCATCTTTGTCTTTTTTCCAGTGTAGATGAAGTTTATAATATACCCAGTCTTTGCACCAGCTAAGCACTACGCTTTATAGCCTTTTTTTTTGACATATATTGTTTTAGCGTTTCACATATTTTGACGATCGCCATACATTTGTCAACTGCTATAACAGAAGGTGGTTTGTACGTGTCACACCCCTTCTTTGATACAATGCTGACAGCAGGTCGGATTTTATGCGACTTGTCATATTCTGCCGCTGTTATTGCAACAAAGATTCTCAACAACTTTCTTTTTCTATCGATGGCTTGTTGTCACTGATGAGATAGCAGGTACACCAAGAACAGGATATCACTACTCCAAAGATTTCTGAGTTATGGAAGCCGGTGTATACCCATCAAATTAAACATTCCCATAGAAGCTTTCAGCCATTGGTAATGTACTGCCAGTTGTCAGTTAACTTTACTTTTTTTCTTCCCTGACTTTATATCTTTTATGCAAATGTTTAGCAACAGATCTTCCGTAAATAGAACCTGGAAATATATTATTTAATTATCAGACCTCAAGAAATTAGTCGATTTTTTGTCTTTCTTCCAATTTCACTGGAAGATTTTCAAAATGAATATCCCTACTCCACGCACGTGTTTGCAATGGCATAAAATGTGGAAGCAGCTTTTTCTGGGGTCGAGTTAGATACATGAGCATGACAAGGAGACATGTTTCCAGTTTCACCAGCTTCTATTGTCGAATTGTAATGATTATCACCATTGGAATAATAATGTTATCACTAATTTTACTAGAAATATGAAGTATCCGATGAATCGATGTCTTCTTCAGAATCGGAGTCAGCATTGAAATCTATATCTTCTACATCTTCTGGTAAGGAGTGCAAAATCTCGGACTCTTTTTCAAGCCTTGATTCGTACGGCACGTTGCAGAGCATTAGTATAACTTCGTCAAACATTCTGTAGCTGCTTCTAGTGACGCAGAGGGGTAGACAGAACGAGAAATCACCTAAATACCGAGGAAAGCGGTGTGTATAAAATTCCGTGTACTTATGGCAAGGTCTATATTGGTATTACGAAAAGAAGTGTGAATTCGAGGGTAAAGGAGCATAAAAGTCTTTGCCGACTGGGAAAAATAGATTAATCAGCCGTTGCAAAATATGAACTTCAGTCAAGTGACCATGTTGTTAAGCTTTCTGAAACTACAGTTTTAAGTGCTACCACGAACTATTATCCACGACTGTATAGGGAGGCTATTGACATTTATAAACATGAAGATAATTTTAATAGAAAAGAAGAGGTCTTGAAATTAAGCGAGATATGGACAGTGGCGTTACGGAATCGATAAGTGACTTGTCTATGACGGACTACTATCGATAGGTACATTTTATCTTTGACTAGTTTTCTCTCTGCCACTATGTGCAAGCTAGACCACGTCCACTTTCCTCGGTATTTAGGCCGCTCTCCAACGCCCGACTCGTCCCCCACCCTCACCTACCTTGGCCTCACCATTGACCGTCACCTCACCTGGATACCTCATCTCCGCTCCATCCAATCCAAAGCCCGCAACCGCCTCCGACTCCTCAAACTCCTCTCTGGCCGGACATGGGGGTTGCACCCCTCTACCATCCTCCACACCTACAAATCCTTAATCCGTCCCATCCTCTGTTATGCCAGTCCTGCCTGGATATCTGCCCCCCCCAAATTCTATCAGTCCCTCCAGATCCTTGAGCGTCATGCACTCCGCCTCGCCTTCCGTATCCGCCTCCCGTCCCCCACGCGGATCCTCTATGATCTCATTCCTTTCCCCCATCTCCTCCTATTCCTCGAACATATCCGCATCCTCTACACCTCCCGCCGTCTTGAACCCCCTCACCCCCTGGTTGCTCCTCTCCTCTCCCATCCCCGACCCCTGCCACGTCTTCACCGTTGTGTCCCCCCTACCCTCCATCTCTACACCCTCCATCTCCTTTCCCAAGGTGGCTTCCGTCAACTCCCCCTCCCGGATGATGCCCTCTCTCCCTCCATTTATCCTTCCTATCAACTCTGATCCTCACTCCCCCTCCTTTCCTCCGTCCTTTCCCTGGGCTCCCTCTTCCTCCCCCCTTCCCTCCTGTGTTTTCTCCCCGCCCATCCTCCCCCTAGGTCCCTTCCCCCCCCCCCGAGTCCTTTTGCATTCCCCTCCTCTGCCTTCCCCACTCCCTGGCCCGTCTGCTCAGCACCCCCCACCCCTCTTATGGGTCCTCATTCTCCACTGGCTTCTTTCCCCCCTCCCACCCTTCCCTTTTCCTTTTCCTTCCCCCCCCCTTTTTTATTTCTCCGTCTTCTGTCCTGTTTCCCCCCCCCCCACCCGCTCTCGGCTGTGGTATGTCATGTTTGTGCCCACTTTTTAGTGCTGTGTTTCAGTGAGTGTTCGGTGTTGTGCGTCTTTCCACAGTGCTGCGAACAGAAATCATGCTGTCGCTGGGTGTGCATTTTATATTTTGCGAACAGAAACCAGACTGTCGCCGTGTTTTTTAACTGTCTGTCTGCTATTTTTCTGCTTCTTGTATCATCAACCCTGTGTTTTATGTTTTAAGTTCTAGAATTTTCTGCCATTTTACCTTTACGTCACCGATTTTCTCGCCAACTGTTGTTTTTTTCTTATCTTCATCTTTTTACCACAAATTCTGTAGGCTGAAGAGCGGCGTAGTAAGCTGCTGCCAGCCCGCCCCCTTCGGGGGGAATTGAAATTCAATAAAGAAAAAAAAAAAAAAAAAAAAAAAAAAAAAAAAGCCCGACTCGTCAGTCGGCAGGACTCAGCAGGACCAGGCCTCCACAACCGCACGAGTGATCGACTGTGAAGAGTGGACAAATTGAATAGCTGGCCGGCGGCCATTACAGTGGTAAACTGACGCGCAGAGTTCGAATGTTTATACATCGCTTTTGGTTACAAAATGCCTTCCCTCGAGTTAGGTCACAAACATAATGCCTCATTTAAATAGGTTACTGCAATATACTTTTTAATTTATAAACAAACAGCAACTAGTCTCTGTTTATGAATTTATCTTACGTTCTACATGGTATCTGCCATAGCTAAAAGTTATGTACTGGACCCCTAGCATTTTTCGTAGTTCCTTTATGATACATGAACGCAAAATGCATCAAAATACTCTAAGATTTGCCGACTATATGAATATTTTCTGACTCTACCTTGCTTTAGATTTTATGACGAGAAGTGCGTTATATATGGTATAGCGCTTTGGCAACCCACGACCAAATTATCAAGTTTCAACTTAACCTAGACCATGAAAACACTACCGATCAGCCAACTTTCTTCAAAATGATCAGAACATATAAAATGGTATTCTGTCGGTAGGAAATCTTGCCTCCTGACAGCGTATAACCATTTTTGTAACAGCTGTGGTTTTGAGAAAGGAAACCTGCAAATAGATGCACAGACATTATGCTAATACCGTGTTACAAAAACATTTATTAAGCAAGTGCACTGACATACAAAAAACTTAAAATATCCACATACCTGTGAAATGTAATATTCGTTCCTTTCTCGAATTTATTTGTACAATTAATCGCTGCGCAACTCTTCACCATTGTACTACTTTTGATTGGAACGTACAGACAGTAGAATTACGAGTAGCAAATACTGTATGTACGCCCCAACCAATATACAACGTTGAATCAGGGTCTTCAGAAACAACAATACTACACAGTACATCAGACTACAACCACTATAATGGCGTCCAGCCGAAGGTTCAAATTATCCCGCGACTGCAGCGCCATCAGTGAGTCTAGTTATTTTTTACAAGGTCTTTGAGCAGGACCAACCATACCTCTGAGGATGTCCAACGTAGTATTGGACGAAACGTTAGGAATAGAAGAATTCCATGGACCACGGCCATATAACCCGAAAGAATTATCAACAACAGTACCATCCGGTCGTGAAAGCCTTCATTGTATGAGTTTGACAATTGCTTTGAGGGTAATAGCGAGTGCTCCTTTGTGTACACAATGGAGTGCTGTTCGCGTCTTGCAGCTCAGTTTCAGTACATCTCGCATTCACTCATATTTTTACATTAATTAACGTTGTTAATATTGAAAACTATACAATAACTTGTATTATCGCCCTGCAGTTCAAAGCAAGTGTTATTTATTGTGACTAATATACCAGCAACACCAGCGTGATAGGTTCCTGTGATACTACAGGACAACTGGTGTACGGAACTACTATTTATCTGGGCACGCATAGAAATACTATTTGGTACGTCCAATATTTGGGAGGAGGAGATATAGGGCTTATTAGTGGTCACAAATCCTTCCGAAAACTCCGTATGTTGACACACCGCTTGTTCCCTTCATCAAGATCTTCGGCCAACAATATGATATAGCAAACGTGATACACAATATTTCCAACAACATATGTGCGTGAATGGCTTTTATCAATCATGAAACTAAATAAGTCACTATGGCAAGCTGGGTGATGAAAATATGTGAAAAAACTAACTGCATCTGTTCGTATGCCGATAGTCTATACCAGAAACAAAATTTATTGTGTCTTCACAACGCCAAAAATAATGAAATAATACAGAAAAGTTGTTTTGTTTGTGATCCATGTTGTTGCGAAATATGAAAAATGAGACCATGTCACATGTAAGCAGTTCAATGTTTCTTGTGCAACTTGACTGCCTTATAAATGTGGGTTGTTCATAGTTTCTGCCCCACTCCCCTCCTCCTGCTCAGACAGAGAGGCATGATAGTGAGAAAAGTTTGCAGCTAGGTGACACAGCCTCGCATGCACGCACGAGCACTGCACGCATGGCCATTCTTGCCTTATAGGGAACAAAGAGAAATTGGAAAGGGAATTAAAAGTTTAGGGTTGCAGCTGACATCTTAATTGCCAGATATGGCAAACTACTTGGAAGAGCAGTTGAACGGAATTGACAGTGTCATGAACAGAGGAGGAGGAGATTAGGTTTAATGTCCCACCAACAATGAGGTCATTAGAAACGGGGCACAAGCTCGGATTAGGGAAGGAAATCAGCCGTGTCCTTTCAAAGGAACCATCCAAGCAATTGCCTGAAGTGATCTAGGGAAATCACGGAAAACCTAAATCAGGATGGCCAGATGCAGGATTGAACCGTTGTCCTCCTGAATGTGAGTCAAGTGTGCTAACAACTGCGCCACCTCACTCTGTGTCATGAACAGACAGTATGGATGGATGGATTGGTGTGGTTAATGGGACCAAACTATGAGGTCATCATTGGTCCCTTGATATTTTATGTCTCACACAGTGAATAATTCCTGGAGAGCAAGGACACAAATCCCAATGGACTCAATTGTATCTGAGAATCAAAACAATCAACAGACAGAAGCAGAAGTGAGAGAGGTGGGGTAAACTGATGAAGGTGGGAGAGATGTAACAGGATCAGAGCTTTCTAGAGCAGCATAAGTGTAGAGAGGTCTGCACCCCACTGGGTGTTACTGAGACAACGAAGAGTATTAAGGTGTGACCAGGATGTTCACTTAGTTGGTAAAGAAGGGAAAGCCACATCAGTGGGTCATCAAAGACCAATCCAAAAAACAATAAGACTCCACCACATTCAACATGTGGTCAGTTCTGGTTGGGGATGGAAGTGCACAACACACGTCCAGGCAGTAGAAAACTGGAAGCCATGGGTGACAGCCCAGGAGTGTACCCTGCAGTCGGTGATCAGCAGTACCCACAGTTGAGGAGCAATAGCAGATGCAAAAAGTCATCAGTGTATAGGGAGGGTGACACTGTACATCCAACAGCTGCACCTAGACCACTGATAAGCACTAGGCAAAGGGGTATACTCAGTACAGAGCCTATGGGGCCCCATTGTCTTATGTATGGAGATTATTGTGGGAAGCACCAACTTCAACCCGAGAGGTATAGCAGGACAAGAAGTTCTGGACATAAGTCAGGAGTTGGCCCCAGAGACCCCACTCGTGGTGGGTACCAAGGATGTGGTGACACAAAGTGGTGTCATAAGCCCTATGCAAGTCAAAGAGGACAGCGGTAAAATGACAACATCAGCCAAAAGCTGACTGGCATGCCATGGGCTAGATTGAAATTAATCAAGGGCCAGTTCCAGCCTGCAGGCCACCAATTGGCCACCCAGGGTCTACAGGACCAGTGACCACGGGTCAAGTAGGTAGGTAAGCAAGTAAGTACGATGAAGTGACAAAAGTCATGGGATACCTCCTAATGTTGTGTTGAACCTCCTTTTGCCCACTGTAGTGCAGCAACTTGATGTGGCGTGGACTCAACAAGTTGTTGGAAGTCCCATGCTGCCTCTACAGCCATCCATAAATGTGAAAGTGTTGCCCATGCAGGATTTTTTACATGGACTCATCCCTCAATTAAATCCAATAAATGTTCAATGGGATTCATGTCGGGTGATCTGGCTGGCCAAATCATTCACTCAAATGTTCTTCAAACCAATCGTGAACAACTGTGGCCCAGTGACATGACACACTGTCATCCATAAAAATTCCATCGTTGTTAGGAAACATGAAGTCAATGAGTGGCTGCCAATGGTCTACTTCAATCAATGATCAGTTCAGTTGGACCAAAGACCCAGCCCATTCTATGTAAACACAGCCCACACCATTATGGAGCCACTACCAGTTTGCACAGAGCCTTGTTGACAACCTGGCTCAATGGCTCTGTGGGGACTGTCACATTTGTACCCTACCATCAGCTCTTTACCAACTGAAATTGGGACTCACCTGACCAGGCCACTGTTTCCAGTTATCTAGGGTCCAACAGATACAATCACAAGACCAGGAGAGGTGATGCAGGTGATGTGCTGCTAGCAAGCCACTCATGTCGGCCATCAGCTGCCACAGCCCATTAATGCCAAATTTCGCCCCACTGTCCTAACAGATACATTTGTCATACGTCCCACATTGATCTCTGTGGTTATTCCATGCAGTGTTGCGTGTCTGCGGTGAGGGGTAATGCCTTAAGTTTGGTATTCTTTGCACGATTTCCGAAATGAAGTGACCGATGCATCTAGCTCCAACTACCATTCCATGTTCAATGTCTTAATACCAGTCATGTGCACACAATCACATCGTAAACCTTTTTGCATTATCACCTGAGTCGAAACAACAGCTCCATCAACGCACTGCCATTTTATACCTTGTGTACGCGATACTGCTACCATCATTGTATGTGCGTATTGCTATAGCACGACTTTTGTCGCCTCACTCTAAATTAGGAAAAAAATCTCTAAAGGTAGTAAATGCTATTTGGGTAGCAAAGCAGAAGTGAGAGTACATCAAAAAAGTTCAAAAAATTGCACCTCATTTTGTATTATTGAGGAACAGAGGAGAGAATGTCATGAATATATACCCAAACTATTGTGGCAATTATTAGAACATAGGCATCTTTCATTGCAGTTAGATCTTTTCATGAAATTTCAACCACTAAATTTCTTCTCCGAATGCAAAAATATTTTGTTGACTGACACCTACATAGGAAAATATGACCATCACAATAAAATCAAGAAAATCAGAGATTGCACAGAAAGATTTAGGTGTTAATTTTTTCCCACACGCTATTCCAGACGAAGGACAGAGGAATACTCTGAAAGGGATTCTATGAAACCTCTGTCAAGCTCTTTAAGTATGAACTCCAGAGTAGCCACGTAGATATAATGGTCAAAGTAGAGAGGATATAAAATGCAGACTAGCAATGGCACAAAAAGCATTTCTGGAAAAGAGGTGGTGGTGGTGGTTGTTGGGATGTTTAAGGGGGACTAAACACCAGATAACATGTCATACAAATCTAGGTGTTAGAAGGTATTTTCTGAAGGTCTTTGTCTGGAGTGTAGCCAAGTATGGATGTGAAATATGGATGATACCCATTTCAAACAAAGACAATAAAAGAAGAAAAGCTTCTGAAATGAACTGCAGGAGAATGCTGAAGATTTGATAGTAGACAGGATAACTGATAAGTAGATATCAAATGAAATTGTGAGACCTAGATATGATACAGTAAACTGGTGCAAATGAATGTAGCAGTTATTCAGGGATGAAGAGGCTTGCATAGGAGATACTAGGACAGAGTTACATTGGACTGGTCTTTGGACTGAAGAGCACATCTCATCCTCCTCCTCCTCCTCCTCCTCAACACCAACACCAACAACAGAATGAAACATTCCTATCTGCTCTCAGCTCAAAATAATGTAAACAATTTTTGTATTCCTGTATTATGCACTGTTTGTAAAAGGCAGTGAGCAAGGAGAATTTATGTCTCCACAATTAATGCGAAGTGTCACTTTTCCACATGGAACTTTCTCATGTAATGGTCAACCACAATATCTACAGATCTGATTGTCCATCTTGCAAGATTATGCGCGACCAAGGCACATACATTTGAAACATTGTATAGGAGGCAGTAAATATGACTTGAAGACATCGATATCATATTTTCACCTTTCCCAGGCGTAAGTTATCTTCAAAGGTCAAATGACTGCTCCAATGTTTGTCCCTTTAACTTTTTTTACTGGAGTGTAAGATCATTAAGGCCAAAAAAATTGCTCCCTGCACTGTGTTGAGGGTCTTATGAGGATTAACTGTGCTGGATTTATCAAAGCTCATTACTTGAGAGCAATGCACATAATTGGACAGAAGACAACATGGAACAATGGAACAGGAATAACTGTAGAGGAGGTGCACTATATACATATACTGGCTGTGAGGAACATGCGACCTACATATGGAGGTTGACTTTCATGACAGCACCAAGCAGGTGACCAGCCAGTATGGGAATCCATGAAAATTGTTAAAACTGATATTCCCTGCAAGATGTTACTGACAGACTTTCCTCTGTGGGAACAGTTTCGTTGTTGGTGTGTTCACTCTGCAGCTCCCATTACAGGTTTCTTAGTATTAACCCTACACATTTGAGGGAGAGTGGTACCAATCTCCAGAACAGAATGCAGTATTTCCTTGGGATAGGAAGCCCTCAGCCATCTGTACTGGCTCATTTTGAGGATTGCGATTATTGTTGATCACATCAAGGGGCCAGTCAACCTGCATGACTTACAACACACATTGCTTTTTCTGCTGGAAACGCAAAGGCTCACAAGTCTACTACATGACGTTGCTTCACTCGGTATACGTACTACGTTGCCGAAGTACACCAACAACATTCTTCCCAGACAATGGATTGGATGAGGCAATCCACTCGCATGGTACACCTGATTGCTGATCCTCAATCCTTTGTATTTCAACCTATGGGGACATACGGAAGGTGTGGTGTGTGCGATATGTTGAGAAAACAGAACAACACATTCATGTTGCATGTGAATCCATTGGCAGTTTGAGACTGCTGCGTTTGCACAAGTGTAACAATCCATGTTTCAAAGTGTGTGTAGATGCCACTTCAAACATCTCTTCTCAGCCACTTGGAAGCCTGATATCCTCCAGAATGTACTGCAGAGAGTCCTACATACTATGATCAAAATGGTCTGCAGTATGGAAATTGTGTGCTTCCAGATTCATTTGACCTTATTTATTCCTTAGCCTGTCAAAGACAGTTCCTACATTATGTCCCCATCTTTCAAAATCATCTTGTAAATACTGACTGCACATACATTTATTATTCTTAAAGAGGAACCATGGCCCTTGCCATTGGTGGGGAGGCCTGCGTGCCTCAGTGATACAGATATCCGTACTGTAGTTGCAACCACAATTGAGGGGTATCTGTTGAGAGGCCAGACAAACATGTGGTTCCTGAAGAGGGGCAGCAGCCTTTTCAGTAGTTGCACGGGCAACAGTCTGGATTATTGACTGATCTGGCCTTTCACACTAACCAAAACGGCCTTTCTGTGCTGGTACTGCGAACGGCTGAAAGCAAGGGGAAACTACAGCCATATGGCTAAATGATGATGGTGTCCTCTTGGGTAAAATATTCTGGAGGTAAAATAGTCCCCCATTCGGATCTCCGGGCGGAGACTAATCAAGAGGACATCGTTATGAGGAGAAAGAAAACTGACATTCTACAGATCGGAATGTGGAATGTCCGATCCCTTAATCGGGCAGGTAGGTTAGATAATTTAAAAAGGGAAATGGATAGGTTAAAGTTCGATATAGTGGGAATTAGTGAAGTTCAGTGGCAGGAGGAACAAGAGTATTGGTCAGGTGAAAACAGGGTTATAAATACATAATCAAATAGGGGAAATGCCGGAGTAGGTTTAATAATGAATAAAAAAAATAGTAGTGTGGATAAGCTACTACAAACAGCATAGTGAATGCATTATTGTGGCCAATATAGATATGAAGCCCATGCCTACTACAGTAGCCCAAGTTTATATGCCAACTAGCTCTGCAGATGACGAAGAAATTGATGAAATGTATGATGAGATAAAAGAAGTTATTCAGATAGTGAAGGGAGATGAAAATTTAATAGTCATGGGTGACTGGGATTCGATAGTAGGAAAAGGATGAGAAGGAAACATAGTAGGTGAATATGCATTGAGCGTAAGAAATGAAAGAGGAAGCCGCCTGGTAGAATTTTGCACAGAGCGTAACTTACTCAAAGCTAACACTTGGTTCAAGAATCATGAAAGAAGGTTGTATACATGGAAGAAGCCTGGAGATAATAGAAGGTATGAGATAGATTATATAATGGTAAGACAGAGATTTAGGAACCAAGTTTTAAATTGTAAGACATTTCCAGGGGCAGATGTGGACTCTGACCACAATCTATTGGTTATGAACTGCAGATTAAAACTGAAGGAACTGCAAAAAGGTGGGAATTTAAAGAGATGGGACCTGGATCAACTGACTAAACCAGAGGTTGTACAGAGTTTCAGGGAGAGCATAAGGGAACAATTGACAGGAATGGGGGAAAGAAATACAGTAGAAGAAGAATGGGTAGCTTTGAGGGATGAAGTAGTGAAGGCAGCAGATGATAAAGTAGGTATAAAGACGAGGGCTAGTAGAAATCCTTGGGTAACAGAAGAGATATTGAATTGAACTGATAAAAGGAGAAAATATAAAAATGCACTAAATAAAGCAGGCAAAAAGGAATACAAAAAATGAGATCGACAGGAAGTGCAAAATGGCTAAGCAGGGATGGCTAGAGGACAAATGTAAGGATGTAGAGGCTTATCTCACTAGGGGTAAAATAGATACTGCCTACAGGAAAATTAAAGAGACCTTTGGAGAAAAGAGAACCACTTGTATGAATATCAAGAGCTCAGATGGAAACCCAGTTCTAAGCAAAGAAGAGAAAGCAGAAAGGTGGAAGGAGTATATAGAGGGTTTATACAAGGGCCATGTACTTGAGGGCAATATTATGGAAATGGAAGAGGATGTAGATGAAGATGAAATGGGAGATAAGATACTGCGTGAAGAGTTTGACAGAGCACTGAAAGACTTAAGTCGAAACAGGGCTCTGAGCTCTATGGGACTTTACTTCTGATGTCATCAGTTCCCTATAACTTAGAACTACTTAAACCTAACTAACCTAAGGGCATCCCACACAGCCATGCCCAAGGCAGGTCTCGAACCTGCGACCGTAGCGGTCGCGTAGTTCCAGACTGTAGCGCCTAGAATCACTCGGCCACTCCGGCCGGCTCGAAACAAGGCTCCGGGAGCAGACAACATTCCATTAGAACTACTGACAGCCTTGGGAGAGCCAGTCCTGACAAAACTCTACCATCTGGTGGGCAAGATGTATGAGATAGGTGAAATACCCTCAGACTTCAAGAAGAATATAATAATTCCAATCCCAAAGAAAGCAGGTGCTGGCAGATGTGAAAATTAACGAACAATCAGTTTAATAAGTCATGACTGCAAAATACTAATGCGAATTCTTTACAGACGAATGGAAAAACTGGTAGAAGCCAACCTCGGGGAAGATCAGTTTGGATTCTGTAGAAATATTGGAACACGTGAGGCAACACTGACCCTACAACTTATCTTAGAAGATAGATTAAGGAAAGGCAAACCGATGTTTCTAGCATTTGTAGATTTAGAGAAAGCTTTCGACATTGTCGAATGGAATATTCTCTTTCAAATTCTGATGGTGGCAGAGGTAAAATACAGGGAGCGAAAGGCTATTTACAATTTATATAGAAACCAGATGGCAGTTATAAGAGTCGAGGGCCATGAAAGGGAAGCAGTGGTCAGGAATGGAGTGAGACAGGGTTGTAGCCTCTCCCCGATATTATTCAATCTGTATACTGAGCAAGCAGTAAAGGAAACAAAAGAAAAATTCGGAGTAGGTATTAAAGTCCATGGAGAAGAAATAAAAACTTTAAGGTTCGCCGATGACATTTTAATTCTGTCAGAGACAGCAAAGGACTTGGAAGAGCAGTTGAACGGAATGGACAGTGTCTTGAAAGGAGGATATAAGATGAACATCAACAAAAGTAAAACGAGGATAATAGAATGTAGTCGAATTAAGTCACGTGATGCTGAGGGAATTAGATTAGGAAATGAGACACTTAAAGCAGTAAAGACGTTTTGCTATTTGGGGAGCAAAATAACTGATGATGGTCAAAGTAAGGAGGATATAAAATGTAGACTGGCAATGGCAAGGAAAGCATTTCTGAAGAAGAGAAATTTGTTACATCGAGTATGGATTTAAGTGTCAGGAAGTTTGTTTCTGAAAGTATTTGTATGAAGTGTAGTCATGTATGGAAGTGAAACATGGACGACAACTAGTTTAGACTAGAAGAGAATAGAAGCTTTCGAAATGTGGTGCTACAGAAGAATGCTGAAGATTAGATGGGTAGATCACATAACTAATGGAGAAGTATTGAATGAGTTTGTGGCACAACTTGACTAGGAGAAGGGATCGGTTGGTAGGACATGTTCCGAGGCATCAAGGAATCATCAACTTAGTACTGGAGGGCAGTGTGGAGGGTAAAAATCGTAGAGGGAGACCAAGAGATGAATACACAAAGCAGATTCAGAAGGATGTAGGTTGCAGTAGGTACTAGGAGATGAAGAAGCTTGCACAGGATAAAGTAACACGGAGAGCAGCATTAAACCAGTCTCAGGACTGAAGACAACAACAACAACAACAAAGAGGTTGAAAATGATTAGTAAAAAATTGTTGGTAAAGATATATTAATAACAGTATGTTTCTTTTTCTTCAGAATAAACTTACTTTTGCTACCCCATTTCCACTCATTATGCTATGCTCCATACCTCAACACACACAAATTGAAGTTGCCTTGTAGCATCTGTCATATGTGGGATAATCTCAGGAACTGTTGTAGGGATTTTGATCCAGTTTTCACTAATAGGAACACTGACCTATGTGCAGCACTTTTGTATGCAAACATTTTGTACAAATTGACTGAATTAAGATGAATGAAGTTGTGAAAACAATGCCACTGCCACCTATGAAATAGCAGCCATAATTCAAAAAAGCACCAGTGCCTTGAGTTAGCAGAAAGCATAACAAATGTTGTTTGATGGTCTAGTGGTTAGGCTGTTTGTTAGAAACCTAAAGGCCGTAGGATCGAATCCTAGGTGGCTAATTCATTTCACTCGGCCTTTTTAATCCAGAATTCACTTCTCAATGGTGTGGAGATTAACCAAAAACAAAATGAGGCTTGGATTCCGAGTTACACTACAGTTCCCTTTTTCCCAGTTTGATAACTGCAGGCAAGATGTGTAAGTGGCATCTAGTGGACTGCAATCATTTCAGAACAACTGCCTAGCAAAGAAACTGTTGTTGTGGTCTTCAGTTCGAAGACTGGTTTGATGCAGCTCTCCATGCTACTCTATCCTGTGCAAGCCTCTTCATCTCTGAGTAACTACTGCAACCTACATCCTTCTGAATCTGCTTACTGTACTCATCTCTTGGTCTCCCTCCACAGTTTTTTACCTTGCACGCTTCCCTCCACTGTTAAATTGGTGATCCCTTGATATCTCAGAATGTGTCCTACCAAACGGTCCCATCCTCCAGCTAGGTTGTGCCACAAATTTCTTTTCTCCTAATTCTATCCAGTACCTCCTCATTAGTCACATAATCAACCCATCTAATCTTCTCCATTCTTCTGTAGCACTGGATTTCAAAAGCTTCTTGTCTTAACTGTTTATCGTCCATGTTTCACTTCCATATATGGCTACACTCCATACAAATACTTAAAGAAAAAGACTTCCCGAAACTTAAATCTATACTCAATGTTAACAAATTTCACTTCTTAAAAAACGTTTTACTTATCATTGACAGTCTATATTTTATATCCTCTCTACTTCAGCCATCGTCAGTTAGTTTGCTGCCCCAACAGCAAAACTCATCTACTACTTTAAGTATCTCGTTTCCTAATCTAATTCCCTCAGCATCACGCGACTTAATTTGATTACATTCCATTAACCTCATTTTGCTTTCATAGATGTTCATCTTATATCCTCCTTTCAGAACACTATCCATTCCTTTCAACTGCTCTTCTGTCTCTGACAGAATTACAATGTCATCAGCAAATCTTATCAAGTACATCCCCTGTCCATCCCCTCTATATACTTCTTCCACCTTCCTGCTTTCCCTTCTTAGGACTGGTTTTTCATCTGAGCTGTTGATATTCATGCAGGTTGTTCTCCTTTCTCCAAAGGTTGCTTCAGTTTTCCTGTAGGTGCCATCTATGGTTCCTCTAGTGATAGACGCTTTTAAATCCTTACTTTTGTCCTCCAATCATTCCTGCTTGGCCATGTTAACTTCCTGTCTGTTTCAGTTTTTAGATGTTTGTATTCCATTTAACTTGTTTCATTTACTGCATTTTTATATTTTCTCCTGTCATCAATTAAATTCAGTATCTCTTCTGTTACCCAAGATTTCTACTAGCCCTCATCTTTTTACCTACTAAATCCCTACCTTCACCATTTCATCCCTCAAAGCTACCCATTCTTCTTCTACTCTATTCCTTTCCTCGATTCTTGTCGACCATTCCCTAATGCTCACTCTGAAACACTCTACAATCTCTGGTTCTTTCAGTTTATCCAGGTCTCACCTTCTTGAATTCCTACCTTTTTGCAGTTTTTTCAGTTTTAATCTGCAGTTCATAATCAAGAAATTGTGGTCAGAGTCCTGGAAACATCTTAAAATTTAAAATCTGGTTCCAAAATCTCTGTCTTAGCATTATATAAGCAATTTGAAACCTTCCAGTGTCTTCAGGTCTCTTCCACATATACAACCTTATTTCACGATTCTTAAACTGATTAATAGCTATGACTAAATTGCTTCTCTTGGTACAATTCTGCCAGATGGCTTCCTCTTTCATTCCTTTACCCCAGTCCATGTTCAACTTCTGTTTTTCCCTTCTCTTCCTTTTCCTACTATTGAATTCCAGTCCACCGTGACTATTACATTTTCATCTCCCTTAACTACCCAAACAGTTTCTTTTATCTTATCATACATTTCTTCAATCTCTTCACCATCTGCAGAGCTAGTTGGCATATAAACTTTTACTATTGTGGTAGGTCTGGGTTTTGTGTCTACCTTGGCTACAATAATGTGTTTACTATGCTGTTCACAGTAACTTATCCATATTTCTATTTTTTTATTTATTATCAAATATACTCCTGCATTATCCCAATTTGATTTTGTATTTATAACCCTGTATCCACCTGTCCTGAAGTCCTGTTCCTCCTACCACCAAACTTCACTAACTCTCACTATATCTAACATTAATCAATCCATTTCACTTTTTAAATTTTGTAACATACCTGCCCAATTAAGGGATCTGATACTCCACACACTGATCATAGAATGACAGCTTTGTTTCTCCTAATGACATCCTCCTGAGTAGTCCCCACCCTGAGATCTGTTTGGGGGACTATTTTACCTCTGGAATATTTTACCCAAATGGATGCCATCATCATTTAATCACACAGTAGAAATGCATGACCTCAGGAAAAATTACAGCTGTAGTTTTCCCTTGCTTTCAGCTGTTTGCAGTACCAGCACAGTATGGTTGTCTTGGTTGTTATTAAAAAAACACGAGCATCCAAAACCTGTGCTTTTCAATTATTTACGTACAGAGTAAAATACAGCTTGGGATGCAGCTTTACTTCATCTATGTAAAGGAAGTTTTTCAGCAGTACACACTTTCGAGTAATACAGAAGATTGGTACATAAATCTTCCACTGCCGAGAAGGAGATTTAGGCATTTTAAAGTTCATAAAGGCATGGGCACTACCTTGTTGATACATGCAATACATCCTTTCAGTAGCACAGGAGTTGACCCAGCTTTCTGCTTTCCTTGAATCTTGTGGATACGATTCTTTGCATGGTACTGTGATACGTCTGCCATAAAGAGTCCACGACAAAGAATTGTGGCAATGAGTCTCAACAATGCATAACAGTGCATACTAAGCTTCACAGGAGAAGTGCTGTAACATGAGCTGAACATGTAGCTTATGGCTGTTTTTTCCTTTTCTTTTTTTTTCCTCTCTTATTTGTGCCACATCAGCCAGCCTTTGATGTGTACTCAATCACACACATACCCTTGACTTGCATACAATATTTACATTGGAGTAAACCTATAACTTACATTACAATGTGCTTCCGTCAATGACCGAGATGTCACTCCAAAAGCCAGTTCAACATGGAACACACAACACTCATGTGTTCAGGTAACTTCCCTGGCATGCACTGCTTACAACATGCAACTTATGTGAAAGTGATGATATTCACTTTGTCAACCTTCTCAGAATTTTTTTCATGGCCCCAGACAAAATACAGGATGCCAATAAAGTTGTTTGGCTGCAGATGCCTAATGATACCTGTGGGAAGACAGGCCGCATCACTAGTAGATAATAAAGTATCTTTTTTTTTTTTTCAGTCTATCCATTGTGGATGAAGATCCGTGACTGTATTTAAACTGGCATTTATCTGGTAATAAATATGCAACCAGATGCAAATATTACCAGATAAATGCCAAGTATCTTTTTTATGAAATTACTTGTTATGGCAATTTCCGTTAGGGAACTAAATTCTTCTAACTTACCAATGCTTACTACAGACAGTACTATGGAGGGAAGAAGGAAACAGACTGCATATAATCAAGAAACCGTTACATAAAACCACCAAACAACTGGGTATAAATGTGATGGTAACCTGTGAGAACACAGAATCTAAGGAAAAATTTGAAGACTTATGAGATAGAGATGGAAACTGAAAATAGTTAAGAACAACAGTAAGAATACGTGAAGCAGTGCTAAAGAAGATAAGAATTTAGATACTTACTAGTCTTGTTTCTGTTACTGGAAACATGAAGGCAAGAACAGCACCATTCAAGAAATTTAAGTGTATGCGAAACACAGATGTAACTGCTTTACTTGGTGGTGCACTTAGTAAATATATCTGTAAAAAGAAACATAAAGCACATGTTTAAAGATAAAAATGAATAACTCAAGCTACATTAAAGGCATTGTTCACTAACTACAGTGTCTTTCATAAATTAATATTGAAAATGGAAGAACAAGAATGCCAGATCAATAAATCAAGAAAGATAAGAAGAACAGTCTTACAGCTCAGTTTTCAGTTCACTTTTCACCAGCATCTTTAATAGCTCTTTTGGCCATGTTCTAGGAATACACTTTGTGTTAGAATGCTTTTCAGCATTTCTCTATAGTTTCCTTCTTTAGTTTCTAAAGAAGGAATTAATAATTTCCAAAGTTCAAAATGAATGGAAACTTTACAGCTCCTTTGATTGGATTTTAATGATACATAATCACATTTCCCAATTTAAAATGTAGCACCAGACTGATGACACATCAGAGATGTGTGGCGGTTTTATTTGTGATGGCGTTATGTCTCCGATTTTGTGGTTAAATTTTAGCAGTTTCTTATTTGCAACATCTTTAAAAAAATCAAGTAACAGGTAATGTTCAAATGAGTATGAGACAGCACACCATCCTCATACATAGTTGTTTTAAGTTTGAGAGTCTACATTATTATTACATAAAATAAGGGAAAGGCAACCATCCACCTATAATGTACTAATGCGTGGAGCACAGAGGGATGTAACAGGAAACAGCATTCACACTAGCTTTCAAGCTCTTATCTTCTTTCTAGCAAAAGTACAGTCATTCACAAACACTCAAACACAAATTCCCATGACCATGGTGGGACTGATTACTGCTACTCAGTTGTTTAAAGAATTTGCCTGAGCTGATGGCAGTGGTGGTGGTGGTGGTGGTGGTGGTGGTGGTGGTGGTGGTGGTGGTGGTGGGAGGAGGGGGAGTAGGTAGGGAAGGATGCAAAGAATGGCTAGCGGGGAAAGAGGCAGGTCTTTCGACAGATGACTCTGCGATGGTACAACAAGGCGAAAGGAGTAGGGGGGGGGGGGGGGGGGGTAGGGCAAAAAGAGATGTAGGAAGAGGGAGAGGAGGAAAGGGAGGAGGGGAGGGGGAGACTGAGGATTGTGGAGATAGAACACACAAAAACATAAATGACTTCAACAGCTACTTCACTATGCAGGACCTTTGAATACTCCCTTCCAGCACAAGTTTGTCTGAACTATAAATATGGAAATTGTCTCTCCAGTGTATCCTGCATTCTTGCAATCCCCCAGCCCTAAAATTCCACTCACCTGTACCCACTGCATCACTTTACCTTTTCCCTTGTCTCTCCCGTCCATAACTCTCCTCCATCCAGATCGGGCAGTCTTCTCCCATCACTCTACCTCCCCCAACCCTCCTCTCCCCCTGCCCCCCTTTCCCACTTTTCATCCCTTCTATAATCACTACCTTTCTTGTTCTTCATCTCCACCTTCCTCCCTTTTTGCTCTCTCTGTAATACTTTATTCTTCTTGTGCAGCTGCAGGACCATCAGTCCAAAGACTCATCTCTTTCCCTGTGCCCCTCTTTATGTCCTTCCTTACCACCTCCCCACCTCTGTCAGCTCAGGTCACTGCCATGGCCACAGGAATGGGGTGCATCTGGTTGTCTGTTGTTATGTATATGTGTATGTGAATGTGAATGTGAAATGTGAATGGATGTACTTTTGCTATAAAAAAAGCAAGAGCTCAAAGGCTAGTGTGAATGCTGTTTCCTGGTAAGCGGTCTCTGTGTCCCATGCATCATCCAGTTGCATGTGAGTGGTTGTTTTTCCCTTGTTTTACATAATGCTCCACCCAGGAATTTCCATTCTTCTTCTTCTTCCTCCATTTTGGCCATCTTAGGACCACATTAGTTCGCTTCAGCTTCGTTCCTTCTGGTCTTTCTTCTTTCCCAATATTCTTTGATTCTCATACTTTGCAACCTTCTTCATTCTTCTGTCCAAGATGATTTTGTTCTGTGTCTCATTCTGTCCTCAAAAGCTTTGAAGGCCTGAATTTTTTAATTAAAAATCACCCTGTTGTATATCTCTGGTTTCTGTATCCTCATTCCTTCCAGATCTCTTTGTATGTATTGGATCCATCATACTTTGGATTTTTTGTTCATCAGAAATTGTGTGATTTGCTATGTTAACTTCCCCTGGTCCATTCTGAGGATGTGTCCGAAGAATATGCTCCTCCTTTTCCTGATGTCAGAAATTTTTCTATCTTGGCATACAGTTCCTGGTTGGCTCTGTTTCTAAATTGACTATCTTCTGTTCTTCAAGGTCCTAATATTCTCCTGAGAATCTTTTGTTCTATCAGTTCTAGCTTCTTGATCACTCTGGCTGTTATGAAGTTGACAGTTTCTGCTGCATATAGAGCTTCAGGGCAGATCACTATTTGGTAAGGTTTCAATTTTGCATTTATCGAAATATTCTTCTTATTGTAGGTGTTGATAGTTAGTTTATATGGTAAGCTCATTTTTTTTAATTCGTACACCCATTGCTTCTTTTTCGGTCAGTCCAATGTCTATCCATTCTTCAAGGTATTTGCATCCCTCCACCTTCTGAATTTTCCCTCCTCCTGTTGTCATCCATCTAGGAACTGTCGTGATGTTTATCATGTATTGTGTCTTCTCGATGGAGATCTGTTTGCCTGCTTTAGCTACCTGGATCTGCAGTTCTGTGGTTTGATTAACTGCTTCTTCTAGTGATTCAGACAAGATCACAATGTCATCTGCGAATGGTACACAATCTACCCCTACTCCTTTATTCTTACACCCCAGTTGTATTCCACCCAGTCCTTTCACTCCTTGTCGCCACTCTCTGACCACCTTATCAAGGACCCAAAGAGCAAAGGGTAGAGTCTGTCTCCCTGTCTAACCTCAGTTTTAATCTTAAAGGCCTCCAACAGCTTTCCTCTGAACTTGACCTTGAATGTTGTGTTGCTTTGGATCTGTTTAACCAGTTCACTTGATTTTCTATCCAAACTTATCTCCCTTAAAATTTGGAACAGTGTGTGTTTGTCTACAGAATCATAGGCTTTCTTGAAGTCTATGAATGTAAGCATGAACTCTGTTTTTGATAAGCAGTTATCAGTTTTAGATTCAGGATCTGTTTTGTGCATGTTCTGTCCTTTCTGAAGCCTGCTTTGTACTCATCAATTTGTGGATTCAGTTGTTCTTCCACTCTATTTAAGTGCTTTTGAGAGTACCTTGTAGGTCACAGGTACTAAAGAAATTCCCCTATAGTTCCCGGGTTCCGTCTTTTCGTCTTTCTTGTGTATAGGTTATATTAGTGTCTATGTCCAACCTTCTGGAAGCTGCTGCTCTTCCCAGATTTTTCATATAATTTGTTTTAGTTCTATAATCACATTCTCGTTCACATACTTTAAGAGTTCTGCAATGATCCCATCTTCCCTAGGTGCTTTGTTATTTTTCAAGGTTCTTATAATGTTCTTAACCTCTTCTGTAGCTGGTGGTTCTGAGTCAGGGTTTGGTGCTTTCTCATTATAATTGAATGTCTTGGATGGCACTTCACAATTCAGGAGGTCTTCAAAGTATTCCACTAAGATCTAACTGTTTTCCGTATCTCCATACACTGTCTTTCCTTCTTTACTCTTAAAGCTGAGTTTTGGAGGACCATATCTACTTAAGTTGGTCTTGAATGTTCTATAGAAGTCTCGCATGTTGTTCTTCCAGAAGTCGTCTTCTATTTGAGTTAAACATTGTTGCAAATATTTCCTCTTGAGATTTCTGATAGTTTTAGCAGTGGTTTTCCTTACTTCTTGGAAGTTCTTTAGATTTTCTGGGGCTTTATAAGAGCAACAATCAACCCAAGCTTTCCAATTGCTTTATCCCCTTCTACCAACCACCATGCATGTTTCTTCCTCTTTTCCAGGTGAACTGTTTCCTTTGCAGTGTCAACCAGTGCATCTTTCAACTTTTCCCAACCTTTATAGTTCTGATTCAAGCTCACCTTAAAATCTTTGCTAGTCCTAAGTTTCTCTGTACCATACTTCACAATACAGGTAGTGTTTTTAGTCTGATGGGCTCTTGGTAGAATTTTTATTTTTGATAGAAAGTGACCTGAGTCTAAATTTGCACCCCTGAGGACGTTGAAATTTTGAATTTCCTTCTCTGCATGTCTTCATTTCCATTATTATAATTACTTTATTAATCGCTGATTTCAACACACTCACCATTTCCACGACACCAAAACCAATGGTGCTGCATACCTATCGCGTGGTTTTGTTGACTGTAAACAATATACTTAAACTTACTGGTCAAATGTCATGTGGGTGACAGTGAATAGAGTATATGAGAATATGATCATTCACAAATATTGGTAATGGGTTCCTTTCCAGCCTACCGTATCAGATATAATTCCAAATATAATTTGACATACAATGAACATCAAAAAACTGATTTAAAATTCAGAGATAATGTGGAGCACATTCATATAATTTATAGAAGGGTACACAACATCTGAAGAAACTTTACACTACATGAAGTTGCGATTACACACCAATCAAGACATCACTAAGAGTTTCAAAAGAGTAATTCAAAAAATTTACACAAAAAACATTCCTCATTTTTCAAACAACGGAAACTCCAGGTAGGAATATCAAAAATGTAGGGAAGAAGAAATTGGAAGCACTTTTGACACCAATCCCTCCAACCAGAACCAGCCTAATTCCAACACTGAACCCTGCCTGCCCCTTCCATTTCATAGCATCATCCATTCACGATCCTCCCCCCTCCCACCCAACCACCTGCTGATCACCTTCCAGGAATTCTTTACCACCAACTTAGCCTCACCATCATTCCCCAGGTCCCTTCATCAGAACACCAACCTTTCAGTAGAAGAAAAACAGCCATAAACAACCCAACACAAACTCCAATCCCTGCTTAAAACCTTAGGCCCTTCCCAGAATGTCTCTCCTGAGTCAATTTCCCTCCACACCCTATGAAGCCTAGCACACCCACTTTCTACATGCTCCCGAAAATCTCCAAACCCAACAATCCTCGACGTCCCATTGTGGCTGGTTATTGTGCCTCCACTGAAAGAATTTCAACCCTGTTTGGCCAACACCTCCAATCAATTGTCCATAATCTAGCTTCCCGCGTCAAAGACACTATCCAATTCCTTACCGACTCTCCACCGTGCCCACCCCTTTACCTCCTGGATCCCTACTTGTCACTGTTCATGCCACCTCCATATACACCAACATCCCTCCGGCCTGTGGTCTTACTGCTAATGAACACTACCTTTCCCAATGTCCTTTGGAATCCAAATCCACTACCTCACTTTGTCCTAACCCACAACTACTTCTCATCTGAAGGGAAGGTATATAAACAAATGTGCGGCACAACTATGGGTACCCATATGGTGCCCTCCTATAGCAAACTTTTTATGGGCCATCTACAGGACACCTTCCTAGCCTCCCACAACACCAAATCCCCAGTCTAGTTCAGGTTCATTGATGAATCTTCATGATGTGGACTCCGGGCCAAGACATGCTATCTTAGTTCCTTCACAACCTCAACACCTTCACTACCACCCACTTTATGTGGTGGTCCTTAAATCCAATCCTTCCTACATGTTGACCATCTCTTCTCTGATGGCTCTATCTACCCTCTGTCGATATTAAACTCATCAACCACCAACAGCCCTGCATTTTGACAGCTGTCATCCCCTGCACACCAAAAAATCCCTCCCATTTAGGCTGGCTACCCAAGGATGGTATATCTGCAGTGACAAGAACTCCCTTGATCAGCATGTCTCACCAAGGCCTTCACAGACAGGCACTACCTCATAGACCTAGTCCACGAACAGATCTTCCATGCCATTTCCCATTGCAGCTCCAATCCTCCTACCACCCACAAGAATCAACCATGAAGTAGTATCCCTTCATCACGCAGTACCACCTTGGACTGGAACAACTGAACCACATCCTTCATCAGGGCTTTGATTACCTATAATTGTGCCCTGAAATGAGGGATATCCTACCCAAAATACTTCCCACCCCTCCTAAAGTGGTGTTTCGTCGCCCACCTTGCCACAACATGCTACTCCATACCCATGCCACTCTCAATATCAACCCCTTGCCACATGGATCATATCCCTGTGGAAGACTCGGGTGCCAAACCTGCCCAATGCACCCACCAAGCACTTCCTATTCCAGTCCTGTAACAGGTTTATCCCAACCCATCAGGGGCTGGGCCACCTCTGAAATCAGCCATATCATTTACCATCTGTGCTGCAATCATTACACAGCTTTTTATATTGGTATGACTACCAACCAGTTGTCCAACAGTGGAAGACACTGCAGCCATTCAGCAAGGAACATAGTTCACTGCACCTTGCATGTGTGTATGCAAAACCAGTTCACCCGTTGACCACTGATCTGTCAATGTGTACCACTTCTGGACCTGGAAATGATAAGAGGACAGCCACGAACAGGTGGCGAAACACCACGGGATCAACTGAATCTTCCAGTAAAAAGAACAAATTGAAAGATTCATGGTCAGGGTACATGCCATTGTGGTGTACGCAGCTGCTCCCTGAGATGAGGCAACAATGGGGAAAGTTGGAGTTCAGAGCAGAGACACTGCAGTCAAAATGCAATTGTGATCCAATTCTGGGTCTCTGCTGCGGGAGTCGGACCTCCCTACTAGGAATAGGGACACAGTAGTTTGGATGCTTAAGGGAGCTGCAAACATGTATAGCATAACTGAGTAGTTGGATTGGGGGGGGGGGGGGGGACCCCGATCTCCACGAGTGGGCTGTTCACAGTGCTAGTTCAAAAGGTTCCTGTTGCAAATTGGATCCTACATAGTGAATCAAGTCCAGTGACTACAATGCTTAGGGCCTCAAAGATTTCATATTTCTGTATCGTACTTTCCTACTATAAAACAGGACAATACAAAGACTGAGGGGACTGCTGCTTTCCACAGTTCCCATGTATTGGTGACTGGTCACAATAAGTGTTCTCATGCAGTATCATCTGCAATCTCCACAGATGAAATTTGTGTAGCATGAAAACATATGCACATAATGCAGACATTTAACATACCATATGTGAGGCGGAACATATCACTTTTGCCATTTCAAGCAATAAGTCCCCTTCAAATGTTAAAACAAACATGCCGGTGTCTATTTTGTTATCTTTTCATCCTGGTTGTATACTACAGTGGACATATGGGACAAATCATTGTTCCAAGTTTGCATGCAATTCTTCATCAGTCTTCAATGTAAGTGCCAATTGTGGCTCTTGCGACATGTGACAGTGACAGGAATATCACCAACTTTCTCACTGGAGAGCAATGCCTGTGACTGATTATGGGTTTCTGTTTTAAACAGGAAACAGATGCTTTCCATTTTGGTAACTGAGGTTTTGTGCCAAAATTTTAAATTTTTCCTCAATAAGTTCAACAAGAAAACAATTGTTTTATGCTCAAACAAGACTAACTTTCAGTTCAGCTGATTGGTTGTTTGGTTGGCTGGCGGGCTGGTTAAGTGACTAAATAATGAGATCATTAATCCCTCAGTCAGGAGAGAGAGTATCTAGGGTTTGTTACAACAACCATAAATTTGATCAATTTTTTTATGAATGTATCTAGTAGTGCTAAGGCCAAAGCACTGAAAGCAATACTGATGTCAGAGCTGAGAAATAATTCAAGAAGTAAAAAGATACGAGTTGAAACAGTACAAAGGGCAGAGAAGGCAAGGGGTCTTGCAGGGCTCATCTGCAGCAAAAGAAATCCCACCTGTGACTGACTTCTGCCAGCCTCATTAAGGCCTATGAGAGTTACGGGCAAAAAATGCGATATAAAAAACGCCAGTCCTCGAGAAAGGTTTGGATAAGAAGTGGCAGGCATCCACACAGTCCCCATTTATGAAGTTGGTGAAGGATGTTGTACCTCCAAGTGTCATATGCTTTCTCGAGATCAAGAAACACACAAATCATATGGTTCTGGTGTAAGGAGGACTCCTGCATCACCATCTCCAGTAGAATTAAGTTGTCAAGGACGGAATGGTAGCACCTGAAACCACACTGGGACTGGCTCAGGTGACCTCTGGATTCGAGTAGCCAGACGAGGCAGCAGCTGACCATGCTTTCAAGAGTCTTATGCATACACCTGCTAACTGTTAGGGGTGCTAAGGTCCTCCTTGGTTTCCAGAATGGAATTAATATTGCCTCCTTCCAAGTCGTGGGGTACTGTCCATCAAACCAGATCTGATTGACACACGAGAGGAGCTGTCCTCATGGCATAGATGATGAAGCATGGCTTAATGGATCTCATCAGGTCCTGGAGCAGTATGTCTGGCTGCAGACGAAGCTGATCCCAGTTCCAACATGGAAAACGTCAGCCGGTTCCTGGCTCTCTGGTTCCTCCGATTGGCAGTCCATATCCTCCAGAGCATAGTCCCCATAAGAGAGGGAGAGAGCTTGCTGATCCGAAGGTTTAACTGCCACTTTATCGGACTTTGAACTACTTTTCGAAAAACATTTTTCTTTAGTGATGGTAGGTGGTGATTGCCTGAGTTGTGGGAACGGCTTAGTTGGTTTCTGATGGTGGTTAGTTGTATGTGGCTTAGATGTTATGCCCATTGCTAACAGCTTCTGAATGACTTCAGTTTCAAGTGGAGCATTTCCCCCACAGGTACACCGTCAAATTGCATGTGCTCATACTTGAATCTGTGGTCTGAGTTTGTGTGGAAGCGTCACACTTAGCGACTGACATCTTAAGGGCTTATGCAAAAGAAGTAGCAAAAACCGGAGATTGCATAGTTTGAAAGCTTTCTTAGCTTCACCATAGGGTATGTAACTCTTTACTTTCAACTCTTTAATTTTCCTTTCCTCGGTGTAAACCTCACATTTTCTGCTCCGCATTGGGTGATCCCTGGAGCAGTTTATACATCTCAGAGGAAATGTCCAAGAATTGCCTGATTCATGAGCTGAGCCTCCACAATTGCCACACGTAGCCCTCCCATTACATCCCATAGTAATATGGCCAAATCTTTGACAATTGTGGCAACGCATTGGGTTAGGAACAAATGGGCATACCTTAAGATGGATATAACCTGCAAGGATATGTTCAGGTAATTCCAGCATACTAAACGTTAGAATAAGTGTTGGCGATTTTTCCAATTTACCATTGACTGTCCTCATATAGTTCTGCACTTCCGTGATGCCCATATTTTTCCATTCTTCACGTAACTCCACAGGGTCCACCTCCATTACAGCAGAGCAGGTAACCACACCCTTGCTAAAGTTAAGGGTGTTATGCAACTCAGACTCAACTGGGTAGTCACCTCTGACCTTACATCCCAGGAGCTTACATATAGCCATTCCACACTTTTTAGAGACCCAGAAATACCTTCCAATGTCTTGTGAATATAGAAAGGGGATATGTTCTCATAGGTTCCCCTATTCGCTTGATTTCAATGAAAGCGTTATGGCACATTAATGCTCTGTTACCATGATTCTGAGACTTCTTTTCGTGGGGACTGACCAACCGAGCTCACTTTGATGAGTAGGTATAGGTACTACCTGATGATACACCCGTCCTATCAGGAGTAGTAGTTTGATGAGATCATTCCATAGGGATCCCACGAGAAGGTAGGAAAACAACAGTCGACCCAGGCAGAGCCCTGAATGCCTGGTCAAATCTTGTACAACTCACGGATGGCAGGTGCCCCAGAGGTTACTTGCTAGAGACTGTTTTACTTTAACAGCCATTCACCTCATCAGCAAGTAGAACACTTTGAGGATGAGTTGTTTTTTTTTGAGGTGTGTGCTTTCCTCTTGATCTGGGCAGTGAAGGCAAGGCACCCGTTCTCCAAAAAACACAACATTCCACTACTGCACCACACAGTGGTCACTGAAGCATGTCCAGAGCTTACGGTGACAGAGGGCTGGCGGCACCTACCAGTCCCCAGCTCAGGAACCCCGTGGTCGCCAAACCCGTACTCAGCAAATGAATGCTGAGCCCCTGAGGGGACAGGCAAGAGACTGTGCTCCAAGCCAACAGAAGACATGAAGGCATATACCATGTGATCATTGGATTTAGAGCAGTCGGTGTAAACAACAGTAGCATCCCAAAACCCCCATAGAAGTGGACAGAACAAACAATGGAGCACTATCAGAGTGATGGAGGCTTTCAGACCCTGGGAGAGATTCATCCAAATCCAGAGCTGAGGAACTAACCAAGGGGAGGTATTTGGGAGATACTGTGGGGAATAGGACAACTGTGGAAGACGGAAACAGCAGAAGAGAGAAGTGGAACCCAAGTGGTAAACCCATCTGAGGGTGGGCAACACCCTGAAGCCCCAAAAAGAATAGAATATGAGCAGTGAGCAGAGAAAGGGTGGACAGTGATGGCATAGGAAACCAGGAGCTGTGACCATTGAAGTGAAAGAGAGGGTGGGGTGATCCGAGCAGTGTCAACCACGGGACTACTGGGGGCTAGTGTGAAAGACACTGGTGGCCAAATGGATACCACAATGGTGGTCCAAGAGGAACAGTGTGGAATGCGCAGCAGAGTCAAAACTTGACAACCATTGTCCAGATGGGACAGAACTAAGGCCCAACAACAATGGAGAAGAGTCAAATGATCCGTACTCCAAGACATGTGAGCAAGAAAGTGAAGGACATTGCGTTTATGGAAACAGTTACTTTAGGAGGTGGACATGGGGCAATCAAGTACACTTGCTGTTAAACAGAAGGTCCAAGAAATGGAACTGGGAGCCACAGTGAGGTGTTACACATCGAGGTAAAGCTCCAGACTGGGGCAGACAGTAGTATGGTGACAGAAATGCACCAACCGTGATTTAAGGGGAGAGAACTGAAAACAGTCAACACGGAAGCTCACTGGATGGTGCCCTGGAGCTGTCGCTCAGGAAGTGGGAACTAGCCCACATACAGCAATCATCCACGTACTGAGCAGCAATTGCCAACAGCCCAATGGCAGTTACGAGCCCATTAGCAGCCATGAGGAAAAGGAGGACACTTAAGACAGAACCCTGTGGGACACCATTCTTCTCATCCACAGAAAATTGAGAATATATCAACCCAAACTTCGAATGACCAGTGGGACAGGATCTGGCAAATAAAAATTGGGAGAGTCCCCTGAAGACTCCACTCATGGAGTGCAAAGTAAGATGTGATCGCATCAAGTGTCATAGGCCTTACGAACATTGAAGTAAACTGGGAAGAGATTGTGGCACTGAAAATGGAACATCCAGTGGTTAACCTGGTTATCAGGAGGTGGGAAGGGAATGCAAAAACCAATAGGAAATGATCACTATTACAGATGCCATTGTGCGCCAACCAACCAACCAACATTAAGAAGGCAAAGGCACAGGTCATAGTCACAAGAAAATGCTTATGAGGATAACCCGAATAGACGAAAAATCGTTGCTCCACAAGGGGTAATGGGCATTAAAATCCCCAAGGAGGAGGAATGAAGGAGGGAGTTTGTGAAGGAGGTCAGTTAGCACAGTGGGCTTAGGTGGCGTATCAAGAGGGAGACAGAGATTGCAAACTGCAACAGCTGAGTGCAGGTGGACAGGAAAGGCAACTGCTTCCACTGTGATATGAAGGGGGCTCCATATACTAACAACTAACAACATCCATATGGACCAAAGTGGAAAGATCATGGAGAGCCCTCAAACGGCCGGCCCAGTTCCAACAAAGCATGGAACTCACAAAGACTTGGTGAGTGTGCATTAGTAAAATGAGATTCCTGTAGTATGACACAAGCTGTGGAGTAAAAGGAAATGAAGAATTGCAACTCCAGAAGGTGACAGTAATATCCGTTACATTTTCATTGGATAAGCACAGAACTGGGATCCAAATGAGGCAAGTAGGCCAAAGCCAGTCACACTTCCAGGTCACCATCCATCATCAACAAGAATGGAGCGACATCCATAATCAAGAGATCAAGAGGTCGGACTCAGGTTGTGAGAGGGGCAGTCGGCACCTCCGGAGACATGACACATGCCTTGTCCTGGTACTGGTACTCTTACTACTCCTCTACTGTAAGTCAAGGAGAGTAGACACACACACACACACACACACACACACACACACACACACACACACACACAGAGAAAGAGAGAGAGAGAGAGAGAGAGAGAGAGAGAGATTTCAGCAAGTTCTGCTGGAAATGAGAGAGAGTGGGCGATCTTGGGGCTCACGGACTGTTGGTCTGTGACAAACATATGGCAGCAGATATTTGGTCTCGAAGACACTGTGGGGAGGGGTCCCAAGAAGGGGGGGGGGGGCATCACCAACAGATGCCAATGAAGGGTGGCACTTCTCTGGGCAAGTAGTGGGGTGCAGTACCTGCAGTGGAGGGTGTGGGAACCGCAAGGGAGGTGGAGGCGTGGGACTGGGATAAGGAATGGAGGAGGGGAAAGGGCATAACAGAGGCAAAGTTAGATGTCACAGACCCAGGGTGAAAACTGTCATATTTCTGATGAGCCTCAGTGCAGGTTAAATAATCAAGGGACTTTTATTTATATACCATCTCTTCCTTCTTATAAACTGGACAATCTGACAAGCATGGAGGGAGGTGATCATGACAATTAATGCTCACCAGAGGCATAACACAGGAGCTCCCCTCATAAAATGGGCGTCCAAATTCATGGTACAAATGGTGCACTGTACAGCGGGAAGACTTGTACCTGAAACGCAAACACTGAAAACATCTCATGGGTGGCAGGACGAACGGCTTCACGTCACACCAATAAACTATAACCTTGACTTTCTTTGGGAGGTTATCCCCTCAAGTGCCAGAATAAAGGTGCCGGTATAAAGGCGGTTGTCCTTACGGCCTTTCTGTACACGCCAAACAAAATGAAGCTGATATCGATGTGACTGTCCTTATGGCTTTTCTGAACACACCAAACAAAATGAATGCCTCACTGTTCCAGACTGGTTCAGTGTTCCTCGTCAGTTTGAAGGATGAGGTCTGTTTAAAAAAAAGATAATGTCCTGAACCATATTCAAAGACCAGTGAGGAGTAATGGACACTGGGATGTGACCAAGATGGTCTTAGACAAGAAAGGCCGCCAACTGAGAAAGCAGAAGTAGTTTTGATCAACAGCAAATTCAACTTCATATTACTCAGAGAGTTCACTTTGCCAAACAGAAAACCAGGTAGCAGGGAATGGTTTCACTCACAGCTGGCGAGCCTGGCCCTCTTCCCAGGGGGTAGTCGGGGATGTGAAGGGTGCAGGGTTGTAAGAAGCAGCATTAAAGGATTCAGTCCCAACTTAAGAGACAGCCATAAAAGAACAGCCAGTTTTTTGGTGCTTAATACATTTCATAAACTGAGTGCCCACACTGACTCCACCCATTCCAAACAGGGGCTCTCACCATGGGTACCATCCAGCTGCAGAAAGGGCATCTGACAGCAGCTATTTCCGGGAATTCTGATGCTCCAGAATGACAAGCACCCATTCCTGGGCATACGTAGGGAGGTAGCAGCTCAGATATCAGCAGTGTGATCCCTGTGTTTTAGGGGGCTCAACCACAAGGGTACATACCAACTCCACCACATCAACTGGTTGCAATGTTGGCTATAGCATAATGCGTCAAGGAAAGATGGAGGAGGCAGGAAGGCCATACACTGAAGACCCTGAGTAAAATGGTCTTCCCCAGTTGGTCACACTATAGAGACAAAATTTAGAAGGGGGTTGATCCCCAAAGGGGGGCTAGAAACACTGAAAAGGAAAAGTGGAAAAAAAAAGAGAAACAAAACCTTATGGGACAGCAGGCACCAGGAGGATAGCTGGGCCAATGTACTGAGAAAGGGGAAGGAACAAGGACAGGGCAAGAGGGTAACTGTGAAAGGAATGCAGCCCATGAAGGAAGAAAGTGCTGCAACAACTTGAGGGCCCACATGAACTCATGAGAAAGCCTTGAAGGCCCCAAGGTATGGAGGACCATTCTCTAGGACCAATAGGAGATGAGTTATGTTCTAACTGTAACCCAAAACAACCTGTGAGATAAAAACTGATGAATATAAATCAATTGGGAGCCTCAAAAGCTCCAGTCACAGAGTGTAAGTAAAATTTGATAGCTTCAAGCTGTGCCTTATGCCTGTTAAAAACACTGTAATGAGAACATTTAGAATAAGCCTGTTGGTTGTAGTTTCCAACCTAACCATATGATCAACTGTGGACTGTCCATCCAAGAACCCACACTGATAGGGATACAAAAGGCCCTACGATTTAAGAACCCAGCAAAATCATTGGCTTTTCAAGTAGTTTGCAGTGCTAAGCTGTCAGTAGCTGTCTAAAGACAGGGTTTTTGTTTGGTTTAAGGATTGGGACAATGGTACTATCTCTCCATATAAGGAGAAAATGACTTAATCAAACAGGGTTGGAGAACCTGAGCTGATGCAGTCTTTGAGTAACAGAGAGGTGCTCAATTATCTGATTACAAACCAGAGCCTGGGACAGTATTGTGTGACAAGTCAAGAGCATGAAGCAGTTCCCAGGAAGTGAAAAGTTAATCACATATTTGGCATGATGAGAGGGTAAAGTATATGGAGATGTCAAACTTGTCTCATGCACTCAAAATGTAGGCAGGGAAAACAAGACTGATGCTGCCGCTAAGTTCATCGTGAGGTGTTCAGAAAGAACCGACACATTGACAGAAACATAACCATGAAAGACGAGACATAGTGCTCCCAGCACTCTTTTTTTTACTGCCTTTAGCTAAATACCAAGCCTTAGTATGGAGGCTCTTAAAATGATAAGGGTGCTTTGTGAAGGGTGTAGTTTAAGACTTGCAGAACCTTTCGGCAATCCTGAATAATTGTTGCAATGTCTTTGTTCCACTATGGCATTCGCCGGCAGTGGTGGGGATTTGAAGAAAGAGGGAACAGTTCCAGTGGTGAGTTATCATGTGTGAGACATCTCTCACAAGCTCGACAATGCAATCTGCAGAAGAGAGGATGAAGGTACAGCAGAGTATACAACTGCCAAAAAGTAGTGATGCTAGGAAGGCCAGAGGGAAGGCACCCCTGTGGGAAGACCACAAACAAGATGGGAAGATGGACTATGAAAACACGTGCAATAATTAGGATCCACTGAAAACTGGATGGAAGCTGCACAAGACAGTAGATGCTGAAGGTAGCAGGATTTGCATGGTCCCTGATCGTATGTTAATTAAGTATGACTTTAAGGCTATCCTGGACCACTGTATGTTGCTAGTGAGGGAGGAACATCACCAAATATTGGTTCCAACACCAAGAATGGAGGCATCTGGTGCCACTGGGGTCACAAGAGTACCTTCCCACACAATTTTTTCCTTTTCTCTTTTACTACTTTTTGTGGTCGCATATCTTGTGGGGGATTATCCACTGTGGGCACAGGAACTCTAGTGCAGGCAATGTTGGAACACACAGTCAGTGGCTCGTGCAGCCACTAGCTAATGGATCACTGATCTGTGGCTTTCTGAGGAGACGGTTTCCAAAAGTGTGTCCCGTCATCAGTAGATACTGAATACGGCTCTGCTTCTCTTGCTGGTCATGGACAGTTGAGGTTCCCGAAGATTATGATGCAGGAACCATGAGAGAAGAGGGCCTGTCACCTCCATGGTCTAATATATTTTCATGACTACTGGAGGTCAGCAGTGAGAGAATAAATATGTGATATTGCTGACAATCTGTCCCTGAGACAGAATATAAATGATTGTATTTTTTCCGAGCTTCAAAATATGACGCAACTTGGATCATCAGTTCCTTGATTTTGCATTCCTTAATTACGATAGTACACTTTGGGGATATTCCAGAAGCATTGGCTTCTAAAGCACCACAACAAGAGTGGGAAATACAGCTTCATATCACAATGACAAACTACGATTTTGACATTCTCTAGAAGCTAATCCATCCAAAAAGTGAAGATGAACGCTCAGGTGACCACTCCGTTAACTGGCAGACCTCAGTATATTCAACATATGAAATGGATCCCACACTTCAAGTGATTGTGTTAGTTATCTACCAACTGTGTTAAGCCACAGCGAAAAATTATATCCTTTATCAGGTTTTAGATTTTTATGGAGTGCTTCAGTAGCAGGTACATCACCATTTTTTACAAAACGGTAATGCCTGAGACTGGAAGGAGTCACCATTTTAACTAAGATGGAACCAGTTCCAAACACATTTTCAAAATTCTCCACAAAGAACATTGGCTTTCTCTCTAGTAAGTACCCTCCATCTACCCGAGTGCAAACCATGAACTGAGGGGAGAAAATTTCTGCAAGCATTTTGGTTTCGCTTCCCTCACAAGTAGTGGCCACGGTGTGAAAGTTCTTAGGGTCAAAACAATCTGTACTGTAGAAGTCTGTCCAAAGACACTGCTGGAGCCTAGCAGCCACCAGCTGTGCCAAGTATCATCCATTATGCTGCCTACTCACAGTAAGGGGTTTCGCAACAGGTGCCAACCAACCAGAGCAATGGCCACATGGCTTATGGCCATTGCCCAGAGTCCTAGTGCTTCCAAACATCTACACCTACATGACTACTCTCAAATTCATAAGTGCCTGGCAGAGGGTTCATCAGACCACCTTCAAGCTTATTCCTCACCATTCCCACTCGTGAACAGCATGTGGGAAAAACAAAAGCTTAATCTTTCCACTTGTGCTCTGCTTCAATTTATTACAATGATCATCTCTCCCAGTACACATGGGCGCCAACAAAATATTTTCGCATTTGGAGAATAAAGTTGGTGATTGAAACACCATGAAAAAATCCTGCCATAATGAAAAACCCTTTGCTTTAATGATTGCCACCCCAAATCGCGTATCATCCATGAAACTCTCTTGCCTATTTCATGGTAACACAAAACAAGCTGCACATTTCTGAGCTCTTTCTATGTTCTCTGTCAATTCCATCTGGTGCAGATCCCACACATTGCAGCAATATTCCGGAAGAGAGCAGACAAGCGTCATGTAGGTAGCCTCTAGTAGATCTGTTCCACATTATACGTGTTATTCCATTCTGGATTTCCTCTGTTTAAAGAGTTAGTTGTGTTTCACAGGAACATTTTTTTGAATCTGTGCTGATTACTTGTTAATAAATTGTTTTGTTCAAGGTAATTGATAACATTCGAACACAGTATTTGTCCTAAAATTCTAGTGCAAAACGAAATTGGTGATATGGCTCTGTAATTCTGTGGATTACTCTAGTTCCTTTCTTATGTACTGGTGTAAGCTGCGTAACTTCCCCGTCTTTAGGTACAGGTGTTTGGCGAGTGAGCAGTTGTATAAGATTGCTAAGTAAGGAGCTATTGTATCAGCATACTCAGAAAGGAACTTAACTGCTATAGAATCTGGACCAGATAACTTACCTTTATTAACTGATTAAACTGCTTCTTTACACTGAGGATATCTGCTTCTAAGTTATTCGTGTTGACAGTTGTTATCGATCTGAATTCCCAAACATTTACTTTGTCTTCCTTGGAGAAAGAATATTGGAAAACCATGTTTAGTTGGTTGGATTAGAAGAGGGGGAAAGGGACCAAACTACGAGGTCATCAGTCCTTTATTCTGATTAAAACAAGCCGCAAGTGTGGGAATAAAATGAACGAGACCGACAACTCAAAACAGAATGAAAGAAAAAAACACAAGAACTATGAAGGGCAACAAACATGTAAATGGACAAAAGGGGACAAGAAGACCACAGAACCACAAGAAATGGGATGAAGAGATTAAAACAACAAAGCAGATCACCATGTCTGGCTAGAGAATAAAAAAGGAGAAGCCAGCCACTCTGTAACACATTAAAACCTCCGCCCTAGTGCTTCTAGGGTGGAGGACACAGAGAGACAAAGGACATGCACTAAAACTTAGATCAAATGATAAAACCTACCCTCACAAATAAAACTTGAAACTAAATCAGCCAATGAGGCATTATCAGATAAAATTAGCGGCAACAAGTCCGGTAACCCAAGATTTCTTCACCGGGCACTCAAAGTGGGACATGCACCAGAATATGGGCCACTGTCAACCAGGAGCCGCACCGACACCAAGCAGGTCTTCACGGCGCAGGAGGTAAGTGTGGACAATGCAGAGCCAAATGAGGACAACTGATTCCTTGCGAGAGGCCCGCACGGAAGACTTCCACACATTCATAGTCTCCTTAATGACACGCAGTTTGTTGTGTGTACTGTTATGACATTCTGTCTGGCAAAGCCAAAACCCCTATGGCGTAAGTCAGAACACAGATCAGGTTCAGAGATGTCCATCTCCAGAAGTGGTTTCCGTGTAGCCTGTTTGGCCAACCTGTCAGTAAGTTCATTGCCTGGGATGCCGACGTGTCCTGGAGTCCACACAAACACCACTTAATGACGGGACTGGTCCAGGGCATAGATGGACTCCTTGACAGACGCTACCAAAGGATGACGAGGGTAGCATTGGTCGATAGCTTGTAGGCTGCTCAAGGAGTCGGTACACAGAAGAATCGATTCCCCAGAGCATGAACGGATATACTGAAGTGCATGAGAGATGGCCACAGCTTGCAGTGGATACACGGCCGCCGTCGGGCAAGGAATGCTGTTCAAAATGGCCTCTGTGGACATAGGCAAAGCCAACATGACTATCAGCCATCGAGCCATTGGTGTAAACCACTTCATAACCTGGAACACGTCAAGAATCGAGAGGAAGTGACAGCAGAGAGCGGCAGGAGCAACTGAGTCCTTAGGGACATGCGAAATGTTCAGATGAATCTGCGGCCTAGGTGTACACCATGGAGGTGTACGTGGATGGACCTGGATGGGAGGTGGTAAAGGGAAGGACTCCAGTTCAGACAGAAGGGATCACACACAATCCACAATCGTTAGCACTGACCTGGGCCACTGATGCGGGAGATGAACCGCCATGGTTGGGAAAAGGAGATGGTAATTCGGATGCACAGGAGAACTACGAACATGTGCAATGTAACTAGCGAGCAGTTGTGCACGCTTAACCTTCAATGGAGGGACTCCGGCCTCCCCCAGGACACGGGACTCGTTTTAAAAGCTCCCATCGCTAGGCGATCACCACAATGGTGCACTGGGTTCAGTACACTCAACGCCGAGGGTGCCACCGAACCATGAATCAGACTCCCATAGTCAAGGCGGGATTGAACAAGGGCCTTGTAGAGCTGCAGCAGAGTAGAGCGATCTGCACCCCAGTTGGTGTTGGTGTTGCTCAGGCAGTGGAGGGCATTGAGGTGCTGCCAGCACTTCCACTTAAGCTGATGAAGGTGAGGTAGCCAAGTCAACTGAGCATCGAAAACCAGTCTTAAGAATCGAAATGTGTCCACTACAGTGAGTGGATCGTCATTAAGATAAAGTTCTGGTTCCAGATGAATGGAACGACACCGACAGAAGTGCATGACGAACGACTTGGTGGCCGAAAACTTGAAGCCGTGCGAGAGAGCCTGTGGAGCCACTCAGCAACACCAGTACTGGTGGAGCAGTACAAAATGCAGAAGTCGTCTGCATACAGAGAGGGTGATACGGACGGCCCTACAGCTGCTGCTAGACCATTAATGGCCACTAAAAATAGTGATACACTCAATACAGAGCCCTGCAGGACCCCATTCTTCTGGATATTGGGGGGGGGGGGGGGGGGGGGGGACTATGGGAGGCACCAACTTTGACAAGGAAAGTATGAAGAGACAGGAAATTCTGGATAAAACTCTGGAGTGGGTCTCGTAGACCCCACCCGTATAATGTGGCAAGGATACAATGTCGCCAGGTGGTGTCATATGTTTTGCATAGATCAAAAAAGACAGCAACAAGGTGTTGGCATCTGGGAAAGGCTGTTCAGATGGTAGACTTCAGGGAGACAAGATTATCAGTGGTAGAGCAGCACTGGCAGAAACCACCCTGGGACAGGGAGACAGTGGGCCACGTGACTCCAGGACCCAACACAACCACCGACACAGCATACATTCCAGCAGCTTACAAACAACGTTGGTGAGGCTGATGGGCCGATAGCTATCCACATCAAGCAGGTTTTTGCAAGGTTTGAGCACTGGAATGATGAAGCTCTCCTGCAATTGTGATGGATCTGGTTGAAGATGACAAGGTGATGGCACTTGTAATCAGATGAGCTGTGTCGGGGCAATGTGCAAGTGCACTGAGGAGCTCCCACTCCGTAAATGGGGCATTATAGGGCCCACTGTGGCGTGTAGTGAAAGAAAAGACTTTCCTTTCTATCTGCCATTTGAGGGTGTGAAAGGCTGGTGGGTAGTTCTGCGATTCAGAGGCTCAAGCATAGTGCTCAGCAAAGTGCTCGGCAATCACATTTGCGTCAGTACAAAGCACGCCATTGATGGTAATTCCAGGGCACCTGTTGGGGTCTGGTATCCAAAAAGAAGTTTGATCTTCATCCAGACTTGGGAAGGTGACGTATGGCACCCAATGGTCGACATGTACCTCTCCCAACACTCCTGTTTCCGTCGTTTTATAAGCCAGCATAAACGGGCATGGAGCCACTTAAGGGCTATCAGATGCTCTATGGATGGGTGTCACTTATATCACTGTAGAGCTTGCCAATGCTCTGTAATTGCCTCAGCGACTTTTGGCAACCACCAAGGGACTGTCTTTCACTGGGGGCACCCTAAAGAGCGAGGGATTGCATTTTCTGCCGCAGAAACGATTGTTGTAGTCACCTGCTCAACTATCAAATAGATGTTACAATGTGGGGGAGAGTCAACAATGACACCAGAGGTGAAAGTTTCCTAGCCCGCCTTGTTTAAAGCCCATCTGGGCAGCCGTCCGTGGGCCTGATGCCAGGGCAGTGACAGGAAGATGGTCGTCATGCGCTCTCCAGTGGATAGATGGGAGAAGTCCTGGGCTGCAGATTGATAAATCAATGGTCGAGTAACTACCTTGAGCCACATTGAAATGTGTGGTGGCCCCAGTATTTAAGAGGCAGAGGTCAAACCGAGACAGTAAAGTTTTGACATCTTTGCCTCTGACACTAAGCACAGTGTCACCCCACAAGGGGTTGTGGACATTAAAATCTCCCCACAGTAGGAAAGGTTTAGGGAGCTGATCAATCAGTGCAGCTACTACATTCAAGGGTACTGTACCACCTAGATGAAGATATACATTGCAGACAGTTATTTCCTGCGTCGTCCGTATTCTGACAGCCACAGCTTCAAGAGGGGTTTGAAGAGGCACAGTTTCACTACAGACTGAGTTTCAGACATAAACGCAAACTCTACCTGACACTTTATTATAGTCGCTACGGTTCCTGTAATATCCTTTATAGACACAGAGGGCAGGGGTCAGCATTGCCGAGAACGAAGTTTCCTGGAGGGCAATGTAGAAAGCAGGTGTAAAGTTTAACAGTTGCCATAGCTTAGCCAGGCGGTCGAAAAAACTGCCGCAATTCCACTGGAGAATGACATCATTGTGAGACTGGAAAGGCATGGAACATTCAATTCCCTTGTTCTTAGGGGTCTTCTTTTTCGATTTCTCGTGCTGTTCCTTAGGTTTTCCTGGCTGGGAGGACTTCACTGAATCAGTCTCCAGGACTGAGGATGAGTGTGAAGCCCTACGACCAGCTGCTTTTGGGCTCTTCAGCTGCTGGTTGGCTCAGAAGTGGGGTCTAAAATCCCCAGTGGTTGGCGGGTTGCTGCTCCCGAAGTAGGTGGTGCAGGAGCAACAGGAAGGGAAGTGCCCCCCACCATCAAGGGGGCAGGTGTTGTCTCCCAGTTCTGAGAGGCATTAGGAATTCAAGGAACTGATAGGGTGACAACCGTTCTCATAGCAGCGGCATATGAGGTGGTCATAGCCACAGGCTATAGGCGCTCAAATTTCCTCTTAGCTTCAGTGTAGGTCAGTTGGTCTACGGTCTTATACTCCATGACTTTCCTCTCTTTCTGTAAAATCCTGCAGTCTGCCAAGCAAGGTGAATGATACACCTCGCAGTTGACACAGATGGGAGGTGGGGCACATGGAGTATTGTGATGCTATGGACATCCACAATCTTGACAGGTGGGGCTGGAAGTACAGTGGGAAGACGTATGGCCAAACACCCAGCGCTTAAAGCACTGCATCAGGGGAGGCATATATGGCTTGACATCACAGTGGTATACCATCACCTTGACCTTCTCGGGCAATGTGTCACCCTCAAAGGCCAAGGTGAAGGCACCGGTGGCAACCTGGTTATCCCTCAGACCCAAATGGACATGCCGGATGAAATGAACACCTTGCCACTCAAAATTGGTGCGCAGCTCATCGTCAGACTGCAAAAGAAGGTCCCGGTGGAATATAATACCCTGGACCATATTTTAGCTCTTATGAGTCGTGATGGTAATAGGAACATACCCCAACTTGCCACAAGCGAGTAATGCCCGTGACTGGGCAGAGGATGCAGTTTTTAACAAAACTGACCCAGAGCACATTTTGTTCTAGCCCTCCACCTCCCCAAACTTGTCATCCAAATGCTCCACAAAACACTGAGGCTTCTTGGACATGAAAGATTCCCCATCAACTCTCGTACACATGAGGTACCGGGGTTAATAAGCTTCACTGCCATCCTTAGCCTGGTGTTACTCCCACAGTGTGGCCAGGGAGGGGAATGACTTGGGGTCATATTTCTTAGCATTTAAGTTAGACTTTGGCCACTTAGTGACTGCTGGCGGCAGACCACCAGCAAGAGACGATGTACTACGCTTCATGGCATGTCATCCGCCCTGATACCACCCACTTGGACCAGGGGCCCTCCCCACAGGCGCCACCCAGCCACAGTAAAGGCCACCTGGCAGGATGGCCATTGCCGGGTGCTCCGATGCCCCAAGGTGACAGGCATCTACTCCTTTACATACATGGGGAGTTAACGGCGTGTGCATCAGCAGAGCAATCCCTCTGTTGTCAGGAGGCTCCAACCATCAGGGTACATAGCGGCCCCATCACAATGGACTGACTACAATGTTGGATATGAGGTGCAAAGAAGTCCATGGTCATTGTTGGCACAAAAAGTGACACTGCATAGCACATGGTGGAAAATGCATCCAGGAACGTGTCCTCGCCCAAGAGACGGAGAATGGGCAGGACTGCAATGCAATGATGAAAAAGTAGGCCTAAAGATCTTGATGCATGATGGACACGATGCATCACGTAAAGCACCCTTCCCTATGCAGCTCACTCTTCGGGAAAATTATGAAAAATGGAGATCAAACCCTACAGGAGACCATCACCTAAAGGCCAAAACATGTGAGACTCCTTTTAGTTGCCTCTTATGACAGGCGGGAATATCTTGAGCCTATTCTAACCCCCGGACCTTCAGGGGGAAACCGTGTTTAGTAACTCCACTGTAGTTGTACTGTCATCGGTAGCATTACACTTGCTATTGCATAATGAAAATATTGATTTTGTATTGCCAGTGATCACAACCAGAATATCATCCAATTTTCTGACAGATTTTAAGACAGAGTTTCATTGTATAAAACTACTAAAGGCACCTTGCATTAAGTCTCTGCTAAATTTCAAGCTTGAGTAAAACATCACCAGTCTGGGAGATTTTACATTCTTATAAATTTGGCATGCTTTTTTGGCTGCTTCTGCAACAGTGTTCTGACCTGTTTTGTGTATCAGGGGGATCAGTACTATCTCTTAATAATTTATTTTATGTATTTCTCTCAACTGCTGCCCAAACTATTTCTTTGAATGCAAGCCACAACTGGTCTATGCTTACAAAGCCAGTTGGAAGGATTGAAGGCTGTCTTTTTAGAAGGCACCAAGCAAATTTTTATCTGCTTTTTTTTAAATCTACATATTTTGCATTTATTTTTGTGGATTTGGATGCTGTAGTGTTCACTCTTACTACAACAGCACTGTGGTCAGTATTCCTTTTATCTCTCATGATGATCCCTATTTGCTCAATGTTATTTGCTGCCAAGCAGTCAAGTAAGTTTTCACATTCACTGACACTTTTTGTGGGAGCCTAAACTAACTGTTCAAAACAATTTTCAGAGAAATCATTTAGTATGATTTCAGATGATGTTTAATGCCTACCACCAACTTTAAACACATATTTTCACCAATGTATCAAGGGCAGATTGAAGGCACCACCAACTACTATTGTATGCGTGGAGTACCTATTTGAAGTTAGACTCAAGTTTACTTTGAACTGCCCAACAACAGTATCATGGGAGCTGCTGGGGAGCAAGGGGGGGGGGGGGGGGGGAGGGGAGTAAAAGAACCAATTATTAATTTATTCTGGTTGTCAAGTGTAGCCCCTAGCTACACTAACCTACAGGAATTACATATTTCCATTTCACTACAAAATGAACTACTACTAACAGCAATAAACAATTCACCACCAAATGTATTTAATCTACCCTTTATAAACACTGTTACGTTCTAAATAAAAACTCCAGCTGAACTCATCTCCAGCTTTAGCCAGCTTTCATTACCTATAGTGATTTGAGCTTCAGTACTTTCTATTAGCATTTGGAGATCTGGCACTTTCCCAACACAGCTATGACAATTGACAATTATGGCACCAAGTGTTGCTCAGTCTAACCTCATCCTGTGTATGCCCTGCACACTTTCAGACTGATGCATTTCCGAAATTTCTCAAGAACGCCTAACCTGAAAAACTAACTATTTCACTCTACACAGACCCCACTACCCATGTAGTCACTTCCTGTTTGTAACGGTCCCCTGACCTATTAAGCAGGACGCGAAAACTCACTACCCTAATGACGCAAATCGAGGGATCTGCAGCCTACATGGTTGCAGAACCCTCTCGGCCTCTGATTCAGACCCTCTACCCTGCCCTGCATCAAAGGTCAACAGCCAGTCCTGCCGACGGTGTTAAAGAAGGTGAGCTCTGCCTTCATTTTACAAGCTAGACTGGCTAACTTTCCCACTTCTGACAGCTGCCTGAAACCAGAGAAAATCTCTTCCAATCCAGAGTGACACACATTAGCAACAACATGAGGCACCACCTGACATTAGCTGCACCCTGTGCTCTTCATGGAATCTGGTAGCACCCGTTCCACAACTGGGATGACTCCTCCCCAAATGCACACAGTGTGCACACCAGACTACGTCTCCTCCTTGGCAGCCTTATTCCCATATATGCCTAACATTGGAGTTCTCCACTACCAATAATCCCACCCTCTGTGACTGATCAGATCTTGCAGAGCATTTCGCTCCTGGTCTGTATCAAATATAGATAGTGCCTGAAACTTGTTCATCAGATGAACGGGGGAGGCCCTTTGATCAGTTCCCCGGATCTTTTGTTGCCAGCCACACTTTGAAACAATGTCCCACTCGAACGAGAGTGAGAGGTCAGCCTTAGTGTGGGCAATAACCACAGCAATAGATCGATCGGGGTGGCATGGGGGACATGCTGGACATCCTTTGGATTCCCATGTCCAGCCTCCCCCCACCCCCAGTGATGCCCCTGAATACAGGAATCACAGTCACTATCCATATTAAACCAGTGAAAACATACTGTTGCGGCCACATGTAGTAAGCACTGCTTCACGCAGTGGAGAGTGGCAAAACAGAGGCACGCCAGCGACCGAGGCGTTGCAAAGTAGGCAGGCACAGATAGCCTTACTGACAGCAGCAGTCTACCAGCAGGCTGATGCAAGGACGCACACAGACCGAGCGCCGAGCGAAGCCTGGAGAGTGCTGAGTAAAGGGAAGTGAGGCCAGCACGCTAAGTTACGCTGCAATATACTGCGGGAGTAATAACAAAAAGCTACCACCGAGGGTAAAAAACGTTCTCCTGCCGGATATAAATAGTGGAGCGCAGGCAGCAACAGACAGAAGCCATTAGGAAGCAGTTCGGATCTCAGGACAGACATGGTCCGTGTCCGAATGTTCAATCTTTGTAGGTGTTGATTCCGGAAGTCTGTTCCAGCTCGGAGAAGTCATCCGTTCGCCGCCAAATGTCAACTTCAGCTCTGGAGGTCGGCCCGAGTTCAGTCGGCACCATGGCTGACTAACTACAGCAAGAACTTCCAGCAGGACTGGCCACAGTGCGGTCTCGATCACAGGTTCCGCCGGGGACTGACGCCCAGACTTCACGGCAACCCGGCCCCATGGCGCGTGGTCCGTCCATGATGGGACCTTGTGGACATCGCGACTGATTGCTTCCCAGCCGCCAGTGCAGCAGGTGTCAGCAGCTGACCTCACGGCGACGTGGCTCTGTGGGCGTGCCATACTGGGGCGCTGAGTTCATCTCAACCACAGGGCATCCTGGCTTCAGCGGAGCACTGGTGGCCTGAGGCTCCCGAGTGAGATAAGCAGCGCGCGTTGCGCGCATTGTCAGAGAATCTACACAGCAGCAGCAAGGCAGAGGGATCCGCAGGGCTAGGCAGCAACGCCGAGGGAGAAATTGTAAAGAAAGTTCAATAAATAATTGTAAAACTCCACGCCATCACAGTCTTTGGCGCAGCCACTGTGTCTGCTGCTAACAAGTGGTGCAGAAGTCTTAACAATACAATCGACAGTTATTAAAATGTGGAACTGTGCCTGATAAATACACAACTCACACAAAATTTATGAATTTAAACTGAAAAGCACACCAAAAAAATCAAAATAAGTTGCTTTTTGCTAGAATCCGTGTCAACTCACAAACAAAACGGTGGGCTCTGCTGTAGGAACGGAAGCTACCACCTAACAGACACACACCTATCCCTCAGCATGCACAGTTAAATAACAACTCAAGTATCAACAGCACATACCCAGTGTAGTCAAGGGACCTGACAAAACTCCCACATGGACTGGTTGGGCTTTGGGCAACCTTCCCCAGACAGCTTGTACTTTATTTTAAAAAAAATTCAGGGAGGAGATCAAAACTAGATGCAAGGGACCAAATATAAGTTAGCCCAAATATGTGGTGTCAAAAAAGGGGATATGCCTAAATTTATGACCTATGAGCAAGCAAAGTTCCCAGCAGGGAACTTGTCTTAGAGACCATGTCTGAGAAAAGATACAGTCAAAGAGTAAGATTGCAGCACAAGAAAGGAAGAAGTACTGCAATTGCTTGGGGCCCTATGCTCATCATGTTTATAATCACAAAAGTGGGCACCTTCATTTTGGTTTTAGGTTCACACTATGTACTATGGACAGTGTTTCTTTTGATTTCTTATGAATCTGCTTTCCTCCCATGGAATGGTCAGGGAAAGTCTTGGGGCCATATCTTTCTTTTAATTTCTTCAGTGAGACCTGCTGTGTTCTTGCATCCATCAGCAGGTCATCTGGCATGTTGCTGGCCACTCCAAGCAGGTGCTTTCCCAATGGGCACTACGAAGTCATACCAAGGGCTGCCTAAAATGGTAACTGGTGCCTGGATCTTTGTGCCCCAGACTTGACAGGCACCTACTCTGGGGGCATATAAAGGAAATTTTCAGCCCTCGCAACAACAGTGCTCTCCCTGCAATGTAAGGGGAGAGGGACTACAACTGTGTAGGTACTACCCCCCCCCCCCCCCCTCTACAACTGATCAACTGATGGGTTACAGTTGGATTTCAGGTGCCTAATTTGATCATCTCAGACGAAAGGTACTTACAATATCATTTCACAGTGGGTAGACATGTGCCACTTTGCACTATCTACCCCACAAAGCCTATACCACTGAAAAATTTTGAAAGAATGGAGGTCAAACCTAGAAGTAGAAACCAGATACGAGTTAGTCAAAATGAATTAGGAAAAGAATATCTAAGAAAAAGGTAAGCAACTATTAGCAATGTCTATTACATAAGTCATGTTGTCAACAAAGATGTCATCTTACAGACAAGCTCAGGAAAAGAAATAACTTAAGAGTACAATTGCAGAACAGGAAAGGTAAGAGTACTGCAATGGCTAGGGACCCTATCCTTGCCATGCAAGTATTCACAAAAGTGTTGCAAGCTCCCTAGCGGACAGAAGATGGCAACCAGATTGATAAGGTTACTGCAACAAGTTCACACAATAGTGACTGCTCTGAGTGACTGTCTACAAACAAAAACATAATTATTCAACCTTCATCAACAAGACAAGTTCTAATCAATAGGTCCTATTTTAAGTGCAACTGTGAAGGTAAAGTGAAGTGCAAAAATGTACTCTGTTTCACAAAGGAAACTTATATGCTAGTGTTGAGCATAGCCAACACAAGAACAGCTTTAGATCACCAATTGCCATGAACATTCACAACTCATTCCTGAGGGCACCTGAATAAGGACAACCCAACCAGTTCAGGAAGGTCAGCTTAGTGACACTGATGCACAATTACAAACTATGCTCTGGAGGACTCTTAGTATTCAGACATCAATAGACACCTGCTTTACCTAGGAACATCAACAAATACTGGCCCACCTGCATCAATTTTCAGACACATTCAAGTTCAGACAAGGCAGACCAAATAACCCAAAATAAAATACCATTTCAACACAGGGGTCACCCCTGTACTCTCATCAAGTAAGAGTTCATAGAGTATGTCTCTAGCAGAACAACAAATGATTCAGAATGGAGTGGCGAAAATGCTGCAGAAAGCATTATTTAGCTGTCCTTGGAGCTCTCCTCTGGTCCTCATGAAGACAAAAGGTGGCACATGGAGTTTCTGCACCAACTACTCGTAGCTGAACAAAAATCAGCAAAAGGGTGTATACCCCTTGCCACAAATTCTTGGGCTGTCTGATGTAAGTGAAGTAGCTGCCCACTATGCATATGTAGTTTGGCTACTGACTGATCAAGATTTATGAGGCTGACAAAAGTTCTATGTTACGCTGTTTGATCTTTACAATGCTCAAACCACATTTGAATGCCTGGTAAACAACCAGCTTTGACATATGAAATGGGTTTTGGGTGAAATCTGAAGAATGTTTGTGCCACTGCACAACTGCGTTTAAACATACACATGATGCACATCTTCACCTGAAGCTGAGAAAGTGCCTCCTTGCCCCCCAAGAAATTAAAATCTTGAGGTATCTAGCTAACAGAAACTGATTCCACCCGGATCTAGAAAAAAATAGAGCCATAACTGATTTTCATCTTCTCAGCAGAGTAATGATGCAAGAGGTTTCCTTGGGAAATGCTCTTACTACAGGCAGTTCATAAAAGATTTCAGATGCAACGCATGGCCGTTACGGGGATTGCTGCAGGGAAATGCCAAATTTTCTTGGGGTCAGAAGTTAGACATATCTTTCTGTATCCTTATGGAGGCCCAGACATCTTCATCGGTCCTGGTACTTTTTGACAAGAATGCTTAGATGGAACTATACACTTATGCTACTGAATTTTGGGTAATTGTGCTATTGGTTATGAGATATATGCGTTTCCACCGCAAACCCAGAAAGATTGCTTACATCTCTGGAGTGCTCTCCAAGTCCTTTAGCAGAGTAAAGCAGCCATGCAGGTTCCAATCCTATTTATATGGCTCCCCATTCATTGCAGTAACTGATCACCATTTAGTATGTCACCAACGTAGTATACAAAAATAGGTGCAAACACGAGAGGCAAACCACCTTTCACAGAATCCAATGGAGGAAAATTACAACAACAGTTATAACCCAGACATCACCACAGCTGAATGATGGGAAGATCCGGCATTACTGAACATCACAGAGGCCTTAGAGAAGGAAGAAGCTGCCAAAGGCAAAGTAAGATTAATGGGCACGACATTATTTGGAAGGAATTACACACAACGGGACTGAAATGGTGGCTCACTCATCATGCCAGCTCATTTATGACCAGCCTCACTGAGGTATTTTCACAATACTCTGATATCATGCCATCTAGTATTTCTGAAGATCCTTGATAAAATAAGAAAGCTCTATCACTCTCCAAGTCCCTACCGATCTATCAGACATTATATATCCCATTGCAGTGAATGCTAACAATGCAAGCACATGCCTTAGTTACCCTCAAATCACCTGGTAGTGATTGCTTTGGAATTAACCTCCTGGGGATAAATGATAGTATCTCACACAGTATACTGTCATCAATGTCTTAATGACTGCTGAGGGTCCCGAAATTGCAAGGTTTCTTGTAGAAGACATAGTTTTGAAGTAGTATGGAGCACTACTTGTAATGATCTCCACTTGTGGAAAATTGTTTCAGTCAGAACTAGCATCAGATGCAATTTCACAATGAAATATTGTTCACAGGATGGCAAATGGCTACCACCTGCAGAAAAATAGTCTCAAGGAACATTTCATTAGTACATTGGCCAATAGGCTCATGATGTACACAAATGTCGAACAAGGATACTGGGATGCAATACTGCCTGTTGTGAACATTACATACAACACAACAAAGCAAGACAGCACATCTCATGCTGTTTTCCTGATGCACTGCCAAATGGGTTGAAACAGCAACGGATACTTTAATACAAATAATGTAAAAATAGTTATTGAGCAAAACATCTGATACCATTGCAAAATCTGTGAATATTTCATTGGTGCAACTCAGTAGCATATTCAGGTGTGACAAACACACTGCTGAGATATGGTCGCATATAACTAAACAGTGAGTATTACACACAATCTGGCATCCAGATGGAAGACACGGGACATAGTGGATGGATAGCAAATAATATTTACTGAAATGTGGCAGCAGAAAATCTGGTGCAGCCAGTATGATGGCCCACAGGTGTTTATGAAAACATTTTACAAAAAGTCCCCCCCCCTTCCCCCAATGTAGCAACAGTTTCGAAATAAACATTTACTGTATAACCATGATAATGCTCTCATACACTTCACTGTGATTCAAAGAAAATAAGGAGCATTTATTAGTCTTACCTATTGAATACCATGGTACAAATACCACCAAACATATGTGGGCCAAAGTAGTGTGTTGCGTGCTTTCCACAAAAAAAGTTACCCAAAATTTTGGCAACAACCATTCATCATGATACAGAAGAATGGAACTATATACCCTACAGGTTGAGAAATTTATGGAATACCTTTCTCATAATTAAATACTACAATAGTAGCAAAACACGGCTCAAAAATGCTTCTAGTTACATGGCTGGTATTTTTGGCAAGATGTATATACCTTTTGGGAGACTTCCAAAAACACAATGCCATGCAAAGCTGCTGTACTCTGAGCTCTTTTTGACAGTTTCTGGCACCCGTGAGCATTTCTTTTGAGTATTTTACATGTAGGCCTAATAGGTCAAAGTGTTACAACATTCTTTGGTTTGCATGAGTTGTACATCTGTAGAGCGAGTGCTCTTCATAAATGCCATCAGCCAAAAGTCTATGAATCCTTGTATACTGAAAGTGGAAGTAAATCCATTACTAATCAAAGAGGTTGTTCATTCAGTAGAAGAAAGCATAAGATCAAAGTGGGCCCACTTTAAAGCATCTACAAGTGACAAGTTACAATGGGTATCATCAATGGGCACATCAAATTACGCATACCAGAAATTATATTGTCGAAACAAAGGATATTATGCTTGAATGTGGTATATTTCCACACTTCTGACAATCAGCAACAGAAATAGAAGAAAAACTCACATTAAAATTAGGATGTAATTACCTGAAAACTGTCAGTGAGTTTAAGACATGGCTGGTCAAATTTTCACTGTGATTTATATGCTCAGTAACTGCTCTTCTCAAATTCTGAAAAGGAAAACCACAAAAACTAGACATGTGGGAATAGTGTAAACCAATAACAAATAACAGAAAAAATAATCATCCACGTTTTGTTGGCTCACTTAAGAATAATATTTATACATATATATAAAAAAAATATGCACACACACAGTGACGTATTGGTACAGTCTTCACACTGAAACCCACTGTTAAACAACAGCGGTCAGAAATTAGTATATCAGAAGAAAACGGCCAATAAAATTAAAAAAGTTCAACAAAGATGTTGCTGGGAGGAATGTAGTCTCCACAGAGAGAGTCTGTATAGAAGCCAAACTTTTAGGAAAGAGTAGTTATTAATCCAGATGTGTTGATACCCATATTTTAAATAGAATATATGTGGAATATTTGAAATAAGACTATTTTTGGAAACAGTATAGGCCTGTTAAAGGATGTCATACTCCGGTATCTCTGAAATACTTACACAAAAAGGGTCATGATGATATGGAAGAGCAACAGCATATCTCCTGAATACATAATTCAGTGACAAGAAGATTAGTCAGTAGCAAGCCAGAATGAAAAATGAAATTACAGCAAGCAGACATCAGCAGCCAAAACAATGATACAAAGAAAAATACAGCAACACTGCGTTGTAGTGCATACTGTCATCATAAAAACACAACTTTCTTGCCAACACAGTAAAGCAACAAAGTTCTGCAATCTGTCTGTAACAGTACGAAGAACATGGAAAAGGGTCGCTATGAGCTGAGGCGCCGTTAACAAGTTCGATCACACAGATTTCCTTCAATTCCACACGCATCATGAGAAAAGTGAGGATTCATTTGCACGCACACTCACTACATAACAACAATCTTTCCTTCCTATTACACTCATGTGGGGAACTTTAGCCGACATTTGCCTTGGCCTGTCAACAGCTATTTCTGCATGCATTTTCTCAAGTAAAAAACAACAGGTCTGTAACTTGTTCTATTGGGATGACTTGCATAACAGAAGGACAGTTGTTTATTTTCCAATTATTCCAACGATTTAAATATTCAATCATATGGAGTAATTAACAGCATTAAAATGATATTGTTGACGATTTCTATCTCACTATATGTCTAAGCTCTCTACTTGTATATTACCTGAGCGGCTGTAGTAACGTGGCACGGATTCAGCAAGTAGATCATCGTCCGCGTGGCAAATTTAAATCCTATTTCTATACCCCATATAAGACAAACCATAATGAGCAATAGACGTTTCCCTCCACGATCATTTCTTTCGTAGACTGATTTATCAGGTAAACTAATATTTCTGTAACCCTTATTAATCAAGAAACAAGCTATTCCAAAAGCCCACAATGTATCCAATAATTTCATTCGTGGTGACAAGAAGGCGATGCATTCTGGCCCGCCGTAGCTCAACACAGAAATGTCAACGCCGTCTGCCACCCACTCAAACATTTCTCCGTCTGCCGATAGACACCGGGTCACCGGCTATCTGACAACACAACTTTCTGCTACTACTATCAACATACCCGTGACGTCTTTGAGCCACAGATATGAGCAACCGGAGGAAAAATTGCTCGCCATCGACTTCGAATCTTCTGATGTTCAGCAAAATAATACAATTTGTCAGCAGCTGAGTCAGTATTGTTAGCAAATGATGTTAGCATTTTTATTAAAAGCTGCATCGGAGCCCTTTTACAGCTGACGATATCTGTATTAGTATTTGCATCTCTGACTGCAGAATATGGTTTACATACAATGAAACTAAAGTCCTGAAACAATAACCCTGCAAATTAGGGAGCTATGCCATTGAACAGGACATGTAATGGATTTGGTTAGATAATCATTTAAGATGGGAAAAACGTGCTGAACTATTGAAAAAAAGGTTGAGTATATACAGATATTTATAAAGATTGCTGAGAGAGCGATGATTCTGGAAACTGTAGCCTACTATGTGCTTCCTAAGCGCATATGCGTATCCTGTATTGTATGCTGTGATGTTCTGAGGAAATGCAAGTTTTGTAAAATAATATTTTAAAATTAAAAACGAGCAATAAGAATAATGGAAGGGGTTACCAATATTTCTTTATTCATCCTGTAAATCGTGATAGATATACAGTTTGTACAAACGATATAGTGTAAGTCAGGTTTGATATACTACATACAAGTTTATACATACAGTGATTTAGAAAACAACAGCCGATACACGCTGAACACCACTAACATAATTATAAAAATAGTAAGATGATTGAAAGAATAATATGGTTAAGAATAATTATATTGTTGGAATCGCCAGCAGAGTATCCGTAGACGCACAGTGAAGGATAGGATTTGTAGTCGACTTGCCTACAACAAATAATTGCATAGCCGTCCGGTATAATGTGTTAACGAAAAAATATTTATTCGCAAAACTCACAATGAGAAGAAACTAAAAAAAAAACAACAGAGAAGTAACAAAAACTAGGAGACTCTATAGTCTTACGGCAAAGATAAAAAAACAACACTTGACCAGAAAAAAACTCTCTCGCACTTTTGATATCACTTTGCACCAGACAAGAAAAATATCACTACCACCCAGCCCCCCCCCCCCCCCTAAAGTGCGGAGCCCCAGGGATATCTTGATACTTAAATTTTATTCGATGTCCAGCTCTGGTGTGCCTCGGGTGTCTCGGTGGTGGTGACGTTGTTGTTTGTGGTGGTGATTCACCTGTCTCGGATGATGTACTGAGCGGTGTTTCGGTATGCTCTGCGTCCATCATGTGTTGTTGCACAGGCGGGGTGTCAGAGGTTGGAGAGGATAAAACCCATGCTGGCTTGACACATTCAATCGATACCTTTGTCCGGACGCCATTGTACATTATGTCCACGGTATGCTTATTTCTACTCAGCACCTGAAATGGACCCGTATATGGTGGTTGTAAAGGCGATTTGACTGAGTCTGTCCGCAACATAACGTGATAGCAATCGTATAAGTCTTTGTGTACAAACACCTTACGGTTGCCATGGCGAGAAGGTGGTGGGCAATGTATATTTGTGCAGTGACGTTTTAGCTGCTGCACCCAGTGTGTGAGGCCCTCTGATCCAGGTAGTGAGGTTGGTACTAAATAATCTGCAGGAATCCGTAGCGGCTCGCTGTAAACCATCTCGGCAACTGATGCACCAATATCGGGTTTGTGAGCTGTCTGCAGGCCTAACAACACTAATGGTAATGCTTCCGTCCAGCTCTCTTGATGACACATCAATGCTGCTTTGAGTGTTCTGTGCCATCGTTCGACCATACCATTACTGGCAGGGTGATAGGTAGTCGTGTGGTGGCCTTGGAAACGGCGCATTTTGGATAGCTCGAGGAACAACGTAGATTCGAACTGACGTCCCTGTTCAGTTGTGACATGAAGGGGGCATCCAAAACGGGCAACCCACATACACAGAAACGTCTTCGCAGCAGTTTCGGCTGAAATATCGACTATTGGAGTTGCTTCTGCCCATCTTGTGCACCTATCTATGTCTGTAAACAAATATCTGTAACCCTCTGACTGTGGGAGAAGTCCAACCAGGTCCACGTGAACGTGTGCGAATCTAGCAGAGGTACCTTGAAAATCTCCAATATCAGCACGCACATGTCGTCCTACTTTGCTTTGTTGACAAGGAATGCAGGAACGTACAGAAGGCGCATGTCTCTTTTCATAGAAGGCCACACATAGCAGTCTGTCAGCAGCTTGATTGTAGCGTTGGCTCCTGGGTGCGATAGTGTGTGGACACTGTCGAATTCCGTCTTGCGCAATATTTCTGAAATGAATGGTCTTGGTCTGCCTTGAGAAAAGTCGCACCACAGCTTCAGCTTGGAGTTAGGCACCAGAATTTGCTCGAACTTCAGACCTGTAGACGGGTCGTTTAACAGCTGTCGTAGCTCTGCATCCTTGGTCTGTTCCACTGCAAGTTTATCATAGTCTATAATTTCTGAAATCCCGCAAATACGTGAAAAATAGTCAGCCACTAAATTTTATGCGCTTCTTAAATGGCGTATATCTGTCGTGAACTGACTTATGAACTCAATATAACGGAACAGTCTTGGTGAACACTTATCACTGGTGTTTTTAAAAGCCGATATTATGGGTTTGTGGTCTGTAAACACAGTCACTGGTCTAGCCTCTATTTGTGAGTGGAAGTATCGAATTGCTTTGTAGATCGCGAACAATTCTCTGTCATGCGCGCTCCACTTCTGTTGTGCAGTCTGTAACTTTTTAGAGAAAAACCGTAGTGGTTGCCATTGTCCTTCTACACGCTGGTGCAGCGCCGCCCCTATTGCTGAGTGCTGCTCAGTTGGAGCCACCGGTATCTGGTATTATGCTTTCTTGCAATTGAGGACGCTAAAAATTTTCGCGCCGGCCAAAGCACATGTGAAGTCCTGTATACACTCCTGGAAATTGAAATAAGAACACCGTGAATTCATTGTCCCAGGAAGGGGAAACTTTATTGACACATTCCTGGGGTCAGATACAGCACATGATCACACTGACAGAACCACAGGCACATAGACACAGGCAACAGAGCATGCACAATGTCGGCACTAGTACAGTGTATATCCACCTTTCGCAACAATGCAGGCTGCTATTCTCCCATGGAGACGATCGTAGAGATACTGGATGTAGTCCTGTGGTACGGCTTGCCATGCCATTTCCACCTGGCGCCTCAGTTGGACCAGCGTTCGTGCTGGACGTGCAGACCGCGTGAGACGAAGCTTCATCCAGTCCCAAACATGCTCAATGGGGGACAGATCCGGAGACCTTGCTGGCCAGGGTAGTTGACTTACACCTTCTAGAGCACGTTGGGTGGCACGGGATACATGCGGACGTGCATTGTCCTGTTGGAACAGCAAGTTCCCTTGCCGGTCTAGGAATGGTAGAACGATGGGTTCGATGACGGATTGGATGTACCGTGCACTATTCAGTGTCCCCTCGACGATCACCAGTGGTGTACGGCCAGTGTAGGAGATCGCTCCCCACACCATGATGCCGGGTGTTGGCCCTGTGTGCCTCGGTCGTATGCAGTCCTGATTGTGGCGCTCACCTGCACAGCGCCAAACACGCATACGACCATCATTGGCACCAAGGCAGAAGCGACTCTCATCGCTGAAGACGACACGTCTCCATTCGTCCCTCCATTCACGCCTGTCGCGACACCACTGGAGGCGGGCTGCACGATGTTGGGGCGTGAGTGGAAGACAGCCTAACGGTGTGCGGGACCGTAGCCCAGCTTCATGGAGACGGTTGCGAATGGTCCTCGCCAATACCCCAGGAGCAACAGTGTCCCTAATTTGCTGGGAAGTGGCGGTGCGGTCCCCTACGGCACTGCGTAGGATCCTACGGTCTTGCCGTGCATCCGTGCATCGCTGCGGTCCGGTCCCAGGTCGACGGGCAGGTGCACCTTCCGCCGACCACTGGCGACAACATCGATGTACTGTGGAGACCTCATGCCCCACGTGTTGAGCAATACGGCGGTACGTCCACCCGGCCTCCCGCATGCCCACTATACGCCCTCGCTCAATGTCCGTCAACTGCACATACGGTTCACGTCCACGCTGTCGCGGCATGCTACCAGTGTTAAAGACTGCGATGGAGCTCCGTATGCCACGGCAAACTGGCTGACACTGACGGCGGCGGTGCACAAATGCTGCGCAGCTAGCGCCATTCGACGGCCAACACCGCGGTTCCTGGTGTGTCCGCTGTGCCGTGCGTGTGATCATTGCTTGTACAGCCCTCTCGCAGTGTCCGGAGCAAGTATGGTGGGTCTGACACACCGGTGTCAATGTGTTCTTTTTTCCATTTCCAGGAGTGTATTAGGTAGTGGGTATCTATCTGGAATGCTTCTTGGAGTTTAATGCTCGGCAATCCCCACATGGTCTCCATGATCCATCTTTCTTACGTACTAAGTGTAGGGGTGAAGAGTGAAGACCACGGACTGTCTGACCGGCGAATTATTCCCGACTGTAACATTTCCTCGAATATCGCCTTTGTTTCTGTCAATCTCTTTTGTGCGATTCTACGTGCTAGTTGTGAAACTGGTTGTCCTGGCGTGGTACGAATATAGTGAACCATGCTATGTTTAACTTCTTTTGACTGTCTGTCAGAACATCTCCGATTCTTCACTTCGTCATGTAGCTCTTCGGCTACAGAGTTGCCAATCGCCTGTAGGTTCTAACAAGTTGTATACCCTTTAGTGCTTGATATTGCACTGTTGTCTGTCAGATTTAACAAACGTTTTCCTTGTAAGTCGACCGCCAACTCGAAATGTGCCAGAAAATCAGTGCCCGGTTCTGATATACCAGCTATCACAAAAGACCAGGTAAACTGTTTGGAAAAACCCACATCAATCTTGCACACTTTACATCCGTATGTGTTAATCACCGAGTTATTCACTGCCTTCAAACGTGACTGTATGTCGTTTTCGTTGTGTGGTGCATGGCTGACAGGAAGCGAACTAATGTCTGACCTGGTATCCACCAAAAACCTTGTACCCGTAAGTACGTCTGATACATACAATCTTTTCGAAGCAGGAGACATATGTATTGACGATTGCTGTCACTGACATGAAAACACTGCACTATTTCTGTACATACCTTGGCTGTCTGAATAAGCGCACGGTTATGTACATCTAGTAGCATCTCTCCCAAAACGTTTATGGTACCAACGCACCTTACACTCGTCCTCTTGTTGACTTCGTATTTCACGCCCAACCCGGTCTCTCTTGCGCTTAAAGATAACTTGTGGTCGCTGTAGCATGCGTAGCTGCGTTCGCAAATCCTCTATTGCAGTTTTTAAATCTCTAATTTCGTTTGAACTTTTTGTTGTTTGTCGCGTTGCGACCGCGGCACAGTTTACTGTTATAGCGTCAGTAATGGTAATGGTAGTTATCGTACGTGGCATCTGTCGACGTCATTGCGACTGTTGCAGTAGGCTCGTGAGTCTCGTAGATTCTGTCTGCAGCGAGCAGCAGTTTGTCAACTGATCTTTCGTCGTATATAGCTAGTGTAGTTCTTACTTGCGTTGGTAGCTGTTGTTGCCATACGTGGAGTAACAGTCTATCAGAGACTGTCGAACTATCTACCAGGCTGCATAAACGACGCCAGTAATCTGATGGGGACCTATCTCCCCGTTTCTCTTGGTACATTACGTGTTTGACTCTGATGTCGACTGACTTCACACACCGAGAAATTAATTCTTCTTTTAGAATACAGTATGCTCCTTCTGCAGGCGGGTTCACTATAACGTCAGATATCAAAGCCAAGGTCTGATGGTCCAAATTACATATCACCAAGGTGAACTTCTTGTGATCACTGACTATTCTTTGTTGTAGAAATATATTTTCGATTACCGCGAACCATGTGTGTGGCTGAGAAGGCATAAATGGGGGCGCTCGTAATTGCAACCGTTGAGTTGGTGAAGCGTTGAAACCAGTGGGTAGTTCCATTGCTGTTACTTGCTGTGGTTGTGCTGCAGTAGTCTCAGTTTCTGATGATGTTGCTTTGCTGGTGTGTGCCATGGTTGTTGAACCAACGTCATTCCTTTGGTCCGGTATATGCTTGAAGTTCATATCTTTCGAAATATGCAACTGTAAAGTTTCTATCTCATTCTGAAGCCTTTGATTTTCTTCCGTTATCGAACCGTATCGTTTGTCGTCGTCGTTCATTGCTTTTGCAGTTAATGTCCGACGTAGCTAACGAAAGGCTTAAAGTTCCTTAATCGGAGGTCACCAATTATGTAGGCGACTTGCCTACAACACATAATTGCATAGCCGTCCGGTGTAATGTGTTAACGAAAAAATATTTATTCGCAAAAACTCACAATGAGAAGAAACTAAAAAACAACAACAGAGAAGTAACAAAAACTAGGAGATTCTATAGTCATACGGCAAAAAAAAAATGGTTCAAATGGCTCTGAGCACTATGGGACTTAACATCTATGGTCATCAGTCCCCTAGAACTTAGAACTACTTAAACCTAACTAACCTAAGGACATCACACAACACAGTCATCACGAGGCAGAGAAAATCCCTGACCCCGCCAGGAATAGAACCCGGGAACCCGGGCGTGGGAAGCGAGAATGCTACCGCACGACCACGAGCTGCATACCCTACGGCAAAGATAAAAAAACAACACATGACCAGAAAATAACTCTCGTGCACTTTTCATATCACTTTGCACCAGACATGAAAAATATCACTGCCACACATTATTCTGTGGCAGTGCGCACAAGGGACAGATTGTTTATTCTTTGATTATATATAATAGTTATGTTGTTATTGATTCAATGTTAATATGAGCTTTTCGTTGCAATAAAAAAATAAAATATTATAGCCTAACTACTTCGTGAGTCTTTCTGAAGATTGTAATAAGTAGTATGTGGCTAAAATGTGATCAATTACAATGTATTTTCTTGGTGCTTCAAAAACTGAGAAACAGAATAGAAGCACTGGTCAAGCAACTAGCCTTTTAGTTTCACTTTAAATTTAGGTAAATTTTGTGCCTCTTTCAGAAAGAATGGCATGTGGTTATATAACCCAATGCCAGTATGATACACTCCTCCCAACAAGTTTTTGTGCTTACTGAATTGACATGCAGGTAGTACTTCTGTCTAGTATCATGAGAGTGCAAATCACTATTACGCTTGAAGATATTTCCTTCTTTTAATATTCTTAGTTTCATGAAAATTAGTACTTCATAGATGTATAAACAGGATGGGGCAGTATACTTAGACTCTTAAATATTGGTGTACATGGGTCTCTGTATTTAGCACGTGTTGTTATTCTAACGATCTTTCTTTGTAGCCTAAATGTTTTTCTGCTAGATATGAAGTTCCCCCAAAAGATAATTCCATACATCAGTAGTGAATGGAAACTGCCATGGTACATTGTGACAACTGATGCATGACTTGTATTTTGTGAGAGGATTCTTAGAGCATAAGAAAGTGTATTTAACATTTTGTTAACATTATTCATGTCTGCCTCCTATTTCAGGTTATCCTGGATATGCATACCTAAAAATTGTATCACATTCACAGACGAGACAGTTTTTACATCAATGCTGAAAATTGATGTTGCTGTGTGGAGTTTCTGTGAAGTGTGAAAATTGACTGACACAGTTTTTTCGAAATTTATTTTTACTTTATTTGTACTAGGCAACGGCCTTGCCACAGTATATACACCAGTTCCCTTCAGATCACCGAAGTTAAGCGCTGTTGGGCGTGGCTGGCACTTGGATGGGTGACCATCTGGGCCGCCATGCGCTGTTGCGATTTTTTGGGGTGCACTCAGCCTTGTGAAGCCATCTGAATAGCTACTTGATCGAATAGTAGCGGCTCCAATCAAAGAAAACCATCGTAACGACTGGGAGAGTGGTGTGCTGACCATACACCCCTCCTATCTGCATCCTCAGCTGAGGGGGGACACGGCGGTCGGATGGTCCCGATGGGCCACTTGTGGCGTGACGATGGAGTGCTTTTATTTGTACTGAACCATTGTGTTAAATCTTGTGTTACATCTGCAGCTGTTTTTTGTAGGCTTTCTTCATCATATGACTCAATTAGGAGATTTGTGTCATCTGCAAAAATTGCTGTTGTCCCTTTAGTTAATTTTTCTGATAGATCATTGATATAAAGAATGGGGCCAAGGACTGACCCTTGAGGGACTATGTATCTAATTTTTTGTTCCATTTCTATAAAAATTAGAAATTTAATGCATTTTTGCATCTTTGTATTTTATTTGACTGATCTGTTGACGATCATGCAGGTAAGAGTGGAGCCACCTCTTTGGTAGGCCTCATATTCCATAATTTCTTAGTTTCTTTAACAGTATGTCATGATAAGTTACATCAAAAGCTTTACTAAGGTCAAGGAATATACCAGAAACATATGTCTTATTATGTACTGCAGTTAAAATTTCATCTAGAAATTTAAAAATAGGTGACTGTGTTGATTTTCCATTTTTAAATCTATGTTATGTTATGTACATGCCCAACAACACTGATATAGGCATATAGTTTACAGCCTCATATTTGTCTCCTTTCTTGTACATTGGTGTTACTTTTGTTGTTTTCAGATTTGTCAGGAATATACCACTCATGAATGATGAGTTGAAAATATCTATTAATGATTCTGTGATAAATACTGCACTTTGTTTCATGATAATATATGGTATTTCATTAACACCTGCAGAATATCTATTGGCGAATCTTTTATAATCATAAATAACTCCTTAGGTGTTATAGGAGACAAAAACAGAGTTATTGAATAAATATTTCAAACTGTATGTAGTGCATTGCTGTCTGTCTGTGAGCTGCAATATTTAATACAGAGGTGTTGTGATATATTTGAAAAGTAATTGTTAAATTTATTAGCCACTTCTGTGGCTTCAGTTATTTCATTGTTATTTTCATGAAGTTCTATCTTGTTGTGGTCTAGTGATGTAGTACCTGTTACTTTTTTGATGACATTCCAGGTTGCTTTAGTCTTGTTGCTGTAATTTTCTATATGTTTGTCATTTTCCATCTTCTTTTCTTTCGATATAACTTTCTAAGAATTCGTTTTTATTGTTTAAAATAATTAATAAAAACAGTATTTGTGGTTTGCCTTGAGTATTCATATAAGTTTCTTTCATTCTGACACGATATTATTGTTGCTGCTGTCATCCATTTATTTGGACCATGCCTGGAATTTATTATTGATGTTTGTTTAGGAAAAGCTACTTCGAAAAAATCTTTGTACATGGCCATAAATTTATCAAACTTATCGTCTGTGTTGTGTGACCTATAAACATCATTCCAGTTTGCTCTTGCCAAGAAAGAGAAAAAGTAATCTACATTTCCATTCTTGAACTTCCTTATATTAGCTCTAGTTTTTTTTTTTTTTTAGATTTTCTGTTTCCTGGAATAGCTATTGCTAGTATCTGGGCATGGTGATCACTAAAACCAGTGTTTACAATTTGTGTGTTGCAGGTATGTTTATCTGTATTTACAAAAACCTGATCAGTGTTTGTTGCATAAGTACTAGTTATACGAGTTGGGTTAGTTACAGTTGGTTTTAAGTTAAAGGACTTCAGCAGATCTTTAATATCATCTTTAAATTTATTGGGTTTGGAGAAATACACGTTGAATTCTCCACATATGAGAGTATTTTTCTTGATGATGTTAAAATTCTCTAACAACTTTTCCATACTATTAAAAAAAAACTTTTTTATCTCCATCTGGTGACCTGAATACACAGTTGATAACTGCATTTTGATTTGGCAGTTCTATGTCTCTGTCTCTGAATCAGCTATCAAATTTTGTTATGTTATTGAATTCTATATTTGCTCGGACATATGTGCAGCTGCCACCATACCTGACTATTTTCCTACAAAATGGGTCTGCTGATTTGAACTGAGGTAGGCGTGTCAGTTCTAATCAACCACTGCTCAGTGAAACATAAAACAGAATTATCATTCAAATCGTTTAGCAAGATTTCTATTTCATTCAGCTTATTGGAAAAAGACTGACCAATGTAGTGGAACAATTTAAAGTTTGAACTAAGGATTTTAGTGAATCTTGCTTGACTACTTACATCTTTTTTCATCTAGCATTGCTAGCTGTAAAAAATCGTCCTTGTTTCGAGAGGCGGGTGATGTCTTCCTGCTAGATGGGTCTTGCCTTTCTTGAGCTGTGGTGCTTCTAATTACAATCCACTTGCCAACGAGCATTTTTTCATTTTTGGCACTTGTGTCTCATTGGCTTTCGTACTGTATTTATTTTGTTGAACCATTGATGTCTTCCGGCAGACTTGTTGCTTCAAAGAGGAATGTTCCTGTTTTACATAACTGCCAATTTTAATTAATGAAGAAAGCCTATTGTGTACTTGCTCCTTCCTCTGTCTGTTTAAGTGAAAACTGTGTTGTGTGAATTTATCATGTGACAGTCTTTCCATTTCAAAGTTTATAGATAGTCCGCTTTTGTTGTACGATTTCGAAAAGTTAACTCTTTGCAGGAAAATGATGATATACCATGCTGATTGTCTTGTTTATATATTTTTTGTCAAATCTTTTGGGAATTTGGTGTAAAATAACGTTGGTCTTATTATTGGTTTGGAGAACGCTTGGGAAGACGTTCTTAATGCCTTCAAGAATGTTGTTTTATGAGTCTTCAGTGTCTTTTGACTCAGTCATTAATATAACAGTATCATTCTGAGTGAAGCATTCTGCTAATTTATCAATTCCACTAAAAACTTAGCGGAGGGGAGCATTTGACTTAATAAAACTTTGAATGTCATATTCTGAATCGAGTTTTTTTTTCAGAATGCTTCTAAGGTACCTCCTTTGACTGCCACCCAATATTAAAACTTCTGGCTTCTGTACTGTATTCTTCGACTCATAATTTTGTTTCGCATTTCTGTATGCTTTATCTTCCAGAACACTGTGTCATGAAAAACAGTTTCATTTTCGTCAGTTGTCATGTAAACACTGCCTTTAGTTAAACTTATATGTTGCACTGCAATCTTGCTAGCTGGCATCAGAACAGTAGCTTTATCTGGAAGTACATTTAATTGTTCTGATGTGTTTTTTCTCAATGGCATTATTACTGAGCACGCATTTAACATAAATTTGCCTTCACTTGTGATTTTAAAGTACCTGTATTTGACGCACTTCTCACTGGTTGTCACTTTTCACTGATTGTATATTTGCTTAATTTTTGTTCTAACTTACTTACTTTCGCTAACAGGGCATCTCTATGCTCATGCAGTACTTTAATTATTTCGTCTTTCGATGCTGAGTCTGTTATGAGTTTTTATCGCCTTGTGGCACCAGAACACAGTTCTTCGATTTCGATTGCGCAGACATACCTATACCATTACTTACTTTACCAGCACACAAGAAGCACAAATTGTCTATTTCGCCACCATTTTTAGACACTTTGCACATAATAAACTGGAATTTATATCGATTTTCGTGAACTGAAAATTCGTTATGATTCTGCTGTGTGCCACCTCGAATCACGCAGAAACATAAAGAAATTAAAACATTAAGTCTACCAGGATTATATATAGGGCGAATATAAACTAGGTAAAACCCATCAGGATGTGGTTTCTGACTACAAAGAAACAAAACACGTTTACATTAACATACACTTGGAAATGGATAGTGAGTCTATTTTAAAGCAATTAGTACTGGTACATTAAATGTTATTAATTTATTATTTATTACTTTATATTTATGAAAGTAGATAATTCTGACGAACAATAATATTCTATAAATGTTAGCTTGTGTGACTGCAGCTAAACTGAAGCACAACGGTTAGTTATTCATTCTCAGAGCAAACTGAGACGATTTTTGTCTATGATCAACGATGTGGAAACGGTTGAGATGCCACAGTGATTTAATAAGTCACCATGACAGACAGCGCCACACATATCATGAAACACTTGCTTTGATTTTAATGTGTCTGATTAAACATGAGACCTTCCAAAGATATGAACAACCAGCCCTGGAACAACAGATTCTACACGATATTAAATCAACTAACTTACTGTTCTTTTATCCATGCTGGGTCTTGTGAACTCGTCAACTGTTAATGAGTGTTGGTGAACAGCGCAACCAGCCACAAATGCTTTTATCTTTTGCATGTTATACCTCTGAAACTGCATGTTGCCCTAACAGATATAAGCATTTTAAAAATATTTCTGGCTGGTTGCATTATTCACCAAGGAGTACCTTGATTTTTCTCATGGAGGGGTGTCTGAAAGAGGATGTGAACTACTTTCTGATGTGAGAACATTGAATAGCGCGATTGTGTAGCCGCTGATGCTATTTGCCTACAGCCTAGAACATTCGAAAGAGTGCGATATTCCATGATTCGATGAGGGGGATGCTTTTATTGTATCCCATGGCAACCGCTTTGAACATATATCGTTAGACAGAAAAAGTTACTACTATTTAAAGTGTAATGTAAAGCACTAGCACTAATTGCTTCATTGCAGGCTCACTGGTCAGTTCTGGGCATATGTTGATATGAACTTTCCTCTCCCTTTCCCTGTCAGAAATTACTTCTTGAAGTCTGTCCCATTATTTGTGTGTATGTGTGTGTGCACGTGTGCGCGCGCACTCGTGTGTGTGTGTGTGTGTTTGTGTGTGTGTGTGAAACTTTGAGTTACATAACAAAAGAGGTCATTTTCAGCATTAAGTAATAAAGTTCAAAATTGTGAAACTAGAAGTAGGAATGATTTCATGGAGAGGTACATAGTAAGACTATCTATCAGAGAAGAGTGCTATATAAGCCTAAAATATAGTCAGGTACACGAAAAGCTGTTGAAGTGAGTTTGTGAAGTAGTAATAATATGAAATTACATACGTGACGAGGTGTGAGTGGATTAGCATCAGTGTTTTGAGTATGAGTGTGTGTGTGTGTGTGTGTGTGTGTGTGTGTGTGAGAGAGAGAGAGAGAGAGAGAGAGAGAGAGAGACTCTATAAGCCATTAAATTTAATTAAGAACACAAGATTTTATAAGTAATTTTACATAATTAAGACAGAAATTTGTTTCCAGGTTTCGTCTCTATTCTGTATAAATCTTTCTAAATGATTCAATAAATATTGATATTATTACTACTAATAAATCTTATCAAGGTAAATTATTTGCCACACTAAAAATTTTTTTCAAAGCAAATGTAAACATTACTCAAAATCTGTAAAACCATCAGAAAATATCTATATTCTGGAAGCAAGATGTCTGTTAAACAAAGGGAAATGTGGATTAAGGCTAATTCACACTGGCTGTCATAACACTGTCACATCATGGAAATGACACATCAAGGTATACTCACACTGTCTGTCATGGCATGGCATGTCATGTCAGTTCAACTCATATGATGTCAACTTGTTTGGCTATCTTCGACAGTTTTCTTTGGGGGAACTGCGAGTTTGCAAGATGATTTTCAATTACTTTTATGCATGAAATGCACATACACCACACTGTAGCTTATATATGTGTATGCTGGAGTTCACAATTGTACAAAAATGACATTTATTGGACTCAAATCGTTTACAGCGTGCAGGGCTATTTTGTATATTTGAGAATGAAAACACAAGGGCAAAACGATGGAAAAAGGAGTGTGGATCTGAAAAATATCATTAAATCGTACAGAAGGGGAATTTCACAACTATACAAGGAGTCAAGGAAGAAGAATCTGCATTTTGTAAGTATTTTAAAACGTTGAAGCCCCAGGGTTTTTCATTTGTAATGTCAAATTGCATGCAGAATTACTAAAAGAAACACTGTGTTATAAGCTGTCATCACGTACCATGAAAAACTGGTTTGTTTAAGCTTAAGTTTAGTTGCCAGCCTAGTAAAAATTATTGTGCATTAGTCATATGTCGCTCAATAACATTCCCTTCAAGGTTTATCAATTTTCGGTACACCTTGCATTTGGCTTTTAATAGTTTAAAAGTCTTATATGTAGTGGGGTCAGCAAGTCAAACCACGTAAATATTGACCACTGACACTTGCAAAACTGTTTCACACACACTCCAGAGAGCTGCTTAACAATAAATAAGCCTGACACAAACACATACCCAAACAAACAACTCTAATACATTACTTGATGTATACGCAACCAAAAAAAAAAATGTTTTGCCACTGTTGCAGTGTCTGAAGATTTCAGTCCACTTCTTTATGAAATATTACAAATGCCTGACAACATGCAAATAAATTCCACTTACTAATCAGTGTGATTCTACCCATACTATATGTTTCACTACAAACTGCAGTCTTATGAGTCCATTTTATTTTAAAATATTATAATGGTACTGGTATGTACAAAAATCCACTTTATACACTCCTGGAAATGGAAAAAGAACACATTGACACCGGTGTGTCAGACCCACCATACTTGCTCCGGACACTGCGAGAGGGCTGTACAAGCAATGATCACACGCACGGCACAGCGGACATACCAGGAACCGTGGTGTTGGCCGTCGAATGGCGCTAGCTGTGCAGCATTTGTGCACCGCCGCCGTCAGTGTCAGCCAGTTTGCCGTGGCATACGGAGCTCCATCGCAGTCTTTAACACTGGTAGCATGCCGCAACAGCGTGGACGTGAACCGTATGTGCAGTTGACGGACTTTGAGCGAGGGCGTATAGTGGGCATGCGGGAGGCCGGGTGGACGTACCGCCGTATTGCTCAACACGTGGGGCGTGAGGTCTCCACAGTACATCGATGTTGTCGCCAGTGGTCGGCGGAAGGTGCACGTGCCCGTCGACCTGGGACCGGACCGGACCGCAGCGACGCACGGATGCACGCCAAGACCGTAGGATCCTACGCAGTGCAGTAGGGGACCGCACCGCCACTTCCCAGCAAATTAGGGACACCGTTGCTCCTGGGGTATCGGCGAGGACCATTCGCAACCGTCTCCATGAAGCTGGGCTACGGTCCCGCACACCGTTAGGCCGTCTTCCGCTCACGCCCCAACATCGTGCAGCCGGCCTCCAGTGGTGTCGCGACAGGCGTGAATGGAGGGACGAATGGAGACGTGTCGTCTTCAGCGATGAGAGTCGCTTCTGCCTTGGTGCCAATGATGGTCGTATGCGTGTTTGGCGCCGTGCAGGTGAGCGCCACAATCAGGACTGCATACGACCGAGGCACACAGGGCCAACACCCGGCATCATGGTGTGGGGAGCGATCTCCTACACTGGCCGTACACCACTGGTGATCGTCGAGGGGACACTGAATAGTGCACGGTACATCCAAACCGTCATCGAACCCATCGTTCTACCATTCCTAGACCGGCAAGGGAACTTGCTGTTCCAACAGGACAATGCACGTCCGCATGTATCCCGTGCCACCCAGCGTGCTGTAGAAGGTGTAAGTCAACTACCCTGGCCAGCAAGATCTCCGGATCTGTCCCCCATTGAGCATGTTTGGGACTGGATGAAGCTTCGTCTCACGCGGTCTGCACGTCCAGCACGAACGCTGGTCCAACTGAGGCGCCAGGTGGAAATGGCATGGCAAGCCGTTCCACAGGACTACATCCAGTATCTCTACGATCGTCTCCATGGGAGAATAGCAGCCTGCATTGTTGCGAAAGGTGGATATACACTGTACTAGTGCCGACATTGTGCATGCTCTGTTGCCTGTGTCTATGTGCCTGTGGTTCTGTCAGTGTGATCATGTGCTGTATCTGACCCCAGGAATGTGTCAATAAAGTTTCCCCTTCCTGGGACAATGAATGCACGGTGTTCTTATTTCAATTTCCAGGAGTGTAAATTTAGTAGAGGGCAAGTAATTTGAGTACACTCCTGTTGTACAGTTCAGATTGCTGCCACATTACTACAATTAATCTTTCATAAGTTATTACATAATTATAAGTTTTAACAAAATAAATAAAGAAATGAAACAACTTATAACAAATAACAAAATAATGAATAAAAAAACTGATATAAACCATGAAAGACATCGCAAGACAAAATATTTTAATATTGACATACTCGCAACACTGTGTATCAGGAGGAAAGGAGCTTAGGGGACATATGATCAACAATGGATGGATGACATCAGCCATCAAAACTTTCTCCCCAAGAAACCTTGACAGTGCCATGATGTGACTTGACATGATGGGACGGCCAATGTGGAAGATGCCATTTGTAATGAACTGCAGAATGTTTGGTGCCCTATTGGTGCCCTTCACACTAGTCCTGTTGATAGTCTTTTCACAGAAGCGGGGGAATCCCCCTCTACACATCCGACAGAACAAATTCCTTGTTTCTTACACAATCGTCATTTGCCAGTTCGCTGACCATCCTGTGTACCCTGTGCTCTTTGCCAATATGGGATGTCTCCTTCCTAAAATGCACAGATGGGTGGGATTGCCAGTTGCCATGCGTCTCACTTCCCTCTGTTGGGATCTCCATCTCCACTCACTGGACTGCATCCCGTGTCTTTCCTCCCATACCCCCCCCCCCCCCCTTTGGATGGTGACTAGACCACAGATTAGGACTGATCTATTCCAGGGTCCTAAGGTCTCTGTCGCTCCTATGGTTTTACAGCGCTTTTTCTGTGCCATCCTTGCAGACTTACAGGGTGCCACCATCTTTTATACTGATGTTTCTAAGACTATTGTTAAGGTGGGATACACTTCTACGTTCCCTACTGGGTTCGAGCACCATTTATTGCCGGCATCATGTAGTGTGTTCACAGCAGAGGTTCTAGCCATTCGCAGGGCCCTCCTTTTTGTTTCTCAGGCCTCTCCCCACCGTGTTTTAATTTGTTCACACTCCATGAGCAGCCTGCAGGCTATCGACCGATTCTGCTGACGTCACCCTTTGGTCTCTGCTATCCATGACCACCTCCCTGGCCTTGAGCATGCCGCCTGTTCAACATCTTTCTCTGGATCCCGGGTGATGTGGGCATCCCACAGAATGAATTGGCTGACCATTTGGCTGGAGAAGAAGATACTTACCCCCCATTTCCTTTCATGATTCCAGCTGTGGATATGCAGATCTATGTCAAATGTCTCTTTGCCCAACAGTGAAATGCCATCTGGAGCGCTACTGCTCATAGTAATAAACTCCGCACAATCAAGGAGTCAACTGCAGTTTGGCGCTTTTATTTCCGCTCCTCTCGTAAGGAGTGCATTGTTTTATGCCATTTACACATTGGTCATACCCGGTTCACCGATTGTTTCCTCCTATGTAATGACCCACCCGCACAATGTGGGTGTGGAACCAGACTGACGATATCTCACATATTGGTGGAATGTCCCCTTCTTTCGGCCCTTCATGTTAAGTATAGTCTTCCCAATTCCTTAAATTTAATATTAGCAGATGATGCCTGAATGGTTGAATTGGCCCTCAGTTTCCTCTATGAAAGTAGTTTTTATTTCATTTAGTCTTGGAGCAGGGGCAGGTTGGTTGTGGTTGGGACTTCTTTTACAGTCTTCTCGGTCTGTGACCCTATGACTGCCCCCCTTTCCTCCAGTTTTTAGACTTGGTCTCGCCCTTTATGCATTTACTCTGTGTATTTAATGTTCGTTATTTTTTAATTTGACTCCCGTGACTTTATCTTCCACTTTTAGCAGACCCCTCTTTCTTCTGTAATTCACTTCGAAATCGCAGGACTGATTACCTCGCCATTTGGTCCCATAATCCCCTCTCAATTAATCAATCAATGAATTATACACTGTTGAGATGATAACTGTGTGTCAGGTTTTGCAACACATAAAAACTCTCACAACACAGAACTTCCTGGTTTGCAACGATTCTGTGAAGTGTTTAAAGTGAATGTAGTAGTTTCACCACAGAAACTGACAACTAATATCCAAGATATATTACGTACCACCTGGACATCAAACCACAAATGCTTATCAAGAAATGAACTTGCTGACAAATTAGTTAAAGAAGTAAGTCTTAGTACACTGAATGAATGAAGGAAGTTTTTAAATAAGAGAGGATTACCTATGCTGTTAAGTATACATACTGCTGTGTGAAACATTCTTGATCTTGTTTACATGTCACTTCTACGTAAAACCTCAGGCTTTTAATGATTACCAACATCCTCCTCCTTAGGAGCAACAGCATGTCATGGCTACTGCTGTGTTGGCCATAAGGCCCCAGTAGGTGAGCAAACAATCTGATAAACTTCATGTGTTTGTCATTTTTTGAGGACGTTTGCCACTATTTGCGGCATGTTTGTCAAATTATAGACTGTGTCTGGCATGTTTGTCAAATATTGTCCCAGACATAACAGAGAAATTTCGATTGACAGCCGGTTTGACAAAAAATTCTGAATTTTTATCCAATCTGTTGTCAAACAGTACCCACCTGCTTGCAAGAGTATCATCAAAGACTTTGCGATATCTAGCAAGTGGAACAGAATTTGAAAGGTTTAAGCTTTTTACCCTGCACTACACCTTTCAAATTGCCCAGTAGTGGCAAAAGATTTCATTACATGATGCACACAGTGTGACAGCTCCTTCAGAAGTGAGACTGAACATGACAGACTTGGTTTCTGTGTCTACAAGATTGTTTGACAAAGCTGTGGGTAACAGATAACGAATTTAACAAACAAGTTTGATCGTTTACAAGGTCCTTTAAGGACTTTCCAGGCACTATGCGGCCTGGCAGCGATGACTACTGCCTAGAAACGTGGCGTATAGGCTGCATTGCTGAAATCCCTGTTACTGTAATCCATTGATTAATCAGAGGTTAGGGGTGATGTGGTAGCCACTGGTCTGGTGCCATAGGTAGCCCAAGTTGTCTCAGGACCATTACAAACTTCAGTGGATGACCCATGATTCGCATTGTGCATGCAGTTGGCAGTCGCATATTGTTATAGAATATTTCATGGTTGGCAGACTGTCTGTATATGGTGGAGCCATCTGAGCATCCCCTCCACACCATGGACCAACTGTGTCAATTAAATACACAGAGGATACTGTGCATAGACAAAACAAAAAAAAGACTTTATTTCAGCAAAAGCATTTCACTAATGTGGCAATGAGACTGATAAGCAGAGTATTTTGAAAAAATTTTACATGGGCCTGTGAGTTCGATAGTGGCGCTTTAATTAGTGAAATTGAGAGAAGAAAGCACTATAAGAATCAAGAAATACGTTTGAGGCATGGAAAGATATCAGCACAGCTTTTAAAATTTGACAAGGCAGATCAGAAGAAATTTTGTCGGTAAACACATATTTCCTTTTTATTTTTATTTTCTTATTGTAAGAAATACGGAATTATTGAAATTCAAACATTCAGTTCCTGCAATGCAAAATGAATAATTCTATAAAACAATTTTATACAATTGAAAATTTTTGTCTTTGAGACAGTTGGTCTGTGTTCAGTATCTTTTTATTCCTGCCAGGGGACAACTCGTGCACCAGTAATATATTCCATGAACTTATCTCACATAGTATTACTCGATTTCCTGACATGTGCAGTTTCTTCCTTATCTTCGAAATGAGTTCACATACAGAGTGTCTACAAATGTGTATCCAGCTCTTACTCTAACAAAGTTATGCAAACTACAGTATTCTTTGAAAACAAATACTCTTAGATCAAGATTGCGTTCAGGAGTCAGTGAAAAACCATTGAGTTTGGTTTTAAAATTCCGATTGTGGTTCAAGTTTTTTCGCTCATACGATGTTAAAACATGTTCTAATAAATTGAAGCCTTCGTCTTTCACAGGAGTGTTTGGCATTTGTGAGTCATGTGTACCTCGCAGTAGTTTTGGTTTGGGTGATGCTAATGCTGTAATGCTAACGTACTTCTTTTTGTTTTTCCTCAAAACACACTGTTCTCAAATAAATTTGAATCACAACTTTTCCCATAAGTTCTGACATTAATGTAAATGAAACAGTATATCCAGTGACAGATGACCATATGAGCAATGGAGAAAAGGTTTTGTAATTGAAGAAGGATGATCCGCTTTTGTCTGGTTTTACAAGATGGATATGATTTTCGATCTAGGCCTCCAATGAAACAAGGAAAATTGGCGACATTTAGGAAATGACTGCTAATATCATTCCATTTTTCAATTGAGGTGCTTGGCATGCATTCTTCTCTTACTGCATTCCAAACAGTGGTGTAACTTGCCTGCTATTCTGTCCTACCATTGATGTAATCATTAAATAAACAGTAATGCAGATCCATAAATGTGTTTCCATTTCGAAGATACTTGTAACATGTAAAGCATGTGTTTGATATACACATATATTAACATGCACAGAGTTAAAAAAACTTAATTTAACATGAAAGTTGGCCAAGCCTACACTAAATGTAATTTTTGTTAAAATAATAGACACACTTTTCCCCAGTAATAATATAGTTACCAGCTTTTTTTCTGTCGATAAGACTCTGAAGTTGTGGAAAACTGTGTGGAATGCGTATTTTAAAATCTGTAATGTAATTAATTTAAAGAAATATGGATCAGCGGTAACTAATATACCAAAGCATATCTCCTGTGATCAAGAAAATTTCTTGACCGTGTCCGAGAAGGACCAATAGAAAAAAACTTTGTTTTATAATCAGTCTTCCAAGATGTATACCTTTATTACCAATTCGATGTAAATTGGTGGTGGAGAGGAGAAGAAAGGAAAAGAAAGGAAAGGGAAGGGATCACTGCTGTCAGCTACATCGGGACATTATGTGAAACCAGCAGTGACAAGTGAAAATGTGTACCGGACCAGGAATCAAACCTGATATCGCCTGGTTACTAGGCAGGTGCATTAACCACTATGCCATCTGGGACACACCATTATCGCAACTGTGTAGTCTATCTCGGTACACCTCGCCGCCAAATTACATTCCAATTGAGCGGACATGTCTGAAAGAACAGACACTACACATTCATATTGTCAGATAGAATAAACAGCGATAAAACAGTGAAAAGTGCAGCCACCCATACTGATATCAGAACAGCAGAACAGGTCCTACTGTTGCACGATTATCAGGTGCTGATACCAGATGGAGGTAACTACTCTTCATCAAATTCATAGTTGAGTAATAACGACAGTGTCCTAAACTGTCGAGTCTCCATGACATTTTGGAGAAGAGAGACATCTGCTGCTATGCATTTAATCACTTGCTTGTAATTGCAAGAGCGTTTTTTTGAGAATAATCACAGTGGGAGTGACCCAACAACTGTTGCTTTTGGAACCGCGCGACCGCTATGGTCGCAGGTTCGAATTCTGCCTTGGGCATGGATGTGTGTGATGTCCTTAGGTTTAAGTAGTTCTTAGTTCTAGGGGACTGATGACCTTAGAAGTCCCATAGTGCTCAGAGCCATTTTTTGAACTGTTGGTTTCTTATACAGCTACATCTACGTAATACTCCGTATGCCATTGTACAGTGCTTGGTGCGGCGGTACCCTGTACCACTACTAGTCACTTTCCTGCTCCACTCGCAACTAGAGCGAAGAAAATACGATCGTCTCTAAGCCTCTATAACAAACCCATTTTTCGGATCTTATCGTCGTGGCAATTATGCAAAATATATGTTGGCAGCAGTGGGATCGTTCTGCAGTCATCTTCAAATCCCTGTTGTCTGAATTTTCTCAATAGAGTTCTTCGAAAAGAACATTGGTTTATCTCTATGGATTTCCATTTCAGTTCCCAAAGCATTGCTGTAATACCTGCAATTTTTTGAACCCACTGTTACAAGTATAGCAGCCTGCCTCCAAATTGCTTCGATGTTTCCTTTGATCCCACCGGGTATGGATCTCAAACACTAGAGCAGTACTCAAGAACATGTCGCACTAGCATCCTATATGCAGTCTCTTTTACAGATGAATCACACTTTCCTAAAATTCTCCCAACAAATCAAAGTCGCCAATTCCATTTCCTACCACTGTTGTCACATGGTCGTTCTGTTTGATATCGCTCCGTGATGTTACGCCCAGATATTTAAACAATGTGACTGTGTAAAACAGGACACTAATAATGCTGTATCCGAACATTATGGGTTTGTTTTTCCTACTCATCCACATTTACTTGCATTCTTGTACATGCTGCCGTTCATCGCGCCAACTAGGAATTTTGTCTAAGGCATCTTGTACCCTCCTACAGTCACTTAACTACGGAAACTTTCCGCACACCACAGCATCATGAGGAAACAACTCCAGTTTGTTGCACACCTTGTCCATCAGATCATTTATGTATACAGAAAATAATAGCGGTCCTATTGTGCTTCCCTGGAGCACTCCTGACGAAACCCTTGTCCCTGATGAACACCCTCCCCACTCACATATCTTGAAATCGATTCCATATGCTTGCACCATCGTTAAAAGTTTGCAGTGGGGCACCGTATGAAACGCTTTTCGGAAATATAGAAATGTGGAATCTGCAAGTTGTTCTTAATACGTAGTCAGCAGTACATCGTATGAGAAGAAGGAAAGCTGAGTTTCGCCCAGGCGATACTTTCTAAATCTGTTTTGATTAGTGGACATAAGCTCACTAAGAAATTTGTTATATTCGAACTCGGAATATTTACAAGAATTCAGCAGCAAACTGATGTTAAGGATATTGGTCTGTAATTTTGTGGGTCCGTTATTTCAACCTTCTTACATACAAGAGTCACCTACGTTTATTTCCCAGTTCGTTAGGACTTTGCACTCGACGAAAGAATCACGATAAATGTAAGCTAAGCAAGGGGCCAATGCTGTAAGTCTAAATTTGGGATTGCATTCGGACCTGATAACATTTATTCACAATATATTCAGTTGTTTCTTTACGCTGCTTATTCATATCTTGTTCACACGGTGTAATGACACATTCCTATGCAGAGACATACAATATCTTAAAAGCTGCGCCAAAGATAAATTGAGAGGCATGTATATTATAATCTTTGTAAAGTTCACATTGGATTCTCTTTTGTTTGATACTCCAAGAAGGAGCTAAGGGACACTTTCGATTGTTGACTTGTGGAGGATGGACGTGATTTTTGGACTGTGCAGCCATATAGTTAGTAATTATGGCTTGTGCGACGAGCACAGTAAGTCTTATTGTGTTGTGAATAAAAAATAGTGAAAAGTATCGAAGTGTTACGAAAATTATTTATAGCGACGTAGCATTGTATTCCTTGGTTTCCACCGTCTTCGTGAAGTGAACCGATGCCGACTCATGATGGTACACACGGTCAACAAAGAGAAGAACATCGATGGCGACTGATGAATTAATATTGTGGCAGAAGGACTAATTCTACGTCTAAGGTGAGAACTCTGATTAAATCAACAATGACGTGGAATTTAAAACGTAAAATGTTTTTTATTTATTTCGCCACACTGGCGACCGTGTCAGGACAGTGCTGGTGGAACAAAGAGTAAGTACTTCATCGTTGTACTACAAATGTACTTGTACTAATTACTGTTTCTCTGTTACATGACACACATGGAAAATGACAAATAAGGTGAAACAATATTAACTGTATAAACGGATGGCACAATAACGAGAAGGAACAAGGACAAGGATTTACAAACCTAACGTAATCGTGAGTGACGCAGCTCAGCCGTAATTAAGGTAGGAAAGCGCAAACGCATGCAACGGCTGCACCTTGGCTTAGCTCCACTTAAAGCAGAACCTTTTCCTTTCCATATTAAAATCCTGGTAGTGTTTGTGGCAACACACAATTACACTCGGTAATTACTTTTTTATGTTCAACAATCGCAGAATTAGAAAACGTAGTGCGCCATCTTGTAAATTTCCGACGCGCAACAAATAACAATCGCGGGATATTTTTATTAATTCAACTGCGAGAGAATTTAAAGATTTAGATTAACAGTAAAGTACAGACAAAAATAATATCTTCACAATGGAATCGGAGAATTTTAATTTGACAAATGTTCGTGGACGTGTCACCGATTCTGACAATAGTGACGTAAATGATCACGCAATTAGTTTTTCAGTACAACATAATGTAGGAGTAAATACAATTCAATTGCACTCCACAGGGATTAACAATAACGAACCACTTGCAAATGAAACCTTGTACACAGTCGATGAAGCATCGATTACCAGATCAGATGAAAATATTTCGCGTGAAATGAGTGAACCTAGCCCGGTTTCGATTCAATCAGACCGTGACAGAGAAACAATGGCAACAAATAATGGCATAAATACAAACACATAAGCTTCGTCAGTTACGCTTGAGGCATTATATAGTCTGATGTCAAACGTGAGCGAGCAATTATCTGATTTAAAGATCGGTCACAACACAACGAACACAAAACTGGCGAATCTAGAAATCAGCCACAACATGACAAACTCAAAATTGTCAAACATGGAAATTGGGTTCCAACAGCAGTTTTCAAGTGTAAACACGCAATTTGAAAACATGCACAGACATTTCGATCAACGCTTAAATAAACTCACCAATGAAATCGATCAAAAGATCGAAGACAAAGTCATCAAAACAGTCAACAGTGTATACAATGTATTGGCAAATGATTTAGAAAAGAAACTGTCAGATCTTACAAACAAACAGGAACAGGAACTGTCAGAAATCGTAGAAACACACTATCAAACACAAACGGTACAAAAAGAAATACATGAAAACGTACAGGCTATTCAATTAAATTTAACAAGAGTACAGTCCGCATGTGAAGAAATACCTGACCAAGTTAATAAAGTTAACGAAGAATTCGGTTTTCTGAAACAGGAGACTCGACGTATCAACGCGGACATTATCAAAATAAATGAATCTTTAGAAACCGGTAATGTAAATGGATCAATAACAAAACGGGAAATAAAACTTTTTGAAAAATTAGGTAATGAAATCAAAGTAGCCGAGGACAGAATACGTAAGGAAATCGCGGGTACACTGAATGTTTCAAATGACTTGCCTACGTCAAGCAACAGGCAGCGTGACACTTATTCGCCCGTGCCAGATTACGATGTCAATAACGCAGAACATCACGCACCCAGTCCGGCGTATGTGCACGCACCGGCGCAGGCAAACAATGCCTATTCGCTAAACTCGGTGCTGCAACAGGCGTAGGCGTGTCGCCTTGCATCTCGACGATTCTAGTCGATGAGTGCCTGTTGAAACATAGACAGTTTCCAGTTTTCTCCACAGAATCCAGAAAAACTCATCCAGTCGTATTCGTAAGAGCATTTAAAAATGTCTTACCAAGAAACTTGGACTTGGCACAGAAGATTAGATATGTAGTAGGCTTCACACAAGGCGACGCACTTTTGTGGGCCACAGACATGGCTGAACAGTGCGTCACCTACGAACAATTTGAACGACGTTTCTTGGAGAAATATTGGTCTGCTGGGGTCCAAGAAAGACTGCGACGTGAGGTATTCAACCCACAACCGTTCAACCTAAAAAACGGCGGGTTGAGAAAGTATTTCGAAAGGTATTTGAATAAGACGCGCTATTGGAACAATCCGATACCGCACGTAGATGTTCTCAAAATTCAGAAAAACAGACTACCCGCGAACTTACGCGAGAAATTGGTAACCATACCGGAGAACGACCTTGAATACTTTCTTTCCGTGCTTGACTCAATTGATCTAATATACGAAGAAGAGCCGAGCACAAGTTATTGGAATGAACATTCCGGAACCAATCAAAACAACGGTAACGGATATCATTTTAATGGCAGTGGACAAAACCCACACAGTTGGCGTCTGTATGCGACAAGGCCAAATAATGGAAACTGGAATTACGGAAATCGGAGGAATTCGGCGCCACAGAGACGTGAAGACCGAAGATATAATACAGATTACGGTCCACGCCGGTATGGAAATGATAGAAATCACGTGAATAATTGGTCAGGTCCGCGTTATGAAAGGCGGCACACAAATGAAAATTACAATAGTTACGGTAATAGGAATGACCTACCAAGGAGAAACAGCGACGGCCTGTCGCAAGAAAATGTTGCACGCAGCGGTCCGGAAACAAATTGGCGACAGAATAACCACTCAGTACATTTCGTAGAGGTAACGGACAGTACTGAAGCAACGCCGTTGTCTCCCCCGGTAAACAACAATCGGTCGCAATGAGCCCCCACCGGCCGACCGATTTGACAACAGGGGGCACAAACAAGCACACATTACATATTGAACAATTATTTTTAAGATATGATCAGGATGCTACCGTAGAAGATGATCTATGTGAAGAAGAGATGAAAGCACCGGACAAGGTAAATGATCTTGTGCAGGCTGTAATAACAACAAAAAGATAAGAAAGGTTACAGAATTTAACATTGGACAGGAAGTACTATTACGTACCCACCCAAAATCCTCTAAAATTAAGGCATTAAAGAAAAAGTGGCAGTTGTTGTATGATGGCCCTTTCATTATAATAGACAAACCTCACCCAGGATGTTATCTGTTAGGTAACACACCAACGGGCAAGGTGAAAGGGTTATACCCCCACAAGGACATCAAGGAATTTTTTCATTAAAGGTTATATGTTATTTTAGCAAAATTGAAATTGTACAACCTTGGATCACATAGTAAAATTGCTGTCATTAACCTAAGAAACTTGCAAACAACTGGGGGCATATGCCAGCTTAAAAACGCATATTTAACCAAACCTAATGAAACATGTGTTACTGTGAGTCTTAACACTATAAAACAAACCATACGGTACTTTTGTAGTCTAACTCAGTTATTTAAGAGAGAGGAACAAAGACAAATTAGCGCGAAGGTCAGAGTTTGTTCGCTTGAGACGAGCAACAAACCACACGTCGTAGTTGCAATCCAACGCTCAGCTCATGAGCACGCGATAGCTGCATGTCAAGACGAGGTCATTGGCCGCGCTGTAGGCAGCGAGCCGGGGAGAAATCTTCCCCCCTTCCCTGTCCGATCAGCTGAGTGTATACAAAGCGCGAAGGCGCATGCGCGGTCGAATCCAGACGACACGTGACTCACATTACACGATGGCGGCTGTCACGAATAATTATCACCAACAATGCAGAGTTTTCCCCGCGCCTACAGTCCAGTCGTGGTACGTAAGCGCGCATGCGCGGAACGTTTAAAAGTTTTGAGACCACTCTTACTATGAGACACAGAGACGAAAGTCATTCAAAAACAAGAAAGAAAAGGGTACACAAGGTTTGTAAATAGTAACTTAGAACATTTAATTATAAGCTGGTATTACGTAATAAAAGTGAACATACAAGTACATACTGGTCATGGACGGTATTGTAATATTATATTATACTGAGTAAAATCTTAGCTTGTACGGAAGGAGAAAGAAAATAAAAAAAAATAAAAATAAATAAATATTGCAGATATATAACCGGAAGAAAGGCTATGTACACGAGAACAACACACAATTACATATAGGGAAAAAGCAGCAAATAGGAAAGAAAAGAGATAACGCATACATTTACATTACACAGTAGCGAGCGATTTTCAGAATGAACAACAAGGCAAACGCGTTAATTTTCGTGACTAAGGAAAAGAATGACACAAGCTTTAAAATAGGAAAATAATAAACAGATCTATGCAGCATGAGTAATGAACTGAATCGCTCTCAAAACAAATACCTAGGATTTATAGAGAGAGAAACACATTAACGTTAGGAAACACCTAAAGCACTCAGCAAACAACTTTGTAGAATATATAAGCTATACATGAGGTTACATGTACGAAAGCTAAAGTGTAAAGGAGGAAAATATGGAATGATTGCGCATTAATGGACCGTAAGGCAGTTATGTATGTAAGAAGAAATATTTAGTTGTAAGTATTATTAGTATAAGGGACGATGCTCAGCACACCCTGAATTATTTTGGGATATTGAGGGAATGGTGCAGGGTACCGAAAAAGGGCCCCACCAGCAAAGTGTATATTGTAGTGGTAGATGTTTTTTGTGTGTATAAACGTATGTATGAATGTGTGAAAGGCGAAAGAATCTCTGTACATGTACAGAACTTAAACAACGTAGAAGTGTATAAGGAAAATTAAACTGTTAGACAACCTCATATAAACAGGTATACCTAACGTCAAGAAACAACTTAATTAAAACCGTAAGACTCTACGAGTTTGCGAGAAAACACGAAAAACCTGGTACAAAGTGCAACATTAGCGATACTTCACTCATGTATGCAGAAGGAAGGTATGAATTACTTTACCCACTTGAAACACGAAAGGAAAAATCATTTCAAAATTATTTCACACATATAACGATTTACAAAAATGGTTCAAATGGCTCTGAGCACTATGGGACTCAACTGCTGAGGTCATTAGTCCCCTAGAACTTAGAACTAGTTAAACCTAACTAACCTAAGGACATCACAAACATCCATGCCCGAGGCAGGATTCGAACCTGCGACCGTAGTGGTCTTGCAAACGATTTACAGTCACAAAGGATGAAAATGATATCGCCGCTATACGAGAAACAGGTAAGTAGTGTGATCGACGACATGTAAGCAAAGGAATCGTCTATAAAATGAATTATGAAAAAAAAACGGCATACAGAATATCATGCTGCACTGAAGCTATGAAAGTCTGATTATTCGTGTACATAGATTTTCATGACAACCGATGCATTAAAATGTCTGTATTTTTTCTCCCATGATAACACAAGATGCCTATAAGCGCACTTTAATTGAAGATGATATACGCACACAAGGGCGTGTCGCTATTATGAAACACTGTACATATTAATAGTAGCTACGCCCTGAACTTCAAGATTTTATGTTTATATGTCTATGTTAACGTAGGAAATTTTATTAGAGGTAATGATTTACAAGCACACCAGAACCTGCTTAAGCACAAAACACTGTACATATTAGGTTATGCTGCATATAAATGATTATTTCATGCATTTTCAGATTTTATAGGTAAAAACCTTAGCATACATGTAGTCGTTGCCATTACCCTAAGTAGAAGGTAGAAAATTCCCTTCCCGAGCTGTAGTGGGGCGGCTACAGGTGTATTCTCTGCATGCTGATGCATGTCGTTGCGTATGAAGAATATGTAACAAAGGTAAACCTTAACATATACTCGAGTTCAAGAAGGAAAACAAAGGACTTGTTCCTTCTAACTGATTAATGGAAAAAGGTGTGTGTGTCAGTAAAATCCAAGACGAAGAAGCCACTTCGAGTGGTCAAAAATTTTTCAATTTGCGTCGATAGTTTTTTCCTGTAATTAATGTAACCAATGTATTGTATGTGTTATTTGTTATTCAATTGTATGTGATGTATTTTGTATTTCATGCCAAGTCCCGTGACTTACAATTTTGTGAATACTTATGTACATTGACCAGAAGTATTGAGGGAAATGAATCTCGGTACAATAGGTAAAAGGGGTTAATGCGAAGAAAAAAGTGTAGTGAAAAGAAAGTCGATCGCAATACTCGCGGTGAAAGTGATGTGTGTAGAAATTAAAATTGTGCAAAGTAGTGCTACATTGCAAGTGTCAGCGAGCCTAAGCAAGTGACATCGAAAATTGAAGTTTGTATCGTCAAACGACCCATGGCGTCACAATAAGAAAAGACAATGCCAAACAGGTTTGACATGGTACGCTTCTTACCAGGAGCTGCATCGACGGGATCGTCCTCCGCCTCGCACATAGTATGGTGTGTTCTTCAGGGCACATATACCAATGTACCTCGTCGTATCCAGTCTACAGGAAGGAACTACAAAAAGCACACGCATACTGAGGTTCGGAAGTATCGACGGTACCCGCACGTCGGTGTATATTCAGTACACTGGCGCGCGCATTCAACCAACGTCGCCCGCTAACGGACGACCAAACAATCAGGCGCGCATATCACCCGCCCATATTCAACACGGGCTAGCGAACAAAGCTCGTCGCCCCAGAATAAATACAGAAAGCAATACAAGGACTTAATATTCACCTCTGATGAGGAAGGAAACATTTGTATGTAACGTTGTATTCATTGTATATTTTATTGTACAAACTTTACTACATGATGTCATTTTCTCAGTATTAACCAGAACTTTGTATATTAGGATTAAGGTTTGTAAATATTAGCATAAGTATACCAAAAAACTGACACACACTCAGAAATACCAAAGAATTCACAGTGCCATGAAAATGAGACAATAAAAATGAAGTTTGTAAATAAAAGACCCCCAAACCTATCAATTGCAAGGTCGGCTACTGTATCCTGTCAATCAAATAAAATTTTCTAGTGACAGTATACAGTAGGGGGGCAGTTTAATGACACATTCCTATGCAGAGACATACAATATCTTAAAAGCTGCGCCAAAGATAAATTGAGAGGCATGTATATTATAATCTTTGTAAAGTTCACATTGGATTCTCTTTTGTTTGATACTCCAAGAAGGAGCTAAGGGACACTTTCGATTGTTGACTTGTGGAGGATGGACGTGATTTTTGGACTGTGCAGCCATATAGTTAGTAATTATGGTTTGTGCGACGAGCACAGTAAGTCTTATTGTGTTGTGAATAAAAAATAGTGAAAAGTATCGAAGTGTTACGAAAATTATTTATAGCGACGTAGCATTGTATTCCTTGGTTTCCACCGTCTTCGTGAAGTGAACCAATGCCGACTCATGATGGTACACACGGTCAACAAAGAGAAGAACATCGATGGCGACTGATGAATTAATATTGTGGCAGAAGGACTAATTCTACGTCTAAGGTGAGAACTCTGATTAAATCAACAATGACGTAGAATTTAAAATGTAAAATGTTTTTTATTTATTTCGCCACAACGGGAATCTGTGCGATGGTAAAACGATGGTATGTTTGTACGATTATCCTCCATGAACGATTTCATTAACGCGAAAATTAAAACTTTGGTTTTTGTTTCACTATCTTCTACTGTCATGCCACACTGGTCAACGAGTGAGTGGATGGAAGCCTTAGACCCACTAAGCGATTTTACATACGTTCAGAATTTTCTCAGCTCCTCAGCCAGATCTTTTACCAAGGTATGACGATGGTAGTTACTTCAAACATAGAACTGTTCACAGACGCACGAATTTCTATTAACCTTTGCCTATCGTCATTTGCGTGTTCTCATTTGCAGCCAGAGATCAATAGCCTTTGCTTCCTTAGAATTTTCGGGATTTTACGATGATACAATTAGTGACAACTACATCTAAACACAACAAATGTGATTCACTAATACAAGTGTACTTTTTAATTATATACACAAGGTACCAATCGATTATACACTGCTAATATAAGAGTAAAATAACAAGAAAGTTAAATGTACACAGAGAAATAAACTAGATCAATGTAAATCCGAAGGACAGGAGTGATTATCACCAGGAGAACGAATATGGATTTTATTGGGACATGAGGATGAATCCTGTGTGCAAATATGATTAATTGGACACTGAATTAAATATGCAATAGGGATATTTTGTACTTTCTGAAGTGACGTCACGCTTGACATCTGAGAACTGATGTGACTAAGAAGTTTTTTTCCATTATTACTGGTCACAATCACTATAAGCAATTATTTCTACCATAACCTAAAAGACCTTTTCTATCAGTTGAAAGTAATGTCATCAATCATTCAATTGATATTGGCAAAATTGCCCTCACTGGGAGTCAATGCCAGAACCCCAGGGTATGGCCCAGAACACAGAGGTATGCCAGAGTTGGCGTAGTCCCTATACTGGTATGCTATCAGAAAATTAAAAAAAAAATGGATGTAGTTTCAAGTATGATTCCTCTAACCACAGTGACCATGTTGAAGCTATGATGTATGGAGCAACTCATGTGAGTCATAGAGACATATTCTGTTAACTGACAAGCTAAATTAAATTTATGGTCTATGTAGAACTGTCTTCCTCTGTGAGACATAACTAATGCAACACCCATAGCCACCCACCTAAGCTGGACTCTGATGTCGATGTCCTTGTCATCAGTCTTTCTGGCATTGAATTATTCAGCCCATAAGGTAGATCCCAGATGTCCTTCATGCTTCAGCGATCGGCCCAATATGCTACAATACCTCTAGGACCTCATTCCCATGCCAGAATGGCTGCAGACGCTGCAATGTGGCGATGAGACGATGACCATCTACATCATTCATCATCTGAACAGCACTGAGGCTCCAATACGCTGAAGGCAGCCTGGCGTTAATCAGGCAGCAAACAACAAATGCATTGCGTGTAACTCATTTTACTCATTTTGCTTTTTTCACTTTTTGTAGTCCTAACTTTGTTTTGCGAATAGGGCGAGAAATCTGAGAATGGAGAAGGTAACAACACAATAAGTAATACAGTAGTTAGAACTTGTCCAAATTAGGTGATAGATCAATGTTGCTCATGATTCTCTGCTGTCTGGGAAGATTCAAGTATTGCAAAATGCATAGAAAAGAAGCAATTAACTCGATCGTTCTTTTATTCCAATCCTACAAGAAATACCATCATGAAACAGTAATCACATGCAATTACACTCTCCGCTACACCAGAATGAAGAAGGAGGTCAGAAAGCGTCTAACATGTGATGAGAGGGTAACAACAATAACGACAAATACCTCTGCAAGACAGACTGCACTGTGACATATTGAGAAGCACTAAGCATTTAGGCGGCGATCCAATACGTAGTAAGTTGTCATGGCTAGATGTCAGAGATCGGTATCAATCGGGAATCTGGCGTCATGACTGTGTTTTTAAAGCACTATAGAATTCGTAAACTGGTTCTCTCCAGTACATTCGGAACGAAGAAGGTCTACTGCATGACAGGACAGACACAAAAGCAAATACCACTGCAATGTAAAGTGACTAAACACAACTCACTTAAACCACAATCTAGTCCGAAGTACTAGTATCTTTCGTGGCTAAACGCCAGAGACTGCTATCAGTCGGGAATTTGACGTCGTGACTAGATTTTTAAAGCGCTATTGAATTCCTGAATTGTTCTCTCCATTATATTCAGAAGGAGGAAGGTTCTACTGTATGATAGCATAGAGACAACAGCAAATACCATTGCAACGCAGTCCACTGTGATGTATTGAGAAGCACTAAACATGACACCCTTAGGCCACGATCCAATCCATAGCAGTAGCTGCCATAACTACATGTCAGAAATCGCTAACACACTTGCACATCCCACACACTTATGTCCTGATATCCACATGAAGTGCGCAGTGGGCACCAATGCTCAGAGGCCAGTGAAAACTACCACTGTGGCCGCAGCTGCAGTCACACAGTAGAAAAGATTTGGTGGGTTCTGACTCAATAGCTCACTTTCTGGATCACCCTCCGGGTTCTGCCAAAAACTGAGCTAGTTATACAAAAATCCCAAATCTCTCTGCTCTCACATACATTTTATGGTTTAACTCACTCTAAAGTAATTATTTCATATAACAGGTGAATGTAAGAAATTAAATAAATTGAATCTGGTTAATGATGGTTAATAATATTACTGACTTTTTTCTTTAGTATCCATAAGATTTTTATGAGGAGCAGTTTGTAAATGTCTTTTTAAATAAGGTCTATTTAAAGTTTTACCACAATCACATGTAACTCAAATTGCCTGGTAATTATATACATACTCTCTACAGATATTTAGATATCCATCTTTTCGATGTGTATCTAGTTAAAATTCTTCAATACCTTTTCTATCCACTTAGTGAATTGCTGTAGCTATTTGGTATTGCTCATATAAAGAATATAAAATTTAATAGGAAAACTTTTAGGTAACATTACGAAAATATAAACTTGTTTAATAAGTTAAAAAATATAGTCATTGTCAAAAAGTGCCAAATATTCGGCGCTATTTGAAGGAAACCCAGGGGGTGTTTTCTTCTTCTTGATGGAACTCTTTTTATTTCATTTTCTGGCTCCGGAATTTTTTGCTGAACAGCACTTTTGTTCTGTGACGTTTGGTGACTTTGTCGTCCACCCATCATCTTCTTTTCTTCTTGCTGTGTCTTGTAATCTATATCTCGAATAGACGAAAGAGCTTATGATGACTGATGTTGGCATCTTTTTGATGGGCTCGAGTGGTGAACGACGATAGCAAATTACAATAGTATTGGTAACTGAACCAATTCTACAGCAATTCAGCTTTTTGCTGTGTTGGGCAAAGCATTTCTGTGTACAAATTGTACATATAGTTGGCATTCGAGTTACAAAGTACTTTCTAAAAGTGTCATTTTTCACCAATTTTTTTGAGAAAAATGAGAATTATTTTATCAAATATACTTTTATTTGAAGAGTCGAATTTGTAAATAAAATGTAACAATAATTACAATACTCAAGTTATTATTACAGAAAAGTTATTCGAATTTAAAGTCAAGAATGTTCCCATACGAATTTAAATGGAAGCTACACCAATGCCATCTGTTGAAAAACACTTTCGAAACATTAATATAAACCTAAGTCATTTTATTCGCTTAGAAATTATAGGAAACCATTTTATTAGCTTCATTTCAAAGATTAAATGATGAAAATCGCTTAAGAAATAGCTAAAAATGTAAAATATCATAATATAATTTTTTGCAATCAGAGACATCTATTGACAGTTTCCTCAACTGCTGCAAGACAAGTGTAGCTGGGAGTGACAGTGACAGAGATAAGGAGGCAGAGTAAACAGGAAGCTATGGCTAGGCTGCGCCATAGCCAGCTTACATTACCTCGAGCCGTTAGTTGAGTTACAGCTGTACTTGAGGCATGACCTATAGCAGCAGCTGCACGTATTGACCGTCATTATCCAAATAGATCGATTTTTGTTGATTTCACAGACAAATAATAACCGATTTTAAAAATTCAAAATACTAAGATAATCTACATAAAAAGAGCTATTCAGAAAAAAACATAATGAAAAATCAAAATATATTTAATACTTAAGATACTAAAATTATGCTTTTTACTTTCGCTATCTTTTTTTTTAAATATTTCAAAAATGTCTATAAGCATGAAGATAAGACTTTTAGAAATTTTATTAATTTTTCATTCATTTATGTAGAAGTAAAAATTGATAATTAAAAATTTTCTGAAATATTCTTTGCTGAGCATCATACGTAAGATTCTTCATTCCAAACATAACTACATATGCTATAGTGTCTGCAGGAGTTTTATCATTAAAAGTTGCACACTGTTACATAGTTGTTTCCTGTGATGCTACAATATTCTTTCTTCTACTCATATTAATGACATAAATCGGAAAATTCTTCATGAAATTATATGGACTAATATCTACATCTCCTTTCAGTTGTGTAACTCGTTTAAAATCGAGAAATGCATCGTATACTTTGAGAAAATTATTTGAAGGATTCATATTCCACATCTCCTGTGGGAAAATTTGGTTTCTCTCATTTTTCAAGTATATATTCTGTAGATTAACATGATCGAATAACGAAAAGTCGAGTAACTGATTATTTTTACGATTTGTCTGAAATGTAACAAATACTAAATATGGCATATAAAATTCTACTGAGTTACAGTAATTTGTAATGTCAAGTTCCAAACTTCTCTTACAACTCAGTCCTGCAACTTCTGCAGTTTGTAGCCACAAAAGATATCGGAAGTTCCGGATTTTTCAGTATATTTTCCCTTTGTTCTAACTAGTAATCTGGTTCATATTTAACAATTGGTACACGAATTTCCATGGATTCTACAACAATTTTACCTTCTTTTGGAAATTTATTTCAACTCCAGCTTGATTAACTTCAGACCATCGAAGAATAGCATCTCCACACTTGTTGACCATGTAAAACTTACTATTAAATCTCCTTCCTACATAATTTCTTTATAATGTTCAAAAAAATCCTCCAAGCACTCCTAAGGGATAAAGCACCTCAATTTTCTTGATCTTTATTATTCCATTACTAAGAATATGTCCTTCTATACCTATTTTATCAGCAAGAGATGAAGTCACATGTAGTAAAACTGATGAGGAAATAAAAGGCTGTTCCATTCTAGATAAAACATTATTTCCTTTATTTATGGTTATATAATCAAATAGTTTTGCTACATAAATATCGATTAATTTTTTATTGGATTTCCCATCATATGTTGGATAATCAATACCATCAGCTCCAATAATACTAAAGTTAACATATAACTGCTCATGATTAGGATGCAACCATCCATCAACAATATTTATGTTAGTTTCTGTCTCCTTGTTGGGTACATTTAAATTATTTTCACTTTTCTCATTCACATTGAGTGAGTAAAACTGATAACTCTCGACTTAATTAATGATATATTTAAAAAAATAAATACTAAGACATTTCTAGAACAACTGTTATATAAGGAAGATTGAAGTCAATCAAAATGTCTTATTCATCAGTTATAATTATTTCTAAATTCTGAATTGGATCAAAAATAGGAATATTAACAGGATAATGAGGTTCATGAATTATTGGTCAACCAAATTCTGCATTAGGGTTGAATGAGCCAATAATATTAGTATCTCGATGAAAATGATCAATATGCCTTACAAACACCCCATCAAACAAATTAAAATTTAAATTTATTAATTCAAATGGAATAATTTTAGGAACATGATTAGCTACAGTCTTTTCATTGATTTCAACAATATGGTTACTAAATCCAAGCACACTTCAATACTTTTTTTATATCAATATACAATTTTACATTACTCTCCATAGTAACTCTTTTTAAAGTTTCATTTGTTTTCATGTGCATATTTGCCATTTCTGAATGAGTAAATTTTTCTAAATTTTTCAAACTATACTGATCAATGGAAATTTTTATTGCTCCTCCATCATAATGTAGTTTACTATTTTTCGATGTAATGTATTGAGTTCAAAAAATTGTATAAAAAACAACTAGTGAAACACTTTTGTAGTTAATTTTTTAACAATAGATGGCTTATCACTCAGCTGAAATACTTTACCGATTTACTATTAAAAATTTATTTAATTAAAGGAAAACAGAGTGGGAACCAAAAATAAGAACTCCAGAGAAGAAATCAAAAAATAAACATAGCAAGTACTTGCCTAACTCTATTTTATGTGCAATCATAAGACCAAATGTTTGTGTGAAAGCAACATTAACGATTGAAAATTATATATTACCTCCAGAATGGTTCAACAGGAAAAAAATAATCGTTTGTGAATTGATACTAAAAGTTTAGATCGACCAAAATACTCAGAATTTATAAAAAGGTGTGAAAGAGTGGAAGATAAGCATAGTGAGAAGATTGCTACTTTTATTGAAAAAAATTATGAAATTATTCCATTAGATCAATGTCAAGAAAATTCAGTTGTAGTATGTGACGATTTCATTCTAGAAAATCAAGATTGAGAATATTTTACTGGAGGAAGACATAAAAGAAGAGATTGTTTTTAGTCAATCTTAATTTTTTAAATATATTTAGACAAGATGACAAATTTAAACTACATTTACCATGAGTTCAGTAGAGGTGAAGTTTGATGATTTCATAGAAATGTGTAGTAAATGTTGGGATGATGAGTTTGAATTCTTTATGACAGACATGACTTTAAAAGCAAATGAAGGAAAATTTAGAGCCAAAATAAAAGATTTCTTTACAACATAAGGGTAACGAATTGTTCCTGTTAATCATTGAACATAAACGCTAAACACATTCAATATACACATAATACATCCAACATAACGATAAAACATTCAACATTAAAATAAAATAGTCAACACAAACATTAGAAATGTTTAATTAATGTTTTTTCTTCCCTAATAAGTGTTCACAAGATATGATGAAGAAGATGTTAAAAAAGCTAAACGAAGTAGAAGAGTAACAGAGAGTTTAAAGAAATGGAAAAAACAGCCAAGAACAGAGAAGGAAAAATATGAAAAAGAGATCAGCCAGTTATTGATGCTATTGAATAAGTAAAAACAAGGAATTAAAGGTACAGGTGATATTATTTGAAAGCTATTGAAGAAAAGAGAGAAGCTGAAAACCAGATACTTCCATATTGTTATCATATAGAAGATTTTTTAGATTTATCACCAATTAAACCATTAAAAGATTGGTCAGTTGATATGCCTGGTAAATACGACTATACATTAAGGCAATCAGAAATCCAGATTGTTTTGAAGACAATTAGGACAAAGAGAGACAATCTCAAGCTGCTGTTAAAAGAATAAATGAGACACAATCTGGCAGTCATAAGAATGAAACTGAAAAGATAAATGTTAGTGAAAGAATGTTAAAGCATATTAATCAAAGTGAGGATCAACTATCTGGTCTGAAGTCTGCTGGTATGTTTAAATATGTTGGTAATTTACTAGTAGAATTTAATGGAGATAAATTAAAAATGGTTGAAAAGACATATAAAAAAGATGGATTAATGAGTCTTTCAACTGAAAAAGAGATTACTATGGATGATTTGAGCGAAAGTTGTATGGTGTAGATCTATCAAATTATGCAGGTATATTATTCAATTCAGGAACACTGTATTCTGAAAACAACCCAAATAAAATAAAATCAAGTAGATGTAATAAATATAAATATCTGATAAAACAAATTCTTGATGTTTATTTCCCAGACTATAGATCTTCAGATTAATCAGAAATAAATTCACCTGAAGAAAAACGTAAAGGCTTAGTAAGGAAATATATATAAAAAAATAGTTCAATATATTTGAATGTATGATGTTAGAAACTTAATTGGCAGATTAATAGTACTTGATGCGGAAGAATTAGCTGCAAATAAAAATTATCATAATGAAAAACGTTAGCATAGCACAGATCTTAACAAATAAATTCAGTGATTTCATTATTAATAATTTAAATGGAATTTCATATTTAATTAGATTTTTAATAATCTTCCTCATACGTTTTGGAAAAGTGAAAAATTTCGAAAAGCATTAGTAAATACATTAATTAATAAATTACCATTTGAAATGCCTCTTACAGGCTATAAATTTTGTGGTCTGGGTATGAAATTAGAAGAAAGATTAGCTAGAGGAAATCAAAGAATTAATCTATTAGATGAAGCTTGCAAACAACATGACATAGCCCATTGTGATAATGAAGATTTTAAAAAAGACATGAAACCGATAAAGAACTTCAATAAGCTGTGAAAGAAAGAATGGATACAAGTGATGCTTCAACTGGTGAAAAAATAGTTGCAGTTGCAGTTAGAGGAATAATGTATGGAAAACGAAAATTAGGAATGGGATGCAGTCCTCAGTCTGCTTCAGTTGGTGCTTGCTTGGATTTAAGTGAAAATGGCTGGGGATTATGAAAAATGTTAATAAATTTATAATCTATATAAGAAATAGCTTTTTAATCGATTGTACTTTGCTACCTAGTGACAACAATAAACCAAAATCAATTCAATTTAAAGTGAATAATAAACAATTGAAAGTATTGAACCATTTTTACCAGATGCTCAAAAACTAAAGAAAGAAATAAAAGGTGGTTATTTACTCATTACACTAGGTATTCCCACTGTGGAAATTGGAAAATTGTGGTAAGGTCTTATGGGACCAAACTGCTGAGGTCATCAGTCCCTTAGCTTACACACTACTTAATCTAGCTTAAAATAACGTACACTAAGCACAACACACACATCCATGCACGAGAGAGGACTTGAACCTCTGACAGGGGGAGCCACATTGACCATGACAAGACACCGAAGACCACATGGCTACCCCATGCTGCACCTGTAGTGACAAAGATTATTGAATACTAAAAAAAAGGAAAGAAGGCGCTGGATTAACAAAACACAAGGGTGGATTTTTACCATTACTTCTGGCTAAATGACCATATCTAGCATCTATTGGTTCACTTGCTGGAATATCTGCAGCAATTGCAAATGCAGTAATAAACAACAAAAAAGCCAATGCAGAATAAGAAGAACAAAAAAGACATAATGGAACAATGGAAAAGAAAGGACAGGGGTAAAGAAAATTTCGAAGAAATGATTGACAAATATAATAATCCATTATTAAATTTCGATATAGAAGAATTAATTACACAATTGAAATCAAACACTTTCATGGAGTTTTTATGATTGATAATTACCTAATGAACCAAACAATAATGAATGTGGAATAGTAAATTTAGATACATGTGATCATCCTGGTACTCATTCGATATGTTATTATAAAAATAATTACAAAAAAATGGTTTTTGATTCATTTGGTGGTAATATACCAAAACAAATAATTTAAAACTTGGGAAAAATGACCTGTGCTACAAAACGGGGAAATAAAAAATTTCAATAAAGTAATATATGGTCACTTGTGTTTGTTTGTTTTAAAATTGTTTTGTGATAATTTTGGATCTAATGGACATTTTTGGAAATAAGACTAGTAAGGATAGAAATGGGAAAATAAAAAATAAAAAATAGAGAATTAGAAAAATCAAAAGTTAAATTGTTCCAAAATTAGAAAATTTTATTAAACAATTTCATGAAGTATTACGAACAATCATTAAAGTAGCTGAAGGATATACTGATTTTAAAGGTAGAGGAATAGTAGATATAAAAGATCCAGTAAATGGTAATGAAGTTGTTACAAAGCAATACTTGAAAAAGAATATGTTTCAAAATCTGAATATATAAGTATTCTAACACAGTTCAATAATTATGTCACTAAAACTGATCTATCAAATTACTTTACCAAAAAAGAAGTAGAAAAAACTCCATCCTTAGATAGTTAAAAAATTTTAAACATAAAGTATTGTATAAACAAGTAATTGTATTGACATTTATGACTGGGAGGGAACAAAATATATACAATTTCAATGAATAAGATTTTATTGTTAAAAAATTTTGTTGTTGTATAAAATATCAACAGGGATTTAACATTAGATGATTTTGATATTTCGAAAAGTGTTGTTGGCAAAGTTTATAAAATAACTTCTAAAATAACAGCAATAAAAATATTGCACAGGTAAAATTTTCTAACTATAAGATTATTAAATTTTTATCTGTATAAGTGTATAATCTCAATCACATAACCTGTTTGAAGTGTAAAAAATTTAAAGATACTCAGAATCCTCACAGACTCACCATTAAAAAAGGATGACAGAGGATTGATGGGATTTGCATGGTATGTACAACTAAAAAGAGTAAGTTTGTGAAGAAATTATTAATGATTTACATAAATAAACATTTTAAAGGAAGAAATGTAGTTTCATTCAGTATTGATTATTTATGGCAAGCTGATCTATTTGAAATAGAGTAAAACGATCATCTAACATTAATAAAAGACATAAATCCTTATTAACTGCTATTGAGGTTTTTTCAAAATTTGATTGGGCTATTCCAATTATAGATAAAACAGGTGAAAATGTTAAAGGGGCTTTTGAATAAATATTTAGAGAGAGAACTCCACAAACTTTACAGACAGATAATGGCAAAGATTTATATAATAATGAATTACAATAAATGATGAAAATTTATGATATTAATGATTATTCAACCTTTAATTAATTAAAAACATCTGTTGTTGGAAGTTTAAACAGAACACTTAAAGAAAACAAGTGGAAAAAATTTCTGTTCAGGGAAATTCTAAATGGACTGGTCTAGACTCAAAATTATTCAACGAGTACAATAACTAAAAACATTTAGCAATAAGAATGTAACCAGTAGATGTTAATGAAAAGAATTTTAAGGTAGGCAAATTGTAACTAATGATAAGTCGAGTTGTAAAACAGGAAGTTAAGTTGGAATTTGCAAATTAAACGATTATTCGAGAATGGATATACTGCTAATTGGTCAACAGAAATTTTCTATTCATTCCAATCCAATCACACATAAACTGAAAGATGCAAATCGTGAAGAAGTTATACATAATTTTTATTAGAATGAATTACAGGAAACAAAATATCCAAATGTATATCTTGTTGAGGAAGTGTTGAGAAAGAAAGGAGATCAGTTAAATGGTTAGGATTTGATAATATTATAGTTGGGTAAATAAAGACAGTGTTATTTTATAATTCAGTACAATGTAGATTAATTATATCATTATTCAATTGAGCCAGTGTGTATTTATCCATAGTATTAAAATAGTTCAGTTGACAGATGATACTAAAATTTTCTTTCATCCTCTGGTACAAATTTATTGAGTTAGGATCGTATTCGAATCTGAACATTGGTTCACAAATATGGACATATCTCTACAATTCCATATAACTCTTTGTAAATTTCTTCTTTATATTCTAATGACATAATAATCTTATTCACATTCATCATTGAATAATTTTAAATTAATATCTTCCCTACAAATGGTTGTGTTCCTCAAATTAATTCTTCTTTCTCATTAATTTGCTCTCCTACTTTTTTGAATGTCTTCTTTTATTCAGAACACACATAGCCATTTATTTATCAGTTTGTAAAACTTCAATTAGTTCTTGTAAATTTTGAATTGTTGATTGTAGTTGGTAGTGACCATGTGTACGAATTGAAGGTAAAACTTCTTCAGTCAACCAATCTTGATAATTTTCTGCTAATCACATTTTTAATTTCATAATTAAAGAATATAAACCAGTGTAGAGGACAAGCGGTTATTTTCAGGAAATATGGTGCGTAATTGTGATTTAGTGTGTTTCATTGTGCGATGCACCAGCCTCACAGCAGACGGTGGATGAAGGTTGGCCAGTGCGTTATGCAGGTGAGACAGTTTTGCAACGAACGTCGGTATGTGTGGTTGTGCGCAGCAGCCATCAACAGCCAGAACGCAGCATTAGCAGAATTACGCCGGAGCAGTCTGTTGTTGGCGCGGTTGCAATAGCTAACTAATAGTGAACATTCTAAAAACACGGTGCCGCGTAACCGGCGGATTCAGCAGCAGTCTGCACTATTTAAGGGCATCACAGGTGGGCATCGGCGTCGGTTCGACCGATTGGGCGTTCAGTCGCTGTTGCGTCATCATCATCAGTGATGCTGTCCCCGAGGACAGGTCGGCGGAGGGCGTTGCTTGCTCCTGCACTGGCGACTCCCGGCGTCGTCACGAACTGCAGCATCTGCAGGAGGCGAGCTAGGCTGGTCCTCATGCTGCTAACCTCCTACCACTTGTGCAGCCACTGACCGAGCATGGCGTCGTGTTCCCCGGGCTGGACGCATCAGTACGTCTCCAACATGACACAAGCGGTGGGGCTGAGCTACCGGAAAATGTATTGGAAGAACCAAAAATAAAGAGGAAGATTGCTAAAAATAGCCACCTTCTTCTACCCAACCAAGGCCTACATCACCGACCACGTCACCCACTCCAGACATCCTATTACATCAGGTTCATTGAAAAAATAGCTGATTTTTCATAGCCCCTAAAGGGGAAATATTTGTTCCCCTTCAAATTCTTATATATTTTTTGATATTTTGCTCTAACATGATCTCGAATTATATTTCTTGTGTTTGGAAATTCTAAAATTTCAGCTATGTCCATTGCTGTAAACCATGGATTATTCTGTTTGTTAATTGACACAAAAACTTCTCTATTGTTGTAAACAACCTTGTCAAATATATTCATAGATGTTGATATCGCTATCACTGGTTCCATTTGATAGAAATATTTTTTATTCAACTTTATTTTTCCAATAAAATTATGGCTTTCCTGTTCTTTAACTGTTGAGTATTTTATGTTAATAATTTGATGTTATTCTTTATATTTCATTATGAATATATTCATATTCTAAAGACAGAGGGTTGTTGTATTTTATTTCAATGTATTCAAGATTGTAATTAGTCAAAGATGTAATTAAATATCATTATTATTTTTCAGTTTTAACTTTTTTCAAAAACTAATAAAAATTATTTTAATAAATGACTAACCTATATGGACTGAAACTCAAGGACCTGGAAGCTAGAGCAAAACTGATTAGGAATTGAAGAATATTCTAACATGGACAACAAAAAGCTTAATGCATTGATTATGTGTAATTTTGAGGAATTGTATAAGATGTTCTCGACAACAAATGATGTCTATAGAAATAAAATAGTTTAGTATCTTAAATCATAACAGTAAAATAAATAGGGAGATGTATCTAGAAATCTGTAGATTTTATGAGAGAATTTCAAGATAAAATACTTTGGTATCTTATACCAGATAAAAATTAATCTAAATATGTTATAACAGAATTTCAAGACAGATTTTATTGGTGGCATATATCATTATTGGACAATTTATGTGAAGATTTTATGAGAGAATTTCAAGTTAAATTAAATTGCTTTATAATGTCAAGTATTCAAAAATTGACTGACATTTTATGAGAGAATTTCAAGACGAAGTAGACTGGTATGTAATATCATCTACTTAAAAACTGTCTAAAGATTTTATTAGAGAATTTCAGGATAATTTAAATTTAGATGGTATATATGGTGAACAAAAATTTAAAGATAAAGTAAATAGGGAATATATTTTAAATTATCAAAACGTAGCAGAATCGTTCATCCAAAAATATTTTAACCCTTATGAACTAATTGTAGAGTGTCAGGTTGTAGAAACAATTATTCTATATGCTTAGATGATGAAGAAAATCATCAATTTGTCAAAAATATTTGTAATTATATTTTTCATCATGGATGTGTGATAACTGGTTAAAGGAAAAAGATAATTGTCCTAGTGTAGAATTTTTCACAAAATTAATAAATATTTCCTTTATAAATGGAAGTAATAAAACCCAAACTTTGCAAATATTGTAATACTGAGAAGTCAACTGATAATTTTATGTTACAGAAATACACAAAAGATGATTAAAAAGCGATGTGTAGATTATGTGTAAATAAATATCATTAAAAAAATTACAATGAAAATTGAATACATTGTGTCTGTGGAAAACATATTGCTAAATATTATTACAGAGATCATTTATGGCGGATTCCAAGTGAAGGAGATTAGAAAATATTATAATCGATGAATAATAATGAAGAAACATTTGGTTCATCAACAAAAGAATGAAAGGTTGCCAAGCGTTAAAGATTTAAGTTGTTTTTCATAAATCTGTCACATTAAGATAGACATAATAACAAATGTAGGAAATGTGTTTTAGAATAAATGAAGAATAAGAAAGTAGAAGCATCTCATACTTAATAATTATGTATCTATTAAACAAGGACTCTCTAACTGACCAATTTTGAAAAATTAATTTTCTTTGAATAGGAAGGTCAAATAGAGAGATACACAGTTGCTCAACTTCGTGATTGTTGTAGAATGAATAACTTGAAAGGATATAGGAAATTAACCAAAGCCTCTCTAATAAGATTTTCTAAAGACGTTACACATCTCATGTGCGTTCTGTCCATAAGGGCAATCTTTGGAAACAGTGACCCTATCATAAAAATTAAAATGATGATGATGTTTCCCAAGCTAAAGAGGGAAAATCACTGAAAGAAATATTTCCATTTTCTACGAATGTGTTTGCGAAACAAAAAGCTAGAGCTAATAAAAAATTTTATTTCCTTTTTATACTTCTTTATTTGAATAACCTAGAGACAGAAATACACTTACAGATTCAATAGTTGATACTGCATTTAAAAACAGATAACAAACTATTAATTTAGAAAATAATTTAAACAAAATAGAACAAATCCATTTATTCACTAAGTAAACCAAAAAATTATGAAAATCTTAAAAGACAGTCTAAAAATAAATCATGGATTGAAAATAACTTTAAAACTTCTCATGAGTACCAAATGCAGATCAACAGAAGTAGTATGGAATTTGAATTCCAGACAGAGGCCCAAAAGGATCACAAATGAAAGAGAGATAATTAAAAAATTTAAAATGGGTTAACAAAATATTTTATCAAGAATGGATGATTTTCAAGCTCATGGATCAGGATGGACATTAAATAGAATTATTGGTTTGCAGTTAGGATTAAATAGATATATTCCATTGAGAGGTCAACTTATATTGAATTAAGAGATCATATGAAAAGTAAATTAGCATGTATTAAGGTAAAAAGTAAAGATAAAAAATTTTTCTTTGAGTTATAAAATCAGCATTATATACCCTGTAGATAATAATTCAGAATGAATTACAAAATATAAAGATCTTTATCAGAAACTGGAAAATATTCAATTTCCTGTAGTGGTTATACATATTCCAAAAACTGAGAGTACAATTAATGTATCTATCAACATTCATTTTTTGACGTAAAAATATCAAATGTATCCATTAAAAATGTGAGAGAGAAAAACATGTAAATCCCCTTTATTTTAAGAATGAAGGTAGTTCACACTACTGTTAAATAACAAAATTCATCCAGCTTGTTTCCAGTCAAATTACTAAAGACAAAGAAGCAAAATTAATTTATGATTTATATTTATTACATTTCACTAGTAAAGAAAAATTAGATAATTCTCCATCAAGATGTTTACAAACCATTAAAAGTAGAAATGCCAGAGAAAGGTTCATATATCAACTTCCATAATTATCAACATACACAAAAAGTTCCATTTGTTTTTTATGCATATTTTGAAAGTTTACTCTGGAAGATGGACTACTGTCAATCGAATTCAGATAATTCATATACAATAAAATATCAAAATATCAACCAGGTAGATACTGTTATCATAACAAGTATGTTAATGGGTATCATAAAGATCGTGTTGTTCATAGAGGGTCAGATTGTCATAAGAAATTTATTGAATGCATAAAAAAAGAGGTTGAATAAACTGGAAGAATTAATTCTAAAACTGAATAAATGAGTCCATTAACTACTGAAGAACAATCAAGACATACTATATGAAAAATTTGTACATTATGTGGATATCACTATGCAATAAATAATAAAAAGATCCACCATGATCATTTAACCTGAAAAAATATTAATCTGTTATGTAATAAATGTAATTTACAGTTAGAACATCCGAGTTTTTTACCAATTTATTTACATAATTTATCTGGATATGATTCTCATTTGTTTATGAAAGAACTTGGGTATGATAAGAAAGAAATAGATGTAATACTTAACAATAATGACAGATGTACTAGTTTTGGTAAAAGTACAGGAAGTCTGAAATTGAGATTTATTGATAAATTTAAATTTATGTCTTCCTCTGTTGACAAACATTCATCAGATCAGAAAAAGGATCAAAGGAAAAACATTAGAAAATTTTTCTCAGCAGAATTATTGGATTTAATGATCATAAAAGGTGTATATCCATATGATGACATGGATTCTTGGAAGAAATTTGAAGAGACACAATTACCAGCAAAAGAAGAATTTTACAATAATTTAAATGACTATGAAATAAGTGAGGAAATCTATAAACACGCAATATTGGTTTGCAAAAATGTTAATATGTAAAATCTTGGTGAATAGCATGATCTGTATCTTAAAACTGATGTATTGTTATTAGCTGATTTTTCGAAAATTTTAGAAAAACTTGTATAAAAGACTATGATTATATCAATCCTGGTATTTTACTGGACCCAGTTTATCTTGGGACGAAATATTGAAAATGACTGGACAACCACTAGAATTATTACATGATTACGATATGATTCTTATGGTTGAAAAAGGAATAAGAGATGCTATATAACAATGCTGTAAGATATATATATATATATATATATATATATATATATATATATATATATATATATATATATATAATGAAAAATTATGATATATGAAAAATTATGATGCAAAAAATATTTCAAATTACTTAGCATATTTAGATGCAAACAATTTATAATATTATGCTATGAGACAGTATTTACCACATTCTGGATTTGAATGGGATGAACGAAATAATTTTGATTGTACAAAAATAAGTAAAGCACCAGGTATTGATAAAATTGGTTATATTTTCGAAGTAGATCTCGAATATCCAAAACAACCGCATGATTTACGTGAAGATTAACCACTCCCTCCTGAAAATAAAATTATACCAGGTACTAAAGAAAGCAAATTGTTAACTACTCTGGAAAACAAAAATAATTATGTAGTTCATTACAGAAATCTTAAACAATACCTAGCTCTAGGAATTAAGGTAACAAAAATTCATTAAGTTTTAAAATTTAAACAATCTGATCGGTTGAAGGAATTTATAGACTTGAATACACAAATGGGGATGCAATCAAAGAATGGCCACCGCCAAACTGAAGCCAAAAGCAAAGTGGACAAACCTGCAGCGCAGCATGCAGCTTGACACAACACACTTGATTTCAAGGGCAGCTTCACTACCCAAGCCATCTGGATCCTTCCCTCCACCACCAGCTTTCCTGAACTGCACAGGTGGGCGTCACCCTTAGAATACATTCTCCACTCCCATAATTATCCCGGCCTCAACCTATGGCAACATACGGATTTTGTATGTCCATCCATTTGACTCGGGAACCATTGCCGTCCACTATTGTAAGAGAATGAAACGCCTACAGCAGTCCTTATGATTTTATTTATTGCGCACATACCACTTTCAGCGCTTCAGCATGAACTTAATCCTAAGATGGCGTTTTGAAGCGCCGAAACTGGGAAATGACATGGCTGCTTTCTTAGGTGGCCAGCCCCTGATGCGGTAGGATAAACCTGTGACAGGACTGGAATGAAAGTGCTGGGTGGGTGGAGTTTTTATAGTTCATAACTTTTTTCTGTTGGATGGTACAAAATAACAAGGAGGTAGAGAATGTTTGGGTGACATACATGAATGCACCCTGTGAGATTCAGATCTCCATAGGACTGCAGTACCTGTATCTAATTTTGAGACACATCGCAGTGCAGTAGCAAAATCCTTGTCCTTCTCCCACTCCCTGTAATTGCTCATACTGTCGTTCCTACTGCCTTGTGTTGCTGGGGAAAGAAACCTTCGTTTGGTGCTGGCACTACACGTTGTACACATATGGCAGAGCTACCACAAACTGTTCGCATATCCATCAAATGGTCAAAACTTGGTCCTGTCACATTAACTGAGCTCACCTTGTTTCTGCACGGGATGCGCAGATAAAGTGTCCTAGATAAAGCGCTCTAACACTTCCATTCAGTTCCGACTTAAACTGGGACTATGACGTGGACAACGCTGCAGAGACTGATGAGCGGTTATAAGATGAGAGGGAATGTCTTAAAAACCACGCTAGAGTTTTTGTTGTAGCATATAGGTTCAACAAAGGTGACTCGTTTTGGGATATGAGAGTGTCATGAATATGATCCACCAGTGGCTGTAATTATTAAAAGACATCTCCATAGGATCCAACGCAAGTGTATGGTTGAATGGATAGACTTGATTCCAAAACGCAGACAGCGTTCCTACCAGAAATCGTAAAGCAATTAACAACTCTTGTGTGTGCCTGTGGAACCAAGACCGCATGTATGTAAGGTGACGGAAGCACAGTCGTTGTGATCGTGTTTTTAACAGTGCGACATGTATGTTGCCAGCTGTACAATCCTTCTCTGGTCAGCTTCAAATGTCGGTTCTCAGTAGTGTTCCTCGAAAAGAAAATCGTTATCCTTCCAGGAATACCCATTTGAGCTAACTGGTGAGTGTAATCCGACTGCTGAGAAAGAAAAACTACTCGACATGCAAAGTGACTGTCATGATTAATTTCAATAATTAGCCTATCAATTTGATATCAGTGACATGCCGCCTGGCGGGTGGAAGCGACGGCTAGGGCACCACGGAAATGATTCTTGACTTGTAACGGTAATTGGGCGTGTTTTTTCGTTGCGGCGATAGCTTTCAACGATATTTCAATATAATTAAAGGTTTCCCTGAGATATTTAAGTCTCTTTTTATTATCTACGTTAATAATCGAAGCTGACGAAATGTATTAAAATTTGTGCTGCAGCCGGGACTCGAACCCGGTTCGAGTCCCGGACGCAGCACAAATTTTAATTCATTTCATCAGCCTCGATTATTGTCGTAGATAATAATAAGAGACTTAAATGTCTCAGGGAAACATTTAATTATAAGAGCTATAAGAATACCAATGGTACAAGGACGACCCTTTACGTCCAAGGCTGGGGTGCTTGCCAATATCGGAGAGCCCTGGCAGAAGTGGTTCAAATGGCTCTGAGCACTGTAGGACTTAACATCAGAGGTCATCAGTCCCCTAGAACTTAGAACTACTTAAACCTAACTAACCTAATGACATCACACACATCCATGCCCGAGGCAGGATTCGAACCTGCGATAGTAGCGGTCGCGCGGTTCCAGACTGAAGCGCCTAGAAACGCTTGGCCACACCGGCCGGCCCTGGCAGTAGTGACAATATGTAAGGGAAAAATTAATTGAAGGTTGTCTTGGAGAGGGCACTCAGCTTAGGTAGTTCGTGCAGCAATGTTAATCATTGTGCTGTGGTAGTGTAATGGTTAGTATTTCTGCCTAGCAAGCAAAAATATCAGGGTTCGGGTTTCGGCCGCAGTGCAAAATTTAATTCATTTTGTTTGCGTCGATTATTTACGTAGATATTTAAATATTTCACCTATACAAGAAGAGACAACCATCGTAGTAAAATCAGATGAGTTACCGAATTTATAAAGTGGTAGATAGTATAAACCTTATATTTGTCACTTCTCTGTGCTGTTACCCTAAGAGACTTAATTTGTAAGGAGACATTTGGTTACCTTAAAAGAGAGTTCGAAAGTGAGGAAGTGTCCTGTGACAGTGGTATATCTTAGCACTCCGTCATGAGCCAAAAATGAATTTAATATTCTAGTCTTGTGATGCATGACGTATGAGATAAGAAAAGATTTTTTTTCCTTCCTAATGAGAAAATACTTAGAAGACATGTAGTCTATACCATCCTGTAACAAGATTTTCACAAGTAACTGTACTTCAGCGATATGAAAGAGCGTGTATGTCTCGATTTCTCCTGTCTTAGGAAATGATTTGTATGTTGACGTCTTCGTCGTTGTTGTTATTGTGGTCTAGAGGCCAGAGACTAGTTTGATGTAGTTAATTATGCTACTCTACCCTGCGCAAGCCTCTCCATCTACGAGTAACTACTGCAACCTACATCCTCCTGAATCTGCTTAATGTATTCATCTCTTGGTCTCCCTTTACAATTTTTATCTTCCACGCTGCCCTAGAATACTAAATTGGTGATCCCTTGATGCCTCAGAACATGCCCTCCCAACCGATCCCTTCTTCTACTCAAGTTGCGGCACAAATTCCTCTTTTTCCCAATTCTGTTCAGTACCTCCTCATTAGTTACGTGATCTGCCAAGCTAATCTTCAGCATTCTTCTGTAGCAGTACATTTCGAAAGCTTCTATTCTCTTCTTGTCCAAGCTATTTATCGTCCATGTTTCACTTCCATACGTGGCTACACTCCATACAAATACTTTCGGAAAAAGACTTCCTGACAATGCGACATGCATGTTGCCAGCGGTAGAATCCTTCTGTAGTCAGCTTCAAATGTCGATTCTCAGTAGTGTTCCTAGAAAAACGCTTTCCTTGCCATTGCCAGTCTACATTTTATATCCTCTCTACTTCGACCATCATCAGTCAGTTATTTTGCTCCCCAAATAGCAAAACTCATTTACTACTTTCAGTGTCTCATTTCCTAACCTAATTCGCTCAGCATCACCTGGTTTAATTTGACTGCATTCCATTGCCCTCATTTTGCTTTTTTTGTTCGTCTTATATCCTCAAACTGATAGCTCGGTAATTTTCACACCTGCTTTCTATGGGATTAGAATTATTATAGTCTTCTTGAAGTCTGAGGGATTTCACATGTCTCATACATCCTACTCACCAGATGGTACAGTTTTGTCAGGGGTGGCTCTCCCAAGGCTATCAGTAGTTCTAATGAAATATTGTCTACTCCCAGGGACCTGTTTCGACTTAGGTCTTTCAGTGTCCTGTCAAATTCTTCATGCAGTATCATATCTCCCATTTCATCTTCATCTACATACTCTTCCATTTCCATAATATTGCCCTCAAGTACATCACCCTTGTGATACTCCTTCCACCTTTCTGCTTTCCGTTCTTTGCTTAGAACTGGTATTCCATCTGAGCTTTTGATATTCGTACAATTTGTTCTCTTTTCTCCAAAGGTCTCTTTAATTTTCCTGTAGGCAGTATCTATCTTACCCCTAGTGATAGATGCTTCTGCATCCTTACATTTGTCCTCTAGCCATCCCTGCTTAGCCATTTTGCACTTCCTGTCGATCTCATTTTTGAGACATTTGTATAGCTTTTTGCCTGTTTCATTTACAGCCATTTTATATTTTCATATTTCATCAACGGTGTGCGGTGGGCCTCGGGAGCTCACATGACACTCTACCTATAGATTATGGTCAGAGTCTACATCTGCCCCTGCAATGTCTTACAGTTTGAAACCTGTTACCCGAGGATTTCTGTTAGCCCTCGTCTTTTTACCTATTTGATCCTCTGCTGTCTTCACTACTTAATCTCTCAAAGCTACCCATTCTTCTTCTACTGTATTTCTTTCCCCCTTTCTTGTCAATCGTTTCCTAATGCTCTCTCTGAAATTCTCTACAACCTCGGTTTATTTCAGTTTATCCAAGTTCTATCTCCTTAAACTCTCATCTTTTTGCAGTTTCTTCAGTCTTTTTAGGTTTCAGCCCAAATAATTGAGCCTTCTTCAGAAGATATACCTGAATCTAGAATTTGTCTAAGAGGGCATGGTCTAGAAATAAAACTAAAACAGCCTGAATAGGCGTAACCACATTTTGAAAATGCGATACATAGGTACTAAGTCAACAACAGGACGTAACTTAAGCTCTGGCGTGCGCCTCCTCTCCATGGACGCTGTGCGGTGGGCCTCGGGAGCTCACATGAAACTCTACCTATAGATTATGGTCAGAGTCTACATCTGACCATGGAAATGTCTTACAGTTTGAAACCTTGTTCCTAAATTTCTGTCTTATCATTATATAATCTATCTGAAACCTTCCAGTGCCTCCAGGACACTTCCGTGTACACAACCTTCTTTCATGATTCTTAAACCAAGTGTTTGCTATGATTAAGTTATCCCCTGTGCAGAATTCTACCAGATGGCTCCCTCTTTCATTCCTTGCCCCCATTCAATATTCATCTACTACTTTTCCTTCACTTCCTTTTCCTACTACCAAATTCCAGTCCTCCTTGGCTATTAATTTTTGTCTCCCTTCGCTATCTGAATAATTTCTTTGCCTCATCATACATTTTCTCAATCTCTTCACCATCTGCAGAGTTAGTTGGTATATAAACTTTTACTATTGTGGTGGGTCTGAATTTTGTGTCTACCTTGGCTACAATATGTGTTTACAATGCTGTTCACAGTAGCTTATCCATATTCCTATTTTTCTATTCATTATCAAAGCTACTCCTGCAGTACCCCTATTTGATTTTGCATTTATAGCCCCATATTCACCTGACCAGAAAGCCTGTTCTTGCTGCCACCGAACATCACTAATTCCCACTATATCTCACTTCAACCCATGCACTTCCCTTTTTAAATTTCCTAACCTACCTACCCGATTAAGAGATCTGAGCTCCCACATTCCGATCCGTAGAACGCCAGTTTTTTTTTCTTCTGATAACGACGTCCTCCTGAGTAGTCCCTGCCCGGAGATCCGAATGGGGACTATTTTACCTCCGAAATATTTTACCCAAGAGGACGCAATCATCATTTAACCATACAGTAAAGTTGCATGCCATTGGGAAAAATTACAGCTGTAGTTTCCCCTTGCTTTCAGCCATTCACAGTACCAGCAGAGCAAGGCCGTTTTGGTTAGTGTTACAAGGCCAGATCAATCAATCATCGTTACTGTTTCCCCTGCAAGTACTGAAGAGGCTGCTGCCCCTCTTCAGGAACCACACGTTTGTCTGGCCTCTCAACAGATACCCCTCTGTTGTGGTTGCACCTACGGTAAAGCTATCTGTGTTGCTGAGACACACAAGCCTCCCACCAACGGCAAGGTTCATGGTTCATGGGGGGGGGGGGGTGATTTGTATAAAAGTGGGAAATCTACATTTCATGTGAGAATTTTGAGGCATACGGTCAGCAACATCACTGTTTCGGATTGGATAAAGTAGATTGTTTAAACTGGTGGGTCCATGTCGGGGTGGAATTGTTTAGAACTACTGTGTACGTCCAAGCTGTAGTTGTTTGTTTCTCTGTGCACCGCAGCTGGCTGCAGCAGTGAACAGGAGGAGTCCCCAACTGAGAGTAATGGATTAGTGCAGCCTGTGATGGGTACAAAGAATGCGACAGCCTTTCTTGTCTTGCCATCAGCGAGGGCTGGCGAAGTGACCAGTGTGCTGAGTGAACGCGACTGAAGCAGACATGTGTATGTTGCGTGAGAGAAGATTCAGATGACGGGTGTTTGTGCTGGAATTATCGATAACGTCCTATTTCCTTCCATTCCAGTCATTCCTGTACACTCTCCATGGACATGGGGGGTTCACTCTGGCAAACATGTGCGTCTTTGACTGGAGCTGCGGCCGCAGCGGTAGTTTTCACCGGCCTCTGAGTGTTGGCGCCTGCGGAGCTGCGGAGCACTTCGGGTGGACATCAGAACATGAGTGCCTGGGATGGGATGCGCAAGTACTTCAGCGATTTCTGACATGCAGCTATGGCAGCTACTGCTATGGACTGAATCGTGGTTTAAGTGTGTAGTGTTTAGTGCTTCTCAATATATCACAGTGGAGTTTGTCTTGCAGAGGTATTTGTTGTTGTTGTTGCTGCCATCCCATGACGTGATAGACCTTTTCTACCCCCCTTCGTCCTGGTGTTGCGGAGAGGACCTATTTAGGAATTCTATAGTGCTTTAAAAGCCCACTCACAATGTCAAATTCCCGATTGATCAATTTATTGTTTCCGATAGTTGTACTGTGAGCACACGTCTGTCTAGCCCCTGCTGCAAATTGTTTAAGGAAATAGCATTCAACTCAGCTGAAATCTGAAGGGAAAAAAATCCAGTAGGTTTTGGATACCGGATCCTTGTCGGATCGATTCTCAGCAAACATACCAATCCTAGTATCCACCAATAGGAAGCAAAGAAAAATTTTCCGATACAAAAGATATCGATTCAGTTAACTTGTCAACCAATCTAATAGAGTGAGAGAATATTTCCAAGACATCTACAGTTGAGGGTTTACCAGTGAAGCGCTGCTTTGCTTGCAGTTCGATCCGCCTGGTAGTGGCAGGCTACAGGACGAGACAGAGAGGGAGAGGGAGACAGAGAGAGAGAAAGATAGAGAGAGAGAGAGAGACAGCTGATGTCTCGACAGGAATTTCTCAGGTATCAAATATCAAAGGGTTGCCACCACCTGACGCTTTTGTTGAGGCATTAGCGCGACGTCTGGTCTGTCAGTCGCGGGCGCAAGCGGACACCTCTTGGACAACGGCACTTGGCATGGCCACTGACGGATGTCACGCTTTGCCGAATCCCGAGCGACCTGCGTGTTCGTTCGCGTGAGCCGGCGCACTGTGTGGGCCAGCTGATGGCTAAAAGTGAACGGTGCACGCTTCAAATCGAAAGAGTGTTAACAGTGTAATTACATGTGATGACTGTTTCATGATGGTAATTTTTGCATGTTCAGAATTTTAAAAAAGTGATCGATTTAATTACTTCTTTTCGATGTATTTGCCAAGACCTGCATCTTCCTAAACAGCAGAGAATGATGAGCGAGAGATATCCAACGCTTGGAAACTGAATTTTTTTATAAATAAATAATACACCCTCTGCTATATAACTGAATTTCCTGTCGTGAGATCCTTTCTCTCCAGCTCAGAACCACAACTTTCGGGATTGGGCGGGGGAGGGGGGGGGGGAGGGGAGTGGGAGGGGTAGAGAGGAGGGGGAGAGGGGAGGAGAGTATTGAGGAATTTACCAGAGGGGAACGAGGGGGAGTGGGGAGGGTTGGAGGTTTGCTGAGGGGTTTTGAGGAGGAGAAGGAGAGGGAAGGGTGGGAGCAGGCTTCTCGGGATAGATTATACACAGGAGGTCGTAACCCACTTGTTGTTGTTGTTGTGGTCTTCAGTCCTGAGACTGGTTTGATGCAGCTCTCCATGCTACTCTATCCTGTGCAAGCTTCTTCATCTCCCAATACCTACTGCAACCTACATCCTTCTGAATCTGCTTAGTGTATTCATCTCTTGGTCTCCCTCTACGATTTTTACCTTCCATGCTGCCCTCCAGTACTAAATTGGTGATCCATTGATGCCCCAGAAAACGTCCTACCAACCGATCCCTTCTTCTAGTCAAGTTGTGCCCCGAACGCCTCCCCAATTTTATTCGATACCTCATCATTAGTTATGTGATCTACCCATCTAATCTTCAGCATTCTTCTGTAGCACCACATTACGAAAGCTTCTATTCTCTTCTTGTCTTAAGTATTTATCGTCCGTGTTTCACTTACATACATGGCTACACTCCATACAAATACTTTCAGAAACGACTTCCTGACACTTAAATCAATACTCGATGTTAACAAATTTCTCTTCTTCAGAAACGCTTTCCTTGCCATTGCCAATCTACATTTTATATCCTCTCTACTTCAACCATCATCAGTTATTTTGCTCCCCAAATAGCAAAACTCCTTTACTACTTTATGTGTCTCATTTCCTAATCTAATTCTCTGAGCATCACCCGACTTAATTCGACTACATTCCATTATCCTCGTTTTGCTTTTGTTGATGTTCATCTTATACCCTCCTTCCAAGACACTGTCCATTCTGTTCAACTGCTCTTCCAAGTCTTATGCTGTCTCTGACAGAATTACAATGTCATCGGCGAACCTCAAAGTTTTTATTTCTTCTCCATGGATTTTAATACCTACTCCGAATTTTTCTTTTGTTTCCTTTACTGCTATCTCAATATACAGATTGAATAGCATCGGAGAGAGGCTACAACCCTGTCTCACTCCTTTCCCAACCACTGCTTCCCTTTCATGTCCGTCGACTCTTATAACTGCCATCTGGTTTCTGTACAAATTGTAAATAGCCTTTCGCTCCCTGTATTTTACCCCTGCCACCTTCAGAATTTCAAAGAGAGTATTCCAGTCAACATTGTCAAAAGCTATCTCTAAGGCTACAAATGCTAGAAACGTAGGTTTGCCTTTCCTTAATCTTTCTTCTAAGATAAGTCGTAGGTTCAATATTGCCTCACATGTTCCAACATTTCTACGGAATCCAAACTGATCTTCCCCGAGGTCAGGTTATACCAGTTTTTCTAGTCATCTGTAAAGAATTCGCGTTAGTATTTTGCAGCTGTGACTTATTAAACTGATAGTTCGGTAATTTTCACATCTGTCAACACCTGCTTTATTTGGGATTGGAATTATTATATTCTTCTTGAAGTCTGAGGGAATTTCGCCTGTCTCATACATCTTGCTCACCAGATGGTAGAGTTTTGTCAGGACTGGCTCTCCCAAGGCTGTCAGTAGTTCTAATGGAATATTGTCTACTCCCGGGGCCTTGTTTTGACTTAGGTCTTTCAGTGCTCTGTCAAACTCTTCACGCAGTATCTTATCTCCCATTTCATCTTCATCTACCTCCTCTTCCATTTCCATAATATTGTCCTCAAGAACATCGCCCCTGTATGGACCCTCTATATACTCCTTCCACCTTTCTGCTTTCCCTTCTTTGCTTAGAACTGGGTTTCCATCTGAGCTCTTGATATTCATGCAAGAATTTCTCTTTTCTCCAAAGGTCTCTTTAATTTTCCTGTAGGCAGTATCTATCTATCTACCCCTCGTGAGATAAGCCTCTACATCCTTACATTTGTCCTCTAGACATCCCTGCTTAGCTATTTTGCACTTCCTGTCGATCTCATTTTTGAGACGTTTGTATTCCTTTTTGCCTGCTTCACTTAATGCATTTTTGTATTTTCTCCTTTCATCAATTAAATTCAGTATCTCTTACGTTACCCAAGGATTTCTACTAGCCCTCGTCTTTTTACCTACTTGATCGTCTGCTGCCTTCACTATTTCATTCCTCAAAGCTACCCATTCTTCTTCTACTGTATTTCTTTCCCCCATTCCTGTCAATTGTTCCCTTATGCTCTGCCTGAAACTTTGTACAACCTCTGGTTTAGTCATTTTATCTGGGTCCCATCTCCTTAAATTCCCACCTTTTTGCAGTTTCTTCAGTTTTAATCTGCAGTTCATAACCAATAGATTGTAGTCATAGTCCACATCTGCCCCTGGAAATGTCTTACAATTTAAAATCTGGTGCCTAAATCTCTGTCTTACCATCATATAATCTATCTGACACCTTCTAGTATCTCCAGGGTTCTTCCATGTATGCAACCTTCTTTCATGATTCTTGAACCAAGTGTTAGCTATGATTAAGTTTTGCTCTGTACAAAATTCTACCAGGCGGCTTCCTCTTTATTTCTTAGTCCCAATCCATATTCACCTACTACGTTTCCTTCTCTTCCTTTTCCTACTGTCGAATTCCAGCCACCCATGACTATTAAATTTTCTTCTCCCTTCACTACCTGAATAACTTCTTTTATCTCATCATACATTTCATCAATTTCTTCATCATCTGCAGAGCTAGTCGGCATATAAACTTGTACTACTTTAGTAGGCGTGGGCTTCGTGTCTATCTTGGCCACAATAATGCGTTCACTATGCTGTTTGTAGTAGCTTACCCACACTCGTATTTTTTTATTCATTATTAAACCTACTCCTGCATTACCCCTATTTGATTTTGTACTTATAACCCTGTCTTCACCTGACCAAAAGTCTTGTTCCTCCTGCCACCGAACTTCACTAATTCCCAATATATCTAACTTTAACCTATCCATTTCCCTTTTTAAGTTTTCTAACCTACCTACCCGATTAAGGGATTTGACATTCCACGCTCCGATCCGTAGAACGCCAGTTTTCTTTCTCCTGATAACGACGTCCTCTTGAGTAGTCCCCGCCCGGAGATCCAAATGGGGGACTATTTTACCTCCGGAATATGTTACCCAAGGGGACGCCATAATAATTTAATTATACAGTAAAGCTGCATGCCCTCGGGAAAAATTACGGCTGTAGTTTCCCCTTGCTTTCAGCCGTTCGCAGTACCACAACAGCAAGGCCGTTTTGGTTAGTGTTACAGGGCCAGATCAGTCAATCATCCAGACTGTTGCCCCTGCAACTACTGAAAAGGCTGCTGCCCCTCTTCAGGAACCACACGTTTGTCTGGGCCTCTCAACAGATACCCCTCCATTGTGGTTGCACCTACAGTACGGCTATCTGTATCGTTGAGACATGCAAGCCTGCCCACCAACGCCAAGGTCCATGGGTCATGGGGGAGGGGGGGGGAGAACCTACTTAGCAGAACAAAAGGTTAAGAACCTGTCAATCAAAAAAGAACAATAGGTTTGTCCCTAATGTATACTTGCCTCCTAATGAAGGCAACCTGCCTAACAAAGACGGCTGATATTGTCGCAAACAGTTTAGGGCAGGCCTATAAGTATGAAGGCTTTCACGACCGGATGACATATCTTCTGGTAAACCTTCCGGGATGTAAGGTCGTGGTCCATGAAGCTCTTTGGCTCCTAACGTTTCGTCCAGAGCTGCGCTGGACATCCCCTACTGATCTGAGCAATCTCGAACTTTCAACTCCAACTTTTTGCACACATCTCATAACTACGCAAATCTCTTGTCGACCTGCTATGAACTCTCTGCGCAAATGTGATGTACTTGTATGCAGACAGTTTTGTGGACAGTTCGTTGCATGCAGGCCAGTCTGTTAATGAAGACTGTTGATCCACACACAAGGAGGTGTAAAAAGTAAAGATTAAAACCTACATAAAATGCTTAGTTGGCTAATGCCTGGCGTTTTCAGCCTTATGGAGAAAAACAGGAAGTTTATTAGAGATATATCATCAGTTCTGTTGAAACAAAATATGTAAGCCATCATTCATGACGTTATTAATTAGTTAGTCAGTTACATATTCCATGAGCTATTTTGCATAACAGATCATAATTATGTGGAATGACTCATTTTACAATCACATCGTAAATAATTTGTATATATGGTTTATTCTGAGCATTTCTTTTGTATGTACACACACACACACACACACACACACACACACACACACACACACACGCACACGCACACACACACATGTACACTTGACAGCAAAAAAAGTGGGTCACTGCCGAATACAACCAGCATAACTTAGCTGTGTTGCAGGTCCTCTAAACACCAAAACCCCATGGGGTACAGTCGTTTGACTACACACAATGGGTACCGCAAGAGACTACTAAAGACCAAAGGTCTTTATGGCAGTCAGTCTAAGCATCAACTAATATCGTCATACAAAACATATTAGAAAACACGTTCTTAGCGATGAGACACCCCACAACACTCATAAACTAACCTTAATTACAACAAGTGACATTCCAAATGTTCTGAGAAAACGGATTATTTTACATATATCGTACAGTAATCCTTAGTCAAAATTAAATACTTGAGACAATATATGGAGTTACAAAGCTGTATGGAAATTGCAAAAAGTTTTTCGCTCTCGAAAAGGTTTTCCATCCACGTGCTGAATGTCACTCAACGGCGAGTGGCTCTGGAAACTGGATATTGGATGAACCAGTAAAAAAACGCGATTAATGGCAACAAGCACTCTACAGAAATCTCAACATTAACAGCGAATCACCAGTAATATCATTGTTCTCGTAACACATCAACAGCTATGTGTACACAAATTTGAATTTTAAATGACATGACTAACGTCGTCGTTCTGCACCTGGATTCAAACCCAGCACCTATAGCCATGTCTAACTAAGTTAAGCTTTGTTTGTGCCTTGTTGAGACCAAATCACTAGGCATAAAGAGATGGGAAGTATAGACGTTTGCACCAGTATCAGTTGTCAATTCAGATCTTGAAAATAAATGACGAAATGTATGTACTGAACTGGGAATCCTGTCATAACAGTTACCTTCCTGTGACAGGAATGTGAACCCAGCACCTAATCGGATTGTTAACGAAGTATGTAAAATCAGAAGTTCAATATCAAATGTTTTCACCAATAGCGAGATGTTGGAACCTTAAATGACGATAGATTTGTTTTTGCCTGACTGGGACTCGAACCCAGCATCTAGCGCCGTTGTTTTCTAGCCAGGAACAGACGATAAATAGCTGTTGTTGGTTCACCAGTAGCGAGATGTGCGCATGTTTAGCTAGACATCAGACGACGAAAAGATCTGTGCTGAATGGAATTCAAACCCCGCACATGTGGTCATGAAGACACTTTAACTATCAAATTCTTTTCCAACAATAGCTAGGAGTGGCATGTTTGTACTTTCAATGATGTGATGGAAAATACTCTGCTGGCTAGAAGTTGAATCCACAACATATCGTCGTTGGTGATCACAACGAACACAACGTCAAACACAAATCCGTTTTCGCCAGTAGGATGGAGAGGAATGCTTGAACTTGAAAAGATGTAAGGAAACGTTTGATCTTGTAATGTTGTTATAAAAAGCTCATCATGTGGCTCTGAGGTCAAACGAACACATTACAGCTGACAACGCACGAAGAGACGCTGAAAATGCAACTATTTTTCACAAGTAGTTCGGAGTGCACATGCTAGGGCTTGAAATGTAATAATGAATATTTTGTGCTGATCCGGATTCGAAGCAAGATAGGTGCCTTTCGAGGAGGCCTAGAAGAGTTTGCAATCTCGGGGAACACAGTGAAATCGAATTCGAATCCTAGTCCAGCACCACAATTTTCAACGTCTCAGTTTCAAATAAAGTAAGAGCCTTCTGAACTTACATGGCCATTGGTTCATTAAATGAAATACGTTTTCTACATTACGACGGCTTGCTGGTGACAGAGTCTCTGCCTTCCCAGATTTCTCCAACTGTCACAGCTCAAACAAATGCTGCTCTGCCCCAGTCGGCTGCGAAGGGATGTTATCTTTACTACGGATATTGAACTACGGAGCTTACTGGCGTTCTGCACTTGGCGTTACTAGTGGTGAAGGAGAGTTATGTGTGTGTTGAAAATCTACGCCTGACGTGAGATGTGAACCTACATGTTTTACACATCAAATCAAGATTAATCCACCAGACCACAGAAACCCCTGCCAAGCACATAATTATGAATTGCAGAGTATTCACTTAGATGTAGATGCAGATGTCAAGGAACAGGTATAAAACGTTGTCTTCGCTGAGCTCTTGTTTCACAGCGGATCGTCGTGCATGCAGTCCAGCGTCCATCAGCCTTCGGCGAATCGTGTCACTGGAACCGGGGAAGTTCGTCTCCCGCCGCAACTGCTTCGCGTTCAGAAAGGGATTTTCCCTGCTCCTAGACACTAGGTCCCTGTCTTCCTGCTGTGAGCTCACTCTCTTCCTGCCTGAGCCAGGAGCCCTGTTGGTGGTGCCTCTTTCAAGGCAAATCCTCCACCATCTCGTTGCAGTGGTATGTGGTACGCCATACCGTCTTCCAGCTTCTCTGATGGAACATCCTCCTTCTTTAATGAGAGCGACGACTCTGTCTCGAATAGACATCTCCCAGTGAGCCATTACAGCAGACAGCCTGATGTGTATTTCTTCTTGCCGATCTTATACTGATGTCAGTAGAATAGGTAAACATATTTACGTCAAACGGAGTGGCAGAGGCAGAGGCATGAGGCGCAGCCGTGCTGGCTCGTCCCAGGCTGTTGGCCCACCAACGCCACCGCCAGCTCGCTCACTTCCGTCTCGCCTCGGCCAGCCTGACTGGCCCGTAGCTCACGAGCCGCGGTTAGTACAGACCCGGGCCGCAAGGCCACGATCACCCCTTGAAGGATCGAAAGTTACACCTAACCTACCCAAGTCTGTAGTATAAACTAACGCAGCTACAGCTATTAGGCTATAACATGTGCAGGTTCACCTACAGTTGACGATTAATTCAAATATTTGACGAACAATACGTTCAAAAATACATTCATTTTAAACATAGCTACCACAAAATATTTCACCTAGCTAGCAATAGCATGAGTCAGGAAACTATTCTTTCTTGTAAGCGCTCTGCATTAGATGTAGCCTTAAGAAAACGTGTATTCAACCACGACAACAAAGCGGAATGTAAAAGTAAACGGGTTTGGCGGCAGTTTCTCCAAATAATAGTATATACATAGTATGTAATACACGTTTTGTGCATTTATAACATGTACTCAGTGTCTCTGAAACAATATGTGCTGCAAGACGGAAATTACTTTCTGCTGAGGCACTTCATTTACATCTAAATGATACACGACTACTAGAGAACATTGCTTTTTACGGCAGTCAATCTACTTATAAATTAACACCATGATATCGCAGATATTAGGCCACACGTTACTAGGGATGAGAAAGGCCTTAAGGTTTTCAACAAAACATGCTACTCCTAGCTACTACTGAATAAGAATTTGATTGTTAAAGTGTCTTCATAACCATGTGTGCGATGTTCGACTTTCAGTCAGCATAGACGTTTTCTTCGCCTTATTTCTAGTTAAACGTGCGCACTGCTCGCTAATGGTGGACCAACATTGGGCATTTCTCGTCTGTTCCTTGTTAGACAACAACGGCAGTAGGCGCCTTGTTCGAATCCCGGTGAGGCAATACAACTTCAGTCGTCATTTAAGGTTACAACCTCAATACTGGTGACAAACTGTGATATCTACATTTGATTTTACATACTTATTCAACAATCCGATTAGGTGCTGGGTTCGCATCCTTGTCACCAGCATTACATGATGGCCTTTCAATTTTAAACATGTGCATCCTTTGTTCCTTGAAAATGCAACAACATACGTCTTTCGAGGTTAATTATCAAGAAGGTAATTGTCATGTTAGGGTTCCTGGTTTCGTACAAACATTATCGTCATTTACGTTCAAGTTGAGAATTGGTAACTGACACTGGTGCAGACGTCAATTTCTTGACGTCTTTTTCTGCCTAGTGATCGAGTCTCGATAAGGCACAAAGCTTTGCTTGGTTAACAATGGCTTTACGTTCTGGCTTTGCATCTGGATCCAGAATGAAGACGTTGGTCATGTCATTTAAAGTACAACTTTGTGTACGTAACTGTTGATGAGTAATGTGAACAATTATATTACTTGTGATTCGCTGTTATTGTTGGGATTTCCGTAGAGTGCTTGCCGCTGTTAATAAAGTTTTTGTGGTGTCACCGCTAGACACCACACTTGCTAGGTGGTAGCTTAAATCGGCCGCGGTCCATTAGTACAGGTCGGACCCGCGTGTCGCCACTGTCAGGATCGCAGACCGAGCGCCACCACAAGGCAGGTCTCGAGAGACGTACGAGCACTCGCCCCAGTTGTACGACGACGTTGCTAGCGACTACATTGACGAAGCCTTTCTCTCATTTGCCGAGAGACAGTTAGAATAGCCTTCAGCTAAGTCCATGGCTACGACCTAGCAAGGAGCCATTAACCATTTGTAACGTTGCATGTACCTCAAGATAGAGTCTCACTTGTATCATCCAGAATGCTGTATACCAAAGGACAATATAAAAGTTAAGTGTTCTAGTAGCTACGTTCTTTTCTTTATCACATTCATTACGAATCCTGTTACAGACTTAACGCCAGACGGCGTGAGTTGACGCGTGCCCTTTCGGCTACTTCACTGTGGACTGGCTGCCTTAACAGTCCACTACAGTTTTCTTTTAACTGATTAGTATTGCATAAAGTTGATGCGAAACCACTCCCGGTTGAACATTGAATGACGTTCAGCATGTGTTGGGTAAACCTTTTAGACAGCAAAGAACTTGTTTCCCATTGCCATACAACTTAATAAATCCATATACTGTCTCAAATATTTAATTTTGCCTAAGGATTACTGAACAATTTATGTGACAAAATTAGTTGTCCCATAACGTTTGAAATGTCACTTATTGTAATCAGGTTTAGTTTACAAACATTAAGGACTGTCTGATCTCTTCTGTACTATCGTGGTGTTACTTTGCATCTAGGCAGACTATCATAAAGACCGGTGTTCTCTAGTAGTCTCTAGTAGTAGTAGTAGTATCTTACAACAACTGTACCGTGGAGGGTTGCGACGATGCGCAACACAGATATGTTATGTTGGTTGCATACATTCAGGTGCAGCCTACATGTTGGAATTCAGGCGTGACCCACTTTTTTTGCTGTTTGCTGTCGAGTGTACACACACACACACACACACACACACACACACACACACACACACACACACACACTATCCATTGATAGTGACTGGGCCAAATATCTCACGAAATAACCATCAAACGAAAAAACTACATAGAACGAAACTCGTCTAGCTTGAAGGGGGAAACCAGAAACCAGATGGCACTATGGTTGGCCCGCTAGATGGCGCTACCATATGTCAAACGGATATCAACTGCGTTTTTTTAAATAGGAACCCCCATTTTTTATTACATATTCGTGTAGTACATAAAGAAATATGAATGTTTTAGTTGCACCACTTTTTTCGCTTTGTGATGGATGGCACTGTAATAGTCACAAACGTATAAGTACGTGGTATCACGCAACATTCCGCCAGTGTGGACTGTATTTGCTTCATAATACATTACCCATGTTAAAATGGACCGTTTACCAATTGCGGAAAAGGTCGATATCGTGTTGATGTATGGCTATTGTGATCAAAATGCCCAACATGTGTGTGCTATGTATGCTGCTCGGTATCCTGGACGACATTATCCAAATGTCCGGACCGTTAGGTGGATAGTTACGTTATTTAAGGAAACAGGAAGTGTTCAGCCACATGTGAAACGTCAACCACGACCTGCAACAAATGATGATGCCCAAGTAGGTGTTTTAGCTGCTGTCGCGGCTAATCCGTGCATCAGTAGCACACAAATTGCGCGAGAATCGGGAATCTCAAAACCGTCGGTGTTGAGAATGCTACATCAACATCGATTGCACCTGTATCATATTTCTATGCACCACGAAAGCATGGTGACGACTTTGAACATCGTGTACAGTTCTCACACTGGGCTGGGCACAAGAGAAATTACGGGATGTTGACAGATTTTTTGCACGTGTTCTATTTAGCGACGAAGCGTCATTCACCAACAGCGGTAATGTAAACTAGCATAATATGCACTATTGGGCAACAGAAAATCCATAATGGCTGTGACAAGTGGAACATCAGCAACCTTGGTGGGTTAATGTATGGTGCGGCATTATGGGAAGATAATTGGCCACCATTTTATCGATGGCAATCTAAATGGTGCAATGTATGCTGACTTCTTACGTAATCTTCTACTGATGTTACTACAAGATGTTTCACTGCATGATAGAATGGCGATGTACTTCCAATATGATGGATGTCCGTCACATAGCTCGCATGCAGTTGAAGTAGTATTGAATAGCATATTTCATGACAGGTGGATTGGTCATTGAAGCACCATACCATGGCCCGCACGTTCACCGGATCTGATGTCCCCTTATTTCTTTCTGTGGGGAAAGTTGAAGGATATTTGCTATCATGAAACACTGACAACGCCTGACAACAGTGCATTCTCAATGCATGTGCTAACATTACGGAAGGTGCACTACTCGCTGTTGAGAAGAATGTCGTTAGACGTATTGCCAAATGCATTGAGGTTGACAGATATCATTTTGAGCATTTATTGCATGAATGTGGTATTTACAGGTAATCATGCTGTACCAGCATGCGTTCTCAGAAATGATAAGTTCACAAAGGTACATGTATCACATACGAACAACCGAAATAAAATGTTCAAATGTAACTATTTTCTGTATTTTAATTTAAAAAACCTACCTGTTACCAACTGTTCGTCTAAAATTGTGATCCATATGTTTATGACTATTACAGCGCCATCTATCACAAAGTGAAAAAAGTGGTCCAAGTAAAATATTCATATTTCTTAACGTACTACACAAATATGTAATAAAAAATGGGAGTTCCTGTTTAAAAAAAACGCAGTTGATATCCGTTTGACCTATGGCAGCCCCATGTAGCGGGCCAACCATAGCGCCATCTGGTTTCCCCCTTCAAGCTAGACAAGTTTCGTTCTTTGTAGTTTTTTCATTTGACGCTTATTTCGTGAGATATTTGGCCCGGTCACGATCAATGGACCACCCTATATATATATATATATATATATATATATATATATATATATATATATATATATATATATATGTGTGTGTGTGTGTGTGTGTGTGTGTGTAATTTCTACCCAACACCTTTTAGGTATTACAGTAACAGAAATTCTTCTATGGAGTAAAAGAAGTTATGAAGGAGAAAGTTTCTCAGTTTCTTTTTAAATCTTATCTTTCTGTCTGTCAGCCATTTTATATCACTGGGTAAGTGATCAAAATTTTTTGTTGTGACATTGTGCTCCCCTTTTTGTGCTAAAGACAAACATAGTGTTGAGTTAGTAATATCATTTTTCCTTCTCATATTGTAATTATGTACATCTATGTTCCTTTTCATCTATGGTGATTCATTTACAACAAACTTCATGAGGGAATAAATATACTGCGAAGTGGTAGTCAGAAATCCCAGCTCCTTAAACAGATCTCTACAAGATGGAAATGGGTGATCGCCACATATTATTCTCATAGCACGTTTTTGTGCAATGAAAACTTTCTTTCTAGAAGATGAATTATCCCAGAACATTATTCGCCAAGATTTGCAATGATTCTAAATGAACTAAGTTGTTTTAGAAGTTCCAAAATGTGATTTTCCCAATGCAATTTCTCATGAATACAGACATCTAAGAAATTCGAAGCTTCCACCCTATTTATTGTTCCTTACCATGTGTTACATTCATCATTGCTGTAATGATGAGCAGAACTAAATATGTAGTCTTTCGAAACTTGTGGATGAAATCATACACAAAAAACCAGTAAATGGTACTTTTAAGAACTTTGTTTGTCAATTCTTCTGTTTTTGTATATATGCTTGGATTGATTACACTACTAGTGTCATCTGTAAAAAAAACTGATTTTATGGGGTTATGGCACAGACACCAGTTAGGATTAACAGACCCTTATTAAGTGCCTAAAGCTTTATTGAGGACACTGATTTTCCTTTTATACTAGTATTTTAGTACAATTTGTCCATTCAGTTTTGTAATGAGATCTTCAGAGGTCCAAATTGAATGATTTAATGATAATTATCCTGACACTCCCTGTTGATGTTGCTCATTCATTTATTAATTAACTACTGGTACAGCAATTTGCTGTGTTTTTAGTGAATAATCTTACGATTGTTCCATGGTTTATAATGGGCTTAGAGTAACAAACATGATTCTTTTATGAAACTCATGATGTTGATCTGTTCATTTTTGTAGGCCAGTGCTAATGGCCAAAAGTTACTGCTGATACATCTACAAAATCTTCTTTATGTGAAAGCGTTAATAAATTTCTTTATGGCATTTAAGAAGGAAAAGTGTCTGCATTGAAAAATAATAATAAGGTTGCTGTACTCAGTGCCATTAATGATATGCACTATTACTGGCCAGTATTGGCCTCCACCAATCACTGTGCTATTGGCTTTGTGTATAGGGGTACTCGCATCTTCCATGGCCAGTAAAGGGAAACATGTTTAAGTTTTGTGGCCAGTGTGGTGGCTAGCAGCAGGTCACGTGACCTACCGGCGGCATTTATTGGATGGTTCTTAAGTGCAGAGGCCGCCAGTAGAGTTGATTCAGCTGTGGTGTGCGGAGCTGTGCTGTTGTTTTTGTGCCTAGATCAAGTGGCTGTTGTGACTTGCTGCCATGCCTTGATAAGGCTTGTTTGAAAGCAAAGAAAGATACCGGTACTAAGAAGAATGTTAAGTGAGTGCCAGATAATATTGAAACATTTTTATAAACTTTCCAAAACCACAAATTACTGTGAAATATACTCCATGAACATTACTTCAACAAAAGAAGAAGGGAAATTAGTATTTTGAAATTGAAGGAAGACCTTACAAGACACTGTTTAGTTGTTCCTGATTTTGCATTTTTGAGGGCTAGAATAAAAATAATCAAGATAACACACAGAAGAGAGTTACTGAAAATTATCTTGTCAAAAACAAGCAGAGCCGAGGCTGAGGATGCTTATACACCAAAGCTACCTTGGTTCAAAATGGCTGACATATTTCTAAACAGCATTTTTGTAACTCGAGACTCAATCAAATCTGGCAAGTTAACATATTCTATTCTAAGTACATGGCTTTAAAATAACTAAATATAAAAATAGCTAAAATTGACTTTTAGGAATTTCAGTATTGTTAATATTTAGAAATGTTTAATTGTATTTTCCAATGGAAACAAAAACATTTAATGGCAAATTTTTTAAATAATTTGATAACGAATTTGTTTTTATTGATTATTTACAAAAAGTATTTACAAACTTCCATATCACTAGATTGAACTGTTAATCAGAAATTGTTAAAATTCCAATTTTACAAGAGTAAAAGAAATTGTTGTACAAAAGTAGATAAAATCAGAAGTTTGAATTACAAATCAAATTCCACCATATTTACATTCCAATGGCCTTCATTTGCTAAGGAACTTGACCTTCTTTGTCGAAGTAAGCAGCCATATTATTCATAAATCAACCCAAATCGAGACAAGTAAAATAAATACTAAAATTTTGATAAACCCTGATACAAAAGGTACAATAAATAAAATCTATGTTGACTTAAAACGGTTCTCACCTCCTAACTTACAGTTATAACAGTTTCAACCATTGCTTCATCAAAAGCCTCCTCAAACTCATTAACACTGTCACACTCCACATTTTTACCAAGTAACACTTAACACTGTATTCTATACCACCTCTAACGACAGACTGGGTGACACAGGTCAGAAAATATTGGAAGCTATTATTGGCCTAGTGTATAAGCTTACTACGTGGTAAAACCGGCCAGAACTGGCTACCACTACTGGCCCTGTGTTCAGCAATCTACAGCGCGGATACTTGCGTGTCGTACTGTATCACGTTACATTACCTCGCGAAAAGGCTACAAACGGTATAAAGGAAACAGATGACCCAAAGCTTTTTTATATCCTGTTTTTAAAACTGAAAAAGCTATGCTTCTGTTATATGTTGAGCAAGATGCTATCTCTGCTGAATAGACGTATAGGAAATTGTTAGTACTAAAACTTGAAATTCGCGGGGCAACAGGAGGAGTGTCTGAATCGTGTAGCACTTTGATTTGAGTAGTTTACGCTGAGTTGACACTTTGCATCTGTACTGATCATCAACAAGTAAATCATGCAATTGACTATAATGACACGATCTCCCTGTCATGCGTTACATCTAATCTCACCCTATACAGGTGCGCTAGATTAGTTTCAGAGCTGTTCTCTTCCGTGTATCAGCAGTTCTTATCCAAGATGAGTATTTAAGGAGGTTATCGGTGAAACAGATATTCAATGAGTTGTCTATGTTAAGCAAGTGCAGACGATGCTGAGTAATCGAAATATGACAGGAGAGCTTTTAGGTGTCAGTGGCCCATAAATTTTAAGTGAAGGTATTTTGTAGAGGTTAGAGATTTTACTAGTATTTTGTATTTACTACCATATGCTCGGTTGATAGACTGACGCGAGGCTTATGTCATCGCTAATCATAAACTAACCTTGTGCTAGTTGTATACACGGTAGCATTGGGAAGTGGTACAATATTATTTAAAGTCCAGTAAAACTTGAGTTACATGAATGTGTTGTTATACACTGTGTGGTACAATATTCTGTAGATGCAGAGTAAGCGTAGCTACAGTGAGTGCACCTTGCTGGAAGTTATGTTTATGAAGTAAGAAGCGCATAATCTGGTTTTGGCCTGTGTGTCCCGTCGTTGTTATTCCGTTTATGCTGTGTTGTGATTTGCACAGAGCTTCAACAACAAAGTTTGTGTTAGTACCACTTAACAGAAACGCTGTTTATAGGCATACTGCTGAAAACTATGGACAAAAGTGTTGTTGTTGCTGTTTGTAATATGAAAACAAGTTGTTGCCAGTTACTAGGGGAACAAGCACAACGTCAATACGTTATTTTATAATAATACTATCCCCTTAAAAAAAAATAAAAAATAAAATACATGCCAAAGAAACTAAACCTATAGGGGAGGGGCGGGGTAAAGGATCTCATCCGTTCTCTACATACCCGGCCAAATTTACCACTCGCTTCTGCATATATTTTAAAAAGTCGCTACTATGACCCCTTGTTCATTACTCTCCTAATCCATTTTAAAGTCGATACTTACTTTCTCAATAAGTATGTTTTACAACCTATGATATCGCTTGATAGTGAATGTGAATGTGGTACACAGTTTCGTATATCATTCATGATTTCCTGTACAATATATCAAGGCAAACATCGAGACATGGAAAAGACTGAAAAGGATATGTTGAAAAACCCCACTTAGTGTAGGCTCTGCTGACCACTATACAATTGCATTAGTTAATGCTAAAATAAACATTAGATAAACCAAACTGCACCAAAGAAGAACTTTAGTGAATATTCAATTCAATTTATTAGCGTCCTTGTAGTACATCATCAAAATGACATAGGACTTGTCAATAAACATTACAATTTAAAATACATGTACATGAAAATTTATAATTGAATTTACTTGTCACTTAGACATTCCAATTTTAATAGAACTATAAGAACATTAACATAAAAATATACAAGTAGGATAACAACGTACAAAAAAAAAAAAATAAATAAATAAAAAAAAAAGCTAGTAATTCTCACATCAAAGATTATTTCCATTCTTACGTTAACACTGTTTCACACTTTCATAGAAACAGCAAGTATTTAAATGTGAGCAATTACACATATTTATTATGTCGGGGATATATTAACTGCGCTTTTATTGTCAACGATTCATAAACTCTTCAATACTGTAAAAACTATTGCTCAATAACATGTTTTTTAATTCTCTTTTAAATATGTGCAGTTTTGGTATTATTTTTAGTTCTTTGGGGAGAGCACTGTTGAGGATTTTGGCTTGGTATAGTACACTTTTGTGATACATAGCTGTTTTATGAATTTCTCTGTGGAAATCATTCCTATTCCTTGTTTCATAGTTGTGAAATTCTCTGTTTAATGTAGGAAATTCATTGTTTTCTTTTAAGAAAAATATGCTTTCATATATGTATAAGGATGGTAGTGTCATGATTTTTAATTCTTTGAAAGCATGCCTACAAGAGTCTCTATATCCTATACCTTTTATTATTCTGACTGCCTTCTTTTGTAGTCTAAATGAATGTTTTGTTAGACTGATGTTCCCCCCAAAACTGTACACCATATCTTAATAAACTGTGCATGAATGATAAATAAACACATAACACTGTTTTAATATTACATGAGCTTTTAAGCATTCTAAGTATATAACATGTTTGACTTAATTTTTTGTTCAATGATATTACATGCTTTTCCCATCTTAAGTGTTCATCAAACCATACTCCCAAGAATTTAGTGTATGATGCTTGTTCAATCTTACACTTGCCTAGTTCTATTGTAAGGTTAGTTTTTATTTTATTTGTAATATGTCTGAAGTTGATCCACATTGTTTTTTTGGCATTCACAATGAGTCTGTTTTCATTAAACCATGTGTCTGCTTCGTCTGTTGCTAATGTGACTTTTTCCTGTAAGTCAGCTTCACTATTTGCTTTAACAAACAAACTTGTATCATCAGCAAACAGTACTGCCTCTGCTTCAGATAATTGACTTGGTAGGTCATTGATAAATATTAAAAACAATAATGGCCCTAATACGGATCCCTGGGGTACTCCATACAAAACCCTCGAATCTTGATGAATATGTCCTATCTGCATGGCTTATCTCCACCTTCTGGTACCTGTCTGACAGATATGATTCAAACCATTTGTGGGCAACTCCTCGTATCCCATAGGCATATAACTTACTAAGCAGTAACTTATAGTCGATGACATCAAAGGCCTTTGATAAGTCTAAAAACAATCCACAATTTAATTCCTTTCTATTTATGGAATTTAGAACAAGTTGCAAAAAATTGAAGATAGCTGCTTCAGTTGATTTATTTTTGAGAAACCTGACAACATTGATAAAGGCCTAAAGATACTAACATCATATTTATCACCATTCTTGTTAAGTGGCTTTATAGTTGACATTTCAAGTTTGATGGAAACACCCCTGTCTTAAAAGATTCATTTATAATTTCAGTGAGATGTGAGGCTATGTTTCTTGCACTTTGCTTAATGACTTTGTCAGGAATCCCATCACACCCACATGACATTTTATTTTTTAACTTATTTATAGCATTTAGTACCTCTGATTCCAGTTACTGGATAAAGGAACATTGTCATGTCATTAATGGGGATTTTTACCTTGCTATTGGAATTGCATTTAGTTTTAATTAAATTTATGGCTATATTTGTGAAATGTCCGTTAAATATGTTGGCAATCTGAAGTGGGTCCTTAACAGTTTTACCCCCACTTTTAATGACAAAGCTGTTATCTTTTCTTTTGTGCCTACCTATATTTTTATTTATTACCTCCCAAGTTGACTTCATTTTGTTGTTACCTTTCTCAATATATGAATCATTATCAAGCTTCTTAGCTGCAATTATTACTTTCTTGTACAGGCTTCTATAACATTTCACATGTGCTTTCAGTGCTACATTCTTCTTGGCTGATTTATTTAACTTTCTGACAAGGGAACCTCCCCATCGCACCCCCCTCAGATTTAGTTACCAGTTGCCACAGTGGATAGGCCTTGAAAACCTGAACACAGATCAATTGAGAAAACAGGAAGAAGTTGTGTGGAACTGTGAAAAAATAAGCAAAATATACAAACTGAGTATTCCATGGGCCACATAGGCAACATCATGGAGTATGTGAGCTCGGGAGCGCCGTGGTAGCGTGATCAGCTGCGGAACCAAAGGTCCTTGGTTCAAGTCTTTCCTCGAGTGAAAATTTTACTTTCTTTATTTTTGCATAGTTATTATCTGTCCGTTCGTTCATTGACGTCTCTGTTCACTGTAATAAGTTTAGTGTCTGTGTTTTGCGACCGCATCGCAAAACCGTGCGATTAGTAAGACGAAAGGACGTGCCTCTCCAATGGGAACCGAAAACATTTGATCGCAAGGTCATAGGTCAACCGATTCCTCCACAGGAAAACACATCTGATATATTCTATACGACACTGGTGACGGCATGTGCGTCACATGACAGGAATATGTTGTCGACCCACCTAACTTGTTCACTTGGCGAATGGGTAAAAATATTCTTCTACCTTGCCCGATTTAGGTTTTCTTGTGGATGTGATAATCACTCCCAAAAAAGTGATGAAAACATAAGAGTTTGTCACATAAATTGAAAATAAAAAATTAAATTTTTCACTCGATGGAAGATTTGAACCAGGGACCTTTCGTTCCGCAGCTGCTCACGTTACCACGAGACCACAGCGCTCCTGTGTTTCATGTGTCCTTGATGTTGCTTATCTTCCCACGAACTACTCAGTTTGAATATTTTGCTTATTTTTTCACAGTTCCACACAACTTCTTCCTGTTTTCTCAATTGATCTGTGTTCAGTTTTTCAAGGCCTATCCACTGTGCCAACTTATAACTAAATCTGAGGGGGGTGCGATAGGGAGGTTCCCTTGTGAGAGTGTCTGATGACTTTCTAATCCCCTGTGTAACCCATGTTTTGGTTTTATGTTTAGTTTTGACTCCTTTTTTATAGGAAAGGCAACATCAAAGCAGTGTTTGTAGCTTTCAAAGAATGAGTCAAACTTTGTGTTGACATCACCACTATTTCAGTGAATTCAGTTGCCAAATTCTACTTATGAAGCTACAAGATAGATGCAGCAGGTTTTTGTTGTTCGGTCTCTCTCTCTCTCTCTCTCTCTTTTTCTTTCTCACATATGAAATATGAAGAAATAACTATTTGTGAGTTTAGAAAGTAATGAGGTCTCAAAAGGGAAGAAGGCAGTGTGTAAAAGCTCAGTGGGCCTATGCTGAGTACGCAACAGAGTTTATTGCCACTTTTCTGTGTAGTTTTGTGTATAGTCTTTTAGTAGTAGCTAATATCTTCCTTATTACTGTAAGTGGAGAAACTGCCGTTTATGATTTCTGTTGTAAGTGGAATGTTAAATTATCAATATTCCATACTTTCTTTTTCTTTGTTAGTTGGAAGAAGTGGCCTTTTTTCGGGGAGAAAATGCGATATTGTAATTTCTGTTGGAATTTTGGATTTAATTTTGTGCTTGATTGTAAGAACTACTGACATTAAATGGTTCATCTGACTAACATTGTTGATGATCCTGCTAATGTAATTGTGCACGGATTTTAATCCTATAGCAGATTTTTTGTTTATTCATAGTAAAGTTTTTATATGCTGTCCCCTTAACAACCATTTATACATGTAGACTACAATTGGGCATCATTTGTGCACGAGGATGCATTGTAGTACAGCACATATTCTCAATGTACATAAATGATTTACAATACAGTGATTGTAAATTTCTATTTTAGTTATATACTAAATTTTTGATAGGCAACTGGTATCCTAAGAAAAGTAGTGTGACATTTAGAAAGACTTACAAAATGTCAGTACTTGTTGCAACATATCACAGGCACAGTAAATAGGAGCAAATACAATATAATGTTCGTAGATAAAAAGTAAGTTTGGACACAACTATAGGATGTTATCAGCAATAAATCACCACTGCCACTGACATAAATGCCTTGGCAAGCACATTCAAGATGACATGAGATTGCAGTTCATTGGCGGAATTTTGAGCACCAGCACATCTTTTGTGAATTCGTTTTGTTTATACTGTGATGCCTTGCTATCCTACTTTAAATTGTGTAGTCAGCATATTTTGAATTTATTGCCTACAGCTGAAATGTAACTAGAATAATGAAATAAATTGGTTACAATTCTTTTGTACCTCTTATGGCACATGGAGCATTACTAATGCTCCCATTTTTTTGTTTCAGACATGTTCAGTAGTCAAAGAAAGGTGTTGTGATATTTTGATTGATCTTACCTTTATGGACAACCAGTGTGTTCAACTTGAACCCTAAGGTACGAATTATTATTTTTTAATATTAAAAAGTGATAAAAAACTGGTACGGTATGAATTGTAGTATGCAGAACACAATTATAGACTACAAAATTAAATATTAACTATAAGAAGAGAAAAAGAAAATGTACTAAAAACTTAATTAATCAGATGATAATAAAGAGGTATTCAACAGGAGTAGTCAGACAATAGCACAGTATAATGAAGAAAGCCAATGTCTTCCTTCATTGTAATTTCAAGTGTTCATACTTCCCTCAAGCCCTGTGTATCAATTACGAAAATACCACAAGAAATGGGAACAATATTCCCATGGTGGTTACATTAATTTGTAGTCATTTATTTTTTGTAATGTTTTCATGTTGTGAATGAAATCGTTCATTGGTTGTTTCTTGAGGCTTCGTTGGTCTGGCAATGCGGTATTGCATTGTTAACTACACCTCTATCAGAATAACATTTGATTGACAGATACACATGAAAATGGGTGATGTAATACTGAGTAATCTGTAATACTGAGCTCACCTGGCAGGATCGTAATACCATTATCACTTTGCTGCTCACTTCTGCTATTAGCTGGAGATGTTCTTTTGCATATTTAAAAAAGAAAAGGAAAAAAGGAGTTGATGAAAATGAATCAGAATAGTTGTGTTAGTGTAATTGAGGTCCGCAGAGTGACATGACAATGTTGAACAAGATGGAAAGCTTGACCAAGGTCATTCTGTGGTGCATTGTTGCTGTGGTAATTTTTTTTGTAAACAGCAAACTGTCAATCACAATATTATTTCTATTCAGATGTAGTCCTGAAAGAGTTTAGAGGGAAGGAAGCACTATAGGGGAAATGGAAGAAAGGGGAGGGAACAGGAAAGGGAGAAGTGGATGAGAGATAAGGAGGAATGAGTAAGGTTGAAATAAGACAAGGAGGATTGTGCCGGCAGAACATACAAGGCCAGGAATGCAGTTTGGCAGGTGGAGGTGTGCAAATGGTTGTGTTGGCTGGGGGGAGGGGGTGAAAGTGAAGGATGAGGAGGGGGGCAGCAGGCGTGTGCAGGGTCGGAATGTGGGAGGTAGAGGCAGCAGGTGCATGGGACTAAGAGTGGGACACATGGGCTCTGGAGCCAGTGAGTTTGTGTGATGCACAGTGATGACGACATAGATTTTTTGGGTGGTGGTGGTGGTGGTGGTGGTGGTGGTGGGGGGGGGGGGTTGGTTGGGGGGGGGTGACAGGGGAGGAAAGAGAAAGTTTCAGGCAGACAGTGTGAGTGCAGTAGGTTAGCAGAGATCCTAGTCAGCAGGGTTACGAGATTGAAGGATGTGTTGTAAGGATAACTGTTATCTGTATAGTTTGGGAAAGCTTGTGCTGGAGAGAAGGATCCAGATGGCATGGGTTGTGAAGCAGATATTGAACTCAAACGTGTCACGCTCAGCAGTACATTCGGCCACTGGGTGATCAACTCTGTTGTCGATCACAGTTTGGCAGTGGTCATTCATTCTGGAGGACAGCTGGTCCCACATTCCTATCCTGCACACCAGCTGCCTCCCTCCGAGCCACCAGCTACCCCTCACTAACCGCTCCTCCCACCTCTTTCTCCCATGCATGTGTGCATGTTAGGGAGAGAGGGGGGAGGGGTGGCACGGAATGGGCCCCACTCATGCGACACCTACAGGCAAATTGCATAGGAAACTTAGTACTCTCAGATTTCTTACCATGCCTATGGGAAAGCATGCCACACAGTTCTTCAATGATTCTATGAAGCTTTGATTGTATCCTGCTTGGAGGATGGCTGTGCTGCCTATTGGTTGACAACACAATCAGTACTGAGCTTGTTTACCAAGTGAGGCAGTGCTGTATTTAGCACACTGGAGTCACATTCAGGAGAATGGTGGTTAAAACCCACATCTGGCCACCCTGATTAGGTTTTCAGTGATTTTCCTGAATCACATTAGGCAAATGCTGGGATGGTTCCTTTGAAAGGGCTTGGCCGATTTCCTTCTCCATCATTCGCTAATCAGAGTTTCTCCTCCTCCTCCTCCTCCTCCTCTTGAGCTTGTTAGACTTTGTTCATCAAAGTGGTGTGTTGTTAGCAACTGGAGCCTTCCGGGCAAACCACGTAGACAGCCTCCAGGTGGAAGCTGGCATCGCACTGATGGTCAGGTGCTAGCAACTTTTGGCAAGCTATATGGACACAGTCAATCAGATGCTTACCCATCCATGTTATTTGAATCTGTTTTATGACTCACTGTTTGGACTGGCTACAAATTGCCAAAAAATATGTAGACCATATGATGTATGAATGGAGGCTCTGTGCAGGGATATACAGCTCACCTCCCCCTCTCCCTCTTCCTCCCCACGTTTTGTACAAAGGTCTGTGATTCAGGGGAACCTTTTCTGGAGGAAAATACTGACACTGGCATTCTCAGAAGTCTCTTCTGTTCGGTTCTCTGTGACCACATCCAATTTGGAATGCATCTACACAGCTGTATCAAAATCAATGACAAGGTTGGTTATATGTTTGCATACTCAAGGCATGAGGAAAAGCAGTCTGCTGAGTGCATACAATGTATACACTGTGGACTCTCCAGGAGGTTCTTTCATAAGTTCGTGCATGGCGCACATGGGGCCGAGCTATTGTGGCCCATTCTTCATTCCCTGGCTGCATTTCCTTCACCATGCCCCTTCCCTCGCTCCCTATCCTCGGTCCTTCCCTGTTGCCACCTCCTTTCCCTCTCTCGGTGTTCTGATTTATGTCGACATGGCTATCCACCTGGTTTCCTGTATTGGTTGCAATTTTGTTCCTTTTGCCTGTTCTTTCATCCTTTTTGGTATTTAGGTCCCCACTTGAGGTTTAACCTCCACTTCAAAATTTCCTGTTTTTAGTGTGAGCCACATGGGGAACAGCTCCCTCCCTAGCATCTACAGTGTGGATTCCTCTCCTGCCTTCCTTCCCCTCTCCCTTCCCCACTTTAGCCCCCTTCCACGCTGCTAGGTCACCAGCATGGGTGATGGGGCTGTTATGTACCCATATGGCTGAGCCCCTTGACAACACAGGGATCACACTACTGATATCGGAGCTGTTCCCTGGTCGGAGTGAGTGGTATCAGGGCAGATGCTTGGTGCATGAAGCGTATCAAGCTTCAAACATCTGGCCATTCTCCAACGACCATCTCTTCTAATGGTGAAGGGTCCTTGACTGCTGCTTCGCATGACTTGGCAACTTTCCTTTCCCAGACAATGCCATGGGAGGAGGGCCTGGCTCGCTGTCTTGAGATGAAACCCTTTCCCCTTTACCTCATCTCTACTAGGATTGATGGAGACACTTCACCACCACAAAGCCGTTGTTTTTCGTGGAAAATGTAGAGGACAAGTTTGGTCAAGTGGAGTCTCTTAGTAATATGTGGTCGTGCTCCTTGTTGATCCAAGCTACTTCTGCCACCCAATCTGCAGCTCTTCATACGTAGGGTAGTCTTGGCAATGTCTCGGTGTCTATCACTCCTTACCAATATCTGAATATGGTCCAGGGATTAATTTTTCATAGGGACCTCATCCTAAAAACTGATGAGGAACTCTGAGGTAATCCGAAGTGACATGGCGTTCATTTTGTTCGATGTGTGCAGAAGGGTTGCAAAGACAACTGCACTTATACTGGCACCTTCATTGTGGCTTTTGAGGGGGATACCTTCCCAGAGAAGGTCAAGGTTATGCGCTACAGATGTGACGTGAAGCCGTACATCCCTCCACCTATGTGGTGCTTTCAGTGCTTGGGTTTTGGGCATGTGTCTTCCCGCTGTATGGCAGAACCTTTGTGTGGTGACTGTGGCCACCCACTCCATGAGGGAAACCCCTGTGTGTGTCAGTTGTGCTGGCCACTCGCTGGATTTCTCGGCTTACAAGATAGAAAAGAGGATGCAAGAATACAAGTCCCTGGATCACCTGTTTTATGCTGAGGCTCGGGAAAAGTATGAGGAACTCCATCCAGTGCCACTATCTTCAACTTTTGCCTCTGTTACTTCCTTTCCTCCTCCTCCCTCATCCTTATCTCTGCCCCATTCCACTCTCCCCTCTCTCTCCCCTGCAGTTCCCACGACTTCTCTTCAGGGAGCTGCTTCCCCTCCCCAGCCAAAGAAGTGCCCTACTTCATCGGCATCTGCTGGTGATTGAGCTCCCTCCTGGGACCCCTCTCCCCGGCATCTCTCAGGCCAGAAGACTGTTACTACCACTCGACTACGAGGTGCACCATTTGTCCATCTGTGCGCCCCAAGGTTGCCCGCTCTCTTTCAGTTCCAGATCTTGCAGAAGCCTATACTCCCCCTGTGCCCTGCCCTCCTCCACCTCTGAAAAAGAAACATAAGTCCCAAGACAAGGTGCCCTGCGGAAGTGCCATCTCCACCCTCGCAACCCGAGTCTGACATCTTATTTATGGATGTCACCCCATCCTTGTTGGTGACAACTATTGACCAAGTGACCTGACCTCCTCCTCGGCTTTTTCATGTCTACATTGGACTCATGCCACATGATCATACAGTGAAATTGCAATGGATACTATAGTCACATACCGGAAGTTCAACGCCTTGTCTCCTCTTATTCTGCGTTCTGTCTTGTTCTTCAAGAAATGCATTTCTGTGATGACCATTCTTCAACTTTTTATGGTTATTGGGCATTCTGTCAAACCCATGCTGGCCTTAGGGTAGCATCTGGTGGGGTCTGCACTTTGGTTCACTCCAATGTCATTAGTGACTGGATCCCCCTACGTACCACCTTAGAAGCGATAGTGGTTCGAGTGCAAACAACTCCAGCAATCACCATTTGCAAAGTTTACCTCCCTCCAGGTAGGCCACTTGCTTACATTTCTCTGTCTACCTTAATCCAGCAACTCCTCTCCCCGTTTCTCCTCCTTGGGGACTTCAATGCCCACCATCCACTGTGGGGGAGTGTCACTTCAACAGATAGGGATATCCTAATTGACCAACTTATCACAGACCTTGTTTTCTCTCTCCTCAATGATGGCTCCCCTACCCACTTCAGTGCCACTCATGCACCATCTCTCCTATCAATCTCACAATCTCCTCCCTGCCCTCGTGGCTTCCCTTCATTAATCATCCCATGATGACCTTTGTGACAGTGACTACTTCCCGGTGATTCTGTTGTTTCCCTGCTGCCACCAGGCAGACAGGCCCCCACGTTGGGCATACCACAGTGCCAATTGGCCTTTATATACATATGCTATCCACTTTGACACCCCCTCTCAAATTCCATTGGTGTAGTCATGCAAGGCATCTCTGCCACTGTTAGTCATGCTGGTGGCACTGCTGTCCCCCTATTCGCAGGTCCCACTCATCATTGGCCAGTACCGTGGTGGACCGAGGGTGTTGCAGTTGCTGTCCAGGACCGCCGAAGGGCGCTGCAGTGATTTAAATGACACCCTGCACAGACCAACCTCCTCACTTTTAAGTGTCTTGGTGCTAAGGCTCGTTAACTTATTAAGCAGAGTAAAAAGGAATGCTGGGAGCACTACGTTTCCTCCCTGGGGATGTATGCCCCCTCTTCACAGGTTTGGTCAAAGCTCCATAGCCTTCTGGGCTGCCAGCGAAAGTCAATTGTCCAGGGCCTGAACCTCCAAGGTGCTCTGTGCACTGATCCATTGGTCCTCACACAACACCTTGCAACACACTTTGCGATCTCATCATTGTCCTCTTCCTACCCAACTACCTTTCTCTGGCAGAAACGCAGAGTTGAACAGACCCCCCTGTTTCATCCCGCACCACATTGAGCCCTATAATGCACCCTTCACTGAATGCGAATTGGTGCAGGCTCTTAGCTCTTCACAAGAGACAGCCCCCAAGGCCGGATTCCATCTACAACTAGATGATCCAACACTTGGAAGTTCCCCAGAGGCAGTAGCTCCTCAGGGTCTTCAACCACATTTGGCTCACAGGTGCTTTTCTGTCACAATGGTGAGACAGTATAGTTATCGCTGTCCTTAAGCCCAGGAAAAACTCAGTCTCTCAACAGCTACTGCCCAATCAGCCTGACGAATGTACTTTGCAAACTGCTTGAAAGGATGGTCAGCTTCAGATTATGTTGGGTACTCTACTCTCGGGGCCTTTTGTCGCCTTATAAGTGTGGCTTTTTGGCAGGGCGATATCCAACTGACCATTTACTCCAATTGGAATCAGCCATCCAACAGGCTTTTACTCACTGCCGATGCCTTGTCGTGGTCGTCTTTGACCTACATAAGGCGTGTGACATGGTTTGGCGCCATCACATTTTAGTTACACTCCGTGACTGTGGATTCCGTGGTCCCCTTCAGATTTTTATTCATGAATTTTTATCATACTGGCTCTTATGGGTTCGAGTTGGCACTTCACTCAGCACCCCTCAGATTCAGGAGAATGGTAGCCCACAGGGTTCTGTGCTAAGTGTCACATTCTTCCTCATTGCCATCAATGGGCATGCGACCTCTGTTGGGCCTCTGTTTATCCCGGCATTGTATGTTGACAATTTCTGCATCTGGTGCAGCTTCCACTCAGTAGAGTCTGCTTTGCGCCAGTTCCAAGGCACCATCCAACAGGAATCTGCGTGGGCCACCCCTGATGGCTTCCAGTTTACTACCTCCAAAATGCAGGTTATGCATTTTTGTCGCCGACCCACAGTGCACACCCATCCAGAACTTTATTTAGGGAACCAACTCCTCAGTGTTGTAGCACAGTCCCATTTCTTGGGCCTTATTTTCGATAACAAGCTGACATGGCTGCCCCACATTTGCCACCTAAAGACTACATGTATGCGGAAGCTTAATGCTCTCTGCCTCCTGGCCTACACAACTTGGGGTGCAGACTGTTTCACTCTTCTCCATTTTTACTGTGCTCTGGTCTTGTGATACGACTGCTGTTGTTTTCTATATACATAAGTGATTTTGTGGACAACATGAGCAGCAATCCGTGGTTGTTTGCTGATGGTGCCATGGTGTATGATATGGTGTCAAAGTTGAGTGACTGTAGGAAGGTACAAGATGACTTGGACAAATTTCCAGTTGGTGTGATGAATGGCAGCTAGCCCAAAATGTAGAAAATTGTAAGTTGATTTGGATGAGTAGGAAGATCAGACCTGTAATGTTCGGATACAGTATTAGTAGTACTCTGCTTGACAGAGTCACATCATTTAAATATCTGGTCGTAACATTGCAAAGCAATATGAGATGGAATGAGCATGTGAGAACTGTGGTAGGGAAGGAAAATGGTCAACTTTGGTTTATTGGCAAAATTTTTTAGGGAAGAGTGGTTCACTTGTAAAAGAGGCTGCATATGGGACACTCGTGCAACCTGTTTCTGAGTATTTAGGATCTGTACCAGGTCAGGTTGAAGGAAGACATTGAAGCAATTGAAAGGTGGGCTGCTGGATTTGTTATTGGTAGGTTCGAACAACATGTGTAAGTGTTACAGAGATGCTTCCTAACTCAAATAGGAATCCCTGGAAGGAGGGCGACATTCTCTTTGAGGAACACTATTAAGAAAATTTAGAGAACTGGCATTGGAAGCTGATTGCCAAACGATCCTATTGCCGCCAACAAACATTGTGCGAAAGCGCCATGAAGATAAGATACGAGGGATTAGGGCTCATATGGAAGTGTGTAGATTGTTGTTTTTCCCTCACTCTAGTTGTGAATGGAACAGGAAAGGAAATGACTAGTTGTGATATAGGGTACCCTCTGCCATGCATCGTATGGTGGCTTGCGCTTGCGGAGTATCTATGTAGATGTAGAAGATATCATGAAATGCTGTCAAGTTGTGTATTACTATTATGTGTGTGGTGCCCGTTCTTCCAGACATGTGCGAAAGAACAGATACTGCACACACAATAGTAATAACCACAAAATGCCAGCAGCTCAAGCATTCTGTTCAGAATGCATACCTCTATCAGAGTTTGTATATTGGTGACTGTTCTAAGAGAGGAAATTGTTATGTCTAAAACAAATGCGAGCAAGCTATGGTTATTTATGTTGCTAGTGGGCCTTATTTTCAAACGATTGGTATGTGTATTAGTAATCTCCTTAGAATGATTAGCACTCTCTCTGGGAGGTTTGTAGTAGCAAGTACATAGTCCTCCACAAATGTTTACATATACCAAAATTGAGAATTGAACAGTGTATAGTTTATCATTAATGCAAAAATATTTTTGAAAAAAGGAGCACAAGACATGTATAAAAAGATATATTCAGAAATTTATTAAATTCACTGAAAGGCTGATGGCCTAGCCAGTGTCTGAATAGAATAAATTAATACAACTGGGCTGTCTTTATATATTTTTCAGTGTGTGTATTGGATCTAAAGAAATTTGTTCCTCAATAATATAACTTCAGTGCTACAGTAGTTTTGCCAATTCTTAAAGAATGTATTACAGTGACTTGTTATTATACGTAGTTTCCAGAGAAATTACATTTAGTTTGACATCACCTTCCTTTGCAACATTTTTTCTGTCAAGTATACAAGGAATGAAGATTAAACACTTGCAATATTTTTATCACTGGCTGTGTATAATTTTATCCATTTTTTGCTGTTTGTAGTACATGTCTCATTACTGATATTTGAACTTTCTATGCGATGCACTCCTATCTTCAATATTTTAAATAATGTGTGACTTTATGCAGGACTAACAGATTTAGTATAACATGAAACTAACTCATGATTATTATGTTCTTCTAGGAAGGACATTATTGGTACTTTTAAATTCTGAACCACGTAGTGCTGCCAAGAATGGGTCAAAATACAAGTGTTCCATCTGGATCACATTTGGGACGAAGGAGATCTTTTCGTAATTCCTGGCGCTCTCCCTTTCCTCGGCGATCCCACACGCACAAGAGCTCTTTAAGTGCTGCCGTCAATTTCATAGATGTTGATCCCAAGGTAAATAAAAGTAATTTCCTTGTCTCTTTAAAATATATTTTATGAGTAGGTGGTCTTTTGAACAGTTGCGAAAAAGTAAAAATCTTTACCGGACTGGAACTCACTCGAATCTTTGCTTATTACAGACAGTGGGTTACCAATTGTTCTATAAGTATGTGTCTCACAGGCTGACAACAAATTTTCAACTCCTCGCTTGTTTTCTTTCCACCTTCTAATGTCATGTCATGTCATGTCGATTTTTAATAATGTGTGTGCATCAAAATATAATAGCGAGTGCAAATTGAGCACATTGGTGACACAGAGATGGTTGGTGCTTAAGAAATGGTAGATTATAATTTGAGAAAAATATTATTAGCTGCCTCCATTCACAAAATTGTGTCTACACTATAATGTAACACAATACAGCATGAGCACTGGAGATCTGTATTCAGATGTAGGGGTATGTCTTCAGATGGAAGTACCGTATTTACTCGAATCTAAGCCGCAGCTTTTTTCCGGTTTTTGTAAACCAAAAAACCACCTGCGGCTTAGAATAGAGTGCAAAGCAAGCGGGAGTTCTGAAAAATGTTGGTAGGTGCCGCCACAACTAACTTCTGCTGTCGAATATATGTAGCGCTACCCAGGCGTGCTTTGCAGGCACAAAGATAAATACTGGCGCCAAAACCTCTATCAGCAAATAAATTAAAAAAAAAAAGGTGGAAGACAAGCTTTTGTCTCTGCCCCGAGTTTTATTCACTGTATTTTCATACATTATGCAATGAAGTAAATACAAATTCCGTATTGTTCATCTTCGAATGTAGCAGCATTTCAATGTACTACGGTAATCCGACTGGCAAGACTGTCTGGGATGTTTGTCAATATGGCCAACTCTATGTTCTGAATTTTTTCCTACCTGTGAGAAGAGATGGTTGCTAATAGGAACTTTTATGAATTGTGAATCAAAATTCACCAAAGAATAATACGAATATAAATATTTTGCCATGTATTGTTTCGTGTTTGCTTCTGTCTCATTTAAATCCTATCTGCCTGAGTGAGACAACAGCAAATGCGGAAGATATAGATATCGTGTCATGTTTATATTCGTATTATTCTTATGCCTAATAGTGATACAGTCAGAAATGAAGCACGGCAATTGACTAGATATTGAAATCTAAGATGACTCTAATGTCTGTGCAGAATGTAATGTACTAAAGAGGCGCCTGCAAAGATTTTGAAACGGAGAAAAATTTTCGCTAAACTCTCGTTCAGAACATTTTCTATCATACGCAGTCTATTATTTGGTTCTTGTTGATCATTACCAAAGAAAGCAGCAGTGTAAGTAATAACAAACAGTAGTCTCTTTCCATTGTTTCGCTAATGAGACGATTCCTCTTTCTCCCTCTCTCTCTCTCTTTTTTTTTAAAAAAAATTGTAAGCGGCGGTAGCGCGGACAAAAGCAAGCCATGCCGTGAGCGGCAACAGGCCGTAAACACTCATTATCAGTATGTGACAAACAATGCTTGACTCAGTACAATAATGTATTATCAGCTTAGAGTGACATAAACACCTATAACAAAGAGAACGGCACTTGTCAGATCAAAGCAAAATAAGCAATCGATTCAAACCAGACGAAACACGTCAAAAGGAAGGGTACCCGTGTAAATACGGACGGAGCGCCTGACGCATAGCAGTGGCTACCTGGTAAAGCTTAACTGCTAAGCTTAAGACTCGAACCAAACTACTGTAGCTGTACCGTCATTCATTCGAAGTAAATTGTGTCTCATATTACAATGGGCCAACTTTGTTTCGATTTGGAGGTGCGGCCTAAAACTTTTCTCTCCCCTTGAATTTCGAGTCTCAAATTTCAGGTGCGGCTTTGATTCGGGAAAATTTTTTTTCCTTGATTTCGAGTCTCATTTTTCAGGTGCGGCTTAGATTCAAGTGCGGCTTAGATTCGAGTAAATACGGTAAGGCTCATTCCATCTCAATATGAAACATGTGCTTCTTACGTGAACGTATGTCCCTTAGTAAAGAACAGTGTTTCACTTCATTATACATTTATATTTTCAAAACTTTCAAGCTCTGCAACAAGATAGTAACTCTACCCATAAAAAATGATAATTCTTTCAATGGCTTTACGTTCATGTGATGAGATCTGAATGTTGTTCACTCTAAATTCCAGTAATATGGGACAGGAGCATGTAAATGTAAATGGTCAGAAAATATCAATTTTTAGTTAAAGCTCATGGGATTCTCTCTCTCTCTCTCTCTCTCTCTCTCTCACACACACACACACACACACACACACACACACACACACACACACACGTGGCAGCTGTCCTCTCTAGACACTGTAGTGCCACTGTGCTGATTAGTGATCTCAGCTGAGGAAGTTAGTGGCAGTAAAGAAGAGGTGTGGAGCGGGGATTCAGAGTGACAGCAATTTTGGGGTTGGAGGAGGTGCTGTAGTGCCGCCTGTACTGTAGTAGTGTGCAGCATCATGGCAGACTACTAGGTGCAGCATTGTACTGGAGAGGGGGGGGGGGGGCAGAGAGATGGAAATGACTATGTTGTTGAGCTGGGAGGGAGGGGAGAAGGTGGTGAAAGGCCAATGTGAGGCTGGAGTGGGAGCAGGGAAGGGGTAGAGGCAGTTGGTGGAAAGGGACTTGTGAAGGTTGATGCCAGGGGTGTTAAGAGTATGAAGGAGATGTTGTAAGCAGAGTTCTCACCTGCACAATTCAGAGAAACTGATGTTGGTGGGAAGAATCCAGATGGCATAGGCTGTGAAGCACTCATTAAAGTAAAGCACATCACGTTGCATGACATGTTTAGTAATGGTGTGGTCCAGCTGTTTCTATGTAGATGAGAACGGCAAGGGTTTGAGAGCAGGGGTAGAATATGGTCAAACGAGGATATTGTGTAGATTGGTTGGCAACAAAATATGTCTGTGGGAGGGATGGGGAGGATAGTGGGGGTGATATTTCTCATTTCCAAGCTTTAAAAGGAAAAAGAGTGGAAAGTATGCATAGTTGGAGGATACATTAGCTACTGAAGTTGGACATTAAAGAGAAACAATACACAAAACAGGAACATGCCATGGAAAGATTGTAACACATGAGCAAAAGCATAGCTCTTTCTAAGAGAGTAGCTAACTACTTAAACAATGATGATTTAAGAACAAGTGTCATTTTAAAACATTTCAGATACAGGTACACCCACTACTTTGCAAAAAATGGGAAAGAAATGCTACACGTCCTGAGAAATGAGCTCATTTCACACAACGTGAAAAAATACAGTGGCACTTGCAGGTGGTACAAATTTAGAGGACAAATGTATGCTTTTACTTTTGGTTTAAATTTAAAAGGTTAGAATGCAATAAATGTTGGTTGGTTGATTTCGGGGAAGGGACCAAACAGCGAGGTCATCGGTCCCATCAGATTAGGGAAGGATGGAGAAGGAAATTGGCCATGCCCTTTCGAAGGAACCATCCCAGCATTTGCCCTAAGCAATTTAGGGAAATCACGGAAAACCTAAATCAGGACGGCCAGAAGTGGGTTTGAACCATCATCCTCCCGAATGAGAGTCCAGTGTGCTAACCACTGCACCACCTCGCTTGGTAATGCAATAAATGTGTGAAATGAATTACGGAAAAGTTAATTTTCTACCATTAACCTTGATTTGACAATAAACAACACAGATGAAACGTGTCTTAAGAAACTATGTTAGCTCTGTCTTGCTACAAGCTTTCATGCCATGGGTAATGTGTAATAGTTTGCATTGCCACCTGTTGTATTATGGGTCACCAGTTCAAAGTTGACCATCAGCAGTTATTTGTTATTACTTATTTAGCACTTTTAGAAGGGTCTTGAAATATGTTACTTTTGTAATGTTTGTATACTTGGAATATTCAATGGTATTATAAATAATAGCTTTCTGGAACATTTGATGTTTGTCTAAGTAACTGCACTCTCTGTCCAGGAAATCCATTCTGTTCTGGCTATATGTTGACGCCAGTAATTAAACGTGCTTTCATTTCTATATGTTGCACTTTGTTGACAGCTGTGCCTTCAGATTTGGATTTGATTGTGGTTTCAACATGAGGTTGTCTGGTGGAGGCACAAGATATCCTCAAGACATCTACATCACCATGGCTCCAATTAGGCATCATAAAAATTGTTTCTTACACAGACAACAACCAGAGTACAAGCAATAAATCATTTCCATGGTCTGTACAATCAGAAGACCAATGGATTCCATGCTGGTCATAAGTCAAGTTCATATCAGACATCTGTCAGTATTTTATGGTTGGTAGCGAACAGAAGAGGTAAAGGGATTCGACCGAGTCGCCAAAACCAACAGGTGAGATGACGTGATGTGTGCAGCAAATGTGTTCTTCTACTTGGATGGCACAGCCCACCAGTGGTTCGAGAACAACAAATAGAAAGCTAGTAGCTGGGACAAATTCCACACAGGATTTCAGAAAACATTTGACGACAGTCAGCAGTGTTCTTTTAGCTGAACAAAAATTGGAAACAAGGCCCAACATCATGGTGAAATGACACAACCATACATATAGAATCTTTTAGCCCTTTGCAACATTGTAAATCCAAATATGGCAGTAGCTGACAAAATCTCACGTTTGATGAAAATGATCACAGAAGATGTGCACCAAGCTCTTCTGGTAAAGGAAGCCACAACAGAAGAATTCATCTGGTGATGCCAGCACATGGAGGAAATGTGACAGAAAAAGTCAGTAAAATAAGTGTGTTTGACTCCAGAATGTAGCCCCTTTGGCAGTTGTGGAAGACCACTGTGACCTCACATCTCATATGCCAGTCAGTAAGAGAAGAGGTACCAGCAGTGTGTGGTAGCCAAAAACTTTGGACCGAGTATTAAAGAGATAGCAGCCATGTACGTTACTCCTGTATGTCAGGATGTAATAGAGAATGTTGAAAAATGGTGTATTGATCTTCAGCACCAATCTCTACCACCAGTCAAACAAGCCATGACAAATGGACATGCCCAATTTGGTCTTGAGCTGCCACAGTTGAACGGCAACCCAATATTTGGCTAATGCAGTTACGACCAACTCCTCCTCCAGGTAAAATGCCCCAAAGAACAGACATTTGGAGGACAGAGGGTAACACACCAGTATATTTTCACTGTGGATGCCCTGGACATATTGTACACTACTGCAGAGAGAGAGAGAGAGAGAGAGAGAGAGAGAGAGAGACAAATGTTTGACAACTATTACACTACCAGACTTCAGCCATCACAATAGCCCTGTTCAAGCCAGTCATCTGCAGATGATTATAGTTGACGGTTTGGACAAGGCCCATTGCCGCACCATGGATGAGACTGTTGCCCAAGATGCTGCAGCTATTACAATTATCAGTTGAGATACACAGTTAAACTGTGAAACTTGTGAAAAATTACTTAGATTCACAAAAGAAATCAAGATACCAGTGACAGTCTTGAACACTGTAGGTTGTCAAGAACAGCCACTACCCATCTCTAAAGGTATGTTTGTGGGGACAGCCAAACCAGTCTGGGAAGGGCAGCCTAATGCCATCAATGAAGCATTACACTCCTCTACCATTACTAACAACAAAGGGAGGGGAGCTACTTCCGAACTGTCAGTATTATCCAGCCTGACCAAGAAGCAATGTCGGTGAGTGTTTGCCTTTCTCCACCCATTTTCACATGCTTTCAAATGCAGATGGAAAAAAGACAGACCAAGCAGCCCATGCTAAAACACCCTATAAACACTGGGGATTATCCACCATATAGCGTGTCACTAGCTGAACGACAGATAGTCCAGGAGGAAGTGGAGAAGATGCTGCAAGATGACAGTCATTGAACCTTCTGAGAGTCCTTGGTCCTTTCTGATAGTCCTAGTTAAGGAGGATGTTGGCACATGGCATTTCTCCATTGACTGCCAATGAGTTAACAAAATTATGAATAAGGGTGTCTATTCATTGCCGTCCATTGATGACACCATGGTCTGCTTGAAAGGAGCAAAGTATTTTTGTACTAGGGACATGCAGACTGACTACTGGCACATTAGGGTTGACATGGTTGACCAGAAAAAGACTATGTTCATAACTCCAGATGGCCCCTTAAAAGTCCAAATTTATACAGTTTGGGTGATGTGACACTCTAGCCAGCTTTGAATGTGTGCTGGACAATTTGCTTCAACACCTTAACATGTCATTGTTGTTTTTTTAAGAACATCTAAGCTGGCTAACAATTGTGTTGAAGTGTGTTCAGATTGCAGGTCTCTGCCTGAATCTGAAACAGTGCTTCATCTTTGCCCAAGAAATATAAATCTTGGGGCACCTCATGAATGGCAGTGAAGTCTGTCCTGATCCAGAGAAAATAAGACCAGTCACAGATTTTCCAATTCTGCAGCACAATCATGATGTGAGAATTTTTCTCAGAATGTGCTCATACTACCAGCAATTCATAGAGTTCCTGTACAAGGCACATCCGTTTCAAGAACCACTGCAGGTAGATGTGAAATTTTCCTGGAATGAGGTGTGAGAGAGATCTTTCCTTGGCCTTTGGGAGATGCCATCATCATCATCAGGTCCATTGTATCATGAAAAAGCCAGTACAGAATTTCATACCGACGTTAGCAGTGGATGCTGACGGCCTGCCTTTCAAGAAATTCTTTGCTGGAACACAGCACTTGTACGAAACGTTGGCCATCACTGCATTAAATGACATTGCTGATGAACAGAGGGAAGAGGCAGCATTGCTGAGAATTACAGAAGCATAGAAAAATGAGGAAGCAACCAGAGGAAGATTCCATTTCATAAACTGAATATTTTATAAGAGGAATTATGGTCTGATGAGGTGGACATTGCTGCTTGTCATTCCAGCACATCTGCGGCCAATGATCCTGAAGTATTTTCAGTATTTTTACGTACAGTCAGATTTCCGTACAAATTCAGTACAGTAATGTGATAATTGTAAACAGACGTTATAATTTTTTTTTTTTTTTATTTGATGATACATGGCTCCAACAGTATAAGAATTATCGTATACACATTAGTGTATTGAGTATTTGCATGTTTTATGACAATTTATTTATTACCTTTTAAATGAAAATATGTTTAAGATTTTTTTGTCTTATTCACTATCCCTGAGAACCATTTCACTAAGGATCTGTGGAAGGTTCATTAGCATATTTGTTTCTTTTTTTTTTATATTCACTATGTGTTCTTGTTTTTCTGTCATATTCATGTGCGTTCTCCTTAGTGACTACAAATTTTATGTCATACTGATGTTGCCTGACAAGCACTATTAAGTGCAAAATGTTGACTGGGAGAAATAGCTATTTAGTACAGAGAGACAAAGGCAAACAGTTTTACAAATTACTAGTGGAAGCATTCTTATACAACAGTCTTAAACATCTGCTTCAGTTGGTCACGTGTGACATAAGCACTTTGTCTACTAGCAACTTGTATACAGGGTGTTACAGAAAGGTACGGCCAAACTTACAGGAAACATTCCTCACACACAAAGAAAGAAAATATGTTATGTGGACATGTGTCCGGAAACACTTACTTTCCATGTTAGAGCTCATTTTATTATTTCTCTTCAAATCACATTAATCATGGAATGGAAACACACAGGAACAGAACGTACCAGCGTGACTTCAAACACTTTGTTACAGGAAATGTTCAAAATGTCCTCCGTTAGCGAGGATACATGCATCCACCCTCCGTCTCATGGAATCCCTGATGTACTGATGCAGCCTTGGAGAATGGCGTATTGTATCACAGCCGTCCACAATATGAGCACGAAGAGTCTCTACATTTGGTACCAGGGTTGCGTAGACAAGAGCTTTCAAATGCCCCCATGAATGAAAGTCAAGAGGGTTGAGGTCAGGAGAGCGTGGAGGCCATGGAATTGGTCCGCCTCTACCAATCCATCGGTCACCGAATCTGTTGTTGAGAAGCGTACGAACACTTCGACTGAAATGTGCAGGAGCTCCATCGTGCATGAACCACATGTTGTGTCGTACTTGTAAAGGCACGTGTTCTAGCAGCACAGGTAGAGTATCCCGTATGAAATCATGATAACTTGCTCCATTGAGCGTAGGTGGAAGAACATGGGCCCAATCAAGACATCACCAACAATGCCTCCCCAAAAGTTCACAGAAAATCTGTGTTGATGACGCGATTGCACAATTGCGTGCGGATTCTCATCAGCCCACACATGTTGATTGTGAAAATTTACAATTTGATCACGTTGGAATGAAGCCTCATCAGTAAAGAGAACATTTGCACTGAAATGAGGATTGACACATTGTTGGATGAACCATTCACAGAAGTGTACCCGTGGAGGCCAATCAGCTGCTGATAGTGCCTGCACATGCTGCACATGGTACGGAAACAACTGTTTCTCCCATAGCACTTTCCATACAGTGACGTGGTCAACGTTACCTTGTACAGCAGCAACTTCTCTGACGCTGACGTTAGGGTTATTGTCAACTGCACGAAGAATTGCCTCGTCCATTGCAGGTGTCCTTGTCATTCTAGGTCTTCCCCAGTCGCGAGTCATAGGCTGGAATGTTCTGTGCTCCCTAAGACTCCGATCAATTGCTTCGAACGTCTTCCTGCCGGGACACCTTCGTTCTGGAAATCTGTCTCGATACAAACGTACTGCGCCACGGCTATTGCCCCGTGCTAATCCATACATCAAATGGGCATCTGCCAACTCCGCATTTGTAAACATTGCACTGACTGCAAAACAATGTTCGTGATGAACACTAACCTGTTGATGCTACGTACTGATGTGCTTGATATCTAGTACTGTAGAGCAATGAGTCACATGTCAACACAAGCACCGAAGTCAACATTACCTTCCTTCAATTGGGCCAACTGGCGGTGAATCGAGGAAGTACAGTACATACAGACGAAACTAAAATGAGCTCTAACATGGAAATTAAGCGTTTCCGGACACGTGTCCACATAACATCTTTTCTTTATTTGTGTGTGAGGAATGTTTCCTGAAAGTTTGGCTGTACCTTTTTGTAACACTCTGTATGTGACTTTATCATTTTATACGTTTTGGTATTAGTTGTTCTAGAAAAAGGCTTGTAGATGAATAATTTACAAGTGTAAAATATGCCCTATTTCCTGTTCAGACAACGGTTAATACTTCATGACTATGTTCCTGTAGTTTAAGAGGCCTCCAAGGTATTTGAAGCTTTCTACTTGCTCTTCTTCTTTCTGACATATGAATTGTATGGTATCAGCATTAGCTGGAATATTTTTCTTCCAACCCAATTCAGTTCCTGTGAAATATTTTCCCACTTCCCTTAACTCTTTTTCTAGGACCAGCACAGGGCCTAGAGGGCAGAGTGGGAGAGTGAGTTCGGTTCCTGATTCTACCACAAATTCTTCTAGTATCTCATTTTGTTTTCTCTCACACTGCATTTGGATAACTAGTGCAGAAAGTTCATAAATTGTTATAGCAGGCAAGAAGGCATTAGGAGATGCTTTTAGAATAACACACACTGTTCCTACTAAAGTAAAGTCTGGTGAAGACCGTAGGGAAAATTTCAGTTAGAGATGGAAGTTATTGAGTTACTGCTATAACATGGAGTGCAAGTTTTGACACCAGTCTAACACACACAGAGCAAACTATGCAGAATACTTCGCCAGAATTTTTGTCATACTTGCTCGTGGTCTGATCTGCTGTCTCAGTGTGACTGTCAAAGAAAGAGAAGACTTAATCTTCCAATGATGAAACTGACAAAAGCCACATCCTGATGTGGAGAATGGGTTCTGTATTCTCTGTGGCTCATGACTAGACCTCAGACTTTTAGGTTCTAAAAGTCTTAAATTAGGCACCTAAAATTGGTTCTGTCACTTACAAAAATAGGTTATAAAAATCAGAAAATAGGTTATCGAAATGTGACATTTTGTTTAGAAAGATAGATAGATAGATTGACAAAAATCCACATTATATTATTGTCCATGACCAAAATTACAGTCACAGTGAATAATTAACACTTTCTCCAGATTTTCCGTTGAGAAACTGCATCTCTTGTCTGTTAATAGCATCTTATATGCTGAGAATGAGCGTTCCACGTCAACAGATATCACCTGAGCATATTTAAATGACAGTATTAGGCGTAATGGAACTGCACACTCATGTTCTGTTGATTTACCTGATAAGATAGCAGCCACTATGCAGAGGGTGGTCAGTCCTGAGTTTTTTGTAGCACTGTCTTTAGTTTCTCACTATCTTTCATACCAATAGAACCTGGGACCAAGTTGATTTTTTTCTGTCACCTCTTCTATCAATCGCAGTTGCTTGTAGACAGGTTTCCCTCAACACTCCAGAGCTTTAATAATAGGGACTAAAAATGCATAATGAGATTTTATGTATACAATGTCGTTGAAAATTGTTGGGTCCTTTAGAAGGTCTTTAGCGGAAGTAATGCTCACTGCCTCCTCCTGCAGTTAATGTTCTTAATGTATTCCAAATACTCGCTGTAGTATTCGGTGACTTCTAGCCACATTCTCCAGCGAGTAAGTGTAGGTTCTGGTGGAAGTGGTACATTGGGAAGTTCCTCTTAAAATAACTGGATTCTTGTAGGTGTCTTAACAAAAAATTTTTTGTTGGTTGAAACTAGCTTATTTACCTGTGGAAACTAGAGACAAATCATCTCAGATACACGATTCATGGCCTGGGCAAGGCATGTGATTTGGAACAAGGCTCGCTAAAATACAGCAGCAGTTTTGTATGTGGGTGCATCAGTGTAGATAACAAATACTGTATTTTCATCTAGGCTGTTGGGGAAAAGTAATTTGAGGGCTTTATTAACAAAGTGAGCAATTGTTTCCTAGTTAGTCTTTTTTATATACTTTTTGTAGATCAGCTGAGGTACAGAGTAAGTGCCAGGATCTAGCTTTCCAACAATCTAATTAACCACATACCGACCTTTTCTGTCAGTTGTCTCATTGACAGAGATCTACATGTGTGAATCGCCTATATCTTCCCTTATCCTGCTCAATGTATTGTCATATAAAGTATCTAAATAATTCTTTATCAGTGTGAATTCTGATGGAATGCTGCGGTGACAGTGTTCCTCTAGAAAACTTTTGTACTGGCTATTTTCAACTGCATTGAATGGTATGTTTGCTGCAACAATGGCTCAACTCAGGTCAATATGAAATTCATTTTTGTTTGTTGCATTTGATTTATTTTTGAAATTTGTCTGGTGTTTAATCCGTGCAACATGCCAACTTAAATGCAACCTCTGTTCAGAATGTACCTAAAAACAAAAAGAAATGAGAAATACTTTGTGGAAGAATTTACGTACGAGATCTACTTAGGAAAAGTAATCTACATGAAGGGTTTAGAAACAATATTTTTGCATTCCCATGTGTTTGGTCCAAGTGAACTCAGAAAAAAAACATTTGCATCACTGTTCTCTGAGTGGGCATAACATTTAAAAGGCTAACATTTTACTTACATCTTTGTTGCACACATTGCAGTGAATAACTCTTCCGCCTGTAGAGAAATCAGGAAATTGTTGTAACCACTGACGAATCAGAGATGATTTGGAGCTGGTTACTTCCGGCATGCTTGACTTTCCAAAAATACACTGTCGCTGTGAAATATTTCACCACATACAAGCAGCATGCAGACCGACTGAATGACGACAGTGCAGGTGTTTTAAACAGGCTGCCCCGACAGGGCAGGAAGGTGCGAAGAAACCAGTTACCATTCAGTTAACATTTTCTAAGTAGCCAGGAAGACCAGAAGAGTAGTTTTAGTCAGACAAATTTTATTTGGCTTGATTTTTAAAAATTAGATACAGTCAGGCTCTAACATGAAATTAGATATTTTTAGAATTTTTAAAAATGAGGTACAATCTGGTACTAACCTGAAATGAGGTATTTTTAGGTGCTATAAAACTGGCGTTTTCAATCATAAATTGGCGTAATTCGTTTATGTACAAATTTTATTGCCTTTATGAAATGAGGAACAAAATAGGTTTTTACCTAAAATCTGAGGTCTACTCACGACACACATCAGCTGGTCATGACAGGTACATTGTGACATGTGACAGACAAAGATTAGAACTCATCCACACTCATTGAAATTTTGTTCAAGAAACAGGAGAGAACACCCTCTTGATATCTGGAAATTTATTTATTTATTTATTTCAATTTACATGGATCCTTGATACGAGTGTATTGCTAGTATGTAAAATGTGTCAGATTATTGCAGTAATAACCACAAGTAAATGATGATGAGGCTTAGAATCTAATTCACATGTAAACAGATACATGAGATTCAACTGTTGAAGTAACAAAGATTATACTAGTAAGAATGGTTACAGAAAAAAATTATAAGTCTTACATTCTAATTCATTTAAAAAGCATTCCGTCAGTGATTGATGTACCAGTGTTGCATAGTCATTTCATAAAGAAATGCTTTAAATTAAACACATTTTGCTAATTATTACACATTGTCAAAGTATACCTGTAAAGAATAGAAAGAACTATTCAAAAGACAAAGTTTTAGCTGGTTTTTTGAATTCAGTCTTATCCCCAATGACTGATTTTACATGAACTGGAAGTTTATTGTATACTTCTATGCTTGAATAATGTACTCCTTTCAGCTCCATCCTGAGATTTTTTGTGAAGATAATGTTTACTTCTTGTATCAAAGGATCACACAGACTTTAAAAAATCTGTCATAATGTTTCTCTTAGTAGCTTTACAGGGAAAAGCTTTTGTGTTGATGTTAGAAATGCCATTTTTATCTGTGTTCTCAAATCTAAGACAGTTTGCATTACTGCTTTCGGTGAAGGTGGTGTGTGGTCATCTTCACTTTTGCTTTTAGTCATGTAGCTTAGAGAATATGGAGCCTAATTCAGTATACCTCAATCATAGATTATTTTTCTATTTTTCCCTCTTCTTCTAACCTTGCACCCACTTGTACTTCAACTATAGCTAACAATTCGAAGGCTGAAAGAATGGATTGAAACAAAAACTTTGTTATAGGTTTCTGACTCATTAAGTCTGTGTGTGTACATTTTATCTGTCCAAGCTGAACTAGGAGGAAATGTCACTGCTACAAGTGTTAAGTGTATGTTGTTTTTGGGAATTTTTCACTCAAAAGTTTATGTACTTGTCACAACTGAGGGACATTGATGCACAGCACTTCAAATCCATGAATATTTTAAAATATATTAACCATGGGACATAGGAAGCAAACTACACACGTTTGCTGTAATTTTACATATCACGTATAAGATGCTGGCTTGGTTACGGATGCACCATGAGGAAAATATGCTGAATGTCTGGGTATTATGTCCTCAGAATCTTGAAAGCTGCTTATTCATTTTGTGTGTGAGATGTTTTATATAGTGTCCTGGTGGAATTACTTTAATATTTCTGTAATGTGTTGATACTGACCAATCAATATCTTATAAATCATGCAGCTCTTCTCTGAACATTTCAGTTACATTTGTCTTTCTGTCTGTGAAGTGTGTGCATGTCCAATTTCATATAGTGCATGTAATTTGTGTAGCTGTCAGTGATTTAAGCTCTTAAATGGAAAGATGCAAACCAAAGAAAACCTACTGTTCTTTTGACTAATATTGCATTAATCTTACCAAATCGTGAAACCTCATGGCAGGAAACACATCGGTTGAGTCACTGGATTTGCATTTGAGATCAGTGGTGTTCAAATTCTACTCAGGCCATCTAGATTTTAAGTTTTTGTGATTCTGTTACACTGATTAAAGCAAATGATGAATATCGTGATGATTCCTTTGAAATTGGCATGGGTGGTATCGTTCCCCATTTTTGTCCATTCTATCTGATGCTCTGTTGCTAATGGATTGTCAACAATTACACTAATGTTCCTTCATTCAAAGTATGAGTGTTACAATATATGTGAAATAGACTTTACTATTGTTTTATTATATTTCTACATTGATTTTTGTTGTTTTTTCAGCTTCAATCAAACTAATTATGAAATTTAATTCCAATTTCAGCATATAGAACTGTTAAATGTAAACACAGCCAGTGAAGAAGAGTTAATGACATTGCCAGGGATTACAAGGCACATTGCACGAAGCATTGTGGAATATCGTCAAGCTATTGGAAGGTTTAAGAAAGTTGAAGATCTTGCTCTAGTGTCTGGCGTAGGAGCAGAGAAACTGGATTTGATTCGCCCAGAGATATGTGTTAGGAGCAAAAATGCAAGGTATGATTTATAATATAATTCAAAAGTCTGAAGCAGATTAACTCTTTTCTTTTATAGGTGTATTTATCAATGTCATTTTCAGTTTACATATTTATCCCTAGTTACTGGACTGTTATTGTTAGCTTGTGTCAACAGGTTTCGTTGTGTTCCTCTTAGTAAAATATGGGAGCCACATTCTAAGTTTTTACAAAGACAGTTAAAAATCAATATTTTGATATAAATAATGTTATTGTTTCTAATTATTTGCCTTCAGAATTAACACATTTTTGCCTGGGTTTGAATTAATTCTGGGAACATTTTTCCTCTCCACTGTTAACTCAAAAACATGATTTTCGGAGGATTCATCAGCTTCTTTAGGTGATGAAATCATTGTCCATCAACATTTTGTGTGATGTAAGAGAACAGAAAGAAGACAGTGGGCTTTAAATCGGGTGAATATGGGGAGTGAACAGAAACATTTTTTGTATCTATTAACTTCTGTCTATATATGTGTCAAATTGCTGATATTTGAGCAGACTTCACATTTGGTAAGACTTCTTTCTCTGATTCTTAAGTAATTGTATTCTCATATTGGAGAGCCTTATATTCAATGCAAAAAAAAAAAATTGTTTTACTTTTTTACTGTCTCTCTTCAATTGATGAAATGCGTAATATACTTTTCTTTGAAATGGCTTTCTAGTTGTGCATCATCTCGAGCACAGTCCTTTGACAGTATAGCAAGTTCAGAGTTTTCTCAGGCCGGATCTACTAGCCGCACTGTAGATGTGAACTCTGCAACAGTTTTTGAGCTGATGACTGTAAATGGCCTTAACCAAGAACTTGCAGCTAACATAGTTGAACACAGATTAAGGAGAGGGCCATTTAGAACATTAGAGGATCTGGCAAAGGTTAGTATTCTGCTTCCCTTTGCAGTATTTTATTATACCAGATTATTGATTTACAGCAGATGCATATGATGACTGGCTACTAATTAATCATTATTTTGTAGCTATAATACTGATCTTAAATTAGTGAGTATTAAATTACGCTGCCTGACAAAAAAGTGAAGCACCCAGTAGGCAAAGAGGAAATGAAACTGCACGGATTGAGAGGCTATTTGATGGTACTCCAGTGATTACAATACCTAGTCAACTTTACAAAAGAAATTTGGGAGTATGAACCCACTTATCAGTACGACATTGCACTCCCACGACCCTGGATACGTGCAATGATTCAGTTGGGAAGGGTGTCATAAAACTGTTGTCACCTCTGCAGAGGCAAGCTAGCCCACATCTGTTGCAGCTGGTCCTTGATATCATGAATGCTGACATCAGAGCTGGTTCCACACACATTCTGTCGGAGACAGAAATGGAGATCTTGCTGATCATGGTAATACCTCAGCACCATGCAGACGGTTCGTAGAGACACATGCTGTGTCCGGACAAGCATTGTCTTGAAAAATGGCACTACAATACTATTCTAAGAGTGTGAACACTTGAGGACACAGGATGTCCATGATGTACTGTTGTGCTGTCAAATTTCCCTGGTAGGGACCAGCTGACTTGAAGCGTACCTGATGCTCCCCACACCATGACCCCAGTAGTAATGCTGCTGTGCTTCACCAAACCATTAGAAGGGTGAGGCATCTCCTCAGTTTCCTGTCGTACTTGCCAGTGACCGTAATCCCTGGTAGTGCAGAACTCTGATTAATTGCTAAACACAATGTAATGCCATTCATCTGCAGTCCTTGCTTCCTGATCAGAGCACCACTCTAGACACAGCTGTTTGACATTAATGGGAGCCTATGCGCGGCACAGTAATTCCCTAGTCCCGCTGCTGCTGCTGTTGCTAGTCTCCAGCCAGTGGTGTGGGACGATACAGAATGTTGCTGGTACTCGACTCCTTGTTCTCAGATGGCAGGCACAGATGTGAAGGGGGTTATGGTGTAGTTGGTGTACAATGTGGTCATCCTCAATTGTGATGGTTAACCAGAACTTTGATGTCACGTATGCCTGTCCTTGTATTCTGATGCAGTCCAACATCAAGCCACTGTTGCACCTGAATCCCCCCCCCCCCCCCCCCCCCCAAAAAAAAAATCTGGATAATGCACAATTCAACCAGCCAGACAACTGAAGACTCATAATGAGACCCATTTCAAACACTCTCAGGTGCTAATAATAATGCCTCACATGAGTATATAGCATCTCTGTGCCCTTCACTATGATTGCTCATCTGACACTGTTCACACCCCTTATACACACTATCAGTCCTGGCACTGTACTAAACACAGACAACACTTAAGCATTTTGGTGGCTGTTTACCTGTCGCAGAGAACTCCAACTATAATCATTTATAAATCTTCCAGTGGTATGTGCATGCACAATATTACATTGATGTCTAACCATGTCTTCTGAGTGCTTCATTTGTTTTAGTCAGGCTATGTATTTTCAAAGCAAACTGGACTGCTACTGAATTGAGGCATTGCATTGAGAGCAAAGATTATTGATCTTCTTATAACTTAGATTATAAAATGCAAAAAGTCGTGAATAAGTTCAATGATCATGTAGCACTTTTGCAATAAAAGAACTGTCTATATAGTGCTTCATTATCCCCATCAATGTTTTGAAGAATAGTCATCATCAGATTAAAGAAAGAAAGAAATAATTACTACATAATATACGTCAATTTTTGTATTGAATCTTGTAATTTACACGTGTCAGGTTGTGGTTATTGCTTTCTTCTCTAATCTGATGACAGCAGCTTGTTGAAACATGTAATTTACAATGGATAAATAAGGTATGGTGTAGACCATGTGTTGCATCTCATTAAAAAAAACTTTATTGGTACTGTTTTTAGAGATATTACTGAAGATTAATTTTCAAACTGCAACTTCTGTGTGAAGCAAAAAAGCGGAACATGATGGAGAATATTCATATTTTTCAAAAAAATAATGTTGATTTTGCTGTCGTGTAGGATGCCATTTTATTTTGAATGCATGCAACAGTGCATTGCAACACCTGACATTCCGCAGTTTAGAGAAATCTCACTGTGGCATATATGGTAGCTGGTCTTTGTATAAATAGTTTTTTTCATGGGAATAGCAGACCCTTTCAGCAAACATAAATTGCTTATGTAACATAACCCTCAAGATTTTTCTTGGTATAGTTGACTGATGATTTGTTTTTGGGTTGCTGATAGAGCACACAATATTTCAATGTCAGATCTAGTGTGCTTAAATTGTTTGAAGCTGTAATATGATGTGTACCTGCTGCTGGACTCCAGCCAGATTGAGAGGTATTATTTGTGTTGTGCCACTATTTGTAGCCAAATTGATTCCTTACCCTTGCTACTCCCTTTGACACAGATGTTGTTTTCCTGCAGCTATGAGAGCCCTTCGAGAAAGAAACGTGATAGAGCTAGAGAAAAATGTTGTCAGTTTGTTCTCCTGTAAAGTAAAGTTATTAATTGGGCATCAGCAGTTAATTTTGTTAATATTGGGTAGTAAATAAGTGTACTTCCTGTTTCAGTTGATACAACAAAAATGTCATTTTTCCAGTCGTATTGTTTATAAATAGTGAAAAGTTGTAAGAAGGGAAAATCTTGCATGTAAGCTTCAATTTGTTAACAATAAATGTGAAACAAACTTTGTCTGGATTTAATTGTTTAACTCTCATTTCATTCAAAATAATTTTTTAAGGTTTCATTTCGTCTAAAACACCAAGTATCAGAGTACTTGATGTTTACTTATGAGAAATAAAATGTTTGATTTTGATTAAGTTGTGAGGAAATTCGGTGTTATAAGTTGTGACCAGTTGGCCTAATTTGTTTATACAGGGGCCATAAGATGATAGAGGTTTAACTTTGCTTTTAAATAGGATTCACTTCTAATTACATAGTAAGTGCAGTTTTTAATCACTGTACAGGGCAATTTCATTGGTTCAGTAAATCGTAATATGAGGGGAATGGAGGAAGCCTGCGACAGATCACCAGTGGATACAATTACATAATCTTGGAGTTAAACAAGAACATTCTGTACCACCCATCAACTTTGACCAATAGGTGTAATATCAAGCCCTGACATGCTACATAGACACGGTTTCAAAATGTCAACCAAATAACATTACACGTTGCAATGGTGCAAAAATATAAACATCAAATGCAGAACACAAATGTACAAAAAGTCATAATGTGATACCAAAACACACAGTGAAAACTCACAAAACTAACAAAAGACAGAATCAATAACATGAGCTGAACTAAAAGGTTACCTTCCATTGGGAAAGTGGGTGCACTCAGCGACTGTTGTTCAAAGAACTGTGACTAACGTCCGAACAACAAGGAACTAACATGCATCAAGATTAGAAAATGTTGCATTGATAATGGCTAGGCACTAGCCGAAATATGGATTTGCATAATAAAACCTACAACAAAAAAGAAGAAGAAGAAGAAGGAAGAAAGAAAGAAAGAAAGAAAGAAAGAAAAAAGGTGGCCAATTGCTGTGCTCTATAATTTATTGACCTATATACACCCACCATTGGTGGGTACATAAATGATTAAGAGTTGCAGTTCACTGTGACAGGTACAAAAGCCACCAAAGTAGATTAGTTTTGTTCATGTTTAATGCTGTTACCAGTCATGATAGGGCATATATAAGGGAAGTGAACAGTATCAGATGTTTATTTATCACTTTTAAGGAAGTGTAGATGCTTTGTACTTGAGTGAGAGAGTGTTATAAGGTGCCTCAGAGCTTAAAAAAGGCCTTGTTGTCGGTCTACATGTGACCAGCTGCTAGACTCTTGCAATAACCAGATTTGTGGGCATTTGGAAGTGACAGTGGCCCTTTGTTGGACTTCATGGGTACATGAGGACAAATATAGATGCTGTCAAGGTTCCAGTTAACAACATCCTTCCACCACAATATTGTGTATCAAGCACATCATGACACTTTCACATCTGCCTCTGTCTTTGAGAAATGGTAATGGACTTCCTGGAACATTCTGTATCTTTCTCTACCATTAGTTGGAGAGTAGCAGTAGCAGTTCTAAGGATGCACAGGGCACATCCTATTGTGTTCAGCAATTAATTGCCGTTCTGCACTACCCCAAATGACCACCATCAGTGGGTATGGTTGCAACATGGGGGGAGTACCATTCTTCCAATGTTTTGGAAAGACACAACGGTGTTACTCCTGGCGTTGTGCTGTAGGGAGCTGACGGGTGTGACTTCAGGTCACGGCCAATAGTGACTGAGGGAATTCTGACTACACAATGATATCTCACGGACATCCTGCATGCTCTCAAGTGATAACTCCCATGAGACAGTGTCATGGTACCATTTTTCAACTGGACCATACTTGTCGAAGCATGACATGTGCCTTTATGAATGGACTTGATGATGATCCCCACATTTGTTCCTGATAGAACATTTGTGGGACCGGCTTGCATGTCAACTCCATCCCAGTGTCAGTATCCAGGATATCAAGGATCATTTACAGCAGTTGTAGGCCAGCTTGCATTAGTAGAGGATACAACACCTTTATAACACCATTCCCAATCGAATCGGTGCATGCATCCAGGCCAGTGGGGGTGTAACATCGTACTGATAATAGGGCTCATACTGCGCAGTTCATTGTAAATTTGACTCGATTTTGTAATCATCAAAATAATAATGCATGCCCTCTCTACCTGAGAAGTTTCTGTCTGTCCTTTGCATTTCATAAGTATTAAACAGTCTGTCCTAAACTTGATGGAACTTAAAAATCACAATTGTTGCAGTATAATTGCAGCAGCCTCTCAAGAATAGCCACATAGAGTGAAGTGTAACTGCATTTCATGATTGGTTTGAAGTTTGAAAAACCTATGAAGCTGCAATAAATATTGAAACCATTATCACACCCAGTTAAATAACACCGAAAAAACTGAAATCGGGGAATTATACTGGGACATATTTTCACAATATTGATTAAGTGATGACTATGCATCTGTTCAATGCAGAGAGAAAAAAAATAGTTTTCTGGGTAGTCAGTGTTACTTCAGGCACCTGTAAAGAGCATCAAATAAAGTGAAATGGGCGAGAAGTTAGTTGGGTATAAGTAGGCTACTTCAGGGATTTGTGGACATGGTAAAGAGCTGTGCATGTCTTGTTCATCCTGTCCAACAAGGGGTGCAAGGCTGATGTGACAGAGCAACAAGGAGGTATTGCCTCTAAGCATACAAAAATTAATTCTGTTAGAAAAGTGGTGGATGTTGCAAGTATTACTACATACAGTCGCACAGGCTTCATAAGACTAACAGACATCCCCATTCACAAGAAATGCCATTGAAAGGTAATAGCCAGCAACTTATGTTCTACAACACACCATGAGATCTGGCTGTCGTGTGTATTTCCCGATGCGCTTGCTGGATGGGGCTCCGCTCCTGCCGAGAGGGCTGTTGTAACAACCGCAGCCATCATCTGGCCTGTGTTGTGTTAGTGCGTGAGTGTAAACCTGAGTCCAAATGTCAATTTTTGCGCGTGCGCCAATAGTTCCCTGCATTCTGCTAGAGTCGCTGTGATTTGTTTTTGTGACACACAGTGCTTTCATTCCTGGTTTTGTTAAGTTTGTATGTTAGTTATTCTATTTTTCTTACCTCTATTCTTGTATGGGTTCCTATGTACAATATACCAAGTAACACAAGCAGACAATGAGCTTACTAAGTGCAGTTGATCTGTTCCCATGTTCCTAGTCTCATGAGCCTGGTATTTAGTGTTAATCCTCCTGAGCTCTGTATTTAACATTCTGCAGTCAGATAAAATTCTGTGGTGTTGAAGATAATACAGTGTATGTGTTATTCCTGTAGCAGTCATAGTAGAATCTCGAGAACTGATTCTCATACACAGTGGCCAAGGATTGATATAGACATTTCAAGGGTAAAGATGTGGACTACACTCAACAAGCAATGCCACAGCTACGTACATACATGCAAATCACAATTACTCAGTTCTCTGCCAAGGAAATAAAAATTCCCTCCATCAAAAGCAATAACTCCCATGGCATTCATAATAATCAAGTAAATGACTACAGTTCTCTCTCTCTCTCTCTCTCTCTCTCTCTCTCTCACACACACACACACACACACACACACACACACACACACACACACACACACAAAATGCTGTTAGTCACATGTGCAATATACCACAGGCTGAAATATATTATTGTCAGACCCTTTTAAAAGATATGTTTTAAGGCAGATATTAATAATTGCTGATGAGTCTATGTGCTTCCTTCTTGGTGATACTGAAAAATATTGAGCATGGAAAGAATAACAGTATACTTATCCCAAAATGAGATACTTACTCCCAATGTTTGTTTCAGAATGATCTCTACATAGAACATACCAGTTCTCAGTTTATGAACTGAATGGCAAAAATATTGCCAACTGGTATTTTATGTGACATACCAAAAGCATTTCATTGGGTGGTAGCTGGTAACAGGTTTTCATCCTATCTAATTCAAAGAATATAAAGTGAAACATTGGTCAGGAACACAAGGAATACACACAATGAATTAACATCTTCATTATAGCAAATGGTTCCTACAGGTGTACCACAGGGATTGATATTGGGTCCACACTTGTTCTTGTTATATATAAATGAATTGCTGTTGTATGCCAGAACAGCTTGACTAGTTCTCTTTGCAGCTGATACTAATATTAATAGTTAAGCCTAATGCAGAATTGAAATTACTTTTGAAATTAATAACTAGTTCACTACTAATGTTCTGTCACTGATCTTAGGTAAAACATGATATATGTACTTCTGTTCTGCCCAAGGCCTGAACACCTCATTAGAAATAATGCATTAAGGCAAATCAGTGATGAAACAGTTTATTCTTAATTCTTAGGTGTTTATATTGATAAGAACCTGAAATTGAAATTACTTGTCTAAGCTCACAGCTTTTGTATTATGAATAATTTTAGATTTGGGGAATGAAAATGTCAAAAAGTTGACTTGACCGAATCAACCAATCAACCACAAATGTCATATGGAATCATATTCTGGGCAAACACTCTATTGAGGAATGAAAGTTCTTGCTGCACAGAAGCATGTAGTAAAGATAACAAATGGTGTCCACTTCAGATTATCTTGTAGATATCTCTTTAAACAGTTTGGCATACTGAAAGCAGCCTCACAGTACGACAACTCCCTTATGAAATTTGTTGTCAAGAATTGGTCACAGTTTGGAAGCAATATTAATGAATATAATACTAGAAAGGGAAATGACATGCATTATCCGTTGCCGAACCCTTATGTTTGTATGGTACAGAAAGGAGTGTAAGATATTTAGCCACAAAAAGCTTTGACCATGTACACAGTAATATGGAGAATCTGAGAGATAATAAAATGGACTTCAAAAACAAACTAGAATTGCTGTAACTCACCAAACGAAAGTGTTGGTACGTTGATAGAGACAATAAAATACTCTCAAACACACACACAAATTTCAAGCTTTCACAACCCAAGGTTGCTTCATTAGGAAGGAGGGAAGGAGAGGGAAAGACGAAAGGATGTGGGTTTTAAGAGAGAGGGTAAGGAGTCATTCCAATCCCAGGAGCGGAAAGACTTACCTTAGGGGGAAAAAAGGACAGGTATACACTCGCACTCGCGCGCGCACACACACACACACACACACACACATATATATATATATATATACAAAGATGATGTGACTTACCGAACGAAAGCGCTGGCAGGTCGATAGACACACAAACAAACGTGTTTGTTTGTGTGTCTATCGACCTGCCAGCGCTTTCGTTCGGTAAGTGACATCATCTTTGTTTTTAGATATATTTTTCCCGCGTGGAATGTTTCCCTCTATATATATATATATATATATATATATATATATATATATATATATATATACAAAGATGATGTGACTTACCAAATGAAAGTGCTGGCAGGTCGACAGACACACAAACATACACACAAAATTCAAGCTTTCGCAACAAACTGTTGCCTCATCAGGAAAGAGGGAAGGAGAGGGAAAGACGAAAGGATGTGGGTTTTAAGGGAGAGGGTAAGGAGTCATTCCAATCCCGGGAGCGGAAAGACTTACCTTAGGGGGAAAAAAGGACGGGTATACACTCGCGCACACACACACATATCCATCCACACATATACAGACACAAGCAGACATATTTAAAGATATGTCTGCTTGTGTCTGTATATGTGTGGATGGATATGTGTGTGTGTGCGCGAGTGTATACCCGTCCTTTTTTCCCCCTAAGGTAAGTCTTTCCGCTCCCGGGATTGGAATGACTCCTTACCCTCTCCCTTAAAACCCACATCCTTTCGTCTTTCCCTCTCCTTCCCTCTTTCCTGATGAGGCAACAGTTTGTTGCGAAAGCTTGAATTTTGTGTGTATGTTTGTGTGTCTGTCGACCTGCCAGCACTTTCATTTGGTAAGTCACATCATCTTTGTTTTTAGATATATTTTTCCTACGTGGAATGTTTCCGTCTCTCTCTCTCTCTCAGGCATGTCTGCTTGTGTCTGTATATGTGTGGATAGGTGTGTGTGTGTGTGTGTGTGTGTGTGTGTGCTACTCTTTTTGCTACTGTGCATGTTCTGCATGGTCTTTAACTATCCGTTTCCCATAACAGCATGCTCTACTATTTTCCATCTTGGTTTGGTGCCCTGATAGATAGCTGAAAAAATAATAATGGAAAAACCAGGTTGTAGGAAAAAGGAAAAGATGGTAAGATTTTTACTTGAAATTCATGCCATAAAATATGTGATGTTCATCTTGGTTGGTTCTGTTGAAGCATCTCTCAAATGCAAAAGTGAAAAGTTGATTCTTGGAATACATTACATTGATTCTTACATACAAAAATTTCAAGTGCATTTACTTTCAATGTAAAATTACTTTCACTTCATATTTTCAGGTGCTGACCTTTCTCTGATTGTGCAATACATTATTTTCATGTGCCTTCATTATTCTTCACATGAGGGACAGAAACATCAAAATGAATGTGTCTAAAGGTACAAATTTAGAATTGTGCTTGTCATTTTCATTGCTGCATAGTTGCTGCATTACTTGTTGAAGAAGTCTGTGTTTGCAAATAGCGCTTTTTTTGTAGCACACACACACATTTGTAACTACTATTATATCAATTGCAAACAGATCGTTCAGTGTGATCCTTTGTCATCTTTGTATGTTTGGTAGTTTCCGCTGTCTTAATGGGAGCATTTAAAGACTATGACAAGTCCGTATGGGTTTTAATGGTTCCTAATCACTTTTTTTCCTATGTTGTCAATTTGGTCCTGAGTTGGAGTACTTCATCCTTTGTGAGATGAAGTCATTTAACACTTCGCATTTTATGTACACTCATTTAGTTTCACATGAGTTATTTGTGCTTTGTAAAAATATTGCATTAAACAGCTTTCATCAACAAATTTTGTTTACTCTCGGATGAGAGTAGCCCACCTTGTCTGGGCAGGGAGAGGGGGGTGGGGTGAGGGGTCATGTTGTCTGGCTGCCATGCACATGACCCAGCAGCATTTCCCAGTAATTCTAGGGATTTTTTCCTTGGGTGGGAGCTCTGAAACAGCATGCACACGGACTTGTGAGACCAATTAGAAGCTACTTTAATGAGAAGTAGTGGCTCCAAGGTATGAAGAACGATGTGCTGACTCCATGCTACTCCATACTACATCCAAATGACGGCATATGCCAGAGGATGACAGGGCCGCCAGTCAGCATCATACAGTCCACTTGGCTTGTTTACAGAATTCCTGTTTGCTACATGCTAGAATGCACTCATGAAGATAAGTTTCGATTGATTATTACTCTTAGTACTAATTAAGCGAGACACTGGGAACACTTGAACATTCTCCAATCACAGCAAATTTTTGTGCATTTAGTGGCTACATAGAATTGGTTTTGTTCTAAGTAGTTACTATTCACTAACAATGTCCTCATTTCTTGTTATTTGTGTGTGACTTCTACTGACTTTAAAACATAAAAAATAAAAAAGTGGAAATGCTTACACCTACTTCTATAGGATAATGTGTTATGTGTTGTCTTTTCCAAATCTGAAATTTTTCTCTCAGGGAATGTTGAAACAGACCAATAGATGAATGTGTGTCAGTTTATATTTTGAGCTAGTATTAGCTTTTCTGTTTTGCTTACTGTGTTTAAATTTTGTGAATTGCAGTCAGCTTGCCACAGATCATAGTCAGCAATTGGTAACTTCCAATATGCATTAAAGCTACGCAGAGTGGTTGTAAAAATACTAAACTACACAATGGACAGTAACAACCTGAAAATTTATCTCATTGTGTTTGAATTCGTGGTATCATCTAGGTAGATCGTTGCCTCCCCAATCAGTTAACTCCACTAATGACATGTACAGTTATCATTCATCGATACCTAGTTTTTTAACATGAATGACACTATAATTATCCAAGAGCATTGCATTTTCTGTATGCTTGCACCCATTACGTTGGCATGATGACGTATCACTCCTTTGTAAATGTTTTTCTTGATTATACATTTCCTGAAACATGTAATGGATATGTGTTCATATCTATAAAACAATAAACTCAAACATTTGGTTGAATACTACTTCAATTTTGTTTTCATTTAACGTCCATCTTTTCAGTTAGTTTGCATTTTACCATTACTTCCTCGTGCACTGATAATCATTTCTGAACACTGACTTTGTTTAAAATAGGTCACAACCTGAATAAAGCTGACTCCTAAGTTAAGATTTTGGGGCTAGTGACCTTTGTGGCATGAGGCAAGTCATTTTAAGTTTCAGTATACAATCGACTGCTGAATTGCGTAGCCAGTCCATTTCACATACTATCATCTATTAATGTGAAGTTGTTGGGAGTTTAATGAAGGCTAGGGATTGTTCTGTCTGTCATTTGCATTTCATAAGTACTAAACAGTCTGTTCTAAAACTTGATGGTAAGTTAACAATCATAGTTGCTGCTGTATAATTACAGCAGCCTCTCAAGAATAACCACATAGAGCTAAGTGAAACTGAATTTCATGATGGGTTTGAATTCTGAAAAACCTATGAAGCTGCAATAAGTATTGAAACCATTATCACACCCAGTTAAATAACACCGAAAAAACTGAAATTCAGGAAATTATACTGGGACATATTTTCACAATATTGATTAAGTGATGACTAAGCATATGTTCAATGCAGAGAAAAACTATAGTTTTCTGGGTAGTCAGTATTACTTCAGGCACCTGTAAATGGCATAAACAAAGTGAAATGGGTGAGAAGTTAGTTGGGTAATGTAGGCTAGTTCAGGGATTTGTGGACATGGTAAAGAGCTGTGCATGTCTTTTTCATCATGTGAAACAAGGGGTCAAGGCTGATGTGTCAGAGCAACAAGGAGGGATTTCCTCTAAGCCTGCCAAAATTAATTCTGTTAAAAAAAGTGGTGGATGTTGCAAGTATTACTACATACTGTTGTACAGGCTTGCTAAGAGTAAGACACATCCCCACTCATGAGAAATGCCATTGAAAGGTAATTGTAATATTTCTGGACAGGTGGCACAAGTTTCTGATTGTGGCTGAAGATTACTTGACTACGAGGCACAAACTGCTGCAGTACTTCACATCTGGTTGTTACTGGCCCATTTCCAAGGGAACATGAACAAGTGTGATTTGCTTCATGATTGTTTGGAAGAAAGTTGCCCACAAAGCAGCATTTCTCATTTCTGTCTATGAAGTTATCAACTTACAATAGGCTGTGAATGAACAAAAATAAACCTTAACTGGTTAGAAATGTATCTGGTCATGTGAATAATATTGCTACCTATGTGTGAATGGTGTGTGATTTTGTGTTAATTGTAAGCCTCAGGCTGTGCATGTTGAAAGAGGCTCTTGGCTAAACTGACAGGCTCATTAATTCAGAATGGACACATTTCACTCCTGGACAGCTTCATTTGCAGTTTTCTGTTATCTTAATAAGAACCATGATATTATGAGCCCTGTCATCCAACTTGACAATTCTCTTGACTGAGCTGAGCATGTACAGCTTTTCATGGCAAAAATTAATTAACAATGACACAGATGGATTGCCCTCAAAGTCCCTGAATTTAGACACGAAAGCAATTGTATGGAATCATCTGAAAAAAAGGCAAAAATCTGGAATGCCATCCATATGTCCAACACGAGATGGCAGTTGTTGGAAATAAGTTTTTGCTATATCCAGAAAATGGTACAGAAAATTACTATTGCCACAAAACTTGTGCAACTCTTTCAATCTGTTAGGATAAAAGTAAACTTATTTTTGGTTATAATATTTGCACCACATTAAATTTAAAAGAGAAAAAAATGTAGACAGTATTAGCATGATTTTTAAATAAAATGTAGTAATTCATCTCAGTATTGCAGAATTCTAGACTTAACTTCTGCATAACATTTTACTTTTGCTTAATGACCACACTGTGAAATGGTAAAAACATGTGGGAATCCACTACTAAATAACCTGACACTTACTTTTATGCAGAATTTTATTTCATATGACACAAAAAGGCTGAGCCACTTTGGTAACAAATGACAGGTAATATACCCTTACTATGTATGCTACAACTGCTTTTCTCCTGATAACATCCTGTGTTGCTGCACCTTGGTACTGTCAGGGATTCATGATCCTTGTTTTGTCTTTTTTTTTCCTGCAGCACACTTACTAAGTGGCACTCTTTTATTCTTCTCTTACTGCCTTCTGTAGAATAATTCGTGGCATGTTCATGTATTGGGATTGTGCAGTGGTGGATGTGATAAAAATTAACTGTGATAGTCATAATCATTAGCCTTCTTGGGTTAATTTTCTAAGGATTGTCTTTGTAAGATGCTTTCATATAGCTTTATTTGTTTGTCATCTGTGATTCGTGCAAGCATTTAATAATTTTCCATTTTGGTCTCACTTGCTAACTTTTCAGCTTTCAGTTTCATATGAAATACTTGTATACATTTTATTCAACACCAAGTAACTTCACTTATTCCCTTTAACTTGTATTAAGAAAAAATAATGTGGCAGATCTCACTCAGATTGTCTCACGAACCATCCACAATCTTGCACAGATACTTCATGCACGATTTGATTACAGATGGTGCCTTATGTAGGGAAGGCTGTGAAATTCACAACCACAATATTAGACATAAAAACAATTTCCATATAGTCTATGTATTATTGCAATATATTTCATTGGGTCTAGTAAATCGAACATGTACAGTATAGCACATTAAATATAGGGCACTGTCTGGGGTCCAGAATAAAATTAATATTCTGGTACAAAAGTCTGTATCAAGTTGCCAGCAGACAGCAGTGGAAATCCCCAGATCTAAAAGTAATTTTTATAAAAATTGGTGTGCTTAATTTGGCACTAGACTTGATTTTTTGTTAGTATGCTATACAGAAATTTGCCTGCAGTGGCTGCTTCTGCCTGTTAACTCATTCCACATCTCTTAATGCTGCCCTTCAAGATAAAATTTACTTGTGAGAGTGAGTGAATGTATGAATAAACTGTGCATTAGCAAGCCCAGTGCACTGCAGTGCTGATTGTGATAGTTTGTAGTTATATATGAAGTAAAACTATCAACAATATGAAAACCTAAAAAAAAATCTGCTCACCAGGCAGCAATGGGAGACACAAATAAAAAAGGTATTACGTATGCAAGAATTCGGAGCCAGTGGTTCCTTCTTCTGGCAGACGGGTTGAAGGGGAAGGAAGAGGGATGAAGGAAAAGGACTGGCGAGGTTTATCACTAATCCTTTTCCTTCACCTCTCTTCCATCCCTTCTGACAGAAGTAGGAGCCACTGGTTGCGAAATCTTGCATACATAATACCTTTTATATGCGTTTCCTCCTGCCACTGCTGAGTGAGTAGATTTTTTTATCTATTCAATTACACTGTGTTTTCAAGAATTGCTAATTTTTGTTAACAATATGAAAAGGGTAGATTGCTTTTCACCATACAGAGCAGCTGTTGACTCACATACCAAATACCAGACTGCAAAATTGTAGCCTTTGGAGACACACACACACACACACACACACACACACACACACACACACACACACACACACACACACACACAACTTCTGACTGTGGCTGTTTGTGCCTGACTGTGGGCTACATGTGCAACTGTAATGAACAGCAGTTCGGAATGGGTTGGTGGGGGTAAGGAGGCAGAATGGGTTGTGGAGGGGAGGAAAAGCAGGGTGAGGATGGGGGAGGATGCTGTTCTGGGAGTGAGCAGGGATGTGGTGGTGTCAGAATAGGGCTGCTAGTGCGGAGTTGGGAGGCTGTACTAGGGGAGGGAGAATGGGAGAGGGTAGAGGAGAGATGTAGAGAAGGGGAAAAAAACTATAGTATGTGCATTGGAGGAGTAAAAGGCGTGTGTATTACTGGAGTGGGAACAGGGAAGAAGCTGGAGAACAGGGGCTAGTGAAGGTTGAGGTAGGAGGGGGCAGGGGGATAAGAGAATGTAAGATGTGTTGTAGGGAGAAGTCTTACTTGCACAGTTCAGGATGAATAGTATTGTTAGGAAGGATCTACATAGCACAGGCTGTTAAGCAGTCACTGAAGTGAACCACGTAGTGTTGGGCAGCAAGTTCAGAAACTGAATGGTCCAAAGGGGCCTAAACTTTTGCTAGTCCTGATCCTCCAACCTCTGCCCTGCTTCCACTACAGCACAATACACCTATTCCACCAATGTACCTACTAGTCTTATACCCTTCTCTATGTATCTCCTCTCCCCTTCCCCAACACAGCCTTCTGACTCTGCACCTAGCAGCCCTGTCCTTTCCCCATGACAGCACATCTTCCCCCACCTCTATCTTGCAGGATTTCTAGTTGGTGTGATGAATAGCTGCTTGCTGTAAATGTAGTTTATATAAGTTGATGTGGATGAGTAGAAAAAACAATCCTGTAACATTTGCATAATAGTGTGCTGCTTGGCACAGTAACATCAATTAAATATCTGGGCGTGACATTGCAAAGCGATATGAAATGGAATGAGTATGTCAGTTAGGTAGTAGGGAAAGAAAATGCTCCACTTTATTTTACGGGAATTTTGGGAAAGTCTAGCTCATTGTATTGTTAGAATTTAGGGAAAGTGTAGCTCATCTATAAAGGAAATGACATATAGAATGCTAGTGTGAACCAATCTCAAGTATTGCTCTTGTGTTAGGGATCCACACCAGATCACAGTAAACAAAGACATTGGAACAGTTCAGAAGTGTGCTGCTAGATTTGTTATCGGAGGTTTGACCAGCATGCAGGTATTACGGAAATGTTTTGTGAACTCAAATGTGTAGGCTGGAGAGAGAAAAATGCTTTTTTCATGATGCACTATTGCAGAAATTTTTAGAACCAGCATCTGAAACCAACTCCAGATAAATTCTGATGCCACCAACATACATTTTGCATAAGGATCATGAAGATAAGAGAAATTAGGAAACATATGGAGGATACAGATAGTCATTTTTCTCTTGTTATGTTTGAGAGTGGTACAGGAAAGGAAATTAAGAGAGATGGTAGTGCTCCTGTGTGAGAAGAGTGTCGCCACAAGTCAAGGCATAAGAGTCCAGCCCTCTACCTGACACAGACTCTGGACATTGGGCACTGTGGGGTGTTATACTCAAAGATCTTGTAGGATGCACAGCATGACATTAGCACATGGGAGGAGATGACTGCCAGCTCCCACAGTTTAAAGCCTAGCTTGAAGAGGTCTCTTGTGGATTATGGGGACCACTTTCCCTCCCATTTCAACATGACCAATGTAAAAAATACTTTCTTGGCACCAGGATGCAAGTTGAGGATGGCATGCTGGATGGATGGTGTGTTGTACTGCGTCGGCTTCTCATTGTGGCATCAGTCAAGCCAAAGGTGGTGACAGACTATCTGGATATTGACTATGTGGGCTTGGCTGCCTTTGACTACGACAGTGTCTGGCTTGTGGAGTCCTGTTATATAAGGGTGGGTCTCCACTGAGACATCGAAGCCCCTTTGCGTGAGTTCACGTGTGAGATACAGGGTATGTGGCACCATACAGTGGCATGTGTGTAGATGCATGTGTACCCTGATTTCCCTACCTCCCCCTCCCATGCTGCTTCTCTACTCCTACCACCAACCCCAGACTGCTGTTCACGTAAGATGTGTGTGCTGCTTGCAGTCAGGCTTGAGTGGCTGTAGGCGTAGCCACGCGTGTGCGTGCGCATGTGTGTGTGAGCGCGTGCGCATGTGTGCATGGGTGTGTGCACATGCTTCTGTTTCTGAAAAAAGACTTCTTTGTTTGAAAGCTAAAAGTTTATCAGTCTTTACATTGTGTGTGTCTGTGACTCAATGCCTCCTCTGTGTGATGAGTAGAATCTATCCTTTTCATATTGTTGTTGTTCCATCCTGGAGTTTCCATTGCTTGATTAACTATTAATCCGAGATGTCAAGCTTCAGTAGTATAATACTTCTATCATTAGCTTTTGTGAAAAATATTTGACTAAAGTTCGCTGAGTTCCATCCTGGAGCTGTGAATGTGAGTAGTATAGAACAAATGTGGGGATATGAAATGGCATGATCACATAGGCTCTGTCTTGGGTAAACCATGTAGCAGACTTTGGTTCAGTGGTAGGATACAGGAAAACTCAAACATCCTACAAAGCAGAAACATTACTAAAATATGTGGGATACATACCATATGTGACTCACAGGAAATATTGACTGTATTCATAAAAGGGCAGCGTAAATGATAACATGTTTATTTGACTCATAGGAGAACATCATGGAAATGGTGAAACACCTGCACTGGCAGACACTTGAAAATAGATATCAGCTATCCTGGAAAAGCATAGTCCCAAACTAGTGTTCAGTGAGGAATTGAAGAATGTACTGCAGCACTCTACATACTTCTCCCACAGTGACTCTGTGTTCAAAATTATAGAAATTACAGTGTGCACAAAACCATTTAAGTAGTCATTCTCCCTGTGATCTACACACGAATGGTTCAAGATAAACCCTAATAAATGTTACAGTAGAGAGTACCGTCTCCCATGCAGTCTACATCTACATACATACATACATACATACATACATACATACTCCACAAGCCACCAATACAGTACATGTTGGAGGGTGCCCTGTATCATTACTAGTAATTTCCTTTCCTCTTCCACTCGCAAATAGAGGGAGGCAAAAATGACTGTCTATATGCCTCTGTATGAGCCTTAATTTCTTGTCTCTTATCTTTTGTGGTCTTTAAGTGAAATGTATGTTGGTGGCAGTAGAGTTGCTCTGCAGTCTGCTTCAAATGCGGTTCTCTAATTTTCTCAATAGTGTTCCTTGAAAAGAACATTGTCTTCCCTCCAGGGAAGTTCCTGAAGCATCTCTGTAATACGTGTGCGTTGTTTGAACCTACTGGTAACAAATTTAGCAGCCCGCCTCTGAATTGCTTCAATATCTTTCTTTAATCCAATCTGGTGTGGGTCCCAAACACTCGAGCAGTATTCAAGAACTGGTCACACTAGTGTCCTATATATGGTCTCCTTCACAGATGAATCGCACTTCCCCAAAATTCTCCCAATAAACCAAAGTCAACCATTCTCCTTCCCTACCATAATCCTCATATTCTTGTAACATAACACTCTGATTTTTAAAGGCCATGATTGTGTCAAACAGGACACTACTATTGCTGTATACAAACATTTTAGGTATGTTTTTCCTACTTCTCCACATTAACTTACATTTTTCTACATTTACAACTAGCTCCCATTCATCACACCAACTAGAAATTTTGTCTAAGACATTGTGTATCTTCCTACCATCATACAACTTGGACATCTTGCCACACACCACAACTTCATCAGCAAGCAATAGCAGGCTGCTGCCCACCCTGTCCACTAGATCATTTATGTATATAGAAAATAATGACAGTACCATTATGCGTCCCTGGGATACTCCTGACGATACAATGGTCTCTGATGAACTTTCACTGTCAAGGATAACCTACTGGATTCTATTACTTAAGAAGTCTTAGAGCCACTCACATATCTGGAAACATATTCCATATGCTTGTACCTTCATTAACTGTTTGCAGTGAGACACAATGTCAAATGCTTTCTGTAAATCTAGAAATGTGGAACCTGTCAGTTGCCCTTCATCCATAGGCCGCAGTACATCATGTGAGAAAGGGCGAGCTGAGTTTTGCACGAGCAGTGTTTTCTAAACTGCTGATTTGTGGAATAAGCTTTTCGTTGAACAGAGATTATATTCAAGAATCGTGCAGCAAACATATGTTAAGGATATTGATCTGTAATTTTGCAGATCCATTGTTTTACCCTTCTTATATACAGGAGTCACTGTTTTTTTCCAGCTGCTTGGGATTTTGTGCTGGGTCAGATATCTGCGATAAATACTAGACAAGTAAGGGACCAGTGCTGTAGAGTACTCTTTGTAAAACTGAATTGGGATTCCATGCGGACCTAGCGATTTACTTGTTTTCAACTCTTTTAGTTGTTGCTTTATGTGAGGTATGCTTAATGCTATATTGTCCGTACAGGACTCTGAGTGATGGTCAAATGATAGTATAGTTGTACAATTCTCCTGCATGAACAATTTCTTGAATGCAAAATTTAAAAGTTATCCTTTTGTTTTGCTAGTTTCTGCTGCCACGCCAGACCAGCCAACAAGTGACTTAATGAAAGCCTTAGACCCACTTAGCATTTTTACATAGGACCAGAATTTCCTCAGATTGTTTACCAGGTCTGGTCTGATTGTGATAGTTCCATGCTTTGTGCATTGATCTTTTTACAGACACACAAATCTCCCCTAACTTTTGTCTATCTGTCATTTGCATGCTCTGTTTTGAACTGAAAGTGCAAGGGCCTTTACTTCCTGAGTATTTTACGAATTTTGTCATTAAAGAGGGGCAGATATTTTCCATCCCTAATCCTCTCACTAGGTGTGTACCTGTCCAGAGAATGATTTACAATCTGTTTAAACTTTGCCCATAATTCCTCTATGTTCATAATATTGGAACTAAATTACATCAGTTCATTGTCTAAGTCAACAATGTAGGAAAAGGTAGATTGCTACTTACTGTAAAGAAGATGCATCAAGTAGCAGACAGGCACAATTGAAAGACACTCACATATAGCTGTTGGCTACAGCCTTCATCAAACAATGGCTTATGTGCTCTTTCTAGGAGAAAAACTCTCCTAGCCCTCTTGACTGATTTATTAACTTTCATTACCGTAGTCACTATGATATAATCAGTAATCTCTGTTTCTATATTGCTGGTGTCGATAAGGTCTGGCCTGTTTGTAGCTATAAGACTTAAGATATGTCTTTGGATGTGGGCTGCCGAACTAGTCGCTCAGAACAGTTTTTGGAAAACATGTTAAAAAGTACTTCACAAGACTGTCTGTCTGTACCCACCTGCAATGAATCCATGGATGTCTCATCTACACTCGGTAGTTAAAGTCGCCTCCAACTAGTATTATGTGATCTGGATGTTTAGGCACTACTGGCCATAGACTTTCTTTGAACGACTCTAGAACTGTTACAGTGGAAATGGGTGCCTTGTAAAAACACCCAGAATGTAACTTAGTTTCAACCTCAACAGAGAAAACATTTTTGTCAATTGCGCTGAACACTACCCCTCCTGTGATGTATAACCTGTCTTTCCAGTATGCATTCCACGACTCACTAAATACCTCAGCTTTCTACTTTGTATTTCAGCCAGTTCTCAGTCGCAAGAATAATTTGAGCACAATAACTTTCCTGGTGGAGGGGGGAGCAAATTTGATAGCTTTGTTATGAATACTTCAGCAATTTACTGATAAAATTTTGACAGTCGCAGTGTCTTTATTCTGAATGCAGTCTGATTTCACTAGTTGCTGGCAAGTGTTAATCAGAGTACCTGAAGCTACCTCCTAGCCTAAAAAAGACATCCATGTTCACTCCATAAGTTTTTCACTATCTGAGCAGGTGCTTTCTGTGTCTTGTGCACACCTGATCTATTGAAGGGAGTCCTACAGTTCCCCACCTGATAATGCAGGTCCAGAAATCTGCTCCCAAGCCCGGTAGAGTCGATGAAGGCTTTAGTTGAGACTCTCCACTCAGCTCCAAACCAAAGGACCTCAGTCAACTCTGAGAGCAAAGCTGCAAATTGTGAGCTGTGCTTGCACTCCATGTGCAAGGCCAACGGCCTTCATTACCTCCACCATCCACCTGTACACAAACTGAGGCTGTCCTCAAAGCCCATGTGATAAGTGTTTTTGGTGCTGATGTGAGCCACAACTCAGAGACTCCTGCACCCTGCTTGCCTGATAGGTGCAGGCAAGGCCACCTTCACATCTTGGATGAGGTCCCGTGGCAGACATACTGAATCCACATTGGCTTTCTTTCCAGCCCTGAACACTATCTTCCTAAGGGGCTCCATAATGCACCCAACTTTGGAGCTCCTGATAACTAGGAAGCACTTGCTCACGTGTGCCTCATCAGACCCTGCTGAAGGAATGGCCACCTGTTCAGTCACAGGGTGAATAGGCGAGACCAGAATGCCAGCCTCCACATTGTCCATCTGCCTCAAGTGACGAAAATGCAATACCAACTAACACCACTACATCCCAAGCAGCAGCCTGAAGGCAGCTACCCATAGCCAAAAGAGCATTCAGCTGTTCACAACCTGCAGCCATTTCCTTCTTTGTTCGCACATAGCATGCACACATACTACCCATCCTAACAAGACTAAATAAAGAAGTAAACTATAAAACTATTCCTCAGTGGTGTTGCTCAGCAAGAATGTAGAATATATATCTACATGTTGGCTGTTTTTCATCATGGAACTTCGGAGGCAGTCACTGGAAGAATGGTATGATGTATTACTTACAAGGTCTTAATTATATGGTGTGTAGTGGTGGCAGTCATATGTAGTGGGCCTGAAGTCAACATTAGATTATGAGCAGAGAATTTTGTTTGCTATGAGCTAAGCAAATGATGTAAACTAGGTGAAAAAATAATTTGCCGAAACTGCAACAATTAAAAGAATTCCTTATTGGCAATGTAAATGTTTCAAATAATTTTCTATGTTTATTTCTGTTTTCCCCAGCAAGAAAATAATTTTTCCTGACTATATGATTTGCTCTCTGACTTTGTATCTTGTGGTTGTCATCATGTTATAAATTATTAGTTGCTTTGTCCACTATTGAAAGAAAATTACCTCACTGATAAATCATTGATTACTTAACATTAATTCCCATGATTTCTCACAGAAGTCTAACATAATTTGATCTTTTTCCCAATTTTAATGATCTATTTATTGTAAAATGAAATATTAAAAAGACAGATATTTCCTTTATATTACTTTTGTAACATAGATTTCTAGAAGCAGGGCATATTCGTTCCTGTGATCTGTGATTTTGATTACATGCAGCCTTGTATGTCTAGGTAGAAATGAACTACAGGTGAACATGTTGGGCGTACTGCAGTGTCATCCTGGGCTAGATCTTTGTGAGTGTGATTTTTGTTGTGATTGTTATATCCATCTGACGCACAAATTTCTGTTAGTACTGTATCGTCATAGCCATATTGTGAGATGTTAAAAACATAAAGAAAACCACTACTAAATATGCAGACTTTTATTTCACAGAACCAAAAGAAAAATCGGGTTAAGCTACTTGGATAGTGAACCTGTACCAAAAAAATGAGGTTTAGGATTTTGCTTGGGCAGCAGGTGAGCTATGTTTTTACATGCTTTGTGAACAAATGGTACAATATAAATCAGATGTAAGTGATTAAGACTCTTTAACCTTGAAATGAACCACCATATCATTGTGATGTAATGTAAGTTGATATGTAATGCACTGTTGCTCACATACGATTGAATAACTTTGTACCCACTCATTATTAGCTAACATACACCATATGTGAGTAGGCAAAAAACATAACATTTTAGCAACAAATTCCACAGTTAAGCAGTTACCTGATGCTTTAAAGTGGTGCCCCTGTAATCACTTACATTTGTTCATTTGCAGCAAGCAGTGACTATGTGGAAAATCTGCATCACAGTTTCAATGCAGCAAATATTTTCAGAGCGTAGAGGAGGAAGATAAGTGGGTGAGATAGAAACTGCAGACCACAGTGAAAGAAAAAAAACTGTCTATTAAAATGTGTTACAGCTCAGACACTGTTTGGAATGTAGCATATATCTACAGAAACTGTTTTGTTTCTTATAGCGATCCCTTCCCCCACCCTTCCATAGTCTTCCCTTGCTCCATTTCAGGGGTAGTAATCACTATGTAAAAATGTGTTGAGAAAAACACTGTACACAGTCAGAAAGAAATAGAAAAAGTTTTTACATATCATTGAAATACCTTTACAGTGTTTTTGACCATCCAGATATCACAGATCATTAGTCAAGGATAGGTCTTATTGTCTAATAATAGTCATGAGAAAAGACTGTAAAATCTTCAGTCCATCAATAGTATAAATTTGAGAGCATGATGGCTTGTTTTTTTTTTATCTGCAGAAGTGAGCTGCTGCAGAAAAATGTCTAGTGAAGTGCAAAATAAATGATTGAATTGTGTATTGAGCTATTTTTCATTGACTTTAATGACTTTTAATTTGTTAATAGAAACCTTTTTGAAAATATAAACTAATAATCCTTGTTTTAGGTGAAAGGGATATCACACTTAAGACTTGGAGCCATACGTTCACAGATAACAATGAACCTGCCAGAAAATTTGCCAGTAAGAAATGGTTACGTGCCACACATGATACCGGAGAATTCCACTTCATCTCTTGAAGGTATGGTAGTAAACTAATTTGAATATACTGTTCAGTGGAATAGATTGGGTAAATGGAGAGGCAAAGGACAGGTGTTCAGCAGATAGGAAGTGAGAAAATGCTGCATATTGCACTGAAGAGCAAAATTAAGTGCATAGTTGGAGAGGGAAAAGGGGAGAAATAAAATCATTGTTAAAATGATAAATGTGTCACATCCCAAGGGTGCCAACGTGAACCCAAGAGTGAGATAATGGTAGGCCATAACTTTTGGTTTGGTAGTGATAGAGGCTTACGTGGTTAGGCTGGTCAGAGTTTTAACATATAATGTTTCACTATATCTATATTTAATATACATCTCTTAAATCAATGTGAAATGTATAATAGAGAGTATTTTTTATTGTATTGTGTTTTTGTGCCCTTCTGTTTGTTGTTGGAGCTTGGGAAAAATGACTGTTTGTAAGCCTCTGTGTGAGCTTTTATATACCTACTTGCACGATCTCTGCAGGATAAATACATAGAATGTTGAAAATTGCTAATAGTTTCTGTTCTTAAAGATACTTCCTGAAGTTTTCCAAGCAGAGTGTGATGGTATGTGTGGTGTATTTCTTAGTGTGTCCACCAGTTAATATTTTTTAACATTTCTTTCACTTTCTCCCAACAGTTGAACAAGCATATGACCAATCACACTGCTTTTCCTTGTGTACAATCAGTTTCTTCCGTTCATTGAGCCTGATATGGGTCCATTCATTTAATCAGTATTAAAGTCTGGGCTGTACAAATGTTTCACATCCGATCTACCTTGTAGATGAACTGCTGTTTCCCAATATCCTACCAATGGATCGTAGCTGGCCATTTGTTTCATAGACATTGAGCTTATGATGTCATTCCTCTTCATATATTTAGACAACAGTACTTCCAAATATTTGTATGCCATGACTAACTCTGGTTCTGATTCATTAATCCTATAGTCAAAGGATGCCATTCGTTTACAATGCTTAAAGGGCACAACTTTGCATTTCTATACATTAAAAGCTAGTTTGCGGGTTTTGCACCATGTTGTTATTTTACTGGGATTTAACTGGAAGTAACTGCAAATTTTATCAGATAGAATTTACTCTTAGATAACAGCATCATCTGTGAAAAGCCTGAGGTTACAACTAAGATTATGTAGTTAGTCATGAACTGCAGTAGTCGCATTAACATCTGCAGCACTTCATATTTTGTTTCAGTGTCTGTAAAAGACAGTCCATCCCGGATAACATGCTGCATCCTGCCTAATTAGGACATTTTTGATCCAGTTGCAAACCTGTTTAGCTATCCTGTAGGAACAAATTTTCTGTAGAAGGTATTGTTGTGGTACTGAATCAAAAGCTCTAGCACTGAGGATGTCATATGTGAGAAAGTGTGAGTTTATAGTTTTGCATGATTCGTCTATTTTGGGATCTGTGCTAATCCCCATGGAGAGTATTACTTTCTCACAGGTAAGTCATGGTGTTGGAACTGAGAGTGTGTTTCAGTAATCTGCCACAACAATGTCTGAATGTTGTAGGGTAATAGTTCTGTCGATCAGCTCTACTAGACTTTGTATGGCCCTTCTGAGTTTTAGAAATGTAAGCTCCTTTTCAAAACCACTGGTGCTGTTTTAATGTCCCATGGCAGTGGTACAGCTATTGAATGACAACATTCCTTGTCTTGAAGGAGGATTTAAATACAGAATTAAGTGGTTCAGCTTTTGTGTTGCTATGTTTTATTTCAGTTCCTGTCTCATCCACAAGGTTTGTACACTGATTTTTGTGCCAGCAACAGCATTATCATATGACATAAATTACTTAGGATTTCTACAATTTTATTGTTTCATTTGAACCTATTGTGCTGTTTGTGCTATTTTTAAGATGTTCTTTCCTATTGTCTGTCTTCCAGGGGATCTCTGCCATCTTTATCATGCTTGGTTCTTATTTTACTAGGCATTAGTCTACTATTTGTTTGAACTTGAGCAACAGTTCCTTGTGTGTTCACCGTTTGAAGCAAATAGTTCTAGTTTCTATCTGAGAAATGATTTAACCTCCTCCTTATCCATTTTACTGAACATATAACATTTCTAGCTCTTTGTACCCAGGAGTCCACTGCTGCTACAAAAAAATTGTTACAGTGTGTTTTACACTGTAGAATGGAAGAATCATTCTGTACCTTTAGTATTTTCATGGTTGAATGATTGATTACAGCACATTTCACTAGGTCCCATCAGCTTCAGTTTAGTGTATGTAATTATTGTTCAGTGAATGGTCAAAAGCAACACATTAACCGGAGCACTATCAATTCAAACATATTGTTTTCCATTGTGCATAGCAAAACTTTTTACAGTAAATGTTCTTAAAAGACAGGGCTGGCTGTGGGTAACCAAAACAAAGAAAAACACCCTAGTGTGGATGGAGCTAATATTATTTGTAAACATGCATTGTATATTTCATCAAAAAGTAGAAAGCATCAAAAATGAAAATAAAGAGCTTTTATTGTCAACACAGGAAAGTAAATGATTATGAGTGTAATGTCACATGGAAGTTACAGAAATCGAGTAATTCCTCTTGAGGTTTCCAAGTGTGTGATCATAGAAGTAGATGAAGAAGAGGGAGAATATTTATATAATATGAAGAAGCAAAGTAAAATCCTTGGCCATTTTCCTGACAATTGCTCAAAAAATGGAGAAACTTCACACAGCAGATCAGTTTAGTTGTATTGGAGTATCACAGTCACAGTCTGCAAGTTGAAGAAACCCATTTATGAAATAATAACATGTAATTTCCATTTTCTTTCAGGTCACAAAAGAAAACCGCAAACATCACTGAAATATGGCACTTCAAATGGATTCCTGGCAATTGGAGATATTTTTGAGATGCTTTCAGCATCAACTCCACGACCTATAGTTGAAGAAGATTTCCAGTATGAACGTAATGGTAAACCAGCAGTAAGAATAGCATCATGGAATCTTCAGTGCCTCACAGTGGAAAAAATAGAGAATCCTGGAGTGAAAGAGATATTTTGCCGAACAATACTGGAAAACAAGTAATTACGTTTCAGTGAATTTTAAGTCTTTGGATTTGTTGCAACTACCTGACTTATTTTGTTGTGTGTTAGGTGTTTGAAAAGCCTATTCATGTCATATGTCATTCACTGGCTTCTGTAAAAGTCATAAAAATTTTAGTGTACAGCAAAAAGTTCCTAGCTCTTTCAGTTTCTCTATTTTGTAGCTCATTACTGTGTTGACAAGTGCATCTCGGTGTCATATATTGTTCAATAGCAATATAGCCTATTGTAAGGCGTGTCCTTGTAAACATAATTACATTTTACAATGGGTTGGTTAGAAATCAAGTTAAAAACAAAATCCTCGAAGTTTGAAGCAGAAAATATTCTTTCCCAAGGTAGATGAACAAGTAGAGAGGGAAGTAAGACAGAATGGTTGAACAAATTTCTCTTATATTAAGTGAATTGTTTTGGTTCTATATGATGATTATCACATATGTCTGTCCTGTTAAACTAGTGCATTAAACATATAAAACTTGTAGCCAAGATGAACATAGTTGAAAGAGATAAAACACAATGAAAATTGTTCTTAAACATATCATCATAACATTTTATTATGTTTTATGCCTTTCGACAGTGTCTGTCTTGGACACAGTTTTTTTATATTTGATATTCTAGTTTAGTGAGACTGACATATCTAATCATGATCATGTGGATCAAAATCAATTGTGCAATAAAAGAGAAATTTATGCTGTCAGAAACTGTTTGAAATTATACAGTTTTCAGTATATTTCCCTTTCTCTGAGTCAGTTGTGAACTTGCATAAGCTCGACAAAATAGTCAATATATGCAAAAACTGTCTACCCTTCCCAAAACCTTAACTGGAATAATAAACTAGCCTTTGTTGTATTTGACCTCTGTAATAGTTGAAGTAAAATTGTTGGCTTCTTTCTTAAAGATTGTGCGTAAAGCTAGTCCAAAAAATGTTTCCACATTCAGGCTTCCCTGTGAATGATGAAATCTGCTCAATTGCCAAGGCATTGTAGTTAAAATCATTAGAGCCTGCAACTTTTCAATTACAGCAAGTGTAGTTTTCCGAAGACACACAATACTAAGATTTTGTTACTGAGCTAAGATAAGTTAAAGTTGCAGACAGAACATGCTCCGTGCTTTCATGAGCAATGTGATAAGTTTTCTGTTAATGAGACATCAAACTCACAGCTACTTGGGGTGAACATGTATGAACAGATTAAGACCTTGTGAAGAACTCTTCGGGAAACAAACAGTCCTCAGAAATATGACATCCTTCATTCAGTAAAACAGCAAAATGGTAGGAGGAAATGGAGCTGTTGAAGGATTGGACAAAACATTCATCTAAGGCTCCAGCTCTAGGGTCAGTAAGCAAGAGAGGAGATAGTTGACCCTGAGAAGACTCCTCCGAAAATCTCCATCTGAATCTATGGAGATTCTTGTTCCATTTAAGATATAGAATTCCCAAACATACTGGTCACCATACAGTCATCGGCTTCGAAGTAGCCAGTAATGTTGCTGCTAGTTTTGGTAACATGCATAATGTGTCAAAAAGATTAATTTATGTATTAAAATCACTACTCATTTGGTGGTCCTCCTGCATTCTGTGCCTGCCCCAATCATACTCGTATTTCACTATGTGTCATTGATACCATTTGCTCTCTTGACCAACTGTCTTTCGTTTTACAAAAAGTAGTGCATGACTCCATGTTATTATTTGAACAGGCCTCTTTGCTTCACATGAAGGAGTACAAATTTTCTTTATTATAATCTTTGTCAAATTTTATTTGCATGTCACAGTTCATTTTTACTGATTAAGCAGAAGTTGCTTTGAAATGTATATCAGGGTTTGTCTTGGATTTGGATAAGGAAGAAGCTAAGAGATTATATGACGACTGTCTGTAATTAATATCTTCAGTGGGTTCAGTATTCAGTAGTATGGTGAATCCCTGCAGCATGCCTTTGCATCACACACAGCTCGCTCAGAAAAGTTACCCTGTGTTTAAGTTAGAAATTTTCATCACTCTTGTTTGTAATTAGAATACTATGTCAGGTGAGAACAAGAGCGTTTTATCCTTTCTGTCTAGTCACCTAAGAAGTGCACAGTAGTGCTGGAGTTTTGCCGAATATTATTTCTTTCTTTTTAAAAATTAAATGACATTCAAAGCCATATTGTTTCTTTAGTTGTCTCCTTTTATGTCTGAACTGCAACTGGTTTCATCGTTGTAGGTTAGTTGGACCTCTGGCTGGCTAGTGCTGTCCAAGTTTAATGCACCGGTAAAGCTGTTGTCCCATATTATCACTCAGTTTTTGTGCTTGTAACTCAGCATAAAACAAATCCTTATGATCACACTTGACTGTACTGGTCACAGCTTTGCTTCCGCTCCACATGAAACAAAATCTAATGAGATTCAAGCAATCACGGAAGAAAGCATGGCATACTGTTTATGTCAGGTTTATTATTATGTTGAACAGAGTATAGTTGGGATAATAATATGTAATAAGTTGATACTACAGAAAATATTGATCTAAAATTAAACACTTGTCTCCCTACAGTAAACAATGTTAGCTCAATATTATTTGCACACTGTCGAGGATTGTATGAGTCACTAACATGATTCTGAATGTAGAAAGTAAAGTACTCCAGACAAGTAAGAGTGCCAAAATATAATGGAACAGAGCAAACTATTGTTCTTGTTGAGATACATTTCATATTGAAATAGTGTATTTTCCTGTCATATATTGATGAATGATGCCTCTTGTCATTACCAAATACTAACATCTTTTTTGATTGCATCGTCATCTTGGAATTCCTTACCAGCAGGGAAAAGTTATAAGATCAGGCAAGATTGGGCCTGTAAACTGATTGAGGAAAAGTTTCCTCAATGGATGTCTGCAATGAGCTGTTATGTTCAGCCATTGGGTGGTGATTGAGTATTGCCATAGATGACATCAGCAGCATATCTCAACATGCAGCATTGCTCATTATGACCTGTACTCTGCCATTTGTATTACATTGTAATATCACTTGATGATTGCATTGCTCAAAAGTCCATCAGCATACTTTCTCTGCTCCAGATCACCACTGTCAGGAGCATTTTAGTGGATGGAACTGGTTTGGGTTTCATCCTATGTGACGAGATGTGTGCCTCCACTTTCCAAACTCTTGTTTTGCCTTAGGAGTCTCCTGTGAAACCCTTCTTGTATCTAGTCACAATACGGTTGAAAAGAACCACCTACCTTCTTATGGTATATAGTATTAGCCATACCTTTTTAATTTGTCACGTTGTTATGTATGCATTGCGTAGTCAACATTCCATTGTCTGCAGTTATGACAGCCAATGCATGAATGCTTGAATATAATACATAACTCTATGAAAATCTCCTTATTTTGAATTTAATGAATTGTATGTTGACTTGACAGTGGCTTCAAGACTGAAGCTAGATGTCTGATAAAGACTAAATTCATTACACTGCTTTTGATGCTTCCACTGTGACCTTATTGTGAAGATTCACTTTACCTGACATAATTTTTTTTTTTTTTTATTTAACCTGATAAGATTAGAGCTCTCTCTTAACATCAGATCAGGCTTTCACATGTACAGAACTTTTTTTTTTACACCTTGGTTATCTGAGAAATAAAAATAATTTTCATATGACAGAAAGTAATAAAATACTGTTAATATAATTAAAAATTATGTGAATTTATGTTGAGAGAATGTGAATAAGTAGTACTGACTAAGAACTAATAAAGTTAATACTACTACTACTACTACTACTACTACTACCACCACCACCACCACCACCACCACCACCACCACTACTACTCTGCTGCTTCTGCTACCATAATATTAATGATGATAATAATAATAACAATAATGATGATGCTCATGATCATGATATTAATAATGATACTGATGGTTAAAATATGGGTGTACAAATGTTACTTCTAACATAACAAGTTTTGAAGCACGGAATTTAGTTAGACCGCAGCAGCTAAAAGCTGAAATGAGGATGATCTGGTTAGAAAGAATGATGTAATGGGGTGCCATTACAAAAAAAAAAAGTACACATTATTGTTGCTTCAGTAAGTATGTCATTAACTGTCTTTTGAAGCTGGAGGTGTTACTAAATTCCCTAATATAATGAGGGAGGTCACTCCAGAGTTGGGTACCTGCTGTTGAAAAGGACTTCAAAAAATGGCAGAGTAATGGAGTGGGACAGAGAGAATTTTGCTCAGATGAAACGAGTGTTTCTACTGTGTTGTTCAGTCAAGAGCTTAAAAAAAAATAAGATCGAAGAGAGAGATGAGGGACATATTATGTTGCTAAGACAGTAGAGAAGATGGAATGTTGTATTCGTCTGTTGGTCAGTTTTGGAATAACTGTGCTGGGGGGCAGCCCAACAGCTACCACAAATCGGCGTGAAATTTACATAATGAGAGATAATTACTGCTTGCAGTATTGGAATTAAAGCATGAATTCTTGTTAAAACTAAATTGGTGCTATGTACAGTCTTCCTTCTATTGCAAGAAAAATACGATGTGCAAATATTGGAATAAAAAAACAGAAGAAGAATGTATATAGGATAATTTTTCTTACTGTGTCCATGGATATTTTTAGAATGTCCAATTTTGCAGCAAATTTTGTGCTTAACAAAAAGTCAATTGTTCGATTATTACACATACCTATTTAATAGAAGTCACTATTAGGTTACACTGATATTAGTTTACCTCAAATTTTCTGTGGTTGCTGATCATACAGTTCATCCACTAAATGTCTTTGATTAGCACATATATATTTTAAGATGCCTTGCAGGATGGAAGAAATTACTGCCTCTTGTTATGATTGCAAGTAAAAGTCATGCTTATGGATGAACATAGCATTTACCACACACACTGCTTATGCTCGAGTATAAATTACTCGTCCTTTCTGTGTGATATCTTAAACATAAGTTCTCTCTAGTGAGATTGAAACAAGACGAAGATAGTAATTAAAACTTCCGGGCTAAAAGGCCATGGTCCAATAGTAGAAATATTTCTGCTATTGGACCACGGCCTCTTAGCCCGGAAGTTTTAATTACTGAAGACGCAGGCCGTGAAAGCCTACCCACTATGATAAGACGAAGATAATTTTAAAAGCCATCTTTGCCATCTTCTGTGGCAACGTACAAATTTCTTATTATTGGGTATTACACAATGTATGGAATTTCCTGCACTTGCCTGCCCATAGATAGGATTGTTGTGCAGAAGATGGTGAAATATGATCAAAGTCGAACACCACAGGTACACTGAATGGAAGCATTCAGCACCAGTTACAGGCATTCTGTGTTCTTTCCTGAGAATGACTTGCAGGATAACATTGTTGTAATGAACAATTGAAAGTATAAGTGCTTGTACAAATATATTTCTCAGGTTGAAAGAAAAGAGCTGTTTATATTGTTGTAGAGCATGGTGAAATGCTGATGCCTCCTTGCAAATTGCACCTGTGTACTCTGCCCAATTTATCTTTTCATCTTTTATTATTCCTAGGCCCTTTGCCGAGGGGCAAAAGTTGATACCTGTACCATTTAAGGTTAACTATGTTAGATATTTGCTATATATTGGGCTTATGAGCCTAGAATGACAAAAAAAGAGCTGCTTGCGTTTCAGATGAGTTGAGCTTTAATACTATATTCTGTGCTTAACTTGATAGTGTACACAGGTTAGTACTGAAATTCCCAGTGGCTGTCTTAAAGTTTATTGGTTTTGTGTCTCTTCATCATTGAAAATAATCAGGACAGATTCACTATTGATTTCATAAACTCTATGGTGAATGTGACTGTTTGGTAGATACTAATAATTCAAATCCTGTTCAACAGTATAGTCGATGAGATAGACAGTTTGGTTTTGTTTGACAATACTGCAACCCACCTTTGAGTGTGTATATTACCACCTCTGTTAACAGCAATATCTCTCTTTTGCTAATTGGATTCACTACTCTAGATGGTTTCTACTCAAGTGCCTGTCTGTGGGCAGCCAAGCACCCGTAGGTAGCAGTGGCCAGGGGTGGGCAAACAGCTGATAAGCAGGCAGTCAGGCCAGACGGTCAGGCTATAGTGCATGCATTGCCCTGGCTGATATCAGGCAGCAGCCAGCCGAGACTGAAGCAGTAACAGGGAAGTAACCAATTGTGTGACATTTTATAAGTTCCTAACCAGGGGCATACTGTATAGTTTTACCTGTTCCCTTTGGTAGTTAATTTGTTGAACTTCTGCGTGTTAATTTGTTATTTAATAGACACAGTTCTCAGGTTTTCATTTGTGTCAGAAAGAAAACCAATTTTATGATGTATTACAAGTACATAATAAGGAGCGAATTATTTAGTTTCACTAAATCAGTTTTTGAATCTCTGCATATTAATTTAATTTATTGGACACAGTTCTTGCATTTTCCTCTTGTGTCTACAGTAGAGCTCCTTAGTCTGTGTTGATTGACATTGTTTGTCTGTGTAGTGTAGTTTCCAACAATCTTTAGTATGAATAGGGACTGTGATTGCTGTGTGCGGATGCAGGCCGAGTTAGTGACACTTCACTCTCAGCTCCAGGCTATGATGACTTCAGTTACACTGCTTGAAACTGCAGTGGATGGGCATCACTGTTGTGGGTCGGCCATGGGGATCCAAAGGATGTCCAGCACATCTGAGTCCACTGATCGATTGGCACCAGTGGCCAGCCCAATTACTGCTCGCACTGACCACTGGTCAAATGGGAGGTCACATCGGTGCATGGCAGGCGGCGAGAGATTTCCAAGGGGACCACACGTAAGGCCTCCCCAGTTAGTGTGACAAACAGGTTCCCGCTGCTGTCTGTGGCTGATATTGTCCCTCAGCCAGATACAGTCACTTGTCTTGTTTCAGAGGAAACCTCTCAGCCTGCAAGATCCGGGCAATCAAAGAGAGTGGGATTATTGTAGTTGAGAGCTCCAATGTTAGGTGTGTTATGGGGCCACTTAGGGACATGGCTGCAAAGGAGGAGAAGAAAGTCATTGTGCACTCAATGTGCATGCTGGGTGCCTTCCAGATGCCATGAAGAGCACAGGTGGCAACTGCAGGTGGTGGCTCACGTCGGTACCAATGAGGTGTGTCACTTTGCATCGGAAGAGATTCTCTCTGGTTTCGAGCGGCTGACAGAAGTGGTAAAGGCTGCCAATCTTGCTTGCAAGATGAAAGCAGAGCTCACCGTTTGCATCATAGTTGACAGGACTGATTGCGGTCCTCTGGTACAGAGCCAAGTGGAGAATATGAATCAGAGGCTAAGATGGTTCTGTGACTGTGTAGGCTGCAGATTCCCCGGCTTGTGCCATAGGGTGGTTGGGTTTCAGGTTCCACTGAATAGTCAAGAATTGCCTACACACAGAAGGCAGCTGCATGGGTAGCAGGGGCTGTGTGGTTAGGAGTGGACAATCGTCTAGGTTTCAGGGAAATACAAAAAGGGCTTCAGTCTCAAATGGTGCAGGTAGAACAGAGGAACTATTGGTTTAACAGTTGTATATTGTTGTAGGTCCAAGTGCAAATAGAAAGCATTGATGCTTAAATCGTTATAGGCACTGAAAGCTGGCTGAGGCCAGAGATAAGTTCAGCCAAACTTTTTGTGAAGAACATAATGGTATTTAGAAAGGACAGGCTAAACACAGTTGGCAGTGATGTTTTTGTCGCCATTAGTACTAGTTTATGTTGTAGCAAAATTGAAATAGATAGTTCTTGTGAGTTAGTGTGGGTAGAAGTCATTCTTGGCAACTGGGATAAAATAATAATTGGATCCTTTTACCGCCCCCCCCCCCCCCCCTACTCAGATGATACAATTGCTGAAAGGCTTAAAGAAAACTTGAGTTTCATTTTAAACACGTACCCAACTCATACAGTTAAACTTCTGTGGTGACTAATTTACCCTCAGTATGTTGCCAAAAATACAAGTTTAAACCTGGAGGTACACATTAATCATCATCCAAAATTGTGCTAAACGCATTCTCTGAAAATTATTTCGACCAGTTAGTTCACGAGCCCACACAAATAATAAACGATTGTGAAGACGCTCTTGACCTCTTAGCAACAAATAATCCAGAGCTGATGATGAGCATCAAAACAGATACAGGGATTAGTGAACACAGGGTTGTCATAGTGAGATTAAATATTGTAACCCCAAATCCGCCAAAAATAAATCAAAAATATACCTATTCAAAAAAAGCACATAAAAGTTCACTTGATGCCTTCCTGAGAGACAATCTCCACTGCTTCCAGATTAACAGTGTATGTTTAGACCAGATGTGGCCTGGATTCAAATAAATAGTGTTGACAGCAATCAAGAGATTTATAACAAATAAATTAACAAATGACGGAGCTACCATGGTACACAAACCGGTGCAGAACACGGTTGCCAAAGCAACGAAAAAAGCATGCGAAATTTAAATGAACACAAAATCTTCAATATTGGTGATCTTTTACAGAAGCTCAAAATTTAGCGCATATTTCAATGTGAGATCCGTATAATAGTTACCCCCAACAAAACTTCGTCTTGAAACCCGGCAGAATATCCAAAAAGAGTCTGATCGTATGTAAAATATGCTATTGGCAAGACACAGTCAATACTTTCTCTGTGTGATAGCAATGGAAATGCTATTGACAGCAGTTGTGGTAGGAGTTACTAAACACAGCCTCCAAAAATTCCTTCACCAGAGAAGATGAAGTAAATATTCCAGAATTCAAATGAAGAAGAGCTGCCAACATGAATAACTTAGAAGTTGATATCCTTGTAATAGTGAAGCAACTTAAATCACTTAATAAAAGTAATTATTCTTGTCCAGACTGTATACCAATTAGGTTCCTTTCAGAGTACGCTGATGCGCTAGCTCCATACTTATCATATACAGCCACACGCTCGATCAAAGATCCATACCAAAGACTGGAAGGTTGCACAGGTCATGCCAATATTCAAGAAATGTAGTAAGAGTAAGCCACTAAATTACATGCCCATATCATTAATGTCAGTATGCAGTATGATTTTGGGACACACATTGCATTCAAACATTATGAACTACCTTGGAGAGAGTGGTCTGTTGACACAAAGTCAACATGGATCTAGAAAACATTGTTCTTGTGAAACACAACTAGCTCTTTACTCACACAAAGTGTCGAGTGCTATTTACAATAGATTTTAAATAGATTTCGTAGTTCTAGATTTCCAGAAGGCTTTTGATACTGTACCACACAAGCGGCTTGTAGTGAAATAGTGTGCTTATGGAATATCGTCTCAGTTATGTGACTGGATTCGTCATTTCCTGTTAGAGCAGTCACAGTTCATAGTAATTGATGGAAAGTCACCGAGTAAAACAGAAGTGATTTCTGGCGTCCCCAAGGTACTGTTATAGGCCGTCTGCTGTTCCTTGTCTATATAAATGATTTAGGAGACAATCTGAGCAGCCATCTTAGATTGTTTTCAGATGATGTTGTCGTTTATCATCTGGTAAAGTCATCAGAAGATCAAAACAAATTGGAAAATGATTTGGAAGAGGCATCTGTATGGTAAAAAATTGGCAATTGATCCTAAATAATGAAAAGGTCATCCTCATGAGTGCTAAAAGGAATATGTTAAACTTCAGTTACACAATAAATCAGTCAAATGTAAAGGCTGAAAATTCAACTGAACACCCAGTAATTATAATTATCGACAACTTAAATTGGAAAAAACACACAGAAAATGTTTTGGGGAAGGCAAACCGAAGACTGTGTTTTATTGGCAGAAAACTTAGAAAATGTAACAGATCTACTAAAGAGACTGCCTGCACTATGCTTATCCATTCTCTTTTGGAGTACTGCTGCATGATCTGGGATTCTTACGAGGACTAATTGAGTACATTGACAAAGTTCAAAGAAGAGCAGCATGTTTTGTATTATCCCGAAATAGGGGTGAGCATGCCACTTACATGATACAGAATTTGGGGTAGACATCATTATAAGAAAGGCGTTTTTCGTTGTGGTGGAATCTTCTCATGTAATTTCAACCATCAACTTTTCCTCTGAATACAAGAATACTTTGTTGACACTGATGTGCTTAGGGAGAAATGATCATCATACAAAATAAAGAAAATCAGAGCTGTCATGGAAAGAGATAGGTGTTCGTTTTTTTTTTTGTATTTCCACACTGTTCAAGACTGGAATAATAGAGAAGTATTGTTAAGGTGTTCGATGAACCCTGCTGTACCAGGCACTTAAGTGAGATATGCACAATATTCATGTAGATGTAGATCCCACTGAAAGGCTAAGTCGCTCATGCATGTGCAGAATGCACACAATAGGGTCACCTGGCAGGTAGCCTATACTACCTTCACCTGACTGTGTGCATGCCGATGGGAGCTCATGGACAACATATGTACTCCTCAAGCCACTGTATGGTGCATTGCGAGGGGTATAATGTACCACTACTAGTCATTTTCTTTCCTGTTCCACTTGCAAACAGAGCGAGGGTAAGGCAGCTAGGTGCAGTAGGGAGGTTAGAGGTTGGACAGAGGATGGCAGAGGGGGGGGGGGGTGTTATTAGCGGAAAAGGAGAGCAGTAAAAAGACTTTGGATGTGTTGTTGGAATAGGGGACTTGTGTAGTGCTGGAACGGGAACAGAAGAGGGGCCAGGGGGTAAGGACACTACTAATGAAAGTTGAGGCCAGAAGGGTTACAGGACCTTAGGATATATTGCAGGGAGAGTTCCCACCTATGTGATTCAGAAAAGCTGGTCTTGATGGGAGGATCCAGATGGCACAGCCCGTGAAGCAGCCATTAGGATGAAGAATGTCGTGTTGGGCAGCGTGCTCAGCAATGGGGTGATCCAGTCATTTCTTGGCCACAGTTTGTCGGTGGCCATTCATACACAGAGACAACTTGTTAGTTGTCATGTCCACATAGAATGCAGCACAGTGTTTGCAGCTTAGCTTATAGATCACATGACTGGTTTCACAGGTAGCCCTGCCTTTGTTGAGGGTAGGTGATGCTTGTGACTAGAATGGAGTAGAGTAGATGATGGTGGGATGCTATATGGGACAGGTCTCACATCTAGGTCTATGAGGCAAGGGCGGGGCAAGGGCGTTGGAAGCAGGGGTGGAGTAGTGATGGACAAGGATATTGGAGTAGGGATGAACAAGGATATTGTGTATGTCCAGTGGGCAGTGGAATACCACTGTGGGAGAGGAGGGAAGGGTACTGGGTAAGACATTCCTCATTTCAGGACACAGAGAGAGGTAGTTGAAACCCTGGTGGAGGATGTGATTCAGTTGCTCCAGTACTGGGTGGTATTGAGTCACGAAGGGAATGCACCTCTGTGGCTGGACGGTGGAACTTTGGGAGGTGGTGGGTGGCTGGAAATATAAGGCACAGAAGATCTGGTTTTGTACAAGGTTGGGAGGGTAATTACAGTCTGTGAAGGCCTCAGTGAGATCCTCAGTGTATTTCGAGAGGGACCGCTCGTCACTATAGATGTGACAGCGATGGGTGACTAGGCTGTATGGTAGGGACTTCTTGGTTTGGAATGGGTGGCAGCTGTTGAAGTGGAGGTATAATTTGGTTGATAGGTTTGATGTGTGTGGAGGTGCTGACGTAGCTATCTTTTGAGGTGGACGTCAACATCAAGGAAGGTGGCTTGTTGGGTTAGGTAGGACCAGGTGAAGCAAATGGGGGAGAAGGTGTTGAAGTTCTGGAAGAATGTGGATAGGGTGTCCTCATCCTCAATCCAGACCATGAAGATGTCATCAGTAAAGAATGAGTCTGATGAGGGTTTTAGGAATCTTAGTGTTCGGAGGGGGAAAAAATGCAGTTAGTGGACTTTAAGCCAAAAATTGATTGTGCTTTACTTTTTTATGCAATACTTCGTCTTCAAATGACAGGTTGTTTCCCTTGCCATGATTGCTCTTTTTGCCCCCTCGTTGCCATCTTCTTCTGTATAATTTTATTTTTTTTATCATAGTAATGTGGTAACAGAAAAACCTGATAGAAGTCTTTAGTATCCCCACAGCAGACCTCCCAATGGAGGCAGATCAATTCAATTGGCACTGGTAGAACAGCAGAGTAGTTCAGGAACCTTCCATGGAGGGCGCACATGTTGCGTCGGAAATACAGAAGCGTCCGATCTTACCCGTCGGCTTTGACCCATGACGTCACAAATACCGCGGAAACGACCATAAACAACAATTCCAATATGGCGGATATAAAAACATCGAATACGTATTGTAAACACTGAAATACACAAGTTTCACAAAAAGCCTAATGACTGTAACGGGACAAGCGTGGGAAATTGGGGGTTTTTGGGTGGGGAGAAACTAAATATGTCGTTATGCGGTGGGGGGAGTCTGCAGTGCCCCCCCATCCCCCCACAGGCTTCATTAGTGTCAAATCAATATTTTCGAATCATAGGCGGCCGCTGCCGCGGCCGCATTCCAAAAAAAAAAACTCCCAAACTAACCTCAAGTGGGCTACGCTACAGATCAATATGTTCATCAAATTGCTTCATATTACGTATACATGTTCATTAAACAAGAGTACATCAAACCATGTATTAGGTTTTCCGCGCCGTAATGACGTCACACACCACAACACGCTTACGTCACGGGTCAAAGCCGACGAGTAAGATCGGACCTTTCTGTTGACCCGTTGCGTCATATGGGCAGACCCTCTGAAGTGTTTACTTGCGAGCAGCAGTGAACAGAACAGGCAGTGCTCCTGCAGAGTTAGACTGCTGCGGACGTAGTCTAGAGCTCGTGTCGAGAATTGTTGTTGTGCATGGTCATTAGACACCCATGACAGCCCTTACTTCAATTTGCACGGCAAGTTAGTCCCATTCACGGGGTTCTGTTCCCTGTTTGTTGCTAAGCCACCATCAGCATAAAGTACCATGCCAACCGTGTTGAGTAGCAGCATTCTCACACTTTCTGCAGATAGTAAAGTGATAACAAAGGACATTCTTACATGTGTGCTGCCCCTCTTTTTTTCCCATGGTGTTCACTTTGGTCAACCATGGACCTGGCATTTCAGCAAAGCTGACAGGAACAATGATGTCTACAGGAGAACCAGCAGTAGTTGCACCAGCAACATCAACAGGAGCAGCTGCAGGTGCTGGTAACCCAGAATATGAACTTAATCCACACTCTTGTCTCCCCGTGGAGTCAATTTTCTTCTCCACACCCTGTGCCATTTGCCAGTTTCCATAAGTCTCCAGAAAGAGGGATAATTATCCGTGCTGGTTCTTGCTGCACTGTCTGGTAAGGCATATTGTTGATCTGGTTGATAGGGTCACCGTGTTGTTGACCAGCAGTGTGGGTTTACATGAAGTTTTCCAAATTTTAAAGCCCTCAACTGAGCCCGAGAAGCTCTCCTTTGACGAGTTTCGTCAGTTGTTCAGACAGTATTTCGGTCCTCAAACCCATGTGATAGCAGCAGCATGGTTGCATTGTAACAAGCATCGCAATCACTCTGCGCAGTCATACGTGGCCTGGATCACAGATTTGCATGGCCTCTCACACAAGTGTCGTCTTGAGTGTCCGGTGAGCCACCTCTTATGCTGACTTGCCAATTCACGAAGTGATGGGTCAATTCCTGATTACGAGATTCAGATTAGGGCATTGACCTTGTCCAATCCTTCTTTAGCCAACATTGCCCAAAATTCAGAGTCACATGAGGTTACGGTAGTGGGAAGGGATGCCCTTTCTGATAACTGGCAGGTGGCTCAGCTGGGTGTGTGTGATAAACAGCACTTGATGCACTATGGGATACCCCAGGCAGCCAAACCTCTAGCAAAGTCAACTTGTGTTACCACCAGTGCCAAGGTGTTGCATCGCAGCCTGACCTCACCTACAGTGAGCAAGACATGTTCACACTAGTTGCAGCATCGTAATTCCTATTGGCAGGATTTTTCGAGTCCTCAATGTCATTCCCTTCCTACTCGTTGGGTGAGCCAACGGTCCTGTCCTGACTGTCATTTGTCACGTCACTGTGACTCCCCATGTGTGGAAGCCACATTAGTCAGTGGAAGCATCAGTCAGCCTCATTAATTGGGATACATACAGTATCTTGGGGTATCCGATGCTGCAATGACTGCTCCGTCAGGTTGTGTCTTACAGTAAACAGTGCATTCCATTCAGAGGGCAATTCTCTACCTCTGCGCATTACAAGAATGTTGAACAGCAACTTAACATTATTAGTGGTCAATTTATCACTGGTGCAAAATATCTTTGGGCTCAATACCTTTCCTGTTTCCAGCTTTCAGATCTTGGACAAGTGCATTTACTGTCTCAGTTTGTTCTTTTTCATGATTTGGACTCCTTACTGCAATCCTATAGCCCACTGTTTGAGAGTACCTTGGGCTGGGCAGAAAATTTTGAGGCATGTTTCTCATAAGCCACTGGTGGTCCCACAATTTTTTACCCCCACCACATTCCCTTTGCAATGTGCTACAAGGTAAAAGCTGAGTTGCGGTGTTGGCAGGATCAGGGTGGTTTCTCCAATTTCAGTGAGTCAGTAGGACACTCCTTTGCTGGTAATTCAGAAACCCAAAGGTGCCGCATGCCTCTGTGTCGATTTTGAACAGATGGCCAATGCACAATCTGTCGTGAATTTGTATTGCAATCTGTGGCAGGCGGAGTTGTTGGCAAAGTTGTTGGGGTGGAGTGGGGGGAGGAGGGAACAATGTTTTTCCCCGCATCAACTTGAGTGATGCTTATCTTCAGTTAGTTTTCTAGCGGCTTCTACTGAATGGCCTTCATTGCTAGTTCTCTCCATAGGTGCATTTTTGGGTCATGTGCTTAGTAAAAAAAAGGCCTTGTTCCCGTTGAGGCCATTTTCAACCTACCAGTGCCCACGAATCTGAAGGAGACCCAGTCTTTTTTTGCATAAGATCTGACATTATGCTTAGTTTATTCCCCATGCTATGCACATCTGCCAGACTCTTAATCGTCTCTGCCAGAAGGACATTGAGTTTGTGTGGCTTGTGGACTGCCAGTGGGCTTTCCAGTCTCTCAAGCAGTGTTTTTACTGTACCCTTTGCTGGATTCTCTTATGCTCAGTACACCTTTAAACCTGTCCTGTGATGCATACTAGTATAGCATTGGTCTCATCGGAACCTGGATGGCACCAAATAGCCCATGCTTACACTTCGAAGACACTTTCTGCTGTGCAATGGAACTATCCACAGGTGGAAAAGGAGGCACTAGCTGTTATTTTCAGGGCCAAAAGCTCCACACTTTCCTGTATGAGGTGAGGCACCTCCTCATCACTGACCACAAGCTATTGGTTTCCTTATTTGGTCCTCATTCTGAGTTGCCAGATGGGACTGTCCACTAGTTGCAGCAGTAGGCCCTCTCTCTCAGCAGCTATTCTTACAGTGTTCATTAGTGCTCCACCACCCACCATGCTTATACTGATGTGCTGGAGTTCGACCAGCAAGAGGCTCTTGTGTTTACCTTGGATGATGGCTTGCAGCAAACCCTGTCAGATTTTCTGTTGACAGCATAAGAGGTCACAACTGCCATGGTGGTTGATGCACTTTTCCAGAAAATGGCTTCAGTGGTCCAGATGAGTTGCCTGGAGCATGTCTCATTGGTTGCGTATCCAGTGCGGGCATACTTTTTTCTCCTTTGTGCTTGACTCAGCATTATCTTTGGGGTCCTCATGATTGCCACAGAGGAGCAATGCAGTTGAGTGGTTGTCCCCTGCATCCTTGCATACTCCAGTTGCTGCATGTGTCACACTGGGGTATAACTTGGACAAAAACTTGTGATGTCAAACATCTGGTGCGAACTTGAGGGGCTTGTGCACAGAACTGGGCCATACCACTGTGCCAGTTCTCTCATTGGGTATACCCAGAGCATCCTTGGTATGTAAACTGCATGGGTCCCTTTTTGGGCAGTATGTGGTGGTTGGTTGTAGACACGTTGTCAAATTTCGTACGCATAGACAAGCTGTTGTCCACGTCATTGTCTACCACCATTTGTGTGTGCTCAGTTACTTTTTCCATTGAGGTATCCGTTTGCATTCTATTGTGTGATAACAGTAGGCAATTTTTGTTGTGAGGGTTTGAACACTTTTGCATCTGCAATGGTATTCAGCATCCGAGTACCACTCCATTTCTCTCGGCTTCTAACTCGGAGATGGAGTGCTTTAAGCTTACATTCAAGACCCAGATGAAGTAGTCCATGTCTACCCCTTCCTGTGTTGATGCATTGTCAAGTTTTCTGGCTATGTACCAGGAATGCCTGGTCAACATGTGCAATCCAGCACGAGAGCCAGGTACAGCGTCTTCTTGATTTATTGCATCCTAAGTCACATGCCACAGACCACCTCGGCCCACTGCATTTCCCTGCTGAGGCTGCCGTTTGGGCCTGACCCTTTGGCTGGTGGCTGGGATGGCTGCCGGATGTTGTGGTGGGCCACAATGGATGGCAGTTGTTCGTAATGAATGTCTGTGGAGAGCAGCACGACTCATCGTGCCAACCAGTTGTGCCCATGCGCTGGGGGAGTGTTGGTATTGCAGCGTTCCAGTCAGCTAAGTGACAGTGTTGAATGCGACGTTGTTCCCAGACGAGGCTTCCACTTGCAGCATCGTGCCTCACTGTCACATCCCCTCTGTGCCCTCCGACTTCCTACCATCGCCTGCCCCATTTTGCCCTGGTGAAACTAACACCTCCACCTGCTGTGATTGAGTCTATGGATTTCAACCCACCTCCCTTACCTTCTGCCTCTTATCCCTCTTTGTCAACGAACATGGCCTCATCCCCACTGCCATTGAATGAAGCATCATTCCACCCTTCTAGCAGAGCCAGCAGTGCCAGTGTTGCCTTCTTTGGTAGTTAGTTCACTGCAGGGTTCTCCAGTGCTCTCTCCGGTTCTGTGATGGAGGTTGGTATTCAAGCGAATTTTCAGCCCTACATGGCCTGGTAGTCAGCCTGAAGCACCACACTGACTGTGTCGAGAAGTGGTGTTGTCACACCTTCTGCAGAAACTGAAGAGTGTAAATAATAATTGAGAGGCCAGACCTTCACTCACTTTTAAAGGGATATGGAGTGGTGAATCAACATGCCAGAAGTGCTGAATACTCTCTCTCTCTCTCTCTCTCTCTCTCTCTCTCTCTCTCTCTCTCTTTGCCTGTTTTGTCACTCCTTCCCTGTTTCCTCTTTCGGGTTTGGAGTCTTCTGACAGGGAAAATGATTTGGGAGGCGGGGGAGTGGGGGGGGGGGGGGAGAAGTTGTCATCCGTTCAAATGATTGTAATTTTTACATGGAATAATAACTAAGTATATTTACTTTCTGTGACCTTCCATTATGTCATGGTGATTGACACCACCTTACTGTTAGTTGTAGATATGAAATTAGTGCCTAGCTTCCTCTCTCTGAACCCTAGACACCCCCCCTTCCCCCCCCCCCCCCCCATTTTGCTGCCTGTAGTTTGTTTTTGCTGTAGTTAGTTTATCAGCTCAGTGCCTCTGGGTTATCAGTTATTTTATTATTCTCATATATGTATCCTTTAAAGCAAAGTGTAAGTCATGCTTTTGGTTGATAACATTGCTATCTTAAGAGAGCCAACATTTGACAGTGTTGGCAATGCATAACAGATTTAAACATCCATTTGTCAGTTTACTTTAATAGTACTTTTGGTTTCAGGTTTTCTGTGATAGCTGTTCAGGAAGTTATGGACAGTTTTACTTTAAAAAAGGTATGTATTTTATACACCATCTTTTTCAATGTCATGTGTAACTGTATTGATGTGAATATATAGTTGTTGAGAGTATAAAAGATAACTCTCATTTCTTCCCTGTCAGTGCCCATCCTTTATGCTTCAGTCTAAGGATGAGTGTGTATTTTTGTACTTGGAGATAATGTTTTTATACTATTACATTTGGGTATATTTTTAAAGTTCTCTTGAGAGGAGCAAGGCAATGGAAGTAGAGTGTAGGATAGTTACAAATACAACTTTCTTAACAATTGTTAATCGGTAGCTAATACATGACATTGTAACTAATGAGTAAAAAACAACTTCTTCATTCCGTAGATAATTGCAATAGTGTAAGAGCTGCAATATGTGGATGTATGGGTTAACACTGTTTGAGCTCCATGTGTTGCCCCTTTTCTTAACCGTATCTAACAAACAGCTGTTTGGAAATCACAGATGTCAGTCACATGTCCTTCACCAGCACTCAGATGCGAATGCAACCAGAGCAACATTAGGCTATGTAATGTTGTCTTTACTGATCATTTCAATGCGCACTTATTTGTCCGTGGTGGAGCAATGAGTCCTGCAAGTATACATGTTGTTTACCTCACAACTCAGTATTACAGTAGTTGCACTAGTGTACTACAGTGTTGTTATGTGTACAGTCAAAACAGCACAGGTCATTGTAGTGAAACTATCACAGGTCTTCACACACGCAGAATGTGGTGCCATGACCTTTGTCTACAGGTTCTGCAAAGGTAATTCCAGAGTTCAAGCAAAGGGCCATAAAATGAGCTCAGATCAGCAACACAGCAACTGTCTATTAGAGTTGCAAAATGGGTACAAATTAAACGAACCATTAAATCATAATGTTTTATCTACTAACACCTACATTTGTCCTATAGACAATTTTTTTTTTCATTAGTTTTCTCAGAAACTTAAGAACAAGACCTATTTTTATATTACATGTTTTGTTCAGAATCACCAAATGAGATGGTGACAACTACTCTTTCTTCATACCCATGAGGTCCTCATCTAGGTTCTGATGAAAATAACAAAATACATGAAACAGTTCTTTCAATCATCCTTGGAGCTTCTGCGGCATCATGTGAAGTCCCACTTCCAAATGCAGACAGGATGCACACACTTTGTGATGTGCAGTGCCTAAGATACAGTACCTGACATATTGAAACATCCTTGCACATCAGAAGTGTGTGCTGGACTGGGACTTGAACCTAGACCTTTGCCTATGGTAGGCAAGTGCTCTATTGACTGAGCTATCCAACACATGCCCTGCCATCACAGCTTAACTTCCACCAATACCTCGTGCTCTACCTGCCAAGAAGTTTCAAATCAGCACACATGCTGCCACAGAGTCAAAATTCATTCCAGTTCCCGAGGTGGCCGGTCGGTGTGGCCGAGCTGTTCTAGGCACTTCAGTCAGGAACCGCACAACCACTATGGTTGCAGGTTCGAATCCTGCTTCAGGCATGGATGTGTGTGATGTCCTTAGGTTAGTTAGCTTTAAGCAGTTCTAAGTTCTAGGGGACTGATGACCTCAAATGTTAAGTCCCATAGTGCTCAGAGCCATTTGAACTATTTTGAACTGAGGTGTTGTTCACTCAGAAACATTTATTGATGAACTTGGATTAAACCTCTGCACTGATAATAGTATTAAATCAAGACAGATTTAAACTTCTCATGCCTCCAAAATCAATTATTAAAGCTCTGTAGTTTTGTAACAACTTCCAAGAAGATTCCTTGATCCAACAATTGGACTTAAATGTATACACTTCTCCACCTCCAGCTGGCTAGCAGCAATTTTTTTTTTTTTTTTTTTTTTTTTTTTGTAATACCCAGAAACACCTAACAGCATAAGATTTTAAATTCAATAGGAGAAAAAGGCCACACAGAAACACCACATTCAAATTTGCATGGAAACAAATGGAATTTATTGGCTTCAGTTAAACTTCACATAGTCCCCTTCATTCATTGAACATTATTTCAGGCTGGCTGCTGGCTCCACGATCTAAGGTTTCTGCCTTCCGAGCGCCTCACACTCAAAAACTGCCAACACACTCCTACATGACTGGAAAATGATTCAATGAGAATTCAGTGCCCACATGTGGGAATCACTTGCAAATTCTTTCAAAGATTTGTGCTCTGGCATAACAGTTTTATCACTCACCCAGGATTCCACAAGTGCCTCACCAAAAAAAAAAAAGTACAGCTGTTTTTATCTGTTTTTATTGCTCTGAGTTGTGCATTAACTGACTAAAGGTCAATGCTTCAATATGCTGAACTGTGCAAGCATTATTAGCTGCAACAGGCAGAAAATGTGCTTTGTTGATGCTGTACATTTTAGCAGTTTTGATCGAGATAAACTTGTGCTGCAGTATTCTTCTCCAGCACACCGGTGTAGAAGTGTGCACAGAATCAGCTAAGTTAAAAATCCATGCATTATGCACACTTATTTATATATAAAAGCCGACTTAAGAATTTTCCTTTGTGTTAGTCCGCGTGTACAAGATCGTGTGCCAATTTAAAGATCTAGATTCATGTATTTTACTGTTTGCATCACTTCTACATAATCTTTCATTGATTGTATCAATACCCATTTGTATTGTGTTCTGTTGTGAAATTTCAAACATTCGCAAGTGCTGCGATAAACTAATACTGTTGTTATCAATTGTAGGCTTAAACTTAATTGTGCTCTTCTAAAGTTTTTGGGAACAGTAGACTTATCCTCATTCAAAATAATTGTTCTCTAATTTCATTGTGCAATTATGTGAGAAATAGGTTATGTTGAGAATTTTTGGACACTTAAAAAACTATATTTTTGTAAGTTACTGGTGCAAGTGTTTTGGATATGTAATTCATTTCGTAGCAAATCAGGATTTGTGATTCACAGTTCAGCCAAAGAATACATCACCCCTGAATGTCATTGTATATCAACGCAAATAAAAAAAAAAGCATTTATGAGAATTTTCGGAAGCTACCATTGTCCTTTGCATAATTTACAAGCAATTTGTAGTAAATCAGCATTTGTGATTTAGTTACTGTAGCAGATTTTCTGACTTACATATTGTGTTACATCTAGTTTTCCCTTAAGGAGGTGTAGCCCTATACATTATCTGTATTTATTGTAAATTAACTCTGTTTTTGAGTTTGCTAAAACCTACACTATAATTAACATCAAAACATTTTAGGACACTAGTAATTTTTACCACAGGTTTTTGTGTTGCCTTAACAGAAATCTTGTTTTGTGTATTTGCCCCAATTCTTAAAAGTAATTAGCAACCTTTTAGCTCAGCAGAGAAAAGATAATAAGTGGGCTTAATTTGAAGTTATTTGTTCACTTCCTTGTAATACGTTGTATCAGCCACAATGCAGCCCCACAGTGAATGACGTTCTCAAACACGGGATGAGTTGTTTGATGTTCATAAGCAGCTGGAAATTGCTCTCTGGCTACTGTCAAAGGATTGGCAGCTGCTGCGAGGTGGCATGTTGGAAGAGATCCTGAGAGTTGTGTAACTGTGATACCTGTATCAGAGGTGCCTCAAGTACTATTCTCGCCTGTGGATCCTGTATCCTCGGCAGAAAGTACAGGATCTATTATTACTCTTCTACTTGACTGTGAGTGGCTTGTGAATGGTAGATCTAGATGTCCTGTACAGGATGGATGGGGACCAGGGAGGACTCAGGGTTTTGTACGGATCCCCCTAACCAACAAGTTTGAGCTGCCATCTTTTTCTGAAACTGGGTGAGTGGGACTCACTTCACCTGTTTTGGGGAAACTTGTTTTGTCTGGTGTCAGGAGAAGGAAAATGCAAAAGGGTAGGAGTCTGTTAATCGTCTGCAATTCAAATGGACGGCGAGTGATGGTACCCCTTAGGGAAATGGCAGCAAGGGGCAGGGAAGGACACAAGGTGCACTCAGTGTGTATGCCTAGGGGTCTCATTCAACATGTTGTAGAGGCTATTCCAGCAATCGTTGAGGGAACAGAGTGCAACCAACTGCAGAGTGTTGTGCAATTTGGAACAAGTGATGGCTGTTGTTTGGGCTCCGAGGTCATTCTTGTGTCATTCCAGTGACTGCCAGAGCAGGTTGAGAAGACAGCCATGTGTATGGAGTTTCAGTAAAGCTCACAATTTGCAGCACTGTTCCCAGAATTGATCTTGGTCATTTGTTTCTGAATCGAGTGGAAGGCCTGAATCAGATACTTCAAAGGTTCTGGTTGTGACTTCCAGGACTTGTGCCATAGTGTTGAGAACTGTAAGATCTCCCTAAATGGATGAGGTGTGCACTACACATCAGAGGCTGCAACTCGGGTAGCTGACTGTGTGTGGGGTGCACACAAAGGTTTTTTTGATTAGGTGGCTCTCCATCCAATCCAGATAATAATAGCTGTAGGAAATCCAGAAGTATCAATGTAAGATCGAAAGAAGTGCCTCCCACAGGTAATCCTAATGATAAACTACCAAAGCATTCACAATGAAGTACCAGAGTTTGAAGTGCTCATGAAAAGCGGTAAAGCTCACATAATACTAGGTACAGAAAGCTCGTTGAAACCTGAAATTGGTAGCAGTGAGATTTGCGAGGGAAATGAAAATGGTGTATTTGTTGCAGTAGACAAAAAACTCAAATCCACAGAGAGAGAAATTGAAGCTACATGTGAGTTTGTTCGAGAAAGACTCAGTATTATGAGTGGGCATAAAATGATAAATGGATCCTTCTATTGCCCACCAGACTCATCTACTGATGTACCTGAGAACTTGAGAGGAAAATCTCAGTTCACTTGTACGTAAGTTCCACAATCATACTGCCATCATCGGCGGAGACTTCGGTCATCCAACAAGTAACTGGGAAAGTTAGAGTTTTGTTAGTGGTGGGCATGATAAGACATCCTGTGAAACTTTGCTAAATACCTTCTTGAAAACTGTCTAGAACAGATAGATAGGAACCCCAACTGTGATGGAAATATATTGGATCTAATGGCAACAAACAGACCTGACCTTTTTGAGAATGTCCACATCAAAACTCGTATCAGAGACCATGATGTAGCTGTGGCAGCAGTGATTACCAAAGTGCAAAGTACAACTAAAACAATAAGAAAGATAGATATGTTCAGTAAACAATGTAAAAAATCAGTAGTGTCATATCTCAATGAGGAACTTGAAACCTTCAGCAAAGGGCAGGAGCATGTAGAGGAACTCTGGCTCAAGTTTAAAAGAACAGTTAACCATCCACTGGATAGACATGTACCCAGTATAACAGTTCATAATGGGAGGGAACCTCCATGATATACATCACGGAAAAGAAGCAGAGATTAGTGCATAGTATAGGTAAAACAAAGCATAAGGCTATAGATAGAGAAATGCTGAATGAAACGTGTTTAGCTGTCAAGAGAGCAATATATGATGCATTCAGTGACTACTGTAGCAGAATATTCCTTTATAAAGAAAAACCCAGGAGAATTGCCCCAATTTAATCCCCGTACCACTGAAAAGACTAATGAAGTAAGTGTTAGTGTCAGTGAATATGAGAAACAGCAGAAATCGTTAAAGTTGAACAAAGCTTCAGGGCCGATGGAATCCCTGTCAGATTCTATACTGAATTTGTTAGCCCTTCTTCTGGTAGTAATGTATCGTAGATCCCTGGGAGGGAGGGAGGGAGGTAGGTAGGTAGGTAGGTAGGTAGGTAGGTAGGTAGGTAGGTCCCTTATCCTTATCATCGATTTGTTGTAGAATTTTAGAACATACTCTGAGCTCAAACATAATGAGGTATCTTGAACAGAATGACCTCCTCAATGCCAACCAGCATGGATTTCAAAAACACTGATCATGTGAAAACAACTTGCACTTTTCTTACATGACATACTGAAAGCATTGGATCAAGACAATCAGGTAGATGAAGTATTTCTTGATTCCCAGAAATTATTCATCTCAGTGCCACACCTATGCTTATTGTCAAAAGAATGATGATATGGGGTATCAAGTGAAATTTGTGACTGGATTGAGGACTTTTTGGTAGGGAGCACACAGAATGTTTTCTTGGATGTAGAGTCATATTCAGATGACAAAGTTTGCTGGGTGAATAGTTATGCCATTTAAACCTTTTAGTAGTACTTTATTCAATTATGTATTTTTAATGTAAAAATTCATTCGTTGTGTGTACATGAATGCATGAGTGTTCTTTCGTCTGTGCTGTTTTAATCAAACTTGCAGTTAAATTGTTAAATGTATTAAAACCAAAGAAATGTTAATCATTATTGACACGATTGTCCATATCAAATTAAAGTACTAGACAGGAAGAATGCATATAAATAAAGTAGGAGGGGAATTGGAGAAACACAATACATGTTGAAAGTACGAGCAATGAGCTGAGTACATATTTCTGGGATGGTTGGTGCTTGAAAAACATTTTTATGAAAACAAAGACTTTGTTGATTGCAATGCAGGAGTTATTTTTGGCAACAATAATTTGATTCAGAGTTTATTTTGTAACTATATCAGATTCATATTTTCATAGATGCTGTAATACTAAGTCACAAATTAGTTTCACATTTCGAAATATTGACAGCATAGCATCAGAGATTGTATAATTTAATGTTTCAGATATGTGAAGAACTTAACAGTCCAACACTACGTAAAGTTGCAGAATGGAAGGATAATTCAAAAAACTGGAAGTGCTGCACCTGTGAGAAAACAGTTGAAAATTTCAAGGTTAGTACGACATATTTGCAAACTGAAGACTTATTTTTAGGCAGCCTACTTGTTTTGTTATCCTGGTTTTCCGCACCATAAATGGTATGAAAAAAGAAAAAAGATGGTTTCATTGGTTAGCAGAACTTGTACACTATTGTAATTTTACCTCGAGTTGTGTACTCACACTGTGACAAGTTTCACCAAAATAGAAAAATTTAGTGACGTGACAGTGGATGAGCCCCTTCCAACAGAAATACTGTAGTAAAAACAGTTATTAAAATGGAATGGTATGGCCCATGTCAGATGCAAAAATGTTGGGAATTAATAAAGTGGGAAAAAGGTGTTCAAAATTTACGTTATTATTGTGCATAAATCATTAACACAAATTTCTCAGGATGTGTTTGCCTGGGTGCAGACATGACTTCATGTACGGGGGTGGGGGGATGAGAATTAAGGGATTAACCATTTTATCTTGCCTCATGATGAAATTGGCAGTGTATGAAGGTATAACTGTTTAAAGGAAGTCCCTCTAACTAATAGCTCACCTTCAAAGGATGTCATGTTTCCAAGTAGAGAAGGAATTAGCGTATTTCATCAAGATATAAGAGGTATTAGAGATAAAGTTAGTGAACTACTTATAGATATTGACTCTGAAATTATTGATATGTCGGAGCAACACTTAAATAATTTAGCAATTCAGGGGCTTCCTTTACCAGGATGCAGATTAGCTGGCTATTTGTCAAGGAGATCCTTGCGAGGTGAGGGAGTGCCTATGTACGTAAGAAACAGTATTCCATTTGAGTCCGTAGACATATCATGGCACTGCACTGAACAGATATTTGAATGTTGTGCAGCGGCAGTTGAATTTAGTGAAACTAAACTTCTAATTGTTGTTATTTATAGCTCCCCTATCTCTGTCTTCAGAGCATTTCTGCTAAAGCTAGAGGGGATTCTTGATTCACTTTGTAGGAAGTACCAAAATTTAGTTGTATGTGGTGATTTCAATATAAATTTTGTATATGATGGAGCAAGAAAGAGATGTTGGTAGATCTCCTAAATTTCTTTGATCTGATGCAGACTATGTTTTTTCCTACTAGGGTGCACGGATACAGTAGCACAGCCATAGACACATTTTGTCATACACTCAAATGGTTTATGTGTAATGTTTTTTGTTTATTTTTAAAACAAGTCTCGCTATTCTTATTGAGGTTCATTAAATATTGGTAATACTGTTTTTAGTTTTCTTATTTAAAATAAAGTTACACTTTATTATCCTCTCTGTCCTGTTCTTCCTCTTCCAACCTCCCATTAATCTGTCTCTTTGTCCCAAAGTTGTCCACTTTACTAGGTGCAGCAGAATATCCAGGAAATTGAATTTCCTGAGTGAGTACTACACAGCAAACTGAGAGAAAAGTATTTAAGGCACAAAAGCATCTGTGCTCAAATAATCATTTGCTACTACAGTGGAAGAAAAAAAAGTAGCACAGAAGATGAATATGATGTTACAGACTAATGCAAATACTAAAAATGAAAAATATGTACATGCAAATCCACTTGTAAAAATGTAATAGGGAGAATACCTATCAACTCCTCCAAGCAGCTAATGAAGTTCACCTCAACCCACGAACAGTGTTTAGGCAAACATGCATATGCTAAGAAAATTTGCTAGCATCTGTACAATAGTTAAATCTGCTGCTTCATGACCAAAATTAAATTTGGGAACAGGAATCAGAAATATAAGAACTATCAATAAAAAAATGTTGATTGCAAAATACTACCATGAATTATTTGCAGAAGAATGGAAAGACTGGTAGAAGCCAGGCATAAGGAAAATAAATTTGGATCCCAGAGAAAAATAGGAACTTGGGCAGTACTGACCCTACAACTTAATAGACTTAATTAAAAAGGCAAACAACATTTATAGAAAGCTTTAAACAATGTTGACTGGGAACATTATTTGAAATTCTGTTATTCAATTTGTACATTGAGTAAGCAGTAAGGAAGTAGGAGATATTTGGTAATGGAATTTAAGTACAGGGCTAGAAATAAAATATTTGAAGTTTGCTAATGACAGTGTAATTCTGTCAGAGATTGTATGGATATCATCTTCAAAAGGAGTTATAAGATGAACGTCAACAAAAGTAAAACTACGGTAATGGAATGTAGTTGAATTAAATCAAATTATACTGAGAGAATTAAGATTAGGAAATGAGACTCTGAAAGTAGTAGATGAGTTACACCATTTGGCTACCAAAATAACTGAAGGTGGTAGAAGTAAAGACGACATAAAATGCATACAGCCAGTAGCAAGAAAAAACTTTCTGAAAAAACATCCAATATAAATGTAATGAAAAGGATAGATTACGACTCACTACATGGAGGAGATACTGAGACACAGGCAGGCATGACAAGAAGGCCGCTGTACATTCAAACTTTCAGCCAAAAGACCTCCTTCTGAAGCAAAAAAACACACACACATTTTACTTCAGAACAATGCCTTTTAGTGGAAAGCTTATGTGCATAGCAGTCTTGTGTCGTTCCTGTCTGCGACTCAGCATCTCCTCTATGCGGTGAGTAGCAATCAGTTATTTTCAAGATATTGTCATTATTCCATCCTGGACTTTCCATTCTCTCTTCTTTATCTGTGTAAATTGAAGTCACCTACTTGCATCCGTCTGTACATGCAGGCTAATATCAGGAACTGCAGTGTGGTTTTTGATATGGTTTTGACTCATAAATATATTGATTCATGAGAAAGGCTTTGTATATAATTTATGAATACTTTACAAATTGTCCAAATTATGATGAATTAAAGTTAAGTCATAAAAATGATGCCATTGCCACGTAGCGAACAGCTGCCATAACTTGACAGAGGAACAGTGCCTTGAGAATGCAGCAAGCCAGATGTAATTCCCATCAAATGTGCTGGTCCAGCAGTAGAATATGTGGTTGGATGCTGGAAGGTTGTGGGGACTGAATCTTAGCTGGGTCACATTTTTTACTCAGCCATTTAAGCTAGCTTCACCCCTCAGTTATGTGGAAATGTTCGTTTTGAAATATGTAAATTTCAGGCTGCCAATTTCTGCTTCCCTCACATTAGCAATGGCAATTTGCACTCTTAATTCGCTGCAGATTCTTTGGACAATGGGCAGTGAGTTATTCAGCTTTGAAGTATTGTAATAAATATGACCAGTAACGGAAAGATAACCACCTCATCATCAGGCTGTGACGTGAGACTTACAACTTGAAATAATCAAATGTTTTTAACCAGTGGTCTCCGTGGAATTGTTTGAGAACAGTAGCATAGCGAAAGAATGTGAATTCAGAATATGTGGTGTTTTATTTTTTATGTTGCAAGCAGAACGTTTTCCAAACAAGTACTTCAGCAACTTTGCTTCGTTTGCATACAGTGTGTATTTTTAGCAGTGCAGCAGATGACTCAACTTTTCTCTTTCTGCCTTCCTTGAATCAGTCCTATAAATGATTCTTTGTGTGGCATGGCAAAATATTCTGCCATAAAAAGTCCACAGCAAAGAATTGCAGCAATGAGTCTCAGCAGTGCGTCACAGTGCATACTAAGCTTCACAAGCAGAGTGCTGTGACTGAGCTAAACATGTGCACTGTACATGTATATCATCTGTATTTTTTCTTTTATCTGTGCCATCTTAGCCAACCTCGAGTACATTCTGAATCTCACACATAAATATGTGATTCACATACGGTATTTACATTACTAACATCATGGTGTGCTCCCATCATTGCCATGAGATGTCACTCCAAAAGCCAATTAAATTTGCCTCCAGACAACTTGTCTGCCACGTGTTGCTCACATCGCATAAGTTATATGAAAGCCACGACATTCAGTTACTTAACGTTGGACTCTGAAAGTTATTGATAATTCTATGCAGTGACCTGCAAACAAAAAATGCTGGGTCACACAAGTCGTCTGGTCATAAATACTTAATGCTACTCGTGTGTAGCCAGGCTGAGTCACAAGTTCAATATAACTATACGTGTGAGAAAGTATTTTTTTAAAAACTTGAAACTATTTGTAAAGATTGTAGTCTTATACATATGTGAAACTGTAATGATAAACAATAGATACAAGTAGAGGATAAGAGCTTTTGAAACATGATGTTATAGGAGAATGTTGAATATTAGATCAATAGGTCAGAGACAGCTAATGAAAAGGTACTGAATCAAATCAGGGAAAAGATAAATTTATAGTAAAACCTGACTAAATGAAGGGATTGATCTGTAGGACACATACTGAGGCATCAAAAAATATTTAATTTTGGTAACGGCAGATAATAACTGTAAAGGAATTGTAAAGAAAGCCGGGATCTGACTACCACAAGCACGTTCGTCAGTGGATGTAGATTGCAATCTTAATGTTGAGATAAATGAGACTCGCACAGGATAGACTAGTATGATCAGCTGTTTCAAATCATTCTTCAGACTGCAGACCAAAACAACAAGAAAGTGAGAGTTCTAGACCATCATGCCACTCAGTGGTAGTTTTTTACAATGTGTCTAATGGCATTTCAACAGATACTAGGAATTATGAAGTCCTTGTGAGTGTACATCCCTGCCCCTTAGCCATTTCATCATAGTTTTAGATTCTTAACTTGGCAGGATGGTATAGTGAAAGATAAAGAACTTCACTGCCTGGATTGCTGCTGTACTGCAATGGAAATTGATGGGTTCAAGGCACACGGGTGGGCTAAAACTTTCAGTTTGTGGTAGAACCATGTATTTAAATTTGCAGGGAAAAGTTTAAACTCGCTTGTACCCTGTGTTAAATGGGTATAATTTTCACCTAAGGACAACCTTACTTGTGATAGGGCCAAATGATGGGTGACTATAGTTGTAAATAACACACTGCATTACTCTGCTGTCACCTACTTTATGTATTTTCAAGAAGTTGCCATTGACATGAGAGAGAGCCATAAAAGGAATTATGTTAAGAGGATCTGTGACCTCAACATGCAAGGCCCCTCTGCTCACTTTTATAAGGCTCAAGATGACTGATTATCACAAGGGTCTCGGTCTTCCACAGAACCAACCCCACACCCTAGCTTGTGTTCGAAGACTTCATCCAGTGGCAACAATCAAAAGGTTGCCTGCTGTTTGAGAATCTTGCACTGTTGTGGAACAAATTGTCTTCAGTTGTCCACAATTAATGAGGGCATTTGCAATAAGCCTGAAGCATGGTCTCATTTCACCAACCCAAACTCAAGTTTGGAACATGAAAATAATTTTAGATATGTTTTTAATTTAGTGTTTTATGAAATTTTAAATGATTAATGCAATTATGTATCAGCATTCACTGATGATTGTGGCAAGGGACACCTTGGCTGGTCTGCTGTTTTCGTTGATTGTGACCTCAATATCGATCTTCCAAATGAATTTACTTTGTTCAGTGAATTCAACATGATATTGGGGCACTAGAGAAGATGAAATATATCCAGTTGGTGAAATTCGTTTATGCTCAGACTCATTAAGTGATCAGTGAAAGCAAATTGGTCCTCTTTATTATGGTTGCTACTAGAAATGACCATGTTCCAAAAATTTTGAAAAAGGGTACTCCAGAACTGCGGCAAAACTGAATAAATCCTTACTGAAGTGGTAAAACTTAAGTCATTACTATAGGAGTCACTTTGGAACTCCTTGCCCCTATTACATGTGCAAATAGCTTACAAAATAAAAATAACCACTTGCATGATTTTTGTAAATCACGCACACTTGAGTTGAAACGATTGCCTGTATTATTTGAAATAAAAAATGGTCTCTTGTGGATTCAAAAACATTTAGCTATAAAGTGTGTCTCTTAAGACTGGTCAGGGTCTCACATTGATGCATAAGATATCTGTCCTGGGACTGGTCAGGTGCATTTTCTCTAGTGTTTCAGCAGATATTTGTGATTTTGTTTTTGAATTGTGTAGCTGGAGTCATCTGAAACAATTACTGCTCACTATGTGTTTCATGCAATGACCAGTGTTGATGGAAAGCATTAGTTTGTTTCCCGTTACAAACAAAATTATTTTTAAAGCAGTATTTTATGTGTTCCATAAAAACACGGGAGAACTGCCGGATATCGGCTCATTGATATGTATTAATGGGGACAGTAAAGCTCAAAGAGCTGACTGCTATTGCCAAGCATGCAGAGCTTTAGTTCGCTGCTGGATTGCTGATTAATTCTTCATATTTTACTGTCAGGTTAATACATAATGAAAAAACAAATCTAAGTCTAGACTAATTGAGAGCTTTCTGTTGAATGGACTCGCAAAATTCTGATTTAAAAATAATTTTGTTTGTTATGGTAAACAAACTGATGCTTTCTGTTGACTGTAGGCATTGTTTGAAAGACATGATAAACAGTGATTGTCTAGGCTAACTCCAGTTGCACAATTCAAAAACGAAATTTCAAATATCTTCTGAAACATCAGAGAAAATGCAGCTGATCTCTCTTATGAGAGACAACAGGGATATCAGGTACCAAAATATAAAGAAATGCTGCTGGAGTTGAGTATCTGTTAAATGTGACAGGTTCACCCTGTCTGAACATAACACCCATAAGAGGAAACTCTACTACAGCATGAGTGGCTGAGACGGGCCACTGTAAAACACATATTAAGACTCTAATAACCTAAGGTGAGCCCTCAAGGGTGCTCTCCACTCTTTGGCAGGTTTGTGCATGGCTACCATGGGGTCCCAACCCTTGCTTCACCTTTTCCCTTCCGTGCTGCATGTCTATCCTCTTGCTATTCTTTTTCCCCTCCCTTGGGGAACCTGTCTGGGATGTTTTTGGGAATGTGTTGTGCATTTTCAGTAGCTGACATTAGAACAGTCTCTCCACTGTTTTTTATTCCTTTTTTCCCCATTCCCCTTCTCCTGCCCTTCCTCTGCTTTGGCGTTTGAGGTTCCTCTTTTAGTTCTTCCTCCCCATGCACTCCTGCAGGCCGGCCCATGCATCTGACACATAAGAGGTGACTGGGTAATGCATAATTCCCAGCACCGGATCAACAGGTAGAACAGGTAGGGTTCGCATGTAACCCCTGGTACAGACCAGCCCCCAGGGAGGGGTGATTGCCTGAACTGCTACCTTCTCAAATTGCTGATTGGTCCCTCTGTCAGGTGTTTGGGAGGTGTGACCTGAGGTGTGAACAAACCCCTAAAGCGGGTGCTCTACCCTCTGAGGGAGACCCCCAGCTGGAAGGAGCACACCATCGGAGACACTGGCAGTTCTCAGGGATTTTCTCACAATGGGCTGAGCCAATTATCATCTTCACAGTCAATGTTACTATATGTAAACAGAATGAAACTCAAGATTCAAAGACCGTCCCAGTTGCACCACAGTTCCTCATGATTTCAAGTACTGAAGACAGTCAGTCCTTTGCGTTGGTAAATCCGTTTATTATTCAGAAAGGTGATGATGCAATTCCCGACCCTGCAGAATCCTGTTCTACTTTACACAATGGCACTTCCCTTTTGGAGACTACTTCTGATTCTCAAGCACAACAACTGCTTGCAGCTTCACTGCTCCATGGCTATAATGTTCATGTCTAGCCCATCGAACGCTGAATTCTTCAAATATTTACACTAGGCTGCTTGATGATCTGACCAAGGCAGAAATCCAAGCATACTTCTCTGATCAGTGCATGATTGCAGTGCATCAGGTGATGAAAAAGGTAGATGCATCCTTAGTGTTCACACGCACTCTTTTACTCACTTTCAGTAGACTGGTGCTTCCATCAAAAATTGAAGCAGGCTGTGAAGTTATCATAATCTGACCATAAATTTCGAACCTGATGGGCTGTTATCAGTGTCATTATGTAATGGATCTGGGAGTTGTGTTATTTTCTACCGGATTTGTCGATACCAAATTGTAAATGTTTTCTTATATTTTTGTCAGAATTTTTTTATTGTAATTTGCCTTATCTTATGTTAATTTACTTATATTTCTGAGAGTGACAGCATATTGATTACTATTAGTAGATGTGACGAAGAATATCAAAGAGACTGGTTACAAGTGGAAGCTTGTGTGTTGTGTAAAATGTCTTTGACGCTGGAGTAGTCTTTGGCTGTAGTCAGTCGGCAGTTAACTCTTGGTGTGTGTTGACGGTAGAACAATGTGCAGGTCGCCGTCATAAATAATTTTGAATTATGTTACTATTTTTTTAATATAAACTTTAAGAAGAAACCACATTCGAAGAAATGGTATTTGAAGCACCAGAAATGAGGCAAACGCATTGAACCAGGTCATTTCTGCAGCCGACAAAGATGCATTGTGGAATCGTACTTCCACTAGACAACTGAAGCCAAGACAAATATCGCCTTGTAAACATTATACGGAAAAGGTACTGTCACGAAATATGCCAAATTTAAGTAAATAAAAATAGTTAGCATATTTCAATCATTACAACTACATTCAAATGTCCTGTCAACACTTGGCCAAATGTGTAACCTGTGGTAGGGATGCCCAGGAGAGCGATTGTTTGCCTCCTCCTCCCTGCTGTATCAGTGTAATGGCAACCATGCAGCCTCCTTCTGTGATAGTCCCTTGTATCTTGATGGGTGGGGCGTCCAGAAGATCCTGGTGAAGAAAAAAGTGCCTTACCAGTCACTCGTAAGCTATTGGGTAATTGGAAACCCTGCATTCTACTGTCTAGCACTTACAGTACTGTTCTTGCTACATCTCACTCCACGAAAGACATGGCCACGCAGAATTATGTCATCAGATTCAGCACCGCGGTTATAAAATCACCCAGTGTTGTGGTAGCATCCCTGTATCCTTCTCCAGCTGTGCAACAAGCCACCAAACTTTCACCTCATGGGGCAAATTCACCTGCTACACAACCGGCAGGATGGAAAGGACAGAAAGAATGCTCTCGTGAAAACTTATGTCCCTCCAGCCAATAAACATCTGAGTCTTCCTCTGCCAACTGGAAAGACTCCAAGAAATCAAAGGGAAATGGTCTTCTCCTTTGCTGACTTGAAGATCCTCTTCAACCGTGTCACCATGTGATACTCTCACCCGGCTGACCCATGTCACTGGTGCACACCGCCAACTGTTTCTCTGCCCTGGGCTCTGCACACTGACAGAAGGAGAGTGCCGACGCCTCTGTAGATCTCAGATCTCGTGGAGCAAAATCCTCCAGCCTCCGCACCCTGTAGCAGTGAGTCTTCGAAGGCTGGCATTAGCAGCTGCCAAGGCGATACCCCTTCATATTTTCCCTGTTCCCCTTTCCTTGTTATGACTCTCCTCCAGTCGAACATGCACAATCTTTGATCCAAAAAAGAGGACTTATGGCTGCTCTTGGAATTGCAGCTGCCGCTTGTTCTCTGCCTTCAGGAATCAAATTGCGTCCTCATAACCGCTTTGAGCTCTCGCACCTCTTCCCGGTCTGCTTTGACCTCCCCACCAAGAATGGCATTCTATCTCATGGGGTGGAGGGGGGGGGGGGAGGGCAGGGGTTCATGCTGTTGTGTGGGATGATGTTCACAGGCAACCCATCTCCCTGACTACCTGGTTTCAAGCTTCTGTCGTCTGCATTTTCCTTCCTCACTTCACCTTTTCCCTTCTGTTGTGTGGGCCAACTTCCGATGGCTCTCTGGGACCGAGGTCTGTTCCCCAATTTCTGGCCTGACAGTAGCAGATGTTGTCATAGTGGACCCTATTTCTATCTCCAACATCTTAGGCCATTATTTTATGGAGATTTCGGGCTCCACCCACTATCAACCTGCCTTCCTCCATCAGAAACGAGTGGAGGAGGCTCGGGTGATAATCTTCTCTTCTCAGAATCGCGAGTGCTACAATGTCGCCATTACTATGAGGAAGCTAGATCATGCTCTCACTTCATCCCAAGCCTCTGCCCCAGGGCCATGATGTTCACATTCTGATGTTGCAGAACCTTTCTCTTGTGGGCAGGCACTTTCTCTTTCATATGTACAATCACATCTGGGCTGAGGGCACGTTTCCCAGATGCTGGCATGAAGCCACTGTCATACCTATACCTAAGCCCTGTAAGGACAAACACCTTCCTTCTAGTTATCCCCCAATTTCTTTGACCAGCTACGGTTGCAAGGTGATGGAAAAAAAGATTCATGCCTGGCTGGTATGGTGGCTCGAATGTCCCAATTTGTTAACTACTGCACAGTGTGGATTTCAACCACACTGTTCTACAGTTGACCATCTCATCACTTTGTCAACCCATGTCATGAATGATTTCCTGTGGAAATACCAGACTGTGGCTGTGTTTTTTGATTTGGAGAAAGCCTATAACACCTGCTGGAGGAATGGAATCCTCCGTACACTCTACACGTGGGGCTTTCATGGCCCCATGCCTCATTTCCTTCAGGAATTTTTAAGAGACTAGGTTTTCAAGGAACTTATAGGTTCTGCCTTGTTGGACACCTTTATCCAGGAAAACCGTGTGCCTCAGGGGTTCCAACCTGAGCGTCGTCCTCTTTGTTATCGCTGTTAACTGTGTTATGGCCTGTCTCCCATCTGGCATCTCTGGCTCCCTTTTCATTGACTATTTTGTGATTTATTGCAGTTCTCCATGGACTTGTCTTCTTGTCGCGGTCATCAGCGATGTCTCGATCATCATTACTCATGGAGCATCAACAATGGCTTTTGCTTTTCCACTGACAAAACTGATTGTATGAATTTCTGGCGGTGCAATTAGTCTCTTCCACTGTCCTTACTTCTTGGGCCTGTTGCTCTTCTGTTCATTGAAACTACAAAATTCCTGGGACTCAAACTCGATAGGAAACTTTCTTGGTCTGCCCACGTGTCTTACATGGCTGCCCACTGTACACGGTCCCTCGATGCCCATGCCCTCAGCGGTACTTTCAAAACTACACTGTGTGTGTTTTGTTTATTCATCTGCACATCTGTCTCTCTTACACTGTCTCAGTACTATCCATTATCATGGCATCCATTTGGCCACTGGTACCTTTTACACTAGCCTGGTTGAGAGTCTGTATGCAGAATCTACCGAACTACTGCTGTCTTACCGCCTTTCTCCTCTGCAGATACGCATGCCAATTGTCTGCCATGCCTGGCCACCCATGCTATGCCACCTCCAACAATTATTCTTGTGTTTGCCAGTATAGGGTGCGTCCCTCATCTCTGTTACCTCCTGGAGTAAGCTTTTGGCTCTTGCTCCCACCTCACGTTACCTGCCACTTTCCCAATGGGTGTGAACCTTTCACCACCTTGGCTTCGTGTGGCAGTCTTTGTTCACCTTGGCCTTCATTTTCTTTGTTAGATAACTACTCCAGCCTTGTTCTATTGCTGTAAGTTTCACAGCCTTCACACGGAACTTCATGATAGTACCTTTATGTACACTGATGGCTCTCAGATTGACCATGGTGTCGGGTGTGCTTTCGTCATTGGTGCCCACAATTTTCAGTATCGGCTTCCAGAACACTGCTAATTATTTACAGCAGAGCTCCTCGCCCTGTATCAGGCCATGCATTACACATGGTGACACAGGATTTTCAATTGCGTCATCTGCTCGGACTCTTAGTGCTTTTCAGAGCCTCTGTGTGCTGTACACCATCTGTCTCTTAGTGCAATGGGTCCAGGAAAGCTGTCACTTGCTCACTTTTGATGGAGCCACTGTGATGTTTATGTGGGTTCCTGGTCGTGTCAATCTGACAGGGAACGAGCCCGTTGACACTTCAGCCAAGGTTGCAGCCCTCATATCTTGGCCCACTAGTTCTTCCATTCCTTCTGATAATCTCTGTGTTGCCGTCTGCCAGCAGGTGGCGTCACTTCAGCGTCACCATTGGTCCACCCTTCATGGGAACAATCTCTGGGGAATTAATCTTCTCCCAGCAGCTTGGATGACCTCTTCTCGGCCCTCTCACCAAGGGGAGCATATGACCCTAGTTGCTTTTGTGTACCAAAACAAAACAACCTAAAGTGGCACAAACAAGAAATCGTATGTAGCTGTTTACAGTTTGGATGTATGACAGTTATAAATTCAAGGAAAATGTTTTGTTGCATGTTGTTATCACTTTCATAATAACTGAATCTGAAAATTTGGTATTAGTTGATGTGTGAAATCAGTGATGATGGTGACAATGTTACACAGACATTCAGTTAGTAGGAATGTGTGTGTATTAAAGGAACTGTTTGTCAGTAAATTGCCAAGGCAGAGTTTTACAACCATTTGAATGTTTGGACCCACGTAAATGTAAGAAAGACTTTGCCTCAACCTATGATGGTGGCTGGTACACAGTGACAGTGACAATGCAACATGCTCAGTACGCACAACTACAGCAGTGATAATCTTCTTAAAGTGGACACATTTCCCTGAGAAAGAGTGTCTATACATTATCCACATGTCCTGGTTCCGTGATGATGAAAGCAGTTATAATCATCATCATAAATTGTGATGTTTGGAACTAAATATGCACATTCTACTTTCACTGAATATGAAACCAGTCATAATGAAACTGGTTTGATGCTGGCTCAATTAGGAATATACTGGGTAATTAAATTGACACTTGATACACTTATATCATTAAACAGACATGCACTAGAATAGGTACATCAAACAGAACAGGTGATGGTTGACCTGCACATGCACAGCCAGCCAGCCAGCCAGCGAGCCAGCAAGCACTGCACATCCCCCCCCCCTCCCCCTCTACTCCCTCTCATATTGTCATTCTATGCTGGGTTCCAAGAGACAAGGAAAGACAGAGATGACGCCATAATGGAAGGTGGATGAAAGACATTACAAAACCTGCAGAGCAGCGTGGGTGCTTATATTCGAAGACCATACATAGATTCACATCTGTGTGACTACTCCACAGTTCACACTTATGTTCCTGGCAAGGTTTCTTTGGACTATCTTCAGACTATTTCTCTACTGTTCCTCTCTCTAATAACGTATAAGAAAAATCAACACTTAAATCTATCTGTAAAGCTTTGGTTTCTCTTATTTTATTATGACAATCATTTCTCCCGCGTCCTGCCATCCTGATTTAGGTTTTCTGTGATTTCCCTAAATCGCTTCAGGCAAATGCTAGGATAGTTCCTTTGAAAGGGCACGGCTGACTTCCTTCCACATCCTTCCCTAATCTGATGAGACCGATGACCTCGCAGTTTGGTCTCCTCCCCAAATCAACCCTGTAAAATATTTTCACTTTCAGAGGAGAAAGTTGGTGATAGAAATTTCATGAAAAGATCTCACCACAATGAAAAATGCCTTTGTTTTATTGATTGCCATCCCAAATTGCTTATAGTATCTGTGACACTCTCTCCCCAGTTTCACCAATAATGCAAAATGAGTTGCCCTTCGTTGTAACCGAGCAAGGTGGCACAGTGGTTAGCAAACTGGACTCGCATTCAGGAGGGCGACAGTTCAATCTCGCATGCAGCCATCCTGATTTAGTTTTTCCGTGATTTCCCTAAATCGCTTCAGGCAAATGCCGGGATGGTTCCTTTGACAGGGCACAGCCAACTTCCCTAATCCGCTGTTTGGTCTTTTCCCCCAAATCAACCCAGTCGTCTTTGTACTTTTCTGATGTCTTGTCAGTCCTATCTGGTAATGATCCCATGTAGCACAGCAATACTCTAGCAGAGGGTGAACAAGTGTAGCGTAGGCAGTCTTTTAGTAGACCTTTTGCATTCTAAGTGTTCTGCCAATAAAATGTAGTCTTTGGTTTGCCTTCCCCATAACTTTGTCTATGTGATCATTCCAGCGTAAGTTGTTCCTAATTGCAATTCATAGGTATTTTAGTCAAATTTACAGCCTGTAGTTTTTTTTTTCTCTCTCTCTCTCTCTCTCTCTCGTGTGGATGATATTAGGCTTTTCATTATTGAGAGACAATTGGCACTTTTTGCATGATACAGGTATCGTGTCTAAGTAATATTGCAATTGGTTTTGATCTTGTGATTACTTTACTAGACAGTAAATGACAACATGTGCAAACAGTCTAATAGGGCTACTCAGTTCTCTCTTAAATTGTTTATGTAGATTTGAAACATCAGAGGGCCTATAACACTTCCTTGGGGAACACGGGACATCACTTCCATTTTACTTGATGATTTTCTGTTTATTATTATGTACTGTAACCTTTCTGAGAGGAAATCACGGATCTGGTCACACAACTGAAATGATACGTACCATAGCCATGCAATTTGATTTGATGACTCTTATGAGGAAATCTAAAAGTATGCAATCAATTTGACATCCCCTGTCAACAGCACTCATTACTTCATGCAAATGAAGAGCTACTTTTGTTTCTCAGGAATGATATTTTTCTGAATCTGTACTGACTGAGTCAATACTCTTTTAACTTCAAGGTAATTCATAATGTTCAAACATGATATATGTTCCAGAATCCTACTGAAAATTTACATTAGTGACATGGGTCTGTAATTCAGTGGATTACTCCTTTCTTGAGTTTTGGCGTGACCTGTGCAACTTTACAGTCTTTTGGTATGGATCTCTCACCAAGTGAGTGGATGTATATGTATGGGGCTGTTGCATGAGAATGCTTTGAAAGGAAGCTTACTAGTATGCTGTATGGACCAGAAGACAGGTCTTCATTAAGTGATTTAAGCTGCTTCACTACACCGAGGGTGCCTACTTCTAAATTAAATATCTTGGCAGTTGTTCTTGATTTGAATTCTGGAATATTTACTTCATCTTATTTGGTGAAGGAATTTCTGAAAATTGAATTCAGTAACTCTGCTCTAGTGGAACTGCCATTGGTAATTTTGCAATTGGTATTGTGCTGTGATAGTATTGATTGTGTCTTTCTGCTGATGTACATTACCCAAGACCAGAATCTCTCTGGATTTTCTGTCAGATTTAGAGATACAGTTTCATTTCGGAAGCCATTAAAAACATCCCACATTGAAATCTGTGCCGAGTTTCTTCATTGTGCAAGCTGTTAAAAACATCCCACATTGAAGTGCGGGCTGAGTTTCAAGCTTCAGTAAAATTTAGCCAGTCTTGGAGATTTTGTGTAACATGGGGAATCAGCACCATCTTTTATTAATTTTATTGGTATAAATCTCTCAATTGCCTAAGATACTATTTCTTTGAATTTAAGCCTTATCTCGTCTACTCTTACATAGTTTTTTGGGAAGGAGTGGCAGCTGTTACGTAGGAAGGTGTTGAGCAAAATTTTATTTGCATTTTTAAATAGATATATTTTGTGTTTAATTTTGCTGAATTAGGATGTTGAGATGGTTAGCCTCACTACAATATCTTGCCCTTGCTAACCTCTATATCCATGTTGATGGCCCCCTTCTTGCTCAGCATAATTTGTTGCTAAGAGATCAAGTATGTTTTCACAACCATTTACACTTTGAGTAGGCACCTGAACTAATTACTCAAAATAATTTTCACAGAAAGCATTTAGGACAATTTCTACCTAACACCAGCTTTGAATATGTATTTTCACTAACAAATTGAGGGTAGATTGAAGTCACCACCTACAATAATTGTATGAGTGGAGTACTTATTTGTAATGAGTCTCAAGTTTTCTTTGAACTGTTCATCAGCTGTATAATTTGATCTGGGGGATCAGTAAAAGGAATCAGTTATTAATTTATTCCGGTTGTCAAGTATAACTTCTACCCATACTATCACAGGAAATATCTATTTCAATTTGCTACAAGTTAAACTACTTATAATAGCAACAAAGACTCCACCACCAACTGTTTGTAATCTATCCTTTTTAAAGACGTTAGGATCTTTGTAAAAATTTTTGCTGAACTTATTTATGGCTTCAACTAGCTTTTGGTACCTGTAACGATTAGTGCTTGCAGCCATGGTTCTTTCTCAATTGCTTCTGTGCCTACCCTCTTCCCGTGTTTGTTCTACACCCTTTGAACCCGAAACCCTTTCTGCACTTTCCTGAGACCCTCTAACCTAAAAAACTGCCCATTCCATTCCTCACATCTCTTACTACCCTTGTAGTCATCTCCTGTGTGTAATGGACACCTGACCTATTTTGCAGAACCCAAAACCTCATCATCCTATGGTGCAAGTCAAGAATTCTACAATCTACATGGTTGCAGAACCATCTGAACCTCTGATTCACTCTCTCCACGTGGCTCTGTACCAAAGGTGCACAGTCAGTCCTGTCAGTGGCGCTACAGATGGTGAGCTTTGTCTTCATCTCGCAAGCAAGACTGGCAAACTACCAATTCAGCTACCACCTAAAACCAGAGAGAATCTCTTCTGATCCAAAGTGACACACATTGTTTGTGCTGACATGAGCCAACACCTGCAGTTGGCTACACCCTTTGCTCTTTATGGCATCCAGAAGCACTTGTTCCTCATCTGGAATCTCACATCCCGGTACGCACACAGAGTGCACACTGGATTTCTTCCCCACATCCCTAAGGGGCCCCTTATGTGCCTAACATTGGAGCTCCCAACTACTAGTAAAGTCATGTAATTTGAATGGCCAGATCTTGTCAAACCAAGAGGCTTCCTCTGAAACAGGGCCAGCAACTGCATCTGGCTAAGTGCCTTTGTCAGCCACATACAGACCCAAAAACCAGGCATGCCCTTTGATCGACCCCTCAGAAAGTCTTTCACTGCTTCCCACACTTGAAACAACTTTCCTTTAGACCACAACTGAGGGGTTGTCCTCAATGTGTGCAGTACCCAGGACAGTCACAGTAGTGGATCAATCGGAGGACACGAGGGACAAGCTGGACATGCCTTGCATCTCTACATCAAGCCTTCAACAGTGATGCCCTTTGGTGAAAGCCTCAAGTTGTGTAACCAAAGCCAGCACTGCTTGGAGCTGCAAGTGGAGGATCACCAGCTTAGTTCAGATATGAACCTAGCAATCACAGTATCTATCCATCCTAAAGTCAGAGGAACTGTAGAATAAACTGTGATTAAAACATGGAACTTGCAAACAAAATGCTGTGCTCTGAAATGCTGCTAGTTGGGAGCTGTTGACCAACTAACAAGTTCTGCAGTTGTAAGTGTCATTTACATAAAAATAAATGCCTAATGCAAAACAAATGGGAGAAATGTATGGTACACAGTAGTTAAAAATGCCAAGCTGTGGCTACCAGAAATACAAATACACAAGAAATTTAAGATTTCTAACTGAAATGCACAAAGTAAATAATTTGCTTATTGTTGTTAAAAGCTTGTTACTACTCACAAACAGAACTCTGTGCTCCAAAGACTGCTGCCTGGACGGGTGCTGCTGACCAACTTGTGAAAAGAAAAGTCAAGAGCAGGCCTGTATCCACCAGTGGATGCTGCTGTTAATGATTTACTGTGCTCCAAACAAGTTCAGTTAATCAGTTTAAATAACAGTTACTGTTTTTGCATATCTATAACAGAGAGCTTCATTAGAAATGCTTCCTATATTTTTTTCTCAAGTGCTGGTTCTGGAGCAATTTTTATTTATTGTAGTCTGTTGTCGTATAGTGATTCACTTTTGTGGTATGATGGTGATCTGGAAATAGTTTCTTTAAATTTTTCTCTCATCTTAGTTATGTCTTAAGATGACATTTTTCCATAAGTAGTCCCTAGGGAAAAAGATGATTTTGTGGATAAACTAACATGTAAAGTATAGTCCAGTACAGTAAAATATACAAGACACAATTTTTTGAAGGCACTAATTATTCTCAGTGTGATTTCTTTTCCTTATTTTGGTATTATAAATGCATTCATGCTGTGACTGGCTTTTTCTGAGAAACTGATTACATAGCAGAGTAATGAATGGAACTAAGCATGGTTTGTCTTCCTCATCCTTTGTGTACTTGTAAATTTTAATACTCTAAAATCGTAGCACACTCTTGAGTGTTTTTGACAAGTTGGTTATCAGTATAACCCTTTTCAGCCCATATTGAACCCATAGCCCAAAAGTTTTGTGACACCTACATATTCTTATTTTGCCTTTCAATCTTACTAGGACAGATTTTTGGGTAAGTGGAGGAAATCTCACAGTTCACACGTACTGATTTTTGTTCTTTCTTTAACATTTTCAGTAACATTATTGTCAAAAAGTGATTGTTTTCCTTATTATATTTCAGTAACCTTAGTTTTTGTGTTGACATCAAATTTTCTGCTGTTGACTGCACACTTTATATTCTACATCCAGTCAGTTATGCATGAGTGACATCAGCAAATGGCACAAATTTTTGGAGACACATCTATCCAATTACGTTAGAAACATTTACAGGGATAGGATCAAGCCCAGAGGAATGTCATACTTTGTTGGTGATTCATTGATGGGAAAATGTTTGCAATTGTATTCTGAATGCTGAACTTTTATGTTGTGATAACATTTCTGTGCAGTTTTCTAGATTTGAAAATAACAACCTGTAACTATATATTCTACACTCATTTTTTTTAATTTCATGCTTCCATCAATGAACTATGGCATTAACAAATGAATTTTATCTCACATTAGTAATGCTTCCAACTGTTTATTACCTATTAATACATTTTTTATCGAAACCATTTTCCAGGTGTGATATAGCTTCTTTACGTATTTGCTTTGTACTGAGTTCCTTAGATATTTTTAATGTGCTTTTAATATCATTTGCATTGTCTTCCAGGGTTCAGCTGGCCTTGGATTTATTTATGACTGCAGGAATGACCTGCAGATTCTGCAAGTAAAGGAAGTTGAACTAAGTGAAGCCTGCCCTAAGTTGGCACGCAGTATTGGAGTCCTGCTAATGAAATTCAAGGTTGTTATGAAATAAAATTTTCATTTTTATTTTCAGAAATGTTTAAATTTGTAAATAGATTACAATTTCAATATATTTATTCATTTGTTAACTTTGATACCTGTTATTGATAACTGCATATGAGTTAATGATTCCTTTTGAAAGTGGAAGAGCGGATACGACCAACTATATTTGGTCGTACAGGGTATAGATTTATGGGTATTGTGGCATATGAAGGAAACAATTTGCACATCATGGTGGTGAAATGCACAGATTGAGTAATTGATTTTTATCATGACCTGTTGAACTGCATTTTGAATAAAAAATGTAATTGTACTACAAGATATGAAATAAAAATACAAACCTACCAAAATTTTTGATTTTCTCCACAATTCTTGTGAGATAGTACAAAGCATTTTTCAAATTTTTATCAGTGGGTAGACAAATTTATGTAGCCAAAGTGATGAACTGTAATATTTCCTCGTGTTTCACTCAAGGTGAGAGGGATATCTGCTGCAGTTATACTTTCTTCTTCTTCATCAGTTTTCTGAGACTGGTTTGACGCAGCCCTCCAGAACTTACTCTCCATTACCAACCTCTTCATCTCAGGGTAGCATTTGCACGCAACCTGTAAGTTATTTTTTGAGTATATTCCAATCATCTTCCCCTTGAAATTTTACCCTTTGCAACTCCCTCTACTATCATGGAAGGTATTCTGAGATGTTTTAACACATGTCCTGTCATCCTCTCTTCCTCCTTGTCAGTGTTCTCCATATGTCCTACACCCATTTTACTCTGAGCACGTCATTCTTGAGCTTTCGTATTTATTTTTCCCCTCTGGGTTTTTGTACACATTGTATATTACCATCATTTCCTATAGCTTACAGCTGTTCTTCTGAGAATTTCGAACATTTTGCACCTTTTTATGTCGCTGAGCACTTTCTGTAGGTTGACAAAGCCTATGCTGCCACTATCAAGCACTTTGTTAGGACTACCCCTCTGGTGGCTTTCTCTTTCCTAAAGCCAAACTAATTGTCATCTGACAGATCCTCAATTTTCATTTTACATTTTCTGTATATTGTTCTTGTCAGCAACTTGGTTTCATGATTTGATTCACACACTTACATGCCCTTGCTGTCTTAAGAATTTTGTGGATGATATTTTTCCAAAAGTCTGATGGTATATCTTTAATCCCACAGATTCTACAAACTTGAATAGTCAGTTTGTTTCCATGTGACTCAATTATTTTAGAAATACCAAAAGCAATTCTTCACCCCTGTAGGGGCCTTCAGTGTACTCTTTCCACTTATGTGCTCTTTCCTCTGTTTTTAACAGTGGAGTTGCTCTTTCATTCATAAAGTTGACACCTTTGTTTTTAATTTCACTAAAGGTGTTACGACTTTTCTACATGCAGGATCTATCCTTCCAATGACCATTCCTTTTTTAATTTCTTCACTTTTTCCTGCACAATTTTGCTTTAGCTTCCCTACACTTCATATTTATTTCATTCCTAAGTGACTTTTCTCCTGAGTGGTTTTGTGCTTTCTTCTTTTGTCTGTCAACTGACATATTCATTCTGTTCTCAAGGCTTCTTTTCAGTTACCTTCCTTGCACATATATTTGTCTGTTCATCTTCTGTCCTTTCCTCTTTAACTGAACCATCTACTGTGGTGTTAATCATTGTCATATGTACAGTCGTAGAGAACTTATAAGGGGGGTTGGGGCGTTTAATAGGTAATGTAACACTTTTTTCTGAAAGCAGGTTTGTTTTATTCAGGATTACTATACACCATATTGTTCCCCACTCTTTTGGCAACTAAACCCTATTTTTAATGTAATGTATATTCAGTGTGATGGCCGTATGCCACCTTATTGGGAGGGCCTGTATGCGTGCATGGTACCAGTACTGGTCAACGTTAGAACTATTGTCTTGCAGCATCAGTGACTTCTCATCATCTATGTATTGCTTTCTGCAGAGTGTGTCCTTCTGTGGGCTGAACAGTTAGAAATTAGAAGTTACAAGATCAGAGCTGTAGAGTGGATGAGGAAGAACAGTTCAATGAAGTTTTATGAGGTCCTCTCAGGTGCACAAACTTGGGTGAGGCATTGCATTCTCATGGCAAACAAGTAGTTCATTTGCATTTTTGTGGCAACAACATGCTAAAATCATTCCTTCATTTTCCTGATGGTAGAAGACTAAATTTCAGGGTTGATTGTTGCACCATGAGTGAGGACATCAAACAGAATAACCCCTTCTGAGCGCATTACTGGTTTAGGGTGCAACTTTGAACTTTTTCTTTGGAGGAGAGGCAGTGTGGTGCCACACACCATAGATTGCCATTTCCATTCTGGTTCAAAATGATAAACTCAAGTTTCATCACCTGTGACGACGTACTACAAAAAATTGGTATTATCAGCCTCACAACACGCAAGAAATTCTGCACAGATGGTCCTTGATTGTTCTTTGTAGTCTTCTGTTAGGCAGCAAGGAACCCAGGGGGCACACACCTTTAAGTGCCGCAAATTTTGGATGAGTGTATCAGCACTACTAGCAGACACATCCAGTTGTGGAATGAGATGTTTGATCGTGATCTGTCAATCGCATCAAATGAGGTGTCCACACATTCCAACATCACAAGAGTCACAACTGTGTGTGGCCAGCTGGCACATGGGAGATTGGATGGGTTTGCGCAGCCTTGTTGTGATGATGACAGATGCCTCACACAATGACTCATTGTGCTGTTTTTCACTTCCAAGTCTCTGTATACATTCTGCAAGTGCGTATCTGTGATGCTCTGGTTTTCCACTAACAGAAACTCAGACAAGTCTGCTTGGAACACACCCCTGTTACAGACACCATTTTGAAGGCTATGTGTAGTGCCACCACATATCGGAACTTCATGAAACTATAGGTGCTGAAGTGGGAATACTCCAACATCTCCCAAAGAAAATACTGCATTTTTTCAACTGAAATTGGCCAACAAAATAAGTGTTGCTTTACTTATTGAATGCACCTCATAAAAACACATCACCATTTCTCAGTATTTCAGTATCCCACTTCTTTCCACATTGATCTTTCCAGGTGATTCTTGTAAACTTCAGTCTACTCTTCAACATTACTAAATTGTGTACTAGATACTCATAACAATTCAAAATCTGATTTCAGAATCTTTGTGTCACCATGCTATAATCCATCTGGATTCTTCCCATGTCCTTAGGCCATGAGTTTTGGGCAGTGTTTTTGCTATTACCAGCTAATGTTTACTGCAGAACTGTATTATGTTACCTACCCTTTCACTCCTACTACCAAGCCCATATTCAGCTGTAACTCTGTCTTCTATTCCTTTCCCTATTACATCATTCCAATACCCCATTATTTTTAGAGTATCATCTTCCTTCCAGTATCCACATACTTTCTGTCTCTTTGTTTTGTGCTTGTGGCATAATTATGTATATCTGAACATATGTTGTTGACATAGATTTGCTTTTGATTCTGATCACAATAATCATATTACTGAACTATTCACAATAATTTTCTGTCTGCCACACCATTCTATTCATGATGCTCCCTACTCTCGTTAAACCATTTTCTGCTGCTGTTGATATCGCCATATACTGGTCTGACTAGAAATTCTTATCTTCTTTCCATTTCAGTTCAAGGTCTCCAATATGTTCATACTGAGCTTTTTCATTTCCCTATCCAGATTTTCTAGCTTTCCTATGTCATTCAGACTTCAGACACTCCGTGTTCTGTCACACAGAATGTTTCCCCTTTGGTGGTTATTCAGTCTTCTGCTCATAGTCACTCTCCCCTTAGTAGTCTCCTCCTGGAGATTCAAAAGGAGGACACTTTTTTCTGAAAGCAGGTTGGTTCTATTCAAGATTACTGTACACCATATTATTGCCCACTCTTTTGGCAACTAAACCCTATTTTTCAATGTAATGTCTACTCTGTGTGATGGCCTGTATGCGTGCATGGTGCCACTACTGGTCAACATCTGAACTATTGTCTTACTGGATCAGTAACTTCATCATCATCTATGTATTGCTTTCTGCAGTGTGTCCCCTCCAGTTAGCCAAAGAGATAGAAATTAGAAGTTATAAGATCAGAGCTGTAGAGTGGATGAGGAAGAAAAGTTCAATGAAGTTTCCCCAATGGAGAGATTATCATGACACTTTCTTAATTACAGTCCATGCAGTCTGTGGCTTTGCAGGAGGGTCAGAGAAGGGGATAATATAATAATTACTATAATACAAGTATTGGTAAGGTAAGCTAATGCTGTGTGGGGGGGGGGGGGGGGGGGAGGAAAGACTTAATATATGGATTGTTGAATTTTAATAGAAAAGCTGTGTGAGGGAAGGCTATGGAAGGGGATAAGGAAAAAACTAGCATAAATTGAAAACCTATGAAGTTTTTGAAGTGATGGTTGTGGGTAATAGTAGTCTCCAAATGATCAAACTCAAGATTCTTGCTTTTATATTTCATAACATGCTCAACAAGATGATAAGTGTTGCCAACATAGTGTGTTCATGGCCAACTGTTAAAGTGGCTGTATTGGAGTGTACTGGTGAACTTGATATGAGCCAAAGTGTCAATGTAGTGCATGCCAACCTAATGATGATGTGGGAAACAGAGAGACCTTGTAAATTTTGCAAGAGATGAGGTATTGAACTGCCTCAGTAAATGAAGATATTCAAGCCACTGCAAGTCAGTCACTGAGAGTAGCTGTCACTGTGAATCAAATGTACATTTGTCTGTCCTGTGAATACTTTATTATTTTATTGGTGGTATTATTTACTACTACTACTACTACTACTACTGTCATTATTTTCTTCACAATTACAATAAAAATCATTTTTGTAATTACTGATCTTACTTTACCTCCTTTGCCTTGAATCTACCTTTTCTTTGACACATGCCCGGTTCTTCCCTTTTCTCTTTTCAATTTCTCACTGCTGGTGTTCTCTTGTTGTTCTACGGTTTTTTGCTATATTCTGAATAATCTACTTTTGATATCATCATCATGATCATCCTACCTGCCTCGTGATGACTCGGTGTTTCTGTTGTCATTTCATCATAATTTATGGAAGTGGCGAGATTGGACTGAGCAAAGGTTGGGAATTTGTACGGGTGCTGATAACCGCATAATTGAGCACCCCACAAACCAAACATTGTCGTCATCATCATCATCATCTGAGATAGAAGAAGATAATCTACTTACAGTTGTTCAAAATAAGAAAAAATAGAGCAGGACTGACAAACCGACAAATTAGTATACACATGTAAATCTTCCACGGTATTAATCCTTTATTTGGAGAGAAAGAAATACAGGAAATAAAATTTACAAATGTTGTAATGACTAAAAGTCACTCAAACCTCTGCATAAAAAAACACATTTTTCTCATCAGATGTTTCTTTCTACTTCTGTTGGCCAAAATGTTTTTTTTCTAGTGATTCAGATTTGTGAGTTACTGCCTCATATATATGATAATTCCAAATAGGTCCCTGTACTATTCATAGTCTTTCAGCATGTGTATCTCTCTACCTTTCAGTGAACAAATGTCATATTTAGATTTCTTTATGGTACATTACGTATCATGTCTTCAATTTCTCTCTAATTGTATTTAAAAATTAAGGACAAAAATGTATAAATGAAATTAATCTTCACCTATCTTTAGTTGTTTGTGTTTCAGTCTGTGGCTGTTTGATATTTCTGAGTCAGTAGTTATTTAAAAATTCCGAGAAAAATCTAAGAGTGTGGGGGAGGGGGATTTTGAATAGTTCTTGGCTTTGCACAAAAAGAATAGTGTCAGAGTTTTGACAGTACACATTTATTTAACATATTGCACCCCTACCTCTTCTTAAATCATTGATGCATATTTTCTAGTCCATTAAGTAAGAAAAATATGTGATACATAGTCAAATGAGCTCTCAGCAGCTTGTTTGACATGTTCATTGGTATCTAAATGATGAACCATGAGATGTTTCTTCAGGTTGGGAAATAGATGGTGGTCCAAAGGGGCCATGTCAGTTAAATGAGAGAGATGGTCAATCAGCTGGAAACGTAAGGCCTTTAATTTGGCATCTACAACTAGGGACATTTACAAGGGCACATTGTCTCACCACAAAATCACCCCTTGGATGAATTTTCCATGGTGAATAGTTGAGGAGGCTGGTGTAATACTCTCCTGTTATACTAGAAAGCCGAGAAATATAGCCCACCAGCAGAGAATAACATTTTCGTGTCAGGAAATGGGTGCCGTGACTTTTTTGATTGATTTCTGGATGTGGAACTTTCTGGTCACGGAGTCCCACTGTAGTGCCTTTCCTTTGATTCTTCATTTGTTTCAAGATAACAAATGTGGAGCCAGGTTTAATCCTAAGTCAGCAACCTAACCATAAGTTTCCGAAATTAGCTACCACAACTCTGGATGTCTCATCTGGGGCTTTCTTCCGTTCACTGTTCAAACATTTTGGCACTGACTATGCGGAAAGTTTCCTTATATCTAGGATATTGTTGATAATGAAACCAACACACTCCCATGAGATGCCTAGTGTTTTGGTGAAAACTTCATGATGCCCTGTAACTCCACAGATGTGGGACTTCCTGACATTCAAACAGTTACATAATGAGAGTTTAAGCTTACATGTGGTGGCAAATTAATTTTTCAGTTCCAATTGGAAGGTGCTAAAGTCAGGGACTTTTGCACGCCTATGCTCCCTTATATTAAAGAAAAATTTTACTATTTTTGAACTTTAATTTAAGAGCTAACAATGCATATCTTTCTCATACTGTTTCAGGTTACTGATACTGTAGTATCATTACTTAATATGTATGTAAAAGACAGCAATGAAGATTCCTTCTCCAGCATAGAGCAGATGACACATGATAACTTCCAAGAAGATGAGTTACTAATAATATTAGGAGATTTCACTGGCCTTAAGAAAAACAAAGGTAACTAATTTTGTTGTGCTCACTGTATAGTGTTTGATAGACACACAAGCCGTGCTGAAAAAGTTGCTGAGCTTTCTAATAACATCATTCTTTGAAACAGGATGATGATGATGATGATGATGATGATCAATTATGTGATGTTTTCAGTTGTGTTACTGGTTTCCTGTTCTTTGATCCTATAAAGTGACATGTCCAATGCAAGCAAAGAAACAAGTATTCATGTCATGAGAGCACTTTGTGGATGTATCACTTTTGTAGGTTTCAGTTCACCTTGGAACACTCAAAGAATTTACTGTTGCTTGATTTCAGACTCATATTTCAAAATTTTTTCTGCTGTTACAATTTTGTATACAGATTTTGCATTTCCTCAGTTGAATTTTCATGCATTTCTTTACAAAAATATCGAAACTAGCTTCTTTTTGAGCTTTGGTCAATTTGTGTGAAATCCATTGGGAAGAGATTTTCACAGTTAAACATTCATGCATAAACCAAAATCCTGGAGGCTGCATGCAGCCTTCAGTATGCCTAAATATGCCTCAGTCTCCTGGTAACTCACTTGCCATCCCTCTTCAATCATGTTACGCATAGCATCAACATTTTTTGGAACAACAATCGATATTGATTGACCTTCACAAAATTCATCATTGTTGCAAGCATGACCATTATGAAATTCTGCAAACTAATCGTGAAGAATCTTTTCTTTGGATGACTTATTATCCAACAAAACTTCATGTAAAATTTACAGTTCTTTCACATCACCAGTTCTTTAAATGCTCAGAATAAACACTACTACTGTTTTAACAGTAACAAGTGACAAATTTTAAAACAATAGTAAAGTTACATCGCAATGGTGCGATCTGCTAGTCATTTGTAATTACTTAAAAAAGTGATCCTCGTACTGTACAGAAGATCGACATGGAACAGAATGAATAAATAAAGCTCCTGTTCCTATTTGTAATATGTTACATGTGGTTTAATGAAATCAGTGTGACAAATGTGTTCTTGAAACATTCACAAACACAAACAGTTTTATATTAATGGTCTGTTATATCCAGTGCTTTAGCAATTGAGAAAGTCATTTGAGATGGCCAGATAAAAACTGGATATTTATCCTGTTCTTATTATTTGTTGCTGGGGGCTGTAACCCAATGATAATCTCCTTGTGACTGTCAAGTATAAAATTATATTTAAAAAAATTCATTTTCGCCATCATACTAAAACATTCAGGTAAGGTGACAAACTGGGTCAGGGACAATGACAAACTATGACAGAGGTTTATTTCAACAACAAGTTGTATTTGTTTTATGGCTTTGCTAAGTTTTGATGATTTAAAAAATGTATCACAATAAATATAGTGGCTTCCCAAGTTAAGGAAATAAACATTTGATTCTGTACCAACAATATTGCCCTGCTAGAAACTGTTTCATTACTCCACCTTTACTACTATTACACTACTGGCCATTAAAATTGCTACACCAAGAAGAAATGCAGATGATAAACGGGTATTCATTGGACAAATATATTATACTAGAACTGACATGTGATTACATTTTCACGCAATTTGGGTGCGTAGATCCTGAGAAATCAGTACCCAGAACAACCAACTCTGGCCGTAATAGTAGCCTTGATACGCCTGGGCATTGAGTCAAACAGAGCTTGGATGGTGTGTACAGGTATAGCTGCCCATGCAGCTTCAACACGATACCACAGTTCATCAAGAGTAGTGACTGGCATATTGTGATGAGCCAGTTGCTCGGGCACCATTGACTGGACATTTTCAATTGGTGAGAGATCTGGAGAATGTGCTGGCCAGGGCAACAGTCGAACATTTTCTGTATCCAGGAAGGCTGTACAGGACCTGCAACACACGGTCGTGGATTATCCTGCTGAAATGTAGGGTTTCGCAGGGATCAAATGAAGGGTAGAGCCACGGGTCGTAACACATCTGAAATGTAACATCCACTGTTCAAAGTGCCGTCAATGCGATCAAGAGGTGACCGAGACATGTAACCAATGGCACCCCATACCATCACGCCAGGTGATAAGCCAGTATGGCAATGACGAATACACTCTTCCAATGTGTGTTAACCGTGATGTCGCCAAACACGGATGCAACCATCATGATGCTGTAAACAGAACCTGGATTCATCCGAAAAAATGACGTTTTGCCATTTGTGCACCCAGGTTCGTTGTTGAGTACACCATCGCAGGCGCTTCTGTCTGTGATGAAGCATCAAGGGTAACTGCAGCCATGGTCTCCGAGCTGATAGTCCATGCTCCTGCAAACGTCGTTGAACTGTTCATGCAGATGGTTGTTGTCTTGCAAACGTCCCCATCTGTGTTGACTCGGGGATCGAGACGTGGCTGTGCGATCCGTTACAGCCATGTGGATAAGATGCCTGTCATCTCGACTGCTAGTGATACGAGGCCATTGGGATCCAGCACAGCATTCCGTATTACCCTCCTGAACCCACCGATTCCATATTCTGCTAACAGTCATTGGATCTCAACCAACGCGAGCAGCGAAGTCGCGATACGATAAACCGCAATCGCGATAGGCTACAATCCAACCTTTATCAAAGTCGGAAACATGGTGGTACGAATTTCTCCTCCTCACATGAGGCATCGCAACAACGTTTCACCATGCAACACCAGTCAACTGCTGTTTGTGAATGAGAAATTGGTTGGAAACTTTCCTCATGTCAGCACATTGTAGGTGCCGCCACCGGCGCCAACCTTGTGTGAATGCTCTGAAAAGCTAATCATTTGCATATCACAGCGTCATCTTCCTGTCGATTAAATTTTGCATCTGTAGCATGTCATCTTCATGGTGTAGCAATTTTAATGGCCAGTAGTGTAAATTACTGCCATTTAAAACACACTCAAAAGCCAATCAAACAATCATGATAACTACATTTCCATGGATGACGTTTGACTTGAATTTTATTCTGGGTAGTGAACATGGTATTGCTTGCACATGATATGTGGGAACTGTAATTCAGATTTCCTTTTTTCACCATGTAGTGTTTTAGGTCCATACCATCATCCGTGCCAGCAAATGGCACATTGCTCTCTTCTTTTTAAAAGAAATTACTAGTTTAGGGCATTTAGTATCGGTGATTTCATCTGACACTGTTTTGAGTTTCTCTTCTCGTTCTGTTCCTTTCATTTTTTATTAAGAAGCATTTTAATCAGTAATGTGTTATAGTGAGGTATATAGATGGAAATTTCTTATTAGGTTTCTTAAATTTATATTTTTTACAGTCAGAAGTTGCAGAAAAAACGCAGTTACTTCATATGGTAAAAAAAGCTGTCAATTTTGTAGGTCTGTCAGATAGAAGCATGTCCGAGTGTGGCTGAATTGAATCAGTTGTTGTTGTTTAAATAGCAGTTTCACCTTCTTGACAAGGTATCTCAGCTGTGACAAGGCACAAATCATCCTTGGTGAAAATACTGTTCTCTAATGGCATGATTGTCATAGCTGAGTAGTTATTAATTGCTAATCTCCCATTAGCAACCACAAGGCATGCTTTGCTAGTTTCTGACTACATGACTCCTACACCCAAACCTGCGCCCAGTGGGGTCACTTTCCTCTTCTCTTTCAGTTTCTTTCATTTTTTATTAAGAAGCAAGACTTCCCTTATCCCTCCCTCCTTAGGATTTAGTGAAAGTGTGTGTGTGTGTGTGTGTGTGTGTGTGTGTGAGAGAGAGAGAGAGAGAGAGAGAGAGAGAGAGAGAGAGAGAGAGAGAGAGAGATTTTAAAAAAATGATAGTTTGCCTGAAAAGCTATTGTAAGTTTTTGAACTGTCAGTAAGTCAGCTGTGGGCGTCTCACTGTATTTTCTCATTTTGATTTTTTATTTCATTCTACGACCATTTTGTGACACTGATGCCTTAAATGTCACAGGAGTCATAAATAAATAAAACAGTCAGATCATAAACATCTTTGTTGTCTCATGAATGGAACCTAAATTTCAGGAATACATGCGAGATTCTTTTCATGAAATCTTACATTACGAAACAAAATATATTGGCTACCATGTCAGACTATGATAAAAAAAATTGTTAAAATATTTATGAAGATATTTAACTCCTCTGGAAGTAAATTGAATTATGTAAGTTTTTAGTGTCTTAGTTCATAGTGTTTAACTAGAACTTGTAGATTACCAATTCAGATTTGAAACATTGTAATAATCCATCCCATATTTTTACTGCCATAAAAATTCTTTAGTGCATAAGAAGTTTGAGTCACCAAGTCATGTTAAGTTACAAAAAAAAAAGATTGTTTTGTTATGTGATTTAATTGGATTTCTTTATTCTCTCCACAGAGATGGATGATAGTCTGAAAGTAAATTATAGGACGATAATTCCTACCACAATTTCTACAAATGCTAATGAGAATCCAGTGGTAAAATATGCAGATAACGTCCTTCTTAACAAAAGTGCACAATCACTGTTTACAGGTAATGGTCTTTCCCTTCTCTGTGCTTACTCATTCATCTTTTGGACTAATGATGTCCTCATTTTTTGGGAACTAAGTGAAAATTATTTCATAAAAGTTCCAGTTTTGATCAAAACAGTTAGTGTTAAAAAAAAAAGGGGGGGTGAAGGAAAACTGCGAATTTTTTGCAATGAGAAATAAGTACTGGCCCCTAGCCTGCTGCTGCCGGCCGAAGTGGCCGTGCAGTTAAAGGCGCTGCAGTCTGGAACCACAAGACTGCTACGGTCGCAGGTTCGAATCCTGCCTCGGGCATGGATGTTTGTGATGTCCTTAGGTTAGTTAGGTTTAACTAGTTCTAAGTTCTAGGGGACTAATGACCTCAGCAGTTGAGTCCCATAGTGCTCAGAACCATTTGAACCCTAGCCTGCTGAAGGTATTTTTTCATTTGACACAATTTCATTGGTTGGAATATCAGTTTTTTATGCATATTTAATCAATTAGCTTATCAGTTGCATCATGAGGCTAAATGCCTCCAACTCCAGACCATCAAACTTAAGGAAAATCTAAGGTATTTATTAATACTGGATCTTTGGGCCTCCATATTAATAGCAAGTTACATGTGGTAGTCAGTAGTGTGGTGTCAGTATGATAGTTACTCCCAGAAATCTACTGCTTTTTGGTTTCGTGATAATTTTATGCTTGTTCTAAAAGTCTGAGGTATTGTATCACCTCTGATCAGTTGCTTTTTGCTTGTAATTTACATGTTAACAAACAGATATAAGAAAAACAAATTGCTGATTGGATCTACTGTAGAAACTATTTAAAAAATGAGCTATTGGAAGAGGAGGATAAAAAAGACATGGTCTACACTTTTAACAGGAAGGAGAAAAATTGGTATCTGAAGTGACAGCAAGAAGTGTAGGGGGAGGGTGTACTGTTACAAGCAATGGAATTCTTGATATTACATATGTGAGATGTAAGCCTTTTTGTCCAAGTACTTCATTTGTACAAACTGATTTAAAAGTGGTCCAGATGAATGAAGTGTCATACATAAAAGAAACAAGTGTGAATGAGCCTACTGTGATTCATCACAATGTTAGAGGACTAAAAAACAAAGTTAATGAACTACTTCTCTGTTTACGTGATCTAGAATGTCTTAAGGAAGTTGATGCATTAGGTCTAGGCCTGTCTAACAGCCAAATAAATATAGAAATATTTTGTGTTAAACATAAAAATTAGGAGTTGTCATGTAATTTAAAAATAATACTGAGCTCAAATCTATTGAAACCTGTAATTTCCTTGTGAACTGCTGTTAACGGAAAGACCATGTATAATTGTTACAGTATATAGATTCCCAGTGGAAGAGGGAGATAATGACAGTGAGAACAGAAAGCAGCAGTGGGAAGGAATATTTGAATCAGTATTACTCCACTCAGAAAAAATAGGCTGTGGAGAGCTTAAAAGCAATTAATTAACAATTTGAAAATGTTACATAAGGCCTATAACCTCAGTTATATTTTTAATTTCCCCAGCAGAATTACATAGCAGAACTACTACTGGAGCACAAGAAAAGGTGAATAGGCTCCTGTTTAATTAAAATACTTTGACAGAAAAGTGGTTCACCGGCTGCCTTATTCTGCCTTCCTGAGCACCTTTAAAAATTTTCCCAAAAATTTTATCATGAAAACATATCCCTGCTCATTTTAACATGCAACTCACTTCTCACTCCCACAAGCTTCCCTAACTGTATCTCGCTCACACCCATTAGTCCATTGCTGTAAGCCACTCATACCCATCCACTCTTACTTGCTTATTCTCACTCACTCAGCCCAACTCATTGTCATCATCTCTTTGTGTCTCTACTATCTCCTGTCTCTCAGCCACAGTCTCCTTCATTTTGTACTACTACTACTACTACTGTCGTCTCCTCTTACTGTCACTGTCTCCCTGTTGCTCTCTCCTAATGTTGCTTTCTCATTCATTCCTTCCCACTGCTGCTTTCTGTTCTCACTGTCATTATCTCCCTCTTCCTTGTTACCATTGTCACAGACTCTCTCTCTCATTATCACTGGCTCTAACCCACTTCCACTTTCTCCTTCTCTTTATTCCTCTCCACCTGGTACTGTCTCCCTCACTCTTTTCCTAGCACTGTTTTGTCTTTGTCACCTATGTTCCACTGCTAATGCATCCCTCCTTTGCTCGTTCTATACAACCACCGTCTGCTATCTTCCAGTATTTATTACTTTTGTGTCTCCTTCCCACTGCCAATGTCTCCTCCTCTCTCAGCCAAAAAGGGGGAATATGTTCACATGCCAAAATTTTTGGAAAATTTTTAAAGGTGCTGAGGAAGGCAGAATGAGGCACTGGTAACCCACTTTTTAGTCAAAGTATGTTAAACAGGAGCAACTCACCATTTTTTATGCTCTGATAGGAACATTTTTCCGCTGGCTCCCTTCTTTTCTCTGCTGCAGCAGGGCATATCACTCATATGAAAAGAACTTTATGGCTCACAAATTTATGGTAGTTTCCTTACACGAAATTAAAACACACAACTAATTGTACTCTTCAGATTGGATTTTATGTGCACAAAAATTTTTCATGTGGTGCACATGGGGGTTCCCAGAACCCTTCTGATGATAATGGAGATACTTCACAGCATATTTCTCCATGCTACATACTATAAACTATGTTTTTGTTTCACACCGAATTTTTACCTGTGTGTTTTACATGCACAAATAGGGTAACTGTAAACCTCTATATCTCAGAAACAGATAAGGATGTAAAGAAAATTTTCAGGCTGTTAGAGATCAAGACCTTAGGAATCGGTCATAAAAGTTACAGCCATTTGTTGTGAATAACTGTCTTGAAATCCGCAGCTCAGTTTTGGTACCCAAAAACTATGTTTTTGGGGTGTATCTTGGTAACGGATAAAGATTTTTAAATTGGAAAGATGGCATTTCTAGATAAATGCCTAGAGAATTTACCATTGAAATTTCAGCAATACCCTGTGCTTAATTATTTAGATACGAGCTGCTGACAGCAAAAAAATGGTGTAAAAACACTACTTTGGGTTTTCTCAGGAACTACCCATAAACCAAGTGGGCCTCCATAAGTCCCTTAAGGCACACTGTATGCCACATAAAATGCAAAAAGAACCAACCTATTTGCTCCATTTGCCTAAGCAGGAGGATAACTCATACTTTGACCCTGTACTGTAGGATAGTTACAGTGTTGTGTTGGATATACCCACGGTTCCTAGCTCAAGAGCTGTCCAGAACACTTAACCCTGCCTTTCTCTCACTAACAGAACATGAGGTATGAGCCCCGGAGAAATCCCATTTTTATATGCAGCATTTTGGGAAATGATGGTAGTGCATCCCTAACAATAGACAGCATTTTTGTTGGTGAACACTTAATAAGTGATACAAATGTTTATACTGTAGTGAATGGCCCCTCTGACCACGATGCACAGCTAGCTGTACTGAACACTTGTGTGATTATGTTGTAGTGATATCATGGAAAAAAATTAGAGTAATTAATGGATGGACATCAGAAAATTTCAAGGCAGCTTTACAGAAAAATAATGGGAGGGATGTTTATAATGTGACAGTTGTAAATTCTGAATTTGATATATTTATAGAAGGGTTTGTATTGATCTTCAACAGCTGCTTTCCCAAGAAAACAATAAAGTATGCCACCACTGACATGTTTTTAGAAAAAAAATGTAGGAGAGTGAGAGGTTGAAAGACTTTCGAAAGAGGGGCCTGCAGGAATCTGTTTGTTGCGCATGTTGTGTTGCTTTTATAGTTCTGTTTTTGATCCTGATGATGACTGAGCTAGCAGTTGTGTTACCGCAGAATATAATCTCGTACTGTGGAAAGCTGTGGTGCTGAGCAAAGTATACAATTCGAACAGTGTGAAAGCTTGCTTTGTGTGCTATTGTGTGTGTCTACCATTTAAAATCATGTTGAAGCCACATGCCTAAAAATTGGTTTCCAGTGAATGTGTAATTTTGCTGGATTTTGTCACAGAGGTGTTGAAGACTTCCACCTCAGAACTTATTATCATGCTGATTAGTCACCCTGTTTGATTACTAATACTGCAGTCGCATGGAGGCACTGTTCAGATAGTTTTAGTAGTTAGCTTAGTTTCTTGCAATTAAAGTTAAATTATCCTGATGATGCTATTACTGATTTTTACAAGTGCTTGCATTACCGTTATGTGGCACTGCTGCCTGTTGACCTCTCGGCATGATGTGCAAACAAAAGTATCTCCACATGTAAATTTCCAGCCACATACGTCTCTCTCTGTTAGAATGATCACCATGTCTGTTGGTTTCATAACCATTGTGACACAGCTTATTGTTGCCCTATATGACATGAGACACAGATGAGGAAATTACACCGTTTATAATAAATCACTGATACTTACACTGCTGTAACTGCTGTAAAACACACAACTTCTGTGGTGAGTGCTTTGACCACTTTTTGCCAAAATAAAGCAGTTTTCCTTTTTTGCAGGCCACATCTCCAACACTACAATGGCATTCATTGCTGAGCTCACGCACAAATCTCTTTAATAATTGTACCACACTCCACCCTATCCAGAGTGTCAGCTATTGATATAGTGTCAGGGTGGGCAACAATAACACACTATGCTTACATACCAATTCTCAAAGACAATTGAAAAACAAGAAAATATAGTCCCTCCAGTGGTGGGGATGGAGGGGTCAGATACCTGGTCCCATGAAAGTAGATGTAGTTGGTAAATGACCACAATGCCATACCATTTAAATTAAGCAAGAGATACAGAAAGACATGAAAATACAATCCATGTTAGTAGAATTCACATACATATGCGAGTATACCTGTCATAAGAAATATAATTACAATTTTAATCATTATGATATTAGTAAGACAAGGAAAGCAAGCAAAATTTATTTAAGGCTAACAAATTTCCCTACAGTTTAATTTGTATGAGAGAAAGAATGAAAATTTTTCAAAGGAAATAGACAACAAAAATAATATTAATTAAGTCCCTGAAAATGAAAGTACAATTAACTGCTCACTACACAAAATGCATCCACATTACATATCATTGATAGTAACAAGAAAACTATGCACTTACATAGCTGCTCTTGGCTGTTCCACACATGCAAAATTTATTCTACTCAAAGCTCTGCACCATCGGGCATTAACATTGATAAGTGGGGAAGAGCTGGTTTCTCGTGGCACCACCTCGGTTACAGGTACAGACTTGGCAATCACTGGCACAGCATTCAATGTTCTCCAATGTCCACCCATCAGGTTAGCATCTCTGCCTTGCAGTAAACCACCCTTGTGATACAATATTCACAGTCAACGTCTATCTTCAGGAGTTCTGGGAACCAGGGTGATGCAAAAATTTTTTTGATGTGTGTGTAAACTTGGCTGCAACTACTATCCTGCAGTGTATTTGGGCATGGCGAGTAACAAGCTGTCTGTCTACATGAATGGCCACTGCCAAAATATGGCCAAGAGATAGCTGGAGCACCCAGTTGTTGAACATGTTGCTGAACATGGTGTGCCTCATTTTAGTGACTGCTTCACAGCCTGTGTCATCTGGATTCTTCCCACCAACACCAGCTCAGTTTTTTCGAATTGTGCAGATGGGAACCCTCTCTACAACACATCCTTCATTCCTGTAACCCCTCTGGTCGCATTCACCAGTGCCCATCCTTCTCCCACATGTGTCTTCCCCTGCTCCCACTCTAGTATATACACACACCACACACCACACACACACACACACACACACACACACACACACACACACACACACACACACTATCCCTCAGTGCACCTACAAATGATTACCTCCTCTACTTCTCCACCCCCCCCCCCCCCCCCCATTTCCCAGCACAGTGTCCCAATGCTGCACCTGACTGCCCTACCCTGTCCCTGCACATGCAGACAGGCGGTACCTGCATCTTCCCTCCCTATAACTTGCCGTCCCTCCCCATTCCCAACCAACACCTCTTCCACACCCCAACTACAGACCACAGCTGGATTGCAGCGAACATCAGATGCAGTCACAGTCAGTCTTAGTGCCCCTTGGCAGTGGCCGTGTGTGTGTGTGGGGGGTGGGGGGAGGGGGGGGGGGTGGGGGGGGTTGTCGTTGCTGTTTGCATGTGTGAGAGATCTACTTCTGAGAGGTGAAAATATTTCTAGTGTTCTGTTGCATTGTGCCTATCTGCAACTCACTGTCTCCTCTATGTGGTGAGTGGCAATCTGTCCTGACCATATTGCCACATTGTTGTTGTTCCATCCTGTAAATGAGTGTTCTTCAATAGCTATGGCTTCTTCTAAGTTATTGTATTTTGTTCTGGTATTAAGAGGTGGTTTTAAAAGTTCTCAGAATCACCATGAGAAGTCAGCACTAGCACAACGAGTTTTTCATATTATATTGCTTGGACTGTTGCCTGTAAACATGTGCCACATCAGTGCTCTTGTGGAGAGAGCTGTGGCTGTGACATGGCTCTGTTGTTGTTATTCCCATGTAGTGATTTGCGAAGATGGAAAAAATCGAGATTCGAGCAGTGATTAAGTACTTCATAAAGAAGGGTATGAAAGCTAAGGACATTCATGCCGATTTCCAGAATACATTGGGGGACTCTGCTTCCTCATATTCAACTGTTAACAAGTGGACAAATGAATTTAAATTTGGTTGGGAGAACTTAGACGATGATCTGTGTAGTGGTCAGCAGAGATATATCACTACTCCAGAAAGCATTGCAAAAGTGCACAAAATGGTCATGGAGGATCGCCAATTGAAAGTGTGTGAAATTGTACATGCTTGACAGATGTCATCTGAAAGGGTATATCACATTTTAACTGAAGAATTAGAAATGAAAAACTTATCTGCAAGATGGGTGCCGCAACTCGCAACGTGCGCCCGCACACGTGCCATCGCCATGGCAAAATTACATGAACTAAGGTATGAATTGTTGCCATGCCCACCTTATTCAGCTGATATGGCTCTGTCAGACTTCTATCTCTTCCTAAAACTGAAAATTTTTCTTGGTGGACGAAATTTCACTTGAAACAAAGAACTGAGAGCCGGAATTGACAACTATTTTGCAGGCCTGGAGGAAACTCATTTTTGTAATGGAATCAAAGCAATGGAACATCACTGGACCAACTGCATTAATCTACAAATACACTGAAAAATAAAAAGAGCTTCAGTGATGTAAGTACTTTTTTTCTATTCTGTTCCGAGAACTTCTCAAACCACCCTCGTAGTTGTTTCAACTGTAACTATATTTATCCTGCAGCTCTGTCATTCAGACAAACTTATTGCAAAAAACGCTTAATGAACATATTGGAAATCACTGGCTTAGAATGGACACTACTTTGACGATGAGACTAAAAGTCTCTGATAATCAGCTGTGGAAGTAACCTCTCACCAGAAAAATTCAGATACAAACAATGCTTTATAAGCTGTGACAAAGTGAATGTGTTGCCCCTAAATATTTGCATTATGTGATAGGCTCCAGAAATTTAATCCTTACATTTTAATCAAATACTATCAGTCTTTCTCTTTGTTATGAGAAATATCTTTCATTACTACTTATTTTATGTTTTATTGTGTAACTTGGTTCATTTGGTTTGCTCTGCAGTGATATCGGAAAGTAATAAGTGTTGGCAACAAACATTTTATTTCCAGGTGTTTGGGGTATTGTGAGGCAAGGTCTGTCACATCTCGCTATTCCTAAAGGATGGCTGTGGGGTGGCTGTGCCACAGAACATTGCCCGGTGTGGTGTGAACTTTTCACAGGCACTACTGTGCAGCACAGCTGAGTTGTAACACATCACATTCTCCTGAAGTAAACAGAGATATCATATTGATAGTTAATAATATTTATCATATGTTTTTCTCTCAAATAGTTTATGTTCGTAATATTTAATTTCATCATTCCACACACAATTAGTGCCACAAATTATACATGTATTTTCTAGTTATTAGAAATACTAAATCTGTAGCAGACAATAGTTGTGGCAGGCTTACCACAGATAAAGCAAATAACAAAGTAGTTTTGTGTTGCACTTGAGGGAAAATGCACAGAAAAATAATTTAAGATGCAGGAATTTTGTGATTTGCATTGCTGATCTTAATTATTGCCTTGTTGATTTATTGTATAATATTTATTGTGGAATTAGAGAGTGTGTGTGTGTGTGTGCACGCACGCACACTTGTGCCCACATGTGCGTGCATACACACGAGCATGCATTGATACATGAGTGTGTGTGTGTGTGTGTGTGTGTGTGTGTGAGAGAGAGAGAGAGAGAGAGAGAGAGAGAGAGAGAGATTCTCTCCTGCTTGTTTTAAGTATGTGTGGTATCAGATTGTTCTTGCCTTTGTAAGTTTCACAGTATTATAAGTCTTCCCATAATTGTCTAACAGAAATATATTTTATACTAATGTATTGTTCTGTCTGGAAGATAAAGTATCGAGAAGTAGATGTAAAGATGCCATTATCTGTGATAGATTTTGTAACACAGTGTAATGGTTCATAGACTGAAATAACTCCAAACTTCACATCACATTTAATATACATATATATGTTTCCCTCTATTATATTGATATCAATATACATATATAATCATTCAATCTCATATAATTGAGCAGATTTTCATTTAATTAAGAAGTGAGAAGTCATACCTGGATCTACTGATATTTATAATACTATTTTATTGTAGGTGACAGTCTTCAGTTAAATCCATGATGCAAAATATTTGCTTTGGAAAAGCATCATGACTTTTAAATTGTTAAAGACATTTTAGATTTCACTGACAGGTGCTCTTACACCAGTCAAAAAGTCTTCCTGTTGTGCGTAATTTGTCATGTTTTGTGATATTGTAGTTGAATTAATGATTTGCAGTTTTTATTTATAAACTGTGTTCTTAGAATATGTTGTGCAAAACCAGAAACAATCAAGTATATTTTAAATTTTGATGCTGAGAAACATTTATTTCACTATGTAACGTGACACAGACGTTGAGAACCAGAATTTTGTTCTTGAAGCAAATGCTAAACTGCTAGTGCATCCTACTGTCATCATTCACTATAGTTTGTACAGTAATTGTCTGTGAGGGTATTCAGCGTGTTCAGACTTGAAAACTATTATATTATGTGTTGTGAGTCCTTTATTGATCAAGGCTTTTACTGTTAAGAATCTATGTTGCTGATGTTGCCATCATCTTCATATGGAAAATAATTAATTACAGGTGGCTGTAGGGGGAGACTTTGGGAATTTCTGATCATTCTCTTGAATTTCATAGTAAGTGGTGTACCAACTTTTTTTCCAGCTTTGTTTTTCTTCCGTCATCTTTTTTATTTCTGGCATGTCACTCTGGGAGAACTCCAGCTTAACATTATGTGTAATGCAGTCTACATACTTGTACATAACAACACCACAGTCACTTCTGTTGCTTTGCATTGGGATATTCTTCACACACCAGATCTCCCATATGTCTTCACTAAGTGGTTCAGTTGATCTCTGTGCAGCTTCTTGGTACAAGTAATTCCATTTAGTTAATGGACTTCACTCATTCTCTTCTCCCATACTGTCATAATACAGGAATGCCTGCTTTTGGAAATAGACAGCTGCCACACATCAGTCAGTTCCCAGATGAACAGGAAAAACAAAATGTCAAGTTTGAATACATCTGTCTGGTCAATTTTTTCATGCTCTGATAACCACATTTAATAATATTTGGGAAGAAACGTGTTGTATGCATACCTTTCTGGTTCTCTGTTCTGTCTCCCTGTTTGATTTACGAGTTTCATGTAGAAATTCAAAGATTTGATTGTTGAGTTAGTTTGTCCCAAATAAAGTAACTAAATCAGAAAGAATCATCAGTGAGCGAAACCCTTCACCCACCAACTCCATATTAGTGTCCTTGCATTAGTCGTCGTAACCCTCTGACTTGCCAGATGAATGAGATGCATTTCAGCAATTTTAGCAACATCATACTCATGTGGAATATCTTCAGGAAAACTGTTACATACTATCCTTTGATAGTAACTTCCAATTGTATTTCATTGAATAAATGTAGTAATGTGACCTTCTCCATACTGCTTTTTTAGAATCTCATTTCTCTCTTAGCCTTTCAGCCTCTGAATATTCAGTTTTGTTGGGGTGTATAGGTTTTGCCTGACCAGTTCTCCTCCCACCGAACTACTTGCATCATTCTCCTTCAACACGCTGAAAACATAAGTTTTTTGGAAAAATGCTGTAGCTTTTAAATAAGATTATGTTTTCTACATGTCTAAGAAGAATGATATATGTAGTGCAGATGGAGTACAGTTGCTACTGTGGTATGTAGATAAGAGGTTTCAGAAATATAAACATTTTAATTTTTTTTATTTTGTGAAGCTGACATAGATGGTAATGTCTAGTGAACCAACACATGGGACAAATGAAAATAACAGTACATGATCATTTTTCTTTTCTTTTACATTAGTTACTCAAAAAGAAAAATCAATTAACAAGATTAAGAGGTTATAAAAATATTAAATGCAGTTGCAGTTTAGGGTTTATAGTCTGGAGACACATTCTTGAAGACTTATTATTTATAATCAAAGTTAAAAGCAGTTTGCAATGTAGTTTACTCCTATTTGTGAAAGGAAACTGAAGACTTGTATTCCTTTATTCAGATCATGCCATATCTGATTGTTCAAGTTAGTAGCTACAGTTTACAACTGAATTTTTTTTTTATTTTTATGAAATGCTCATTGCTATTCTGTCAGCTTTACTTCAAAGAACTGGAGGCAGGGGGGAGGGGAGAAGAGAGAGAGAGAGAGAGAGAGAGAGAGAGAGAGAGAGAGAGAGAGAGAGAGAGAGAGAGATTCTGAACTGACAAAGTCTATTGCATGTAATAATGCTGAATGACTAATAAATAATCTGAATCAGAGAGAGAGAATGTGCTTGTGTGCTGCAGTGTGCATGGGTGCACATGTGTATCTTACGCGAGCATACATGCATTCACACGTAGGAGCATGCACACATGTGGGAACATGCATGTGTGTGTGCTCTGAAGCAGATGTGCAAATGCGCATGCACTTTGTCTTTCTCTCTTGGTATAGTTTCTCGCAAAGTTAAATCATCCTAATGATCCTATCCTATTACATGCACATGCATTAACACATGGGAGTGCGCATGCTCATCCACATGTGAGAGCACACACATGTTGTCAAGCACACATTCACACTCAGGGAAAAAGAAAATGCCTTGTCTCATGTGACGGTTCCCTGCAACCAATAGATAAAAAGTTTAGTTCACAGCAAAACATGAAGATAGTTTTTAATGAACCAATTATTTATGTTAACCACAAATGAAAATTAACTGATTAATACTCAATCTGTGTCCAATATTTTCTCAAAGTTATGAAAATTAAATGTAAAAATATTGTTTGAATGATCTTATTGTAAATGCTTAAAATTAAGAATCTTTTTTGGTACACAAATACAATAGGTGCTCATAATTCAACATGTTTTTGCTATAAGATCTTTTGAAAACAATAATGGCAGCTTCTCTGTATAGTAGACCTAATTGTCAGTACAAAAGCTTTTTGTAAAAAAAAGATGGTGGCATTGACTAGAGTAATAAAGAGAAAGAGAGATGGGAAAGAAAATCAGTATATAACAATTAACACATACCATAAGTATGTAAATACAAGGAGACCTTGCCAAAGAAAAATAAAATGATATTAGGGCAGAACTAACAGAATAAGCAAAAAATTAAAAGTCCTAGTTTCTCTTTGGAGATAAATACAACAATTTATTTCGGTACATTTAGTAAAAGAAGTATCAACATACTGTTGTATTTTTAAGAGTGGAGCTGTAGGATATGATTAAAAAGACAATGTAATTTACTTTCAAACCAACACCCATGTCAAGAACTGCCCCCCCCCCCCCCTCTTCAGAAAAATGTTGTTAACTGTCATGCTTCATAAAATACATTCTGACTGACTAGCATTTGGTTTTGGTTACTAAAGATTAGTAAGCACCACATGGGTAGACAGCAGGAAAAAGTGGGCTGTGAGTAATCAAAGAATTGTGTTGTTAAAAATGTGTTCAGGTCAATAATATGAGGACAATATAGCTGTAATTTTGTGTTCAAGATATGGGCTGTGCACTTGTACACATAGTTTACAATCATTAATTATATCAAAGAAAAGATTTCTCTGGATTGTTAGTACAGGGCTACTACAAATGATTCACTCATTTTCATAGCTCTTTATTTTCCAAAGTATTACATGTACAAATATGATTGATGCATTAATAGAACCATAAACCCTATACAGCTTCATCTGCAACACTGCACAGAAAACATTAACATTCGGTAAATCTGTTTCATTTACCACAGTTTCATGAGGATTTTCAGTGCCCCACAGTCACATATTGTGGCGATTAACATTTCCATATAAATGCAAGGTTGCTCCATTGCTGAATATCACCTTGAAGGCAAAATGTTCATCCTCTTGCTTTGTCACAGTTTTGTCAAGGCATTGCACTCATAACATCAACTACTGGGTACAATGCAAACTTGGCAAGTTTACAGTTCTACTTGAGCATCAGTCATGACTGTAAATGTAATATTTTGGAAAATATAGCACTTTTAAAGCAAATGAATTATTTATAGTAGCCCAGTACGTATGCACTGGTGTCTGTGCTGTTTGTTCACGAAACCGACTCACTTTAATTAAGTTTTAGGCATTCCAGATATGCATACATAAACACTCAGCTGAAACAATGTGTTTAATTGTGTTACAGATAGGCTACGCTTTTTACAGTGGAAATGTTTGTAATGTTGGAAATAAGAACTGTTGCTTATTATTGTTGCTGCTGTTACTATTTTTTTAAAAGTGACTTAGTATGGAACAGTTATAATTATTTTAAATTCAAACACTGCATGCAGTCAGCTTTTCAACTGTTATTTGTTAAATGTAAATTGAATTCATAACAGAATACTACAGTTTGTTCATGTGAATTTCTTGTAAGCTCCCATCAGAAACTACACCATTACAACAGTGCTGTGGCTTATATTCTGAAGTTATGTTATCTGTAAGATTTACTGTTTTAACAAGTGAATTGCATAAATTAAAGTGGCAGAGGATTATGACTAAAAAGTAATGTAACTGTAAGGAAGTGTGCTGTTAACAGTATTCACAATAAGGAGGCTGTGAAATTGGCATGTTAGCCAAGAATGACAAATAACTGAAACTATGTGTAATGAGTTCTTACAGCATTCTTCTGACCCTGTTGTTATTAACTTTTGTTACTGTATTCAAATGCAAATCTGAAAAGATTTTGTACTTTGTTTTTTTATGTAGAATGTTATTAAAATTCTGAATATAAAAAAAACCTCCAGTTTTTTTCAAAATGTCAAAAGATTGCTGGAAAAGCCTGAAGAATTAAACCTCCAGTTTGTTGCCACATGCAAGATGCTTACGTATATACACTTTTTACGTCTACAAACATTTCTACATAAAACTGATATCACTATTCATTTCACCCTTCTAGTATAGTATATGCACTTAGATCTCTCCCCCCGTCTCTCTCTCTCTCTCTCTCTCTCTCTCTCTCTCTGTGTGTGTGTGTGTGTGTGTGTGTGTGTGTGTGTGTGTGAGAGAGAGAGAGAGAGAGAGAGAGAGAGAGAGTGTGTCTTATCTCATTATTCTGTATATAAGGGTTACATTTCCTCTTTTTTGCCATCCATCCTTATGTTTCCATTATTGATTCATATTATTTTACAATGAAAATGTATTATATACAGGAGGAAAGGTAGTACAAACAAAAAGAAAACTCAGCTACATGGACAAAATTACAAAGATTTTTTTGCTTGTATGCAGTTGTAAAATATTCCTCCAGTACATAAACAGCATTATCTTGTCATCATTGCATGCCTTTCATGAATTTTTGCTTTAATAATGAAGTGGAATGAAATTACTATTTGCAGTTAATCTTCTTCCAAGGTTTATTATTTAAGTAGTGGCCATTTCTCTTTTCCTGCACATTAAAATTGTAATTTATTGATGGAAGTGTATTGCACTATTGTGCAGAAAGCTAGTTGTCACAAAGTGGATGGTAACTGACCATTCTCAATATTACCAAATCCAAAAACAAGGTCGTCAATGAAGTGTACCTCTATGTTTATTACGAACACAAATATACAGCCAGAACATAACTGAATTCCTGGACAGACAGTGCTGCTGGTTGTGCAAACATAGGAAATTTTGAAAACCTTCCAGAAATTATATGTAATAAATAACTACTAGTGGTCAGGTTTGAAGGTTACCCGCAGTGCAAAAGCCACTGATAGTAACTGCTATGCCACATTGCATGCACTACAGCTCATGGCAACGGCATTGCTCTCTTTCTTAGAGAAACAGCGACCCATTGCTTCAGAAGTTTTCTTGGAAATGATTACAGCACCCTGGACCTAGACCTCGTCAATGGTCCTCTATATGGCAGTGTTGGCAGATCTTTGCATTCTGGTTGCGTTTTCACTTCATCTTCATTATAATGAGCATAGGTGACCTTTCACATCAAAGCTTTGTGGTTATAGAGGGGGTCTTTAGTTTCCTTGAATGAGAAGCCTCCATTGTCAATCTGTGCCTTAGGACTGTAGTAGGGCTTCAGGCAGGGGACATGGGTAACGTCTCTGCATTCTTGTCATTGTATGTGGTGCCCGACAAGTGACAAACTGTATGATGTGGCCCTAGGTAGCACTTTAGTAAGCTTTAAAGTCATTTATTAGTTACCAGTAGTACAAGCACATTCTGAAAAAAATCCCCACATCATGAATGTGTTCAGGACTCAGAAAATATGTGCCTTCTCTTATTTTTTGTAGATGGAGACTCACTCCATTACCATTCACTAGGTCCCCCAAGATTTTTATTTCTTGGGCTCTGAAGAGACACTTTTTCAAGTTAAGACAGAGACCTACAGTCTGAACACACTTCTACTTAGTTGTTGGGTGGCTTAGATGTTCTTCACATTTCTTCAAAATAAAAAGAAAAAAAAAACACATTTTGTCCATTTAAGGTGTCAAAGGTGTTGGAGTGCTATGTAGTCCAAATAATTGTAAACTGACAGAGACTGTCAGAAGTTATAAAAGCAGTCTCTTCCTGTTCAGCCTCATGGGCCTCTATTTGCCAATACCTTTCATGCATGTCCATAGCTGAGAAATACATTGCTCCTCTCAAGCAACCTAGGGGTCATCAATGTGGAGAAATGGGTAGACATCTTTATTCATGATTTTGTTCAGTCATCAGTATTCAATGCAGAAATTCCATGTGCCATGGATCACAGGAGAGAACAGAGGATTCCCTGAAGGTCCAGTGTCATCTTAAAGTGTTTTCTTCACTTTTTTTCCAGATTATATGTTGTTCAGCCGGCGACACCCTGTATGAGCACTTGGCTAGTTAGAAGATAATCCCCCACTGTTGATACGGTGTTTCAGCATGGTCTGTCTTTTCCTCACTCCAGATTTGAGAGCATCAGAAAATTGTTGAAAAATGGCCAGTACTTGCTGAAATTTTTTCTTGGCCCCTTTGTCTGTAATGGCAGTGGAGCACAATTACCTTTTTTTTTCTGCCCTTCTTAGACTGGTTCAGCTCTTCATACCTACACACATTTAGAGATGAGGTGTTGCTGCTCCTGACAATTAGTGATCCACAGTTCTGCTTCACCACCTGCAATGCTTATGATCACTGCTGGCATGTAGGTTTCTCTTGTGAGCCTGAGTAGCTTTTTGCAATCAACAAAAGCTTCGGTTTAAGTGTCTAGATTGATATTTGGAATTTGTCTTATTTATGACAGTGGGATAACAATGCCTTCACTGGAAAACAAATGCCCAGAGCAATATTTGTTACATGTGCTTGTCAAAATAGGTTCGTCATTCTAGAGCTCTCATCATCCACAGTCTGTGACAGCTTGTGATGTCAGCATGAAGTCCCGTCCAAGAACAAATTACGACTACATTCTGAAATTGCAGATTTGAAGGACTGTATTCTGTCATTGATAGTTATTCTTGCAATATGTGTTTCTTTCAGCTGTACATACTTCTCATTTGTGACTTTTAGTGCAGTTGCTTTCATATCACTGGATGTAGCATTACTTAGCTGATGACGAAACATTTGTCATCACCGAAAAGGAAGCCCCTGAGTTGACTAGCACCCAGACAGGTTGGTCGGTGGTGGTGGTGGTGGTGGTGGTGGTGGTGGTGGTGAGTGAGATTTTGTGACATCTTGATGACTGTCATCCATAAATGATACCCTTGCTTAGATTTCTCCTGAATTCAGCGGCTTGGTGATCAATTGATACTTTTATGTGGCAGTGGAGAGTGGCTAGGGCATGTGGGGGAGCATTATCCAGTGTTTAGCAATTGGCTTCATCCCAAAGGCTGACTATAATACTTTGAAGTTCACTGTTGTGAACAGAACTGTCATGCTGGATGACATCTGGTGGCATAGTTGTCGTTGAAAACTCATCTTTGTTCTCTGCAGTAGTGTACAACACGTCTAGAGCATCCACAGTGGAAACACCAATATGCTGTTCTCTGCCCTCCTAATGTCTGTTCTTCTGAAGGACATTATACGTGGCAGAGAAGATGGTTGTACGTGTGTTGGATGGGTGATGGGTTGGACTACTGCAGCACAGGTCTGAGTTGGCAGACTCCCCATTCTTCCTTGCACATTCGAGTGGTTGTTTAGATTGATGCTAAAGAGCAATAAACCTCTTCTTCAACATTGTCAGTTATCTCTTGACATATAGGGTCGACATTTATGTTTTCTATTGCTTGCTTACTCAGTCTGACTGTTGGGGCTGCCGTAAAATGGTGTCTCTCTTCTCTTACAACCTGGCATACAAGAAAGGTGAGGTCATGGTGGTTTCCCACGACTGCCATAGGGACCACATTCCAGCATTGGTCATACCTTTTTCGTCTGAATCTGTTCTATTCCATTCCCTCAATTTGTTGGCACCACTTGATGAATTATTCTGTCATTCATCTACATCTACATCCATACTCCGCAAGCCACCTGACAGTGTGTGGTGGAGGGTACTTTGATTACCTCTATCAGTTCTCCCTTCTATTCCAGTCTTGTATTGTTTGTGGAAAGAAAGATTGTCGGTAAGCCTCTGTGTGGGCTCTAATCTCTCTGATTTTATCCTCATGGCCTCTTCGCGAGATATACGTACGAGGGAGCAATATACTGCTTGACTCCTCGGTGAAGGTATGTTCTCGAAACTTCAACAAAAGCCCGTACCGAGCTACTGAGCGTCTCTCCTGCAGAGTCTTCCACTGGAGTTTATCTACCAACCTTTATCAGAAGAGTGTGCTACATGTCTTTTGTGATTCCATTTATCATGTTTGAGATTTTGTCAGACCCTGTCATGTTAGGATTCACAGTGTGGGTAGCATAGTACTAAAACATTTTGTATGTAGCACCGTGCCATTTCCCCAAGATGTTAGGGCTGTTCTGCACTTGTTCTTCCAGTACGCAGACTTGCTGCTGATTGTCGCCAAACATCTTCAGTCTGGCCTGGAATTTATACCAGCCATTGAGCCTCCCCTTGTTCTCAAACTGCTGCAGGGATGTGCAAAAATAAATGTACAAATTTTCCAAACTCATGTCATCCCACCTATTGTATTTGGTGACTCAGTCAAATCCTTTGCCACTGAATCAAGTCCTGAACAGCAGCTCCGGACAAAACTTATGGATGCCTGACATGCAGCTGACTTACTGCTGTTTTGGAATGCATTGGTCTCCTGAATATACTGACCATGGGAACAATGTACTGCTTTTATTCCAGTTCCTGTCTGTGTAGGCAATGGATTTTATGTTTCCTAATTTGAAACATAGTGATGTACACATTTTGAATTACCCAGAATCTACATCAATCAATCGCACATCATAACCACAATCTGGTCCAGATCGGAAACATGTTAACAATTAATTAATAATGTGAACACCAACATACAGCCAGAATAGAAAGAAATGAACTCCTTGACATGGTTTGCTGGTATTTATATAGACATTGAATTTTCCAGAATATACAAACACAAGAAATTTTGATAACCTTACAGAAATGATGCATACCAGGTAACAAACAATATGGATGGCTCTTAAAACGCACCTGCAGGAAGCCCATGAGGCATCTCAGAAGTGCTTGAAATGCACCTCTTAGATTGTCTGCCATGTGTGATGCGACAGAAGGGAAAAAACCATTCAACAATCAATGGAACATTTTAGAACCTTGCACCTCCTCCTCAGGAATAATTTCTGCGGACACCCATGGTAACACTGCATTGATTTTCTGGTGAAGTCAGAAGACAACCAGGAAGCCAAAATCATTAAATTCTAATCTAAAAATGCATTCACACTTAGGACTGTACTACCATTTTACCAATGTACAAACCAAGAAGTGACTACTACTGAAATGAGCTCTACCAATATTGAAAGCAAGACTACTCAGAGTGAACAAGAATACTGACAAAACTTCTTTTGTGTTGTAGTTCCATCAAATATCAACCAGGAAGTTGGTTTAAACACCACATTGCTTACTAGGCCTGGTCCTATTGGAGATGGTTTGACCTTCCCCTCGTCACTTCAAATTAATACTTGTTATGTTTGCCTTTCATCACCCATAAAGAATACAACATTGGCTAAGGGACTGTCCCACACCTAAACATACATGAAAATCAGTACTAAGTTTTCTGTGTCTGTTCCAAAGTGCACTCTTATGTGCTGGCGTACGCCTTTGCCAGCACTCCAGTTGGCACTAGGAAACATTGTATAGCAAGCACTGAACTAAGCATGCCTATGAGAAGAGAATACCAAGATATACCCCACGCTACGCGCTGCTAACACACCCTGGGCAGAGTCCACATGCTGATCGAGCTGTCTCGATATCAATCCCAGTACCTCAGTAAGTTGCGTCAGGACTCAATTCGCATTGTACCTCAATACATCACACTGTGCTCTAGTCTCCCACAATGATAGTCATCACCTCACACCTTAGTTAGCTGTGAGGGAACATTAGTCATTGTATATAGCAGTGATATGGACACGGACAAGGTTCAAGAATTAGACATGTGATTTGTTTACTGTTAACCACAGAGCTTCAGATTGGACATCACTGAAGTTAAGTACCCAATTTGTTCCTGTAATAAAGTGTATTTTAACCATGTGTGCATTTTGCGTTTTAGTGTGAGGAAACTGGCCATCCATGTATCATCAGTTTATTGCAAGTTCCTAGAGTATATTCTGCAGTTGGCTTGAGTATTGTGACTTTTCTGAAAGAAAGAAAGAAACTTTTTGGAAGCAATTGATAAATGTTGAGGAAAAAGCAATTTGTGAAATGCAGCTGGCAGTTTTCACACCCAGTTTCTTGCAAATAGTGGACGCAAGTGCAGTAGAAGATTATGTCTCCTAGATTTCTGAAAGGCATTTGATACTAACACTTTACAGCTACAAACCATTATACAACATACATAATATCTTTACAAGTGTGTGACTGGCTGGAAGAATTTTTGTCTAATTGAACGCAGTACTGAATATGCAGTGCATTTTATTCACTTCAGAACCCAGTACACTATAATGGACAGAAAATGTTAAAATGTGCCTCGAGAAAGTATAAAGTTCTCAGTACAAATATGTGATACCTCAAGGAGAGTCTGAAGTACCCACAAATTGTTTGTTGAAAATGCAGTTGTCTACAGCAAAGTATCTTTGCTGATGATTATAACCAAATGCAAAACAACTTAATAGTACTTCTACTTCGTGCACTGAATGGCAGTTCTCTTTAAATGTGGCTAAATGAAAGAATTAAATCAAACAATGGAAACTTCAGGTAGTCTAACATTGTAATGACTTAAAGTGTGAAAGTAGGTGTGGGTTACACTGATTTATTTCCCCAAACCACATTCCCTTCTTTACGAGGTGACTTACTTGGAATTTTGCAGCCCCTTTTCTTTACGGGATAGTTGGCTGCTGGAAAATCTCTTAACTTCTTCTCTGTCGAATAGCGCTAGCTACAGCAACTTTGAATCCTCTTTCTACTTATAAAATGAGTAGACATACGAACTTCCCTTTTCGTCAGTTAATGATGTATTTGACTTTCACGCACAATATGATTCATACTTTCATCATACATACGTAACTTTCTGTAAGTACCTCGTACCATCGAACATTAGAAACAAAATGAGTTACAGTTAAAAGAAAGTAGACTTGACTCCCATGACTTTCTTTAAAAAAAAAAAAAAAAAAAAAAAAAGAGTCTGAAAATACATATTGCCTCTACCAAGGCTGAGTCAAAAGTCTACAAGAGTACTTTGCAACTGTTCTTGTTTCCCATAACAATAGTCAGTGACACAATAAGCACAAAGCTGCATATAGACTCCATGGTTCTTCCATACACACTCACTAACAGATCTATGGATTGCCCGACAGGTACTTGTCGGTACCGTTCGACCACCATGTCTACCTTCTTTTCGCAACTGCTTTTAAACCTGCACACACAATAATGACATGTGCAGTAGACATGATTTTACCATCCCACTCCATATCCAGAATATCTTTTGTTCGAGAGAGTAGAAGGCTGAGTGGTTCTAGAATTTACACAGAAATTCTCGAATCACTGTATATCATCCCCCCCCCCCCCCCTCAAATCGAGCACGCAATAGTTTAAACATAATCATTATGCAAGTAATATCACTCATAACAACATTTCATATCTTAACAGTATACATTTTTACATATGTTTACATACATATCTCTCCTTTCCATAATAATTCTCTGCCCTCTCTTGCACAATGTTTTGCTTATTTTTTCTCTACTCTTTTCTTACCTTACTTTGTTATTGAGAGAGCATTTATTGTTTTTTTTTTGTCAGCATTACTAATATTTAGGAATTGTGAGGACGCTTTTCTTTATTTCGTTTTTCAATCGAAAACTTCAGGTGTTGATGAACATGAGTAATCTATTTTTCGTTCTTATCTTTTTGTACTACCTTTTTCCTAGTATGTACTATTTTGATTAGTTGTAGCTTGGAGGAACTCTGGGTGAAATGAAAGTATTATTTTGACCCTCGTTTACTTCCACAAAACATAATAACGCTAGTTGTTCATAGAATTTACACTTTCCAGAATAATTCCTATAAAATTTGTAACTTTTGTCACAATACTGTCCCCGTCTCCTAGAATAAGCACCTATTTCTTGCTTGTGGGTTGACCTTATGAGAGCACTTCCTCTTTCCATTCTGGTAGGTACACCCCTTTTTAGGCCGCAGATCGTCCTATCTGCACATAGGTACGTCTGTGCATTATACTTTGTGATTGCTAGGTAAGCCCCCCCATGCTTTCTGAGTAAGCCTCACGGTTCATTACCCTAATATACATTTCTATGTATACCATAATTAAGTATCTTCTGGTAAAGATATAAATCTATCTTAAACTTCACATTCATTCTTTAATATATCATTCACTCCCTAGAGTCCTCCGCTACTTATCAACTTCTATACTTTCAATAGATATTATGTCTATATATATTACTTATGTCCCCCTATCCTTCAATTCATCAAAGTTTTTATTGCATTGACATTGCTCATGCCTTTTTCTTATTTATCCATTACTCACTACTATTTTATAGTTGTTTGTTATGTATGGGCACCTCTCCTTATGTATATTCGATGTAGGACCGTCATAACTCCCCATACATGTGCGCATAATGGACACATGTTTTCCCCTACAACACCTGGTGGTTCTCACATCATGACAGGCTTTGTCTTATATAATTTAATGTTTGCGTAGAAGTGTATATTTGTGTATAAGTGGATGTGTGTTTGTGTAGTCTGATTCTTCGGCCTTCTTATCTAAAGATAAGATGTAGGTTATTAGTAACCATGGAAATAAGGAAGGATTTCAGTGATAGAAGTTTATGAATCTGGAAAGAGGGAAAAGATAGACAAGTCCTCAAAGTAAGAAAGGAAAAAATAGATGTGGTTGCTAGGATCGGAGAAGAGAAAGAAGGAGCACCAAAGACAGGAAACCCTTCCCACCCCCCTTCCCCAGGATCTCTACCTCTCAGGTACTTGAGTGAGGCGCCAGAGGAGGTTTGGTCTTAAATTATCTCCTACAAAATGGACTTGTCCCACCTTCACCCTTTGAGCTCCCCGAAGGAAATCCTAACAACCCTATGGAAACGACAAGTGAAGAAGAATCAGGCACACTTGCTTGTGAGGGTTGTTTGAAAGATGTGATGTGTGTTTTGTGTTAATCATGATTTATCAGTTCCTGTAAATCAAGCTTTTAGCTACAGTACCAACCCCTTTCAAAATTTATACAAACCCTCTCATTTATATCACACCTAATAAAAGGTATAAAATACTCTATACAAAATAGAAAAGCTATACACTTCAGTATAACAATTGTTCAATTAGTCACATCATATTACATTTTCCACAAATACACTACTTTATTCAGTTAATTTTGTTTAGATATCACTTTTTTCTGTAATTCTCTAAGTTTTTCTGTATTTATTTGGTTTTCTAAGGAATAAAATTACAGAATAGTTCTAGATTTTAAAGGAATTTGGTGCAATAAAACTATTTTGGAAGAAACACCGAAAACAACTCAGGATCCGACGGTCATTACTTCGCCCATTAACTCGGAATGTTGATGTCCCTGGCGGATAGATGACCCTGCCCGGGTCCCATGGATCTGGTATTAACTTTTCTTGTGAACTGGTAGACTAGTAATTCCCTTTAAATTTCTTTTGAAAGTCTTCCAAAGAGGAAAAGCTCTCAATATTTACTGTTCCCCATTCTGAGGCTGCCCCTAAAAGGTACCCCACCACAAGTTCGATCTTCTTGGAATCTTCCCAATTTTTTTTGGCAAAGCTTGGTTAGATCTTTTTAAGAAATGGGTTGAATGTACCTCTCCGTCCAACTTAAACTTAGGGATTTGTCTAGATAACCCTGAATTAGGTCCCCATTGTAAATCAGTCATAGCTTCACTAGTTAATACAATGATGGTGAGGATACCCTTTTTTCTACTTTATCTTAGATAAGCTGAATCTCTTTCCACAGGTCGTCCATACCCTTCCTTGTATCATTAAGTTCGGAAGAAGGAATAGGCAATACATTGCCGGATGTTAGTCTCTCGGTAACTTTTCAATCTATAATTTCCCCAAATTGTTCCTCCAAACTAATTACATTTATAATATCAGAGTTAGCTATTTTCTCTTTGAAATTCCTTTCTACATTATCTACCTGTGTACTGACACCTGTAATTTGTGAATGAATGACTGGCATTAACTCATTCTGCTTATCTACACTCTCTTGCAAAGTATACAACCCATGTCTTAAATCATTAAACTTAATATTGTACACATTTCCAAAAAGAGTCTAACTTTTCAATAAGTTTGGATTCTACATTATTACATTTGTTCTCAATGTTAAGTTCTAAACTTTTTGACAAATCTTGAAAGGTATCATTCTGTTTCTGATTATGGTCAGTAAACATATGATTTACATGAGTAGTCAAAGAGGTTGTCAACTCATTTTTTAGATCTACTTTTAACTTCTCTACTTTATTACTTATGGCATCGAATTCAGTCTTCAAAGCACCCATGCCTTTGCATGGATTACTAAATTACTTGCTTTAAGAGTTGACTTTGGCGTTTAACAAACCTAAATTAGTTGTTTGAATATTTAGAGTTTCCCTCTGAACATTTAATTTAGAATTTACCAAACCTAATTCTTTTAATTAGAGCTGCACTCTGAGCTTTGATTAAATTTATCAACTCAGCCCAGTCAGGCACTTCTTTGCTGTTTCTCATGGCCATAGCTGGGTCTTGAGTTTCTTCAACCTGTTGTATATTTTCCATGTTCCCATATCCTTTAGCTCTTGTACGCATTTAAAACTAACTTTAAATATGATAACTACACAAATAAAGTTCACTCAAAAGTATCTTGTAGCATTTCATACTGAAGTAATGAAGTTTTGTTTCACGCTCACCCGACGTAGGGTTCTCATAGCGTAGGTGAGCGGATGTAGAGGCAGGTCAGCACTGGTGATCAGCAGCTGATGCCGGCGGCATCAGATGTATGTCGGTTTCCGTGTCTGCACCCCCGCAACATGTGTGAGAGCTGTATACTCCCCGCACTGGATCTTCTTGGTTGAAGCATTCTATGCGTATTTCTTCTTAGACAATTATGTCTAAATCTTCTTTGGTGATCAGCAGCTGATGCCGGCGGCATCAGATGTATGTCGGTTTCCGTGTCTGCACCCCCGCAACATGTGTGAGAGCTGTATACTCCCCGCACTGGATCTTCTTGGTTGAAGCATTCTATGCGTATTTCTTCTTAGACAATTATGTCTAAATCTTCTTTGATGTTTTATCATTGTGAATTTTTCATGTCTTCATTTTTCATTAATTTTGCTCCATTAGATACTTGAACATATTCCAATGTTTCAGAGTAAATTCCTTGTCATATTACGTTTGGCTGCTATGGCAACATACAACAGCTTCTTTTCTCATTTTTGACTGAAAATTCCTGTTTTTTCAGTCCTTTCATGCAGGTCGCCATGTTCTAACATTTCATGTCAACTTAAAGTGTGAAAGTAGACATACAAACTTTACTTTTTGTCAGTTAACAATGTATTTGACTTTCATGCACAATATAATTCACAGTTTCAACATACATATGTAACTTTCTGTAAGTACCTCGTACCATTGAACATTAGAAACAAAATGATTTACAGTTAAAAGAAAGTTGGCTTGACTCCCATAACTTCCTTAAAATGTGAAAAAAAAAAAAGAGTCTGAAAATACGTCTTGCCTCTACCAAGGCTGAGTCAAAAGTCTACAAGAGTACTTTTTCAACCATTATTGTTCCACATAACAATAGTCCGTGACACAATAAGCACAAAGCTACATATAGATTCCATGGTTCTTCCATACACACTCACTTAACACATCTCTGGATTGCCCAACAGGTACTTTTTGGTGCCATTTGATCGCCGCATCAACCTTCTTCCCGCGACTGATTTTAAACCTGCACCTGTGATGCCCAGTAGATAGGATTTTACCATCACACACTCATATCCAGAATATTGTGTGTTCAGGCTGGTAGAAGGCTGAGTGGTTCTAGAATTTACACAGAAATTCTCGACTCACTACAGTAGGAATATCAACAATGAAGGAAAAGACAGATTGCTACATACCATAAAGAAGACATATCAAGTTGCAGACAGGCACAATTAAAAGACAATTCCATAAAGCTTTTGGTCACAGCCTTCATCAGTAAAAGAGACAGACACACCATTCACACACAAGCAAGCACACCTTACGACCACAAACTCCTGCATCTCGGGCTGGAATGCTGGAGTTGGCAGTCGTGTGTGTGCGTGAGGTGTGCTTGCTTGTGTATGAATGGTGTGTATCTTTCTTTTACTGATGAAGGCTGTGGCCGAAATCTTTATAGAAGTGTCTTGCAATTTTGCCTGTTTGCAACTTCACGTGTCTTCTTTATGGTAAGTACCAATTTCTTTTCCTACATTGTTAAATGAAAGAATGCTCATATTACAGAGACATGCAAAAAAAATTCTGGAAAGTGTAAACATTATATAAAATTCTTAGAGGTAGCACTAAGCAACAACAGGGTATGTAATGAACAGACAGTCAATAGTAAGGAAGATAAATGTAACTCTTAGATTTGCTGGAAGGATTCTGGGGAAAATGAGGTACATCTGTAAAACAAATCATTTGCAGAGGACAAGTTGGACCTAATGTTGAAGGAATTCAGACACATTGCTAGGACCACAATGGCCTGGTGTAGTATGATAGTATGAATGATATGCATTATGATTATCTCCAACATGTTGGACTTCTCTGCTTGCCTGTATTATTATATTATCCTGTAATTATTGTTTAAAGTGATCTTCAGTTTTATCAGATACTTCTAATTACCAACATGAAAAATAAAAATGAACATAAGTCTGTGGATGTGATCCCCACAACATCAGTGCCAAGTATCTAGGTGACAATAGTGAAGCAGTCAAATGTGATGACTGCTGACCTCTATTTTTCAGTTACTAGATCCTAGTGACTAAACTCCTTAAGGAGACATTTAGAAGGATTAAACTGCTTTCCCTTGTAAGATTAGCTTCCCGAACAGGAACATTATTCTGGAGAAATTTATCACACAATGAATTGTGGAAGGTTTTGGTTGCACATTAATGTATTGATGCGTTTTGATACATCATCATCAAACATAGAATAACATATGAACAAACTACACAAAAATGAGCACATAAGGTACTAAAAATATAGTTCTCATAAATGCAGAACTAGGTTCCAAACTTGGTACCTGGATCCATACAAACCATTTTGTATGGTCGGTTTGAATTTCATTCTGTGTGCAATGATGATACATCGAAATGCATCAATAAATTTATATGCCACAATTCATTGTGTGCCAGTTCTGAATGGTCACCTGCCTCTTAGCTGGATGCATTTCACTATCAAATGAAGTAATTTAGCATGTTAGACATCATCCCGGCTTGTTGTGGCAGTATTCTGCTGCAATGCCTGACAGTCTAGTGGGTGAGTTATGCCTGTCTTAGCACCATACATTCTATAACAGCAAGTTACAGTACATGATTTAAGGACAGATGGGTAAACCACCTCACCAACAGTCCAGTGACTTAAAAGCCATGCCTCACTGTCAGTCATGTAATTCATGAGCTATGCCTCATGACCAAGAAGCTATTCATGACCACCTTATTGCTCCTGTGGAGTTAGGGACTTTGCCAGTGTCAGAGTTGTGGTACAGCACAACATTCCTAAGTGCCGTGTGCAAGATCAATCAAATGATATTGTGACAATAGAGAATCCGGTTGGAAACTGTATTTTGGTACACACCACCACCAGTCCAAGATAATGAACTTCTAAATACATCACAGAAAAATCATTTTTTTAAATGCAGTGCAGCATAAACATGGTACTTTTTTTCCCTGCATTGGCTGCCATGACTCAATGCCAGCTTAAAGGGAATGTACAGCCATCAAGGGGGAGTTCTGTGATGATCATTGACTCTACCAATTAGTGTTTTCTGTAGGCCACATGGTGTCTTGTTTGGACCCCAAATGTGTCCAAATGTCATCTCTCCGTGGCCTTGTGTCTGTGGCATTTTGGGGCTATATTTTTTCTCGGAGATTTGAGATGCTTTGTAGGATAAATGACTGAGTTAATACTACACCATACTGCAATGATTCCATCAGTATTACAACTATATACTGGACGTCAATCTGTTTCTGTAGGTTCATTCTCCAATACACATCAGCCATAGTGCAGAAGTGATTTGCACAACATAATTGAGATTTCTCTTCCCTGCTGGCTTCCTCCCGCACCATTCCCTTTGGAAACGTATGGAAGCAGACACACATACACACACTCACGCAAACGCAACTTGCACACATGTCTGCAGTCTCAGAGAACTGAACCACACTGCGAGCAGCAGCACCAGTGCATGATGGGAGTGGCAACTGGGTGGTGGTAAGGAGGAGGCTATGATGGAGAGGGGGAGGGATAGTGTGGTGGGAGTGGCGGGCAGTGAAGTGTTGCAGTTGGCCCGGCATTGATGGCAATGTTGATCCCCTGGTCTGTGGGTGTACTGTGTGTGCGCGTCAGCAGGCAAGCCCCCCTCACTCGTTTGCACCCTGCCTGTGCCTCGCCGGCCCTGGGATCGCATCAATGTCGATTTTGCAGGCCCATTTTTGGGGTCCATGTGGTTACTCATCGTTGATGCCTTCTCCAAATACCCGTATGTCGTCCGCATGGCATTCACCACCATGGAAGCTACACTCATGGCCCTGGCCCAGGTTCTCACAGAGGACCTGCCACACATGTTGGTCTCTGATAATGGTCCCCAGTTCACAGCGTTCCCCTTCCATGACTTCTGTCAGGCCAACGGTATCAAACATATCAGTAGCCGCCCTTTCCACCCTTCGTCCAATGGCACAGCGGAGAGGCTTGTTCGCATTTTTAAACAACAGTTGACAAAGGCAGTCAATACATCTTCAACCACATCGGCCCTCACCCTGTTTTTAACTACCTATCACACTACACCAACTGACGGATGCACATTCCGGCAGAGCTCCTTCATGGGCAACAGCTGCGGACCCTGCTCCATTTGCCGATGCCATCTCCCTCCCGCCCTCACCCCCACTCCCAGCCCTCACAGTGGTATGCCCCATCACGGCCATGTGAGCCCGCGAGTACAGGCGCAAGACAGGTTAGTTGCCCGCCACGGTCGTCGTGGCCCATGGATGGCGAGTGACGTAGGTGCAGACGTCGAAAGGGTTGGAGCGCCGCCATCATAATCAGCTCCATCTGCGTGTCCCCACGGGACTCGCACCGCCGCCTCCTCCCCTACCTGCTTCAGGTGCGGACGTGGTCCTCGAGTCACTGCCCCTGCCCCCTGGTTGCCGTCTCCCCACGGGCCTGCCGCTGGCCCTCCCCGCCTCCGGGTGGATCTGCAGCTCCCTCCTCCACCCTGGACTCTTAGTCGGCTGTCATGGATACCTCGGGCATCCCTTCCTCCCCGTCAACAGCGGTTGATGAGGCTCTTCTCCTCACTGCCCCCACCTCGGCACTGTCTGGTGCATTTCCGCCCCTCCGCAGACGTCATAGATATCGAAGACCCCTAGAGGTCTCTGCACCATCGCGCCATAAGCCGTGGCGGCGCGCGCCTCCTGGCCCGCATTTAGTGTGAGGGCACCACAGTGGAACACGTGGTTCCAGTGGCCAATAGCGGCGTCCCCAATCGTGTATTTAAGCGCCTGCCTCTCGCTCAGCCAGTGAGTCTAATTGTTGCGTGAGTCTTGACATATCGCCTTGACAACAGACAGCGTGTTTATCGTTCTTTGTTTTCATTACTAGTGGACATCTTGGATTCATTCGGTTGTCTCTGTCACTTCGTTGCTTCTTGCATGTTGTCATGGTAAGGTCTCTCTCGATCGTCCATCATTGTTTCGTGTCTGTCCTTTCCGTTTGTTTGTTTGTTCACAGGCCACTCTCTGTTTGGTCCCGCTGATCTTACTCAGCCACCCCGTGACCATTCCGGTAGCGGTTACGACAGGTTACAACGGTTTCTGTATTCCTTTTTTACCTACACTCCCAATTGAATCAGAGCTACTCCGAAGCATTAAGGCTTCACCTCTGGTAAAACTGCTGCATGACTGGCACTGGTTTAGACATCAGTCAGTTATGTCTATGCTTAGTTTCTGTATTGAATCTTATAACTCTAATCCTCAGTCATCTGTTTCTTCACTGAACCAAAGCAATAATTTTGCACTTGTTGATACATCTGTATTCTGCAAGCCACTGTGCGATTTGCGATGGAGGATACATAGCGTAACTCCTTGTTTCATCTCCCTTCTCCCTTCTTAATCCGTTCATGGGTGCTATGTTGGAAGAAAGATTGAAAATACTTCTCTGTGTGAGCTTCTATTTCTCTAATTTTAGTGATGTGGCTATTACACTCATGTTAGGGTAAGCAGTATGATTTTAGATGCACTTAGAAATGTGGGCACTTGGAATTTTTTGAGTAAGGCTCTCTGCAACACATATTGTCTCTCTTGTAGCATTTCCTATTATGATTTGTTGAGCATTTCTATGAAACTCTAATGACAAATAGTGCAGCATTTATTAAAAACTTTTCGACATCTTCCATCAATCCAACTTGTCAAAGATCCAACACTTTTGGGTCTTGAATCCAAGCTCTTTTGTGGATGAATTACACTTCCAAGGTATTTTTCCAATCAGGTAATCACCATTTCAGATCCCATAAAGGCAACGAAAACTGATGCCATTTCTTTCCCGCTTATGGTGTGAATGGTGGCAGCACATCATCTAGAACCAGTTCAGCATAGTGGATGAGATGGGTAGTGCTAATTGTCTAGTATCCACATGATCAGAGGGGCCTGAAGACAGTCTAATGTAACACAAAAATCGATAACAAATAAAAATAACAACACAAGATAGCTGAAGGTGCCATCCCTACTACATTAACTTAAACTGCACTGGTCAGAAATTTGCAGCTACTTGCAGGTTTTGGCTGATTGCTAATCACATAGTCATTGCACCGGGTGCTGGTCACCTGAAAGTCCTGCTGTATCTCATAATCAGTTTCAAATGGCATCACCTCCTCCACAAAATTGTGTCATCAGTGAACATGTCATAAAGCTACAGACCTTATCTTCCACAACATTCATTTACGTCATAAATAGCAGCAGCCTTATTTCTGGACCTCAAGGTCCACCAAATGCTACCTTTGTTTCTGATGAGGCCTCCCCATTAAGAATAACATATTGAATGGATGTGTCAGTGCCATGGAAGAGCATGCTTGTAATGTGATGCACCTGTTTGTGGACACAATCAAAAAGATCAAAAGCAGCCAGTTGGCTGTGCAGCATCCACTTAGTATTGTTGAGAATTCATTTCAGATGTTTCCTTTCAAACACCGTTTGATCTGTTATCTTATCCGCACCAGAAAGTGATCACTGATTAGGGAGGAACCCCTGACTGTTGTGAAGTGTGTGTATTTCCGCTTATTTAGAATACATATCTTGACTTGATAAGCCTCTTGACAACTTGATCCCTTAGGCAAGTTCCATAGTACATTGTGCACATTAAAGTCACCAAGCTTGTGAAAGAGATGGGACAATTTCACAATAGTGCTACTGTGATCCTCATGGTTTATATTCTCATAAGCTGGTAAACGGAAGGACCATATTGTAACTCTCAAGGGAAAAATAACTGAATCAAAGCATTTGAGTTTTTGTTACAGATGGATGCTGAAAATTAATTGGACTGATAAGAAATGATGAGTTTCTGTGCAGACTTTGTGAGGATAAGAGTATGTGACTGGAGATGCATTAAAATATTATGAGTAAGAAGAGGTAGAGGGAGCCATTAAGGGCAAAAACTGTACGGTATGACAGCTGTTGGAATACGTCCAACAAACAATTAAGGACATTTGGTGCAAGTGCTACTCTGAAATGAACAGGTTGTCACAGGAGAGGAAATTGGGGCAAGTGTGCTACTCTAGCCACAGCCAGTCTTTGACGAGCAGATCCTGTACAATTACCAAGCTTTTGGAAATGTTGATTGCTATGTTTCACCTGCTGTTCCAAATATGAGATATTTTACACGAGATTAGTTGAGTATCCGGCATCATCCAGGTATGTGTTTATTCCAATCTTCTATTATTTCATTTCCTCTTTTCCTGTGTCTCTGTCCATCTGCATCACTTCTTCCCTCTGTCCACCTCCTCCACAGCCACTCTGCCCATATCCTCCTGCCCGTCTCTTTGTTCAGCTGCTCATTCCTTGTCTGTCCATATCCTCCTCCCCTCTGTGTGTATATCCTTCTCCTCCCTCTAATTCCATTTCCTACACCTCTCTCTTCATCAGTCTCCTCTTTCTCTTCATCTATTCCTCCCTCTCCCTCTTTCCACCCCCTGCTGCTTTACGTCTCCTCCTCCCCCCTCTCCCCGTTCATTTCTACCACTTTCCTTTCGGCGTCCATCTTCTCCTATTTCCTTTCTGAGCCTCTGTCTGTTCATCTCCTACCCCCCCCCCCCCCACCCCGTCTGTCTATCTTCTCTTTGCTTTCTCTGTCCATCTCCTCCTTTCTTCTTGATGTCTGCTGTCCATCTCCTTGTGTCCTCCCTTTCCTCTCTATGTTATCACACTCACCCCAAAAGGAAGCTGGTAGTTCTTGCCCCTAAAGTATTTATTTCCAGATAGTAACTAATAGGGCTACGTGTACTAAATTTGATTGAAATTGTTCCAGAGATTGTTGTTTAAAACGAGCTTCTTACCCATGACTTTAGCAGCATGTGCATGTGTCAAATATATTTCACACATATTTTACAAATTGTATGCATATTTGTACACATATTTCACCTGTATATCTAGTTTACTATGTACCTATCAGTTTCATTTTCACACAGCTCAATGTTTATGACACTGAACATATCTCCTGAACTATGTGCTGTACAACGATATAATTTTGCAGGTACATCAAGTGGTATATATCTACTGTTACGAAATGTGTTGTGAATAAAGGTAGTAGCAACAAAGTAGTAAATCTGAACATCTTACATATTCGGTAGTTTTTCGTGCATCTCAGTGTTTACGATGTCATATTTCCTGAAATAACTGTTGTACAATGACACAGTGATGTAATTTTTCTGGTACATCCAGTAGTATATGTGAATACCACCTGCAAAATGTGTCACGAGTACAATTAGAAGTAAAGAAGTAATAAATTCAAACATCATGCTTCATGTGGAAGCATGCACAGCAAAAATGTTGTAAGTGATAAACTTTTTCATTTCATCATTTTGTGGAGGTTGTAAGTGAGAAAAAGTTTCATAAGGATTCGGAATTATGAGTAAAGCTTCTTTTAAGTCTCTAAGTGCTCTCATTCCCAAATAGTGGATGAGTAAAGTGTGAGTATTTTTACATCATGGACTACACTGATTTTTCATCCCCACCAGCATCCCTTTGGTGATTCTTTCCAGACAATAAATGATATGTGAACCATGTTTGGTTAAAATTGGTCCAGTGGTTTAGGAGACGATGTGGAATATACATATGTACATCTGTTTTTATAATTTGTATGGATCGTGGTTGAGTGACTTGATAGGCCAGTCAATGTGCAGTAAGATACTCCACAGCGATGCCCCATCTGATTCCTCATAGGGCACAGTCAGATATATTGCTTCTTGGGTTACCAATCCTCACATCCCACTGTGTGGTAGGCATTTAAAGAATGATGATAAGGTAATTTTCAAAATGGAATGTTTCCTGAATGGCCAAAATAGAGTTCACTGCCTTGTCATCCAACATTCGAATAACTGGGCTGCACTGAAAGATGAATATGCAGAGAAGGACTAAAATGATCATGAACTTTTGTGGCTTCAGTTTGAATTTTTCAGTGTGATAATTAGAACTCAATGAATACCCTTTGCACACACAACTTCACTGCTGTATCAAATGGGATCAAATGAATATTAACAAATCAACTCTTACAGAAAAGAAAACTGAAATTGGAAAAACAAACAACTGATATGTTACAAAAGTACATATTATGATTTTTGAGCACTGCAGAAGTTATTTCATCTGAATGCAGTGGTTGAAGTCATTCAGAGATATGAGGACATAATGTGAATACTTCTCATCCTGACTTTCCTTTTTAATCTTCTCCCTCTGTCTCTCTCTCTTCCCCAAGGAACAAACTGTTAGTCTATAAAGCTAAGATTGTGTGTGTACTTTTGTGTGTCTATCGATCCGGAAAGTAAGTACTCTCTCATACCATATTTAACAGACTATAAGATACACTGTTTTCTTCAAAAAATTGCCTCCACAATTTAGATGTGTCTTATGCTTCAAATTAATATAAAAATGCCCAGTATTTGATTTAAAATTCCCACCAGTCTTAAAAATGGTCGTATATTTGATGCTGCAAGAAATGTATCTCTATCTGGCAACACTGGATTCAACTGGTAGCAGCAGTGCATCAATATAACCAATATTAGTTGCAGGGATTCACAAGCTTGCTAACACTGTCTCCCTCCTGCCCCGCCATCACAAACCTAGAACATTGTTTAGGCTATGATGCATCATTGCAGTTTATGGTGCCAGTGAACTTGAATGGAAAGTTATTTGTGTTATCAGTACCAGTACAATATTTTTGTTAGTAGCTAGTTTCGTAATGGAAAAAAAGAAAGGTATTCATATGATGCAGGCTATAAATTGAAAGTAATAGCATATGCAGAAGAACATGGAAACAGAGTAGCCGAGCAGCATTTTGGCCCTCCACCAACAGAAAAAACCATTTATGATTGGCAGGCTAGCAAAGAAGACCTGAAAAAAAATGAGGAAGACTAAGTGTGCAAATAGAGCACTGAATGCAAAATGGCCAAACTAGAGGACGACATATTGAAATGGATTCAAGGACATTGTCAAAATGGCATCGGAATTGATAAAAAATGATTCAAATACATGCTCGTAAGCTAGCACTACAGTGGAACTTAAAAGACTTTAAGGCTGGAGTTGGTTGGTGCTAAAAGTTTATATAGTGCCACAGACTTAGCAAGCAAATCAAAACCATAATTTCTCAGACAACACCACAAGAGTATAAAGAGAAAATATTATATTTCCATCGATTTATTATTCAACATTGAAGAAAACCAGTGTGAAACTAAGCCAAACAGCAAATACGGACAAAACTCCCCTGACATTTGATGTGTCAAGTAACAGAACCGTTTCCATGAAAGATGCTAAAACTGTAACTATATAAACAAATGGACACAAAAAAATACACCATACTGTTGTTCTTTATTGACATTCTGACGATACTAAACTTAATCCAATGATCATTTTCAAGTGCAAAACAATGCCAAAATGTTCTCAAATACTGCCAGGTGTTGCTGTTCACATGCATGACAGGGGCTGGATGGGTTAGGTTGGTATGAAATTATGGGTTAACAGCATGTGGAAGACAAGGACAGGTGCTTTATTGAAGAAAAGTTCTGTTCTTGTGCTAGATCAGTGTAGTAGTCATTTGAAAAATTCTGTGAAAGATAAATTGAGACGGAAATACACAGTTTGTTGTTATTTCGGGAGGACTTATTTCACAATTGCAACCTCTTGATGTATCGATAAATAAACCATTTAAAGTATATAAGAGAAAGGAATGGAAATGGATGATGGGTGAAACCCAAGGTGAATTCACGCCAAAGGGAGCTTTAAAACAACCTACAGTAAAACAAGCATGTCAGTGGATAAAATAGTCATGCTCTAGAGTGAGAGAAGAAATTCTTGTTAAATCTCTCAAAAAGTGTGGCACAAGTAATACTCTCGATGACATTGAAGATAATCTTATATATGAAAAGGACAACAATGATGACAAAGAGGAGGAGGAAGAAGAAGAATGTTCAGATGACAACTTTCAGGGGTTTTAAAGGTCGGATCAATTTTATAAACTAAGAATTTTTTTAGTCCGTCTTTGCAATCTGATAATAAAAATGTTATTTTAAAAAAAATTGCTTATAAATGCAGATGAATCTTATAGTCCATAAAATACAATAACGAAATAGTGTTTGACAAATTCAGAGAACCAATAGATACACTGTGGAATAAATCTAGACCCAATATAATACATTTTGCATGAGAAATATAAAGTTAGATCAGAGCATGGGCAGCAGTAAACAAAGATTTTGGACAGGTCAAACTCTTTGATACTGGCTGTCAGCTTTGACATTTAACATAATGAGGAGGCATGTCATGTCATATATATGTTGAGTATTTGAAAGTTTGAGAAGACAGCCTTTTGAAATACATGTCATTTGATGCGACACACTCTTGTGATAAGTATCATTGTGCTGGAAATTTGTTGGGTTCTTTATTAGTCATCATCCACTTTCTGTCATTGTAGTTTTTGTGATGTTTTGTAATACATCTCGAGGTGAAACTTGCAAGTCATACGTTGTTTGATGAGATATGGGACATGTCCAGCACTATAATTTTCGTATACAGTATGGATGTTAAATACCGTGAGAAAGTTATAAAATGACAAAGGTTGATCCCTCAAGTAGTAGAAATACAGGATGTAATCAATAAGTAGTAGGACTGAATTAATTTAAATTTTTTTGTTGAACTAACTGGTACAAATCCTTAGTATTCCTCGAAGTATCACCCTTGTCCTTTGACACAATGCATATAATGCAGTTCCCATTGCACGTATGCTTTCTGGAACTCGCTTTCCTTGATCTTCTTTAAAGACGCCGTCGCGGCATTTTGGACGTCTTCTACGGAGGTGAATTGGTGTCCCTTGAGGTCCCGCTTGACTGGGGAAATAGCAAAAAGTGCGCTGGTGACAGATCTGAACTGTAGGGAGGGTGAGACATTGTGGCAACCCTGTGCTTGGCGAGGTGTTCCAACACCCGCAGCACGCAGTGGCACGGCATGTTCTACATCTACATCCATACTCCGCAAGCCACCTGACGGTGTGTGGCGGAGGGTACCCTGAGTACCTCTATCGGTTCTCCCTTCTATTCCAGTCTCATATTGTTCGTCATGGTGCAGCTAACAACAGGTGGCGATGTCTGGCTGCACTCGGAGGACGCGTTGTGCAACCTTTCAAACACTTCCACATAAAATTCAGATATTCACAGTTTGTCCAGGGCGCACAAACGCCCGGTGAACCAGACAACAATGGTCAAACAAGCAGATGACCAGGGTTTTGACCCTTGACTTGCTCATTTTGGCTTTCTTCGCACATGGGGAATTGGCGGTGTGCCAGTCAGCGCTCTGGCGTTCATCTTCAGGTCATACTCAAAACACTATGTTTCGTCACTGGTAATCACATTGTGAAGAAAATTTGGGTTTTCTTTAACACAGTTCAGAATTTCCTGGGAAATCTGCACACAATTCAGTTTTTGTTTGTCACTCATGATTTTTTGCACAAACTTGGCACACACCTTTTGCATGGCCATACCCTCAGTAACAATTTTTTGGCTGGTACCATACGAAATCCCCAACTCATCAAACAACAGACAAATTTTATGTATTGGTTGGAGTCTAGAAGCACCTTCACTTTGGCCACGTTTTCATCTATCCTTGAAATTGATGGGTGACCAGCACGCTGGTGCTCTTGAACACTCTCCGGCCCCTCTGGAAACATCCCCAGGCTGTGGCAAATCCATGTCTCCGCAATATCCTTTCTTCCAGGAGTGCTAGCTCTGCAAATTTCGTAGGAGAGCTGCTATTAAGTTTGGAAGATAGGAGACAAGGTACTGGAGGAAGTGAAGCTGTGACGACGGGTCATGAGTCGTGCTTGGGTATCTCAGTTGGTAGAGCACTTGCACACAAAAGGCAAAGGTCCCAAGTTCGAGTCTCTGTCTGGCATGCAGTTTTAACCTTCCAGGAAGTTTCAGTTTCATAATTTCCTGGCATATCCACTTTTTCAATTTTACACACTTTTGCACACATTTGATGATAAAGACAGTAATACAGTGTTTTTTCTCCTTCAAATAAACAATATTTGACTTGTCATAAGACAGTTGGAATTGTCATGATGATGAATGATATGACTTTTTAGTTGTTTTCCAAAATTTCCTGTTGTTTGATCCTCTAAGGTGATGGGTACAGTGAAAGCCAAGAAACGAGTACTCATTTTCTTTGAAGTGCTTTGTGAACATACCAGTTTTGTTGCTTCAGGTTCATCTTGGAACACACAGACCGTTGATTGATGTTGGGCTTCTGGCTGGTATGAATATTTCCAACTTTTATCTCCTATCGCAATATTGTACAGAGATACTGTAAACTGGGGTGAATAAGGACAGTTTATTTTTTTTAAACATATTTCTGAACAATAACTAACTTTGGTACTGAGGGTAATGCTGCTATAGAGTACAACACTGCTCAACTTAGCATACCATATAATGAAAAGCTGCTCTCCTTTTCTTGAACATATACATACAGGATGTCCCACTTATCTTGACAACCCTAAATAACTGTTTTTCCAGATGCAAATTACAAAATGTTTCAAGCAAATGTTCTTTAGTCATCAGGGGGACATCAATCAGCAAGATTGCCTTTGTTGTAGCTTTATTTTTTACAAAAATATGAACAGCAGTATGACTTTTTTAAATGGCACGCTGTATTTTTTATTCGGTAATTCATTTCCTCTCCTAAAGACCTATTCAAAAATGTATCACAGTGTACCATTCACTGAAAAACAATATTATTAATTACATAACACAACATTGACTTTGAGCCCGGGATCACAACCCCATCCACTTGCTGGAGTTGTCAGAAAACAAATGAAAACATAACACAAAATTGACTTTGACTCTCCTGTACCATTGCCCAGGAGTAGAACACTCAAAGGCGCTCAAAGTGGTGACTCTGGACACCGATACACTGGTGCACTCAATGAATGAAAGAATTATTTACTGCTTCTAGTGTCGCCTGCTGAAGAGAATTACAAGCAAGCACAGTAGGTTCCTGCATGTCTTCTGGAGTTGTTGGAATATCGCGACAGACAACGTCTTTAATGCATCTCCAAAGAAAAAAGTCTAGAGGATTTACATCAGGAGACCTAGCAGGCCAAGTAACTGTTCCTCCTCGACCGATCCATCTGGCAGGATACATTCGGTTCAGAACATGCAAGGGATTATGTGCTGGACATGCATCATGTTGATACCACATAAGCATTCTGGTTCTTAGCGGCACTTCATCCAGAAGAGGAGGAAGAATTCATCTGAGGAAGTTGGCACACGCTGTGCCGTTTAGACTACCATTGATGAAATAAGGGCCAATAATTGTAGTACTAAGCATCCCACACCAGACGTTAACTCTCCATTGATGCTGATGTTCCACCTGTCTAAGCCATTGTCGCTTGACCAATAATGGATGTTCCTTGTATTTAACTGTCCTTTGTTTGAGAAGGAACATTCATCGGTAAATAGAACATTGGAGAAGAAGTTCGGGTTGGCGAGGATTTGCTGCTGTGCCCACTGGCAGAACTGTACACTATTCTGGAAATCATTCCCACGCAATTCTTGATGTAGGTGTACATGGTAAGGATGGAACCGGTGATGTGTAAGAATACGATGTACACTGGTTTTAGGAATTCCAACCTCGTGTTCAAGCTGTCGTGTGCTCACATGTGGAGTCATACCAACAGAAGTGAGAACAGTAACTTCGGTAGCTTTGTCTGTACGAGTGCTACGACGATTGCATTGTCATGAGCTGAAAGTTCCCGTTTCCTCAAGTGTCGCACCAAGACGAGAAAACACCCATCAGGAAGGTGGATACTTGTCAGGATATCACTCTCTGTACAGTTCCGTTGCCTGTGTGGCATTTTGCCTACCTTCAACAACAACAATAAAAGAAATGTTATGTCGATGCAGTTTGTAGGAAGGACAGCCTTTATTGTATGCCTACTCTACACAAGAGTATTTAAAAGGACTAAAGTACTGTGCTAAATGTACCTGTACATAAGAAAACAGTATTGCAATTACTGTTCTGCTAATTTACATTCCCCACAGATGAGCAGCGTTTCTACCTTCTCTTCGTTGGTGTACATTCTACTCACCCATCTCTCAACTGACGATGGATGACAGAATGACGGGTGTGCATTCTACTTATGTTTACATTTCTCCTCTGTCAATGTCAGCATGTGGATGTGTTCCATTACCCCAAGTATCTGCACTAACTGCTGGGAGCGTCAGTGTCAATGTTGTGTTATATAATTAATAACATTGCCTGGTACCGACCACCACAGGTTTTGAATCCGCGCAAGACTGCATGGACCTTGATTACCACTAGAGGTGTTTACAGCCATCGCGCTCTAAGCTGTGGCTGCACACATTCCTGGCTTGCGTATAATGTGAGGGTGCCACGGCGGAGCATGTGGTCCCAGCAGCCAATAGCGATGTACCGTATCCTGTATACAAGCGCCTGCCTCTCGCTCAGCTAGGCAGTCTGAAATTCGTGGAGTCTATTGACATCTCGGCAACAGACAGCATGTGTGTTACGAGTGGATGCTGTGGATTCGTTTCGTTGTTGCTTGTCATCCTGTTGTTTCTTGCATGATTTTGTCATAAGGTCTCGCTCGGTCGTCCGTTGTTGTTTGTGTCCGTCCTTTCCCATTTGTTTGTTTGTTCATGGGCCACTCTCCGTTTAGTCCTGCCACGCTTTGTTCTCGGTCACACGACCGTTCTGGCTGCGGTTACAACATTTTGGCAATGAGGTAAACGGTGGTAGTTGTTAGCATGGAGACGAAGACGAAGTTCGTCTGTCTTCTGGAGCACCAACAGCAGCTCATGCAGCAGCAGCAGCTCCAGTTAGACATCTTACAACAGTCGCTGCAGTTGCTCACGGACAAAGTCGATGCCCGGGACGCATTACCACAACAGCTTCCAAATCCTCAGGTGTCCGAAGCTTTCCCACGTCTGCCGTCATTCCCACCATTTAATGATGCTAAAGAAGACTGGGAAACATACTTACATTGGCTGAAACAACATTTCACGGCTTTTCAAGTCACAGATGACTTCTTGCAGCGGTCGTTGTTTTTGTCTTGGGCCTTCCCAGACACATTCTTTCTTCTCCGCAAGTTGGCACCGTTGTATGATCCTGTGGCGCTCTCTTTCCAGGAGATATGCCTTTTGCTGACAAACTATTATTCCCAATGCTACCATGTGGTCACCTCTCGGCTGGAGTTCCACCAGTACCATAAACAGCCTTGTCAATCGTATCATTCCTGGGTCACGGACTTGCAGGGTCTCAGCCATTGATGCAATTTTACGTGCACCAATCAGCAGTGTAAGGCTTCATATGTTGACTCCCTGATCCGGGTTGTGGTGGTTCAGCTGGCTCCCGATCCGGAGGTCTGCACTGTGGAGCTGAAACTCGATAACCCCTCCTTGGAAGAGATTCTCCGTATTGCCCACTCCTTTGAAATTGCTCAAGCGGCTAATGAGCATCTTATGGCGCGGCCGCAGGTGGCGGCGAACGAAGCGTCTCGGCGGGTTTCACCCTCGCGACGTTGACGTGGCCCATCTGACAGAGGCCAGCACTGTCAAGACTCCTCATTGTCCGATGTCTCTACGGTATCGGCGCCTCCAGTCGCCCCTCATCGCCGGGCATGCAGCCCCCTTCCATCTTGCCCACAGTACTTCACTGCACATTCTAGAGCTGATTGTCCCCACCGCTGGAAAACATACATGCTGTGTAACAAGGAGGGCCACATCCGATCAGTTTCTTGTAGTCGCTTGACTCTCTCCAGTCCTGCCCCTCCCGGGCCTCAAGGTACTGTCCATGCTCTGCAATCAGTTGTCCCACAGGATAACCTGTCAGTGCGGAAGCTTTTCCTCACGCTCCATCTTTTCACTGAGGATGTCAGTTTTCATGTTGACACTGGGGCCACCGTCTCCCTGATTAATATGTTGACATATACCTGACTGGGCTCTCCTGAGTTGTCACCTCCCTCTCGCCGTTTGATTGCCTACGGAGACGGTTCCATTCCCCTCCGTGGGCAGTTCGTCGTCCAGGCGATGTACAAGCATGTTCCCCGGTTCCTTACCCTGTTTGTCGTCAACCATCCGTCGGCTTTGACTATTTTTGTCCTGGACGTGTTTCAGCTGTTTGGCTTTTCAATTTCCGACGAAGCTCAGGTCTTTTCCACAGCTGTTCCTTTTCAGGAGTTGGACAATCTGTGCTCTGCTTTTGTGTCATTGTTTGCAACAGATCTTGGATGTGCTTCTGATTTGCAGGCGCACATCACCCATCGGCTGTCATGGACACCACGGATGTCCCTTCATCCCCACCAATGGCGGCTGATGAGCCCGAGTCTTCTCCCATCTGTTGCCCACCTCGGCACTGTCCAGGGCGTTTCTGCCCCTGCGCGCAAGTTTCGAGGTCTCTACAGCCGGCATGCCATAAGCCATGGCTGCGCACGTCCCTGGCTCGCAAATAACATGATGGCACCATGGTGGAGCACGTGGTCCCAGCAGCTAATAGCGATGTACCATATCCTGTGTATAAGTGCCTGCCTCTCGCTCAGCTAGGCAGTGTGAAATTCGTGGAGTCTATCGACATCTTGGCAACAGAGAGTGTGTGTATAGTACTTTGTTTTCGTTATGAGTGGACATTTGCATTCGTTTGGTTGTCGCTTGTCACTCTGTTGCTTCTTGCGTGTTGTCGTTGTAAGGTCTTGCTCAGTCATCCATTGTTTGTGTCCGCTGTCCGTCCTTTCCCGTTTGTTTGTTTGTTCACGGGTCACTCACCGTTTGGTTCCACCGCGCTTTTTGTGTCAGTGAATGGTACATTGTGATACATTTTTGAATAGGTCTTTAGGACAGGAAATGAATTACTGAATAAAAAGTACAGGGTGCCATTTAAAAAAGTCATACCTCTGTTCATATCTTTGTAAAAAACAAAGCTACAATGAAGGCAATCATGCTGATTGATGTCCCCCTGGTGGCTAAAGAAAATTTGCTTGAAATATTTTGTAATTTGCATCTGGACAATAAGTTATTTAGAGTGGTCAAGATAAATGGGACACCCAGTATATTTGTTTATTTGTGTCCCTCCATGGTTAGGGTGAAAAGGAATCGACATTTATTTATCAGTGTGTTCCCTATCCAAACATATGATGGGGGTCTGTAGGGATGTTCATCTTTTTTAAAAAAGACTTGATGGCATTTATTATAGAAGTACAGTAACAAAAGAAACTTTCGTTTATCTCAGAATGGGATGCTTATTAAACACTGTTTACATTTTTCACATTAGAGAATTTAAATAAAGTTTATTTTAAACCCATAACTATAATTTTAAAAATACAATTGAGAACTTTTTTTCTTTTTTTTTTTCAAGTCTTGCTTTCTGTAATAATGTCCAAAATGAGTTTTTCACAGTATATTTTTATTTGAGATAGCTGCCTTTCTTATTCAAAAGCAGTTTTTTCCCACCTCAAAACCCAATTACTTCCATGGTTAGAAGATACCGAATTCCCTCCATTATTCCAAACCTTGCATTAAAACATGCTTTCTCAAGCTAAAATTTTTGTAGGGTTAAGTCTTTTGATTTTAATAATGCCATTTTCAGTGTTCATATTGGTAACATATCCTGAAGTAAAAATAAAGCCTCATAACATTTGCTTGCTATCCATTTGCATTATTCTTGGGTCATTGTCAGTGATGACAGAGATGTTTTATATATTCTTAGCCTCTGTTTCAAAGTTTACTTTTAAATAAAAAGACAGAAGAATACTCTAAACCTGTAATGGAAGTTGGAAGGAAGAAAAGTAAAAGAAGAGGTTATTTTACAAAAAGAAAAATGAAAACACAAGAAGATACATAATGAATGTGCAGGGCCGTTGTGTGCTAGACGTGGTCACATTTCAAATGATTATATATCCAGGGACTGTTATGCTGCTGACTTAACCTACGATGAAATGGATGATAAGCACTTAACAACACTTTTGAACAATATTTCATTCAGAAGTTGAAACAGACTAGCATTGCACTTGCAGAATTAGAAATTAATTGTATTTTATTTGACTATTTTCCAGACTTTTGGAAGCTCCTGTATAAAAATGCAGTGCAACTTCATGGTTCAGATTTCTGTTATACATACATATTTTAGGGAATCAACTGTAGTACAGACCCTCTAAAAAGGAGGGAAAGCCTACAGAGCCATGGACTCAGCTCAAAAAATGAAATCAATGAGTCATGTAAATAAAGGAAAGAGTTGAGATATGTCAATGTCAGTGAAGTTCACTGAAATACCTGATGATGCCAGGGAATTCTATGAAATTATTTTGAAGTGGACTAGTGCTGTAGTGCAAATAGGTAATGTGATGGAAAATGTAGACATTGGGGAAAAAGAGTAAGCCACTGGAATATACACACATTCAGTGGATTGACTTAAGATATTTTAACGCTTGTCTTAACCCATTAGCGCTATGGTGCGTTGCCATATGGCAACGTTTGTAACTCTTTTTTAAAAATCGTTTATTCTACGACATCAACGAAGCGAGAGTGCTGGCAGCACTGGATTCTGTTCCGCAAGACTCTAAAGATCACTACAATGCAACAGTTTTAACAATACATTTAAATTCTGCGGCGTAAGCAGTGTTGGAAGTCATTGTTTGCTGAATGACGAAGAAAAATGGAGTATAAGTTCAAGTAAGTATGCTTTACACAGTAACTTACGACATGTAATTTGGTTTTTTAGTATGGTTGTGCTTTAATTACTCAAATATATATTCTTTGGAGGTTACTGCTTGCTGTGAAATAAATTACGTTCTTTTATGCCTTTTGAACATCGGTGTTGCCATATGACGCTTGTACTCAGTAAAAGGACGAATTTTCTCTTTTTTGTTTTAAAAGAGGTTTCTCGCTTGCTGAGGTGCTGGAGATTCTTTATAATGACGATGTTGAAGGTGATGTGTTTGTTGAGCCCCCAGATCCAAATGTAGACAGATAAAGATTCGGGAAATGAACATGTTGGCGGGTAAGTATGCCTATCATTGGTTTGTAATTGTTTGTATACTGATGCCAACTTTATTATGATTTGCTATTTAATTTCTTATTTTTACAGACTGTTAGACAACCTCTCCTCTCGTCAACTATGAGCTAATGCTGAAATAAGGATGCCCAATAACGAAAGGATCAGTTTTGATTATGAGCACTGTAATCCGCCGGCACCATCAATGCGTACTGCACAAGATCCAATTGTGTCCGAAACAGCTACGCAACGTCCAAATATACTAGAGCCATCTGTATCTGAGGTAAGATCTACCTTATTGCCAAACTATTACCTTGTTACCAAACTATTTCACAGCTTGATTTCAAGAGAGAAGTAGCAACAGTGTACTTGCAAAGACACCAAGCTTTACCAAAAGGAGCCGGGAGACCATCTGCATCAAGGGCACGTTCCGACAGACGTATATCAGATTCAATTAGGTTTGATAAGACTGACCACCTCATCCAGCACACAGAAGGAAAGAAGAAGAAAAGGTGTGCACACGAGGACTGTAAATCTATTGTGAGAACAATGTGTTCAAAGTGTAATGTGGGATTGCGTATTGACTGTTTTATTCCATTTCATGTAAAATAATGCTGAGTTCAATGTTTGATTATTAATTGTACTGTGTTATAAAATATCAGTTGTATGATGAAGCTTGAATAATAAATTTGCACAAAACTTGTATATGTAATATGAAATTTCAGTAACCTACTTATTTTAGTTGACGTTGTAATCCATATAAATTTAGCTAGTGAACGCGCCTAGCGTTGCCATATGGCAACATCAAATATCTCGCTAATGGCGGTAATGATTTTCATCGAAACAACTCTGTTGTGTAATTTATACCTTTTACAGACATAATAACGCAATTTTTTTTAAAAAATCACAACAAAATTAATTCCGGCACTAATAGGTTAATGTATTAACTGCATTCCACATCAGAAATACTTTATGAAATTGTGTGTAATGTACTTGTTTATTGTGTTTCCTTGGTAAATGGATGATAAGAAAGATAGTTGCACATAAGTATATTATGAAGAAAGCAAGTTTTGAAATAAATAGGTATTTTCAATGTCTGTTTTAAAGACATGCATGCGTACAGGAAACACAACAGACTATTTAGGGACTTGTAGATGGATGAAAATTTTGCAAGCTTCACAGATAATCTATTAATTTCTAAATAGCTGTTGATGCATCCATAAATCAAATCACTCTTGTGACCCATCCTAGAATATTGCTCAAGTGTGTGGGACTCGCACCAAATAAGATTAATAGGAGATATTGAACACATACTGAGAAGGGCAGCACAAATGGTCACAGGTTTGTTTTAATCAATGGGAGAGTGTCAAACAGATACTGAAGGAGCAGAACTGGAAGACTCTTGAAGATAGATGTAAACTATCCCAAGAAAGTCTATTAACAGTTTCAAGCTGCACTCTATAATTCACAAGTCACATACAGTCACTGAGTGCATCCACTTTCCGAATGGAAGGTAACCTGATAGTTTCTACTATGATAAAAATAAAAACGTGATTTTGGTATCAAAGTACCTTGTGACAAGAGACTGGCCATCTTAACTGCGTAATAAATCTTTTTGTTTTGATTTATGGATGCATCAACTGCTATTTAGAAATTATTGGATTACCTGTGAAGCTCGCAAAATTTTCATCCATTTACAAGTCCCTAAACAGTCTGTTGTGTTTCCTGAAAAACTATAGTTTTGCAGAAACCAAGTTTTGAAAAAGTCATCCTCAATTATAAAAAGTTGGGATAACATAAAAATAAGAAACTGATTAATCAAATAAATCACTCACTATGGAAATAGCTTTGGCTAGAAGGTGTAATGTCCCCTTCACACAGATGATGTCTTCAAAACAGCAAGGGCATCAGCTTTTAAGAAATGACACTCATCTGGCCTGTCCAAAGAAACAAATACATCTGAATACTCAATCAACTGGTGAAGAAAAGTTCCACAGTATTGGTCATTTTCCTTATCAACTTGAAGAACCTTTTCAATGAACACCTTTGTATGCTTATAAGAATACTTGACCTTAACCCAGTCTCCTTCCTTTAAATTGTTTACTTCTTCATTTGAAGTCTCCACCATTTTGTCCATGTTCTAGGTCATCTGAAACAGGTTCTTGATCATTAGATTATGGTTCTGGATCATCTACATTGCTATTTTGAAAGTCTGCTAGAGCAACTCTGGCTCCAATGCCTTCCATTGGTGCTGTCAGCTCATGCTGAAGTAACTCTGGGTATACCTCAGAGAAGTGTGTTGGAACCCTTGTTGTATATCTTGCAGACAACATTAAAAGCAACATCAGGCTTTTTCCAGATGATGCAGTCATCTATAATGAGGTATTATCTGAAAGAAGCTGCATAAATATTCAGTCAGATCTTGAGAAGGTTTCAAAGTGGTGCAACTTGCTTTAAATGTTAAGAAATGAAAAATTGTGCTAGGGATATGACATGGAATGATAACATAGGCTCAGTCATGGGTAAAGCAGCTGGTAGACTTTGGTTTATTGGTAAAATACTGGAGAAGTCCAATCAGTCAACAAAGGAGATAGCTTACAAATCACTCGTGTGACCCATCCTAGAATATTGCTCAAGTGTGTGGGACTCACACCAAATAAGATTAAAAGGAGATATTGAACACATACAGAGAAGGGCAGCACAAATGGTCACAGGTTTGTTTTAATCAATGGGAGAGTAACACACAGATACTGAAGGAGCAGAACTGGAAGACTCTTGAAGATAGATGTAAACTAACCCAAGAAAGTCTATTAACAGTTTCAAGCTGCACTCTATAATTCATGTCACATACAGTCGCTGAGTGCATCCACTTTCCGAATGGAAGGTAACCTGATAGTTTCTAACATGATAAAAATAAAAACATGATTTTGGTATCAAAATACCTCGTGACAAGAGACTGGCCATCTTAACTGCACAAGTCTCAACTCCTTAGGGAAAACAAAAGTGAGAGATTTCTTTTAATTTCATTTCACAGTTTTTGCACCTATTAACCCTCATGTCCTTTCACTACAGTTTATAGTACTGCACTTCTTTGGCAGAATTTTTTGAGCATTTCCTCACACCAACTGACAAGTCTGTTCTTAGCACTGGTCACATTTTGCGGAAGCCATCAGGAACAGATTTTTTTACAGCTGGAACTGAGCGATCTTTTATTTTTTACCTTACTTAAATGTAGTTTGGATGGTAAGTAAGGTAGAGCTTGTTTTGTGTGATTATTTCTTAAATTTATTTTAAGAGAGCTACGATTTTTTTCCTCTGTTTTTGACACTTCCTGTAAGGTACAATTAATTTTACTTAGTCCTGAGACCTGGAGACAATCGTCATGATTTTTTTGGAAACAGATATTCTGTACCTGTTAAACAGAAGATCCACAAAAGTTTTTCTTTTTTTCTTTTAAATTCATGATTTTCTGAAGTGTTCATTACAATGGACACTTGGTCTTGGAGACGTATAAGTAAATATTAGAAAGGAAGTTGAAAATGTAAAAAAAAAGTACTTTATTGGTAGTTTATTGAACAAAATACAGTCTTATTAGGCAGATATTACTTGAATCATTCACTGATTATTAATTTAAAATAATGAATATAAATTTAAAAAGGAAAATAAATGACAAATTTTGACAGTTTTATTTCTGATGATACTCAGAGAAACAGTTTTTCTGTGATGATAGACAGAGGAAAACTGAACAACCTTTGCACTTTATTTTGGTTTTCTTCGTGCAGCCACTGTTCTTACACCTCGTGCTATTTTTCAACCCAGTCATTTCTGGCAAATGGGTTACAGAAGGTGAAGGTGATTGTGGCGGCAATACTCTTCGCCTTTTAGGAGTTGACTCCTCATCATCTTCATCAGAATGTTGTTCCTCTTGGCCCCTTAAGAAATGCTCAGCAATTCTAATTTTGAAATCAAGGTACTGCAGGATATTCTTCTTTGGCTCGTCATTCTTAAGCAATTCTAATTTTGAAATCAAGGTACTGCAGTATATTCTTCTTTGGCTCGTCGTTCTTAATTCGGTCACTTCTGTACTGAATCCAGCTATTTGCAATTCCTAGATCTATGAAATGAAAAATAGTTTTTACAGTCCACTTTCTCATTCTGGTGCAGATCCTGTAAAAACTCATCATTCTGTCAATCAGGTCTATGCCACCCGTATTTTTATTGTAGCAGCTGATTACTGCTGGATGGGGAACCTGAATGTATCTCCGATCTTTTTTCGACCACCTTTTACATTGATCCATAGGGTTCTTCCCAACCTTCGTCGATGCAGTTATGACTGGCTTTTGGACATACCATTTTACAATAGAAATGTGTTTGTCTTTTATCACTGTCTGGTCAACAGACCCACGTCCTTGATTTGCAAGAATCTTGTCTGCAGTCAGATGGACTGCTCTGGGTATTCTTGACTTCATGACGGTTCCAGTGGCAGGCAAGTTTTTTTCAGCCAATGATTCCAGTAAAGGAACAGAGGTAAAATACCTATCAAAGAACACGTGTGTTCCTCCTGGAAGACTCTAGCAAAGCCTGAGGACTGCCGAGGCTCCTATTCTTTGTTTTAATTGCTGACCAATAGCTTCTGGGAATGTTCCTTTGCGATGATAAATCTCAAAGTCAAGGACTAGTCCTGAAGGAGCAGCCAACACAAAATTTTTAAGCCCTTCAGGATTTGGCTTTCCCCTGACAAATTTTTTTATTGCACATGCTCCAGTAAACGGGATCATTTGTTCATCCACTGCCACTTCAGGAATTCGAGGTAAACTGAGGCATGCTCTCTTTACACATTCTAAAAGTGGCCTTATTTCCCACAACTTATCTTTCCTTCTAGTTTCCTCTGTTACAGCATTATCGCCTGTCACCTTCAAATTACTTCCAATGGTGAAGTATCGGTCTCGAGTCATGATTTCAGTAATGCTAATAACTCTTGTTGTTTTACCCCAGTACATTCTAACTCTAGGGTATCTCAAACAAGGCATTAGTATTGTTGCTCCAATAAATACCTGCAATTCCTTGGCAGACAGCTTTAAAGACCTTCCAGTCTGCTGTAAATATCTCATATTGTTAAGTTCAGACATATCCTAAAAAAAAAAAACCAAGTCAAAGTATTGCTGAAAGTAGTCCATGATCTGCTTCTCATTATGTTCTGCAACTTCCGTGGGTGAGAAGGTGGCCTGGAGTCCCTCAAACCTGAAATTTGGAAACAAAGCATGAAGGAAAGATCGAAAATATCAGGAATAATAGAAAATTATTTACAAGAAGGTATCACACTTACCTTTCGCATTTCTCCCAAAACATCCTGCAATTCTGTGAAGAACTCTCGTCATCATCAGAATTATCAGTACTGCTGCTACTATGTTCACTTGGGGAAGGAACATTGCGTTGCAGCGCAGCATCATCTGCCAGATCAAAATCACCATCCTCCTCCTCACTAATCTCAAGATCTGACGTCTCCATTCAAAAGAAGTTCTAAAATTTCTTCTGAACTTAGCTTTGATCTGTATCCTTTAAGAAAATGATTGTTTTAACATAGTGCCTACTTTCCTTACAGAAAATAATTATAGTGGTGTATCAGATAATGTCACTGAGCAACAGTCACAACACGAAATGTATTGGAAATTAGCGAAGGTAATCACCACTAATGCCTACGAAATAGTGCTCAGAAATGTGACTTCAAGTCCCAGCGTCCACTGCAGTGGACATTACTGTTTTGCAACGATAATTTATGGAAATACACAGTACTACCAAACCTTATTTCACAGAAAGGTTGTATAAGCACCACTTATAGATACTGTCTACAATAGGTCCTTTTTTTCATAAAATAAATTTCAAAAAATACACAATAATGATGGAGAACTCACCTGCCATTGTAAAAAATCATAAACAAAGCTGCTACTTGGTGCCAAGTAATCGTAATGACTGTTTCTCCCACCAGATGGCTACAGCATACAGTCCATTCAAATGTGCCACAGGTATTACAACAGAAAATGCAGAATCTTTGACAGCAGGACAGGAAACTCCATGTCCATTATAATGGACATCAGGTCTCAGGAGGATATGAAAGTCTTTGCTTTGTTTGGTTTCTTTTCCTTTTGTTTTCTGAATTGGAAACATTGTGCAATAATCTCACTTGTACAGCATCTAACTGTTTTACTTTTGGGTGCAAAGACACTTGGGATTGTCGAACCTGCAAACATGGTACACACAGTGGTTCTGTGCGGAAAACACAATTTGTCTAAATTCCAACTGCCCTCATTTGTATCTCACTTGTATAGCATCTAACTGTTATATTTTTGGGCGGAAAGACACTTGTGATTGTCGAACCTGCAAACGTGGTACGCCAAGTTGTCTGTGCGGAAAAAACAATTTGTAAAAATTCCAACTGCCCTCATCTTATGCCTTTTAAATCTGAATGGTAAGTTAGCTGAAAGTTGAATTTGTGGTATGAAAACCAGTTTGCCTCTTTATTTTCCTATAAAATTTCCATATCTATGATGCAGTTTAGAAGCTGTTTTGCAAGAGCGTACTGGGAACACTGAGCAAATTTATAAAGTACTGCCTTAGCAGTCACAGATCAACAGCTGCAGTAGAGTCAGAATAACATACAAGTAAAGGATTGTGAGATGAGACTAGTTGTGCTCAGTGGAAAACTGCACTGCACAGCTGTAATGACCATAGGGACAGGTTGATGTCATCACACCACAGAGAATCTCTCCTTCTGAGCGATGTGACTAGGTGTGAGAAGTTCCTCACGGAAACCTATAGTCCACACTTGCGGCTATCAGCACTTAAAATTCCCTCCCTGGGGCTTAGCACCACATCGGCAGCCACCATCCATCTCCTGCCAGAGAGCAGCAAGTCGAGTCCCATGCACAGTCAGCAGTGTTTTCCATTGGGCCCTCTGCCCCATTACCACCACCACTCAACCTTCTGAGCGCAGCTACACTTTCCAGAGTGGTAGTCTCCTCTGGGCATTCTTCACGATAATAATTTTTTTGTTGGTTTAGGTTTGTGCAACATTGGCTGTAAGGCTTTTGAGCCATTTCTTTATTTTTAATTGTATCTTGAATCTGGGTGATGGGGTTATTTTAATCATTTTCAATAACACAGCTCTTCTCCCCATGCAACCTCTGTGTGTGTGTGTGTTTTCTGTAAAGCTACTCCTCCTGCTCCATGCAAATCTCCCTCGAAAGCATTCATAGTAGAGGTTGCATGACCTGAATGGTTCTTTATAAATTTACTTCTTCTTGTGGTCTCTGAAAAGCCAGTATTCACAGATAATTTCCAAAATGTGGATGTTATCTGTGCAATCCAAGTTGACACTTGGCGTGATGGCTAATGGCAGTGACCATAAAGGCATTTACAATTACAGTCCACATCGCCCACCAACTCGAGTGTAAATTTGGTGTGTGAAGACCACACATTGTGTCAATGCAATACCTGATATGTACAATAAGTAGTTACAAGTGATAACACTAAAATAAATTATTATGTGGCAACTGCGGGGTCTGCCCTTAGAGCCACAGATGCTACTTTAATACAGACTATACAATTTTTAAAACACATGCTCAATTTAATATCTAATTGCACTTCAATCTACAAGTTATTACGGGCATTTCCTTTCTTGGTTTGCTGCCAGGAATCACCTACATAAATTTAACCACTGATTTTGTCATCACAACCCTCTTTATGCAGCTTTACTGTATGATTAAATGATGATGGCGTCCTCTTGGGTAAAATATTCCGGAGGTAAAATAGTCCCCCATTCGGATCTCCAGGCGGGGACTACTCAGGAGGACGTCGTTATCAGGAGAAAGAAAACTGGCATTCTACGGATCAGAGCGTGGAATGTCAGATCCCTTAATCGGGCAGGTAGGTTAGAAAATTTAAAAAGGGAAATGGATAGGTTAAAGTTGGATATAGTGGGAATTAGTGAAGTTCGGTGGCAGGAAAAACAAGACTTTTGGTCTGGTGATTACAGGGTTATAAATACAAAGTCAAATAGGGGTAATGCAGGAGTAGGTTTAATAATGAATAAAACAATAGGAATACGGGTAAGCTACTACAAACAGCACAGCGAATGCATTGTTGTGGCCAAGATAGACACGGATCCCACGCCTACGACAGTAGTACAAGTCTATATGCCAACTAGCTCTGCAGATGACGAAGAAATGTATGATGAAATAAAAGAAATTATTCAGATAGTGAAGGGAGACGAAAATTTAATAGTCATGGGTGGCTGGAATTCGGTAGTAGGAAAGGGGAGAGAAGGAAACATAGTAGGTGAATATGGATTGGGGTAAGAAATGAAAGAGGAAGCCGCCTGGTAGAATTTTGCACAGAGCATAACTTAATCATAGCTAACACTTGGTTCAAGAATCATAAAAGAAGGTTGTATACATGTAAGAACCCTGGAGATACTAAAAGGTATCAGATAGATTGTATAATGGTAAGACAGAGATTTAGGAACCAGGTTTTAAATTGTAAGACATTTCCAGGGGCAGATGTGGACTCTGACCACAATCTATTGGTTATGAACTGTAGATTAAAACTGAAGAAACTGCAAAAAGGTGGGAATTTAAGGAGATGGGACCTGGATAAACTGACTAAACCAGAAGTTGTACAGAGTTTCAGGGAGAACATAAGGGAACAGTTGACAAGAATGGGGGAAAGAAATACAGTAGAAGAAGAATGGGTAGCTTTGAGGGATGAAGTAGTGAAGGTAGCAGAGGATCAAGTAGGTAAAAAGATGAGGGCTAACAGAAATCCTTGGGTGACAGAAGAAATATTGAATTTAATTGATGAAAGGAGAAAATATAAAAATGCAGTAAATGAAGCAGGCAAAAAGGAATACAAACGTCTCAAAAATGAGATCGACAGGAAGTGCAAAATGGCTAAGCAGGGATGGCTAGAGGACAAATGTAAGGATGTAGAGGCTTGTCTCACTAGGGGTAAGATAGATACTGCCTACAGGAAAATTAAAGAGACCTTTGGAGAAAAGAGAACGACTTGTATGAATATCAAGAGCTCAGATGGAAATCCAGTTCTAAGCAAAGAAGGGAAAGCAGAAAGGTGGAAAGAGTATATAGAGGGTCTATACAAGGGCGATGTACTTGAGGACAATATTATGGAAATGGAAGAGGATGTAGATGAAGATGAAATGGGAAATATGATACTGCGTGAAGAGTTTGACAGAGCACTGAAAGACCTGAGTCGAAACAAGGCCCCGGGAGTAGACAACATTCCATTAGAACTACTGACGGCCTTGGGAGAGCCAGTCCTGACAAAACTCTACCATCTGGTGAGCAAAATGTATGAGACAGGCGAACCACCCTCTGACTTCAAGAAGAATATAATAATTCCAATCCCAAAGAAAGCAGTCGTCGTCAGATGTGAAAATTACCGAGCTATCAGTTTAATTAGTCATGGGTGCAAAATACTAATGCAAATTCTTTACAGACGAATGGAAAAACTGGTAGAAGCCGACCTTGGGGAAGATCAGTTTGGATTCCGTAGAAATATGGGGACACGTGAGGCAATATGGACCCTACGACTTATTTTAGAAGCTAGATTAAGAAAAGGCAAACCTACATTTCTAGCATTTGTAGACTTAGAGAAAGCTTTTGACAATGTTGACTGGAATATTCTCTTTCAAATTCTGAAGGTGGCAGGAGTAAAATACAGGGAGCGAAATGCTATTTACAATTTGTACAGAAACCAGATGGCAGTTATAAGAGTCAAGGGGCATGAAAGGGAAGCAGGGGTTGGGAAGGGAGTGAGACAGGGTTGTAGCCTGTCCCCGATGTTATTCAATCTGTATATTGAGCAAGCAGTAAAGGAAACAAAAGAAAAATTCGGAGTAGGTATTAAAATTCATGGAGAAGAAATAAAAACTTTGAGCTTCGCCGATGACATTGTAATTCTGTCAGAGACAGCAAAGGACTTGGAAGAGCTGTTGAACGGAATGGACAGTGTCTTGAAAGGAGGATATAAGATGAACATCAACAAAAGCAAAATGAGGATAATGGAATGTAGTCAAATTAAATCGGGTGATGCTGAGGGAATTAGATTAGGAAATGAGGCACTTAAAGTAGTAAAGGAGTTTTGCTATTTAGGGAGTAAAATAACTGATGATGGTCGAAGTAGAGAGGATATAAAATGTAGACTGGCAATGGCAAGGAAAGCGTTTCTGAAGAAGAAAAATTTGTTAACATCAAGTATAGATTTAAGTGTCAGGAAGTCGTTTCTGAAAGTATATGTATGGAGTGTAGCCATGTATGGAAGTGAAACATGGACGATAAATAGTTCGGACAGAAGAATGCTGAAGATTAGATGGGTAGATCACATAACTAATGAGGAGGTATTGAATAGAATTGGGGAGAAGAGGAGTTTGTGGCACAACTTGACTAGAAGAAGGGACCGGTTGGTAGGACATGTTCTGAGGCATCAAGGGATCACAAATTTAGCATTGGAGGGCAGCGTGGAGGGTAAAAATCGTAGAGGGAGACCAAGAGATGAATACACTAAGCAGATTCAGAAGGCTGTAGGTTGCAGTAGGTACTGGGAGATGAAGAAGCTTGCACAGGATAGAGTAGCATGGAGAGCTGCATCAAACCAGTGTTAGGACTGAAGACCACAACAACAACACCCTCTTTATCTAGGTACACTCGCAACTGTAAAAATTCTATGGCTAGTACCTCTAGATTGTGTAAACAGTGTATAATTTTCAACATTTTTATAAGACATGTTTATTACCAAAGAGAAATTTCAGGTACACTGCATTACAATACAAACACTGCAATGGTGATATAAACTATTAAAGTCATAAAAAATATAGCAAAGTTCTTAACAATAATTACAGGCTCTAGAAGTAGCCTAAGCATGATGTATCACTTTAAGAAAATAGCTTTGTCATTGACAAATTGAGGCACCAAGGAGTAGTAGGTGCAGTTTGCAAGTGAGCAGCTAGCTGCAATTGACAAGGCTCTGCACGTACCTACATAACAGAAAACACAATGAGCATGCGACACTCAAGAAAAGAGTACTATTGTCTGGTAACTGGCCCCAAACCAACTGACTTACTGAAATGTCAAGCACATAGTTATTTTAATCAATGTACACTTATGATCACCTGTAATAACACCCCATACACCACAAATACTGTCCTTAAGCCATTCAGTCAGACAACTATTTTGTTGTCCTCTACATTATTTTGTACTCTCACTTCCACGCTTTACAATACTCAAGTAGTTGTTATAGCAAAATGTGCATAAGGGGTCTGTCTCCCAATCTCGGTAAGGTCGTTGGCTTGAAAATCGGTTTCTTTCACAGGAAACAGAAATGGTAATTTCACAATCTGCAATTTCGCATATTTTATTTAAATCTGATATTGCCTCCGATAACGTATATGACGTTAAAACAAACGGTACTGCATCATATTTCAGAAAAAATGGTATGGACTGGCCCCATGTGTCGTGAGAACTCTGTTCATCAATACCACTATTGTAAGCCATGATTATAGACGGAGTTTCATAAGTAACTGACTTAACGAAGTCATGATACATGCCACTGTAAAGTTTAATGTTGATCCCCTTTCCCTTTTTTTCACATCCCGAGCACAATGTGAAACTTGTACCCTCAATAACATCTGGTCCAATGAACACAACAGATAAATATTTTACATGTGGTAACCAGTGCAACACACTTTCCCAAGAGAAGAAAAAGGAACACTCAAGGTAACTAGCACCAACAACATGCACAATAAGGGAGGCTCTCATAATTCTCTCTCTCTCGAGGGCATACAACAGCGTTAAAGGACATGAGAAAAGCTCTGACACATACGCAAACACCAACTGTGGAGGCAGAGTAACCAGTTTATCAAACGTAATATGGCACTGTATAAAATCTATTGTGTTCTTGGGCAAAAGAGTATACTCTTCCTGACTTGTCACCATTAGAGTGCTAAAATCCAAATCATTTTTCACTTTTGTGTCAATTTCCAAACAAAGTTTCAAATCACTGCACACTCCCGAGTGATTCGTTGAATCTTTTAACTGATGGTCAACTGAACAGTAACTTGCTGACAGACAATCGCCACAATCAATCAAATCGCCGTTATTGAACATTTTGCAGACCCTACAAACTCTTGGGAAGAAAAACATCTCACGCTCGTATTTACATAGTTTTCTCGCTACAAAGACTTCAGCAGCAGCCATATATTTCGTGCGAAGAGTACACCATTCTCTCACCGTCATGTGCGGATTGGGAGATTCAAATAACGCCGACACGCCGCTATTGTGGCATATTCTCACAATACTTTTGCACAGATCTTTATGCTTTGGCCAATGTTTCTTTTGGTGTTTCACAGAACAATATGAAATCAATCGACATTTGCTGCATCGCTTCACATCAACATCGGGTTGATGCAACTTACAGACATGACAACAGTTAGAATAAAAACTGCCTTCCATCAACAAGTCGCGACACATCACCGTTTGTCAACAACTCTGTTATCAAAACAAAAACAATTAATTGAAAGATCAAAGATAATTTTAGTTCACATGATTTTTCAAAGTTCTTCCTGCAAGTTAGGTTACAGACAAATTATAGCAGGTGTCTTCTTTGTTTTAGTAGACACTAGCCTCATTGCACGTGTGCCAAATAGCTTGTTTAATGTTTTGCATTAACAGTCCTGAAAAATTCTAATGCATCCAATAGTCAGTAAGCCCCAATCAGCAACAAGGATTAAGACTTGTAAACATATAAAGGTTAGTTAAAATAATAAAAGAGCAGGATCTTTATCTTCTATTTTCCATTCTGTTCATTCGCCATCTGCTCCAATTTCTCGGAAAATGTAAAATCATGGTTTCTGCAAAATTAGACTCTAAACCATATATAAAATAAAAATAAACAATTCACCCCACAACTGAGCCTTGAGTACGAGGATATCATCTTCGTAACAAATGATCATTGGTTATCGGCAGTAGTTTGTTGTCACGTTGTATGATTAGCATAACAAAACTGATGCGTGTTTTCGTTGTATGCTATGCAGTTTGTTGAGGAGACATTCATTTAATCCTGTGGTGTTACGTTTTATAATTGTATTGATGTATTCCAAGACTGAAAATGGGGGCAGCGGTGAACCTAATTTTTCTTTAGGCACTGTGAAATGGTGTAGCCTGTAGATATAGATGATTTCAGCACTTTTACATATATGTTGTTCGTAGTTTGGTCGATACTATGAGTTTTTAAATACATGTACCAATTTCGTTGGGAGAATATTTAGTTATTTAAAACAATGGGGATCCGAGGGCTTACTACTTATATACAAAGTAATGCCGACAAGTACTTGGAATCATACGAACTACACAACAGCCACTTAGTTATCGACGGGAACAATATAGCGTCTCACCTGTATAGTTGGTTTTCTAAATGCAACAGTGCCTTCGGTGGGGATTATGACGAATATGAAAAGTCTGTGAAGGATTTTTTTAAGCTTCTGCGGGTATGCAATATTTCACCATTAGTTGTTCTCGACGGCGGATATGAGCCACGGAAACTAAATACTGCGAAATCTAGGTTACGAAGCCGCTACCATATAGCCAAGAACGTTACACCGCGAACACAGTCGAGCATAAAATTCTTCCCTCTTATGATGAAAGAAGTGTTTAAAGACGCATTACTGCATTTAGACATCCCATTTGTTCAGTGTGATTTTGAAGCCGATGATGAAATAGCAGCATTGACCAGAAATTTAGGATGCCCCGTACTGAGTTATGATTCAGACTTTTATGTTTATGATGTGCCTTACATACCATTCTCAACATTGCAGATGGAACCCATTAAATGTTCAGTGAATGAAAACAAGTACTTTATTAACTGTAAATTGTACAGGATTGAGAATTTCCTAAATTCATTTGGGGGGCTAGAAAAAGAAATGTTACCACTGTTAGCTACACTGCTTGGTAATGATTATATTAAAAGAAGTACTTTCAGCAACTTCTTCAGCCAACTGAAATTACCCAAAAACAAAACTATGAGTGAGACCCAGAAAAGAATTTGTGGACTGCTTCAGTGGCTACGTAAGGAAACTCCAGAGACAGCTCGCAACAAGGTATACACATTCCTTATTCATTTGTAACAACATTAATATAAAATCAAAACATATAGTAGTACCAGCTGAAAAATCTATAACTACGACACAAATTTGGTACAGAGTTTTCAAGTTTAATTTAGCCTATTCGGTTTTGCTCCTTTTGCTGTTGTTTTTACATCTAACCACAGGGAACAGACTATTGGCACTTAAGTATTTTTCAAAATCTTGCTGAGTACATTTATTTTCACAAAAGTAATTCACTAACTATAACATGTCTGTTATAATGGAGTAGACTGTAATAACAAATGTTTAAGCTGAAACAAATTTTTATGAAACTACTTAGAACACAAAGAAAGACATTAACACAGATCAAAGTGGAGACACAAGGGTAGATTCTGAAATCAGTGACAGATATTTGGTAATAAGATCTACTTATCAGGAGATTAGAATCAGTTCATATGTGGTATGTAAACGAATACATTCTGTAGCTGAGAAACTTTTGTTATTTGTGCTGTATATGACAATGCTGGTACTATCAGTTTATTAGAGCAATTTTGAACTGTCACAAATTGAAACTTTTTTTTTTAAATTTTAACTTCTATGCTGTCTCCAGTTGTAAAAGAAATTAAAAAAGAAATAAAAATGTAGTACCTTTCATTGTTTTCTTGATCACAACATTCCTCTGTTCAATGTTTCCATTTGGTTGTTAGTGAAACACCCAACTTAGATTCACGTATATCTATATAGAGGTTAAAGTCACAGAGATGGCTGCTGTAGGTTTTAAGTTGATACTTTGTGCCCTGTGTTTTAGTCCCCAAGAATTGCTGCAGTTCTAGCATATTGCTATCTATTCTGTTTGGAAATGAACAAGAGTCAGTGTTTGCTACATAAGCATGTAATTTCTTACACACAATGTCACCATGGCCTGCTTAATTATTTCCATTTATTTGAAGGTGAATTCAGTTATAAATTATATTCTATGAGGCATTTGTTGCTACATATTGTAATTGTATTCAACAGATTCTAGTAAGTCAAATTGCTCAGACACTATAAACTTGAATTACAATAACTTTGTATTTGATATTTCTCTGAGTTGAGGTCGGGTACCAGCCAGTTATGGTGGTTTCCACATGCTTGATGTTGTCTGTTCTGCAAGCACAAGCAGTGCAATGCCTTTTCTGGGAGAAACAGTCTCCAAGGAGGGAAAGCAGAGAGAGAGAGAGAGAGGGGGGGGGGGGGGCGGTTGAAGGTGAGGTAGGCCAAATGAGGTACTTTTTTCCCACATGAGTTTCTTATCTCAGGAACATGTGGTGTGGTGTGTACCAATCGGCAGCTCAGCTCCATTACCTACCATAAACATGTGAGTCGCAAAGTTATTATAAACAAAATGAAGTTGGGTGTGTCTTTCCGAATGTTCATGTCAACCAGCATATATGGATGGTCCGCCCACATTGTAGACAGCATGGTGAATCAAAATGTGCTTCCCTCTGAACTAAATATTAAGGATGACACAACGCCTGACTACCTGCTACATGAAAATATTGACACAAAGTCATTGCTGACACGCAATCAACATGTGAACTAGTCACATGCTTTGAGATGTACAAGACCTCATATATGGAATGAGACTCCTGTGAGCATAGCTCTACCAGAGCTTAGCATTGTGCATGTCTACACACTTTTTGGGTCATGGCAAGCAACTGTAACATTGGTATGGTTAACTGAGGCTGTTCTGGTATGGTTAACTGAGGCTGTTGTGGCACATGCTATTCCTCAGATTTCTGCACATCAGTACAGATAAAACTGCAGTGGGAGTAGAGGATTGAATAGGTACCCCTAGATATTTTTGCACTTGCATCTTGATGCACACAATGTGGGTGTAAGCAAAATAAAACAGACATTAGAAGCCCACTTGTTTCCACAGCTTTTTATTTTGAAATAATTAGGATTGAAAATAGGTTAATGGAACTGGATGAAGAATTAAAATAGAATCAAATGAGGCATTATATGGATTTCAGAAGAGCACAGAAAAACCAAATACACTCTAGTCACATTACTACCTGTTAAACGCCTGGATAACCACCTGTTGCAGCACGGACATGCAGGAGGAGGGGCAATGAGGTTCCAGAAGCCATGTGACTCAAGTGCTGTGGCCAGTTGTGCTAGGTTTCTTGACTGAGGATCAAAGGTGCAAACAGCCCAGTCAAGGTGGTCTCTCAGATTCTTGATTGCTTTTAAATCCGGAGTTTGATGGACAGGGGAGTACAATAAACTCACCCTGAGACTATTCGAACCACACACGGATATTGTGAATTGAGTGATGCATTGCATTGTCTTATTGGTAGTTGCCATCATGCTGAGGGAAAAGAAACTGCAGGATGGTTTCCAAAGGAAGGTGCATACATGTGTTGAGCCATTGTGGCTTCCAGAGTGATGAGATATCCAGGGAATGCCACAACCCCCCCCCCCCCCCTCCCCAGGTGACAACACTCCCTCCTCCAGCCTAGAGCCTTCCAGTGATTGTTGCAGGGTTTCAGCTTTTAGATGTTTCACACCGATAGAGCATAAATTATGATTCATCTGGAAAGGCCACCTGTCACCACTCAGTGGACCTGCAGTCTTGTTATTGGTGTGCAAATTTCAGCTTTTGTCACCAATGATCAGCAGCAGTCAGGATGGAGACTTGAACCAGGCACCTGCTGCGGAGATCTGCACGGAGCAGTATTAACTGAACAGTCATTGAGGAGACACTGTTGGTAGCGTCTCCGTCATCTACGGCCCATGCTGCACCACAGTTGCCTGGGCAGCGGTTTTGGATAGCACCATTTTGCCATGCACGGTATACTTTAATTATGGCAGCACACAAACAGTTTAAAAACTTAGCTGTTTCAGAAAATGCTTCCACCCTCGGGCTGATAGCCAACGATCATGCTCTTTAGATGTTAGATAAATCGCTCTGTTTTGCATTACAACCACGACTGCATTGTTTTCTGTGTTCTCCTGACATATATTATACTCTCCACTGCTACTGCTGCCACCTGCTGTCTGCGAGTGGTTATTGTACACATTGGTGATGGTCACATTAATGTGACTGGACTATGTAGAATAAACATTGGGGCAGGTTTTATTGTTGTTGTGGTGGTGGTCTTCAGTCCAGAGACTGGTTTGATGCAGCTCTCCATGCTACTATATCCTGTGCAAGCTTCTTCGCTTTTTCATCTCCCATTACCTACTGCAACCTACATCCTTCTGAAACTGCTTAGTGTATTCATCTCTTTATTACAGACCAGAAAATGAAGGGAAAAAAATATTACAGGTATTAAAGGAATATATATATATATATATATATATATATATATATATATATATATATATATATATATATATATATATATAACAACAATTGTTACATATTTAACTTCACTTTGAACTACATCATTCTTCGCAGGTTCATCACTTGAAGTCCGATATAAAACGGATTTATATCTTGAAATAACTTATTTTTAGCCCGACATTGGATTTCTAAATCTGTCCATGATTTTACTTTTGATATATCTGCACTTGTCTCCGGCTTTGAATATGTTACAAACTTAAATCTATTTCTTCTACTATATCTACGCCATGGAACACCAGAAGAACGTTCGGGTTTAAGACTAAATCCACCAATTTTATTACTACAAGCTATACGAACTTTCTCCAAAGCACCTTGGTCTTCAAATATTTTTTTATTTGCTCTATCATCCAATGTCAAGCATTCTACTCTTACATTAATCCTATACACATACGTAACAACTTTATTAATTATTACTGATGCATACTTGTTAGCAAAAAACTTAAATTCATCTGTAATGTCGTAATGTTTTAATGTAGAAAAATTAATAGCACTCTCATCATATTTCTCAGTGGCGCCCATTTTTCCATATTCTGAGGTATGACTTTTGAGGCTTTATTTATTGAGGCTCTAGTAGTTATACCACAAAGGCCTATAACGTCCTTGTCTGAAATCGTAGTACCTATGTGCACATCTTATTCCATTAGGCATAAACACAAACTCTCTATATGCATCCCTGAATTGCCAAATTAAATCATTCAGATTTGGCTTATAATACCACAGTTCTTCAAGTACAATAATAGCTGCTGAATAATTTATTTTGTTTCCATAGAAAGTAATAGCTAATTCATCAATTCTTTCTTGACTGGTAGGAACAAGGAAAGTGAGGCGCCGGTCGTCCGGGTAATTTCTGATATGGTCCCAGTTGCCATAAAAAAACTCCAACGCAGACATTAGCTGTAAACAACAAGCCTCAAAAGTCATACCTCAGACGCACAGCCGAAGGCCTTCCTAGAAAATGGCCTCACGGTTAGTGAGGTCTCCTAATCAGGGTAAAACGAAATATAGGCTTGTTCACAAGTTATCTACTGAGAAAGAGCGGTGACAGTGTAATTGTCAGAATGAATTTTGTTTACATTTTAGGTGGCAAGTGTTGGCACGTTTGTATTATGTGTTGGATATTTCAGGATGGCTCACAACCTGCGTTTTGCTTTGGGATTCCGAAGAGCAGAGTATGAAAATGTTACCAGTACTGATGAACAAACCCAAGGTATGCAACATCACGCAGCTGATCCTTCTCTGCAAACAAGACAACGAAAGAGTCTTCACAATCTGAATTTGACTACGGATGGGAGGTGCCGCTGTCGTGCTTGCCAGCGTACCTACTCGGAGCTTCGAGGTCATCCGCTCCGAGTGAGAACCCAGTGGGAGCCCCATTAGAAAGTCAATCGTTGCCACCTAGTATTGCTAGTGGCACGATTCCGCGTTGTAGGGATTACGTCACCTCTTAAAGGCCGCGTGCAGGCCAGGACGTGCCTGACCGGCTTGGACATGTTCCAGACGTTTCTGCAACTACTTGCCGCCAGGGATATAAAAGGCGCAGCGAGAGTTTTCTCATTACAGATGAAGTAAAATCATGGACAGATTTAGAAATCCAATGTCGGGCTAAAAATAAGTTATTTCAAGGTATAAATCCGTTTTATATCGGACTTCAAATTTCAGGTGATGAACCTGCGAAGAATGATGTAGTTCAAAGTGAAGTTAAATATGTAACATTTGTTGTTAGAAATAGAGTGTATATGACTTTTTGTAAAAGGAAGGGTACCGTTACGTTCTGAATAAAGCTTGTTGTTTACAGCTAATGTCTGCGTTGGAGTTTTTTATGGCAACTGGGACCATATCAGAAATTACCCGGACGACCTGCACCTCGCCTTCCTTGTTCCTACCAATCAAGAAAGAATTGATGAATTAGCTATTACTTTCTATGGAAACAAAATAAATTATTCAGCAGCTATTATTGTACTTGAAGAACTGTGGTATTATAAGCCAAATCTAAATGATTTAATTCGGCAATTCAGGGATGCATATAGAGAGTTTGTGTTTATGCCTAATGGAATAAGATGTGCACATAGGTACTACGATTTCAGACAAGGACGTTATAGGCCTTTGTGGTATAACTACTAGAGCTTCAATAAATAAAGCCTCAAAAGTCATACCTCAGACGCCCAGCCAAAGGCCTTCCTAGAAAATGGCCTCACGGTTAGTGAGGTCTCCTAATCAGGGTAAAACGAAATATAGGCTTGTTCACAAGTTATCTACTGAGAAAGAGCGGTGGCAGTGTAATTGTCAGAATGAATTTTGTTTACATTTTAGGTGGCAAGTGTTGGCACGTTTGTATATATATATAAAATCACCCTCTCCAAACCTTGCAGGAATTTCTGACTTCCAGCCTTGCCTCTCAATCCTTCTTAAAAAACCTTAATCCTACTCCCAACATCACCACTGCTGAAGCCCAGGCTATCCGTGATCTGAAGGCTGACCAGTCCATCGTCATTCTTCCGGCGGACAAGGGTTCCACGACCGTGGTACTTGATCGTCGGGAGTATGTGGCTGAGGGACTGCGCCAGCTTTCAGACAACACCACATACAAAGTTTGCCAAGGTAATCCCATTCCTGATGTCCAGGCGGAGCTTCAAGGAATCCTCAGAACCTTCGGCCCCCTACAAAACCTTTCACCTGACTCCATCAACCTCCTGACCCCACCGACACCCCGCACCCCTACCTTCTACCTTCTTCCTAAAATTCACAAACCCAATCATCCCAGCCGCCCCATTGTCGCTGGTTACCAAGCCCCCACAGAACGTATCTGTGCCTACGTAGATCAACACCTTCAACCCATTACATGCAGTCTACCATCCTTCATCAAAGACACCAACCACTTTCTCGAACGCCTGGAATCCTTACCCAATCCGTTACCCCCGGAAACCATCCTTGTAACCATTGATGCCACTTCCTTATACACAAATATCCCGCACGTCCAGGGCCTCGCTGCGATGGAGCACTTCCTTTCACGCCGATCACCTGCCACCCTACTTAAAACCTGTTTCCTCATTACCTTAGCCAGCTTCATCCTGACCCACAACTTCTTCACTTTTGAAGACCAGACATACCAACAATTAAAGGGAACAGCCATGGGTACCAGGATGGCCCCCTCGTACGCCAACCTATTCATGGGTCGCTTAGAGGAAGCCTTCTTGGTTACCCAGGCCTGCCAACCCAAAGTTTGGTACAGATTTATTGATGACATCTTCATGATCTAGACTCACAGTGAAGAACAACTCCAGAATTTCCTCTCCAACCTCAACTCCTTTGGTTCCATCAGATTCACCTGGTCCTACTCCAAATCCCATGCCACTTTCCTTGACGTTGACCTCCACCTGTCCAATGGCCAGCTTCACACGTCCGTCCACATCAAACCCACCAACAAGCAACAGTACCTCCATTATGACAGCTGCCACCCATTCCACATCAAACGGTCCCTTCCCTACAGCCTAGGTCTTCGTGGCAAACGAATCTGCTCCAGTCCGGAATCCCTGAACCATTACACCAACAACCTGACAACAGCTTTCGCATCCCGCAACTACCCTCCCGACCTGGTACAGAAGCAAATAACCAGAGCCACTTCCTCATCCTCTCAAACCCAGAACCTCCCACAGAAGAACCACAAAAGTGCCCCACTTGTGACAGGATACTTTCCGCGACTGGATCAGACTCTGAATGTGGCTCTCCAGCAGGGATACGACTTCCTCAAATCCTGCCCTGAAATGAGATCCATCCTTCATGAAATCCTCCCCACACCACCAAGAGTGTCTTTCCGCCGTCCATATATATATCAGGTCGATAGACACACAAACATACACACAAGATATATTTTTCCCACGTGGAATGTTTCCCTCTATTATATATATATATATATATATATATATATATAGATGATGAGACTTACCAAACAAAAGCGCTGGCAGGTCGATAGGCACACAAACAAACACAAATATACACACAAAATTCAAGCTTTCGCAACAAACATATGTCTGCTTGTGTCTGTATGTGTGGATGGATATGTGTGTGTGTGCGAGTGTATACCTGTCCTTTTTTCCCCCTAAGGTAAGTCTTTCCGCTCCCGGGATTGGAATGACTCCTTACCCTCTCCCTTAAAACCCACATCCTTTCGTCTTTCCCTCTCCTTCCCTCTTTCCTGATGAGGCAACAGTTTGTTGCGAAAGCTTGAATTTTGTGTGTATATTTGTGTTTGTTTGTGTGCCTATCGACCTGCCAGCGCTTTTGTTTGGTAAGTCTCATCATCTTTCTTTTTAGATATATTTTTTCCACGTGGAATGTTTCCCTCTGTTATATATATATATATATATATACCATGGAAAACATTCAAGTGTATGTATCAACATGATGGGGTAGAAGAATTATTTCTCCTTCTTCTTCTTCTTCTGCTGCTGCTGAAACCTTTGTATTGATTAAGTACATTTTGGAACAAGATGCAATTGAGGCTCGACAGGTATTAGATATGGTTATTAATCCAATAAAATGGCTCTTATGGTAACTAAATAACTAAACTTATCGGGGAAGTGTTGCGCAATACTTCAGTATTACCAGCTACATATTCAGAGTTGAGCCTGCAAGACAGATAATAACACTAATAATTTGTGAAATTTATTTTAATTTGTAAATGGTGCAACATCAACAAATCCAAATACCATTCAAAATCTATACATTTCAATGGAAAAATATGTATGATTTGATATTTTCTGTTGTCAGACAACTGAGGAAATCACAAAGAACTTTAAATAAGTATACATATGCATGCTTTTTTTATGTGCTTATATCATATTGTGGAACTTCATCACCTCTTTGCTAGATGGTAGCACAAGTAATTGGAATGTGTTTGCTTTGTGACATAAATGTTTGCAGTATGAAAATTTATTTTTGTGTGCTTGTGGCTATGATGGAATTACAAAACTTGGCTTGTGGCTGCAATAGTAAACTCTAAATAAAAAGAGCCAGGTTCAGATGCATTGTAATTTTTCAGGACATTATTAGCTTTACTGTGAAGATTAAAATACTGGACTATCAGTTTTCACATATAACTTTGTATTATTCATATTCATTTCTAGGTTCTTGGGCACCTGAAGAAGCCATCTCGGGAGTCTGTTGAAAGACAAATAATGAAGATAGCTTCAGGATATCATCCAACAGAAATACATTCAGCTCTGGGATTGCCGTTGCAGCCTGCCTTAGTATTTGTAGAGAAGAGGGTTGTTCAAGAAGAACAGTTACAAGAAACTCACTCACTTCATAGTGAATATACCCCTGGTGAAGAAATGGGTTGTAATACAATTGACAATATTTGCAGTGACAGTGGAAGTGAAAACACTTACAGTGACAATGATTGTGAAGAACCCAGCAGTAACAGTGATGAAGAAAAATGTACTAACTCTGAGTCAGAGGGCGGCAGTAAATCAGAGACAGATGAGAAATCTGCATGTGTCAAAACTGCTGAAGAAAATATTGTTCTCTCTCTCCCCGAGTGGTTTAAAAACAGCTTCAGAAAAGGAAATATGCCAACTAGCTTTCACGATATGTTGACACAAAAGTTATATTTTATGTCACCTCAGGTTGAAGACTACTCTCTTGTTTTTTCACAGGACATTAGCATACCTATTATTCAAATAATATTTGGCCTTCTGATGTCTGGAAAACCGAGCACTTTGAGCTACTATTCCAGAAGCCCTCGTGGACAGTTACAGAAGTATTGTTTAAGTTCTTTGTGCAAAACATCAAGAGTAAAAGAATTTCCTTCCTTGCTTAATCTTCCACAACTTCCTTTGACTGAGAGGCAATATATATTGTTAGATACAATGGGCATTAAAGACAAAACTGAATATATAATACAGAAATTGTGTCCAGAATGGAGATTGTTTGCAATTGCGTTGAAGTATTGGTTCAGCCATACTATGCAACCTGCGCTTAACTCTTGTTATATACATGCACTCATTTTCAGTGCAGTTGTTTTAAATATAGTTAGCAAGGTACCAGGGTACTATAAATCAAAAAAATCTTTGTCAGGTGTGCTCAAAAAAGTGAAATCGAGTGAAGTTGAAAAAAGTTCTTCAGAAAGTGATGATTTTTTATTTGGGGAATTTCTTCAATCTTCAGATGCTCTCAGCGAACCAAATAAAATGCTGCATGTCATCAGGAAAGAAGACAGTATATTATTAGCTAATATTATTTTGCCTTTCCACCAAATTAATGAGCACATGAAGTCAAATGCTCGCCTTTATTCAGTTACAACTGTTCACGCCTTTGCTCAATTCCAAAGCTGTCTAATGCATCTGAGACATTTAAATGCTTTACTCAGTTTTCCATTTCCACAGATCCTACCTGCAAAATTTTATTCAGGGACTCTGGTATACAATATGTACATGAATTTTCAAAAACGGTCAGATGTAATGGGATATGTATGTCACCTTTTGCAAAAAGCTGAGTCTGTACTGGTTTTGTACAAAAGTGTGATTGAGGCAATATTCGAAATGCTACCATTACTTCCATCCCTGAAACGTCGCAGACATAAGAAAAAGAAAAAAGGAGCACACATGAAAGTAGTAGATGATACTGATGATGACAATGGTGGTTCTTCGGGAAGCCAAATTGCCGAAAGTGCTTTCAGTGATTTGAACAACAGATTCAGTATTCTGGGAACAGGTGACAGGTGAATGAAGGTTTCTTTTCAAAAATATTGAAATATTGCACAGAACAGAATATTGTTATGTTGTTTGTAGTAAGTGTGCAATTGAAGCAGTGGTAACAAATATGCAGTTATGGAATAGAATATTGATATTTTGTTTGTAGTTTAGTGTGCAAGTGAAGCAGTGGTAACAAGTATGCAGTTATGGAAAGTCTGTAACAGTAGTGTTCCAGTATTCTGTCCTATGATGAATGGTGCTTTACATACAAAGACCATAATACCACATTCATAATGAAACATGTATGTCCTATAGGTATCTATTTTTGTCATACCATATATGATGTAAATAAATCATGACCTAAATCTTGTTACTGATGAAAATCATGTCATACAAGACACTTGATTCAGTCAAACTGAACATATTCACATTTAAAGCGTACTGCAGTAACATTTTTTTAATGCCTGAACATCAAATGTTGATACCCAAGTCCATAGGTTTTGTATGGTGTTAGAAAATGTTTTGAGTGAATCCTACTAAAGTCAGTGGGTTATGATTGATGCATCTCTTCTTATACACCATCCAATGATTTGTTATGTTTCTACATCAACTTAAAAGAAATGACTAGGCCACAACAAAACTACCCTACAAACACACTTTGATGGTAGCATCTGATGACACACACACACACACACACACACACACACACACACACACACACAGAGAGAGAGAGAGAGAGAGAGAGAGAGAGAAAATGTAGATTACTGACCTCTCTGTAGGTGCTCTTTTGTGCTGAGAGCATAGTGAATGGAAACTGAATTGTCTATCTTATAGCCATGAATAAAGAAAATGGCAAAAGGCTGTGGTAACTACTGCTACATAACAATCATGCACATTGGATCTTTGCTATCATTGATGAAATCAGATTTTGAAAAACTTGATTTGGATTGAGGTTCTTTTGATCTTGCTAACTTTGATGATCTCTTTATTTAGTCTTTCTCAAACTTTTCATCCAGTAATGAACAGGCCTTTCAAACTTGATAACTTCAACTCCAAATCAGTTCACATGGAGCTGAGAAATTAACCAGTACACTAGCTAACACTGAAGGACTCAAACTAAACTCTGTCCGAACAGGCCTTGGATGGCACATCTGTGCCAACCAATCACCGTGTCATTGTATGCTGATATGGAGGGGCATGTGGTTAGCACACCGCTCTTCTAGCTGCTGTCATTTTTCATGACTGGAGCTGCTACCTCTCAGTCGGGCAGCTCCTCAATTGACGCCAAGGACTGAGTGCACTCCGCTTACCAACAGTGGTCAATAGACCTTTATGGTCACCCTTCTGACTGCTAGCCAAACCCAACAGTGTTTAACTTTGGTGATCTGATGCGAACTGGTGTTACCACTGCAAGACCATTTGCACAACAGTGAAGAACATATTAGTGATTTAACTCTGTCTGCTCTTTGTCTCAAGTAAAATTTTTTAATGCAGACAAAAATTGCTGAGGACTTTTTCATCAGCGTAGTACATGCAAAAGCAGTTTAATATTACACAGTACAATACACTGCTGATCACTGAAACTGCAACACCAGGAATGACGGCAAACAACAAAATTTTATCTATTCTGCAAATACAGTAAGGTAGCAAGAGTATAGGATTAAATTTTTAGAAGATTTGCGGGTTTGGAGAATGAAAAATTTAGTACACGTAGTTGCCACCTTTAGCAGCAACAGTGGCTTTAGCCAGTCCAGCCATCGAGTCGAATTGAACTTTGAAGACAGATGCTGATACATCATTCTATGCTGCTCAGGATCAGAGTTCATCAGTCATAGTGGCTCATGGCTGATGTCACTGCAGTCTCTCAGCAACTCTTGAACAGAAGTTTTCACTGGGCGAGGTCTGGAGAACATGCTGGCGAAGAGAACAGTCGAACACCCTCTGTATTCAGGATAGTTCAGGACTGTATGGTCAACTTGTGGCCTCAGGGTTATCCCACTGAAAGGTAATGTGACAGAGACATAGAAGGCCCCCCCATGAACCATAGACCTTGCCGTTGGTGGGGAGGCTTGCGTGCCTCAGCGATACAGATAGCCGTACCGTAGGTGCAACCACAACGGAGGGTTATCTGTTGAGAGGCCAGACAAACATGTGGTTCCTGAAGAGGGGCAGCAGCCTTTTCAGTAATTGCAGGGGCAACAGTCTGGATGATTGACTGATCTGGTCTTGTTACACTAACCAAAACGGCCTTGCTGTGCTGGTACTGCGAACGGCTGAAAGCAAGGGGAAACTACGGCCGTAATTTTTCCCGAAGGCATGCAGCTTTACTGTATGAATAAATGATGATGTCGTCCTCTTGGGTAAAATATTCCGGAGGTAAAATAGTCCCCCATTCGGATCTCCGGGCAGGGACTACTCAGGAGGACGTCGTTATCAGGAGAAAGAAAACTGGCGTTCTACGGATCGGAGCGTGGAATGTCAGGTCCCTTAATCGGGCAGGTAGGTTAGAAAATTTAAAAAGGGAAATGGATAGGTTAAAGTTGGATATAGTGGGAATTAGTGAAGTTCGGTGGCAGTAGGAACAAGACTTTTGGTCAGGTGAATACAGGGTTATAAATACAAAATCAAATAGGGGTAATGCAGGAGTAGGTTTAATAATGAATAAAACAATAGGAATGCGGGTAAGCTACTACAAACAGCACAGCGAACTCATTGTTGTGGCCAAGTTAGACACGGATCCCACGCCTATGACAGTAGTACAAGTCTATATGCCAACTAGCTCTGCAGATGACAAAGAAATGTATGATGAAATAAAAGAAATTATTCAGATAGTGAAGGGAGACGAAAATTTAATAGTCATGGGTGACTGGAATTCGGTAGTAGGAAAGGGGAGAGAAGGAAACGTAGTAGGTGAATATGGATTGGGGTAAGAAATGAAAGAGGAAGCCGCCTGGTAGAATTTTGCGCAGAGCATAACTTAATCATAGCTAACACTTGGTTCAAGAATCATCAAAGAAGGTTGTATACATGTAAGAACCCTGGAGATACTAAAAGGTATCAGATAGATTATATAATGGTAAGGCAGAGATTTAGGAACCAGGTTTTAAATTGTAAGACATTTCCAGGGGCAGATGTGGACTCTGACCACAATCTATTGGTTATGAGCTGTAGATTAAAACTGAAGAAACTGCAAAAAGGTGGGAATTTAAGGAGATGGGACCTGGATAAACTGACTAAACCAGAGGTTGTACAGAGTTTCAGGGAGAACATAAGGGAACAGTTGACAAGAATGGGGGAAAGAAATACAGTAGAAGAAGAATGGGTAGCTTTGAGGGATGAAGTAGTGAAGGTAGCAGAGGATCAAGTAGGTAAAAAGATGAGGGCTAATAGAAATCCTTGGGTGACAGAAGGAATATTGAATTTAATTGACGAAAGGAGAAAATATAAAAATGCAGTAAATGAAGCAGGCAAAAAGGTATACAAACGTCTCAAAAATGAGATCGACAGGAAGTGCAAGATGGCTAAGCAGACATGGCTAGAGGACAAATGTAAGGATATAGAGGCTTATCTCACTAGAGGTAAGATAGATACTGCCTACAGGAAAATTAAAAAGACCTTTGGAGAAAAGAGAACGACTTGTATGAACATCAAGAGCTCAGATGGAAATCCAGTTCTAAGCAAAGAAGGGAAAGCAGAAAGGTGGAAAGAGTATATAGAGGGTCTATACAAGGGCGATGTACTTGAGGACAATATTATGGAAATGGAAGAGGATGTAGATGAAGATGAAATGGGAAATATGATACTGCGTGAAGAGTTTGACAGAGCACTGAAAGACCTGAGTCGAAACAAGGCCCCGGGAGTAGACAACATTCCATTAGAACTACTGACGGCCTTGGGAGAGCTAGTCCTGACAAAACTCTACCATCTGGTGAGCAAAATGTATGAGACAGGCGAAATACCCTCTGACTTCAAGAAGAATATAATAATTCCAATCCCAAAGAAAGCAGTCGTCGTCAGATGTGAAAATTACCGAGCTATCAGTTTAATTAGTCATGGGTGCAAAATACTAATGCAAATTCTTTACAGACGAATGGAAAAACTGGTAGAAGCCGACCTTGGGGAAGATCGGTTTGGATTCCGTAGAAATATGGGGACACGTGAGGCAATACTGACCCTACGACTTATTTTAGAAGCTAGATTAAGAAAAGGCAAACCTACATTTCTAGCATTTGTAGACTTAGAGAAAGCTTTTGACAATGTTGACTGGAATATTCTCTTTCAAATTCTGAAGGTGGCAGGAGTAAAATACAGGGAGCGAAATGCTATTTACAATTTGTACAGAAACCAGATGGCAGTTATAAGAGTCAAGGGGCATGAAAGGGAAGCAGGGGTTGGGAAGGGAGTGAGACAGGGTTGTAGCCTGTCCCCGATGTTATTCAATCTGTATATTGAGCAAGCAGTAAAGGAAACAAAAGAAAAATTCGGAGTAGGTATTAAAATCCATGGAGAAGAAATAAAAACTTTGAGGTTCACCGATGACATTGTAATTCTGTCAGAGACAGCAAAGGACTTGGAAGAGCAGTTGAACGGAATGGATAGTGTCTTGAAAGGAGGATATAAAATGAACATCAACAAAAGCAAAACGAGGATAATGGAATGTAGTCGAATTAAGTCGGATGATGCTGAGGGAATTAGATTGGGAAATGAGACACTTAAAGCAGTAAAGGAGTTTTGCTATTTGGGGAGCAAAATAACTGATGATGGTTGAAGTAGAGAGGATATAAAATGTAGACTGGCAATGGCAAGGAAAGCGTTTCTGAAGAAGAGAAATTTGTTAATATCGAGTATAGATTTAAGTGTCACGAAGTCGTTTCTGAAAGTATATGTATGGAGTGTAGCCATGTATGGAAGTGAAACATGGACGATAAATAGTTGGACAAGAAAAGAATAGAAGCTTTCGAAATGTGGTGCTACAGAAGAATGCTGAAGATTAGATGGGTAGATCACATAACGAATGAGGAGGTACTGAATAGGATTGGGGAGAAGAGGAGTTTGTGGCACAACTTGACTAGAAGAAGGGATCGGTTGGTAGGACATGTTCTGAGGCATAAAGGGATCACAAATTTAGTATTGGAGGGCAGTGTGGAGGGTGAAAATCGCAGAGGGAGACCAAGAGATGAATACACTAAGCACATTCAGAAGGATGTAGGTTGCAGTAGGTACTGGGAGATAAAGAAGCTTGCACAGGATAGAGTAGCATGGAGAGCTGCATCAAACCAGTCTCAGGACTGAAGACCACAACAACAACAACAACACCTAGAAGGCAGGGTATAGACATGAGTCTTACACAACAGGAATGTAATGTCTGCTGTCCTGATTAAGTCACAAGTGCTCATAGGTAACCAGTGGCACTTCATACCATCATGCGAGGTGCTGGACCTGTTGGACGATGACAAATGCTATCTGACAGTATACATTCTCCTCAGAGCCTTCACACACAGGTGTGTCCATTGTGACTCTGTACTCAGAACCAAGACCCCTCTGAAAATACGATGTGGTAACACTCCTGTGGTGTCATCAAGGGCACCACTGTTGAAACACTTCTCTCTGCTGCAGCACCAAGGGAAATAACAACAATAGTCACCATGCTGACAGTGCCCGGTGCTCTAGATGTCAACACATTGTTTATGTGAATACTTGTTTTGCTGCAAACAAGCCCATTTTCTGATTCAGTGTAAGTAATGGGACTGTACCATTCTGCATGACTGAATGAACAATATGTATGTCTGCTTGGGTGCTAGTTGTGCAGGGCACTGGAGGTCTTGAATGGCGCTGAGTATGGCCTCCTGAATGCATTCATTCCATATTAGCATGACGAATGCAAGCATCAGTACTGTGGAATGATGTTCCATAATCTCCGTAGGCCAAGATCTCGCCGCTGTCAAAGTTTGACACGTGCCAATAAATAGTTTTTCCTTTTTACCATGGTGTAACACAATATTCTCGTGAACAACAAATATTCAAATCTTCACTTATACAGATGGTGTTACCATCACATACATAAGGTGTAAAAGGGTAATGAATTGGTGGAGCTGTCATTTGCACCCAGGTGAATCACGTGAAAATATTTCTGATGAGATTGTGACCGCATGACAGAAATGAACATACCTGGAACATGGAATGTTAGTTGGAGTTTGATGCATGGGACATCCCATTTCAGAAATCATTGTTGTTGTGGTCTTCTGTCCAGAGACTGGTTTGATGCAGCTCTCCATGCTGCTGTATCCTGTGCAACCCTCTTCATCTCCGAATAACTACTGCAACCTACATTCTTCTGAATCTGCTTAGCGTATTCATCTCTTGGTCTCATCTAAGATTTTTTCCCTCCAGACTTCCCTCCAGTACTAAATTGGTGATCCCTTGATGCTTCAGAATGTGTCCTATCAACCGATCCATTCTTCTAGTCAACTTGTGCCACAAATTCCCCTTCTCTCCAATTCTATTCAGTTGCACTTCATTAGTTATATGATTTACCCATCTAATCTTCAGCATTCTTCTGTAGCACCACATTTCGAAAGCTTCTATTCTTTTCTTGTCTAGACTGTTTATCATACATGTTTCACTTCCATACATGGCTTCACTCCATATAAATACTTTCTGAAAAGACTTTCTAACACTTAAATCTATACTCGATGTTAACAAATTTCTCTTCTTCAGAAACACTTTCCATGCCATTGCCAGTCTACATTTTATATCCACTCTACTCCGACTGTCATCAGTTATTTTGCTCCCCAAATAGCAAAACTCATTTACTACTTTAAGTTTCCCATTTCCTAATCTAATACCCTAAGCATCACCCGATTTAATTCGACTACATTCCATTATCCTCGTTTTGCTTTTGTTGATGTTCATCTTATATCCTCCTTTCAAGACACTGTCCATTCTGTTCAGCTGCTCTTCCAGTTCCTTTGCCGTCTCTGACAGAATTACAATGTCTTCGGCAAACCTCAAAGGTTGTATTTCTTCTCCATGGATTTTAATTCACACTCCAAATTTTTCTTTTGTTTCCTTTACTGCTTGCTCAACATACATATTGAATAACATCAGGGATAGGCTGCAACCATGTCTCGCTGCCCTCTCAACCACTGCTTCCCTTTCATGCCCCTCCACTCTTACTGCCATCTGGTTTCTGTACAAATTGTAAACAGCCTTTTGCTCCCTGTATTTCACCCCTGCCACCTTCAGAATTTGAAAGAGAGTATTCAAGTCAACATTGTCAAAAGCTTTCTCTAAGGCTACAAATGCTAGAACCGTAGGTTTGCCATTCCTTAGCCTGTCTTCTAAAAAAAGTAGAAGGGTCAGTATTTCTTTGCGTCTTCCAACATTTCTACAGAATCCAAACTGATCCTCCCCAAGGTTGGCCTCTACCAGTGTTTCCATTCGTCTGTAAAGAATTCGTGTTAATATTTTGCAACTGTAACTTATTAAACTGATAGTTTGGTAATTTTCGCACAAGTCAACACCTGCTTTCTTTGGGATTGGAATTATTACATTTTTCTTGAAGTCTGAGGGTATTTCGCCTGCCTCATACATCTTGTTCACCAGATGGAAGAATTGTGTCATGGCTGGCTCTCCCAAGGCTATCAGTGGTTCTGCTGGAACATTGTCTACTCCTGAGGCCTTGTTTCAGCTTAAGTCTTTTAGTGCTCTGTCAAATTCTTCACACAGTATCACATCTCCCATTTGGTCTTCATCTGCATCCTCTTCTGTTTCCATAGTATGGATCTCAAGTATATCACCATTGTATAGACCCTCTGTATACTCCTTCCACCTTTCTGCTTTCTCTTCACTGCTTAGGACAGGTTTTCCATCTGAGCTTGTGATATTCATACAGGTGGTTCTCTTGTCTCCAAAGGTCTCTTTAATATTCCTGTAGGCAGTATCTATCTTAATCCTAGTGATACATGCTTTTACATCCTTACATTTGTCCTCTAGCTATCCCTGATTATCCATTTTGCACATCCTGTCGATCTCATTTTTGATACGTTTGTATTCCTTTTCACCTGCTTCATTTACTACATTTTTATATTTTCTCATTTCATCAATTAAATTCAATATCTTTTCTGTTACCCAAGGACTTCTACTAGCCACCTTTTTACCTACGTGATCCTCTGCTGCCTTCACTATTTCATCTCTCTTCTTTTACTGTATTTTTTCCCCTGTTCTTGTCAATTGTACCCTAATACTCTTCTCTGAAACTCTCAATAACCTCTGGTTATTTCAGTTTATCCAGGCCTCACCTCCTTACATTCTTACCTTTCTGCAGTTTATGACCAATAAATTATGGTCAGAGTCCACATCAGCCCCTGGAAATGTCTTACAATTTAAAACCTGGTTCCTAAATCTCTGTCTTACCATTATGTAATCAGGCCTCTTCCATGTATACAACCTTCTTTCATGATTCTTGAACCAAGTGTTAGCTATGATTAAGTTATTCTCTGTGCAAGTTGTTCCAGGCAGCTTCCCATTTCATTCCTTACCCCCAATCCATATTCACCTATTACCTTTCTTTCTCTCCCTTTTCCTACAGTCACATTCCAGTCCCCCATGACTACTAAATTTTTGTCTCCCTTCCACTATCTAAATAATTTCTTTTTTCACATCATACATTTCTTCAGTCTCTTCATCACCTGTGGAGTTAGTTGGCATATAAACTTGTACTACTGTGGTAGGCATGTGCTTCATGTCTATCTTGGCTACAATAATGTGTTCACTATGCAGTCCTCAGTAGCTTATCCGTGTTCCTATTTTCTTATTCAATATGAAACCCGCTCTTGCATTATCTTTATTTGTTTTTTTATTTATAACCGTCTATTCACCTGATCAGAAGTCGTGTTCCTCCTGGCACCGAACTTCACTAATTCCCACTATATCTAACATTAATCTATCGATTTCCCTTTTTAAATTTTCTAACCTTCCTGCCCTATTAATGGATCTGACATTCCACACTCCTATCTGTAGAATGCCAGTTTTGTTTCTCCTGTAAAGACATCCTCCTGAGAAGTACCTGCCCGGAGATCTGAATGGGGCACTATTTTACCTCTGGAATATTTTACCTAAGAGGACACCATCATCATTTATCCAAGCTGGATGCCCTTGGGAAAAATTACAGTTGTAGTTTACACTTGCTTTCAGCCGTTCACAGTACCAGCACAGCAAGGTTATTTTGGTTGATGTTACAAGGCCAGCTCAGTCAATCATCCAGACTGTTGCCGCTGCAACTACTGAAAAGGCTGCTGCCCCTCTTCAGGAACCACACATTTGTCTGGCCTCTCAACAGATACCCTTCCATTGCAGTTGCACATACACTACGGCTATCTGTATCACTGAGTCATGCAAGCAGCTCCACCAACGACAAGGTCCATGGTTCATGGAGTTGAATTCAATGTTCCAGGTTCCACATTGTTAGGAGTGTACCGAGAACACCATATTTCAGGTATTAGCTCTCACCGCAACAACACAGTGGCCAGTGGCCTTCAATTAATAACCGAAAGCAGTAGCGTTTGTGTAGAGTTGTCAGTGCTAACAAACAAGCAACACTGCATGAAATAACTGCAGTAATCAATGTGGGATGTATGACATAGCTTACAGCGCCTCCCTGGGCTCGTAACCATATTGGTTGGACCATAGACAACTGTGGTGAAAACCTAACAAACCCTTGGGGCCCAGACTGTCAAGATGGCACTGTGTAAGCTGGTGGTGGCATCATAATAGTGTGGTATGTGTTTACATGGACTGGATCCTCTGGTTCAGCTGAACTGATCATTGATGGGAAATGGTTATTTTCAGCCATTCATGGACTTCGTGTTCTCAAACAATGATGGAATATTTATGGGTGACAATGCCAACATGTCACAAGGCCACAATTGTTCACAATTAGTCTGAAGGACATTCTGGACATTTCAAGCAAATAATTTGGCTGCCCAGATCACCAAATATGAATCCCATTGAACGTATTGGGGCATAATTGAGAGGTTAGTTCATGCACAAAATCCTGCACTGGCAACACTTTGTAATCGTGGATGGTTGTAGAAGCAGAATGGCCTATTATCTCTGCAGGGGTCTTCCGAAGATTTGTTGAGTTCGTATCATGTCAAGTTGCTGCACTTCGCAGGGAAAAAGGAAGTACAATGTGATATTATGAGGTATCCCATGAAATATGTCACCTCAGTATATAGTTCATACAGAATTAGGTGGCAATACTTATGCTTACTTCGTGTTAATGCGACAAAATGCATGTCAGTCTGATGTTTGTAGCATATCTTCATGACAGTTTAAATGGTCAGCAGTGTATAAATAGAAGAGAGTAATCCAACTGGTAAATTCAGCAAAATAAAATAAGGCAGTCTATGTGTTAGGTGTCAACAAACATGGAAACAATCAAGAAACATAGCTTGCTTTTATTTTCCAGCAGAACACACTGCCTAGAGTTCTCACTGTAGCTGGTTGATACTGGCTGGAACCAACTTGGCTACAGCAAATTAGGAAAAAAAAAATAGTTTCTTACAGCTGCACCACCATTGCTGCCACCGTCTTTTCTTCTTCTTCTTCTTCTTTTTTCTGTATTTAGCTTTCACAGGATGAATTATGCCTAGGCCTAAAAGCTGCAGGTGTCTTATACTATCGACAGGAAGATGTGCATCCGAGTGTGTGGAGACTATGTGTGCTGGATAAAGTGATCATTCCTGCAGTGAGCACTAGAAAGGTAACTATCACGTGTCATGCCATGCATCTACCCATGTATCTTGTAGTGGGATGTAAGAGAATCATACTACTGAAGAATAACTTGGTCATCCCAGCCTCTGTCGTCTCGTTTAAGAACGGATTCGGTGAATTGTGCATAGTTAACTTTCGCCGAGAATTGCACATCCACCCAAGACGCATGTGCATAGCAAACGCTGAGCTGTTAATTGAAGAACAGCTGAGCGTCATAGAAACCTCCCATGCTGAGTCTGTGGGCGAAATCAGCGCTTCCACTGCGAGACAAGATCTTCTAGCTTGACTATCACCAGATCTCACTAAGGAACAACAGAAGAAGCTACTTGCCATTCTTCAAGAGTTCTCTGAATGTTTCAATCTACAGGTGAAGAGAAAATTAGACAAATCGACAGTGAAGCACCGGATTAGCACTGGAGACCATCAACCAATAAGCCAGAGAGCATACCGTGTGTCAGCAACTGAACGTCGAATAATTCGTAACAAGGTGGAGAAAATGATGAAGAATGACATCATTCAGCCTTCACAGAGCCCATGGTCGTCACCAGCGGTCCTCATCAGGAAGAAGGATGGCAGTTGGCGCTTTTGTATTGATTACAGGAAGATAACTAAAAAGGACTTTACGCTCTTCCACGAATTGACGATATACTAGATTGCCTGAAGGGGGCTAAGATTTTCTCACCCTGGACATGTACTCGTTGGCAAATCGAAGTAGATCAGGCTGACTGTGAGAAAACTGCATTCTTCACCCCTGAGGGCCTGTATGAGTTTAAGGTAATGCCGTTTGGTTTGTGTAATGCACCAGCAACTTTCGAACGGATGATGGATAATCTTCTAAGGCACCTGAAGTGGACAATTTGTCTTTGTTATGTAAATGACATTATAGTGTTCTCAGAGACATTTGATTAACACATAAAGAGACTGAGGGGCGTTCTTAAGTGTCTCCAATCACGGAGACTGAAACTTAATCCCAGAAAGTGTCTCTTTGGAGCATAAGAAATCAAAATACTTGGACACCTTGTGTCAAACAAAGGTGACCCAGAAAAAGTGAGATCTATAACGGAATTTCCTATTCCTAAAAGTATTATAGACGTGTGAAGCTTCCTCAGATTATGACTTTTGTATGAAAGCCAGGCCACTCCAAGAGTTGTTAAAAGCTGATGCTAAATTTATCTGGGGTGGTGCTCAACAAGATTATTTCAATGTGCTGTGAAAACGCTCTGACGACTGACCCTGTACCTGGTCTGTATGATGCGATAGCACCTACAGAACTACATACAGATGCCAGCGGATATGTGATCAGTGCTGTTCTGGTGCAAATTTCGGTTGGAAAAGAGAAGGTTATAGCCTATGCTTCTAGGACACTTACAAAAGCCGAGAGAAACTACTCAACTACAGAAAGAGAATGTCTTGCTGTGATCTGGGCCGTGTGCAAATTTTGACAGTGTCTTTATGGTAGGCCATTCACAGTTGTTGAAGACCATCATTCGCTTAGCTGGTTGACAGGTATTAGGGATCCAACAGGACGACTCACCAGGTTGGCACTACGTCTTCAAGAGTATGACATTACCATACTGTACAAAAGTGGAAGAAAACACCAAGATGCTAACTGTCTCTCAAGAAACCCTGTGCAAGACCATCAAGACTTTGATGAAGATAGTGACTGTCTCGCTGCTGAGCAGAAGGAGGACGCCATGATATCTCTAATTATGCTTGCCTTAAATCGGTCAGAGGACGTGAAAGGACAATTTAAGGTAGTTAATGGGTTACTTTGCAAGAAAAACTTTGATCTGTTTGGAAAGAGGTGGCTACTAGTGATTCCTAAACATAAGCACTTACATGATCTACAGAGGATTTATTAAGACATACGATAGAATCTGCAAGAGATTTTTCTGGCCAGGTTTATTTAGGAGTGTCAGTCACTGTGAGTTGCACTGTCGAGAGTGCCAGAGGAGAAAGGCAGTTCCTCAGAAACCACCCGGGCTGACTCACACCAATTCCACCAGCGGAAATGCCTTTCCAGCGTGTTGGGATTGACCTCCTCAGACGATTTCCAACGTCTGCTCAGCGTGTTGGGATTGACCTCCTCAGACGATTTCCATCTGTTAGTGGCAATAGATGGATTGTTGTTTGAACTGATTATCTGACACGTTATGCCATTACAAAAGCCACGAAAACAGCCTAAGCATCCGAGGTAGCCAAATTTATCGTGGAAGACATTGTATTAAAACACGGTGCCCCAAGGTCATTAATTAGAAATTGAGGGAAAGTTTTTCAATCGAATCTTGTGACAGAGAGAAATCGTCAGTGCAACACTACTCATCACATGACGACTGCCTACCATCTGCAAACTAACGGGCTTACTGAACGCCTTAAGGGGCTCTGGAACGCCCTATACTTGCAATGTTAAAATAACGCTTATAAATTACATCTTTCCTCACAAAGTATTTGAGGTAGGAAGTTGAACTTTTTACAGATTATTTATTGGAATATGGGCTACAACTTAACACAGGGATTGTCAAAATTTTAGTTCAGTTATTAAAGATGATTTTTTTCAATTGTAATGAAAATTCACAACATTTTTTGCAATTTTTTATTTATATATTCAAAAATATACAGTTTTTTGGAAAAAGGCTGTGTTAAATTATGTAGAAGGTACTGTGTAACATTTACTGAAAGTTTGAAACAAATATGTTTGGAAGATCCTTAGAAAACATGTAATTAGTATGAGAAAATAAAAGTTTTGGGAATCGAGCGACAAAGATTGGATTAACTTTTTAGTGCATTCCAGGTCCATAGGATGGATTATCTTCATCCTCTGCAAACTCCTCCTCCAGCTTCCTCTTGTTCCTCCTCCTGTTTACTCTTGCTTGTATTTCTAGACTCTTTACAGCCCTGTCTGCAGCCCGAAGGCATTCCTTGTCTAAAGCAAGCATCGCTCGTACCATGTTAGAACCTATCTTCATTCCCATATTTCTAAATACCTTTGGCTTTCCAACATTTCTCCTTTTCTTAAAAGCCTTCAGAGGATTTCTAATAACTTTACTTTTACTCATTATTATACTTCAACAAAACAGAGACTCAAGAAACAGAATTAATTACGAATATTTTCGAGATAACGACAGAGTAAATAAACATGAAACAATCGACAATCACACCAGCGATATATATTGAACCATCACAGGTTAGCCACAACACATACTTTATCTCACATCACTAAAATGTACATGATGAACACGGACGTTAATAATAACACCATTTGACAGCAGTTTAACAGCGCCACAGTGGGTCACGCCCATGTAGAACACATTTCAAAAAATAAATAAATAAATAAATAAATAAAAATAGTTGTAGTCTTCGGAATTGAATAAATTATATATCTATTAAAAGGTAATAGTCTGCAGATTCAGAAAACGCAAAAAAGTAAAAATTGAACATTTCATGATTTTGAGCCTTTCTGGAGCCCCATAATAAGACCTTGGCCGACTTTCTATAAATGTTCGTCAATGTTGAGCAGAGCAACTGGGATGAGGTGCTACCTTTCGTGACATTTGCCTACAACACCGCCAAACAAGACACCACAGGATTTACGCCATTTTTCCTGGTGCATGGGTGTGAGGCGATGGTCTCTGTGTTTCCATTACATCCTGATGACGTGGACGACGACTACATTGGCCGGGGGTTAACCAGAGCTGAGGAAGCTCAGCAGTTAGCTCGACTCCGCATGCTGTAGGCTCAAGAAAACGATCGCCGAAGGTATGACGCGAGCCACCACCCTATTGTCTACCAGTCTGGTGACCTCGACTGGATCTTCACTCCTGTTCAAAAGGTTGGTCTCTCTGAGAAGCTCATCAGGCGCTAGTTTGGACCTTATAAGGTTGTAAGACAGTTGTCTGACGTTACTTATGAAGTTTAAGATTTTGACCCCGACACAAGACGATGAAAGATCAGAGGTACAGTCCATGTCCTTCGAAACATCAACACTCTAGAGGAATGTCATTATCTTTGCATGTGCATGGCATCTCTCAATAACAAGAATGGTCTTTCTTCCATCTTGCACATAAATTCCCGAGAAATTTCAGTAATTGTCGAGGTGTTGCTAATAAAATTGCAGTTGAGAGTATTGTTCTTAAGTTTTTAAATTTTTCCTGTTAGTAATGCCAGCAACTTTTCACTGTCATCGACACAGTGCGATAATTCTTTCTTTGCTTATTTTGTCCATGTAACGTCAACCCCCACCTCCACATAAAACAGAATAGCCCAATGTTTTTGAGGGAAATTTTTAGAGAACCCCAGTTACATCAGCACTGAAAATGTTTCTAGTCACATCCATTATCAGCTGTGGCTAAATATTCTTCTTCCATCTCCACAAAAATTTTGTTAAGAGTGGTTATGTCAGTTTCTACTTTTTTTTAGTTTTATTAGTAAGGTGATGCTTTCCAAGTCCTTAACGGACCCACACACCTTCAGTTTAGCTGTGGAGATAATCTCATGTGATGTCATATCTGAGCAATAATCAGTATGATTACCCGAGCTAAGTGCGTCTTTCAGGTAGGCCATCTGTCTCAACCTGTTACTTTTACTACTTCCATGGAAAAAAAAGATGCATTGCTTGATTTTATAGAATGCTACTAGAATCTTCTTATACATTTAGAACTTTATGAAACCTGAAGCAACTCATGATGACCCAGGAAGAAAGTAAACAACTTTCATTCTGTATTTTGGAAAGAATTATAAAGAACTGACACACAAAAAGCTGCAGCTCTTCATTTTCTGCTACCCACTCTCACTTTATGGATGTGAACACCCCGGATTTTCGAGAAACACATGGGAATGCTGAATGCTATCTATACACTTTCCATGCAAATAACTGTACATATTCTGACTTGAACAGATAACTGCATAGTTAAACTGAAAGTGTGTAGCCCCCCTTTAAATGATTAAGCACATATATTAACCCTTTTTAATGAAGGAGGACTGGAAGTTTCTGGATTTGGGAATACCTGCTTATTTTTCAGAAGCTGGTGCACAGCTCCAACGTTAGGCGGGTGATGGAGCCCCTTAGGGAAATAGCGGAAAGGTCCGGGAAGAAGGCCAGTGTTCACTCTGCCTGCTTGCCAGGGGGTCTCATCCGAGATGTGGAGGAGGCCCTGCCAGTGGCGATAGAGAGCACTGGGTGCACCCGACTGCAAATTGTTGCTCATGTCGGAACCAATGACTCCTGCCGTCTGGGTTCAGAGGTCATCCTCAGTTCATACAGGCAGTTGGCGGAGTTGGTGAAGGCGGAAAGCCTCGCTCGCGGGGTGGAATCTGAGCTAACTATTTGTAGTATCGTTCCCAGAACCAATCGCGGTCCTCTGGTTTGGAGCCGGATGGAAGGCTTAAACCAGAGGCTCAGACGATTCTGTGGAGATCTGGGGTGCAAATTTCTCGACCTCCGCTATCGGATGGAGAAATGTAGGGTCCCCCTGAATAGGTCAGGCGTGCACTACACGCAGGAAGCTGCTACAAGGGTAGCGGAGTACATGTGGAGTACACATGTGGGTTTTTTAGGTTAGAGAATTCCCTCCCTAAGCCTGACAAGACGCCTCCTGAGACGCGGCAAGGTAGGAGTAGGCAAAATGCAACAGGGAATAACTGTATTAACGTGCTAATAGTAAACTGCAGGAGCGTCTATAGAGAGGTCCCAGAACTGCTCTCATTAATAAACAATCACAATGCCCACATAGTACTAGGGACAGAAAGTTGGCTGAAACCAGATGTAAACAGTAAAGAAATTCTAAACTCAGATTGGAATGTATACCACAGAGACAGACTGGGCAGTGATGGGGTAGGCGTGTTTATAGCAATAAGAAGAACAATAGTATCGAAGGAAATTGATGGAGATCTGAAATGTGAAATAATTTGGGCGAAGGTCACGGTTAAAGCAGGCTCAGACATGGTAATTGGATGTCTCTATAGGCCCCCTGGCTCAGCAGCTGTTGAGGCTGAGCACCTGAAGGATAATTTGGAAAATATTTGGAGTAGATTTCCCCACCATGTTATAGTTCTGGGTGGAGATTTGAATTTGCCGGATATAGACTGGGAGACTCAAACGTTCATAACGGGTGGCAGGGGCAAAAAATCCAGTGAAATTCTTTTAAGTGCTTTATCTGAAAACTACCTTGAGCAATTAAACAGAGAACCGAATCGTGGCGATAACATATTAGACCTTCTGGTAACAAACAGACCCGAACTATTTGAAACAGTTAACGCAGAACAGGGAATCAGCGATCATAAAGCGGTTACTGCATCGATGATTTCAGACGTAAATAGAAATATTAAAAAAGGTAGGAAGATTTTTCTGTTTAGAAAAAGTGACAAGAAGCAGATTTCAGAGTACCTGATGGCTCAACACAAACGTTTTGTCTCAAGTACAGATAGTGTTGAGGATCAGTGGACAAAGTTCAAAACCATCGTACAATATGCGTTAGATGACTATGTGCCAAGCAAGATCATAAGAAATGGAAAAGAGCCACCGTGGTACAACAACCGAGTTAGAAAACTGCTGCGGAAGCAAAGGGAACTTCACAGCAAACATAAACATAGCCAAAGCCTTGCAGACAAACAAAAATTACGCGAAGCGAAATTTAGTGTGAGGAGGGCTATGCGAGAGGTGTTCAATGAATTCGAAAGTAAAGTTCTATGTACTGACTTGGCAGAAAATCCTGAGAAATTTTGGTCTTATGTCAAAGCGATAGATGGATCAAAACAAAATGTCCAGACACCCTGTGACCAAAATGGTACTGAAACAGAGGATGACAGACTAAAGGCCGAAATACAGAGGAAGACTGCACTGTAGTTCCTTCTCTAGATTGCCGCACAGATGACAAAATGGTAGATATCGAAATAGACGACAGAGGGATAGAGAAACAATTAAAATCGCTCAAAAGAGGAAAGGCCGCTGGACCTGATGGGATACCAGTTCGATTTTACACAGAGTACGCGAAGGAACTTGCCCCCCTTCTTGCAGCGGTGTACTGTAGGTCTCTAGAAGAGCGTAGCGTTCCAAAGGATTGGAAAAGGGCACAGGTCATCCCCGTTTTCAAGAAGGGACGTCGAACAGATGTGCAAAACTATAGACTTATATTTCTAACGTCTATCAGTTGTAGAATTTTGGAACACGTATTATGTTCGAGTATAATGACTTTTCTGGAGACTAGAAATCTACTCTGTAGGAATCAGCATCGGTTTCGAAAAAGACGATCGTGTGAAACCCAGCTCGCGCTGTTCGTCCATGAGACTCAGAGGGTCATAGACACGGGTTCCCAGGTAGATGCCGTGTTTCTTGACTTCCGCAAGGCGTTCGATACAGTTCCCCACTGTCGTTTAATCAACAAAGTAAGAGCATATGGACTATCAGACCTATTGTGTGATTGGATTGAAGAGTTCCTAGATAACAGAACGCAGCATGTCATTCTCAATGGAGAGAAGTCTTCCGAAGTAAGAGTGATTTCAGGTGTGCCGCAGGGGAGTGTCGTAGGACCGTTGCTATTCACAATATACATAAATGACCTTGTGGATGACATCGGAAGTTCACTAAGGCTTTTTGTAGATGATGCTGTGGTATACCGAGAGGTTGTAACAATGGAAAGTTGTACTGAAATGCAGGAGGATCTGTAGCGAATTGACGCATGGTGCAGGGAATGGCAATTGAATCTCAATGTAGACAAGTGTAATGTGCTGCGAATACATAGAAAGAAAGATCCCTTATCATTTAGCTACAATATAGCAGGTCAGCAACTGGAAGCAGTTAATTCCATAAATTATCTGGGAATACGCATCAGGAGTGATTTAAAATGGAATGATCATATAAAGTTGATAGTCGGTAAAGCAGATGCCAGACTGAGATTCATTGGAAGAATCCTAAGGAAATGCAATCCGAAAACAAAGGAAGACGCTTGTTCGCCCACTGCTTGAATACTGCTCAGCAGCGTGGGATCCGTACCAGATAGGGTTGATAGAAGAGATAGAGAAGATCCAACGGAGAGCAGCGCGCTTTGTTACAGGATCATTTAGTAATTGCGAAGCGTTATGGAGATGATAGATAAACTCCAGTGGAAGACTCTGCAGGAGAGACGCTCAGTAGCTCTGTATGGGCTTTTGTTGAAGTTTCAAGAACATACCTTCACCGAGGAGTCAAGCAGTATATTGCTCCCTCCCTCTCGAGAAGAGACCATGAGGATAAAATCAGAGAGATTACAGCCCACCCAGAGGCATACCAACAATCCTTCTTTCCACGAACAATACGAGACTGGAATATAAAGGAGAACCGATACAGGTACTCAAGTTACCATCCGCCACACACCGTCAGGTGGCTTGCAGAGTATGGATATAGATGTAGATGTATGTGTAGATCATATTTCTTTGCCATTGTGGAGTGTTTAACATTTCAATCGTCTTGACATCACAAATAATTGTCAGCTTGTGTTACATTTTAAGCATTCTTATTTTGCTGGTCACAACCACACAAAACGTTTGCTATACAGAATTCAACACTTCTATTGACAGCACACTGCAATAAAAACGTGTGCTAGGACCTGATGGGACGTTAAATCACATAATCTACATGTCTTTGGGTTCAGTTTGGAAACTGCATAATAATTATTTCCTAGAAGCAGACTTTTTTTTTGAAGTGGGGGACTGAGAGAAATACTGTCACGTAGAAGAAGCTGTAATTAGATGAATGACGAACACAAACTTCACTTAACGAAGGTGTATACAGCACTTGCACATACAAGAGCGCGGAGCGAACTGCCTCCGGCCACAACACATACATTATATATACAGCTACAGAACATTCCAGTCCAATGATTCTTCACATTTGTGGATACTTCTAGAATGTACTCGATCTGAATATAGAAATTAAAATTGTACAGTCCAGGTGAGTTTCGAATTCACGACCCTCCATGCAACAGTTTAGTATCATAACCACTACACCACAGTGCTACTCGTATTCTTCTGCGACATTGCTCCCTCCCTAAAAGAGATGCCTCTGTGTTACGTCGTCCTAGTCTGGGAACGAGTCATCAGTCCTGCGTACTCCGACTCCTGAAGACTGATTCTCGCCCTGGCGGTGATCTTCTTAGAACTTCTTTTGCCGCTATGCTTTTCGTCACCTTTCCACTTGTTGCCAGAGCTTCGAATTTACCCTGGGTTGCAGGATCCTTATAGGGCTTCATTCGAAGGACATGGACTGTACCTCTGATCTTTCATCGTCTTGTGTCAGGGTCAAAATCTTAAACTTCATAAGTAACGTCAGACAACTGTCTTACAACCTTATAAGGTCCAAACTAGCGCCTGATGAGCTTCTCAGAGAGACCAACCTTTTGAACAGGAGTGAAGATCCAGTCGAGGTCACCAGACTGGTAGACAATAGGGTGGTGGCTCGCGTCATACCTTCGGCGATCGTTTTCTTGAGCCTACAGCATGCGGAGTCGAGCTAACTGCTGAGCTTCCTCAGCTCTGGTTAACCCCCGGCCCATGTAGTCGTCGTCCACGTCATCGGGATGTAATGGAAACACAGAGTCCATCGCCGTAATCGCCTCACACCCATGCACCAGGAAAAATGGCGTAAATCCTGTGATGTCTTGTTTGGCGGTGTTGTAGGCAAATGTCACGAAAGGTAGCACCTCATCCCAGTTGCTCTGCTCAACATTGACGAACATTTATAGAAAGTCGGCCAAGGTCTTATTAAGGCATTCAGTAAGCCCGTTAGTTTGCAGATGGTAGGCAGTCGTCATGTGATGAGTAGTGTTGCACTGACGTTTTCTCTCTGTCACAAGATTCGATTGAAAAACTTTCCCTCAATTTCTAATTAATGACCTTGGGGCACCGTGTTTTAATACAATATCTTCCACGATAAATTTGGCTACCTCGGATGCTTAGGCTGTTTTCGTGGCTTTTGTAATGGCATAGCGTGTCAGATAATCAGTTCAAACAACAATCCATCTATTGCCACTAACAGATGGAAATCGTCTGAGGAGGTCAATCCCAACACGCTGAGCAGACGTTGGAAATCGTCTGAGGAGTTCAATCCCAACACGCTGGAAAGGCATTTCGGCTGGTGGAATTGGTGTGAGTCAGCCCGGGTGGTTTCTGAGGAACTGCCTTTCTCCTCTGGCACTCTCGACAGTGCAACTCACAGTGACTGACACTCCTAAATAAACCTGGCCAGAAAAATCTCTTGCAGATTCTATCGTATGTCTTAATAAATCCTCTGTAGATCATGTAAGTGCTTATGTTTAGGAATCACTAGTAGCCACCTCTTTCCAAACAGATCAAAGTTTTTCTTGCAAAGTAACCCATTAACTACCTTAAATTGTCCTTTCACGTCCTCTGACCGATTTAAAGCAAGCATAATTAGAGATATCATGGCGTCCTCCTTCTGCTCAGCAGCGAGACAGTCACTATCTTCATCAAAGTCTTGATGGTCTTGCACAGGGTTTCTTGAGAGACAGTTAGCATCTTGGTGTTTTCTTCCACTTTTGTACAGTATGGTAATGTCATACTCTTGAAGACATAGTGCCAACCTGGTGAGTCGTCCTGTTGGATCCCTAATACCTGTCAACCAGCTAAGCGAATGATGGTCTTCAACAACTGTGAATGGCCTACCATAAAGACACTGTCAAAATTTGCACACGGCCCAGATCACAGCAAGACATTCTCTTTCTGTAGTTGAGTAGTTTCTCTCGGCTTTTGTAAGTGTCCTAGAAGCATAGGCTATAACCTTCTCTTTTCCAACCGAAATTTGCACCAGAACAGCACTGATCACATATCCGCTGGCATCTGTATGTAGTTCTGTAGGTGCTATCGCATCATACAGACCAGGTACAGGGTCAGTCGTCAGAGCGTTTTCACAGCACATTGAAATAATCTTGTTGAGCACCACCCCAGATAAATTTAGCATCAGCTTTTAACAACTCTTGGAGTGGCCTGGCTTTCATACAAAAGTCTTTGATAAAACGACGGTAATAAGAACATAATCTGAGGAAGCTTCACACGTCTATAATACTTTTAGGAATAGGAAATTCCGTTATAGATCTCACTTTTTCTGGGTCACCTTTGTTTGACACAAGGTGTCCAAGTATTTTGATTTCTTATGCTCCAAAGAGACACTTTCTGGGATTAAGTTTCAGTCTCCGTGATTGGAGACACTTAAGAACGCCCCTCAGTCTCTTTATGTGTTAATCAAATGTCTCTGAGAACACTATAATGTCATTTACATAACAAAGACAAATTGTCCACTTCAGGTGCCTTAGAAGATTATCCATCATCCGTTCGAAAGTTGCTGGTGCATTACACAAACCAAACGGCATTACCTTAAACTCATACAGGCCCTCAGGGGTGAAGAATGCAGTTTTCTCACAGTCAGCCTGATCTACTTCGATTTGCCAACGAGTACATGTCCAGGGTGAGAAAATCTTAGCCCCCTTCAGGCAATCTAGTATATCGTCAATTCGTGGAAGAGCGTAAAGTCCTTTTTAGTTATCTTCCTGTAATCAATACAAAAGCGCCAACTGCCATCCTTCTTCCTGATGAGGACCGCTGGTGACGACCATGGGCTCTGTGAAGGCTGAATGATGTCATTCTTCATCATTTTCTCCACCTTGTTACGAATTATTCGACGTTCAGTTGCTGACACACGGTATGCTCTCTGGCTTATTGGTTGATGGTCTCCAGTGCTAATCCGGTGCTTCACTGTCGATTTGTCTAATTTTCTCTTCACCTGTAGATTGAAACATTCAGAGAACTCTTGAAGAATGGCAAGTAGCTTCTTCTGTTGTTCCTTAGTGAGATCTGGTGATAGTCAAGCTAGAAGATCTTGTCTCGCAGTGGAAGCGCTGATTTCGCCCACAGACTCAGCATGGGAGGTTTCTATGACACTCAGCTGTTCTTCAATTAACAGCTCAGCGTTTGCTATGCACATGCGTCTTGGGTGGATGTGCAATTCTCGGCGAAAGTTAACTATGCACAATTCACCGAATCCGTTCTTAAACGAGACGACAGAGGCTGGGATGACCAAGTTATTCTTCAGTAGTATGATTCTCTTACATCCCACTACAAGATACATGGGTAGATGCATGGCATGACACGTGATAGTTCCCTTTCTAGTGCTCACTGCAGGAATGATCACTTTATCCAGCACACATAGTCTCCACACACTCGGATGCACATCTTCCTGTCCACAGTATCTCATCTCGTCTAGCATAATCTTCAAGCAACCACAATCTATAATTTCCTGAGAAGCTTTCAAAAAGGCACATCCTAGAATGACATCATGTCTACACTTTTAAGATGATGAATTCTAAGGGCTGTGTATGGCCACTTATACCCACACGAATGGTACTTCTTCCTGTAGGTTTTACATATTTCCCATTAGCCACTTTCAGCAGAGATGTTTTGTTGTCGACGAATACGGAACTTCTCCGAAATGACTGAATATGATGCTCCAGAATCCACAAGAGCTTGGGCTGGTTGGCCATCCACGAGGATATCGGCGTAGTTTCCTATCAGTTTTGTAGTTATTGACGGCGGAGGATTTTTCTCTTCGGCGGCCTCACCCCTAAGGAAGGTCACACCTCTTAGTTTTCCAGGTTGTGGCGGCTAGGTGATAGGCTGGAGCTTCTGAACGGTGATGGAGACCTTGATCGGCGTCTAGGGGAGCATCTTCTCCAGTGGCTAGCTTGCGGCGACAGTGACGTATGTCGTCCTACACCCACTTCTTCTTGTTCATCTTCATCGTCCCGGTGTTGGCGTCGGCTAAGATCGGTCTGCTGTCTTCTGGCGCGGGCATCATCAAATATCCGCCACCTTTCTTGACAACAGTGCACCACATGTCCCGGTCATCTGCAGTGGAAACATACTGGTTGGTTATCCTGGGTCCTCCAGGTATCAGTCTTCCGTGGTGCCCAAACAGGTTCCTCATGCGGCATTTTCACAATATATATAAATGACCTAGTAGGTAGTGTCGGAAGTTCCATGCAACTTTTCGCAGATGGTGCTGTAGTATACAGAGAAGTTGCAGCATTAGAAAATTGTAGCGAAATGCAGGAAGATCCGCAGCGGATAGGCACTTGGTGCAGGGAGTGGCAACTGACCCTTAACATAGGCAAATGTAATGTATTGCGAATACATAGAAAGAAGGATCCTTTATTGTATGACTATATGATAGCGGAGAAACACTGGTAGCAGTTACTTCTGAAAATATCTGGGAGTATGCGTGCGGAACGATTTGAAGTGGAATGATCATATAAAATTAATTGTTGGTAAGGTGGGTACCAGGTTGAGATTCATTGGGAGAGTCCTTAGAAAATGTAGTCCATCAACAAAGGAGGTGGCTTACAAAACACTCGTTCGACCTATACTTGAGTATTGCTCATCAGTGTGGGATCCGTACCAGATCGGGTTGACGGAGGAGATAGAGAAGATCCAAAGAAGAGCGGCGCGTTTCGTCACAGGGTTATTTGGTAACCGTGATAGCTTTACGGGGATATTTAGCAAACTCAAGTGGCAGACTCTGCAAGAGAGGTGCTCTGCATCGCGGTGTAGCTTGCTCGCTAGGTTTCGAGAGGGTGCGTTTCTGGATGAGGTATCGAATATATTGCTTCCCCCTACTTATACCTCCCGAGGAGATCACGAATGTAAAATTAGAGAGATTCGAGCGCGCACGGAGGCTTTCAGACAGTGGTTCTTCCCGCGAACCATACACGACTGGAACAGAAAAGGGAGGTAATGACAGTGGCACGTAAAGTGCCCTCCGCCACATACCGTTGAGTGGCTTGCGGAGTATAAATGTAGATGTAGATTGTAGAAACATAACTCCGCCTGGGTCTCGACTTTTTCACCATTTTAAAGGGAAATGAAGGACGAGAGATTGGGTCTGTCCACTTCCTCCCTTATGACCTCTTGATGTATCTCAGTGTTTTTGCTCGCCATGCAATCTAAGTGCCTTCTGAACTTCCTCTCTCACTATCAGACGAAGAACACTTGTGAAATCATTTGCTTCCTCTATCACAGACATCAATATGACATTTGGAAGCTGTTCAAACTTCTTGCGTGTAATTTTTTTTGATGCATTGTCTCGATATACTGGCACCATTTTATGAAGTCGTCTGCTGTTGAAACCTCCTTCAGGAGTAGGGTCGTACGCTGATACACCTGCAGCCACTTGTTTGGATCTTGGCCACCGTCACCAGAAAACCCGGAAGGATGTCTCATCTGGTGGCTCACAGTTGCTGTCATCGTAATGTCCTCTTCTTCCTCTGTCTCTGGTAGATTGCGATCTGTTGAATATGGCTCAAACTCGGGTTTCTTGACACGTAAACGGCGGCTCTGCCGTGGCCTTATGGGAGCCACGGTGTCGTTAATAATGTGTGCTATCAATTTCCACCAGAATAATGTCATGTAGAAGAAGGTGTAATTAGACGAATGATAAACACTAACTTTACTTAACGAAGGTTTATTCAGCACTTGCACATACAAGGATGTGGAGTGAACTGCCTGCGGCCAGAACACATACAGTATATATACAGCTGCAGAACATTCCAGTCCAGAGATTCTTCACATTTGTGGATACTTCTTGAATGTACTTGAACCGAATACAGAAATTAAAATTGTACAGGTGAGTTTTGAACTTACGACCCTCCATGCAACAGTTTAGTATCATAACCACTACACCACGGAGCTACTCAGCTTCTTCTGCGACAATATTCATTAAAAGTGGGTTGTTAATGTGGTGTTTTACTGTACAACAGATGGAAGATTTGCGGACTTCTGGAATGTTGTGTCCTTTCATCCTTTTCTGCTATGTCTTCCTCAGCGAAGGAATCATCATTTGTCAAAAGTTAGTAGCTTGTCAATTGTTGTACATATCCATCAGTTTGCTACTGCCTGATAAGAAGATAGTGCAACATAAAATGAAATGTATACTGCCACATGGAGGAGCAAAAGTTGTGTAAGTACATACATGGTATTCAAACAGAACAGTGCTAAAATTAGCATTTCACGAGGAAACTGACAAGAAATACATTTCATTAAGCAACCAGATGTTGGAAATGCATATTCAGTGAACACTAACCATGAATATGTACACCTGTGACAAAAGGGAGAGAAAGAAAGTACCTTCTTCAAATATTGTTGAGGTACATAGAATTGTGAGATCCTGAAGTTGACAATGTGCCATTAAACAGCACAGTAATACTGTAAGACCTCCTTGATGGTCACAAAGTACACAGCATGTAGAGTCCTGGTAGAGAAGCAATTACACATCTCTGTGCAAGCAATGGGCCAAACAATTTTGGTCCCAGAATACAGTTCTGTCCATGGATTATGCGGCACAGTTTTCGAATTGCTCAGCAGCCATGTCTGGAGTGATAAAAATCTATAGGCTATGCTTGTCTCAGATCACTGTCAATTACTCTCTACTACTGTGGGCTGGAATTTTAAAACATCAACTAAAACGATCTCATCTGAATGCATGTTACCTCGTGTTCATGCTAGATGTGTTGCTGAAGTTGTTGGAGACTATACCTCTTGCTGTTCATGAGAGGGTGTGATTTCAATATGCCTGTGTACCATCCAACTCTGATATTAATATGCTGGGGTAATAGATACCATTGTTGTGGATTGGAAAAAAGAGGTCCTGTCCCAGATCCAACAAATTTGGCTGATCTCACTCCCGTGGATTTTTTGCTATGAATTTACACTCGGCACCATATTATAAACCGAAAAGGAACTGGTTAGTAGGGACCTGGTTGTTTTCTCCTGGTATGGCAGTCAACAAGGATATACAACAGAGTTTTGCAAAATTTTATGGCCACTTATAATGCATGCATGTATCTCTGTGTTAATAAACAATAATAACAGAAAATAAATCTTTGTGATCAGACCCTAAAGATGGTGCAGTGTTGGCTGGCCATTGCATCATCCTCTGCCATGTGATGTGGTGTCATGCGGATGCAGTATGAAGGGGCATGGGATCAGCATAGTGCACTTCCAGCTGTTGTCGGCTTCCAGACCTCAGAGCCACTATTTCTCATTCAGGCAGTTCCTCGGCTGGCATCACAAGGAGGAATGCACCACTATCTAGTCGTCTCATCAAGGAAAAATCTCTGGTAGTACTGGAAACTGAACTCTGGTCTTCCAAATGAGGTTTGGTTTTGGGGGCAGACTGTTTATATCAATAAAAAATTAAATATCCAGTTGTGAGCATTAATTCCATATGTTGAAGTACTCAGTTTTGGTTTCTCTGTTGTCACTATTATTTTGACCCTAATGTAGAGGAAGGATGTAGAGAACAAAAATATTTTAAAATGATGTGTAAATGACTTTTCCAACTATGGAACAAATGTTAAAGTACTTGGATGTACTATAAGCAAGAAAACGTTTGTTTAGATATTGTGTGACGGGTGTAGCAAGATGAACCGAAACCGCTGAAAGTGGTTTATTCATGAAGCAGTTCCAAGAAAATTATCATTTGCTTTTTTTCTATCGTGCTGGACATATTGTGACCATTGCTTTAGAGGGTCAAAGAACATAGTTAGTTTGAACGATATGCAATTTGTTTGCCACCAGCCATCAATAAAACTGGGCGAAAAACAACTGAAAATGTTGCATCATAGCAATGCCAGCCATCACACAGCTCACCAAACATTTTATCATATAACAGGAAATAACATCAAATTAATTTTCATTGGCTATACCCACCTGATTTATCACTGAGTGATTTCTGTTGTACCCTTACATCAAGCAAGAAAGTGTGGGAAATGATTTTCATCAACCCGGGAACATGCTGAATTCTTCCAAAATCATATTTTTGATGAATCGGTTTCAGAGTGCAGAGTGAAAAGAAACGTTTTTAGTATGAACAGATGCAAAAGACATACATTTTGAAAAAAATTGAACAGCTTTACACAAAAAAATGTTTTTGTCACTGCTTTTGCAAAAATTTAACACTTACGCTGAGGCTATAAGCTTCACAACAAACCACGAGCCAGTGCGGCTGACGCTTATAAGCGTCCGCGCTCACTATCAGATTACTCAGTCTAGTTGCAGCGTCTAAACAAGCATCAGAGCGTGTAAACTTTTGTCTTGTGTGGTCAGTTATCGAACCTATATTGTTCCTAATGGCGACTGGACCTTCCAATGTGAAAAGGATCAGGAAAAGTGTTAAATTGACAGAGGAACAGTTACTTAGTGTACTAGACGACAGTGATTTTCTGTGTAGTGAGGACGAGGCATACCACGGAGATTGTCATTTAGAAGCTGCAGAAGAATTACAGAGTGATGATAGCGTGGAAGCACAGCTTTCGAATCTGTTTCTTGACAGTTCCGAATCTGACGATACGGATCACGACGATTATGTGGAAATCGACGACGAGAAAGAGCCCGACCTGTCACACGGAGATAATCCAGGTAAGTCCTGGTATAAAGTACCACATAATATGCAGTATCACCCATTTACGAAGGAAAAAGTTTTGCAAATTCATCCTGCTGGCAATTCTCTTATGGATTTCTTCAGATTATTGGTAAAAGACGAATTGTTGCAACTTGTAGTTGACGAAACGAACGATAACGCAATCAACATATTGCTGAGCGAAAATACAAAAGAGGGATCTAGGATCTGTAAATGGAAACCTCTAAGTATTGGCGAATTACTGGTTTTCCTGGATGTTTCGTTACATGTGGGTAACGTTAAATATCCGCGATTACAAGACTAGTGGAAGAAAAAAATCGCTGTTTGAGAATAGAGGAATAGCGACGAGTATAAGCAGAGACCGGTATTTGCAAAAAATCCGCTCTCTGCATTTTGCAAAAAATCCACTTCCAGGAAACCCAAAACCAGACGATCGTTTATATAAGATAACACGAGAATGTCTCAAGTGTATTACCCGGGAAGAGGTTTACCAATAGATGAATCAATGATTCTTTAGAGGGGAAGATTGTCATTTAGAGAATACATAAAACGCAAACGTAATAAATATGGCATTAAGATGCATATGCTCAACAATCCAGACGGTTTCATAAATAAGTGCGCTGTGTACACGGGAAGCAGTGGAGATATGGGGGGGGAAAGGTCCCGCTGAAAAGGTCGTTTTGCATTTCATGGCAGAAAAGCTGCATTTACTTGGACAATTATTATAACAGTTTTCATTTAGCTACAACTCTGTTGAACCTAAAAACACTTTCCACAGGTACTCTGAAATTAAATAGGAAATATACCCCCGACGACGTTGTATCGGCAAAACTTGGGAGAGGAGAGACAATTGCGCGGTATTCTGATGGAGTTATGATTGGAAAATGGAAGGATCGACGAGAGGTTTCCTACATTTCTACAGAACATCTAAATGTTATGGAGCAAGTGACGAGTGCGCTCCAGCAAATAGTCACGAAACTTTTGCCTATTGTCAGGTACAATGCGTGTATGTCTGGGGCTGATAAACAAGATCAGATGTTATCGTATTATTTATGTGAACAAAAATCTATCCGCTGGCCGAAAAAACTATTCTTTCATGTCACTGACATGCTAGTTTTCAATTCTCTATATCTGTACGACAAATACTCAGGAAATAAAATGACGTTGTACGATTACAGAATGAACATTATAAAGGGCTTCCTTTCGCCAATGGACGTTCCACGAAATGTGAGCAAGAAACATCACAGGCAAACACACGTTGTGCAAAATCTGGAAGCTACTGCAGGGAAGAAGCAAGTTATGAGGAAGCGGTGTATGAAGTGCGCGGAACAAGGCAAGCGCACTGATACACTTTACGAGTGTACAACCTGCCCAGACAAACCTGAATACTGCTTGAACTGCTGTATAATTTCCCATAAGTAGCAAAAACGCGATGATATGGGGAAATTCTGATTATCAAAGACAACTTCTTTTATTTCTTTTGACATTGCATGGTGTCTTTTTATGACGTGAAAGCTTAGAACTTTTTTTCACGAGTACTCAGAAAATGAGGTTTTCTTTTGTTTTAAGTCGACTTATTTCTTATTGCGTTGTAAAGCGTTCACTTCAGTTTTTTGTGAAATAATTTGTTGTGCTAAATTTGTTTTAATAGCACCGCAATTGAAGTGATGGGGGACACGAGAGAAGCCTCCACGTAGGTTGTGTTTCGCTTACTAATTTCTACACATCCGGGCGTCCCCTGGGCGTCTATGATAAATGTAGACGGCTAATTCTCTCATACCAGAAGCAAACATGCTGCTAAATTGACGACCTCTATCGGAGTCAATCTTAAAAATGCGCATTGGAAGTAAATATAATTTCAGATGAATCCAGTTTCCTATTTCCTTTTTTTTCCTTCTTAAGAATTTGCGTTTTGGAATCCAAATTTTTCCTGAATGCAGTGGGTTTGTTGTTTGTTTGAATTGTATTTTTTGTTACATTATCAACAAATCACTTTAAAACATGACCACAATACAGTCGAAGCTTATTTGAAGTAATGCATCTAAGGTGTCATCATTAAGTCAGTATAGAACGTGATCCTACAGATCTTACAAGGTCTTGACGTCAGCCTGTAGCTCAGGTGTGCTTAGGAGCATCGGCTCCGAGCCGTACCTGCCGTTTCAGTGTGCTACCGGCCCGCACTCGCACGTTGCCGGACCGCACTGGAGAGTTGCGCGCCTGCACCAATGCCGCAGCGAAAGTGTTAAAAGGCATTCTCTAAAGGGCTTTAAAATCCATAAAAAGTAGAGAATTAACAGAACTGATCCAGTTAGGAAAACATATTTTACGTATATGTATAATACATTTGGTTTTCAAGTGTGCACAGTTATCTTTCAGAAGAAACTACAGCCACGCAAAGTATTAGTCTATATTAAACATGTCACATTTTTCTCCCCCCCCCCCCCCCCATGAACCATGGACCTTGCCGTTGGTGGGGAGGCTTGCGTGCCTCAGCGATACAGATAGCCGTACCGTAGGTGCAACCACAACGGAGGGGTATCTGTTGAGAGGCCAGACAAACGTGTGGTTCCTGAAGAGGGGCAGCAGCCTTTTCAGTAGTTGCAAGGGCAACAGTCTGGATGATTGACTGATCTGGCCTTGTAACAATAACCAAAACGGCCTTGCTGTGCTGGTACTGCGAACGGCTGAAAGCAAGGGGAAACTACGGCCGTAATTTTTCCCGAGGGCATGCAGCTTTACTGTATGATTAAATGATGATGGCGTCCTCTTGGGTAAAATATTCCGGAGGTAAAATAGTAGGTTAGAAAATTTGAAAAGGGAAATGGATAGGTTAAAGTTAGATATAGTGGGAATTAGTGAAGTTCGGTGGCAGGAGGAACAAGACTTCTGGTCAGGTGACCACAGGGTTATAAACACAAAGTCAAATAGGGGTAATGCAGGAGTAGGTTTAATAATGAATAGGAAAATAGGAACGCGGGTAAGCTACTACAAACAGCTTAGTGAACGCATTATTGTGGCCAAGATAGATACGAAGCCCACACCTACTACAGTAGTACAAGTTTATATGTCAACTAGCTCTGCAGATGACGAAGAAATTGAAGAAATGTATGATGAAATAAAAGAAATTATTCAGATAGTGAAGGGAGACGAAAATTTAATAGTCATGGGTGACTGGAATTCGAGTGTAGGAAAAGGGAGAGAAGGAAACGTAGTAGGTGAATATTGATTGGGGCTAAGAAATGAAAGAGGAAGCCGCCTGGTAGAATTTTGCACAGAGCACAACTTAATCATAGCTAACACTTGGTTTAAGAATCATGATAGAAGTTTGTATACATGGAAGAACCCTGGAGATACTAAAAGGTATCAGATAGATTATATAATGGTAAGACAGAGATTTAGGAACCAGGTTTTAAATTGTAAGACATTTCCAGGGGCAGATGTGGACTCTGACCGCAATCTATTGGTTATGACCTGTAGATTAAAACTGAAGAAACTGCAAAAAGGTGGGAATTTAAGGAGATGGGACCTGGATAAACTGAAAGAACCAAAGGTTGTACAGAGTTTCAGGGAGAGCATAAGGGAACAATTGACAGGAATGGGGGAAAGAAATACAGTAGAAGAAGAATGGGTAGCTTTGAGGGATGAAGTAGTGAAGGCAGCAGAGGATCAAGTAGGTAAAAAGACGAGGGCTGGTAGAAATCCTTGGGTAACAGAAGAAATATTGAATTTAATTGATGAAAGGAGAAAATATAAAAATGCAGTAAATGAAGCAGGCAAAAAGGAATACAAACGTCTCAAAAATGAGATCGACAGGAAGTGCAAAATGGCTAAGCAGGGATGGCTAGAGGACAAATGTAAGGATGTAGAGGCTTGTCTCACTAGGGGGAAGATAGATACTGCCTACAGGAAAATTAAAGAGACCTTTGGAGAGAAGAGAACCACTTGTATGAATATCAAGAGCTCAGATGGCAACCCAGTTCTAAGCAAAGAAGGGAAGGCAGAAAGGTGGAAGGAGTATATAGAGGGTCTATACAAGGGCGATGTACTTAAGGACAATATTATGGAAATGGAAGAGGATGTAGATGAAGATGAAATGGGCGATACGATACTGCGTGAAGAGTTTGACAGAGCACTGAAAGACCTGAGTCGAAACAAGGCCCCCGGAGTAGACAACATTCCATTGGAACTACTGAGGGCCTTGGGAGAGCCAGTCCTGACAAAACTCTACCATCTGGTGAGCAAGATGTATGAAACAGGCGAAATACCCTCAGACTTCAAGGAGAATATAATAATTCCAATCCCAAAGAAAGCAGGTGTTGACAGATGTGAGAATTACCGAACAATCAGTTTAATAAGCCACTGCTGCAAAATACTAACGTGAATTCTTTACAGACGAATGGAAAAACTAGTAGAAGCCGACCTCGGGGAAGATCAGTTTGGATTCCGTAAAAATACTGGAACACGTGAGGCAATACTGACCTTACGACTTATCTTAGAAGAAAGATTAAGGAAAGGCAAACCTACATTTCTAACATTTGTAGACTTAGAGAAAGCTTTTGACAATGTTCACTGGAATACTCTCTTTCAAATTCTAAAGGTGGCAGGGGTAAAATACAGGGAGCGAAAGGCTATTTACAATTTGTACAGAAACCAGATGGCAGTTATAAGAGTTGAGGGACATGAAAGGGAAGCAGTGGTTGGGAAGGGAGTAAGACAGGGTTGTAGCCTCTCCCCGATGTTATTCAATCTGTATATTGAGCAAGCAGTAAAGGAAACAAAAGAAAAATTCGGAGTAGGTATTAAAATCCATGGAGAAGAAATAAAAATTTTGAGGTTTGCCAATGACATTGTAATTCTGTCAGAGACAGCAAAGGACTTGGAAGAGCAGTTGAACGGAATGGACAGTGTCTTGAAAGGAGGATATAAGATGAAGATCAACAAAAGCAAAATGAGGATAATGGAATGTAGTCGAATTAAGTCGGATGATGCTGAGGGAATTAGATTGGGAAATGAGACACTTAAAGCAGTAAAGGAGTTTTGCTATTTGGGGAGCAAAATAACTGATGATGGTCGAAGTAGAGAGGATATAAAATGTAGACTGGCAATGGCAAGGAAAGCGTTTCTGAAGAAGAGAAATTTGTTAACATCGAGTATAGACTTAAGTGTCAGGAAGTCATTTCTGAAAGTATTTGTATGGAGTGTAGCCATGTATGGAAGTGAAACATGGACGGTAAATAGTTTGGACAAGAAGAGAATAGAAGCTTTCGAAATGTGGTGCTACAGAAGAATGCTGAAGATTAGATGGGTAGATCACGTAACTAATGAGGAGGTACTGAATAGGATTGGGGGGAAGAGGAGTTTGTGGCACAACTTGACCAGAAGAAGGGATCGGTTGGTAGGACATGTTCTGAGGCATCAAGGGATCACCAATTTAGTATTGGAGGGCAGCGTGGAGGGTAAAAATCGTAGGGGGAGACCAAGAGATGAATACACTAAGCAGATTCAGAAGGATGTAGGTTGCAGTAGGTACTGGGAGATGAAGAAGCTTGCACAGGATAGAGTAGCATGGAGAGCTGCATCAAACCAGTCTCAGGACTGAAGACCACAACAACAACATTTTTCTCACATTAAAGAAAACAAAAAAATCACTATCCTTTTAGTTGAGTCTTCAGGTATGGGAAAAATGAAAAGTTACATAGGACAAGATCAGTCTTCATGCCCTGTAGCCCTAATTTTCTTCTGATATTTTCAGAATGCAGTTGATGTAGCTATCTCAAGCTGTTGTTTTCTATTTTTCCAAACACCTTGTCTGGAGTTTGGTTTACAACAACTGAACTTGTGGTCACTTTAGATAGATATGTACCAATTATGGCAATAACAATAAGCAAACACCGAATTGGGCTACCTGGTATCACTGTAATGATGTTGGGAAAATGGTATTTCTTAAAAAAATGCAGGACGGTCAACAGAGAAAGCTTAATGACAAAGGAAGAGCTATGTGTGGAGCCTACAACAATTTCCATGTTCAGGTCATAGCAAGTAGTCTGTTAGAAAACCATATGAAGATCTGGTCCTGTGTAGAGTTAAGTAATAGATCCATCCCTCTATCCAGTCACTCAGATCAGTTAACTGTTAAAACTGAACACAATAGATATTATAGAAGATATGGTCAATCTGTTTAGTGTCCACATTGAGGCTGACTCGTCAACCATACATGAGTGAGTGGTTGTTTTAAGGTATGGCTTGCAGTGAAAGACTTTCAGTGGGATCAATTGAAAGGTCTCCCCTCATTTCCTCTCTAGTGTGTCTAACAAACAGGCTGTCTGTGGTTGATAAATATCCTGAGCCACCTCCATTTGTTTGCCCTCTTTCAGTGGAAGCCAGTTAGCCTGCAAGGTCTGGGCACTCAAAGACAGTAGTCTGGAGCTCCAATGTTACTTATGTGATGGAGCCCCTTAGGAATACGGATGCCAAGAAGGGGAAGAAATCCAGTGTACACTCTATGCACATAGCAGGGGGAGGCATCCTATATGTGGAACAGGTTGTTCTGAATGCCATAAACAGCACAGGGTGCAGCCAACTGCAGCTGGTAGCTCTTGTCAGTACTAATGATGTGTGTCACTTTGGGTCTGAAGAGATTCTCATACGTCTCCAGCGATTATCTGAAGTAATAAAGATGAAGACAGAGCTCCCCATCTGCAGCATTGTTGACAGGACCGATTGCAGATCTTTGGTACAGAGCCGAGTGGGGGGTTGTGAATTGGAGGCTCAGGCAATTCTGCAACCATGTAGGCTACAGACTCCTTTCTTGTGACATACCGCAGAGAGATGTCAGGATGCGCTTAATACATGAGGGGTCCATTACACATACCAGGCAGTTACAGATGTGTGAAATGGACTGATGGTTTTTTAGGAAGAGGTTCAATCTCAGAGGGTGCACAACACACTCCGGCTGAGAGTACACCTAGTAAACATTGATATCATAGTTACAAATTGTCACAGCTGTATTGGGAAAGAACCAGAGCTCCAGGTGCTAACAGAAAACACTGAAGCGGAAATCATTACAGCTACTGAAATCTGGCAAAAAGCCAGATATAAGCTCCACCGAAATTACCAAAATTTTTACCAAGGACATAATGGTGTTCTGAAGGATAGATTAAATTCAGTTGTTGTCATGTTTGTTGTTAGTATAAGTAGTTTATCTAGAAGTGACACTGAAGTAGGTAGTTGCTGTGAGTTAGTATGAGTAGCGATTATACTTAAGAACTGGCATAAATGAATAATTGGTTCAGTATGGTTTCAGTTGCCTGAGACTGCAATTGTGTGTGCGTGTGCATGTGCATGTCTGTCGTTTATTGTTGACAGAGGCCTTAATGGCCAAAAGGTGAGAGTCTTTATGCTGTGCCTACATGTGACTCAGCATCTCCGCTACATGGTGAGTAGCAACTTTCTGTTTCATAATATTGTTACATTCCATCCTGGATTTTCCATTGTTTGAATAATTGATTCCTTTTCTGACACCCCTCCAGGTGATTCAGATGATATAGTTACTGAAAGGTTCAAGGAAAATTTATGTCAAATTTTGAATATGTACCCAACTCATACAATTATAGTTGGTGTTGACTCCAATTACCCTTGATTTGCTCGAAAAACATACACGTTTAAATTTGCTGGTATGCATAAAACATCATCCACAATTGTACTAAATGCTTTGTCTGAACATTCTGTGCAGTTAGTTCAAGAGCTCATACAAAGTATAAATGACTGCAATAATATACAATACCTCTTCGCAACAAACAATCCTGAGCCAATAGTGTGTGTGTCATTACAGGTAGAGAGATTCATGACCACGAGGTCATTGTAGTGAGACTTAATACCATAAGATCCAAATCCACCAAAAACAAATGAGAAGTATAGCATAAATTCGCTTGCCGCCTTCCAAAGAGATAGTCTCCATTCCTTCCAAATTAAGCATGTAAGCATGAATCAGATGTGGCTTAAAGACAAAGAAATAGTATTGACAGACATTGAGAGTCTCTAAAATAAATTACTAAGGTATTAAGAAATCCTAATGGTACACAAAACAGGTCAGGATACTGTTACAGAAGCAAGAAAAAAAGCATGCTAGATTTAAAAGAACACAAAATCTTCAAGGTTGCCAATGTTTATAGAAGCTTGAGATTTAGTGCAGATTCCAATACAAAGTGCTTTTAACCCTCCCCAAAAAAAGCTCTGTCTTGAAACCTGACAGAAAACCCAGAGAGATTATGGTTGTATGTAAATTATACCAGTGATAAGATACAATCAATACCTTGACACTGTTAAACATAGTTTTCAGAAATCCGTTCACCAAAGAAGATGCAGTAAATCTTCTAGAATGTGAATGAAGAACAGCTGTCAATATGAGTAACTAAGGTACAGGTACCATCAATGTAGTGAAGCAACTTAAGTTGCTCAATAAAGACACTTCTTCTGGTCTAGATTGTACATAAATTACATTCCTTTTGGAGTATGCTGATGAAATAGCTCCATTTCTAGCAATCATATACAACCATTCACTCGACTAAAGATCCATACCTTAAGGATGGAAAGTTGCACTGGTCAGACCAATACACAAGAAAGGAAACAGAAGCAAACTCCTAGGTTAGAGACCCTTATCACTGACATCAGTTTCAAACATAAACTGTGTTCGAACATTATGAAATATCTCAAAGACAACCATCATTGACACACTGCAAGCTCCAGAAAATATTGTTCTTGTGAAACTCAACTTGTCCTTTATCCACACGAAGCATTGTGTACAATGGACAGATCATTTCAACTTGATTCCATATTTTTAGATTCCCAGAAGGCTTTTGACACCCTTTCTCATAAGCAGCCTCTAATCAAATTGTGTTCTTATGGACTGTCATCTCAGTTTTGTGATTGGATTAGTGATTTTCTGTCAAAGAGGTGAGAGTTAATAGTGACTGACAGGAAGTCATCGAGTGAAACAGTGTGATATCTGGAGTTCCCAAAGGAAGTGTTATACGTCCTCAACTATTTCCAGTCCTTTCAGGAGACAATCTGAGCAGTCCTCTTAGACTGTTTGCAGATGATGGTAATATTTACCATATAATAAAGTCAGCAGAAAATCAGAAAAAAATTGCAATATGATTTAGAAAAAAAGTATTTTTATCGTGCAAAAAGTGGCAATTCACCCTATACAATTTAAAGCGTGAGTTTCTCCACGTGGAAAAAAAATCTGAAGCTGTTAAATTTCAGTTACATAATAAATCAAACTACTTTAAAAGTTCCAGAATGAGATTTTCACTCTGCAGCGGAGTGTGCGCTGATATGAAACTTCCTGGCAGATTAAAACTGTGTGCCGGGCCGAGACTCGAAATCGGGACCTTTGCCTTTCGCGGGCAAGTGCTCTGCCAACTAAGCTACCCAAGCACGACTTACACCCCATCCTCACAGCTTTACTTCCACCAATACACAGTTTTAATCTGCCAGGAAGTTTCTTACTTTAAAAGTTGTTGATTCAAGTAAGTACCCAGGGATTACTTTTACAAACAATTAAAATTGAAACCATAATATAGAAAATGATGTGGGGAAGGTGAACCAAAGACTGCAGTTTACTGGCAGAACATGTAGGACATGCAACAAATCTACAAAAGAGATTGCCAATAATAGATATTTCAGTACTCTTCTGGAGTATTGCTGTGTGATATGGGATTGTTATCAGATAGCACTGACGGAGGACACAGAAACACTTCAAAGAAGGGCAGCTTGTTTTGTATTTCTGCGAAATAGGGGTGAGATTGTAATGAATATGATAAGTGAGCAAAGGTGAAAATTATTAAAATACATTCCATTTTTGTTACAACAACATCTTTTCGCGAAATTTCAATCACCATCTTCCTACTCCAAATGTGAAAATATTTTGGTGACTTCCATCTACACAGTGAGAAATGACAATCATAATGAAATAACAGAAATCATAGCTTTCATCCAAAGATTATATGTTCACGTTTCTCCACTTGATATTCGAAGAGGTAGGCAGATCAGAATTTAATGTCCCATTGACAGGGAGGTTAGTAGAGATTGAGCACAAAACTGTACTATGAAAGAAGGGGTAATGACATTGGCTGTACCCGTTACAAAGAAAACATCGCAGCATTTTCCTTAATCAATTTAAGGAAAGCACGGAAAACCGAAATCTATATGAGGATACAAACTGTTGTTCTCCCGCATGCAAGTCCAGTTGGCCAATCACTATGCCATCTTGCATGTTGCTATTCTTGAGTGGAATGGTCAAGAACTAGTCAGAAAGTGGTTCTATAAACCCTCTACGAAGCACTAGTGTGAACTGTAAAGTAGTCATGTAGATGTAGATGAATAATTAATTCTGCAGATAAAAATTCATCCATACATGACGATATCACCACCATTCCAATATTCGATCACTGTGGACAATTACAAGTGAGAGATATTGAAATAATCACTCCTTGTACCCTACTGAAAAACATTTGAGGCTAGTAAAAGAGAACATAGTGTCAGGTATTTGTGGAATTCCTGTAGTACTTTACATTGAATACACTGTGGAATGAGCCCCGTTTATACGTAATATTCAAAGAGAATATCAAACACAATAAATGGCCCTATGTGAATAAAAAAAATCATCTCAAATTTTGTTATAAAAGAATATGCAGATTTACAGCTACTGTCTCTCTCTGCAATATTCTAGACAGTAATCCAAAATCAAACATTATGATGTTCCTGAACAAAAGCGAGCTACATTCAATGGATCTGCTTCGATTCAGAAAGCTTGTTTTTTTTTTTTTTTTTTTTTTTTTTTTTTTTTTTTTTTTTTTTTTTTTTTTTTTGCCCCACATCAGAAGTCATAGCAGAGTCAAGTGGGCAGGTAGATTCTGTCTTAATAGGTTTCTTTGTTATACCACAATGTCAGTTTCTAACCAAGGTTTGGATATATGAAATATCTTCGCCAAAATGTGATTACTTCAAATAATTTTTGGTCCACATAACATACTACATTACATTGGATGACAAATGCTCAACATAAGCAGTAGTAAATGTGGTATCTCACAGGAAACCAATATAACAAAATTTCAGTGTTCAAGAACCATAAGCTGTCATATCAGGGTAGTTAGCACTCTCAGATTGTTATCTGATGATTCTGTTGCCAAGAGGAAAGTGTTCTTGCTGGAAAAATCGTAAGGAAATGCAGAATTATTTGAGACAGTATTTCCACTTGGTGCACTGAATGGCAGCTCTCTTTCAAATGTGAATAGTGACTATAAGAAAGTGTTTCCTGGAAGGATTCTTGGAAAGTACAGTTCATCTGTGAAGAAAACCCCAAACAATATGCCAGTATGAGCAATTCTTAAGTGCTGCTCCAACATTTGGCATTCATTCTTTCAGCCGTTTCCCACCTGGTGCGTCCCAGAAATACGGTAAATACTTCTTCAGTAGAATGTGAAACTCCATTCTATACTCTATCAGGGATGTGTAGCCTACTTGAAAATTATTTACTTCTAGTACTGTGGCTGTGAATTTCACACTTCATCCTAAATTCATTCATATTGCTATACTAACTAAAAATACCATAAGAGAGGATGTAAACTGACACACAACTGTAAGAAACTGAAAGTTCCTTTACATGTTTGGCAGCCAGTTATATTAAAATATGCTAATAGCCTTGTCTGCAGGTCAAAACAGCAAGAAAGATTTCCAAGTGAAAAGCAGGTGAGTTGAGCTTCTTAGTTAACGAAGCCATATGCTGGTGTCATTTCAGTTTAATATCCATCAGAATGAACAGAACTTCCACACATGGAATTTTATTTAGTATTTGCTCTGTTATCCCTACTTATCCCAGTTTACATAATTTTTATTTGGTTGGAACTGCACAGTATAATGTATGTAAGATTAAGAGTTAAGGTGTTTACTTCACGGATGTCCTGCAGGCATTTTGCAAATCCTAGCTATTTTTGCAAATCCTAGTTATTGAGAAAAAGCAGCAGGAGCAGTGGAATACTCAGAGGATCTTCCTCAGTATGCAGTGGTTGTGTTGGTACATATCATGTTTCCCACAGCTTTATCTTTGATTCATTTGGAAATGTTTCATATTAAAACAAACAAACAGTGTCCGAACAGGCTATGAAGGGCCAACGGTAGGTTTCATATGTGGTAGAATTCTTATGTTCTGTCATTAGCCTCTTAGTTTTATCCAATGAGATAACACTAATTACTGAAAAGTGACCTCAATCTCTCTCTCTCTTCATCTGCAATTGTGATGGTGAATAGGAGTGACAAGAAATATTCAATGTTGAATCACATACTCTGTTTTGAATCAGTCGGACTTCTGGTGTGATCTACTTGGCTTTGGGCATTCCTTTTGCCGCCAGAAGTTTATACAGACAGTTTTCTTGGTGGAAAGTTGGAAGCTGTTGTCTATGTTCCTTGAGTAGAGGTGGTTGAGACAGTGCTGAAGTTACCATTCAAGTAAACAGGTCAGCCGAGAGCAACAACAGACCACAAAATCATTAATGAAGAGTGTGTCTGAGTTGCCTGGTGGGAGACAATCAATAATAAGGTTGATTACTACAACAAATAAGGTTACAATCAGCACAAAGCCCTCAGGTGCACCATTCCCCTGCATAAAAGTGTCCTATAGAGCTGATCTTATGCATACATTAAAAACCCAGTCTTTTGAAGATTCTGAGGTCAATTCAGTAGGTGGCCTCATCCATTCATTGTACAGAACATACCCTCTCTTCAGAAAGTGGCATAGGCTGGTACTTCTTAAAAAAATTGTTCATGACATGGGTCGGAAAAGTGGTAAGATGGTTAACTGCAGAGTGAAGCCTACAAAAGATACGTATGTTTGTTAGCAATTTCTGAAACTCAAGCCACCATGCCAACTGCCCACTGATAATTCATTCCATTGCCATGCAGACACTACGGGTTTAGATGTAGAGATTACAGTGGCTCAGCATGAACATGTAGGAAATGTGCTGTCCTTCCAGATATGATTGTACATATGGAGGAGAAATGGCCTGCCACCAGGAGATAGGTGCTATATTATCTGAATGTGAATGCCATCTCATATCAGGGCAGTGTGTCACGACAATGAAGGAACATGCTCCATCTCCCTATAGCAGAAACAATATTGTTGCATTTGGGTTATAGTAAGTGAAAGAATCTCCCGTGCCTCCACCATTCTTTTCCAAGGCAGGTAGGTATGATGGTAATGGGCAAAGCTTGAGATCTGTGCAAAGTGCTGCCCCGGAGTGTAGAAGGTACTGACAGGAGCCATGAAAATATTATATGAAACTGTCAAATCATGTATTGGAAGATGGACCTTCTTGCCAGCAACACAATGAAGTTCATCCTAAACAACAGAAGAGACAGTGAAATGTTAAAAATGTTTTTTGTTATTTCTGATAATCCGATGGCTCTTTGTACACCATTCTTGACCATGGAATGGCATTCCATGACACAGGGAGTATTTTCACATGAGAGTCATGTCTTGGCATTCCTGACAATCAACAGACTGGTGTTCATTGCTGGAGGAAAGACATTTGGGACATGAGACATTCAGTGGCAGTGAGGATAATGTTTGTAAGAAACTGAGGGCCATCACTGCTGTGGGACTGTTATTTGTCAAAGGTAACCAATGAGGAGTGCAGCCTCCAGACACCTTTAGTAAGTTGCCTGGTTGTCTTACGCACAGATTTTACATAGGACACCAAATGGTCATTCGAGTGTACGTCAGAGATGGTGGACCACTCTAGACAGTGAGCACATTGCAGGAGGGGAGATTAAGGTGTCAATGAATGTCTAGAATCTGAAAGAAATATGGGCTTGCCACTGTTGTGGGGAATGATAAGATGGTCCAAAATATCTGCCAGGAATGAGAACCCCGGGGTCCTGAGTTGGGGACTGGTCAGCGCCGCCAGTCTCCTGTCACCGTAACCCCCGGACATGCTTCAGCGACCACCACATGGCGCGGCGGTGGAATGTTGTGTGCTGCGGGGAATGGTAATCTTGGCTTGATCGCCTGGATTGCGAGGAAGGTAAACCTCTATAAAAACCCCTCAATCTTACGGTGTGCTGCGCGCCTATAAGATGCATGGCTGTTGGGGTGGAACAGTCGCAAGCGGGCAACCTCTGGGGCACTTGCCGCGCCCCAGTTGTATAAGGCTTACCTAGGCACGCGGGGCTCTGTCTAGGTGGACTTCTAGTTCCCTAGCTGCTCGTGGGACCGAGATGGAACCCTCGAACTTTTATTCTTCTCCTGCCAGTGGAAAGGGTGGACCGCTGGTGGGTTCTAACACCCAATCCAACAAGAGGGCTCGTGTAGCCAGTCCTCCTGATTCAGGTTGTAGTAACAGAACGCATGCTGCTTCGCAGAATGTGTTTCTCATAATTAAAAGAAAAGATGGGAGTTTTGAAAAAGTTTCGCCATTTTATATACAGAAGGGCTTAGAAGGTATTGCTGGCACATTAAAATCTGTAAAGCGCTTGCGAAATGGCACCTTGTTGGTTGAATCATCTAGCTTCCAGCAAGTCCAGAACCTTCAGAAGGCACAATTTCTTGGGGAGTTTGCGATAGAGACTGAATTTCACAACACCTTGAATTACAGCAAGGGTGTTGTGACTTGCAGAGATCTCGTTGACATTCCCCAAGACGAACTGAAGGCTGAATGGTCCCGGGAAGGAATTGTCAACGTGCAACACATTATGAAACGGGTGGATGGTGCTCTCATAAAGACTGACTCATTTATCCTTACATTTAACACCACCAAATTGCCAGAGCATGTGAAGGCAGGTTTCCTACGTCTCAGTGTACGGTCTTATTACCCCAACCCCATGCGGTGTTTTAAATGCCAACACTTTGGACACACTACTCTCGGCTGTAGAGGGGAAGCCACTAGCGGGAATTGTGGTAAAGCCGCCCATGAGGGAGTTGGTTGCTCCTCTCCTCCCAAGTGTGTCAACTGCTCTGGGGATCACCCTGTGTGGAGTAGGGAATGCAGAGTTTTCCTTGAGGAACGGAAGATCCAGGAACTAAAAACTACAAAACGCATCCAGTATGGTGAGGCGAAGAAAATCTACAAGTCCATGCAGCCGCCCACGTTCGCTGCTTCCTTTTCTTCCGTTCTCAAACAACCAGTCTTGAAAACCAATGCCGCTACACAAACGGAGGTTGCTACTGTCAGCACTAGCACCTGCGCTTGTCAATGTATGTGTGCTGCTGCCATTCCTGTGAAGCCTGCTGCTCCCCCCCCCCCCCCCCCCCGGCCTTCTGACCAGGCCGTGGTAGCTGACATCATGGAACTTCCTGCCCCTTCCCGGGTCCAGTCTTGTGCACTGCCCAGTGCTGCTACATCCCCTACTGCTTCTGAGGTTTTGGCTCCAATGCCACCTCAGGCCAGAACATCGAAGCCAAAGACAAAGGTGAAGACTCGCCCACTAAAGGAGACTGCAGTTATACAGTCTCCTGATGTGGATGTCATTCTCTCTGACGTCTCTCTCGACTCCTCTTCTGAGGCGATGGAGGTTGATGTCAGACTGGGGCAATCATCTCGCCCCAAAACTGAGCCTCCACCTGTTGTGGGCTCTCCTCCCCAACAGAAAGTGAGAATGAAGGTACTCCCACCCTGATAGATGGCTCCCATTATACAGTGGAACTGAATGGATTCCGGGCACATGTGGAGGAACTGAACCTCCTAGCACGGCAACGACCCCTGTGCTTGTGTTTACAGGAAATGCATTTCAAACCATCTGATGCTTCTGTACTAAGGGGCTATACGTCATATCGCAAAGATGAGCTGACTGGAGAAAGGGCCAAAGGCGGAGTCGCTGTGTTTGTCAATAATGACCACCACTCCTCTGCTCTCCCCCTGGATACTGACCTGCAAGCAGTTGCAGTTGAAATTCATTCACCTCGGAGGCTTACCGTTTGCTCCCTTTATTTACCCCCTCTGGATGCAATGACCTTAGACGCTCTCACAGATCTTATCGACCAACTACCCCGCCCATTTCTCCTCCTGGGAGACTTCAATGCCCATCATGTCCTGTGGGGCTCCACTTCTCTTTGCGCTTGAGGTCGAATTTTGGAGAGCCTCCTAACATCTCAAGTGTTGTGCATCCTCAACACAGGTACTCCGACTCATGCTCTCCAACCCTCACCGACTCTGTTCACTGGGAGGTCATTGATGACCTTCATTCCAGCGATCACTTCCCTATCCGCATTCATCTCCTGGATGGTGTATCGCTGGAGCAGCGGCCACCATCGTGGATGATTGGCAGGGCTAACTGGCCACTGTTCACTCGGTTGGCTGTCTTTGACCGCCACAATACGTACAGGAATGGGTGGATCACATCACGCTTGTGGTCCATCATGCTGCTGACCTGTCCATACCACAGTCTTCTGGTACTCTTAAGCGGTGCCTTGTGCCTTGGTGGACAGAAGAGTGCTGTTCAGCCATACCGAGCAAGGTGGCGCAGTGGTTAAGACACTGGACTCGCATTCGGGAGGACGACGGTTCAATCCCGCGTCCGGCCATCCTGATTTAGGTTTTCCGTGATTTCCCTAAATCACTCCAGGCAAATGCCGGGATGGTTCCTCTGAAAGGGCACGGCCGACTTCCTTCCCCATCCTTCCCTAATCTGATGAGACCGATGACCACGCTGTCTGGTCTCCTTCCCCAAAACCAACCAACCGTTCAGCCATCCGGGACAGGCGTGCGGCTCTTCGCCGATTTAAATGCCGCCCAACAGTGGTCAATCTTACCGCCTTTCGAATCGCGAGAGCCAGGGCTCGGCGTGTTATTAAAGAGAGCAAGAAAAGGTCATGGCAGGAGTTCCTGGACTCCATCAACCGTTCCACTTGTTCCACAAGAGTATGGGAAGCCATCCGGAGGATTTCCAGTAAACATAGCCGTTTACCAATAGCTGCTGTCCTGAACCAGGGATGCCTCCAAACGACACCCAGAGCCAGAGCATTTTGCACAAAGTACTGCCACTGGAAATCAGGATCCAGCGTTTCGTCGCTACCATGCGACTGTCAAAAGAGTGACCTTGGACTTTCAGACGAACAGTTCTGAGGCCTACAATTCCCCTTTCTCCAGGTGGGAACTTGAATCGGCACTTACTGAGACTTCTGACACTGCACCAGGTTACGACCGCATCCGGTACTCCATGCTTCGACATCTGCCAGCGGCGTCAAAGGAAATCCTCCTCGAATGTTTTAATCTCATATGGCAGACAGGAGTGTTCCCCACCTCGTGGAGGGAGGCAATTCTCATCCCTCTCCTCAAACCAGGAAAGGACCGCACATGTCCCGGTAGTTATCGTAGTATCGCCTTGACAAGCTGTGTCGGAAAGACCCTGGAACGGATGGTTAACCAGCGTCTGGTCTGGCTGTTAGAGACCAGACATCTCCTTAGCCGCTTTCAGTGTGGATTCCGAAAATTTCGGTCCACGGTCGACAACCTGACCCTCCTAGAGGCGGCTATTCAGCAGGCTTTTCTCCGCCAGCATCACTGTATCGGTATCTTCTTTGATATCAGTAAGGCATATGATACTACTTGGAGACACTGTATTCTTGCACAAATGCATCAATGGGGCTTTCGTGGCCGCCTCCCGATTTTCATTCGGTCTTTCCTGTCTCAGCGGTTTTTTCGGACCCGCGTTGGTAACACACTGTCTGATCGCTTTGAGCAAGAGAACGGTGTCCCCCAGGGCAGTGTTTTAAGCGTTACCCTCTTTGCATAGCCATCAACAGTATAACGTCTACAGTGAGGAGTCCAGTACAGTGCTCCTTATTTGTGGACGACTTTGCTGTTTTCTGTTCCTCCTCCAGTGTTGCAACCGTGAGCCGTCAGTTGCAGCTAACAGTGTGGCGGTTAGATGAGTGGGCTGCAAAGACGGGTTTTCGGTTTTCTGCCGAAAAGTGCGTTTGTGTTCATTTTAATCGTTCTCGTCGTCTTTTTACTTTGCCACGGCCGGCCGAAGTGGCCGTGCGGTTAAAGGCGCTGCAGTCTGGAACCGCAAGACCGCTACGGTCGCAGGTTCGAATCCTGCCTCGGGCATGGATGTGTGTGATGTCCTTAGGTTAGTTAGGTTTAACTAGTTCTAAGTTCTAGGGGACTAATGACCTCAGCAGTTGAGTCCCATAGTGCTCAGAGCCATTTGAACCATTTTTTTTTTACTTTGCCTGCCTTGCATATGGGGGATACTGTCCTACATTTTAGAGACACAGTGCGGTTTCTGGGCCTAATTTTTGACTCCACGTTGTCATGGCTGCCACACTTACGTGACTTGAAAGCCAGAACGCTGAAGGCACTGAACATCCTCAAGTGCCTCAGCCACAGATCTTGGGGCGCGGACAGGGCGCGTCTCCTTCAGTTTTATGGAGCTTTTGTGCGTTCACGGCTGGACTATGGGTGCACAGTATATGGGTCAGCGAGGCCATCTTATTTGCGGATCCTTGACGCTGTTCACCATGCTGGGATCCGACTGGCCACGGGTGCTTATCGGACCAGTCCCGTACCCAGCCTCTGTGCTGAGTCTGGCGAACCGCCACTTACCATCCGGCGGCAGCTCCTGCTGGTGCGCCAGGCTTGTAAGTTTCTTGCAGCTCCCAGATCGCCTGCTCACCATCTTGTTGCCCATCCACCTCTGGACCGCCTTTTTTCCCGCCGTCCCTGGGCTACGTTGCCGTTTGGGATCCGTGTGCAACATGTATTAGAGTCCCTCAGTGTGGAGTCTGTACAACCCCAAATCCAAGGTTTTAACCGCCTGCCACCCTGGTTACTGAAGAAGCCCGGAGTGATTTTAGATTTATTGCAGTACAAGAGAGATTGCACTCCTGCCACCGTTTTTAATGCAGCAATTTCTGCCATTTTGTCTGAGCACCACGACTATGTAGCTGTTTTCACGGATGGGTCGAAACAAGGGGATTCTGTTGGTTGCTCAGTTGTTTTTTCATATCGTGTCCTCAAGGTCCGACTGCCTCAGACTTTTACTGTCTTTGATGCAGAATTGTCTGCGATCTTGCGGGCACTGGAGCACATGAGACATTCTTCCTCTCCTAAATTTCTTGTCTGTTCCAATTAACTCAGTGCCCTTCACTCATCGCAACATTTGTATCCGGCAGACAAAATTGTCCAGACCATCCAGGATGCCCTCCTCCGACTACAGCGACTGGGGAAGGTTGTATCTTCCTGCTGGGTTCCGGGGCTTGTTGGCATTGCTGGGAATGAAAGGGCAGATCTCGCAGCCAAGGAGGCGTGTCTTGCCCCACAAGTATCTCAGTGTGCTATCCCCTTGCACGCACTCACCTCGCTGTTGAGCTCACGGGTCATGTGTCGGTGGGAGGATGAGTGGCTGGAAGTGACTGACAATAAGCTCCGTATAGTCAAGCCCACAACGCGTGTGTGGTGTACTTCCTTTCAGCCCTATCGACGGGACGAGGTTCTCCTCACTCGGCTTCGAATAGGCCACAGCCCTATGACGCATGGCTTCCTGCTCCGGCGAGAGGACCCTCCAATGTGGGGTGCTTGCGGCGTCCAGGTCACTGTGCGCCACGTTTTATTGGATTGCGTTTTATTTTCTGACCAGCGGGTCACGGCTGACTTGCCAGCGGACCTGCCATCTCTTTTAGGCAACACTCAGACGAATGTGGTTAAAGTTTTAAAGTTCTGTGCCCTGTCAAATGTTTTTACAAAGATTTTAGGGAGAGGATTTTAATTTGCTCACTGTGTGACAAGCTCTCCCATATTTTATGTAAGTGGCCAGCCAATAACAATTTCCTGTGACATTCTTGTTGCTATGTTTCCCCTTTCCTTAGGTTTTACTTTCTTATGTAGCATTTTCCTTCTTTTCCTGCTTTCTTTGAGTGTGTGCTTTAGTTTTCTTAGGTCTGTCCACATTCGTTCCTTTTAATGTATGTCAGGGCGCTGATGACCTCGATGTTGAGCGCCCATAAGCCCCAACACACCACCACCACCACCACCACCACCACCACCAGGAATGAGAACCCTGTGCAGGCTCTGGGAAAGCCACAAACTGACTAGTGGGCCTTGCAGTCACTGAGCAAGATGGGTTGGGAGCTGAGTGATAAGCTACAGTGAGAAGTGGTGGAAGTATATAATGTTACTAGATGTTCCTGTCTGCATTCCCCTTCTTTAATTACATTTTCTGTTTGTAACTACGAGAGGGGATCAAATATAAGTGGGATTTTCGTTCCTGAACATAGACAGTTGGTAGGACTGGCGCCACGCTTCTGTTATGCTTAGGTGGGACCGTTACAAGTGAGGAGAGTGTGCTGTTAGATATTTCCCGCCATTTTGTCACTAATGCTCGCGATGTCTGAAGAACAGGTGCACCCCTCCATTACGCAATGCATAATTATCAAATTTCTTGCCCATGAAGGAGTTACAGCAGTGGAAATTTGCCAAAGACTGACTGCACAGTTCGGTGATAAAACATTATCCAGGACACGTGTGTTTGCCTGGCATAAAATGTTCAAGGAAGGACAAGAATGTGTGAAAAATCAGCAACATGATCACCGTCCTCAAACCAGCATTACAGACAAAAGCATTAGTGTGGTTAAAAACATTATTGATGACAATTGGCGGGTGATAGTATCAGAAATTGCACAAAAAGTCGAAATCAGTTATGGGAGCTGTCAAGCAATCATCACAAATGATCAACAGTTCCGTAAAGTGTGATCCAGATAGGTCCCTAAACTTTTGACCGAAAATCTGAAGTTGAGACGTTTGGAGGTCTGTCAGAGGCTTGCAGCAAGATTTTCTGAAGAAGATGATGCATTTTTGAGTCGGATCGTCACTTGCGACAAAACATGGATTCACCGCTGCACTCCAGAATCCCAACAAGCCAGTAGCCTAAGGAGTGGCAGAGGATAGGGGAGGTAGCACCAGTGAAAGCCAAGACTCTACTATCAGCTGGCAAGGTTCTTTCAACAGTTTTTTTCGATCAGAGAGGTATTTTGCTGATTGATTTTTTGCACAAGTGATGCAAAATCAAGGCCGCTTACTACTACAAACTGTTGAACAAGGCGAGAGTTGCATATCGCTGCAAAAGACAAGACCAATTGACTCGACAGGTCATCCTCCTCCACGACAATGCGCGACCCCATACTGCAGCTCTAACTGTCTCGAAGCTACAGGAAATGCACTGGGCTACACTTCATCATCCTCCTTACAGCCCAGGCTTATCACCCTGCAATTTCCATTTATTCGGACTGCTTAAAGAAGCTCTAGGAGGGCGACGATTTGAAGAAGACGAGAGTGTGGAAGCCTTCATGCGCAAGTGGCTGGTGACACGACCCAGTTCTTTATACAGTGAGGGCATCAAAAAGCTGCCCTTACGCTGGAACAAATGCGTTTCCAAAGCAGGAGACTATGCGGAAAAATAAATTATAGCTGCCCTGAGTTTTTCAACAAATGAATTTAAATAAAAAATAAAATCCTGTTTATATATGATCCACCCTCACAGGTGTCCAACAAAATGGTCTGGCAATGGATATTGTTTCAGATGAGCATCATTACACCCTCATGAGGAGTACTTCCATCCTTATCAGGGAGGTCATAATATACCATGGCGAAAGGTGAAAGATCAATGCAATCTTGAGGGTATATTTTCACTTCTTGCAGGCATGTAACGGCTGGGGATTGCGAATGTAATAGCACCCGCAGCTTCGTCCTATGCAATCTGATACTGCACACATTCCTTTGAACGATAGCCATATTTAAGGATGATGGACGTCAGTTGTGTTAGTGGCTGTTAGCTTGAAGCACCTAGTTTGATATGTGCTGGACTATATGGTTCAGAAACAAGATGATAATATTCCATTATTTCTGCAGGGGTAAGGTTTTCCTCCCATTGTTGATCAGCTGTCTCTAAGGCAGAGGGCTGATTGAGATTTGTATCAGTGAAGTGGAAGTTGGTTGGGCAATCTTTGTGCATAGTGTTGCCTTTCAGGAGGATTTCCAAGTTGAGGAGGGGGAAGAACACTTTATTTGTCTCATTATTCCCCTCACATCTGTCAGGCATGGATCTGGACTTTTTCTGGCCAGATGTAAGCAAAAAGTAATCATGGGGTATTCCCTTTCCATTTTCAGTTCGGTATAAATCACACTAGACTTCCCCTGTGTGTGTCAAGGTTTTATTGTATGTTGTGGAGCTAAAGTAGCGTTAGATGAGGATACTACTTTAGTAGTTGAGTATTTTACAACTGTGGCACTGAACTGTATAGGTCACAGGTCTATGGGTTCATATCCTCTTTTGGTTGTGGTATAGTAACAATAGCTCTGTAACTGCTGGACAGTGGTGCAGAAGGCTTTTGTGTAGCCAGTATTTTCCAAGTAACAGTAAGGGAGACATTTTCATTAACTGAAGCACACATGGCATCCACAGGATGAAGCAGCATGGTCCCCTGTACAGTTAATGCAATGATGGAAAAGGAGATGTACAATCCCCCTCATGTGAATTTCTGCCACAAGTACATATTTGACTGTGTTTTTACAGGACATGTGAGTATGATTTCAATATTGACACTGGTCCCAAAGCATCTGATTCAAGATATACATGATGATATGCTGATAACTTCATAGCTCATCTTTATCTCCGACAGAAGCTCCACTCGACTGAATGTGAAGAATATGGTACGACAGCTAATCACTAATTCACTGTCTCCTCCTTCACAAGCCAACGAACTACTCTTCTGCCATGATCAGGAAAGGTATCCTTCTAGTTCCTCCTCATTGGACATCAAGCAGCTATGTGGTAAAAATTCCATGAGACTAATTCAGTTTGTGATGACCTTCTACATGAATGAGGTGTCTGTGGAGAACTGTAGATTTCTTCAACAGATTTTGGGCCTGAAAGGCACTGTCTTCCTTTATTAGCAAAGCTCCATTATGTGGGTCATAGATGAGAGCATGATTTCACTATCATTGTGAATGCACTAGCCAGTACTGTTGAGTGCACAGTACTGACTGGGTCAACTTTTGCACCTGTACTGATTCTTTATGCACCTTGTAATATATCTAGGCTGAGCGAATGCAACACCAGCTACCCGCTGAAAAGATTTGTAAAGTGGGCTCCAGACCAAGTAGGGGTCAGCTTTGCTGGTCTGTGTTCATGCAAACTCTCATCAGCAGCCTCACTTGCACCGAAAGAGGTCATGCTGTTCATGGAACTAATTTTTTCTTCACAACACTTGACTGGGAATAGTCTGTGATGTATTCTGTAGCAGGCATCCTATAAAGCCCCGCACTGAGGCTTGGAAGGCATTTACACCAAGTCAGCCACCTGGGCCAGGAGCCGAGAGCTTATGCTCTCCATCAGTCAGTTGCCCATTCTAATGCCATTGCAGCAGCCATGGCACCATCCACTGGCAGCATGCCATAGCAACATCAACCCAGGAACTCTTCAGGTCCTCATCCATCCATTAACATTATGTGTCTCTTATGCTGCTCATCAAGAAGCATCAGAGTAACTGTACTGTTGTTCAACTTTTCAGGCAACGCTGAACTTTCGCCTTTGTCTAAAGATACTATTTTGCTGCACAACAGGAATACTGTTCTTTTTACCCTCCCATTCTTTATTATGGGCTGCTGAAGCAGCCAGTAGATCAGTTACTTTGTATGTCACATCAGAAGAAATATTGTGTTAACAGTTCTGAGTTGATACAATCCTTACAAGTGACTTGGAATTTTTTTTTTTTTTGTCCAAAGTCCACAAAAATAGCACTTTGTTTTACAGACAATATTTTCCATATTATGTGACACTTTAAACATTACTCACATTGCAGTTAAATAATGCTCAGCTGTCTGCAAAATGCATCTCAAGATCAATGTGAAACCAATACCTCTTGCATTTGACATCAGTTTGAATAATCTAACTTTATGAATATAATGACTCTTGGAGTTTGCCAAATTTCACTAATTAGTACTGTATTATTTATTACTTCATAGGCACTTTTCTGTCTGAAGAATGGAAATGTCAGATGTTTGCCACATGGGTTATTCGTATTTACCTTAAGTATTCACCTTCAAAGCAACAGCAGGACACATACTTAGAAAAGTTGACAATCAAAAGCCAGTGAAGTATTTATAAACTGCATCCAATGTCAATTTATGAAAAGTGCGCAGTGGGTGTGGACATTAGTGATGGTGTGGTAGATTGTAACACTTGTTCATCACCTCCACAATGAGGTGACAGTCTGCTGTGCACAGAATTCCCCATCCCCATTTTTGGACAATTTAGACTATTTGTGTTGATGTTTACACCCAAGTTGAGTATGCTTACTTGTAAATGTCCATAGTATCTACTCCAGACCTTGAATCACTGTGGTCTCACAGTATGTAATGTATAAAATTTTGTGAAAGATTAAACAAAGCCCTTTTCTTTGCTGTCTCATTTAGCCTATTTCTATTTTGCATCTGGAAAGCTGTATCACTTTGCAGGATGCATAAGAATTTAATATTATTGTAATTCAAAACTCTAACAGCATTTCATTACATACACCTAGCAGTGATATGCTGAGACATTTTCTATTCCTTTGCAAAAAAAAAAGCAAGGTACATACAATTATAACTTTAAATATATTAAAAAAACACTTCTGAGCATTCCAAAAGAACAAAAATTATGACTGTCCCACATTATGTAGTGCACATTTTTCCCATACATTACCAGTCTACTTTATCCAGACAAGTAATACTGGCAGTACAAGACTTTTACAGTGGGGGGGGGGGGGGGGGGGGCTTGAAATGACAATTTCAGAGACCTTGCTGGTCTCATACAGATATGATTTTATGTATGTGTATATAAGTTGGAGACCTGGGTTCAATTCCCAGACTTGGTACAAACTTTCACTTACTGTGTGTGTGTGTGTGTGTGTGTGTGTGTGTGTGTGTGTGAGAGAGAGAGAGAGAGAGAGAGAGAGAGAGAGAGAGAGAGAGAGAGAGAGAGAGAGAGTAAAATCCCCTCATACACAACTGTCTGGAATATATTTTAATGAAACATGCAGGATCATTTTTGCCCAAGCTCAAGATTGCAAGTGTACTGTTAGTTTACTTGCACAAATGTAGCACTGCCACCATAAATTTTAGTTAAAAATAGGATTATTCGAGATGAAAAAAAAATGTTTTCTGAATTGAAAAAAGGGTAATTGATAACCTCACTTCTATAGCATCTTACATTTTCAACGTACATTCATTTGGACCATATTTGGTATTTTGATTGTGGGTGCAACAATGAACATTTCACGGTTGTCTATCGTGTGAACACACTATGTACATGTGTTCACATAATAAACACAGTTCTTTTAAAATCACTTTGCCAAACTGGAATGTTCGCTCTTGTGCTTTATTTTTTATAGTCATACTGTATGCTAATCTTACCTGCATAAGCCAATTAAAGCTGAATGGTAAGCTAGTTGAAGTCAGAGAAATTCATGGTATGAATCCTGATGTGTGTCTTTTCTTGATAGTTATTTTTGCTTGTAGTTTAGAAGATTTTTTTGTGAGGACATACTGGAAACATTGAGTGAATTTATGAATTTTATAGGGAAGTTTATACTTTCGTCTTGATTGACCATTCTATCAATCGGTTTTAATTCTTTTCTTTTCCTGGTATAATGTTCCATATTCGCCGACTTGGTTGTTGAACTACGTTTTTTTGTTGCTGAAATTGTTCACATAGACAACCTTCTCTGTTTACAAACTTTTGCTCTATAAGCATATATACATTTAACATTTGTTCCTGTCTTTACTATAATTGACAACTGTACAGTTAAGATAATTTTGCCACAGTTTAGATTAGTGCAATGTGTGACATTTCAAAGTTGTACTACTGAATATTTTAGAATATTCTACGACATTCGACAATATTAAAAAAGCTCAATAACAATATAAAACAATCAGGAATTTTTTTGTTTGAAAAATACATTGATGTAAAAGAAACAAAAGATGTCCTGGATACCACCATGCATTGATGGTGACCATTTCAAACACTCATGTCTCCACAAGCACAACAGCAACCACAGCTCAATCACAATAGAGCACAAGAGGGGAATAAAGGGTGACACCAGACATGAAAACCAAAGACAGGTGGGTGGTTTTGGAAGTATTGTGCAATTTCATCCACAAACACTTTAATTTTTATACATATATAGTGACTGATTAATGAGAAACCATGCATTATTCAGTACTGCCAGTTCTGCAAGATATCTGAAACACTGCGAAGGTAAGCACTTGTTCTAATGCATGATCCATACTTACACAGCTTGAGAATAAAGTCTGTCTATTGATCACTTCATACTAATTTAAGTCAGAAAATCAGGTTTTTACTAACAGAGTGTTTATTAGTTTCAAAATAATAAGTTCATAGACTACAAAAATAACAAAACACTGATCACTTAGGAAATTCTACAGGATTTATGTCATAATCAGTCATTACACTATTTAGCCACCACCATCTTCCAAGAAAGCCAACATCAATGACATGTTTATGGAACGTAAAAAATGATGGGCGAAGATAACTGCACTGTGCACTATAAGCAGCTGAACTTTTACTTCTATTGTCAACCCATATAAGTGAAAACAAACCAAGATTTAAACTACGTATGAAACCCCTGTTATAGCAGCTTTCAATGTGCTCCATATGCTGAACAGAAGCTGGATTACGTATTGGTTTTCCTACTAACATAATGTCCTGATTACACATTATAACATCTCGACGAAAGCTTTCTTCATCAGGGTTGGTGAGAGAGCAGCATACAGCAAAACCCAGACCTATTGATTTAAAAGAAAAACAAATCATGAGACATTTATAGTAGTCATAGCAACCTGTTCATCTGGAGAATACTTTACAACAACATAACGTAAGTTAATGTGATATTCAGGAATGTGACTTCCAGGTCTAATCGAATGATTAGCAAAAAGGAAAGAACACTATAGAATATCATTTTCTGATTGAATATTTGGACATTATTAACAACTCATTAATATCTCTTAATGGTATTTTATGCAAGTAGGGTAAATTGATCTCTGACATAACAAATGCATAATTAAAGAATCTTTGATAATGCTCTATACCCACCGAAGTGCTCTTCTTACCATGTTTTGTTCTTAGCTATTACCCACAACTGTAATTCTAGAGTAAAAACCAGCTTGCAAACTAATTTCTTTCCACGTCTACATGTGCAGATATTTTAGCAGATTTATGCTTCCACAAATTACAAAAACAGAAAAACTGCACTTGACATTCCACTTACAGCGACCTCCTTCCTGTTCACTTAAATGCTACAGTGTTCCAAATATAAAATTATGAAAAGGATAGTTGCTACTCACCGTGTTCCAAATGTAGTGTTAATTAGTAATGAGGTAATGACTTCTAATAATAAGAGACTTTCATAACTGAGACTATATGTAACACTACCAGAATCTTATGAAGTGCAAATGCGACACAATCTTCTGTCATCTTCACATGTCACCAAAGTGCGTCCAATCAGGCCTGCTACCCATTCAGTGTGAAGCATTTCATCATCACTTGTATTTGTGATTTTTACATGATATTAATAAAAATATACCGTAAAACACACTATCATTGTTATTAGATGCAAAGCTATACTTTCATGAGTAAGTAACATGCTCTGCGAGGCAAAACATACTACTTTTGCTCATAAATGAACAGGAGATAATTTAAAAATTAAAACCATGCCTGTCCTCGGGACCATCTTGTCCATAGCACATTCAGTGGCGGTTGGGGAGGCTTTTTTATGCTGAAGAAGCTGGGCAAAATATAGCAATACCACAGGTGTAAACGGTGCCGCTGCAGCCAGACTGATCATTCCTGCGAAGGATTCAGATAAAATTTGTCTCATCACTGGCACAGAGTTGTTCTTTCTGCTTGGCTGTAGATCAGATGTGTTATTGTTCTTGCATAACCTACCCTTTCCACGACCTTTGAGGGGGAGATAAGCAGTGTGACTGGACAGTTATTCTCGTAAATGGGTATGTCAACAGCATTACTTCCATGTCTGGAAATGTACCTTGTAAAAAAAACTACACTTCTCCCGAACAAGCCATGAAGGCCCAACGGTAATAACCGGCCGCTGTGTCATCCTCAGCCCACAGGCGTCACTGGATGCGGAGGGGCATGTGGTCAGCGCACCACTCTCCCAGCTGTATGTCAGTTTCCAAGACCAGAGCCGCTACTTCTTAGTCAAGTAACTCCTCAGTTTGCCTCACAAGGGCTGAGTGCACCCTGCTTGCCAACAGCACTCGGCAGACCAGATGGTCACCCATCCAAATGCTAGCCCAACCCGACAGCGCTTAACTTCGGTGATCTGACGGGAACCAGTGTTACCACTGTGGCAAGGCTGTTGGCGGAAATGTACCTTGTGATAGCAACATATTGTTTGTGTGATTGAATGATGCAATATATACGTGTGAATATAAGGATTTTAGTGCTTTTCTTGATATATTATGAACCAAAAGCTGATATAATATTTCATTTATTCCATGGTAAATTTGTACCATTATCTAAAAATAGCTTTTTACATAAGCTATTCAGAAAGAACATTTGACAGCCATGTAGAAAACCATGGATCACTAGAGGGTTTAAAGGAAAAGGGAATTTTATCTTTTGGCAAGAACAAGTAGAGATCCTGCAGCAGTTTCACACACAAAAAAAACTACTCAGGATTACTAAGAAAAGGTATTAAAAATCAGGGAACATGCATACCGTAACGTATCACCAACTTCTTCCTCCGAAATTACGAAAATTATGTATTCCCTAAGAAATATAATCTCTTATGGATCTGTCAGTGTTTCCAACACATTTTTCCTGGGAAATTGAAGTATGCCATTGTTAAACTCTCCATAAGAAAGATGATAGAGATGTCAACAGGTACTGACCAGTTTCATTACTGACATAATTTTTCTATGACCTACATTTGGCATTTGACTGTGTGAATCACAATAACCTGAGGTTTTACAGAATTAATGGTATAGCCAACCAATGGATAATGATATATCTAACAAAAGAGAACAGAAAGGTGTACTTAGTATTTCAATCAATGTTATCAGAGCAAATTCCTCTGACTGGGGATCACTTATGGAGTTCCCCAAGGCTCAATCTTAGCTCCACCACTGTTCCTCATGTACACTGATGATTTTCCACCTAATATACAACAAGCAGATGTAGTTCTTTTCGCAGATGACAACAGTATTTTAACCATTCCAGGCACACATATGGCAACAAAAGAAATGGTAAACAATTTTCTTAACAGTGTCACTGACTGGTTTCCTGCAAATGGTTTTACAATCTATTTTAAGATGACACAACATATTCAGTCTGGCACATCTAGAGGTACTACACCAATGATACATGTAACACATGGTGAGGAAATAAAAAATATGGTGGAAAATTCCAAATTCTTAAGCATTCACACAGATGAGAATTTAAACTGGAAAAATTACATTTTAGAACTCTTCAAACAACTTAGTTCAGCCAAATTTGCATTTTGAGTTATTGAAAATCTTGGAGAGAAACAATTCAGCAGGTTGACGCCATATGGAGTAATGTTCTGGGGTAAATCAACTTTACAAAAGAAAGTCCTCATTGCTCAAAAATGTGCTGTAAAAATATGTGGTTCTCACCTTTGATCATATTTGCAACATCTGTTTAAGGAATTGGACATTCTGACTACTGCATCGTAGTATACTTATTTCCTCATGAAGTTTATTGTAAATAATTCATTGCAGATCAAAAGAGGGTCACTCCATCCCAAGTCATCACACTTTTTAAAAGTTTCCCACATTTCTATTTCTGGTTTTATTTAAATTGACCATGGGTACAGAGATACCATAGAAATGAAGTCATGCAAAATTTCAGCTCATAATATCCAACATGTGGGAACAGTGACCCCATATTTAAGAAACTCTTTGACAAGGATGTGGTGAAAGTCAGCAAACCCCAATGTTTGAACCTTTCTTAATACAAGGTAACAGCAACTAGGAATTTATTGTTTTCAGATCTTATACGACTTTTGGCTCTGAATCAGAAAAACACAATGTGGAAGTGTGTAAAACAGTTCGTGAGCCAGTATAAGCATCTAAGTACCCCTAAAACCTGCAGAGACAAACATTTGGATTTTTTGGCCTTTTGGAAGCAAAAATGGAAAAGAACAACTTGGAACAAATATTAACAGTACCTGTGGCACGACTATTAGTATATCGTCCTGCCTAAGTACTTATTGTGGATTGTACTCAATCAGAAACACTTGCCAAATCTAAAACTGCAGAAAGTGAGCCAAGTTCAGGTGCAAATATTTAAAAGGGCCACCTCAGAAGTTTTTCTTTTCAGACCACTGGAAAGAGCACACTTTTCTGCACTACAAACATCTTGGATCTTAGCATTGATCCAGGAAAGGGATGAAAAGTAAGGCTGAACTTCAACAAAAATCGTGCACAACATGCTACCATCGCAAAATGGTACATATTGCTAAGTGTACAGTGGCCATTGGCAAACTGATGCCAAGACACAGAAGACAAAAGACAGCTACAAGAAGAATGACTAGCAAATAGCCACATTTTAGCTGGAACTCGTGAAAATTACCAATTTTTGCCAAATGGTTAGAACCACATTAAGTTAACCAGGATTCATATGATAAAACTTTTTTTATGGCCTCTGTTTATCATTAATGTGCCTTTCTTGTCAGTTTTAAGCCTCATTCCTGGCCAATACATTGCCTGCATCTCTGACAATCACTAGTGGACTGGTAACATACGTGAAGTTGATACTGAAAAACATGATGCCCTGGGTCAAATTCAAGCACCCTTTTGGTCCAGCTTGCTCATTCTGTTGGCCTGAACGAGAAGATAAATTTGGACTCCTGAACAGCACATCACGAATATTGCAGCACCTTCAGCAACTAGAAGAGGATGTCAGTATAATTTTCCAAAACCCACATTAAACAGTACTGAAGAAAAATTTAATGCCATGAAGCAGCAATTTTAAATAGTACTGGCTTGGGAACCAGCATGAAGATACCCACATATGTGCTTGGGAACCATGGCAGGAAACCCAACTGTGGCTTTGGAACCTCAATGAATAAACTAACAAATGCAGCTTGGAAACCAAGGCTAGAAACCCGATGAGGCTTTGGAACCTTGATGAAGAAACCAGCAAACATGCCCATCTATACATAGCAGAATAAGCAATGTTTGATATCATCATCATGCCCATCTTGCCTTTGCAACCATACATGGTTACTATCAGGGAAACTGACTCAACAATTGGTTTTGAATTGGTTGAGTCATCAAATTTCCATGATTTTCAAGACTAGTTGCAACAGCAGCATTTATCTATCATTTTTCGTTCCTACTTGCCTCGAAGTTATGGGTTCAGTAACCAGTATCATGTTGCGACCGCAACATATTACATGACTTTTGTGGAAGTTCAGCCTCATATTTGGTTCCTTTGCTGAACTGACTATTTAAGTGCTACTGCAGAAAATTGTGTTCTCTGCAATGGTACTAGGAAGAATAATTTGTGGAATGACCCTTTTGCAATATTTACATCTGAACTTTGCTCATTTACTGTAATTTTAAATTCGACACACTATGTTTGTGACTGAGTATAATCGAAAATAATGCGCTAAGCAGGAAGATATGCTAATAGAATTGTGTCCCTGGCATTGTCAACAAATATGTCAAGTTGTAGTTCCTTTGCAATTTTCTCCCCAAGATATAGGACCTCAAAGAGGATCAAAAACTCTAAGCATTTATCTCTGCAGGTTTTTTTCAGTCACTTTAATGCCTTATGCTGGCTCACAAAATGCTCTTTACATTCTGTCACACTGTATTTTTATAATTCACAGCCAAAAGTTATGCACGATCTTAAAGTAAATGTTTCTACTTGCTTTTTTCTTGTAGTAGAAGAGCTTCAAATACTGGGTTTTGTTCATTTTCATGCACATTCGTTAAAAAGCCATCCAAATAGAAGGCCACTGTTTCTCATATACTTCAGCTCATTATTTAAAATTTTGCACAGATTAATTTTTAGGATAGGTCTACAACCCTAGCAACCATTTCCATCAGGTAAACTGAAGCTCAAATAGTGGGAGGTCCATGATCCTTTTGGATGTAATGACCCATTGAACAATGTTGTACATAATTACCATACCAGAAGGAAATGTGACATTTGTCACTCCACATTTAATTTGCCTTTAGTACTAAAAGGGCATCTAAAATGTTTCTCACTGACAACTCCTCCTCTTCTATAGAAGAATTTCTATTATTGCAATGTCTAAAATGTGTTAGGCAGGAATTAATAACTGAAATCTGTATACTTAATATAAAAAAAAGAACCACATCACCACCACCACCACCACCACCACCACCACCACCGACAACAACAAATCTGTGGGAGTTTATGGATGTGACTGAGTTAATTCAATTATTAATTTCCTACATAGAGCAAGGAATAATTGGAATAATGAGGTATGTATGTAGCTGTGGCACTGTTTCTTGAATGTGCTATATTACTTTATCCCTTGGACTGCCCCTGCCCACAGTCTTCTGAAATACTTCCAGGAAGTAATTATTAAATATGTTGGAAACATGACAACTAGCAACCTTTTTTTATATTCCAATTAAAATTACTTTGTGATTGAAATTTCAATGAGCCGAGTGGTAGAAGTACTCTTAATTCTTTCTCAAGGACCATGTACTCACTGTATTACCTGTTTTTGTCAGTACGTACAGCATGGCTGGCTGCATGCTGGCAACACTGACCCCCTCCCCTCCCATGCAAAATTGCAATCTGCCACACACAAAATATTTCTAATCAGAGGATAATTGGCTATTTTCTGTAACAACAAAGGATTCAAATTTTGACAATTCTCTTTTAATTACTGCCCACATAGATCTCATTTTGTAACATGATTTATTAAATTCAGACATTATACACACAGTATTTTTTCAATCACTTTCCTGGAGACAACACAGGATTTCCTGTAACACAAAATCAGTCAAACTCCTATATGCTAATCGTTTCACATCACGACATATCCTTTTTCTTGCACACGGTATTTTGATGCATTTTGTAAGTCATGGTTTTTTTAAAGCCCTATTGGTTCCAAACCTACCTGTGTTCTTGGAAATGCAGCAGTTAAAGACTGACAGAATTCCATCTATAAACACATAAAATTTAGAACTGGCATCTGTCATATTATAATCTCACTCCAGTCAGTTTCCTGTAAGGCTGCCTCGAAACTTTTGATTGTCTGATCACCAATTACTCCATTCCATTATACCCTTCATTGTAACCACTTAGTATTGTTAACTGTGTATCATGCTCAGAGGGGCCATTCACTACAGTATAACCACTGATATCAGCATTCAAGTGCTCATCTACAAAGACACTGTCCAGTCGCATTAATGTGACCCCAAGTCAAAAGCCTGAATAACAACCTTTTATAGTATGGGCCCTGTGACACATGCAGAGAAAGTCAATGAGGTTCTTGGTTGAGGATCCATCGGGCATACAGCCTGATCGAGTTGATCCCACGGATTCTTGATTGGGTTTAAATCTGAGAAGTATGGTAAACTCATCCTGATGCTCTTCGGACCATGCACACACACTGCAATCTGTGTGACATATTGCACTGTCCTTGTTGGTAGGCCATCATGCTGAGAAAAAACAAACTGCATGTAGGTGTGGTCATGGTTGCCAAGGATAGATGCATACTTGTGCCCACCCACTGCACCTTCCAAAATGATGAAACCACCCAGTGAATGCCACAAAAATATTCTCCAGCCCATAACTCTCTGACCTCCGGGCTGCATCCTTCTGATGATTGTTGCAGGATGTCTACTTTCGAACATTTCACATGCACATGTCAAGGGCCATACATCGCATAAAACGTGAATCATCTGAAAAGGCCACCTGATGCCACTCAGTGGGAAATACGGAAGCGTCCGATCCCGCCCGTCTGCTTTGACCCATGACGTCACAAATATGGCGGAAACGACCATAAACCACGATTCCAATATGGCGCATATAAAGTCGTTACATACACATTATGAGGACGAAAATACGTCGAAAAACAAACACACACACGTTCCACAAAAAGCCTAATGACACTAACAGGACAAGTGCGGGAAATAGGGGGGTTTTGGGTAGGGACAAACTAAATATAAACAAATTTAGACACCCACCCCCATACAAAACGACGAAAAAAACGGACATCACAAAACTCCCCGAATACCACTAAACACAATATCATCTGGAATTGGACACTTCCTTTGACCTATATAGCTCAACAGCAGCTCCCGATCCCATAAATTAGGACCTAACACTTCCCTTGACCTATATAGCTCAAAAACATCTCCCGATGCCAATACCAACATTCACAGCCACACATTGGGATCGAACACTTCCCTTGACCTGTTATCCTTACGACATCTCCACATACAGCCGTCCCTGGCCCGAGACGCCGGAACTTTAAGTAAGCCTCATTTCTTCACGACATACTGAACACTTCACGACTTCATCAAAAAACCCGTATGGTTGAAGAAATTTTATTAGAGACAACGCACTGTCCCCCATCATAGCCGACAACCAAAAACTGTTGACCCTGTCAGTCATATCCATACCTACCAAAGAAATAAAAAAAGAAATGTCCCAAAATTCACACACTACGCCAAACTCGCCAACTAAAACAAAAACTTCACCTAACACACCACCAGAGAGCACCACCGATCGCATCAAAACGACACCTACAAACACGCAACTCTCACAAACTAAATTCTGCGCCGTCGTGACGTCACACACCACAACAGCCTTACGTTATGGGTCAAAGCCGACGGGTGGGATCTGACGCTTCGGTCGACCCACTCAGTGGATGTCCAGTAGTGGTATTGTCACGCCAATAATAACCTCCGTTGCTAATGAACAGCAGTCAGCATGGGTGTATAAACCAGGTGCTGCTGAATGGTCATTGAGGAAACACTGTTGGTAGCCCCTAGGCTCATCTGGACTGTCGGTTTTCCAACAGTTGCACATCTATTTGCTTGTACACATCCCTGCAGTTTTTACTCACCCCTGTCAGCTATGGCCCATGGTGTACCACAGTTCCTGTGGCACAAGTTTTGGATAATGCCATTTCACCACGCATAGTATGCTTCAACAACAGCATCATGTGAACTGTTTACAAACTTAACTGTTTTGGAAATGCTTCCGCCCTTTATCATTCCCTTTTGGATAACATAAATTACTCTGTGTCTGTATTACAACAATGTCTCCACTATTTTCCACACTGACACGCTTTATATACCCTGCCGCCTGTGAGTAGTTATTGCATCCTGATGTCAAACGTACAAGGTGGTCACATTAATCTGACTGGACAATATATTTTGCCTACTAGTGTACTGCTTTCCGAAGTAATGATGGTGCGGATAGCAGCGATGTAAACAAGCATATAAATGTAATAGCATTTCCAATTTTTGTCTGAATTTTAGAGAAAATTAATATTATAATCTCCACATAATATCATTTGCTTTTCTTTTTTCTTGGTGGCATAGGACTGATCAAATTTTTCTGAAAAGACCTCAAAACTTTCCATGATGGATCCTTTACTGTAATAAATAAAAATGACATTTCTCAAAGCAGCACTTTACTAATGCAGACTTCTCATTGTATTTTTTTCTTATAAAAATATGCTTATAATTTATGGGTCTCTATGTCAAACATATGATTCCTACACTTACATGGTGCTTAGACAGACTTGACTAGGTCATGCAAACAATCAAGAAATTCATCAACTTTGGTTTTTAGTCCTCTAAGATTCTGAAGTACCATTGTAAGCTTATTCAAACAAGTTTCTTTTTTATGTGACACTTCTTTCCTCTTGATCTTTTCTAAATTTGTCTGTGTGGATGACAGATTTAGCCTAAAAGAGACTTACCTACGACACCTATAAGCACAGGAATATTAACAGGGTAATATGGGCCCCTTTATATTTTCAGCAACCATTTCAACTAATACATCTTCCCCCCGCTTCTGTTGAGGTCTGAAGTAAGCAGCTCCAACACTGTCCCATGAGACAAGGGCAACTGTGCTCACCACTCATCACACTCATATGCAGGTACAGATAATACAGATTATCTGTCATATGGCCCTACTGCACATGTTCTACACATGCTTGCACTGCTTGGCCAGTGGAGCATGACTGCATATACTATGGCCTGCCTGCCCAGCTAACCCTCGGGATGTACAATACTTGGCACAGCCTCATGTGGAGACAGTCTTGTGCATCTCAACTTTCCAATAGGAAAAACTGACATAGTACACATGTAGGCCACACCTGAAGTCAGCAGCAACCTAATCAGTTCCCAGTTAACTCACCTGATAGCTTTGTTCATTTAGTGTTGCTCTCTCAGATTCAGAAACTCAACCCCACATGTGTATATCAAATAAATGAAAACTTGAGTACATGATATTCACCGGGAAAAGAAATATAATTTACACTTATTAACTGCTGGCTTCAATTTTGACATTTGCAGATTTTTTACTAGCTGTGAACTGATACCAAAGAGGAGAAATTATATGTAAAAGAAAATAAAATTTCATATTTTAAGTGGTAAAATGTACTCCCAGATGTTTGAAGAAATTAAAGACCTCATGGATACTAAACATACTGAAAATACACAACGCCATGGTCAAGTCTGCAGTACTCTATCAATGTGAAATATGGGCATGAAGAGTACTGATGTACAGAAGCGCAAAATATTTGAATATAGGCTCCTGTGCAAGATCTATGGGGTCAATGGAAGCGTCTGATTCCACCCGTCGGCTTTGACCCGTGACATTAGGCTGTAGTTGCGTGTGACATCATGACAGTGCAGAGTTTAGTGTGTGAGAGTGGCGTGTTTGTAGGTGTCGTTTTCATGTGATCAGTGGAGCTCTCTGGTGGTGAGTTTATGTGTTATGTGATGTTTTTGGTTTAGTTTGCATGTGTGGCGTGTTTATAGGTGGCGTATTGTTACGGTAGGTGGTTCTCTCTGGTGGTGTGTTTATGGGTAGCGTGTTATGTGGCATATGAGGTTCATTTGTGGTAGCATTGCACATGTGGGGTATCAGTAGTGACTGTGCTTTCAGAGCAATATTTTTCAGTTAGTTAACGATTTCGGTTTTGTTATGTCGATGTTATTGTAGTTTTTCCTGTTCGTTGTGTGTGAATTTTGGTAAATTGCTTTGTTTATGTCTTTAGTAAGTATGGATATGACTGACAAGATCAACAGTTTTCAGTTGTCGGCGACGGTGGGGGACAGTGTGTTGTCTCTTATAAAATTTCTTCAGCTATTCGGCCTGTTGGCTGAAGTCGTGAAGTGTTCAGTGTGTCATGAAGAAATGAGGCTTAGTTGCTGTTGACCTATATAGGTCAAGGGAAGTGTTCGATTCCAATTTCGATTTTCTAGGTTTTTTTGAGATTTATAGTGTGGTATGGGCAGCTCAAAATAACAATGGTTCTTGAACATTAAAAGAACTTATTCATTTAACTTTTTGTGAAGCGCCAAAAATACAGAATGGTCAGTAGTGTGCAAAAGACAAACTAAGCATACATACTTTACCTGTGCACTACGTTAACAAACCATCCACATACTGCTTAATAGTACTTGTTCTTCATCGGGTAAATAAACTGCAACAACTTATAAGCCGCTATTCTTGGAATAAAAATACAAGCTTGGGCCAAATTATACAAGGCGTTGACACTGAGGGGGAAAAAGGGCCGGGAAGTCGCTAGGCTTGGGACTGTTGTTGCAATGAACACTATGTGGAAGAAAAACTAAAACGGGTTCTGAATGGAGGCGAAATGGAAAACGACAGAAGACCACGACACCGGCAGAAAGCTGACGAGGAAAGTGAAATACATATAACCTCTGAGAAAGGGGATGACGAACAACAGCAATGGAGAAAGCAGAATGGAAGAAACTTGAAGTTGTCACGCCTCGTACAGGATTGCAATGTCCCGAGAAGCATAACTGAACACATAATATGAATGACTCACCTACTGCTGTTATGAAGGACCTTCTTTTGTTAGCTTTAGCGTCTTTCACAAGATCTAAGGTAGCTTCTTGGTAGTCCTTTGCTAGATTTATCAAATAAAGTCCTGTAATTTCAATAACAATTCTTAGTATATGCACAGCACAGACGGTAAACTCGACATCCTCGGCTACTGCTTAACGTTAACTTCACACCCTACTGTCTTAAATTCATTTCAAGTAAACATAATACCTCCAATGACAAAATCAAGGTACAAGAAAACGTGTATTGGCAGTGTGTATGAAGAAAAATTTGTTAAGCTTACGTAATTTTTCCTTAATTGGAATTTTCTTCTCGATCTGTGTCTCTCCTGCCACTGACATGCTATATTATAATTTATTTAGTTTATTTTTCTCACTACCTCTTTCTATCCCACAATTCAAACTTCCATAGATGTACATCACAAACAATATTTTTCATTATTACAATAAAATCTCTGACAACACTAGTGACCACACTTGGAACACGCTTACCGGAACATAGCGACAGCGGTCCTCATTGAGAGCTATTTATTGCTTCGCTTTCTCGCTCGATAAAGCTGCACTCACGTTGCCATTATTAAATCGCAACATGTTCGCAACTGATTGTATCTTATGTCTTTATCCGCACTGGGGTGAATACATTTCGGGTAGTGTCATCTTTCATATCGTTACTTTTCGTACTGTATTTGCTTCGTCTATTATATTACGTCTTGAGACAGAACGAAATAAAGATATCTGATGCTGCGCTATCAACCTAGACTTCGGAATGCGTTCTGAACGCCTGCTACAGGCGAGTTAGTTCCATATCTAGGCGAATAAAAAAGTTTCGAGTATTTATCATACAATACATGTGCCGCATTGCGTGCTATCATTTGCAGAAATCTCGTTTCGGTATCTTGAATCATTTATGATATATTACGATTGTTATGATCACACAATTCGCGATGCGCAATGACATCAATGGGCATGTCGCAGGCGGCCATCGTTCGCACATGAAGCACACTAACTCGAGAACAAATGAAATATCTTTCTGCTCTCAATTTTAAATAAAATTCCGATATCTTATCTACATTTCATTCACTGCAATGTAGGAGCTAAAATCAGTCATAGGAACAATTTATGCAATGCGTTTATACATCTGCGAAAGCATTAAAATTTCGTGCAGTCTTTTACTTAATATTGATGTAGCGCAATAAGTGTAATGGGTAACGAAAAGAAATCCAGTTCTTTATCGAGTAACAATATCATACTGTAAAATGTGCAAAAATCAAATTTTTGCAACAGATAGTTTTCGAAAAATCGCATGATATGTATTTCATATCCTCCAGTACGCCATCTCTCACTATAGGCACCCGCATTTAGCGAACAATATAGCCTTTACGAAACCAGTCTCAGGAAGAAATGCAAAGAGCTCGTTTGCAGTAGCGCTAGTGTTAAAGGCCAATTCACACTTCATGGACCATCACGTCACATCACAGCAAAACATTCCACAATGCATTTGAAATATTTATTTAGCGAAAGCTTAAAAAGTAGGCCTATATTGAAAACAATAATGTGTGTGAAGTGTTTTAGCTGCCATAGAAAAGTTAGTTCTGGGGTGCTATGCAACTGCTATGACAGATCGTTTCACTGGGGGGAACAAAATGAAACTCTTCCTAGGTACTGTAGAGTGTGTTCATGGGATGTGAAAATAGCAGAACAGGAAGGGAAGATTAGAGCCCTTCAGGATAAATTAGATAAAGCTAGGGAGGAACTAACTAGGTTAAGGGGGGAGAAGGGTTAAGAGAAGTGGGAAGTTGTAGCAGGGAACAGGGGCCACAAAAGAGGACAGTATCTGACAGTTTCATTGTTGGTACAAAAAATAGATTTGCCCTGCTGCCACAGTTAAGTAATGAAGAGCATCATGTACATGTAGGTGTAGCTGATGCACAGCAGCATCCAGTTAGGAAGGGTGTTGCTTCAGAAAAAGAAGGAAGTAGGAAGTAAATTCTGCTGTTAGGTAGCAGCCATGGAAGAGGTGTGGGCCAACTTCTGCAGGGAAAATGAGGTGACAGCTACCAGATCACAAACTATTTCAAGCCTAGTGCGTCTCTCAGCCAAGTGATAGAGGGCATAGGATCTTTGTGTAAAGGTTTCACCAAGGAGGATCATGTTTTAATAGTGGGTGGAGCAGGGAGCAGTATTGATAGGAACCAGGGCTACAGTATTGAGCGTGACCTGGTAAAAATAGCATCAGCAACGAACTATACTAATGTTGAGTTTGTGCCTGTTTTCAAGTGGTACGGTTGACCCCAGTTGAACAGCAATGTGAAGAGGGTCAATATGGAGTTGGATACACTGCTTTGGGCTGGTGCTGGGGGACTGCTTTGGTTCCAGTTGACACTATTGATAAGTGGGGCTTTACATCTCATGGCCTGAATCTCAGTAGACTAAGGAAGGATATACTGTCTAGGTTGATAGCAAATTATTTAAGGGGGGACACTGCAACTCATGGAAGCAGTTCTTTTTTAGGTTAAGCTCATTATCTACACAATCAATATTGAAACAAGTTGTATCTGAAAATGTTAGGCATAATACTTGTGAAGACAAAAAAAGTAACAGTAAATTTACTACATCAAAATATCAGAGGTTTAAAAAACAAAATTACTGAATTTCAGATCTGTTTAGATGAGCTACAGTCTACAAATCCTGTTGATATTTGTATATCTCAACATCATTTATGTAGTGAAATTTAAATGCTTAATATGGAAGGGTATACCTTAGCTTCAAAGTATTGTAGAAAAGAGATGGAGAAAGGAGGAGTTGCCACTTACATTAGAAAGGGTCACAATTATAAAAACATTGACATTCTTAAATACTGTAGTGATCAGCATTTTGAAGTATGTGCCACACAAGTAGACACACACAAAAGACACAATATACAGAGCTCCAGCTGGTAAGTTCCAGCTATTCATTAAACAGATTGAAGCAGTATTAAATTTCTTAACTTCTAAAAATAATGAACTCATACTAAGTGGGGAGGATAGTCACTCAAGATCCATACTAGAGTCTCTTACCGCTTCTTATAATCTCATTCCCTTAGTACAGTTTCTAACCAGGGTTAAGGGTACCAGCAGCACTGCTATTGATAACATTTTCATAGATACTACCACACTAGCAAATCGTAGTATAAATACAATATTTAATGGCCTTTCAGATCATGATGCCCAGTTGCTTACATTTAATATAATGGGGTTGATTCAACTAACAACAGGAAGTGAGAAACTATACTAATAATAGATTAAATGGGAATTGAAGGTATAAAAAACTGTTTGAGGAATACAGACTGGAAAGTTGAATACAATTCACTCGGGATAAATGAAAAATAATACTGTTTCTCTAATACAGTCATCTGCTGCCCTAAGAAAGTAATCAAAGCAAATAGTTTAATGGTTTCAAAACCTTGGATTACAAATGGAATAAAAGTATCTTGCTCAACAAAAAGCTGTACTTAATGTCAAGGAAAAACGATGACCACAGAGCTAAATCTCATTACAATTTATATTGTAAAATTCTAAACAAAGTAATCAGAACATCAAAATGTATTTATTTTCAAGAAAAAATAAATGGCTCTAATAACAAGATAAAAACTATATCGAACATAGTTAAAAGTGAAACATGAAAAACTAATCACGCAAATGAGGAAATTATGTTAATTGTAAATAATAAGTTGATTACAGACACCTCCAAAATTGCAGACACTTTCAACAACTTTTTCCTTTCAATAGCAGGCAACTTAGGTTTGCATAGTTCCTCAGAAAATGGCTTAAAATATTTAAAAAAATACATTTCCACATATGTTTGACAAAATTCAACTATATCCTACCTCACAAAAAGAGATTTCTAATATTTTTCAGTAGCAGACAACTTAGGTTTGCATAGTTCCTCAAAAAATGGCTTAAAATATTTAAAAAATACATTTCTGCATAAGTTTGACAAAATTCAACTATATCCTACCTCACCAAAAGAGATTTCTAATATTATTAGTTCTCTTAAATGTTCCAGCGTTTATGATTAAATCAGCACTACCACAATTAAATGTTACTCCTCAGAACTTTGTGACATACTGTGTTACTTATGTAATAAATCCCTCCACAGTGGTACCCTTCTAGATAGGCTTAAAAAAGCTATTGTCAAACCATTACACAAAAAAGGAGACACATTATCAGTGGAAAACTTCCATCCCATTTCATTATTGGCAATATTTTCTAAGGTGTTTGAAAGGGTTATGTACAATAGACTTTATAAACACTTAGTACAAAAAAAATATTCTCATTCACAATCAGTTTGGATTTCGGAAAGGATTGTCAACTGATGAAGCTATATTCACTTTTACAGATGATATATTAGAATCAATAAATCTAAAGTTATTAGCACCTGGAAGAGTCTGTGATCTGGCGAAAGCTTTTGACTGTGTTAAGCATGATATCCTTATACAAAAGTTAAAATATTATGGGATAACAGGAGTAGTAGGCTCATGGTTCTCATCCTATCTTTTTAATAGAAAATAGTGTGTGTCTTTATCAGGCTTACCACATAACAATAGTCATTCAAAATATGAAACCATCAGACAAGGGTTGCTCCAGGGCTCTATTTTAGGTCCCTTGTTATACCTGTTATGCATTAATCACCTTCCATATGCAGCGTCACAAAATGCAAATTTTGTCTTATTTGCAGATGACACAAGTATTGGTATAGAAACAATACCCATGATCTCACTGAACAATCAGCAAATGAAATATTTGTTAGTATCAATGGGTGGTTCACAACAAATGGATTGTCACTGAATTTTGACAAGACCCAGTACATACAGTTTAGTACCTCACAAAGAATACTTGACCCTATAAGTATAATGTGTTCAAACAATGAAATTAAAGCTGTAGACTGTGTCAAATTTTAAGGCCTACAAATAGACCCCAATCTAAATTGGAAAACTCACACTCTAGACTTAATGAAACGCCTTAGTTCAGCTACAGTTGCAGTACGTATGATAGCAGAAATAAAAAAAATGAAGAAGTTAGTTTATTCGGATTACTTCCATTCGCAAATGACTTATGGAATCATTTTTAAGGGAAACTCCTCTCACAAAGAGAACATTTTCAAAATTCAGAAACGAGTCATTACAATTGTATCTGGTGTCAGTCCTAGATCATCACGCAGAGACCTCTTTAAGAAACTTGGTATTCTAACTACTACTTCTCAGTACATATACTCATTGATATCCTTTTTCATTTCCAATATGTCACAAATTAGTGCAAAACATGATTATAATACCAGAACCAAAAACATTTTGTATAAGGACTATAAAAGCTTAACATTAGTACAAAAAGGTGTGAAATACATGGGTACTCTTATATTCAATAACTTACCAGAGCATATCAAAGGTCTTGTAAGTGATAAAGATCGGTTTCAGAGTGAATTAAAGAACTTCTTGTTGGCCAACTCCTTCTACTCCATCGATGAATATCTTCACAAGGATTATAGCTCATAACCCTGTCTGCATTAGATTTGTACGATATCCATGTATCTGAGTAAAAAAAAAGACATAAATTGATTTAGCAATGTTCATTTAATAACCTTCTGTTTAGTGAAAACTCATCTCTCTGTGCTACATAAGAAAAACAGATCAGGTAAACAGCTTTATTTATTCATTAATAAATATTGTCAGATGTGTGTGTGTGTGTCTGTGTGTGTGTGTGTGTGTTAATATGTTTTCGATATCAAATAAAAGTCGATGTCTTGAAATGTTGTTTCACTAATCAGCAATTTTCCATGCAAGATTGATCAACATTATCTGTTATGAGTTTTCTTCAGCCATTAATAAACTCTGCGGTACTTAGTTCCTCAATTCCGATATGTGCTCGTACTTTTTGTATCGCAGGTGGTATCTCATAACCTCATTTTCACGTTCTGTGCTGGGCTAAGCGAACTGATGTGGCATGGTGTGATATCCAGTATGAATATTTAAAGTTTTGCGTAGTAAACAGTTTTACTTATTAGACACTGACATTTAAATATCTCTGTCTTACCAGACACGGACTGTTTTGCGTTCTTTATCGCAATGGAAATGTATTGTCGTTATTAAGCGTTATTCTGTAGCCTTGTAATAAACCAGTGCGTTTTTATCTATGACAAACTTGTGCGATTCCTAAATAACCAAACAGATTACGGTCCCAGGTATACTACTGTGTAATTATTTAAAGGAATTGACGAAACCCAAGTTGCAAGTTTCGTACATTAATGAAATTTTTAAATTCGTGTAATGTGACTTTTGATTGTCGGTGTAACTTTTTTAGTGAAGTTCGACTATGGCTTCGACAAGAATAATATGCATTGGATTACTGGAAGGGCAATCAAATTGGAATACATGGAAATACAAAGCAAATGTCTGTCTTGAAGCGCTTGACGTTTTTAAAGGTAGTTTAGTTAAACTTGTGGAAGATGCCTCTTGTTGGAATTGTGTGAACAATATATTTCCTGTGAAACGGTGGCAAAGTGCATCATGTGGAATATAATAGACCCCTCTGGTGCTACTGTATGCTCTGAGTTTTACATATGTAATTTAATGTTCTGTTAAGTGTTAATTATTTTCTGTGTCTTGTAATATGTTATGCAAGGTGTTTTTATATATGTTTCATGTTCCATGCAAAAATGCTGAAATAGTTACTCTGTGTCAGGCAGTTGTTTTCTTATCCAAGCTTGCTGTAGTGCTGTACATAAGTGAATGATATATTAAAGTGTTCTCTTTTATATACCACAAGATATTTCCTTATCTTTAAAACAAGAATTTGTCAAGAGGTTATGGGCCATAACGAATCTATAAGCTTGCCAAAGTAAACGCAAGTACGAAACTGGATATGTAACTATTTGTCTGTTATTTTTAAAGGAGCAGACAAACAGTTCAGTGTCACATTGCATATCAGTAAATAGTCAGAAGTAGCATCAATCGGCAAATTAGTGTCATGAAAATTAAAGTTGTGAAAACTTTGTTAATCGTCAAAGTACAGTCAGAAGAGTCAGTTACGTGTATAAACTTCACAAACAGTAGAGTTTTTAACTGTTACCAATGGATTCTATAAAGTCACAATTCGACCTTTTGTCAGAGGATCATCACGGAAATGTTAATTATGTTTCCTGGCGATTTTACTAGATTTAACTTTAAAGTCAAAGAAATTGTGTTCAGTAGCAACTGGTCAGTAAATTAAACCAACAGGAGCAGAAACTGATCAACATGTAAAAGCTTGGATTGAGAAAGATCTTGAGGCACACATTTTTATAGGTTTAAATGTCAGTAGTAACATAACCAGGAAAATAGGACACTGCAAGTCTGCTAGTCAATTGCTTAAAAATTAGAAACGCTATATGGCAAGAAATCGGATTTGACAATTAAAGGTTTGGAGAGAAATTTCTTTATTTACAAATACAATATAAGTCTGCTTTTCAAAACTGTATGCATATTCAAGAATCTGCAGAAGATTTAACAGTGGAAGATGAAGCCGTGGAAGAGAGCTGGATTACGTCGCGAATTCTTGGGATGTTACTGCCGAAACTTCACCACTTCTGTACTGCATGGGATAATGTAGCGGCAGCTGACAAAAATCTTGACGCATTATTTGAATGTTTGCGTCTGGAGGAAGATAGGTTAAATGAGACAGAACCGTTAAGCACACCCCACACTAATGCTTTTATCTCAAAATAAAGTAAACAGTTTGTCAAAGCAGGACAGCAGGAAACGATCATAGTTCAATGTTTCAAATGCTGCAAAAACGGGCATGTAAAGAAACAGTGCAGAAATAAACCATGTGGGAAATATTTAGTGTACTATAGAGAGAATTATTCGTGTAACAACTGCAAGCAAAAGGGTCGTTTTGCCAGGGAATGTCCAAGAAACAAGACAAGCGATAAACTTGACAGTAAAGAATCAAAAGGTTACACACATAAAGCACTGCTCGCTGCTGGATTATCTATTGCCAACATTAATGAAATAAATTTGCAGTCGGGTCAAGAGAACTTTCGGTCCCAAGACTGTGGTGCCATGCAACATATGACATGAGAAGGGACTTGTTAATAAATTACATAAAATTAAATCACTGCATGAAAGAGTTAATTGGTGATGCAACCAAAGTAGAAGGAAATGGGGTGGGATATGTCGAATTAGAGGCTTTCGATGGAGAACAGTGGAATGATGTAGTTCTGGAGAATGTTCTATATGTACCAAACATAAACTTTAATTTACTTTCTGTTACTCAAGTACTAGACAAAGCCTACGTTCAGAGTGCAAATGCAGATCTCTGTTTTCAAAACCACTGACAATCTGGAACTGTAGCAATAGCTCGACGCGAACGTCAGCTGTACAAAATGCTGTTTCATACAAAGGAATTTAACAAATGTATGACAGCAGTCTCAATTAAAATGTGGCATGAAAAGTTAGCACATCAAAGTGTCGCATATGTCAGGAACGTACTAAAAAGTCATTATATTGATGACTGGAATGCCTATTTATGTGTTGGTTTTATGTATGAGAAGCAACATCACAAATCTCACCCCACAAATACGAAAATTGCTGAAAATACCTTGGATGTAATTCATGTTGACTTGTGTGAAGTGAATCTCATGTAGTTAGGAAGAGCAAGATATTTCTTGTTGTTTAAAGATGATTTTTCCCATTTCCAAACTGTTTATTTATTCAAGACGAAAGCTGAAGCTGTTTCAAAATTAGAAACTTTCATGAAAAAGTTTGGGAAGGAAATAAAATGCACTCACTGAAAGGCGTGTAGATGAACTTGGTGTTTTTCACGTCAAGACGAACACATACACACCACAGCAAAACGGCAGAATTGAAAGAGAAATGCGCACAGTTGTCGAGTCAGCACGATTGGAAATACACGTACGAAACCTGAATGAGAATCTTTGGGATGAAGCGATAAATTATGCCGTCTTTATGCTAAATCAAACTGGTAGAAGTTCAGTAAAAGGAAAGAGTCCCACTGAATTGTGGTTTGGACGGAAAATAGATTTTTATAAGTTGAGAAGTTTTGGATGTGACTGCTACGTTCTGAAGATCACAAACGAAGAAAGACTGAAAAGTAATCAAAGAAAGAAACCTTTGTTGGGTATGATTTGGATTCACCCTGCTACAGAATCTATGTACCTGATGAAAAGGACGTAGTTACCTCTGATAATGTCATATTTGACGAAAGAATAGAAGGCAGAGAAGCAGCTAGTGTAATCAAATCTTTCACAGAAGAAAAGTATGAATTAAAATATCCAGAAGAAACACAGATATCTGAAGATTGTTTCTCTGATGCCTCTGAAGATTGTAGTATGTCATCTGATAACATTAAACAAAATGAAGTACCACCACCAACGGAAGCTTAGGCAACCTTTCAGATTTACAGACTACGAAATGGATCACACGCAACACAATAATAATGCAAACTTTGGCATGACTGGCGAAGTTGAAGACATTTCTGTTTCAAATACCCTGAAAGGTAAGAACTGCCATAATGCAATGTCTGAAGAAGACAAATCGCGAATAAAATTAAAAACTTGGAGTCACATAGAACTTCCAAAGAATGCAGAATCTTTAACCTGTCACTGGGTGTTGCGTACAAAGCAAGAAGGACTGGTTTATTCAGAAACTTTTAGTCCTTTAGCACGATATGAATGAATTAGACTATTGCTTAGTATTGTGGCTACAAATAAAAATAAAATAGCAACATTTGATGTGAAGACAGCATTTTTATACAGTGACTTGCAAGAGGAAATGTACATGAATCAACCTGATGAATTCAATGGTGCTACAAATTGAGTCTGTTAGTTAAAGAAGAGTTTATATGGTCTAAAACAGGCTCCAAAGAACTGGAACGAGAAATTATCAAATTATCTGATGACATTAGAATTTGAAAGTACAGACAATGATCCTTGTATCTATTACAATGAAGACAGAAGCATCATTATAGCATTGTTTGTTGTTGATGGACTAGTTATTGGAAGGATGACAGACAACATCACCAAAGTTTTGAACAAACTTAATCAGATGTTTGAAATAACATTTGACAGGAAAATGCGAAATCAAATGACATATTTTGGAACAGAAATTAAAATAAGTTCACAAGGAATTTATGTACATCAGTCTACATATACTCAGAAAATCTTAAGACAATTTAAGTTCGATGATTTAAATTCAATTATCACATCTATGGAGCGTGGAATGATGACAGATGAAGTAAATCTTATCAACGATGAACCATTGGAAAGGACTGAATCTCACAGAGAAGCTACAGGCTGCCTGCTTATCTTGCAAGAATATCAAGACTGGATATTAGTTTTGCTGTCGATTACGTAAGTAGATTAAGTAATAAACCAATGGTTAGTCACTGGAAAATGGTGAAACGAAATATTCAGCATCTAAAAGGAACTATAGAGTATGGCATATTATTTGATGGAGGCTCAACATTGCTTGCTTATACTGATTCTGATTATGGTGGTGATATTGCAACCAGATACTCCACCAGTGGAGTTCTTATTACGCGAGGAGGGCCCACTGTCTCGTATGCTTGAAAGCAATGTCAGTGGCAAATTAAACTGCTGAAGCAGAATACCGAGCTCCTGTCTCTTCAATCGTTGATATATGTTGGATACAACACCTTGGACAAGAACTTAGAATTTCAGGCTTGAATAAACCAACAGAACTCTGTGTTGATAATCAAACTGCAATACACATGTTGAAGAATACTTATGAAAGAAAAATAACAAGAGGCAAGAAACAGATTGGAATTTCACAAAAGTTTATTCAACAACACATGGGAACGACTATCAAAGTGAAACATGTGGACAGTTCAAGTCAACTTGCCGACATACTCACTAAGCCACAGACAGTGAAAGTGTTTCAAGAATTAAGAAGAAAAATAATTAAGGAGGAGTGTTAAGTGTTAATTATTTTCTGTGTCTTGTAATATGTTATAGAAGGTGTTTTTATATATTTGTTTTTATATATGTTCCATGTTCCATGTAATAATGCTGAAATAGTTAGTCTGCATCAGTCAGTTGTTTTCTTATCCAAGCGTTCTGTAGTGCTGTACATAAGTGAATGATATATTAAGGTATTGTCCTTTATATACCACAAAATAGTAACTTCTCTTGAAAACAAGAATTTATCAGGATGTTGCTTGGTTGTTGTGTTCAATGTATTTTATGTGGAAGTGGAAATATAGTTACTGGCACTAAATGTGTTTTAATCACTATTCACCTGTGTCGACTCTAACAGGTTATAGGCCCAGCGATGCATTTGGAATAAGTATATACATAATGTAATAGTGAGAAAGTATTGGAAAAGTTCCAAGTAGTGCACTTGCGTGAAATACAAGTTATCCTTACAAGACGAATGCAACTCTTTTGTATTATTCTTTTGGTCAAAAAAGATCAAAGTTACCATAAAATGATTGCGGCACAAATTCAGCAGATTGAAAGACTTATGGGTCGCGAAAACTAAGCAACATGGAAATTTGCAGTAGAAGTGTATTTACATTTAGACAACCTATGGGATGTGGTGAATGGGACAATGAAATCCACAGATCAGAATTATTCAAGTAAGGATAGGAAAGCAAAATCAAAGTTGATATTACTAGTTGACCCAGTGAATTATGTTCACATTGAAAAAGCTGCAAAGACGAAAGAAGTATGGGACAAATTACGAAGTGCATTTGAGCATGGAGGTCGTACAAGGAAAGTAGGATTATCAACTGAGTTAATTAGCACTCAGCTTTACAAATGCAAGAATGTAGACGAATACATCAACAAAATAATAGCCACATCAAACTGACTGACGAACATTGGGTTTGAGTTCGCTGACTAATGGATAGGGACACTACTGTTGGCAGGACTGCCTGAAAGGTATGCACCTATATGCACCTATGATTATGGGGCTGGGAAGCTCAGGTATACTGATCACGGGTGACAGTGGTAAAGTGAAAATCCTATAGGATGTAAGGAGTACTTCAAGATGTCATGTATTGGAGTAAGAAACTGCATCTGCTCTTTATTCAAGAAACAAAAAGAAGAAATCAGTGAGGTACTATAGATGTCAGAAGAAGGAGCATATTGCATCTCAGTGCAGAGACAAAGGAAACCCAAGGTCAGACATGCAGCAAAAGAGGTGTGTTGCTGATAGCCCAGAGAGAGGGACCAATAGTGAAGGGAGGCACTCTCATGTATTTATTCTTTTGGAGATGTGGGTAATCGTCAACTGGAATGGATTTTAGACTCAGGTGCATCTGTGCATATTGTTAAAGACAAATCTCTTCTTTATGATGTTAAAGATGAGACTGAGATGGGAATATCTACTGTTGATGGCAGCAAGCTTCAGTGTCATTTGGCTGGGAAACGAGACCCACATGTAAGTGTAAATGGGGAACCTGATATGGTTACAGCACATGATGTTCATTATGTAAAAAATGTTGTGGTTAACCTACTGTCTGTAGGGGAAATTGTCATGAAGGGAAATAGTCATGTTTGACATGCACAGAGCAAGAGTAATCAACAAAAATGGTGCAGTTATAACTACAACAAGTAACAAAAGGGGTATTTTTAAATTGAATGCCATTGACAGTAAACACAGAAATATTAGTCATTCAGTATATTCAGTGGAAGGTTTTTTATGGCACTGCAGATTTGGACACCTAAATAGAAAGAATATGTTGTGAATGAAGGATATGGTGTAGGGAATACAGAATTACAGTGCAACCAAGGACTATTGTGAGATATACATGAAAGGAAAACATGCGAGACTACCTTTTAAGACTAGTAAAAGTAAATCTACAGATGTCTTACAGTTAATCCATACAGATGTTGTGGCCCAATGAAGTGCGAACCCATAGATGGGAGCCATTATTTTCTTATGTTACTCATGTTTATTTTCTTACTTCCAAAGACCAAGTCAGTGATATTTTTGATGAATATTGTAATATGGTCGAAAAGTGGATGGGAAAGAAGATTAAGATCATGAGGTATGACAATGGGAGAGAATATAGTAACCTGAAATTGAAGACACTTCTGGCAAAAATGGGAATCAGGCATCAAACTACCATAAGGTTAGGTTGCTGAGAGGGTTAATAGGACCATTGTTGAAAAAGCAAGGAGCATGATAAGTGATGCTAGATTATCAACAGGTTTTTGGGCAGAGGCGATATCAACGGCTGTATATTTGAACAATAGATCACCTTCAAAAGCATTATATATATAGGTAGCATTATATATACGGGTAGGGAGGAAACCTGACCTAAGCAAATTAAGGGTTTTTGGGTGTGATGCAATGGCGCACATTCCAAAACAGCTAAGAGGAAAATGGAACCCAAAAGCTGAAAAGTATGTTTATGTAGGCTATTGTGAGAATTCAAAGGGCTACCGATTAGTGGATCCATTGAATAAAAGGATTGTTACAAGCAGAGATGTAGTATTCTTTGAAAAGAGAAATTACTCTGAAGAGGGCAAGACTACTAAGTTAACTGCACCTAGTTCCAAGAGTGAAACCTTATGTGAATAAAGAGAAAGTGAAGAACAGGAAGAGGACAGTCAAAGGCAAATGGAGACTATTTATGATGACAATGAGTTTGAAGACGAACAAAATGGAGAGAACTATGTAACGTGTTCTTCTCGCATACCAAAACCGAAAGAATATCTGGATTTTGAAATGTATGCAACCCAGCCTTTTTATGATGTGCCAGCAACAGCAGAAGAAACAATGGGTGGCGCAAACTCTCAAGAATGGAAAGAAGCGATGGAGAGAGATTGGAATCTTTATCTCAGAACGAAACCTTTGAATGGGTAAATATGCCAGCAGATAAGAAGCCATTACAAGGAAGATAAGTATTCATTTGGAGAGCTCCGAAAATTCATCACTAAGATATAAAGCACAGCTTGAAATAAAAGGACATTCGCAAAAACAGGGGGTAGATTACAAAGAAGCTTTTTCACCCGTAGTCAAGTATGCCTCATTGAGATATCTTTTAGCCTTGGCAGCAAAACGAAATTTAACAATTCATCACGGATGTAAAAACAGCATATTTAAATGGGAAATTGGAGGAGGAGATATATGTAATTCCACCAAGAGAAGCTATGAAAATCAGACCAGAAAGGAAAAGATTTGACGTTTGCAAAAAAGTATTTATGGACTTAAACAGAGTGGACATTGCTGGAATCGATGTCTGCATACAACTCTAACAAATATGAATATGAAGCAATCTAAGGCAGATCCCAGTATGTACTATAAAAGTGAAAGAGAAGGGATAATAATAATGGCAATATGGGTGGAAGACTTCTTTATCCTGGCTGAAAATGAAAGTCAGATTAGAATTTTTAAGAAACAGCTGCAAACCAAGTTTAAGATGCATGATTTGGCCAAAGTTAAATGTTATTTAGGTATGCAGATTACTAAGGATGAAAAGAGACAAGAATTGAGAGTAAATAAATCTTCATATACAGAAAAAATCTTAAAGAAATTTGGCTTGAGCTATTGTAAACCCATAACTACTCCAATGGAAGTAATAGTGAAGTTAAATATGAGACAGATGTGGAGTGTGATAAGAATGTTCCATATTTAGAAGCAGTATTTGTCTCAAATGTCATGACCCAACATTGCTTTTGCCACTAATGCAGTGAGCAGATATTGCAGAGACCCAAAGGAAAAGCACTGGAAAGCTGTGAAAAGGATATTCCGATACCTTAGAGGAACTTCAAACAACGAATTAAGATAGCATAGAGAAGGTAATGCAAAACTAGCAGGCTACAGCGAAGAAGACGTGGGGGGGAGGGGGGTAATGAATTGGGAGAAAGGCACTCCACTTCTGGCTGCTGCTTTAAATTAATGGGAGGCCTCATTTCATGGTTCTGTCAATAGCAAAATGTGTTGCATTGAGTACCGTAGTGGCCGAGTATATGGCGCTGTCTTACTCCATGCAGGAAGCATTGTGGCTACGAAAATTAATATGTGAAATAGAACCCAATTTAATAGTGGAACCCATAACGATCTTCTGTGACAATAAAGGAGCCCTTAACCTAGCTAGAACAAAACATATTGATATAAGGCAACATTTTATTCGGGACCACAAAGAGCGACAGGACATTTCTGTGGAATACCTGTACACGGAAGACATGTTGGCTGACTTCTGACAAAAACCCTTGGACAAAGAGAAGTTTGAAAAAATTGTGGGACTATTTGGTTTATCTTGTGAAGGCAAGCCACAAAATATATGTTCAAAGGGGGAGGTTGGAATTGTGTGAATAATATATTTCGTGTGAAATAATTGTCTCGAGGTTGACAGCAATGTTTCAGTTATACTGATTACAAATACGACAGAGGAAACATTGCAGAAAGTTATGCATCTTAATACATCTCGAGAAATATAGGTAGAACTGCATAAAATATTTGATGATGTTTCTGAAGATAAATTTTACGACCTTTCTTCACTATTGGATATGTGAAACAATCTAGGATGATGTAGCAACACACATTTCAAAGGTGAAAAATATGTGGAAAGATTTGAAGCAAGAAATGGCCAAAGATGTAGAAAATAATTCAGAATTACCTGATGTATCTTTAATTTGTAAAACTTTAGGCACACTAACAATTATGGTCATGCTACAAAACAATTAAGGGTGAAAATGGATCGAAAAGCAGTGAAAAGGATGCTGACTGGCTATGACCATGACGATGATTATCAGACCTGGTGTGAAAAAATCGTCAGTTAATGAGGTCACAGGAAGCTATTTTTGAAGAGAAAATTATGCAAAAGGAAAGTCCAGTAGTTCCTTTGGATTTTGATCTCCCTCATCGGATGTCTCAGAAGTTATCAGACGAAAGTAAAAGCAAAATGAAATTTAGTTTTCCAAGAGAAAATGAGTTCGACAATTATGTTGATCTACAGGACTAAACACAAGATAAATTAGAAAAAAAGTTCGATAATTATGTTGATTTACAGGATGAAACTGAAGAGAGATTAGAAGAATTTGTAGATGGAAGAATTAGGCCACAACTACGTGAATGTTGAATGCTGAAATGTCCTAAAAGACTTCACGACTATGTAATGCGATTAATGACCTTTGAGGAACCAGAATCTTTTTGTATCATCATCAATTTCATCCAATGAGACACCGGAAATGAATCAAGAAATGGTGGTACATCAAGATAATGGGATTTGGACTTCAGAGAATTTACCTCCTGGAATGAGGGCAACTCCATGTAAGTGGATCTATAAACTGAAAATGAATGCTGATGGATTGGGTGACAGATTCAGATCAATATTGGTTATCAAATGATTTTCGGAAAAGAAAGGGACTGATTATGAACAAACTTTCAGCCCTGTGGCTAAGATGTCGACTATTCGAACATACTCAAGGTTGCAGCCAAAGAGAAGATGAACATTGCACAAATAGATAAGACTACTGCCTTTCTTTATGGTGACCTGAAGGAAACGATATTAATGACACAACCTGAGGGCTATAATGATGGTTCTAGAAAAGTACATTGATTAACAAAAAGCTTATATGGCCTGAAACAGGGACCATACTGCTGAAATGAGAGATTCACTATTAATGTGATGGAATTAGGATTTAAGAGAAGTGGAGTTGATCCTTGTCTCTTATGTTTCTTACAAGATTTTTTTTTACTCTATGCTGATGACAGGTTGATAGTAGCAAACAATAACAGTGGATTTATAGAATTCATTGAAGATCTTGAAAGAAAATTCAAAATAAAATCAAAGCCAGCATCATATTTTCTTGTAGGCTTGGAAATTAATAGAAAAGGAGATGGAGCCATTGAACTCAATCAGACTCAACTCACTACACCAAGAAGGTTTTTGAGCGCTTTGGCATGAGTGATTGAGGAGCTGTAACAACTGCCAATTATCAAGGCATTTAAGAGAACCTTAACAACACTGAATATTCTTATAGACAAGCAGTTGGAATCTTGATGTACCTGATGTGTGGGACAATAGCAGACATAGCATATGCTGTTGGAGTGATATCTAAAAGTCTTGAAAATCCAACAGAGCATGGCAAAACAAAGGTAAAAAGAATTATGCTGATGACAGGTTAATAGTAGCAAACATATAACTATAGATTTATTTACAAAAGCTATGAAGGCAAACACATTCTTGAATCTTATAGTGATTTCGATAATGGAGGTGATTTAGGGACTGGAAGATCTACCTCAGGTGTTCTCTGCCTGTACTTCAGTGCACTTGTCAGTTGGATGAACTTCAGTTGCAATCTATTCTACAGAAGCTGAAGTTGTAATGGCTAGTGAAGCAGTACAAGAAATGGGTTGGATGAAGAGACTTTTAACTAAACTTCTCCAACTAAAGGACTCAACACTTTGCCTATGTGTGGTCAATGAACTGCTGTTCGACTCGCACAGTATCCAGAATTTCGCCGACAGGCAAAACATTTTCGTCTCAGACACTTCTTTGTTCGAGAGTTAATTACAGTTGGGGAAATTACCATTTCAAGAGTACATGCAGAAAATAAGCTTGCAGATTTATTAACAAAACCATTATTTGCTGCCTGACTAAGACAGCTGCGTAAAAATATGAGTGCGTAAGTTATAAAATAAGAGCGATTTTTAAAGTTTTGCATTGAAAAGTTTTATTTAATAACTTCACTGAATTTGAATATCTCTGTCTAACTGGAGTGGATTGTTTGGCGTCCTTTGCCACAATGGAAATTTACTGTTGTTGTTAAGCGTTATTCTATAGACATCTAATAAACCAGTGTTTTTTTTATCTACAGGACTTCCTCTCAAACCAAATAACACCTCAAATACTTTATAAAGTCTGTCTGTTCCAGCCTTGTATGTGCTTGTTGTATATTAGGAGGGACATGATTAACATATGTGTAGAACAATGGCGGATCAAGATTGAGCTTTAAAGAACTCCATATATGTGATTTCTCCCCAGTCAGAGGAATCTCCCCTGATTACTTTGGTTGCTCCTGTATTCTTTTGTTAGATATGACGTTATCCACTGGTTAGTTATACCATCAATTCCATTAAAGCTCAGTTTATTTAGGGGGATATTGTTGTTCACACAATCGATTGCCTTAGGTAGGTCATAGAAAACACCAACCAGTGCTATTTTGTCACTTAATGTTTGTAAAATTTGATGAATGAATGGGGGTAAATGCCATTCTCAGTTCAGCAACACTTCTGAAATTCAAAATGTGCTTTACTAATGGTATTATTGTTGCTCAGATGTCACTGTTACTCAGGTGGAATACTATTGTAGAATATATATCCTCCAAAAAATTGTTGGAAGGTAATGTCAGTAATGAAGCAGCTCAGAAGCTGTTGAAATATTTATCACCCTTCATGTGGAAAGTTTAAGAAGGACATATTTCAATATCTCTGTAAAAATGCCTTGAATAAGTGATGCATTACATATTTCAGATAAGACAGGTCTTATTATGTGGGAACGGATTTATAGTACTATGTTAGAAACAACATCAAATATATAATTTTCTTAATTTCAGAGGGAGGAGTTAGTGATACATTAACATGATTGAATTTCATAAGAGCTATTTTTTTAACATATTGCTCTGCCTTTTGTCTTCCACTGTTAATGTTTTAATTTATTTTATCATAATTCAGATTAGTGCAACTTGGACTTTCATAAAAAATTTAAACTTTTCAAGTAGTTGTACCTGAATAAAATTGAAGTTTCATTGTTCTTTATGCTATATATGGCATATTGCACTTCATGTAATGGTTAACTCACGTCTATGTATTGTAACTGAATCATATATGTTTCTGTTTGGAAAATAAAGTATTTTGGCATTTTTCTGGTATGAAAGTCAGAAAATTTATCTCTCTGGCAAGCCATAGTCGATAGCTGTTGACAACATGAATGAAGAACAACAATGAATAACAATAAGGTAACTGTTAGTTTATGTATTGCATGATTACAGATTCTATGTATTGTCTTATGTTCATATGGATATAGTGACATGCTTTCAGTCACGTGTAATGTTGGATAAAGACTATATAAAGTCTGGTCTCAGGTGTGGAATATAAATTTCAATTGTGTGCCACGTCTTATGTGATGCATCATGTGATACTCATCCACATACAAGCAAGAGTTACAGGCTTATTTTTCATCTGTAACAAGGTCGTTAATGTGTTTTTTGTAATGTATGTACTGACATTACAGTATGCTAAGTGTGGTATATTTTATTTCAGGTGCCTAATAATGATTTAACTGTCGACACTGGCCAAAAGCACAGCTAATAAAAACTAGAAGCAATACAGCCTACTACAGACCATGCTTCCCTTCAGGACATTTATGTGACTTTACATGCTGTATCACAAGAGGAGAAAACATGGCACACATTACAGAAAAAATGTCTGAATTACAAGCTGTGAATACAAGGAAGAGATGAAACAAATGTAGCAACTGCAATTTTTTCACAATCCAAGAGCTGAGTAACGACATGGTGACGACATAAAAATAAAATATTAGCAAGCAAATGGGCAAAATTCAAGCAAACACATTGTGAAGAAGTGTTTTACCTGTGGAAAAAATGACATATATTGAAAGACTGCATAACTGGTTTAATGTGCTTTAAATACAAAGGTAAATGTCATTTATCCAGCAATAGCCCAACCCTTGTTGATTCTGAAATGCAATGCAATCATTCTGATTCTGCAATGTTATCAGCTGTGTAAATACTGTCAGAAATAATTCCAGTAAAAACTTTGTTAAAGAAATCTGATTTACAGGAAAATGGGGATATATTAGTATGTGATAAGTGGCACAGCGATAGTGGTGTTACACATCATGTAAAAAATCGTTAAGATGGGTATGTTTCATACAATCCTTTTGAAACACCAAAGAAAATGAAGAGCGCTAAGGATAACGTGTACATCAGTGCTTCTAGATGTGGACTTACCGATGTTGAAACTTTTGATGGAAAAAGGTAGATTAGATGGCATTTGAGTGATGTGTGATAGTGTCCAGATGGTGTTTGTATTTTATTTTCTGTTAGAAATGCTGAAGAGAAAGGTATTGATTGGAGTATCAAAAATTATGGTAAAATATGATTATTTTACAGAAACAATGTATCAATTACTGTTGCTTTATCCTAAAGTAAGAATGAACTATATATTTGCCAATGAAAGTCATTCAGAAACGAAAGTGTTTTTTTAGTACAGAAAGCTTTTACAACTCTTCATGGTGACATGAAAGAGTTGGACACAAGAGTAAACGAAATTATTAGAAGAAAAATTATTAATTCGTTTGTAAAAAGACACAATAAACTGGGGAAGAGATACTAAATTACAAATCAGATGCAAAAAGAAAACCGTGCTAGCTGCAACCAATGGCAGAAGAAAGCCTTCAAATGCAAAGTTGGTTTTCTTGTGGAGAAACTGAACTAAAATTAAAGCTGTAAGTCAAGAATCTTGATTCCTACCACACTACAAAATTTTAAGCAAATTATATTTGTGACGCACACCAAGAAGTCGATATCTATGAGGATTTTAGCACTACAACAACACATGATGTGTTTGTGCAACACTAGCCAAGTGATTCCGCATCATCTGAGTCAATGATTGTCAATATGGCTGAGTATGGGATTCAGGTGTGGGTTTTGAAGGTTTGCCTGGTGAGAAGACGAATGACACAATAGAGAAGAATGATAATGCATAGTAGTTCTTGCATGGTGATGGAGATATTATGTTTAGAAGAATGAGTTTCATTGGTCTGTTCTTTTGTTTCATCCATTATTAAAGTTTATAACTGTGTAAGTAATAAATAATTTACATGAAAGCAGGAACTGTTTTTCTTACACCATTGCTGAGAAGTATACTGTATTAATTGGCGATTCCTTCGTCTGTATTTTTGGATATGTCAGTGTATGTTGGTGGTGATCATCCTTCAGCTGCAGATATCAGAAAACAGTTGTCTTAGTTTACCTATGCTTATTAGGACAAATAAGGGAAAACATGTTTTTAGTAGATGAGTCTATTGGGCATATAATTCATGGAGCAGCAGTATACAAAGGAGAGAAACCAGAATAAATTATCCAAGAAACTGGGCCGTGATACAAGAACCTGTGAGTCAGCATTTACTTATGCACAGATACAAGAAAGAAAGAAAGAAAGAAAGAAGAAGAAAGGATTTGTAGGAATGAACACAGATGGAACGTTGACAAAAATATTTTGCCTCATTAACTCATTTAGTCAGCAAGAACTCATAAAAAATTGCCAACGATCAGGCTGAATTGAAGCAGAATGAGTCTAAGGTGAAACATCATGTGTCTCGAGAATTTAAGGCATGTTAATGAGAATCGGAGGACTCTATAGGAAAAGTACAAGAAGAAAAGTGTAATACTGAGACAGAAGCAGAACGAAGTTTTCTGGCAATAAAACAGAAAACAGAAGAAATCAGGGGAAATAAAATTTTGGAGGTGAAAGAACAACTATGTGGGGAAACTGGAAATGAGATCTACAGTACTGCAACCATATTGGTGGCTGGGATGGAGCGAAAGGTAAACGTGTATGTGAAAAAGAAGGAAATATCACATGCGAGGTCGAAATTTCCTTCAGTGGACAATATTATTACTGATGGAGCTAACCAGGCCTGACTAACGATCTGGCCCCTCAACTTCACTTCTGCCAGTGCCTTTCGCCAGCAGTTTCAAAATAATGCACTCTGGTGTAGAGTGAAATTGCGGAAAGTCAAGGTGGTTAGTATAAAGGGCTGGGCTACTGTAGTGGAAAAAAGACTTCATATTTCGAAAGTGCTTCACCAGAAAGGCGTCCCCGGAGGCTGATCAGAAAGCTTCCCTGGTGCGTCTAACAAACAGGTTTCAGGCACTGTCTCTGGCTGAGTCAGATGCAGCTGCCTGCCCTGTTTTAGAGGATGATTCCCAGCCTTCAAGGTCTGGGCAATCGAAGAGGGTGGGTTTATTGGTAGATGGGAGCTCCAATGTTAGGCACGTAATGGGGCCCCTTAGGGATATGGCGGCTAAGGAGGGGAAGAAATCCAGTGTGCACTCCGTGTGCATTCCGGGTGGAGTTATTCCTGATGTGGAAAGGGTCCTCCCGGATGCCATAAAGAGCACAGGGCGCAGCCAGGTGCAGGTGGTGGCACATGTCGGCACTAATGACGTTTGTCGCTTTGGATCTGAGGAAATTCTCTCTGGATTCCAACGGCTATCTGATTTGGTGAAGGCTGCCGGTCTTGCTTACGAGATGAAGGCAGAGCTCACCATCTGCAGCATCGTTGACAGAACCGACTGCGGAACTTTGCTGCAGAGCCGGGTGGAGGGTCTGAATCAGAGGCTCAGACGGTTTTGCGACCGTGTTGGCTGCAGATTCCTTGACTTGCGCCATAGGGTGGTGGGGTTTCGGGTTCTGCTGAATAGGTTAGGAGTTCACTACACTCTGCTGGCGGCTACACGGGTAGCGGAGGCTGTGTGGCGTGGACTGGGCGGTTTTTTAGGTTAGAAGGCCTTGGGAAAGTACGGGGAGGGCTGCAATCTCAAAGGGTGCATGGCAAATACAAGACGTGGTTGGATCAAGGAACAGTCGGAATTGTAGTTGTAAATTGTTGTAGTTGTGCTGGGAAAATCCCTGAGCTTCAAGCGCTAATAGAAAGCAAAGAAGCTGAAATCGTTATAGGTACAGAAAGCTGGCTAAAGCCTCAAATAAGTTCTGCAGAAATTTTTACGAAGTCTCAGACGGTGTTCAGGAAAGATAGATTAGGCAGAATTGGTGGTGGAGTGTTTGTGTCTGTCAGTAGTGGTTAATCTCGTAGTGAAGTCGAAGTAGATACTCCGTGCGAATTGGTATGTGTAGAGGTTATACTTAACAGCCGAACTAACTTAATAACTGGCTCCTTCTACCGACCCCCAGACTCCGATGATATAGTTGCTGAACAGTCCAGAGAAAATTTGAGTCTCGTAACAAATAAATACCCCACTCATACGGTTACAGTTGGTGGGGACTTCAACCTTCCCTCGATATGTTGGCAAAAATACTTGTTCAAAACTAGTGGTAGGCAGAAAACATCTTCCGAGATTGTCCTAAATGCTTTCTCCGAACATTATTTCGAGCAGTTAGTCCACAAACCCACGCGAATTGTAAATGGTTGCGAAAACACACTTGACCTCTTAGCCACCAACAATCCAGAGCTAATAGAGAGCATCATGACTGATACAGGGATTAGTGATCACAAGGTCGTTGTAGCTAGGCTCAATACCGTTTCTTCCAAATCCACCAGAAACAAACGCAAAATAATTTTATTTAAAAAAGCGAATAAAGTGTCACTAGAAGCCTTCCTAAGAGACAATCTCCATTCATTCCGAACTGACTATGCAAATGTAGACGAGATATGGCTCAAATTCAAAGATATAGTAGCAACAGCAATTGAGAGATTCATACCTCATAAATTGGTAAGAGATGGAACTGATCCCCCATGGTACACAAAACAGGTCCGAACGCTGTTGCAGAGGCAACGGAAAAAGCATACGAAGTTCAGAAGAACGCGAAATCCCGAAGATTGGCTAAAATTTACAGACGCGCGAAATTTGGCACGGACTTCAATGCATGATGCCTTTAATAGGTTCCACAACGAAACAATGTCTCGAAATTTGGTAGAAAATCCGAAGAAATTCTGGTCGTATGTAAAGTACACAAGCGGCAAGACGCAGTCAATACCTTCGCTGCGTAGTGCCGATGGTACTGTTACCGACGACTGTGCCGCTAAAGCGGAGTTATTGAACGCAGTTTTCCGAAATTCCTTCACCAGGGAAGACGAATGGAATATTCCAGAATCTGTAACACGAACAGCTGCTAGCATGAGTTTCTTAGAAGTAGATACCTTAGGGGTTGCGAAGCAACTCAGATCGCTTGATACGGGCAAGTCTTCAGGTCCAGATTGTATACCGATTAGGTTCCTTTCAGATTACGCTGATACGATAGCTCCCTACTTAGCAATCATATACAACCGCTCGCTCACCGATAGATCTGTACCTACAAATTGGAAAATTGCGCAGGTCGCACCAGTGTTTAAGAAGGGTAGTAAGAGTAATCCATCGAACTACAGACCTATATCATTGAAGTCGGTTTGCAGTAGGGTTTTGGAACATATATTGTATTCAAAAATTATGAGTCATCTCGAAGGGTACGATCTATTGATACGTAATCAGCATGGTTTCAGAAAACATCGTTCTTGTGCAACGCATCTAGCTCTCTATTCGCACGAAGTAATGGCTGCTATCGACAGGGGACCTCAAGTTGATTCCGTATTTCTAGATTTCCGGAAAGCTTTTGACACCGTTCCTCACAAGCAACTTCTAATCAAGCTGCGGATATGGGGTATCGTCTCAGTTGTGCGACTGGATTCGTGATTTCCTGTCAGGAAGGTCGCAGTTCGTAGTAATAGACGGCAAATCATCGAGTAAAACTGAAGTGGTATCGGGTGTTCCCCAGGGAAGCGTCCTGGGACCTCTGCTGTTCCTGATCTATATAAATGACCTGGGTGACAATCTGAGCAGTTCTCTTAGGTTGTTCGCAGATGATGCTGTAATTTACCTTCTAGTACGGTCATCTGAAGACCAGTATCAGCTGCAAAGCGATTTAGAAAAGATTGCTGTATGGTGTTGCATGTGGCAGTTGACGCTAAATAACGAAAAGTGTGAGGTGATCCATATGAGTTCCAAAAGAAATCCGTTGGAATTCGATTACTCGATAAATAGTACAATTCTCAAGGCTGTCAATTCAACTAAGTACCTGGGTGTTAAAATTACGAACAACTTCAGTTGGAAAGACCACATAGATAATATTGTGGGGAAGGCGAGCCAAAGGTTGCGTTTCATTGGCAGGACACTTAGAAGATGCAACAAGTCCAGTAAAGAGACAGCTTACACTACACTCGTTCGTCCTCTGTTAGAATATTGCTGCACGGTGTGGGATCTTTACCAGGTGGGATTGACGGAGGACATCGAAAGGGTGCAAAAAAGGGCAGCTCGTTTTGTATTATCACGTAATATGGGAGAGAGTGTGGCAGATATGATACGCGAGTTGGTATGGAAGTCATTAAAGCAAAGACGTTTCTCGTTGCGGCGAGATCTATTTTGAAATTTCAGTCACCAACCTTCTCTTCCGAATGCGAAAATATTTTGTTGAGCCCAACCTACATAGGTAGAAATGATCATCAAAATAAAGTAAGAGAAATCAGAGCTCGAACAGAAAAGTTAAGGTGTTTGTTTTTCCCGCGCGCTGTTCGGGAGTGGAATGGTAGAGAGATAGTATGATTGCGGTTCGATGAACCCTCTGCCAAGCACTTAAATGTGAATTGCAGAGTAATCATGTAGATGCAGATGTAGATGTAGAAAAGGAAGAAGGAGATACTTTCAGAGAAAGAAGGGCAATAATTATAGAAGAAGAAGAACAGAAATAACAGAGGAGTATTGTCGAAATGTAATTGGAAGAATCAATATCACTTGAATATCCCATCATGAGAAAGCAAATTTGGTAGAAAAATAGTTCAAATGGGTCTGAGCACTATGGGACTTAACTTCTGAGGTCATCAGTCCCCTAGAACTTTGAACTACTTAAACCTAACTAACCTAAGGACATCACACACATCCATGCCCGAGGCAGAATTCGAACCTGCGACCATAGCGGTCGCTCGGTTCCAGACTGTAGCGCCTAGAACCGCTCGGCCACTCCGGCGGGCGCAAATTTGGTAGATTAGAATTCAAGGGTAGAGGCTCTGTCCATCTGATGCGTTTCATGAATGACATTAGAAGTGTAGAGGACAAGGGGTTATTTTTAGGAAATATGGTGCGAAATTGTGATTTAGTGTGTTTCAGTGCGCCATGCGCCAGCCTCACAGCAGACGGCGGATGAAGGTTGGCCAGCGCGTTATGCAGGTGATACAGTTTTGCAACGAGCGTTGGTATGTGTGTACTTGCACGGCAGCCATCAACAGCCAGAACGCAGCATTAGCAGAATTACGCATGCGTGGGCCGCATATGGCGCTGTTGCATTAGCCAACTCATCGAGAACATTCTAATAAACAGGCGCCGTGTAACTGGCGGATTCAGCAGCGGTCTGCACTATTTAAGGGCATCAGAGGTGGGCGTCGGCATCGCTTCGACCGATTCGGCGTTCGGTCTCTGTTACGTCGTCGTCATCAGTGAAGCTGTCTCCAAGGACCTGCCGGCAGAGGACGTTGCCCACTGCTGCACCGGCGACTCCCAGCGTCGTCACGAGCCACAGAGTCTGCAGGAGGCGTGCTAGGCCGGGCCTCGAACTGCTAACCTCCTACCGCCTGCACAGCCGCTGACCGAGCATGGCGTCGCGTTCCCCGGACTGTGTGCATCAGCACGTCTCCACCACGACACGAGTGCTGGGGCTGAGCTACCAGAAAATGTATTGGAAGAACCAACAATAAAGAGGAAGATTGCTAAAAACAGCCACCTTCTTCTACCCAGCCACGCCCTACAACCCCGACCACGTCACCCGCTCCGGTCATCCTGTTACAAGTGGTGTCAGTCGGGCAACCTGCGCATCACACACTCCTGTTACAATTGGTGACAGTAGTGCTCTTCTCCCTGGATTTGGAGGAAATTGTGGCTGGTAATCGACGAGGATATATGGCACCTGAGAAGGGCAACAATGGATCAGCAACTCCTGCAACAGGACAAGTAAGTGCCAATTTTTCGTTTGGTGGTTTGTCTGAACCTGTAGCATTGTCCGTCTTCCCTTCCTGTTCTTCTTTCTGGGCTTACTGTAGTCTTGATTCGATAGCTGGTAGTGATGAAGCAGTCTGTGTCAGCCGAGGTGGCTATTCAGCAGCTACTTGAGCAAGTGTCAGAATTGGAGATAGAGCTTGCTCGGTCTAAAGAAGTGAGCAAGGAACGGTTTCCTGTTAATGCAGTAATTCTTGACACTAACGCTGCGTCACCCGTTTCTTGGCAAAAGCTGGGGAGGATGTTATGATTTGTTTTTAGAAACTTAGCACGGCCGGTAAATTGGGAAATTGGGGTGCAGAAACACTTTTGCATGTGGCTAAGTTGAAAGTAACTGGGGATGCCAGAGCGTACGTTACATGCCATGAAGAATTAAGGATGCTCGGACATTTGAAGTATTCAAAAAAGGGTTGCTGGAAAGGTATCGGAGGAAAAATACGTCTAGATATTATCGGGAACAATTGAATAGAATGTATCAAAGGCATGGGGAATCATTAGAAGCTTTTGTAGATCGAATTCGAAAAATTAATGTTAATACCTAGGAGCTAACGGATTCCGATAGGGTTAATGAAGCCATTCTGCAGGAAGCTGAGCAGAGTGCACTAGACGCATTTTTGCAGGGAATACAACCCGAAACCTCCTGCAAGATTAGGATGGAATTCCCTAATACTCTCAATGAGGCAGTCGGAATCGCTGTGGCGTTAGAGGAAGTTGAAGCAGTAACAAAGACGCGGGACAGGAAAGCAGTGTTTAATGCAGAAATGAATTGTTCCAGATATTGTCAGATGGGACACATTAGACGTGATTGCAAGGAAGTGCAGTGCAGGAAATGCAGACGTTGGGGTCACTGGGAGTGTAATTGCAATGGGTCCTGGCAGAAACATGATAGGAAACCGCAAGGTGGGCCTCACCCCCCTCAGTTAAACAGGGCAGGGGGTGGTGTGTCCACTGTGCAACACCCCTGGTAAGGATTAATGCTAGTGCAGAATCAGTGGCAAACTTTTATCTGACCGGTTTGGTGAGGAGCAGATCGTGCAAATTTTTATTGGATACCGGGCCTCAGGTATCCGTGGCGAGTAGAAATGTACTCGGTAAAGTAGAATTGAAACCACCACGCTGGGCGTTGAGTGGCGTGGGTGGGGGACAGGTGAAGTCACTCGGATCAGCGGTGTTAAACTTCCGAGTGGAAATGAGGAATTTCCAGGTGAAGGTAGAAGTTCTTCCAGTTGTTGGCTGCAGCTATGATGTCATACATGAACTGGATTTCCTGGTTGCACATCACGCAAAAGTTAACCTGGAATGGCGTACAGTAGAACTGGACGGAATATAATCTCGCCTAGGTTCTGCGGCTGGAAAACCATTACTGTCACAAGGAACTGCCCAGACGTTGGGTGGGCCACCTAAACTGTGAAAGGGCCCTTACGGTTAACTTGTGGGATACTATACTGAAGGTTACAAGGAAAATAATCTGGGCAGATGTTGGAGCTAGCGTGCCGGTAAGTTCTTTTTGTGTCATTGAACCTTTGTCTGAGAATGAGCCGCTGGATAAAATGTAATGTTTTACGCGCTGTAGCGTGTCCTACGTGCGGGAGATAGAAGGAAAAAAGGTTGTGGTTGTCAGTATTGATAATTTTGGCCTTGAAGAGGTGCAGTTAGCATGGGGTACCGTATTAGGGAATCTGGAGATAATAGGGGAAGATGAACTGGATAAGGATTTCACAGTGGATCACACAATGCTGGGAGAGTCTGTCAGCTGGTCCACACTGAGGGGTAAAGTAGCACATTTAGAAGGGCAAGACAGAGAAGTCATGGAGAACCTTTTGACAGAATATAAAGAGTTATTTAATTCTCATGGTCCACTTCCCGCCACACCGTTAGTTCAGCATTACATCCCCACTGGGAATGAAGCACAAGTGCATAAAAGTCCATATCGTGTTCCAAAAAGTTTACAGCCTGTCATGGAAGAATTTAGTAATCAACAGCTTCGGGATGGGATAATAGAAACCAGTAGTAGAACCTAGTCCGCTCCTGTCGTAATAGTGGGTAAAAAATCACCTGACGGTGGCAAGGCATATCGTTTTTGTTGTGATTGACTATATCAGATGCATACCCAATGCCTAATATCACTGAAACTCTGGATAATTTGGGTCAGTGTCGGTACTTCACGACCTTGGATCTTCGAAGGGGGTACCACCAGTTGGAGGTCGCCCCAGAAGACCAACCGAAGACAGCTTTTTCAACGCCTACAGGTCATTTTCAGTATCGGCGAATGCCTTTTGGACTCAAAAATGCTCCGGCAACCTTCCAGCATTTACTAGATAGCGTGTTACGAGGGCTGAAACCTAATCAGTGTATGGTATATTTGGACGACATAATTGTTTTCTCAAAAGACGAACAAGAACATGTGCGCCGTTTTCGCGAAGTTTTCGATCGTCTGAAAGCAGTGCGGTTAACTCTTCATATGGAAAAATGTCATTTTTTTGTTGCAAGAAGTCCATTATTTAGGTCATATTATAGGACAGGAGGGTGTCCGCACTGATCCAAAACTTGTAGAGGCGATAATGAATTTTCCAACACCTACAAAAGTAAAAGAGTTGCAGTCTTATTTAGGTCTCGCCAATTTTTACAAAATTCAAAAGTTAAAAAATTTGTTAACATCTAGTCCGGTTTTGGCTTTTCCAGATTTTAGTAAACAATTTATACTATCTTGTGACTCTAGTAATTTTGCGAGGTGCCGGGGCTAGCAGTGTATTTATCACTAAATTCTACTAGAATCCACATATGTAAATCATGCTCTAAGCCCCCCTATTCTAACTCCGACTTTTGCTGTTGCACAAGGATAAAAAAAAAAAATACGCGAACTGACTCTAATCAACCCTGCCAGTGGAGTAGAAGAGAGTTTGGCACCTGCAATAATTTAATTTGATAAATAAGTTAAATAAACAAAGGTTTCATTAGCATAGTGAGGAATGATAGGGTTGCTCTATCGATTAACAGAATGAAAGTTCTGTCCAAAATAACAATATGATTTATTAAGACTAAACACAGAATAGTAAAAGAAACACAGGAAATATTTATAATACATCAAATTGGCTCAAATTGGAGATTCATACAAACACTGTAAAGGTGAAGTTGTCCCTAAACTAGATCGTGAGGTTTAAGACGAGGTGGTATGTGGAGCCAATTCCTTGTCACTCAAATCTCAAGAGAGACACACAGCTAACCCAACAGTAATTGCTGCTACTCAAGACAGAACAAAGTTACAAAAAGACGAACAGGCGCGCTCTGCTGAGCTCTGATTATCACCTAGGAAAATCCCTGTCTGCCGGTGCTGCGGACATACATTACCAAACTGTCTTCTTGACTGCCAGGACACGATCTGGCGTACCAGAGCCGTTGGCTGGTTGCTTCGACGTCCTCGACCGAAAGGCGACCGCCGACTACCTAGAACACCCGTACAGGCCGAACACACAACATTCCCGCCCCCACGACAGTGGCCGTGGTTACGTTCCAATCAGCAACTCGAAAACCGGCGGAAATTCCACTCCATTGCCGGGGCACTACCATTCCACCAATGGAGATTCTTGGCGCCAATTTCTGTGCTGATTTTGCTCCGTCACGGAGCTATGCCCTGAGCAAGCCAATCACAGTTCCTATTTTGCAGAAAGCGCGGGAATTTTCCCGCCACAGCTGCCTGGGTACATATGTCATTCCCACGCCTCGCTGGTAGCCCGCCAGAAAGTGTTTTCGCTAAGCTTCTGCGAAGCAACGGAACCTCCAGCCCAGCCGCCACTTCCGGCTCCAAACGGGCGCGTCTCCTGACAATGCCGGCGTCCGGAAAGCATTCACTCGACCCCCCACGCCTGTCGGCCTACCCTTTCAAAGTCAGAAGAGCCCGCCTGTCACTGGACCACCCGGGTGACGAGAGACGCTGCATGGGAAGTCCGCGTGTGAAGGAATAACAACCCTCCACCACATGCAACTAGAGAGGAGAATCGTAAGATAGAAATATGAGAGGGGGCTCATGCCACCTCTCAATTTTGCTTTGGGTATTGTATTATCTCAGGAAATAGATGGGCAGGAACACCCGGTAGCATATGCTTCCAGACAGCTAAACAATGCAGAAAAAAATTACTCAACAACCGAGAAGGAGTTATTGGCATTAATTTTTTGAAGAACCTGTTTCCGGTGTTATTTGTATGGACGAAGTTTCAAGATGATTACTACGCCATGGAATGCACAGGAATAAATGAGAACGAATGGGAGGAGGCAGAAACCGCTGACACAGATTGTCAACGATTTACCTCGCACCGACAGTTCATCATGGAAGACAGGATATTGTACCGTAAAACTAGGAATGGTCCACGCATAGTCGTACCAGAAAAATTGCGAAGCGAAATTTTAAGGCACGCAAATGATTCAATGTTTTTTGGTCATTCGGGTTTAAGAGCAATGGAAAGGAGGGTAGCACAGAGTTATTGGTGATCAACGCGCAGGCAAGATGCCGATCAGTACGTAAAGAATTGCATTCCCTGTGCTCAACTGACGGAATTAAGTCATCAGAAAATTGTGTTGCAGTGACTACCGGAAGCGGATAGACCGTTTCAATTACTTGGCTTAGACGTCTTGGGACTGTTTGTACAAACACCAGCGGGTAATCGCTATGTTTTAACAATAATAGATAATTTTTCGCATTATGTGTCTATGACATCTATTCTGGACCAACGAGCCAAAACAGTGGCTCACGCCATGGTACATCAATGGATATTGAAATTTGGAACACCTGAAACTATAATTACAGATCAAGGGACAAACTTGATGTACGATTTGATGAAACAGTTATAGAAATTATGGCATGTAAAGAAATTGAGAACGAGCGCGTTACACCCGCAGGCTAATGGTCAGACCGAGAGAGTTCATCGTACAATAGCTAAGATGGATACCCTATTGGCGTTTGTACCTGGTGTATAACTCAAAAGTGCATGAAAGTACAGGGTTGTCTCCATATGAAGTACTGTTCGGTTGGAAGATGCCATCTCCGTTTGAATTGCTCAAGACCCCACCAGGAACCGATATTTCGGTTGTTAAGGATTTATCCACAAACTTGAAAACAATCTGGCGTCACGTGAAAGAATGAACACTAGAGCATTAGAGAGACGGGACAAAGTTCGCAATAGAAAGGCGGCTTTACCCAAATATCATGTAGGACAATGTGTGGTGATGACTAATCCATATGTGCCAAAAGGCAAAACGAAAAAATTTGTATCCCGTTATCAAGTTCCTTTCCAGGTGACCGGGATGACATCGCCGGTGAATGTAAAATTACAGCTTCCAACTCGCTCTCCTATTGTGCATGTGAGCCGAATTAGGCCTTTCAAGGGGAATTTTGGGGAACTTCCTTCTTTGTCTGCAGTAACTTCTAGTGGAGAGAAAGATTAATCTAAGAAAAAGAATAAGAAAGGAGTAGATAAACAAGAGAACCAAGTTAATTGTGGAAGCGATCAGACATGCTATTATGCTCTTAGGCCACACGTAAAAAGGAAGAGCTAATGTGAGTTGTTTTTCTTTTGTTTCTCAGGAGACGTGACGTTCTCGTAAGACTAGCAGTTCCAGTGTCATGGGTTGCGCTGAAGAGGGAAGAGGGAAGGTGTGCACTATCTCTTAGCACAGTTATTCTGTTTTGCTGTTGGAACTTAGCTGAAGCCTTGAAGGTACGTCCTATAAGTGGTGTTTTGTTCTCGCGACAAGCGGACGTAATTATGTCCGGACATCAATGGACCTTAAGGATGGACTGTAATATTTGGGCAGTTGACGACGAAATCTATAAATTAGAGGATACATTTAATGAACTTCATTACATGGTGGCTAATCAGTCAAGGTTTAATGACACACAGGGGCAATACCAGCTACTATGATCAGCTTTTGCATGCTTACAAGCTCAGTTGCAGCAAACTGCAGGGTTAATCCCGCACGTCCGTAGGAAAAAGAGGATGGTTAGATGCAGGTGGCCGTATCCTAAAAACTGTTTTTGGGACCACTGACACGGAAGATATTAAAAGTATTAATGAAACGCTACGGCAGGTACAGGATAATGTGAATAGCAACCAGGGAATGCTAGATCTTCACACAACCCAATTAGAGAGTTTGGAGAAAGATGTAGTTAATAATACGCGGCAACTGCGAGCTTTGGCAGCGACCTTGATGTCCCACATTAAGGCCACAGCTGACACAACCAATCACGACTTGGGTATAATCAACTACCGGTTGGATAACATCGATTCACAGGTGATAATCGCTAAGCTGTTCCGTTTTCTTGCTGATAGTATTACGGAAGCACGCATAGAAGCAACGGAACTACAGGAGGCTCTGTTGCACGCAAAGTGGGGGCACCTAACCCCGGTACTGTTACAACTTCGGGAAGGATTATGGAAAGTTCAATCGGAATTGCCCACATCCCTGGAGCTACTGAAGACATTAACAGACGAACACTTATCTCTGTACTACAAAATGGCCACTGTTACCAATCCTAAGGAAATTATAGCAGGCACGGTGCAGTTCTTTCAGCAAGTGGGTCCACACTGGGTATTTTCAGTAATGGAAAATACAGTCGTTATTTGCGTTTGTCACGAGCAGGGTAAGCAAGGGGGTACGCAAAGAACAGAATTGCAGGGGCAGGGACTGTTAATTAACGGCAAACAGTGTGACATTTCACGGTCAACTTTCCGGTTACCAGCCGTGATTACTGGAGCTACAATCATGAACATAACACGTACGTTGATCTATGTACCTGACCAACCGGTGCAATTCGTCACGAAAGAAAATCTCACTCTTTTGAATACCACATTAGACCCGACTTTGCTCGCCTCTTTGGACCGGATGCTAGCAACTCAGGATGGAGTATAACTATGTAACATCCTATTACACAAGAAACATGTCTGGTAACTGGACAGGACAGGTGTTCAGTAATGTATAGATAACTGGTTGTTGTAAGGAGCATACGAAAGTTCCCTTAAACGAGAAAATCAAAGATGATGTTGAGGAACTACTGAAGTATATTACTCATCCACAGTATAAAGACTTTTATAATCAGTTGGAGATGGGTTCTGCCACAGAAGTGGATGACATTGACTGAAAAGTGACTAGAGCCAATCCTTTTTGTAATGTGTTTTTCACTCATTTTTGCATAAATTTAAAACAGTTGTGTGACAATTGGCCAATCATCTTTTGTGTCATATTTTGCATTGATTTTAGAAGGAGTTAGGGACGTTTTCTGAACAGATAAGATTTAGGAAGTTAAGATTAAGGATATTAAGTGGTGTAGGTTCAAAAGCGTTGAGGAACAATAAGTTATTTGGTTGTCATTTAAATGTATTTCATAGCACGACCATGTATGGTGCGTATTTTTCTGTGCAATAGTGCGTTCAGGTCAGTTATACTTTCTCTATATTAATTTTATTGTGCTTGAAACACTGTCATAAATGAACTGTAAGAGGAGCTTATCATCTGTTGTCTGCAAGATTGAGATAAACATAATTTTTTTATTACAAAGTGTGGAGCTAACACACTGAAGCGCCAAAGAAATTGGTATAGGCATGTGTATTCAAATACAGAGATATGTAAACAGGCAGAATACGGCGCTGCGGTCGGCAACGCCTATATAAAAAACAAGTGTCTGGCCTAGTTGTTAGATCGGCAAGTGTTGCTACAATGGTAGGTTTTCAAGGTTTAAGTGACTTTGAATGTGGTGCTGTAGTCGGCGCACGAGCGATGGGACACAGCATCTCCGAGATAGCGATGAAGTGGTGATTTTCCGGTCACATCGTTTTACGAGTGTACTGTGAATATCAGGAATCCGGTAAAACATCAAATCTCCGACACCGTTGTGGCCAGAAAAAGATCCTGCAATAACAAGACCAACGACGACTGAAGAGAATCGTTCAACGCGACAGAAGTGTAACCCTTCTGTAAATTCCTACAGATTTCAACGCTGGGCCATCAACAAGTATCAGAGTGCGAACCATTCAACGAAATATAACGGATTTGGGCATTTGGAGGCGAAGGACCACTTGTGTATCCTCGATGACTGCATGACACAAAGCTTTACGCCTCACGTGGTCCCATCAACATTGACATTGGACTGTTGATGACTGGAAACATGTTGTCTGGTTGGATGAGTCTCGTTTCAAATTGTATCGAGTGGATGGACATGTATGGATATGGAAACAACCTCATGAATCCATGGATCCTGCATGTCAGCAGGAGACTGTTCAAGCTGGTGGAGGATTTGTAATGGTGTGGGGCGCATGCAGTTGGAGTGATATGGGACCCCTGATACGTCTAGATACGACTCTGACTGGAGACACGTATGTAAGCATCCTGTCTGATCACATGCATCCATTCATGTCCAATGTGCATTCTGACGAACTTGAGCAATTCCGGCAGGGCAATGATACGTCCCATGGGTTCAGAATTGCTACAGAGTGGCTCCAGGAACACTCTTCTGAGTTTAAACAGTTCCGCTGGCCACCAAACGCTCCAGACATGAACGTATTTGGGATGCCTTGCAACGTGCTGTTCAGCAGACATCTCCATCCTCTTGTATTCTTAAGGATGTAAGGACTGCCCTGCAGGATTCATAGTGTCAGTACCCCCCTGAACTATTTCAGACATCAGTCGAGTCCATTTCACGTCGTATTGTGGCACTTTTACATGCTTGTGGGGGCCCTACACGATATTAGGCAGGTGTACCAGTTTCTATGGCTCTTCAGTGTATATGTCTTTGTTGCTTTAGGCATAATTAACTTTAATACTGCAGAAATGGTTCAGCAAAGCATCCAATATCAATTTCATTAGGTAAACTACTTAAAATTGTTGAAACCAAAATGTGTACATGTCTACTTCTGATGTAAACATGCTTGTAGATGACCGTTTCTGATGAACAGGGATTCATTTCATAATGCTGTGAATCTTTTACAAGATTATCAACTGGGAATTGTAGGAATTTGGAGTTTTAAACTCTATTATGTTACTGAAAAACATAAAAATTACCGTACTCTGAGTGCTACATACAAAACAAGACGTAAATTTTAAAGGTATTTAACATGTTTTTCTCGCTTACAGGATTTTGATTAGTAATGAAACTTGTTTCTATTTTAAAGTTCTTATGTTATGAAACCATGGACCTTGCCATTCGTGGGGAGGCTTGCGTGCCTCAGCGATACAGATAGCTGTACCGTAGGTACAACCACAACGGAGGGGATCTGTTGAGAGGCCAGACAAACGTGTGGTTCCTGAAGAGGGCCAGCAGCATTTTCAATAGTTGCAGGGGAAACTGTCTGGATGATTGACTGATCTGGCCTTGCAACACTAACCAAAACGGCCTTGCTGTGCTGGTACTGCGAATGGCTGAAAGCAAGGGGAAACTACAGCCGTAATTTTTCCCGAGGCCATGACGCTTTACTGTATGGTTAAATGGTGATGGCGTCCTCTTGGGTAAAATATTCCGGAGGTAAAATAGTCCCCCATTCGGATCTCTGGGCGGGGACTACTCAAGAGGACGTCATTATCAGGAGAAAGAAAATTGGCGTTCTACAGATCGGAGTGTGGAATGTCAGATCCCTCAATCGGGCAGGTAGGTTAGAAAGTTTAAAAAGGGAAATGGATAGGTTAAAGTTAGATATCGTGGGAATTAGTGAAGTTCGGTGGCAGGAGGAACAAGACATTTGGTCAGGTGAATACAGGGTTATAAATACAAAATCAAATAGGGGTAATGCAGGAGTAGGTTTAATAATGAATGAAAAAATAGGAGTGCGGGTAAGCTACTACAAACAGCATAGTGAACACATTATTGTGGCCAAGATAGACACGAAACCCACGCCTACTACAGTAGTACAAGTTTATATGCCAACTAGCTCTGCAGATGATGAAGAAATTGATGAAATGTATGATGAGATAAAAGAAATTATTCCGGTAGTGAAGGGAGACGAAAATTTAATAGTCCTGGGTGACTGGAATTCGTCAGTAGGAAAAGGGAGAGAAGGAAACATAGTAGGTGAATATGGATTGGGGATAAGAAATGAAAGAGGAAGCCCTCTGGTAGAATTTTGCACAGAGCATAACTTAATCATAGCTAACACTTGGTTCAAGAATCATAAGAGAAGGTTGTACACATGGAAGAAACCTGGAGATACTAGAAGGTATTAGATAGATCATATACTGGTAAGACAGAGATTTAGGAACCAGGTATTAAATTGTAAGACATTTCCAGGGGCAGATGTGGTCTCTGACCACAAATCATTAGTTGTGAACTGTAGATTAAAACTGAAGAAACTGCAAAAAGGTGGGAATTTAAGAAGATGGGACCTGGATAAACTGACTAAACCAGAGGTTGTACAGAGTTTCAGGGGGAGCATAAGGGAACAATTATCACGAATGGGGGAAAGAAACACAGTAGAAGAAGAATGGGTAGCTCTGAGGGATGAAGTAGTGAAGGCAGCAGAGGATCAAGTTGGTAAAAAGACGACGGCTACTAGAAATCCTTGGGTAGCAGAAGAAATATTGAATTTAATTGATGAAAGGAGAAAATATAAAAATGCAGTAAATGAAGCAGGCAAAAAGGAATACAAATGTCTCAAAAATGAGGTCGACAGGAAGTGCAAAATGGCTAAGCAGGGATGGCTAGAGGACAAATGTAAGGATGTAGAGGTTTATCTCACCAGGGGTATGATATATACTGCCTACAGGAAAATTAAAGAGACCTTTGGAGAAAAGACAACCACTTGTATGAATATCAAGAGCTCAGATGGCAACCCAGTTCTAAGCAAAGATGGGAAAGCAGAAAGGTGGAAGGAGTATATAGGGGGTCTATACAAGGGCGATGTACTTGAGGACAATATTATGGAAACGGAAGAGGATGTAGATGAAGATTAAATGGGAGATACGATACTGCGTGAAGAGTTTGACAGAGCACTGAAAGACCTGAGTCGAAACAAGGCCCCGGGAGTAGACAACATTCTATTAGAACTACTGACGGCATTAGGAGAGCCAGTCCTGACAAAACTCCACCATCTGGTGAGCAAGATGTATGGGACAGACGAAATACCCTCAGACTTCAAGGAGAATATAATAATTCCAATCCCAAAGAAAGCAAGTGTTGACAGATGTGAAAATTACCGAACTACCAGTTTAATAAGTCACAGCTGCAAAATACTAACGTGAATTCTTTACAGACGAATGGAAAAACTGGTAGAAGCCGACCTCGGAGAAGATCAGTTCGGATTCTGTAGATATATTGGAACACGTGAGGCAATACTGACTTTACGACTTATCATAGAAGAAAGATTAAGGAAAGGCAAACCTACATTTCTAGCATTTGTAGACTTAGAGAAAGCTTTTGACAATGTTGACTGGAATACTCTCTTTCAAATTCTAAAGGTGGCAGGGGTAAAAGACAGGGAGCGAAAGGCTATTTACAATTTGTACAGAAACCAGATGGAAGTTATAAGAGTGAAGGGCCATGAAAGGGAAGCAGTGGTTGGGAAGGGAATGAGACATGGTTGTAGCCTCTCCCCAATGTTATTCAATCTGTATATTGAGCAAGCAGTAAAGGGAACAAAAGAAAAATTCGGAGTAGGTATTAAAATCCATGGAGAAGAAATAAAAACTTTGAGGTTCGCCGATGACATTGTAATTCTGCCAGAGACAGCAAAGGACTTGGAAGAGCAGTTGAACGGACTGGGCAGTGTCTAGAAAGGAGGGTATAAGATGAACATCAACAAAAGCTAAACGAGGATAATGGAATGTTGTCGAATTAAGTCAGGTGATGTTGTGGGAATTAGATTAGGAAATGAGACACTTAAAGTAGTAAATGAGTTTTGCTATTTACTTGCAATACACGCTAAAATGGAGCAGCGTAGGTAAAAGCTATCCTTACCTTTCTCTCTTTTTCATACTCCTATCTTATTTCTATGGTTCTCGAATTATATTCCTGGCTTTTCGTTCTGTGGCTGGTGAAACTTTTTTCTCCATTTCACTTACTTAATTATTAATTATTTGTAGTAGTACAATAAAAACGCTTCAAAACCTGAAGTACATGTTAGCACGTTTATTATTTGACTTGGGCAGTTGTGATGTCTGATTTAGGAGGTCATTTAATCACATATGGTCTTACCATTGGTTCGTATTGGTTTATTCAACAATGACCGAATTTTGAAACCAAGCTGTTGTATAGGTGGCCACTTTTGAAGCGAACAGTGAACTTCAACGCGTTTTTATCACGCATATGTCAGTTTCCGAAACAAACAGACGTCACTAATGAAAAGAGCGAAAAATTCCCTGTCGGAATCCACTGATAACTAAATTTCAACTGCGAGGCTAAATGTCCAGCTTTGATATCAGGCTACTCATAAGTTCTTATTTTCATGTAATTGAAATAAGTGCCGTAAAATGTACTTGCTTCCCTATTTATTGCTTTAAGAGAGGAACTCCAGGCGGTACAAAACACCATAACATCTACAAATATTTTTCAAACAAAGTAATATTACTCTTACACAGCCCAGAAAATGAAATGTTTTACAATGGCAAAAGGAATTCGCCTTCAAATAATTAAACAAGTGTGTGGTATGTTTTTTATTTCCCCCATGAATATTTTATCAATTGTGAGTTGTCCCCTTTCAGGAACAAGCGATTGAATTGCTGTTGAAAACGAAGAATGAAAGTTTTTCTTTTATTCTTGCACTTCTTACACATGAGAGGAAGATGGGCAATTGTGGAACTTTGGGTGGGAAATAAGGCACAGGCGTTCGCAATTGGGAATATGTGAGAGGAAATTTATAGCTCCAATATTCATCTAGCTCCGATGTTCTGTTTCTGGGACAGTGAAAATTAAAAACTAGTGTGTATGCGTGAGTGTGTGTGTGTGCATGCTGTTCAAGTTAGAATTGTACTATAGATTGCCTGGAGTCGTTATTGTAGTTGTATTTTTGTAAAGTAGGCAATATATTTCCATTTTCTGCTTCTACCCATGACTTCTTTTGTCTGTATCAGGCACAGTATATCCTACAGGCTGCGTACATTACTACACAGGACACATCAGCTGCGTGATGTGTAGCTGACATGATGTATTTCATATACAGGGTGAAACGGAACTCTACTGACAAACCTTCAGAGTTGACAGTATAGACCAAAACAAGAAAAAAGAAAGACTAATAAAAAGGGACTCTGAAATGCATATCGGAAGAACTATGAACATTTGTTCATCCTTGCTACCATGAAACATATCTTTTCTCCTGAATATGGGCTCATAGCTCTTAAGGTATGCATTTTTGAGCCCATATTTACTACAATCTTTTTTTTTTGTTTTTGTTTTTGTCCATACTGTCTCTAACCAAAATAGGAAACCATAGAGTTTGCAATACAAGATATGTGTTTCATAGTATCAAAAATGAACAACTGCTCATAGCTGTTAAGGTATGCATTCTAGAGCCTATGTCTAGAGTACGTTTTGTTCTTGTTTTGGTGCATATTACCACCTCTAGAGGTGTGTGTAAGTGTACGAGTTTCCACTGCTACTGAGAAGACCGATCGTCATAAAATTTTCTACAGAATAAAGACACTATTCGTGGGAGGAAAAATATATGCAGGTACTGATACAGAAAAACTCGATAAAGAAATCGGAACAGACTAGAAGACGTCAGACATTGGGAATGCAATATTAAATAACTATGGCCACAAAACGGCAGTCAAACAGCAACAAGCTGCTAACAAGAAATATCGATGCTGCAACAATCATTTGCAGTTAGCCAGGAAGTTTGGAGAAGGTAGACCAAACGATTCTTTGAGGATATCAACTTTTTAGTTATTTTGAGTGCAGAACTTCCGACCATTCACCATAAATATGTATATATATACGTATGTGTGTGTGTGTGTGTTTGTATATCAAAAAGCAACATTATTGAAGTTTAATTTCTTTTATATTTTTCATTGGTGCCTTAAGTTACAGTTGCCAATCTATTTGTTAGAATGAAAGTTTGTTCATGCACTTATTACATTAGCAAAAATCAGCTAATGCTGCCTTTTAATTTTCTTAGTAAATCAGTATCAGAAGTCAACTATATTATTCCAGTTCTCTTCCTATAGGACAGCTTATTGTCCTCACAAATTAAAGGCATTTTAGTACTTAGTTTGCAGTTGATTTGTAGACAATAATTAACTAGTAAACATTACACAAAATTCATGTCTAACATAAACAGCCACATATAGTTTAGCTTTGTCTGATGAGCTTGTACAAGTAACTTGTGCTAATTTAACCAGTAGCATACAAGGCAGTACAGGGGATAAAATAGATTAAATATGAATACATTTGTCACTAATTTCTTATGGTTGTAGCTACAGAGCACTGAATTTCGAATATTTGGTTATCTAGCAAAAATAGTACTGGGTTCCATATCCATTAACCTGCTCTGACGTTATTATAATTCTTTTCAGTCCCACATCTCCATTAGAGTTTTTTGTACATTCACAAAAATATGTAATCATCAAATACAAAATTAAATTGCTTACCGTTTATGAAATACAGTGCAAAATCTCCCATAAAAAACTCTTTGGTGTTGCAGTAATAACACAGTGTGTGTGCATTTATGCAAATTTTGACTACTATTACATGTGACATGAAAGAATTTATTTACACAGATTTTGTACTGTATTTTATATCCTGCACAAAACTGGATCATATATTTCAGAATTTTCTGTTTATTGAAACTATTATTTCTATTTATGGGAAAATTCAGATATAGAACAGAAACAGTGATCCAGCAAAAAGGTTTTCAGGTTCCCACAACATAATGACGATATTTTATTATTTACTGTTGCTGTTGGCAAGTTTTTCAGACATAAGAATACTGTCATTCAAATTAGAATGTTCGAGAAACACAGTTTTTCTTATTATGACGTGATTTACAGCTTTTAATGTTGATGGAATGTATACAATTAGAATTTTGTATCTGGTATAGCGTGTAATCCGAAGTGAAAAAGTTGTAATTGATATAAGTTTTATGAGCTTTCGGTGGTGCTGTCACAGAGCTTTTGGAGGAGTAGGGAGGTTCTGAAAAAAATAATATGTACCATACTGCACAGTCTCCAAAATTTCCATATAATTTGGAAAGGATTTACTGGTCCAGGTTGAAGTCTCATGCATTCCACCCACGCATGATTTCCCAAAAGTGCGTCTAGAGTGACTCTCAAGTTTGAGTATGAGAATATTTTGTAAGTGTTTCTGTAGCGTGTATCCGAGGTGATACTGTCTAAGGTGGGATGTGATATCAGCTTGGTATTTACCTAATGGGATGTGGAAAACCGCCGAAAAACTGTATCCAGTCTGGCCAGTGCACGAGCCATCGTCATTAATCTGTGAGGCAATTCAGTCAATGACAGGCTCACCTTTCTGGATCCTCAAAGCAGCACATTATCACCCATGCCTACACCAACGCGTTTACTTTATACCTAATGACTTCAACAAATTTCATGTTGCGGAAATTTGTTGGAAAAAAACCATAAAATGGAAGACTCGATATTCATTACATTCAATTTTGTTTTACAGAATGTCTTAAAATAGGGTAATGTCGAGGGTGATATACTATAAGGACAACAAAACTTTGAATCACCGTGTTCACATGCAACACAACTTCTGGACGACGAAAACCGAGCTTCAGGAACTCTTTTTCTCGCTGTCAAGTTCACATGTTGAAGCGGCTTTGCAGGGCTGGTCAACTGCAGCGTCTGGAAATCAACTGCTCCAGTTTCTGATACAGTCAGCGCAATGACTGTTTTACAACTTCATGCTCAGTCTAATGTTTTTCTTCTCCTTCATTGCAAAAAAAAAGTCATTCCATCCAGGTTAAACGAAAATTTTTAAAAGCAAGATGTAGCCTCACAATCCAAGCATGTTTCAAAAATGGTTGTGTGTTTACATGGGAGCGAAAATAAGACTGTCGTAGCGAAAATATGGCCACTAGAACCGCATTTCCATAATCGATATTGAGAGTGTTTACATGATCGACCAGCAGTAGTATTGGAAACTATGTTTAAGAAATTCATTTTTTGGAGCCCGATGTGCACATAGTGCAGTGCGAGTTTCCGAGCAGTTCTTATATTGCCAGTACAATATTCTTTCCTGCCAATGAAACTCTGAATGTTGTTAGCTAATGAGCCGCTTCTCAGGCAAAGAGCTTCTGTAGCAAGGGCCTCTGTAGTGGGAGAACCTAGCACATGCACGTAAGAATAACTTTCCTAAAGCCAAACTGATCGCCACGTAACAGATTCTCAATTTTATTATCCATTCTTCTGTATATTATTCTTGTCAAAACGTGGATGCATAGGCTGTAAAGCTGAGTATGCGATAATTTTCGCACTTTTATCGGCTCTTGCAATCTTTGGGATTGTGTGGATGATATTTTTCTGAAAGTCTGATGGTAGATTGCCAGTCTCATACATTCCATGTGTTACGGTGTAAAGTCAGTGCCGGCACGCCAGTCGGGAACGACAGAGAAGAGACGGCCAATCGCACACTGGCCAACCTCCCTCCAGGATGACAACGTGACAGCAATGGCCCCTATATGAAGAGGACATAAGTGCCTCGCCTGAATGGTGGCGGCCCACTTCGATAGCAGCTTTATTATTAGCCACTTCGTTAGTAAACTCTACGTAGCACAGACTTGTGTTTGTCTATTCTGAAGAAGACTGCTTATTTTGTATGTCGCCCTTTGCTTGCGACACATCTATCAAAGTACTGTAATAGTCTTTTGTAATAAAACTCATTAATATGAGTTGTTTGATTGTTTGTCTAGCTAATCGAGTATGCAGGATTCCTAGGCACAAAAGTAGGCAACGCTGTGAACAGTCGTTTTATTGCCACTTTCCCCAATGAGTTTAGAAATTCCGATGGAATGTTCTGTATCTAACTGCCTTATTTGATCTCAAGTCGTCCATAGCTCTTAAAGTCTGATTATAATACGGGATGCCCTATTTCTCCCCTGTCGACTCCTGTTTCTTCTTCTGCCATGTCATCAGACCAGTGCTCACCCTCACAGATGCCTTCAGTGTGTTCTTTTCACCTACCCACTCTATCCTGTGAAGTTAACAGTGGAATTCCCATTGTACTTTTAATGTTACCACCCTTGCTTTTAATTTCACCTAAGGTTGTTTTGACTTTTCTATATGCTGTGTCAATCCTTCTGACAATCATTTCTTTCTCGATTTCTTCATTTTTCATGCAGCCATTTCGCCTTAGCGTCCCTGCACTTCCTATTTATTTCGTTCCTAAGACACTTGTATTTCTATATTCCTGAATTTCTGTGCACATTTTTGTATTTCTTTCTTTCATCAATCAACTGAAGTATTTCTTCTGCTACTCATGGTACCTTCACAGTTTCCTTCTAAGTACCCACATTTTTCTTCCCAACTTCAGTGATTCCTCTTCAACGGAATTTTATACTGAACTATTCATTATGGCAATGTCTATACCCTCAGAGAACCTCAAGCACATATCTTCATTCCATAGGATTTCTGTATCCCACTTTTTTGTGCATTGATTATTCCTGACTAGTGTCTTAAACTTCAACCTACTCTTAGTCGGCGCTAAATTGGGATCTGAGTCTATATCTGCTCCTGAATACTTCTTACAATCTCATCCTGGCAATCATGTAGTCTACCTGGAGTCTTCACGTACCTCGCAGCCTTTTCCAAGTCTACCTCTTTCTCTTGTGTTTCATGAACAGGGGATTCGCTATCACTAGCTGAAATTTATTGCAGTACACAATTAGTCCCTCTCCTCTCTCAGTTCTACTACCACAGCCATATTCTCCATAACGCTTTCTTCTACTTCTTCCCCTAGAACTGTGCTCTAATCCCCGATGACTATTACACTTTCACCTCCATTTATGTACTGAATTACCTATTCAATATACTCATATACTTCCTCTGTCTCTTCATCTTCAGTTATCTAGACTGAGCATTAATATTTCCCTGTTCAGATTTTCTAGTTTTCCTACCATGTTCAGACTCTTCACATTCCACACCCTGATTCTTAGAATGTTCTGTTTCGTTGGTTATTCAGTCTTTTTCTCATGGTTACCTCCTACTTGGTAGTTGCCTCCCGGAAATCCAAATGGAGGACTAGTCTGTAGTCCTTTGTCAATGGAGAGATCATCATGACACTTTTCAATTACAGGCCATATGTTCTGTGAACACATGTTATTCCTTTTTTAATGCTGTTGATCATTGCCGATTCTTCCACCTTTTAGGGGCAGTTTCCCACGCCAAACGCAAGAGAGTGCCCTGTCTGATAAAGCTCTTGGCAGACGAGGGTGACTTGTTACGCTGGAATTCTTCGGCAGCCATTGCTGATGATTTTTATTCAAAATTTAAGCAGTGGCGAGACCCAGGACGTTTTGATTATTAGTCAAAGACGCTAGCTCTAGACCACAGGTGAACACTGCGGAAAAAGACCCACTGATGTCAATCAGACGTAAGTGCACGCCAACTGATAACGTCTTCACATCGTATGCATCTCTCAGCAAAGGCCTGGGTGAGCTCTTTTCTAAGCACTAGCTAACAGTGAGCTGGGCACTCATCGTGCTGGTACAGGGTGACACACAGGAGATGGACGGTTTTTAATGAAATGATATTCAGCCAACTTTAAAATTAATGCATGTTCATTTACACAAAATCAAAGCTAATTTTTGCGATTTTAGTTAACAAAGTTATTTGTGAAAAATAATGTCATCAAGGTGATGTCCATCATTTCGAATGCAGGACTCAAGTCTCTTCTCAAAATCCTCCATCACACGGACTAAAATCTCTGCAGGGATGGCAGCAATTCCTGAATGATTGCATTCTTCAACTCGTCCAAATTTCGTAGTTTGTGCTTATAGACAAAGTTCTTAAAGTACGCCAACAGAAAAAAGTCACATACTGACAAGTCGGGAGACCTGGGAGGCCAAGGAACATTGCCTAAGCGTGAGGTAATCCGGCCAGGAAACATGCGTCTAAGAACTGTCATTGAAGTGTTTGCGGTGTGCGATGTTGCCCCATCCTGCTGGAACCAAACGCTTTTTAAAGGGATTCGTCGTCTTCTTAGTTCTGGTTTCAAGAATGTTTCAAGCATACGAATGTAACGAACCGAATTAACAGTAACTGTGGTGCCGTTCTCTTGAAAAAAATAAGGTCCAATAATGCCAACAGAGCCAAGAGCACACTAGACTGTTACTTTTTCTGAGTTTAGAGGACACTGGTGGATAAGGTGTGGATGCTCTGAAGCAAAACGTGGGTTTTGCTTAAATGAGCTTCATCGCTCATCAATAAAATTTCATTTTCATTCGATCCCAAAATCACTTGCATTCTGTAAGCGAAGTCTTCTCCTACAGCAAAATCATTTTCCTTAAATTGTTGGACAAGGAGCATTTTGTAGGGATAGAATTTTAATTCTTTATGCAAAATTCTTCTAACCGATTCACGATTGATTCGTAACTCACTAGCATGACGTCTAGCTGACCGTTCTGGGCTTCTGACTGCCGCTTGCCTTACCCTTTCAACATTTTCTGGTGTCGTTACTCTGCGTCTCGGGCCAGGATGCTTCTTTTCCAGTATGTTTCCAGTTGATCTGAAGTTTTCCACACATCTGAGGATTGTGTTACGGCTCGGAACAGTTCCATGTCGACCGACATTAAACCGCGCACGAAACAATCGCTGCGTAACAATAATAGACTCACCACTTTTCACGTAACTGTCATAGACAAACACTCGATGTTGCAAGTCCCACTGCTCCATAGTGACTGAGTAAATGAAATGGCGTCTTGTGTGAATCAGAACTATCCCCACCACGACCACTTCCCACCACCGCGCCCTCAGCACTACGCAGTTCGAAACAGTCCGTCTCCTGTGTGTCACCCTGTACTATATACATCTACGTATTTCAAGCGGTACGTCTTCTACTAGAGACAGCAACACTCTGGTGTCAAACTGTGACTACTTCTTACATGTTAATGAATTAATGACCAATAACATAGGCTCCAGCAACCCCACACCAAACGTTGACACACTTTATAATGATGTTCAAACTGTATCAGCCAGTTCGGATTCTCAGCGGCCCTATAGTGTATCTTCCTTACATTCAGCTTTCCTTGGTTTTTAAAGATAGTTTCATCATTAAAGAGAATTCTTTAAAGTAAGAGCCTGTTGTCCTGACGTAGCATCACAACCGAGAGACAGGATTCAATGTGTCTTCTCCAGTCCCATTAGTTAATTAATTAATGACATGGGAGCTGTTTCTGTGCAGGCAACGCTAGGCTGGAATGAAATTTGCGCTCTGCAGCGGAGTGTGCGCTGATATAAAACTTTCTGGCGGATTGAAACTGTTTGCTGGCCCGAGGCTTGAACTCGGGACCTTTTCCTTTTGTTGTAGAGTGTTTTATGAACTGACCTACCCAAGCACGACTCACGACCCGTCCTCACAGCCTAAATTCCGGCAGTATCTCATCTTCTACCTTCCAAAGTTCACATAAGTTCTCCTGCTAAACTTGCAAGACTTGTACTCCAGAAAGGAAGGACAGTGTGGAGACATGGCTTAGTCATAGCCTGGGGGATGTTTCCAGAGTGAAATTTTCACTCTGCTGCTAAGTGTGCGCTGCTGATGTCAAACTTCCTGGCAGATTAAAATTCTTAAGATTCTGTGTGTGTGAAAAAAAAAAAAAACCCACGACGCACCAGAAAAGAATTATCCGAATGGGACGGAGATGAGTAGATGTAGATGTGATGTACCACTAAAGAAAACAAATGGTTGCAAGTTCAGAAAAATTGGATAATGTATTCAAGAGAATTGTCTTCAGTTTCAAACTGAGACATTGGTGAGATACCAACCTGACTGTCGACCGCCATGTGAGGCGGCAACCAGGAGTGAGGGGCTGGAGGGCCATTTGCTTTCACAGCAGTCATCCGCGGCACCCTTACAGAACAGCGGTACGGCGAATATATTTTATGCCACGTTTTATTGCCTTCCATAGAAGCGATCCTGGGCTTACATTTCAGGAAGATAATGCCCGCCTGCACAAGGCGAGAGTTTCTACTGCTTTTCTTCGCACTTGCCAAACTCTACCTTGCCCAGCAAGGCTACCGGATCTCTCCTCAATTGAGAACGCTTCGAGCCTTAGGGGCACGGCTCTCTAACCAGCCCGGGATCTTGACGATCTAATGCGCCATTTGGATAGACTTTGGCATGATAACTCTCAGGAGGACACATCCAACAACTCTGCCATCAATCGATGCCGAATAACTGCTTGCATAAGGGCCAGAGATGGACCAACCCACTCTTGAATAAATTATCCAATTTTTCTGAAAGTGTAATCATTTGTTTGTCTGTACATGCATATCATATGTACCTATTTCCATCTCTTTCGGATAATTCCTTCGTGGTGCGTCGTTTTTTTTTTCTCTTTTTGGTCTTAGAGTGTATTACAGTTTCTCTGGGACTACTAATGGGATTTTGAAGAGTGAAATGACGTTGAGTTCATCTGCTCTAGAACTACGATACTGGCAGCAGAAACTGATACATTTCCAGTTGATAAAGCGAAGTCAATAGCTGCATCTCTAACTAATATAGCTATGAAAATAACCTGTAAGTCATTTATTGAGGACTTTTTCAACACTCATTTAGGTGTAAGCAGAATTAGAATACCTTACACACGTCAAGGAAAAACTGAAGAGAACAGATTAGCTGAATATCCCCGTACAGTGATACGAATGTGGTTTTTGTACTCGAATTTTAAAGGGCGATGTACAGTATGGAATGGTCCCACGTTCAAAATCATGGACTGACTCTCGCTATACGTCTACCCCCGGACTTCCCGTCCGAGGAGCAACACTGGCTGGCAGGGATGGAACAGCTCATAAAGACGCTCCAGTCCATACACGTGGCTGCTAAGCGACCGTCGTTAAATGTATCTGTGTGTGCATATGTGTGGGTTTATAGACGTAGGATACTCAAGATGCTTAACAGTGAGGTTATTATTGCCCTTGCTGAAATCAAAATGAGTGTACAGGGGTTGGTCAAAAGCATGCAAACACTACAAAAATGCATGCTTGAATATAAAATGCGGATGCTAGCCAAGCCTGCAGGTTGTGCTGTTGTATTTGACCCCGCGTAATGTCCTCAACACATTGCAAATGTCAGTCGTGGTGAGAACAGTGCGCTCTGAATTTGTGAGTTCATTACGTCAGAGCTAAGTGACTTCGAACGTGGCCACATTGTTTATGCTTATGAGCACAATATGGGCACTTTAGTAACCAAGGCAGCCAAAGAGTTCGGGGCACAGCATCGAAGAGTTATATCATCTTCAGGGGAGGCGGAATAACATCATCAGCTAAGTCACAACGCGTGTCGAGTCGTCGTGACGGACGGCCTGCGTGTGAATGAGTGACGTTCGCGTGAACACCGTACACGAGGACAGTGACACTTTGTCCTTGAAATACAAGTGTAATTCCTGGCGATACAGTCTGGAAGTCATGAGTTACAATTCGCGTTCACATTCGGTGTTCCGAGTGGATGTAGGGTGTGGCGAAGGGTGAGAGACGTGGAGCAGACGGGACAGATACAGTACGTTGTTCGTTTTTTATCCTTATGACAGGAAGTTAATGTGTTGATATAGCAGGATTATGCCCACCCACATGCCTCAAAAGGCGATGCGGGAAAACAGAAAACCTTCATGGCTCGCACGACTGCCGAAATTGTCCGTTATTAAATGTGTGTGAATCACGATGGTAAAACACCTCACTCGTTCAACTATTCAGTCCACGACCGTGCAGATTCGCACGAACAGGTACAGCTGGCACGGAGGACTACATCCCAGAAGAAATAGGCCATCGGTGCGACAATAAGGAAGTCCACTTCTGCCCGGCCAAGCTACACAGAATTTCCATATGGAATCTCAATGCTCTTCTCATTTGTCTTGCCGGCCGGAGTGGCCGAGCGATTCTAGGCGCTACATTCTGGAACCGCACGACCGCTACGGTCGCAGGTTTGAATCCTGCCTCGGGCATGGATGTGTGTGATGTCCTTAGGTTAGTTAGGTTTAAGTATTTCTAAGTGCTAGGGGACTGATGACCTCAGAAGTTAAGTCCCATAGTGCTCAGAGCCATTTGAACCTTTCATTTCTCTTATCCTGTCACGCACTGCTTTAAAATGGCATCCTGTTTTTCCAGTTCGCCATCTATTTGACCGTATGCATGCTAGAGTAAGTGCGTACGCCATCTGTTCAAAAATTTCCGAGAGTGAATTAAAAAAAAAAGGAGGAAACTTAAGATAATGGTTTTAATGCTCCAGGAGAGATGCATAGCGCCCCCCCCCCTCCTCCGCCCCCCTCCTCCATCCTTTACCTTGCAAACCCTGCATCCTGCACCCTCCAACTTGAGTATAACGTAGAGAACGTTCATTCAACCATGTGAAACCGTCAGAAGACTCCGTCTTTGGGATGTTGTTCAACTTACGCGCGATATTGACATGATCGTCGGTTATATCGTCAAAGCGTTGACTCTTCCTGTAAATTTCTGCTCTTTGTCGCTCTTTCATAGGCTCTTATTGATAACACGAAGTCTCATTAACAGTGATGATATTTTCCGGAAAAGAATTGTCCCTATTTTGTAATTCAGCCAAGTCGCTGCAGGGTCCACGGACGTTATTTTCGTTCGGGAGTCAAGGTGTGTTGGACTGACTTCGCACACACTTGTCTCTTTCTGACTGATGTTTTGAACACTTGCTTTTGAGATGTTACTCCTTTTTTTTATATACAATACCGTCCGCCTATCCACTACTTACCACTGCCTGTTCGTAACTGACTGGCCGAATGTACATCTGTTGTAACAACAGATGTACATTCATTCAGCCAGTTATAGTAACTGTTAGTTGAAGCTACTACTATTGCTACTGCACCGACTTCTCTTGTACGCAAAAAATAAAATCAGTATTGGATCTTTTTGGATGAATGATGTATGTGGCTCTTAATATTCCTTTTATTTTCACCAATTTGCCATCTGTTTGTGTGAACGTTAGAGCAATAGTGTATATGGCCCTAACAAGTCTTCTTATTGTCACGTACTGCAATGAAAACTGAATCTTTTCTTATGCTCAGTCCACATTATTTGTATGTTAAATTTATCTGCCGTATAACATAAAACACACACACACACACACACAGAGGGAGGACGGGCCAACCAAATCTCCCAGTCTGCTTAACTATGACGGTGGCGGTCTGTGGTGACACGTCCTTCGTGCTTTGTCTTATCATCGAGGCTTGTTAATTGACCTCTCTTGTTTACAAATAATGCGCCTCGTGTGCCCGTTTAAAAAGATAGGCGTCCCACAAAGCGCAAACTGCAGTGAAAGAGAGGCAGTCACTCGTAACTCTAAGAGACCTCAGGCACTCTTTGTCCACATACTGTCTTTCTGTTTGGACATGCAATGTACACAGGTGGGCTCTTGTTCTTACAGTCCACCTTACCCTGACCCGACTCGTCGTAGTGCGAGCAAATCTGTTTATCTTACCTGCATAACTTTGTTTTGCATATATAATTAAGATCCAATGGAGAACGGCGCGCTTCGTCACGGGATCGTTTACTCTGTGCGAGAGCGTTACGGAGGGGAGACGTCACAATAGAGGCGTTGCGCACTGTGGTGAAGTTTACTGTTCAGTATCTGAGGGCGTGCAAGGAAGTGCTGAGAAGTTTTCTTGGCTTTTTCTATTAAAATGGATGTAGATTAATTCTGGTATTTTGCCATCAAACCTAGTTCCTTAAATTGTATGTGATAGTAATTGCACAGAAATAACGTCAGTTTTTAATTTTCTGTGCAGGTTTGAGGTGAACATGGCGCAAGAAAATTAATAATCCAGACCGAAAGAGAAGGATAACTGCTAAAAACTTAGCAGAGACTCTGGACATATTATTCTTGAGATTTTGATTATGAGAAAGCTCTCAGCCAAATGGATTCCCAAATGTCTCAATGCAGACGCAAAGCATGAACGAGTGGTTGCTTCACAGTCTATTTTGGTCAAATTTCAGCGAGATCCTGCAAAATTTTTTTGGATCGTCGCGTCACCATAGATAAAACGTAGATAAACGTTTATAATATAGAGACCAGTCCAAGAAATGAAGACACAGTGGTTCTCCAAGTCCAAAGAAGCTCAAAACACAAAGATTAGCAGACAAGTTGCTCGCATCCGTCATTTGGGATGAAGATGGTATCCTACTTATTGATTACGCACAACATGGTAAAACCATCACGGGAAAGGACTGTGTTGAACTTCTCGACAAACTGAAGCAACGATTGGTCTCCAGACGTTGAGGAAATCCGAAAAAAAGGAATCCTGTTTCTTCACAAGGCGGCCATCGCGCAGCCAAAATGGGCAGATCTTCATTTTCAAATCCTCAAACATTGATCCTATTTACGTGATTTGGTCCACTCAGACTACTTCCACATACGCCTGGTGAAACGTTCACGACGAAAAAATCAGAGAAATTAGATGTTACACGGAGCTTTAGCGAGAGTTATTCTTCCCACGCACCATTTACGAATGCAACAGGAAAGGGGAGAGAGATAAACAGTATTCCTGAAATACACTTCTGGACAATAGATGTAGACGGGAGTTGCGTCGAATACTGCTAAATATTTCACGTCGAATGATAGAGAATCTACGCCTAATATTTTTAGTGACACTAGTAAATCATTAAGTTAGACACTGCATCGGCTGAGGGCATCGCCCCAACGCGTGGTTGAGAGATGATAACGGGTTCAGCCACTGGCGTCCTCTATTTGTGTTTTGCATTATAATTCGTTAGACAGAAACATTCAAAGCGTAAGTTTTCGCCACATTTCTTGTTTTAAAACTTCAAAACTCATTTCATGAGTATTTCTACGAAGGTCAAAATGAGAAAAATCCATCGTAACTTTACCGTATTGTGAACTAAAAATTTTGTATTCCTCTTAGTGCACCACACGAGTAACGAACACAAAACGAGGCCCCAGCAGGAAAAGAAGGAAAGCTGTAAGAAGCCATCTGAAGATGGATTTGTAAAATTCCGAAACTGGTAATAGTTTGAGTTTAACAAATTTTTTTAAACCCTACTTGCGGCTGGTTGCTGCTTAAATTATGAATCTTTCCAGGTAGATGATTCTATCGTGCTAATTGCTCATAATTATATGCTTCACTCTCGTATCATACGAAAAAAAAAATCTTGGTGTTCTGCCTTACGGCAGGTCTTGTCATGGGGGAAGTCTCGTCAGAGAGGTCCACCGTATGAGCGTCTAGGGAAGTGATTCTCAGTGGTGGTTTGTCGTTGCCTTCCACTGATGATGATGAAATGATAATGAGGACAACACAACACCCAGTCCCTGAGCGGAGAAAATCTACGACCCAGCTGGAAATCGAACCCGGGCCCCTTGGTGTGACAGACCGCCGCCCTGACCACTCAGCTATCGGGGCGGACTATCACGCAAACGTTGCCACCAAATAGTGGTATAGTATGTTAGAAATATTATCTCCGATTTCCAGAGTTTAATTAGTGCTATAAATGATATAAAAGCCAACTAGTTTCAACCAACGTTCAGTACCCTGGTGGCTTTTCTACACAGCTCTGTATTTGTTTGAGATATTTTGTTGTTTCCTGCCATCAGAGGAGACATCTATAGAGTATAGAAGGCTTTGAGTCCACTTATGATTGACTAATTATGATTTATTAAAGAAATGCACACTTGGAACACAAAACCCAAACGAAAGCTTTAATATCCTCAGAAGACACTCAAAGACAGCAGACTGCTCATGTAATATTGTTAAAACCTCCTTTTAGGTAGGGAGCATCGAGATCAATGCGGAAGCTGCGCATCCCTATTAAGCTCTACCGTCTGTCTGGAAGTGGTCTATGCTGTCGTCCGAGCTATTATAAAAATTTATCCCTAATGTGTGGACGGCTGTTTGGGAGATTGCGCCGCGCAGTCTTGCATTTGTGATGTTATCTGTGTGTGTGTGTGTGTGTGTGTGTGTGTGTGTGTGTGTGCATTCGCGCCGTAAGTCTGCGAACTTAGAGAGTTCAACAGCACAAGCAGATGACCGGTTCTCTCTTCGTACAATTGTTTGAGAATCTTTTTTTTTTTTTTTTTTTTTTTTTTACTCTTGCTAGTGAATAAGTTCCAAGCGGAAGCAATGTATGGTTAGCGAGTTTTTGGCGAAGGAGCGACCAAACTGTGGGACATCCAGAGAAGTCTACAGAACGGTGACGGATACGACACCAACAGCTAGAGCAATCTGAACATGTCAGTGATGAATTACAGAGAAGTGAAAACTAGCAATAACGCCGTTCAGTTTCTTTTTGTGTAATTCTCAATACTTAGGTAGGGCAGACTGTTCGAGTGCAAATCCATTGTGGAGTCAGGATTTCATCAGACAAATACAGGGCTAGCTGTGACTGAAGTTGAGCAAGTTACAATTGGAAATATTCGCGAAGGGATCTCCAGTTCTGGAATTTTCGTTACGACCAACGATGGTCACAAACGATAACAGCGCAATGGGAGATCTTTGCATGCAGCTTCTAACAGGAATCGTCAGTGGGAAGGTGAGATGACCCACGGAGACCGATGTATCGCATTCTTCGAGTTTACTGCACAAGCGAACTAATGGAAAGTTTGGCGTATAGGAAAGTCTGCATGAAGTTGATAACTGAGCATCACCCCTGATTTAAGGGAGAGATAACTGAAAATTGCTCAGTTTCACTTGAAGAGCTGGAAGCCAATAAAAGTGTTTTTTTTTCCTCTCTAATGACAGGAAATGAAATGACCGAGTATTATTGCTTAGAAGGGATGATTCAGTCCATGGAATGGCGTCACACCTTTTATCCCACTTCTAAGGAGTTTACGAGTCAACGATCTTCAAACAAAGTCACAGTAATTACTCTTGGGATGCCTAGGACGTCAGACTCCTTTATTTTCAGAAAGGCTTACGTATCGTTAATAGGGAATGATACACCGAAGCAGACCAGAAGTTGAAAGAAGCTATTAGGTGGGAGTGGCAGCACTAGAATGTAGAAGAGATGAAAATTAGTCATTGCAATATACGATCTCACACCCCTATGGTCACAATCTAAGTGATCAGCAAACTCAGCTAAGTCGTGGACCCCTTTCCTCTGGGCATTATTTATCCTTCAGTCTCTGACTCACAAACAGCCTTCGAGAAATCGCAGACGTAATGAAAGTGGCTGTGAATAATTAGATAAGATATGTGTAACTTTTTTAAAAAAGGGGTTCAAGAATTGGATTCAAGAATGGCACAAATACGTCGTCTGCTTGAGTTTGCCGCTTTGAATTCTCATTTGGGCTTGGTGGATCAAAGTACAGCAAATGTTATGGGCTGGCGGGGCACAGAGGGCGAACGTGTGTTGCATGCACACCTCACTTCCTGTACCAGCTGCATTTGTATGCAAGGCCTTCTCAGAAATGATTTTGCAAGTGATGTGTGCCACGTCCAACGTTGTTGTTAGCTGACGCCCTTCGAACGGGGTATAGTTGTCAGTGTCCGACAGATGGGAATTTCGATTTCGGCAGTGGTGCAGGAATTCAGCTTTACACGTTCAATTCGTTCAATTGTGTCCAGAGTGTATTGTGAAAGGTTGAATGACGGTGTCACAGTCCACAACAGACGAACTACCGGTCGTCCAGTCACCCTCGATGACCGTGACTGGCGACATCGGAGACGGATCGTCCATAGTGACAGAAGGGCAACAGTGCAGCAAGTCACGGCTCTATTCAACATAGGACTTGCTAGACACGTCAAGCAGTCGGCAATACGTAAGAACATGGGTTCCATGGTGTATGTGAGCCGGCGCCACTTAACGGTGCCCCTGTTAACCCAACGTCATCGGGCACAATGGCTTGCATTTGACTCCAAACACCAATGATGGACACTTGAACAATGGCGTAACGCGATATGATTGGACGAATCACGATTTCAACTGCACCATGCCGACAGGAGGCATTGTGTGAGGCGCATTCCACATGAATCGATGGACTCCGCCTGCCAAGAAGATGTGGTCCAGGGCGGTAGTGTCTTTGTTTTGGTCTAGGGTTCTGGAAGTGACTTTGAGTGGACTGCAGTATGTTGAGCTGCTTGTAGACCATTTTCACCCACTTTTGGCCTTCCAACATCCTGACAGTTCTGCGGTGTTTCAAGACAATGACGCACCGCCACATCGCTCCTACGTCGCCCGGGAAAGGTTCCAGGAACATACAGGGAAGGTTCAAAGACTGAGATGGCCACCGCAGAGCCCAAATTTTAACCCCATCGAGCATCTCTGAGGTGTCACGGAATGCAGGCTTCGTGCCATAGATCCTGTACGCACGAACAGACCAGAACTACCTGCTACTCTGCTAACGATTTGGTGTCAGCTGCTTCCAGAAGAACACCATGGACTTGCAGGCCCAGTTCCACAGCGTCTCACTGCAGTCCACAGGGCCAGACGAGGTCCCACGCGATGTTGGGTGCCTATCCCATGACATTTAGTAAGTCAGTGTAGGTGGAGTGGTATGCCGTCTTGGGTGTTGGTAGCGGTATCGAAACTCGTTTCTACCCGTAAACTCAAGACACATTTCAAATTTACGTGAGATTTTTTCCGAATGGAATTACTTTCAGCCATGTGTTAAAACAAGCAGTGTATTAGATGTGATGACATTTGCAACGTTACGCTAATGTTTTTCTGAAGGCGTTGGTAGTAGGACTGTAATAAACGTTAAAGTAGCAATCACTTGTTTTGCAGAAATGTTCACACTCCTGTTGAACCGGTCACAATGCAAATTTTAATGTAATTGTCATATTTTCAGCCAATTTCCTTTCGTTGCGTGTCAGCCGTGGCGTGCAGGGGCCAACATATGTGAGAAGTAGATCTACTAAGGTTTTTAAAGCAGGAAACATTCGTTTATAGCTTACAGAATCACCGTGGACTTTCAGGATATTATAAACTGCTTATATAATAGACTGTCTGTTTCCGTGGAGAGCTCTTGTACCATACCATGGATTGTAAGGCAATAGTGATTTACAAGGGACGCTCTGGAAGTAAGTTTCATCTTTGTTTTTCACACGGAACCTTTATTGCCAAAAGCAAATATACAATAACGTCATGAACTATGTACCTTGCACTATTTTTCGGCATTGAGACATTTGTCTTAGTATGCAATGAGTTTGAAGAAACCACTCTGATAAATCTCGGTGTCCTGCGATGCAAAGAACTGTCGCACAACCTGCTCCATCCCAGCATTGTTTTGGAAGTGACGTCACAAGGATGTGGCAGGGTACAGTTGGAAGTCCGATGGGTCAAGATCGGGGCAGTAGTCCGGGTGACCCCATCTTTCTCATCAAGAGCGACGTATGTGATCCCCTGTGAACCTTGCTGTGTGTAGTTCTGTGTTGTCGTCCAAGAGCACAACACCTTCAAGAGCCCTGGTCCCTTTCATCAAACGAGGGCCTGAGTTTGGTTAGAGTTTCGAAGTAGTATGCCACACTGATGGGCCTTTGGGGGAGGAAATAAAGGAGAATCACACCCTTGCATCCTGGAACAATGTGGCCATAACCTCTCCTGTGGAGGATCACACTCTGAATTTGGCCTTGGATTCTGTGGTGATGTGGTGCACCCATGTCTAATCACCTGTGATAATTCTAGTCAGTAACTCGTATCCCTTCGTCCCATGCCGTATGAAGTGATTGAGGATGATTTCCATTCTTGCACTCTTGTCATCCAGAGTCATGTCCTCGTCACCCATCTTGCAGACACTTTTCAGTAACCCAACACATAATGGAGCATGTGATTGTCCTGAGCATAGCTAATAAGCATTGTGGAAGCCACGACTAACACCGCCTGTTTGCTAACATCATGTCCTGTACTCTGGCAACGTTGTTTTCAGTTGTGTATGAGGAGGAACGCCCACTTCGACCTTCATCATCCACATTCTGCCTTCCTTCTCTGAACACGCAACACCAGCGACCAACTACTTGATGAGACATTATTTCTTCACTATAGGCGGTCTAGAGGTACTCGTGGATGACGGACACACTAGTCCCACATGTCCATTCATACCGGGCAGCAACACTCACTTCCACTGGCGACCATGTTGTCAGTGCAAGTCTGTTTGCCATCTTCATGTGTACGCGAATAAGCTCGGGCACGCCGGTCTGCCGCTAACTCTTTTTCGGCGCTCTGCGCAGGCGTCGTTCCCCCCTCTGCTCAAGTCACTTTCGTCATTGAACCAACAACGGATGCGTATTAATATGGCGTTTGTTTGTGTCTCCTGGCGTACCATCTTCTCATTCTAAAACAATGATGAAACTTACTTTCAGAACGCCCCTCGTATCTCCATACTGTTTAATATCCATCCTGTGGAAGCTATCGTTCAATCACAGGGTAATATCTCAGAAGTGAACGTTACCATGTCTACCTCGGACGTGAGAGAGAAACCTGAGGAGATGGTACGTTCTGCTAGGTCAGCACTTCTTAAGAAGCGCCGTCCAATCACGTCAGCATTTGTCTCAGAGGCTGTGGCATTCATTTAAGGACTCCAATCCGTCAGTCCGCTTGGGATGAAAGAAATCTTGATCATATCTGACTCGATACGTGCATTAACAGCTCTCACCTCCTCTGCAAAACGTAGAAACAACAAAGTTCATATTTTGACCATAATACAGAGGATGGTTGACGTACAGTGGTACAGAATTTTCTCTGTATGCTATTGCACCAAGGCATTTAACAAAATGAAGACATGGACTACCTTGGGAAAGACGCAATGCGTTCAGCTCGCTCTATTCCTCTATGAGATCCATAGCACTGTAGATGACGGCTCTCACTTGATGCCGTATTCATCGACTTAAGGGAGTAATTTGACAGAACCTTGCACTGCCGTTTAGTGAAAAATACGAGCTTATCGAGTATTGGACCAGATCTGAGACTGGATTCAAGACTTCCTTGAAGACAGAACTCAACACGTCGCTCTTAACGGAACAAAATCGACAGACGTACAGGTAATTTCTGGAGTATACAAAAGAAGTGTGTTAGGACATTTACTGTTTACAGTGTATATAAATAATCTGGTAGACAGCGTCGGAAGCTGTTCGCGGATAATGCGGTTGTCTATAAGTAGCAAGGCCAGAAGACAGTATCGATTTGCAAAATGACCAAGAGAGGATTGAGGAATGGTGCAGGCTCTGGCAGTTGACCTTGAACATAGATAAATGTAATATACTGCACATACACGGGAACTGCACACTTACACTATTTATGACAAATTTCTGGGAACAATATTTATCATAAAATTTCTAGGAGTAACGATCCAGAGCGGTCTTAAGTGAAATGAGCACATAAAATTAATAATAGGAAATGCAGATACCAGACTGAGATTTATAGGAAGACTCTTAAGGAAATGTGACGCATCCACGCAAGAAGCGGCTTACAAGGCGCTTGGTCGACCGATTCTTGAATATTGTTATCAGTCTGGGACTTATACCAGGTGGGACTCTTAGAGTTGGTAGAGAAGATCCAAAGAAGAGCGTCGCATTTCGTCACGGGATCGTTTAGTGGCCGCGAGAGCGTTACACAGATGCTCAACAAACTCCAGTGGCAGACACTGGAAGAGAGGCGTTCTGCATCACGAAGAACTTTATTATTGAATTTCAAGAGTACCTTCCGGGAAGACAACATCTTACCACCTCCCACATACGTTTCACGAAATGGCCACGACGAGAAAATTCTAGAAATTATTACTAATACATAGGTTTACTGACAATCATTATTTCCACGCGCCATTCACCAAGAGAGAATCAATCAGTGGTACTAAAAGTAACCCCACCACGCTTGCGGAGTATTGATGTAGATACAGATGTAGAGCACGTACTTGTCCACGATGTCAATGCTCCCGATATTTACGCGAATTTAAAGCAAAGGCATGTAAAGCATAAAAAGAAGAGGGTAGGGTTGGCTTGGTTCAAATGGCTCTGAGCACTATGGTACTTAACTTCTGAGGTCATCAGTCCCCTAGAACTTAGAACTACTTAAACCTAACTAACATAAGGACATCACACACATCCATGCCCGAGGCAAGATTCGAACCAGCGACCGTAGCGGTCGCGCGGCTCCAGACTGTAGCGCCTAGAGCCGCTCGGTCACTCTGGCCGGCAAGAGGGTAGGGGAGTGAGGTGTAAATAAGACGGCAGTCGGGCCGCCAGTACTACAGGGTGCAACCTACTTTCCCCAGAACATAGCGGATTACGGACTGCACATGCGGTAGACAGCATAAGTGTGCGATTCCATCATAGAAAGTTTCCCACTCGATTCCATAGTAAAGGCGACAAACTCCTGCTTGTTCATGTCACTCAACATGAGAAAATGATCTAAATCAGATATTATTTTCGTTTAAGAGATATTGCGATCAGCAGTGTGCTAAGAAATCTGAAACACCAATTCCCACTGTATCATCACTATCCTAGCATCAGAAAATACAACTTCTGTTCAACTATTGGGTGTAACGATACAATCCTCCCATTCAGCTATAACAAAAAATTAAAGGAGCTGGATTTTGTGCGTTGCCTTTTCTGTGCTGGGTAGGGCGAATGCTGCTTGCAGTTAACAGCGTCGCGTCTCGAAGACACCGCAGAATCTCTAAAATGTCCACCCTGAAGGTCAGAATACTGGCGCAAGTGCGTTTCCGCGAGCAGCAAAGACACCTAACCGTCCTCCCAAGGGCTAGCAAAGGCATTATTCACATATGACGGATCAGTTACTTCCGACAGTCGGTGAATATTTTAATCGGTCTGGTCACTGCATTTGCACCGTTCCCGAGAATATCTTGTTAACGTTTAGTGTCTCACATTTGAGAAACAAAGGGATGTTACACAAAGCGAGTAATTGAGGAAAACGAATTTCCAAATATTCGCTCGTCTGTTGAACTGGGCAGCAAAAAAGTAATTCTCTGAAGGAGTGGTTACTAGTTAGCAGTGCGCCATTTGTTTCAATATTAAACGGTAACTAGTCCAAAGGAGTTCCTGCAGATCTGCTAAACTCTTGACTATCGAAGATTCTAGAGTTTCAATCCTCCGCAGCAAAGAAATCTGCCAAGAAATAGCGTCAAATATAGAGGGCATTACCGCCGTTTCCTAGGGCAAAGAATTAGAACGCGTTAGAATGCATGTCTCTGATATAGATTCAAAAGCATCGGTTCTGTATTTTTGGTGAGTACTACCTAGATATCTTTGATGTAAGGGATTCCACTGCATTCTAATGGATGTCGTATCTGCGATCCATACAGGATGCACATTGCTTCGGAAAGTGCGCCCCACCAAATATGAGCCAGAACATGGAGAATGTTTAGTGCATGTTGTAACCTGATGGCCAATATGCGCATACCACGCAATGCGTGAGTCGTAAGTTAGTACTAGAAGCCGTGCAGTCAGAGTTACTGATATCGTCCTGTTTCCCAACTTCAGCCCAGAGCACAGTGATGTATACGTTTGCGTGTAAACGCAACTACATGGGCTTTGCGAGGTGATTTTTTTTGTCAACCTACTGTCAAGCAATATGACAGCATGATCCAGTCTCAGGCTGATACTCTGGAGTGACATATCCATTGAGTATAAGCTTATATCAGCTTGTGAAGGTTCGCCTTTATCAGTGCTCGGTAAACTCGATTGTCAACAGAGCCAAATATCAGCAGTACAACAACTGAAATTTCTTTTGTAAGCCAAATCTTTTAAATTTGAACTATTTAGGTAGGTACGTTGTTATTAACTTAATTAGGATATTTCTAAAACGGCTTTTTCTAAAAACGTCCACAGTCTGATTGAGATACGTTCGCTGAGGTCGACATCTTCCAACTCTCTCATCCACACTAGTCTTGAATACTTGTTTCGTCTATCTACTTTCGTTCATTCTCTTTAAATCGCAAAACATTGCAATACATATTTCTCAATACTCGACATTACATCTTCTTTCACTCCAGAGCGCTACCTAAAATTGACTTAATGAACTTTACCTAAAATTTTAAGTCTTAGCGAAACTATAGGTACGTTGCATACTTAATAACTAAATTAGTTATTGATAAAAGTAACTTGTAAGGTACCCACAAAATTAAATCATGACACTCGCTGACAAACACTAATGTGGACAATGGAGTTACCTCTCCGTGGGAAGTTTGGTAATTCAAGTTTCTATGTTTTAATTTTAGTCACGATTCCAGTTTCACATCAATAACACGAATTCTCAGTTTATTCTTGATAAGGTTTATGATTTAAAATGACTGTTCATATGAATATGTCATAGTAGTAGTTTTAGTATTAGTAGTAGTGCATAATAGAGGTTTAGATTTAGTTTAGATTAAATTTACTTTCATTCCAGTTGATCCGTAGTGAGGAGGTCCTCCAGGATCTAGAACATGTCAGAAAAACAATAATACATGACAAATATTTACAACTGAAACAGATAAGCTAATGTACCTTCTACAAGTCCCAAGTGGAATGATAGTCATTATTTTTAATGAACACTATATGAAAGAATCAATTTACAAACACTCATTTACTAAGATCACATTAATTCACTGGATTTAAAATTTAAAAAAAAGGTTTTTTATTTATAAGGCAATAAACCTATAATAGAACTACTACAATACTTATTTATACTGAACACATTACTGCACTTAAATTGTACAGAAGTTAGATTCTACTTATATACAGTATATATATATATACAGGGTGAGTCGCGTAAGACGTAACACCTCCTTTATTCTGGAGGCGATTGCACGTATCGGCATGCGGTTTTCGGCGAACCATAGCGGACTATGGGGCACATACGTTGGTACACGCACAATAATCACTATGTTTATATTGATCTATATAATGAGGCAAGTACATGTTTTTTAAATGGGACCCTATACTTTTTTTACCATCATTCGAACGCTCTTGGAAAGACGCGTGTAGTGATGTAACGCATGTTGCTATTGTGATTCAAACTTTGCTTAAAAGAGGGCGGATGAGGATTTACCTAGGTAGCGTAGTCCGTGCATGCTGCATAGAGCACGGCAACTCGGCCTACGGGTCGTGCGTAGAGATGGGCAAAACTGTTCTTTTCAGAGATCGGATCAGAACTGTTCACTCCCTGAAATGAACTAGGTCTTTTTCATGACTCACCACTCATTCACAATAGAAAATAAACGGAAGGCACATTGCCATTTAAACTTGGTTTATTCCAGTACTATACCTGTATTTTGATCTTATTTGATCCTATTTTGAAGTAACACAGATAATGAGTAAGAATTTTGTATTGTTTATTGAAATTTCCACGATATGACAATGTTTTTGATTATCGATTTATTTTGCACTATCGTGGTGTTTTGGGTGATCAGAAAATGTTGCAACTTGAGATTTACATTAACAATGTATTTGGCTATAATGTATTAAAATTTCATTAACCTCGTACAAATACATCCCAAGCCATATATTTTTAAAGTGAACGTTTCCTTCCGAAGACGCCCAAAATCGCAAAATCCGTACTACAATTAGAAAAAAAATATAAATTTGACTGTAAGACCAAAGTGCTGCATATAGCCTTACGCAGAATAAAACAAGGAAAATATTGGTGTATCACATTTTGCGATACGTTTATTGGTTCGCTCGTAATTAAAGGGTAAATTCGAGTGTCCATAATAAAAAATCCTATAGAAAGAGGAGTCGTCAGGAACCTCATCTGATCAGTTTAAACAAATAAAAATAAAATAAAAACAAATGATGTATACATAACATAATTATGTAATATACATATCGGTATTAGTACGAAGAACAATATCCAGTATAGACGAACTCCGATGCAGAGGCGCTGAGTCAAGCTGGTCGAGCCGCGAGCTGTATTGCTGCGTGAGCTAAGACCGCAGAGACCAGAGTGACACCTGAGTTGCTTTGCTCAACGCTCTGGCTAGAGTCAAGAACGGTGGGGTGAGCGTTGAGTGGGCGAGTTCCAAGGGTGGGGGGAGCGGTGAACGGCCACCAGTCCCCCGCTCCGAGACAAATCGTCCGTTCTCTTGCGAGCAGGTTGTTGCAAGTAGTTCTTATGTTCTCCGCTAGGAGGCTCTCTGTCCTGTTGCTCGCATCAACTGCCCAGAGGGCAGGACATGCGACTGAAACGATCGCCGACGGAGTGCGATACTAAGTTAAGGAGCGCCAGACACTGCACGCGGCAGAGGAAGCACAGAGACGGCATGGCATTTGTGAAACAAAATCCAATGGGGCACTGCACAATGCAGGCAGCCAAGGCAGAAGCAGGGCAGAGGCCGTGTTGTGTGGCGTGCAGTGTGCTCTGACCAGCAGAGGCCCCGCTGACCTGCTCCGACTCTCTCTCTCTCTCTCTCTGCTATGTGAAACGTTTGGAGCTACCGTTCTTTTTTTTTCTGAATCACTGTTTGTTCACTCCTTTGAAAGATTCAACTCTATGAATCAGTTCAGGAGCGGATCCCCCATCTCTAGTCGTGTGAGGCGTGTTTACAGACTGCAGCCGCTTCCGACCGCCTCGACCTTCAATCGTACAATATTTCCCAGCGTCTTTTAAGCGAAGTTCGAATCACAATAGCAACATGCGTTACATAACTATACGCGTCTTTTTCAGATGGTAAAAAAAGTATAGCGTCCCATTTAAAAAACCATGTACTTGCCTCATTATCTCGGTGAATATAAAACGTTGTGATTGTTGTGCATGTACCAAAGTACGTGCCCCATAGTCGGCTATGATTCGCCGAACACCGCTTGTCGATACGTGCAATCGCCAACGGAATAATGGGGTTGTTACGTCTTACGCGACTCATCCTATATATATATATATATATATATATATATATATATATATATATATATAGGAAATTCATCAATGGAGTAGGAAGAGTTGGCCACCATTAAATTCTTTAGGCTTCTCTTAAACTGAATTTCATTGGTTGTTAAGCTCTTTATGTCTGCTGGCAAGTTATTGAAAATTTGTATTCCTGAATAATGCACACCTTTTTGTACACGAACAAGTGACTTTAAATTCCTGTGAAGATTATTCTTATTTCTCGTATTTATTCCATGAATTGAGTTGTTGGTTTGAAAAACTGATATATTTTTAATGACAAATTTCATTAAGGAATAAATATATCGGGAAGCAGTAGTTAGTATTCCTAATTCCCTAAACAGGCTTCTGCAGGATGTTCTTGAGTGCACACCACATATAACTCTTATTGCACGTTTTTGTGGCCGGAGAACTTTAGCTTGGCTTGATGAATTACCCCAAAAAATATTCCCATGTGACATTATGGAATGAAAATAAGCATAGTATACCAGAATTTTCATTTTTATATCCCCTATGTCTGTCACAATTCGCATTGCAAATAGAGATTTGTTGAGACGTGTCAGCAGTTCTGGAGTGTGCTCCTCCCAATTGAATTTATTATCAAGCTGTAATCCCAAGAATTTAACACTGTCCACTTCTCCTATCTGCTTGTCATTGTACATTAGGCATATACTCGTGGGACACCCCTTACATGTTCTGAAGAGCATGTAGTATTTTCTCAAAGTTTAGTGACAAAGAATTGCCTAGGAACCAGTGATTAATGTCCACAAATATTTTATTAGCCGATCTTTCTAAGACTACACTTGATTTGCTATTTATTGCCATATTTGTATCATTGACACACAAAAGAAACTTGGCCTCTGGTAATGTTACTGATGTAAGGTCACTGATATACACAAGAAAAAGTAAGGGCCATAAGATGAAACCTTGTGGGACCCCACATGTAGTTAGTTCCCAGTTGTATGATGCCTGATAGCTTAATACATGTCTCTTTCCTAATAACACCCTTTGTTTCCTGCCAGAGATATAAGATTTGAACCATTTTGCAGCATTTCCTGTTACGCTATAATATTCTAATTTACTTAAAAGGATATTGTGATTTACACAGTCAAATGCCTTTGACAGATCACAAAATAGACCAGTTGCCTGCAATTTTTTGTCTAATGAATTAAGTACATTTTCACTGTAAGTGTAGATAGCCTTCTCAATAGCAGAACCCTTTAGAAACCCGAACTGTGACTTCGACAGTATGTTATTTGTGATAAGATGTTTATAAAGCTGACTGTACAATACCTTTTCTAAAATTTTTGAGAATGCTGGCAAAAATGAAACTGGATGGAAATTTGATGCTATTTCCTTATCTCCCTTCTTAAACAGTGGCTTAACTTCAGCATATTTAAACCATTCAGGAAATATTCCACTGATAAACGACTGGTTACACACATAGCTTAATAATTTACCTAACTAAGAATCACATTCTTCAATTAACTTTGTTGATATTTCATCATAACCACTAGATATTTTTGATTTTAAAGATTTTATGATGGACATTACTTCTGCTGGGGTAGTGAGGGTCACATTCATATTATGGAAGTTACTTTAAATGTCTGGTCAGAGGTATTCCATAGCAGCACCTAAAGAATCTGACAACCCCATCTTTTCAGTAACAGTTATAAAACCTTTGTTAAAAAGTTGTGCAACACTATACACATCTGTTACCAGTGTATCATTTACTCTTAATGCTATTCATCCCTCTTCATGTCTGGCTCTACCAGTCTCCTCCTTCACTATATACCATACTATATTTATTTTGTTATTGGATATGACTGTCTTTTCCTTGTAATATATTTGCTTTAATGGCTGTATTACAGTCTTCAATATTTTGCAGTATTTCTTGTAATGTGCTACTGCATCAACATCAGGACTGTTTCGGATTGACAGATACAGTTTTCTTTTTGTTTTATAAGATACCGCTATTCCTTGAGAAGTCCATGGCTTTTTGTAAACTTTGCTCTAACTTTGGTTAGTTTTGGGGGACAACAGTGTTCAAATAAGGTAAGCACTTTATTAGCAAAAGTGTTATACTTTTCATTCATGCCATGAGCACTGTAAACATCACTCCAGTGAATGTCTCTGAGGAGTGTCGTAAAATAATCAATTTTTGGCTTATTGATTACCTCCTTGAGGTCGGATTTAACAGATTTTATGGCCTGTTCAGTATTAACATTCAACAGAAGGAACTGCATGTCATGGTCTGAGAGCCCATTGACTATTGGTTTTGTAATATAATTTTGTTCATTGGACTTTTCTATAAAGATATTATCAATGGCAGTTTGTAAGCAATTGGCTACCCTTGTGGGGAACTTTACAGTGGGAATTAAGTTGAATAATAGTGTTACTAAATCAAATAAGTTCTTATTGGGAGAGTCTTTAAGAAAATCTACATTGAAGTCACCAGCAACCACTATTTCTTTGTTTTTGGTTGTTAAATGGGGCAGTACAGCTTCAAGGTGGTTCATGAACAGATTCACACTTTATATTATGAAGGATTTTTTGTGAAAGTCTACTTCTGTTGCACATGCTTCCATATGCTGTTCTAGGCAAAATTTATGAATGTCTATGTTCTTAAATTTATGACAGTGGCTGATGAATTTGGCAACTTCTTCTTTCTCCATTTTTGCTCTACAATAGTGAGATGCTAACCCAAATCCTGTAATACTTAAAAGTTCTACATCAGTGGTCACATGATGTTCACAGAGGCAGATTACGTTAGATGAATTTGAGGACTCTAATTCATCTATGCAGATAATTAATTCATTAATTTTATTTCTCAGTCCTCGAATATTTTGATGCAATTTAAACAGCTGATATTTCACATTGACTGAGTTAAAATTTGGTAGTGTTGAAATTTCTGCTGATTGTTGAATATTCTTAACCAACAGCTGTTTATGCTGATGTAATAAGCTAGAATTATGTTTTTTGGTTTCTTTCACAAACTGAAGGTTTGTCTCAATCCTAACCTCTCTTAAAACTTCGTTTCTTTCTGTCCTCCCTACCCTCAAAAAGGGTCTTTTCTGAACCCTACAACCACTGGTATTTTATCACTCATGGCAGTCCCTCCCCCCTTTAACTTTCTTGCTATTTTCGCAGCCAGTTTACCCTTCCCTTTCCTGTTGAGGTGAAGGCCATGCCTAGTATAATCCCACCTATTGAGAGAATCATCAGGAACCACACCAATGTGTGACCCTGCACCCGACATAAGCAGCCGTTCCAACTCCAAATTAACTCTCTTGACAGAAGAGTTCAAATGAGGTCGGTCATGGTGCCCAAGAACAGATACAAACTCAACACTAGTTTTCTTTCGATGCTGATGCAATCTTTGCCAGCTCACACTCTATACTGTACCCAGTATCCCTGTCAGTACTATTACCTGGCCCACCCACTATAACCACGATGTCATCCTTAGTGAAATCTTTGTAAATTGATCCTAAATCCTCTGTCACATGCTCCAGACCAACACTAGGTTTAAAAAAATGGCGACCTGGTATTCTGGACCTAGTTCATCTTGGAAAAGTTGGCCAACACCTCTTCCATGTGAACTACCTAACAACACGACTGTCTTTCTCATTACTGATTTCCCTAATTTCTTACTTTTCAATTTGATGCTGAAAGTTTGTTGTGCCCTGTAGTTTTATTCGACCATATATCTCTTCTACAAGGATGTTGGACATGTCTTAGTATTGGTTTAAGGAAAATACAAATAAAATACTTCACAAATACAGACCTTTACATATTTAAGGGACTAGTATGGCAAGGATGGGACAGAGTAGGACCCATTTTGCCATTTTCCTGACGTAATTTAGGAAAATTGTGGATAATCTAAATCAGGATGGCTGGGTATAGACTGGAACCTACCCTCTTGAATACAAGGCTACTCTGCTTGAAACAGTGCTGCTTCATTCGGTTTATCCCTAGTGTACAACATTGTTTTGCACATAAGTTAGTTAACGTAAAAGGCTAATGCTACAGGGTTAATTCATTTCTCACTACCAGTCACTGCACAAACTATACACACATTTTTTCGTAACACTACACATGCTACACACAATATCAGCTGACGTCAGGGCCATTTTGTGTACCGCCACTTCCCGTTTGCTAGCCAGACAAACTGAGTCAGCAGCCCTCTACAACGTGTCAGATTTTGATCTCAGAAAGAGGCTAAGGTATTAGTATTATACGTCATATAGCTTAGGGAGTCAGCTTTTCCAGTAAAGAAAATAAGAAGCAAGAAATATAGTGTAGAAGTTTAATGTAGAAGGATAGGTGTTTGATTGTCATTATTGTTATTTCTTTGCATTACATTATTTACCAAATCCCTACTGTGTGTTATCTAAGTAGTCCAATGTATCGAATGTACTGCTTAAAAGGCACTTTTAACTGCCTTTTCAAATGAGTTCGTTTGAGTAATTTCTTTAACGCCCTTTGGCAATTTTATTTATTTATTTATTTATTGTTCCGTGGGACCACATTTAGGAGAAGTCTCCATGGTAATGGCACGAGTCAATACATGAAATTGTAACACGATTGTAGAAACAGATAAAATGAAATATAAGAAACATATTCAGGCGACAAGTCGTTAGTTTAAATAAAGAAAATCAAGAATGTAACACTGGAATTTGCTTAATTTTTTAGCTCTTCCAGGAGCTCCTCGACAGAATAGAAGGAGTGAGCCATGAGGAAACTCTTCAGTTTAGACTTAAAAGTGTTTGGGCTACTGCTAAGATTCTTGAGTTCTTGTGGTAGCTTATTGAAAATGGATGCAGCAGAATACTGCACTCCTTTCTGCACAAGAGTCAAGGAAGTGCATTCCACATGCAGATTTGATTTCTGCCTAGTATTAACTGAGTGAAAGCTGCTAACTCTTGGGAATAAGCTAATATTGCTAACAACAAACGACATTAAAGAAAATACATACTGTGAGGGCAATGTCAAAATTCCCAGACTATTGAATAGGGGTCGACAAGAGGTTTTCGAACTTACACCATACATAGCTCGAACAGCCCGTTTTTGAGCCAAAAATACCCTTTTTGAATCAGAAGAATTACCCCAAAAAATAATACCATATGACATAAGCGTATGAAAATATGCGAAGTATACTACTTTTCGTGTTGAAATGTCACTTATTTCAGATACTGTTCTAATGGTAAATAAAGCGGCATTTAGTTTCTGAACAAGATCCTGAACATGGGCTTTCCACAACAGCTTACTATCTATCCGTACGCCTAGGAACTTGAACTGTTCCGTCTCACTTATAACATGCCCATTCTGTCTGATTAAAATGTCAGTTCTTGTTGAATTGTGAGTTAGAAACTGTAAAAACTGAGTCTTACTGTGATTTAGCATCAAATTATTTTCCACAAGCCACGAACTTATATCATGAACTACATTATTTGATAATGTTTCAATATTACACACAAGATCCTTCACTACCAAGGTGGTGTCATCAGCAAACAGAAATATTTTTGAATCACCTGTAATACTAGAAGGCATATCATTTATATAAATAAGAAACAGCAGTGGCCCCAGCACCGACCCTTGGGGAACGCCCCATTTAACAGTGCCCCATTGGGACTGAACATCATTACCACTCTCAATATTGTGGAGGATTACCTTCTGCTTTCTGTTCTTAAAGTAGGAGGCGAACCAATTGTAAGCTACTCCCCTTACTCCATAATGTTCCAACTTCTGCAGTAATATTTTGTGGTCAACACAGAAAAGAGACTATAGCATTTTCAGTTGTTAAGCCATTTCTAAAACCAAACTGTACATTTGACAGCAAATTATGTGAATTTAAATGCTGCAGTAACCTTGTATATACAACCCTCTCGATAACTTTAGCAAACACCGATGGCATAGAAATAGGTCTATAATTGTCAACATTATCCCTGTCTCCCTTTTTATAAAGTGGCTTCACTACCGAGTACTTTAATCGGTCAGGAAACCGACCACTCCTAAAGGAAAAGTTACAGATATGGCTAAGTACTGAGCTAACATACGTGGAACAATACTTCAGTATTCTGCTAGATACCCCGTCATATCCATGAGAGTTCTTGGTCTTTAGTGATTTAATTATTAACTCAATCTCCCTCTTGTCAGTATCACGGAGGAGCATTTCAGATAACAGTCTCGGAACACTTTTTTCTAAGAGCGCTATATGATTCCCTGTTGGGACTAGGTTTCTATTTAGTTCACCTGCTATATTCAGAAAGTGATTATTAAGTACTGTACATATATGCGACTTATCAGTAACACGGACATCCCCACTACGCACTGATTCTATATTCTCGACCTGTCTCTGCAGACCAGCCACTTCCTTTACGACTGACCATATGGTTTTAATTTTATCCTGAGACTTAGCTATTCTATCTGCATACCACATACTTTTTGCCTTCCTAATAACTTTTTTAAGCACCTTACAATACTGTTTGTAATGGGCTGCTGCATTTAGATTGTGACTGTTTCTAACGTTTTGATATAATTGCCACTTTGTTCTACAAGATATTCTTATCCCTTTAGTCAGCCACCCAGGCTGCCTGTTTGTGCTAGTACCCTGTTTTGAACGTTCTAACGGAAAGCAACTTTCAAAGAGCACGAGAAAAGTCTTGAGGAAAGCATTATATTTATCGTCTACTGTATCAGCACTATAAACATCTTGCCACTCTTGTTCCTTGATAAGGTTTACAAAAGTCTGTACAGCAACTGGATCGGCTTTCCTAAAAAGTTGGTAACTATATTTAACATGTGTTGCAGCACAAAAATCTTTTAGACTTAAAATTTGTGCATCATGATCTGAAAGGCCATTCACCTTTTTGCTAACAGAATGCCCTTCTAATAATGACGAATGAACAAAAATATTGTCTATGGTTGTTCTACTGTTCCCTTGCACTCTCGTTGGGAAGAATACGGTTTGCATAAGATTATATGAATTAAGGAGGTCTACCAGCATCCTTTTCCTTGCACAATCACTTATACAATTAATATTGAAATCACCACATATAACTAACTTTTTGTATTTCCTATAAAGTGAACCAAGAACCTCCTCTAGCTTTAGCAAAAATGTTGTGAAATCGGAGTCTGGGGATCTATAAATAACAACAGTAAGAAGTTTAGCTCCACTAAATTTAACCACACCTGCACAACATTCAAACACCTTTTCAGTGCAGTACTTTGAAACATCAATTGACTCAAATGGGATACCGTTTTTCACATACATGGCTACTCCCCCACACCGCAAAGAGCTCCTAGAAAAGCTGCCAGCCAACCTGTATCATGGTACAGTTTCATTCCTTGTGAAGAGTTACATTCCGCTTAGGCGAATGACATTTTACACTCGTTGTGAAGTACAGATTAAGATGATTGCCACACGTTAATATTAAGTGGGGACCAACCACACTCTCCAAGAACGAAAACGAAAGACAAGACTGTTTAGTGACAAATAAAATATATATCATTCCCGATACGTTATCACGGTTACCTTTAGATATGAGTATGTTAATCGAACTGAAGGACGAGAGTGATTTTTGCCATCAGTCTTTTGGGATTCATCTACACGAACAATGGCTTAAGGATTCTAACCTCACGGATAAAACAAGATGTGAAAGAGGATCCTTATTTTAGTTGTATATATAACTAACTATAATTACCCCAGTCAGAAAATTCTGAATGGATGATAATAAAAACGTGTTATTTTGGAAAGCAATGTCAGATCAGACGAGATGAGACTATGCATTCCATGTAGTGTACAAACAGTACTGGTGTGGTTCATACACAAAGGATATGGTCATTTTGGAATAAAAAAGTATGTTAAATGCATGTGTAAATTTTATTATTTCATGAATATGATTCAGAAGAAAGCTAGTGTGTTGAGATCGTGTACGACCTGTCAACTCGTTAAAGAGGATAATAGTCAAGTGCCCTATGAACTGTATCCGATAATACCAAAACGTTTGCGTGATTTAACGACAGCTGGCTTCTTTGCCCAATTGGCCACAGGTAGGGGAAGCGTAAATTATATATATTGGTCACGGTATGTTAAACTTTATCCCATTGAACAAGCAAATAACAAATCAGTAATACATTCTTTGCAAGAGTATTTTCAAGATGTGCGTGAACCCCAACGTCTATTAACTGATAATGGCCCACAGCTTTTTAGTCATAATTTTAAGGAATTCTTTGCTTGGGAAGAGGTAAGGCACATAACTATATCCAAGTATAATCCACAAACTGTGAACCTGTTACGAGGGAATTATGACGACTGTGTAAAACATACTGTTGTATGAGGCGCTTTACCTGGGCACAATTAGTGCCAGAATTTAAGGTAAACCTTAACGAATTAGCGCATATGTCAACAGTATGAGCTCCTGTAGAAATTATGAATAAAACCTTTACTGGAGAGCCCTTGTTAAAATTGCTTACATGGCCGAATTCATCGGCGATTGACTTGTAAAAGTTCCAAGAGAAGGTATAAGAGAATCTTATTACACAGGTACAAAAAGAGTTAGATCTTTTATTAATAAGGCTGTTGTACCAAACTTTAAAATAAATGATTTGATATTAGTACATGATTTTCATCATAGCTTGCATTTAAAAAAGGAAACAAGCAAATTTTTTCTGCGTTACTGTGGACCTTTCAAAGTTCAGAGTACACCACATCCAAAAGCAATATATCTAAGAGACCCTGATACAGGGCAAGATAAACAATTATACAATATATGCTCATGCTCATAAACTAAGGATAATGCTGATACATGGTGAAACAACGCTCTGGTGGGCGGTTTGTGGGTTTAAATCACCTCGGGGTATGACCATGCGGTGCATTTGACCTGTGGTCGTCCCACAGTGGCGCTGGCAGCAGTCCACATACGCAGAGGTGTGTTGTTGCATGTCCGAGTACGGTACAGAGAGTAAGTGTGCGGACGTTTTCAGACGTGCTAATGGTGACTGTGTGTTGAAAATGGCTCAACGAACGCATATTGATGACGTTAGGACGGTTATAATACTATGACGACTGGAGGCTGGTCAAACGCAGCAGGTCGTAGCACGGGCCCTCCGTGTGCCACAAAGTGTGATATCAAGATTATGGCAACGATTCCAGCAGACAGGAAACGTGTCCAGGCGCTACAGTACGGGACATCCACAGTGTACAACATCACAAGAAGACCGACACCTCACCATCAGTGCCCACAGACGGCTACGGAGTACTGCAGGTAGTCTTGCTCAGTGGCTTACTGCAGCCATGGAACAGTTGTCTCCAGACACACATTCTGCAGACGGCTGAACAGACATGGTTTATTCGCCCGGAGACCTGCAAGGTGCATTCCACTGACTCCTGGTCACAGAAGAGCCCGTAAAGCCTGGTGTCAAGAACACAGTACATAGTAATTGGGACAGTGATCCCAGGTTATGTTCACGGACGAGTCCAGGTATAGTCTGAACAGTGATTATTGCCGGGTTTTCATCTGGCGTGAACCTGGACCTAGATACCAACCCCTTAATGTCCTTGAAAGGGACCTATATGGAGGTCGTGGTTCGCTGGTGTGGGGTGGGATTAAGATTGGTGCTCGTACACCCCTGCATATCTTTGACAGAGGAACTGTAACAAGTCAGGTGTATCGGGACGTCATTTTGCACCAGTATGTCCGCCTTTTCAGGGGTGCAGTGGCTCCCACCTTCCTCCTGATGGATGATAACACACGACCCCACCGAGCTGCCATCGTGAAGGAGTACCTTGAGACAGAAGATATCAGGCGAATGGAGTGGCCTGCCTGTTCTCCAGACCTAAACCCCATCGAGCACGCCTGGGATGCTCTCGGTCGACGTATCGCTGCACGTCTTCAAACCCCTAAGACACTTCAGGAGCTCCGACAGGCCCTAGTGCAAGAATGGGAGGCTATACCCCAGCAGCTGCTCGACTACCTGATCCAGAGTATGCCAACCCGTTGTGCGGCCTGTGTACGTGTGCATGGGGATGATATCCCATATTGATGTCGGGGTACATGCACAGGAAACAGTGGCATTTTGGAGCACATGTGTTTCTGGACGGTTTTCTCAACTTATCACCAATACCGTGGACTTACAGATCTGTGTCGTGTGTGTTCCCTATGTGCCTAGTTTCGTGTAGTGCCACGTTAGATATGATTAAAAGATTTAAGGTCCCAGGAGAGTTCGCGCCCTTTGCAAACTCGGTGGATTGATGACCACTTGCCGTCCATGTCAAATTGTTTCCGTGGCAGTTTCTATCTTCTTTGACTATTTTATTACCTTTTATTAATATAATACCTTCTACTAGCACTTCTTCCAGAAATAGAACTATATATATATATATATATATATATATATATATATATATATATATATATATATATATATATATACTCCTGGAAATTGAAATAAGAACACCGTGAATTCATTGTCCCAGGAAGGGGAAACTTTATTGACACATTCCTGGGGTCAGATACATCACATGATCACACTGACAGAACCACAGGCACATAGACAAAGGCAACAGAGCATGCACAATGTCGGCACTAGTACAGTGTATATCCACCTTTCGCAGCAATGCAGGCTGCTATTCTCCCATGGAGACGATCGTAGAGATGCTGGATGTAGTCCTGTGGAACGGCTTGCCATGCCATTTCCACCTGGCGCCTCAGTTGGACCAGCGTTCGTGCTGGACGTGCAGACCGCGTGAGACGACGCTTCATCCAGTCCCAAACATGCTCAATGGGGGACAGATCCGGAGATCTTGCTGGCCAGGGTAGTTGACTTACACCTTCTAGAGCACGTTGGGTGGCACGGGATACATGCGGACGTACATTGTCCTGTTGGAACAGCAAGTTCCCTTGCCGGTCTAGGAATGGTAGAACGATGGGTTCGATGACGGTTTGGATGTACCGTGCACTATTCAGTGTCCCCTCGACGATCACCAGTGGTGTACGGCCAGTGTAGGAGATCGCTCCCCACACCATGATGCCGGGTGTTGGCCCTGTGTGCCTCGGTCGTATGCAGTCCTGATTGTGGCGCTCACCTGCACGGCGCCAAACACGCATACGACCGTCATTGGCACCAAGGCAGAAGCGACTCTTATCGCTGAAGACGACACGTCTCCATTCGTCCCTCCATTCACGCCTGTCGCGACACCACTGGAGGCGGGCTGCACGATGTTGGGGCGTGAGCGGAAGACAGCCTAACGGTGTGCGGGACCGTAGCCCAGCTTCATGGAGACGGTTGCGAATGGTCCTCGCCGATACCCCAGGAGCAACAGTGTCCTTAATTTGCTGGGAAGTGGCGGTGCGGTCCCCTACGGCACTGCGTAGGATCCTACGTCTTGGCGTGCATCCGTGCGTCGCTGCGGTCCGGTCCCAGGTCGACGGGCACGTGCACCTTCCGCCGACCACTGGCGACAACATCGATGTACTGTGGAGACCTCACGCCCCACGTGTTGAGCAATTCGGCGGTACGTCCACCCGGCCTCCCGCATGCCCACTATACGCCCTCGCTCAAAGTCCGTCAACTGCACATACGGTTCACGTCCACGCTGTCGCGGCATGCTACCAGTGTTAAAGACTGCGATGGAGCTCCGTATGCCACGGCAAACTGGCTGACACTGACGGCGGCGGTGCACAAATGCTGCGCAGCTAGCGCCATTCGACGGCCAACACCGCGGTTCCTGGTGTGTCCGCTGTGCCGTGCGTGTGATCATTGCTTGTACAGCCCTCTCGCAGTGTCCGGAGCAAGTATGGTGGGTCTGACACACCGGTGTCAATGTGTTCTTTTTTCCATTTCCAGGAGTGTATATATATATACGATTCCAACACATGTACGCGTTTATTTAATAATAATGGCATCTGTACGCCTACGAAAATAGCCATGAGATTAGTTAATCAACTTAACTATAAATCAACATTTGAAGGAAAATTTTGTAGATGTATTACGTACATGTAGCGCACGAAAAGCCAAGAATAAGGACGACTTTAACTCTATTATCTTATGATAGTGATAGAAAGTGGAGGAAGTTATAGCACTATGACATTTGCAGAGAAATGCTTTAACTTACATGGTATCTGCATGAGCTATGAATATAGAAAGCTAAATATTCTGAAATTTAGAATAAGAAGTTATTGGTTTTGTACATTTTTTAAACATAGGGGAGGTTAAGTTATATTACCTCTATCGAGTATTGGCCGACTCACAGACCACCACAGAAATTATACTGACCATTGACGATGACTTACATGAATATACACACATCAAAAAAAGTTTTGCATCACGTCTGTTCCGATAGTTCCGCAACCTGTGTAGAAAATTGGAATTGATATCAACATAAACATCGTTTCCGCCCTTTTTATTGCTCATGAAAACTACACATTGTATGTAGTATCACCTCACAGCGAGACCATCGGAGATGGTGGTCCTGATTTCTGTACCTATAGGTACCTCTAATACCCATTAGCACGTCCTCTTGCATTGATGCATGCTTGTATTCGTCGTGGCATACTATCCACAAGTTCATCAAGGCACTGTTGGCCCAGGTTGTCCCACTCCTCAACGGTGATTCGGCGTAGATTCCTGAGAGCAGTTGGTGGGTCACGTCGTCCATAAACAGCCTTTCTCAATCTATCTCAGGCATATTAAAAAAAAGGTGTGTGAAATGTTATGGGACTTAACTGCTAAGGTCATCAGTCCCTAAGCTTACACGCTACTTAACCTAAATTATCCTAAGGACAAATACACACACCCATGCCCGAGGGAGGACTCGAACCTCCGCCAGGACCCATCTCGGGCATGTTCGATAGGGTTGATGTCTGGAGAACATGCTGGTCACTCTAGTCGAGCGATGTCGTTATCCTGAAGGAAGTCATTCACAAGATGTGCACGACGGGGGCGCGAATTGTCGTCCATGAAGACGAGTGGCTCGCCAGTATGCTGCCAATATGGTTGCACTACCGGTCAGAGGATGGCATTCAAGTATCGTACAGCCATTACGGCGCCTTCCATGACCACCAGCGGCGAAGGTCAGCCCCACATAATGCTACCCCAAAACAGCAGGGAACCTCCACCTTGCTGCACTCGCTGAACAGTGTGTCTAATGCGTTCAGCCTGACCGGGTTGCCTCCAAACACGTCCCTGACTATTGTCTGGTTGAAGGCATAAGCGACACTCATCAGTGAAGAGAACGTGATGCCAATCCTGAGCGGTCCATTCGGCATGTTGTTGGGCACCTCCCACGGACGTCGGGAGTGAAGTTAAGCATTATGCAGCCTATTGCACACAGTTTGAATCGTAACATGACGTCCTGTGGCTGCACGAAAAGCATTATTCAACGTGGTGGGGTTCCTCCGAGCCATAATGCGTAGACAGCGGTCATCCACTGCAGTAGTAGACCATGGGCGGCCTGAGCGAGGCATGTCATCGACAGTGCCTGTCTCTCTGTATCTCCTCCGTTTCCGAACAACATCGCTTTGGTTCACTCCGAGACGCCTGGACTCTTCCCTTGTTGGCAGTCCTTACTTGTCGCAAAGTAACAATGCGGACGCCATCGAACCGCGGTATTGACCGTCTAGGCGTGGTTGAACTACAGACAATACGAGCTGTGTATCTCCTTCCTGGTGGAATGTCTGGAACTGATCGGCTGTCGGACCCCCTTCGTCCAATAGGCGAGGGTCATGCATGGTTGTTTACATCCTTGGGCGGGTTTAGTGACATCTCTGGACAGTCAAAGGGACTATGTCTGTGATACCATATCCACAGTCAACGTCTATCTTCAGGAGTTCTGGGAACTGGGGTGATGCAAAACTTTTTTTGATGTGTGTACTTGCCTATTCCATTGCATTTCAAAAGAGGTTTTGTTAGGATCAGTTTTCGGGTTTTCGGGGTGTCTGTGATGGCGAAGTTGTGGCAAGTCCGTTTTGTAGGGAATTCTGAACAGCTTCTTCCTCCGGCGCCACAGTGAAGTACCTCACCAGATGGGGCCCCTGGGATTGGGGGATGGTATGGGAATTCATCTATGGGGTGCAGTCTTCTTTTCTTCTTCGATCCTAACACACCTGTCTGTTTCCTTTTAGTACTTCTCCATTAGCAGTCCCCCTGTCCATATACAAAGTCCCTATCAGACGATCTCTTCTTTTTACAGCCTGTGTAGTAGATCTTACAGCCTGCACTGGCGGGTACTTCACATATGTCGGTGACAATAGACTAACAGGATATTCTTTAGGCTTAAGGATGTGACACATGTTAGTCACGCCACATGTTGAAAGGGAAAAGAGTCCAGATAGGAGATTGAAAGCAAGACAAACTAATGGTGTGCTATCATGTGTAGCCGAATAGGAAGCAAGAACAAGAAAATGAGAAGGTTTGATAACTAATATTCAGCAAGGAGTAGGTCCATGAGGAATAAATTGTAATAACAGGAGAAGAAGTGCTAACATTATCCTAGTGTATTCACAAGAATACATCTGGAATAAAAACCTTTGTATTGCCTAAATCTAGTAATTATAAGAAAGTAAAGGATAAGCTGTATGTATAGAGTAAACGGAAGCAAGATACATAAGTATGAGAAGTATGCGTATGTAGTGATGTTGTATGTATTATAAATAACAGTAAAAAAATTTTGGAAGAGAGGATTGAGATATTTAGATAAAGAGAAATGAGGTAAAGTCAGAAGAAAGCAATTTTCGGAGAAACTTATCGTTTAGAGTGATAAAAGATAGTAAAAGGGGGCTAGTAACTGTGGTTACTGATGACGTTGAGATGGGGCTATCCAAATAGCGGATGAGTTGGGAGGAATGGCCTACACATTGGTCAGGTGAATCTATGGGAGGAATGACCTGTGCCATTTAATGTGGGTAGGAGAGATGTAAGGTTAGACGGACTACAGAAGGGATGGTATATACCTTGATCAGGTGAATCCATTGACATAATGACCTGTACCATATATTCTTTTTAAGGAAATAAGGATACATCCACATCTATAACGGTACAGAAGTTTGACAAAGTGACTGCGCTTAGAAGGAGTGTAAGTGGCGTGAATACAGAAGTATGAAGCTGTTAATGACTGTGGTCAGATATGGAGGTATTCTCCGAACTAGTTCTGTAATCTAATAACTTACCAGCTAGTAGAGACGAAAATGGTTGGAACAGGAATGTTCTATGCTGTACCGAGATTTGACTGTAGAGACCGAATAGTAGGCACAGTAGGCATAACTTCCTCAGGTAATACTAATGTGAGAAATAGTAAAAGGTAACTATGTACGCATCCAAGAAGTAAACAAGAAACTCTCGAGTATAATGGCTTGAAGGCAATGCATTGTTAAATAAATAAATATAAAAACCATAAGTAAGTTGAAGAAGTTTGTTTAAGTTGGATCACTATACACATATATATTAAAGTGTGCTATATAGAAAGACTGGTCAAATAAGTAAGATGGAGATACACAAAGTAGACTAACACTGTTTACCACAATTTACCTGAAATGAAACAACAAAACTGAAAAGACTTGTTGTTAAAAATGAGGTTTTATTCATTTTAAAAAAAGAAAAACATATCAAGTATTTTAAGTAATTAGGTTGTTTATAGTTGTATGTTAATGAGAAATAATATTTTTTTTCGAGTTTGGGGTTTCGACATCTTTATTTTAAGTGGGGGAATATGAAGTGTTACATGCCATTTAGGTAAACGACATTTCACAGTCCTTATGTTATGCAAGAGAAGATGATCGTGACAGAACAATATTAAGTAGAGAGTAAATCGCGGAACACACACTGTGCGCGAGTGTTTGTTTTCGTTTGTGGAGGCATTAAACAGGAGGTGTGGAATACAAGAAAACGGCAAGGTGTGACGACAAGTAAACGGCTTCACCTGGTGTTGGTGGGGCCTTTTTACGTTCTGGCGTCGCAACTTGGCGGTGGCTTGACCGTCAACAAGCAACCACACTCTCCAAGAATGAAAACAAGAGACAAGATGTTTTTGTGATAAATATAATATATATTGTAATCCTGGACGCCATGTTGAGCCTTCGAGGCGTATGTCGTGTGAAAAGATGTGTTCTACTCTAATTTGCGAGTTACTCTAATGATCTGTACACCCATTCAAGCAAATATATGTTTGTGAGAGGAAAGTAGTGGACGTGCTTTTTCGTGATATAAGTAGTTATTAACTCCTTTTACTCGAACAACAGTTGCAGAACGCGAAGTAGTCAAGCCTTTCCTCGCTACACAGGAGGTTTCAGAGGCACTGATTAGCTGGTCATCTACTTCAAAAGAACCAATTACAGCGACCGGATTATAAAAAAAAAAGTTAAATACGTCAGATATTACGTGGGGTGACAGATCTCACGAAGTGTTCATACTCAACTTCAACTACAAGGAGCGAGCCAGCAGCTATGTAAGACCCTAAGCCAACAAGAAAAACCCTTCACTTAATAGATTATGCTGTTTTCAGTTTTACGTCCATTCTTTCTTGGTAGACCTGAATAAGGAACTAATAGCTTATTATATTAGTCAGGAATACTATTCCAGGTGTTAAAAATTAACATATCTCTCTTCACTATGTCTTACAAAGCAAATCATTTGTGCTATGAACTGAATTCATATTTGTTTTCCTCCATTATTTCTGTATCAGTACAAAGACGTTCAGAATTTGATCTCCACGATTCTTTGCTTTTAAATCAGGCAATTGGATTTCGAAGCTGTCAATTCAATATTAACTTGATTACAGTATCACTAAGAGGTTTACAACTAAGCTGATTCAGCTGAGACATATCCTCTATTATGACATAAAAATTTTACATCCATTGGACGTTTGTTAATTCTGGATAGTGAACACCCTTCTCAAGGAAAAATGCTTCAATTTCCGTTAGTAAGCAAGCGAACGTTTCCACTTGGTAAACAAAGTACCTCGTTGTGCAGCGGAGATACGCGTAATCGCCCTGCATGTCAACTAAAAATTCTTTAAATTGTCGATGATTAAGACCTTTAGCTGTTGTGAAGACAATAATCTTCATCACCAATTCCATAACTTTGCACATTTCTTCTGCAAATGTCGGCGCGCCAAGTGCTTCTTGATGAATGATGCAATGGTTAGAAAATATCTCGTGATTAATTTCTTCTTCCAACACAGCAGCAGACCCGTTTCTCGGTCATACTTTTCGCCCCGTTTATTGAAACTGAGACAATTTTATCGGGTGGAAAATGATATTTTTCAATGCACTCCAACGTTACGGATGCTACAGATGCGGCTCATACCTCGGGTTCTGTTGGTGATACGAAGGTAGCGTAAACAGTTTTGGATAGGACTTGGGCTAGGGACCATTTGTACACTCAACAGAAGAAGCGTCTTAGTGTCACTATCCTACGGTACAGGGTCAAAGTATGAATATTACACACTTCCTCCAGCTTAGGCAAACGGAGCATATCGGTTGGTTCTTTTTGCATTAGATGTGGTCTACGGTGCGGCTTATGGAGGCACCACTTAGTTCATGGGTGCTTCCTGAAAATCCCCGAAAAATCGTTTTTCATCATTATTCGTCGTCAGTAGCAGATATATCAATAACCAACGTCAGCAAATTGCTCAAATTATAACGGCATATTTTCTAGGCATTTATCCAGCTTTCAAAATTCATTATCGGTTATCGAGACACCCCGAAAACATTGGTTCTGGGTACCAAAATCGAGCCGCGGATTTCAAGACGGCTGTGCGCAGAAAATGGCTGAAATTTTTACGATATATTACTGAGATTCCATCTCGATCGACTCTGAAGTTTTTCTTGATACCTTTATTCTTTTCAGAGATACAGAAATTCAAAGTTACCATATTAGTACGCGTAAAATTCGGTGTGGGGAAAATGTAATTTATTAACTGACGTAGCACACAGGAATATGCTGTAAAGTATCTCTGTTATGATCAGAAAGGTCCTGGCAAGCTCATCTTGTAGTACTGAAGCGCATACAGAATTTTCGTGCACGTAAAATCCCCTCTGAGGCGTAAAATTAGTTTAGCGTTATTTCAGTTTCTCAGAAATAAACGAAAAAAATTTACTGACCCGTAAAGTTCTTTCCATATGAGTGACATGCCCTACCGTGGCAGGGAAAAGAAAGGAACCGGTGCAAAAATGCTCCTATCGAAGCTCAAAAAAGGCGAATATGCTCCTATTTAAAAGATTGTAACTGTAAAAGGGCTACCAGCTGCCTCAGTCTTCTTTCGTCAACATCTTTAAAGATTTTCCCAAAAACTTTTGCATGCGAACATATTCGCCCTTTTTTGTGCTCAGAGAGAAGGAGACAACAGCAATGGGAAAGAGACGGAAAAATAATAAATAAAAGAAGACAATAAAGAGGTTGTGGTACAGAAAGTTCGAAGGAGACAATGGCAGTGTGAGAAAAAGAGAGGGACACAGTGGCAGTGGAACATAACTGACAGTGGCAGAACAGTGCTAGGAAAAGAATGAAGGAAACAGTGTCAGTGGGAGAGGAATAAAAAGAAGGAAAAATTGGAAGTGGGCGACAGCAAGTGATAATGAGAGACAGAGCCTATGACAGACAACGAGGCAGAGAGATTGACAGTGAGAGGAGGCAGTAGATGTGGTATTGAATGAATGAAACATAGCAGTAAGAGAACAGAGGGAGACAGTGACAGTAGAGGAGACAGTAGCAGTAGGACAGATCGAAGGAGACTGTGGCTGTGACAAGAGACAGTGACAGAGAGACACAAAGAGATAATGACAATGAGTTGGGCTTAATGCGTGAGTGAGAAGGGGCAAGTATGAGTAGACAGGTCCGAGCAACTTACAGCGGTAGTCTAGTGGGTTCGAGCGAATTACAGTTAGAGGAGCTTGTGTAGTGAGAGGTGAGCTGCATGTTAAAAAGAGCGCGAATATGTTTGCATAACAAAATTTTTGTTATATTTATAAAGCTGCTGAAGATGGTATACTGAGGGAGCTGGTACCCTACTCTTCAGTCAAAGTCTTTGAAACAGGGGTATATTGGACTTTTTGTGTTCCGACAGGAGCATTTTCCCGCTGGTTCACAGAATTTATTATGTCTTCTCCACGTGTTTGACTTTTGAGTGTCAAGTAATTCTAGAAGTTCTTCTTTATGGCCTTTAGATGAAATAAATCGTATGAAAAGTGAAGCTTGCGCTACATCGTTGATGTCACAAGACTCTTCATATGTTGCTGATAATGCTGAAACCAGATTAGTATCTTCAGTTTTATGGTTGATTATATTCGAAGAACCGGTCTCTGTGGCCGAGCGGTTCTAGGCGCTTCAGACCGGAACCGCGCTGCTGCTATGGTCGCAGGTTCGAATCCTGCATCGGGCATGGATGTGTTTGATGTCCTTAGGTTAGTTAGGTTTAAGTAGTTCTACGTCTAGTGGACTGATGACCTCAGATGTTAAGTCCCACAGTGCTTAGAGCCTTTTTATATTCGAAGGCATTTTCACTGTTCTGTCTTTCACTGTTTTAGCAGAGAATGATAATTCTTCAAATATTTTTTAGAGTTATTAAGCTATGTTGATAATTTTTACTTTTGGGCCGTCCAATTACAACTGAGTGAAACACAATTTTCGTGCATTACGAATTTCGCCTTTATTCCTTGTTAAGGTATTTTCAATGGCCTGGAATATGTAATATTTTTACTATTTAGATTACTTTTTGGGACAATGTATGTATATCTTATAAACAGTTCTGGTGCTTGGCTTTTCTGTGGGATAGTAATATTTTAAACTTCTAATTACAGGTTCCGTGGATGATGTTCTTCATGTTGTGTTTTTGTTCCATTTATGGCGTTGTTCTTCTTCTTGTAATTGCCATCTTGACAGCGCTAGGAACTGAACACTTGTTTCGATGATATTTTTTGGTTTGTGTTGTCGACTGTCGAATGTTATTACCAAAGATCGAATGTTATTGTCAACTTTTGATGTAATTTTTAGATATCTATGATTTGTTTGCGTGTGCATGCATCTATGTGTGTGTGTGTGTGTGTTTGTATGTGTGTGTGTGTGTGTGTGTGTGTGTGTGGTTGTGCGTGAAATGGTATTTGTTTTAGTACGCTTTTTTAAAATATAATGTGTGTGTATGTGTGTGCGTGTGTGTGTGTGTGTGTGTGTGTGTGTGCGTGTGTGTGTGTGTAATCACAAGCCGGGAAGAGAGAGAGAGAGAGAAGATGTGTATTTGTTTTAATGTGGCTGTATGCGTAAGTGGGATGATTTTTTTTCTTATCATTTCTTTTATTACGCGTGTTTGCACATTTATCACATGTTTGTCTTAAGTATTGGCTTTCTGGACGTGGAAGTTTTCTTGCATTTGTATAAGATATTTGTCATGGTTCTTTATTCTGATTATTTTCATATCTTGTTCCATCTTTGTAGATGGTGGTTATGGTGTTTTAAATACTCTGCAAATGTTCAATGGTTTGTTTCATACTTGAAACACCTGATGTGTTCTTTGTACCGTGTTTCAAAAGTTCCTGTATGTCATGCCTGTGTATATACAAACCTGACTGCCAAAGTTGTGAAGTAATATATTTATTAACATAGTTGGAAGACTGCATCCAGGAATTAAATACATAACCTGATTTTTCTTTACTCTTCTTGAAGTTCCTCAGTTGTATAGTTCATTAATATTAGCATAAATATCTTCTTCTTCTTTCGACCTATGGCACGGCTCACGAGAAATAGTTCCATACTCTTCTACTGCTTCATTTTGCATGGATTTTAGCCAAGTGTTATCCCATTCCCCCTGGTACACAGACACTTCTCAAGACATTGCCACGAGCAGGAAAAGAGGTGCGGGTAGTGGCTAGTGTACATAGTTTGAGTCCCATGACGAAATGACAATGTCACCCATACCCCCGTCTAATGTCGTCAGTTTTTCGAAATAGACTCGCACAGGCCGAAAATCGACTACTGCGCGAGGGGCACGAAATGTCAGTCGCACTGTTCGCGAGGGCCCGCCGTTGGTGTTTTACGCAAGAGCCACATTCAAGAGGCCAAAGCGCTGCATGTGTCTCGCGAGCCGCCGTTTGCCGACCGTTGGCCTATATCGACCGTTCCTCCGCCCGTTTTACTCTTCTAATAAATAACATGGCAAGCAAAATGCGACAAGAAATATTGCTGGGCGACCAGCCGAAGTCACAAGTGGTGGGAAACCTGTGCTAACTTTGGCTGAAACATGTTACAGAAAAGAGTGGTTCCGACGCCGCGCAGTAGCCTGAAGCGCAAGGGAGTGGAGTGCCTGACGTAATACTTTATGTTGCGCCAGACTATAACTTTTATTAGCCTGAAATTAAAGTTGAAACTAATTTCAATTCAAACATTTAAGCACAAACAGCCCAGTGCGTGTATTAATTATTCGAAAACAATATTTAAAATTTGTTACAGCATTTCTCTTCGTTCTTATTGGTAGCTTGAAGATGTCTTAGTGAATGTACTGCAGTATGATTACTGAATTGAAGTTTAATAAGCCTAGAAGTTTTATGTTAATGCGGATAATTACACTCCTGGAAATTGAAATAAGAACACCGTGAATTCATTGTCCCAGGAAGGGGAAACTTTATTGACACATTCCTGGGGTCAGATACATCACATGATCACACTGACAGAACCACAGGCACATAGACACAGGCAACAGAGCATGCACAATGTCGGCACTAGTACAGTGTATATCCACCTTTCGCAGCAATGCAGGCTGCTATGCTCCCATGGAGACGATCGTAGAGATGCTGGATGTAGTCCTGTGGAACGGCTTGCCATGCCATTTCCACCTGGCGCCTCAGTTGGACCAGCGTTCGTGCTGGACGTGCAGACCGCGTGAGACGACGCTTCATCCAGTCCCAAACATGCTCAATGGGGGACAGATCCGGAGATCTTGCTGGCCAGGGTAGTTGACTTACACCTTCTAGAGCACGTTGGGTGGCACGGGATACATGCGGACGTGCATTGTCCTGTTGGAACAGCAAGTTCCCTTGCCGGTCTAGGAATGGTAGAACGATGGGTTCGATGACGGTTTGGATGTACCGTGCACTATTCAGTGTCCCCTCGACGATCACCAGTGGTGTACGGCCAGTGTAGGAGATCGCTCCCCACACCATGATGCCGGGTGTTGGCCCTGTGTGCCTCGGTCGTATGCAGTCCTGATTGTGGCGCTCACCTGCACGGCGCCAAACACGCATACGACCATCATTGGCACCAAGGCAGAAGCGACTCTCATCGCTGAAGACGACACGTCTCCATTCGTCCCTCCATTCACGCCTGTCGCGACACCACTGGAGGCGGGCTGCACGATGTTGGGGCGTGAGCGGAAGACGGCCTAACGGTGTGCGGGACCGTAGCCCAGCTTCATGGAGACGGTTGCGAATGGTCCTCGCCGCTACCCCAGGAACAACAGTGTCCCTAATTTGCTGGGAAGTGGCGGTGCGGTCCCCTACGGCACTGCGTAGGATCCTACGTCTTGGCGTGCATCCGTGCGTCGCTGCGGTCCGGTCCCAGGTCGACGGGCACGTGCACCTTCCGCCGACCACTGGCGACAACATCGATGTACTGTGGAGACCTCACGCCCCACGTGTTGAGCAATTCGGCGGTACGTCCACCCGGCCTCCCGCATGCCCACTATATGCCCTTGCTCAAAGTCCGTCAACTGCACATACGGTTCACGTCCACGCTGTCGCGGCATGCTACCAGTGTTAAAGACTGCGATGGAGCTCCTTATGCCACGGCAAACTGGCTGACACTGACGGCGGCGGTGCACAAACGCTGCGCAGCTAGCGCCATTCGACGGCCAACACCGCGGTTCCTGGTGTGTCCGCTGTGCCGTGCGTGTGATCATTGCCTGTACAGCCCTCTCGCAGTGTCCGGAGCAAGTATGGTGGGTCTGACACACCGGTGTCAATGTGTTCTTTTTTCCATTTCCAGGAGTGTATTAGGTTGGAGTATAAGTTCGTAGCGTTTTTGTTTTGCATGTAGCTATTCCGGTTGCTGCGGGTTTATTCATCGATTCTCATATTTGATTTGTAGTTCACTGTTGCTGTTTGAGTTTACATATCGTCACTTTGTTATTTGAAGGTAGTGAGTGGAGCTGTGAACGCTAGAAAATGGAGTGCCAAGTGAATAAATCGGAACATTTCCGACATATTCTTCTGTTTGAATTCAGTAGAGGGATGACAGCAGCGGAGGAGGCCATAAACATTTGCACCGTGTATGGGGATAATGCCATTGGACAGAGCACAGCAAATATATGGTTCTCTCATTTTAAGGAAGATCTTTTTAACGGTAGTGACTCTCCACGTCCAAGAAGACCTTCGGGTTTGATGAAGATCGTTTAAACGCATTGATCCGCAACTATCCACGTCAGTCTACTCGAGAACTGGCAAATGTGATGGATTGTGATCATTCCACTATAATACGACATTTACATGCAATGGGGAAGGTTCTAAAAACCGGGTGTATGGCTACTGCGTGGTCTAAGCCACAATTACAAAAATCAGCGAGTGGCCTTATGTGCATCTCTGCTTGCTCGTCATCAATTGGTTCGTGGACTACATCGGCCATTCCTGTCCTGTATCGTTACTAACGACGAGAAATGTTGTCTTTGTGCTAACATAAAGAAAGGAAAGGGATGGTTGGGCCCAAACAAAGTAGCAACTCCCCTCGCGCATGTGCAAAAGATACCAGCGACGGTGTAGTGTACTACCTTGCTTCCCCAAGGTTTAACCATCGCCGGCCGCGGTGGTCTCGCGGTTCTAGGCGCGCAGTCCGGAACCGTGCGACTGCTACGGTCGCAGGTTCGAATCCTGCCTCGGGCATGGATGTGTGTGATGTCCTTAGGTTAGTTAGGTTTAAGTAGTTCTAAGTTCTAGGGGACTGATGACCACAACAGTTGAGTCCCATAGTGCTCAGAGCCATTTGAACCATTTTGTTTAACCATCACTGTTGACATTTATCGTCAACAAGTGAGATGAATTGCGGATGTAGTCCAAGAACAACGATCAGGAAGGCTGCGTGAAGTGATTCTGTTCCACGATAACGGCCGCCCGCTTTCTGATAATCTGACAAAAAACGCTACGCAGGTGTTAGGGGTGGGAAGTCATTCTGCACCCACCTTATTCACATGATCTTGCGCCCTCAGATTTTCAGCTTTTTCCACTCTCTATCGAACAGCCTCCAAGGAACTTCGTTTCCGGATGAAAATGTGCTCCGAACATGGCCCGACGTTTTCTTCGCCTCAAGACCATGTGATTTCCACAGTTACGGAATCGAAAAGTTACCCAACGTTGGCCAACAGATCTAAATAGTGAAGGAGAATACATCATTGATGACTAAAACCTCTGTCATGTGTATCCGTTGCGTTTATCGAACTTGTGGAAAAAACGCTACTAACTTAGGTACCAACCCTACACGAGCAGAGCAAAATATTTATTCCCAGGAATAGCTGTAATCAATCAGAAAAGTGGAAGTTTAAATTCGCGTTGGGTAGAAGTGATTTTATAAACGCAGTCAGGTACTGATACAGGGCCTTTAAATGAACATTTAAGTTTAGTAACCCATTGCGGATATTCAGGGGGATTTAAATGTTAGGCTTCCGACGCGGTTAGTTTCGCCTGAGCTGTAGAGAGTAATAATTCAATGAACGCTCGGGACTGAGTGCGTGTGAGCAGATAGATAGAGTGAAGGGATTTTCACCTGCCTCGAGATGACTGGGTGTTTGTGATGTCCTCAATATTTCATCATAATTCATGAAACTGACGAGTGTGGACTGAGCAAAGGTTGGGAATTTGTACGGGCGCTGATAACCGCGCAGTTGAGCGCGCCACAGACGAAACATCGTCAGATAGTGTGAAACATTATTAGACATCTCTCGATGGGAGAAACAGCATAAGCCGCACATTGTAATAGTTTGACAATTAGTGAGAGGAGTTTCAGTAGTAGCAGTAATTATGATACGCATTGTTGGTCAAGGGGGGGCTTTTCGATTAACCACATAGGGAAACTATTATTTTGCTCAATCAAATGTAGGATATGACCTAAAGCTATGAAGCAGACTGTAGATACCTGCGGTCATGGTGTATGGGATTCTAGGTCATGTGACAAGGAACATGCAATCCTTCTTCAAATGATAACGGATACCATTGCATCCCTGGTGCTTCGTGGACTCACATACGAACCCCAAGGAGGTAAGTTTTCCAAGAACATACTCTGCCCCCCTCTGATCACAAACAACGGCGATTAGAGACGATGACTGCAGCATGAGCGGCTTTCACTAGGTACTTAATTATCAGAATCCGAGAGCATATGCAGTTATGTAATCCTAGTCGCTTGAGGATTGTCGTGCACCCGGAACGAGGAAAAAAATCCTAATTAATATTATAATGAGTCGAAAAGGTAGACTAGTCAGGCATATATTACGATGTACTTCGTTGATGAAAACTGTAGCGGAAGAGACCGTGGGCGACAACAGTTGCAGAGGGAGGCTTAGATGCAAGTATATAAGGCAGATCGTTGGTGGTGTAGAATGCAGCAGTTACGTTGAAACGAAGATGGCAGCTGGCAAGCGATAGGAATGGGGAACTGCATCAAACAGTCTCTAGGACTGATGATCGAAATAATAAGATGTACTTGATGTGTGGTATTAAAGTTAATTTCTGTCAGATATTTACTTCTTTGGGTTGCAATTGTCACAAATGCTAACGCAATTAAAAATGATAAATATGCTAGACTATGGACATTAGCTAGGCAATGCTGATGTGTTCTTAAAGTGCATGTTGCTGTTGTTGTTGTTGATAACGTTGGGCAGTAGCGCTGCCTGCTACTGTCCTGCTGGACCAACGTGCGCCTTGAGGCTTTGCTCTTCTGACGTTCCGAATGACACATCATATGTGTGTAATCGTCTCACCATACGATCTCCTTTTGGCCGTTGTCTCGAGGAAGCCATTCCATTAACGGGGTGTTTAAGTGTTCCAAAATACAATGTGTGGTTGCTTATGAGAGGTAATCATAACTATCACCTCGAAAAAATCTAGCTGCGACCATGAAACTTGAGGCTGTTAGTCTTTCTCTACGTATACACTCCTCAATGCGCCAAATTATTCGAGATGACGAATGATTTGGAGGAGACTTGGGCTGTAAAAATCCGCATTTTGGCAGTCGAAGAAACGCTCCATTTCGAAATCCCCTTGTCAGAATTCTGCAAATGCTTGCCATGCAATGGTCTCTTCGTCCGGGGAAAGAGGAAGAAGTTAACCAATACAATATCAGAAGAATATATGGGATTAGGCAAAATTTGATAGCCCAGAGAAGCAGCGTGTTCAACTGTCTACTCAGCAGGATGAGCTGGAGCGTTGTCGTGGAATCAAAGGAACCCTATTGGACAGACTCTCTTACTGTTCGTTTTTACGGCTTCCCCTAATCTCTTTTGGATATGTTCTCCTGCGTCTGTGTCCCATTCACGAGCACAATCTGTTAGCCCTGCACCACAGAAGTCCCAAGAAAAACTCACGTTGCCCAATGTTGATTCGGTCTTCGCCTTTTTCGGCTGTGTTGAATCGCCACGTTACCACTACCTGCTTTGCTTCTTTGTCTGTTGGTCATAATGATACACCCAGCACACGTCCATGATTATTTTAGCGACTAAACAAGTCATCCGTGTTTGCCTGATACAGCTACAGCGTTTTCATTGCTGCCTCAGTTGAACGGGCTTTTTGAATGGATGTGTCAACTTTAATTACGTAGCGGCTTGCTACGGTACTTTCCTTGGGGTTTCAGTGTGTAACATGATTGCAGGTCCGTACCTGCAAGCAAACTATCAAAATTTTTAACTTCATTTTTTCGATGTTATGATTAAAACTTTGTGACTACCCCTCTGCATGGAATTTCTTCAGTTGGGAACGTCAATAATACTTCGCTGTTTACGCAATGTATTTCGTATTCAGTACGTCATGGTAGGTCTAATACCATAAACAGTCATATCGACATCAGCATTGTTGATAGCTCTTCTTGTAAATACGAAGTTCTCTCATTTTACGCCGAGAAGCCATTACGAATGATGAACATTGTAGAAACTAAAATCTTTATTGATTCTTGTAGGAACGTGGGCTCTGAAAATTGAGAGAGGAAGTTTTTCTGCAATCCACAATGAATTTTTTACTGCGTTTCGCATAGGTAAATGTCAAGCGCGTCTGTGACTCACGCGACGAATCATCCAGACACGACTTCAGATACAACGTTTATGTTCCACAGTGCTTGCGATGTTGAGGTTCTCCAACACACCCGTTGCCGTGCTCCCGTCGCTTGCGGATCCAGTTAGGAAACATACAGTACTTGAGATGGAGTTCTATTTATTGTTCATTCGGCCACTTGTTGTTTTTAGCTGTTCTTGTAAAAAAAACCTGCAGTCGACCTTTCTCGCTGATAGTAGCCTTCCCTTCCTGTTTGTGGCTTTCCGCTCTTGACAAAGAATTCCGCAGCCACTTGTTTGTTACCCACTTCCGCCACACCTTTCAGCTAGCGTATTATGATATTCTGATGCAGCCAAACTTTTCAAGTAGCGGCCGCGAATGGAATTTGAGCAAAGTTCGAATAGTACCACCCTTGTAGTTTATTTCCCAAAGATTCTCGTAAATAAATAAACACTACTCCGAGAGCCACGCAATTCGGTCAGTCCAGGTGGTGTCACTAGTAACACAAATAAGTGCAGTAACGCGCAACGTACTTAAACTTAACAATAACTTACATGTACCTACTTATATGCTGTATAGTGCTGATCTCGTGTTTGCGCTAGTGGTAATAATAATAATCTATTGCCACTAGATTTCTGATGGTGGACGTATGGGGTTCATTAACTTCAGATGAATGCCATGAGCTTCTTATAGTTTGGAACTTCAATAAAGGTTATCTGTGCCATAAACACCACATAAAAATGTGCGAAGCAAGGAATGAATATTCGGCTATAACGTCCTGTCGACAATGAGATAATTATAGGCCGGTAAGTTCGTACTGTAAGACGGTGGAAAGGAAAATCAGCCACATCCTTTTCAAGAAAAACATCCTAGAATTAGCTGAAACAGTTTAGGAAATCTACCGACAACCTAAAGCTGGACACTCAGACGGGGATGTGAACTGCATTGCTAGCGAATACGTCTCCAGGGTCTTACTACTGTTCCTCCTCTGTCGGTATGTGTAAATGATTACGCATAATTCCTTACATAATTATACACTGCAAAACAGCTGTACAGTCACATCACCACTTGTGTTCCAACCTCAAACATGGGACTTCAAGTAGATATTCACATCTTACATTAAAAATCTGTTAAGTAAACTGTGATAATAAGAAAAATAGGAAATATAAATCTTTCGACTGGTAGTTCATCTTACTTATTGTTAGTTAACCCTTGGGCTCCTGATACATTAAGATATGAGGTTAAAAATAACGGGAAAGGACTTTCTCTTCACCGAAAGTGAAGTTGTTTCTAAATGTCATGTTTAGTAACACCTCTTTTGCCGTATAAGGAATGAACTGTGATCTTCGTCTACTATCAAGATGGGTGCAAACCCTGGGCCTCAGTCTAAATCCTAAGAAGTTACATGTGACCATTACATTGAACCGATACTAGATAATTGTCCTTCCTGGTCAAATGATTGGGTGGAGAGAAAACAAGACTCTCTCTAAATTACACAATTAGTTTTTGTCCGAATTTACATCGCCAAACAAAGAGTGGGAAATGGGCAAAGGGGGTATCAAATTGACCAGCGTGAGGTCTGACTTTGCAAAAATATGTTTATTTGCTTGAAATTAATAAGGGTAGTTAAGAAAAAAATAATTAGTGATTTGAGGGAAAATTTTTATTCGAATTTTCATAGAGAAACGAAGAGTGGGAAACGGACAGACTGTATCAAATTAACCAGAGTGAGGTCTAGTTTGGTAAAAAAAACTTAAGTACTTTAATGTAATCACAACAATTAAGAAAAACTTAACTATTATTTGAGTAAAAGCTGTAATATTTCACGAACAGCTGTTGCTAGCCGTGTAAATGAAGGGTCTAAAAGTTCATCTCTTCAAGGTCTAGTTATCCTGCGCATAAAACGTTACATTGACCTGTTATACAACCGTCAAAAGGCTTCCTTCGGGTCAAGTATTACATTTCGGACATTTCGAGACCAGAAGACGCAAGGAAGGCCAATGAGATTTCAAAACGTTCATCTCTTCAAGACGTAACTATTTTGCGAAAAAAAGTTGAATCGGTGTGATATTGGATTTTTAAAATGACTTTCTTCGAACCAAGTACTAAATTTAGAACATTTCTAGAACAGTAGAAAGACAAAAGGGGTTTTAAAATATTTATTTTTTCAAGGCCTAGCTATTTTGTGCATAAAAATTACATTGATGCGATATTTAACTGTCAAAATGGTTTCCTCTGAATCAAGTGCTAAATTCAGAACATATCGAAAACAGAAGACGTTAGAATAGATAACGTAGTGTCTTTATTAACAAAACTTGAAAGAAAAGAAATAAAATGAAAACTGAAAAGTGTCGGTCAAATGTTTTTGTGAAATGGTTTGTCTAAAAGTAAGAAATTAACCTGATTAGAAAAACACTTGACACGGCTTTGAATGAGGCTCTAAATCATGTACAGCAAATGAGGCACGTCAGATGTTTCTCCAATCTATTTTATTTTTTACTTTAGACAAATCATTTAACATGAGCCTCTCAAGAGACACCTTATTGTAGCACTGTCCGTCTGAGCGAGAGTGTTTGCGTGTTCAGATGAAATGGAAAGTTATACTTGGCGGTTTTCCGAGCCAGCCAGGCCTCTGCGGGGAAACCAGAAAACGTGTGTCTCACGACGTCGCATCTTACCTAGATCCAGTCCTGATGTTTCCTTTCCTTGATTTGTTCGAGTGGGCAGAGCTCGAAGCCCTGAGAAGGCTGTCTGCCTAGGGGAAGGCAACCCGAAGTATTGTCCGGTCCTCTGCGGTGGGGTTGATTCGTTGGGCCATTTCCCCAGCATTTGTGAAAAAAAAATATTTTGTCAGCTCGAGATCTCAGTCAAAAATCTCTGATAAATAATGGGCTCGGATCATCAAGAAGACGAAAATGGCTACGGAAAATGGCTATGTTTATAACAACGTGGAATATGCAGGGTTTGGGTATGAAAAAAAGAGATGTGTTCCAGGAGCTGGGAGACAGAAGGAAGATATATATGTCCTAAGTGAAACAAAGGTCAAGGCGAAGGGAAATGAAAATATAGCAGAGTACATTAATTTTTACAGTGGCGTTAAAAGGGAGGAAAGGGCCGGGAGAGGGATTTCAATAGCTGTCCATAAGAAGCACAGAAGAGATATCAAATGCTGGGAGAAAATTTATGAAAGGATAATGACTGTAGAAGTCTCAGAATATGTCTACGAAGTTATCATTGTCGGCGCTTATGCTCCTACAAATAACGCTGACAGCAAAGTCAACGATCAGTTTTATGAAAAATTAACAGGTGTGCTAGAGAGTATAAGCAACCAGAAAGAAATATTTTTAATAGGAGATTGTAATGGAAAAGTAGGGGTGGCCTCCGGTAGTGGAGTGGTGGTAAGATTTCGATATGACATAATAAATGACAACGATGAAAGGTTAGTGGATGTGTTAGACATTGTTCATGAAGATTTGAAACAGTTTCTTTTGTCACAAGCAGATCCACAAGTATACATGGGAGAGTCCTTCCAGAAATATCAGGTCAACAGCAGACTACATTACTCAAAGTAAATATTCCAACATAAGAACAAATGGTGTTGGAGTCTACAGGGGTGCAGAATGTGGCTCATACTGCTTCCTATTAGGTCTAAAGATGATAGTAACATCCAAGAGCCAAAGACACATACAGAGGCAAATACTCCCACGAGCGCAGTGGATATTGTGAAATACAACGCAGATAGCTTGAAACAAGAGTCTGTACAATTTATTTATAAGTTACGGTTGTCATACAAACTGAGGCACTTAGAAGAAGGAACGACTGAATGTATGTACCAAAGAATTAAAAAATCCATACATGAATCACATTTGAAGCACTTGGGCAGCAATAAGGAGAAAAAGGTGGCCCCCACAATGGCGGACTCAAACATTGAAGAGAAAGTGAACCTATAAAAGATGTTCCGTAATAACTGGTTGAGAACGTGGGACGAACATGATAGAGCCTTGTATGTCAGAATGAACAGAGAAGCAAAAAAGGACACTTGCCATAGGAAAAATGAAATCTGGGAGGATAAATGCGAGGTAGTTGCATAAAAGTGGCGGCACCTTGGAAAACGGACGCAGGCCTGAGGAAAGAAGTAAAAGAAAGAGCAAACCTGACGATTATCAGTGTGATAGAGATAGAGTGGAAGAAGAATTTTAAAGGGTTGCTAATAGAAGAAAGGACAGGGTACAAGAGGATAAAGTGGGAGATACGGAAGAACCAGAAGGATGAAGATGTAGTGAAAATAAGTACGAAATATGTACAGAAGGCAGCTGTACAAATGAAAATTGAGCAATCTCCAGGGCCTGGAAATGTACCATTGGAATTAGTGTGGTATGGCTTAATAATTCTGTTTGGTTATTTAATAACCGTATGTGCTAGGCGGAGAAAATTCCAGCAGAGTGGAACTTTGCGTATCTAAGCATCATACATAAAAAACGAAGCAAGAAAGTGTGTAATATTATCGTGTCATTAGTGTCACAAGTTCAATTAGCAGGCTGTACGGGAGGATTTTAAAATCGAGAATAGTGAAGTTTGTAAATGAGTTGGAAGAACGGAGTGGCTTTAGAAGAGGCAGGTCTTTTGTGGATAACGTATTTACGATAAGACAGATCACAGAGAAGAGATTGTTAAGGAATCCAGGCAGTCATTTGGTCTTCATACAGTGGTCGCCCAGAACATAATGACCACCGATCGACTATCCATATAAATCAGTCCAGGCAATAGCAGCATCACCTGGTAATCACACACACAGTGCATATACAGGGTGTTTCAAAAATGACCGGTATATTTGAAACGGCAATAAAAACTAAACGAGCAGCGATAGAAATACACCGTTTGTTGCAATATGCTTGGGACAACAGTACATTTTCAGGCGGACAAACTTTCGAAATTACAGTAGTTACAATTTTCAACAACAGATGGCGCTGCAAGTGATGTGAAAGATATAGAAGACAACGCAGTCTGTGGGTGCGCCATTCTGTACGTCGTCTTTCTGCTGTAAGCGTGTGCTGTTCGCAACGTGCAAGTGTGCTGTAGACAACATGGTTTATTCCTTAGAACAGAGGATTTTTCTGGTGTTGGAATTCCACCACCTAGAACACAGTGTTGTTGCAACAAGACGAAGTTTTCAACGGAGGTTTAATGTAACCAAAGGACCGAAAAGCGATACAATAAATGATCTGTTTGAAAAGTTTCAACGGACTGGGAACGTGACGGATGAACGTGCTGGAAAGGTAGGGCGACCGCGTACGGCAACCACAGAGGGCAACGCGCAGCTAGTGCAGCAGGTGATCCAACAGCGGCCTCGGGTTTCCGTTCGCCGTGTTGCAGCTGCGGTCCAAATGACGCCAACGTCCACGTATCGTCTCATGCGCCAGAGTTTACACCTCTATCCATACAAAATTCAAACGCGGCAACCCCTCAGCGCCGCTACCATTGCTGCACGAGAGACATTCGCTAACGATATAGTGCACAGGATTGATGACGGCGATATGCATGTGGGCAGCATTTGGTTTACTGACGAAGCTTATTTTTACCTGGACAGCTTCGTCAATAAACAGAACTGGCGCATATGGGGAACCGAAAAGCCCCATGTTGCAGTCCCATCGTCCCTGCATCCTCAAAAAGTACTGGTCTGGGCCGCCATTTCTTCCAAAGGAATCATTGGCCCATTTTTCAGATCCTAAACGATTACTGCATCACGCTATCTGGACGTTCTTCGTGAATTTGTGGCGGTACAAACTGCCTTAGACGACACTGCGAACACCTCGTGGTTTATGCAAGATGGTGCCCGGCCACATCGCACGGCCGACGTCTTTAATTTCCTGAATGAATATTTCGATGATCGTGTGATTGCTTTGGGCTATCCGAAACATACAGGAGGCGGCGTGGATTGGCCTCCCTATTCGCCAGACATGAACCCCTGTGACTTCTTTCTGTGGGGACACTTGAAAGACCAGGTGTACCGCCAGAATCCAGAAACAATTGAACAGCTGAAGCAGTACATCTCATCTGCATGCGAAGCCATTCCGCCAGACACGTTGTCAAAGGTTTCGGGTAATTTCATTCAGAGACTACGCCATATTATTGCTACGCATGGTGGATATGTGGAAAATATCGTACTATAGAGTTTCCCAGACCACAGCGCCATCTGTTGTTGAAAATTGTAACTACTGTAATTTCGAAAGTTTGTCTGCCTGAAAATGTACTGTTGTCCCAAGCATATTGCAACAAACGGTGTATTTCTATCGCTGCTCGTTTAGTTTTTATTGCCGTTTCAAATATACCGGTCATTTTTGGAACACCCTGTAGTATCAGTGAGCGTGCTGAACGCGTGTGGAGTGCAGAAGGCACTGGATCTGAGTTTGAACGGCCCGGTGGCTCGGTACAAGCATTTCGGAAACTACACGACTTTTCGTGTGCTCGGGGAGTGCTGTGATGAGTGTCTTCAACACATAGCGAAATCAAGGCGAAGCCACATCCTGACGTCGTGGATTTGGGCCGCCACACCTCATTACAGATGGATGTCGTGGGCTGGGCAGCCTGGTAAAACATGACAGGCGGCGAACTGCGGCAGAACTAACATCAGGCTTTAATGCTGGGCAGGGTACAAATGTGTATGAACGCACATCGCACCGAACGCTCCTACGCCTAGGCAGCCGACAACCCATGCACGTGCCAATGTTAACACCGCCACATCGGCAACTACGACTGTAATGGATACGTCACCATCGGCACTGGACGATGGCGCAGAGGCAGAGAGTTGCATGTTTTGATGAATCCCAATACTTTCTTCATCATGCCAATGGGAGGGCGCGAATCCGTCGTCTTCCATGGGAACAGCTTCTTGACACCTGTACTGCACGACGGAGACAAGCTGGCGGCGGCTCCATTATGCTGTGGGCAACATTTACGTGGGGCATAAGGGTCTGGTGGAGCTCGGGCAAGGTACCACGACGGTCAAGGAATATCGTACTGGTTGCAGATCACGTACACCCCTTCAAGATGCTCATGTTTCCCGACGGCAATGGCATTTTTCAACAAAATTGTGCATCTTGTCACAAGGTCAGGAGTGTGATGGAGTGGTTCGTGGAACTCAGTGGCGAGTTCCAGTTGATTTGCTGGCCTCCCAACGCGCCATATCTGAATCTGCTCGAACACATCTGGGGTATGATTCAACCTGGCATCAAAGCTCACCGCCCCCTCCGCGGAATTTACGGGAATTAGGTGATTTGTGTGTGCAGATGTGGTGCCAACTGCCTCCTCCGACCTACCAAGGCCTCCTTGATTCCATGCCACTACACCGTTGCTACCCGTGCCTAATGTTGACATACCGGTTATTAGGCACGTGATCATAATGTTATGGCTGATCAGTGTAGATCTTGAGAAAGCGTATGACACAGTGCCACTAAAGCTATTGTTCGTGGTGCTGTTGTCAGGGGTGTAAGGTGTCAGGCAAATCCAACACCTTCCATGAAAACCCTGACATGATAAGCAAATCCAGTAGTATGTCACATAGCTCCGAATAAATCGTGACATTAAATTAACCAAAGTAAAACGAATAACGAGTGAGCAAATGGATACCACAGACTAACACAAGAATGCCTAAATGCATGTCATACCTTCCCACCGTGAGACAGACGCAGTTCCGAGGGGAGAAACGAGAACAGAAGCCGAGAGCAGAACCGTGTTAAGCTGGAAGGCACTACGATAAGGGACTGACACCCACGTCGCCAGCTAACCGCTAGGACCACACCCCAGCCGCAAGTTTTAGCGTGAGACTTTTTCGCGTCTCTGTTACGTCAGGACCACCCCCCAGCCCATGTTAAAAGATAGAGCCCTCCAGAAGAACAGTATAGATCTTATGATAACACAAAAAGGGCCACACCACCCTCAAGTTTTAGCGTGAGACTTTTTCGCATCTCTGTTACGTCAGGATCACCCCCAGCCCATGTTAAAAGATAGAGCCCTCCAGAAGAACAGTATAGATCTTACGATAACATTAAAAGGACCACACCAGCTGCAAGTTTTAGCGTGAGACTTTTTCGCGTCTCTGTTACATTGCCCCACCACGAAAAGTATAACGTTTCTCATTGGATAGACAGAATTTTTGTAGGTGGAGCTTAAGGTTAACATTGAGACCCTGATTGGTCAGATGAAAACACAGCCAGATAGTTTTTTTAAACCAACTTCGGTAAATTGTAGTAAGGAGAAGTTAGGAGAGAGTTGCTTCCGAGACGGCGAGGTGTGCAGAGGTGTGCTGTCCGCCACCCCCTGACGAACACCGACAAGGTAATGAACGCACGCGATACCGCATAACAGCGCATAAAGCTTCACTCAGAACTGTAGAAGTCTCATCTGTTACACCCCCTTTTTGCGTAATACTAGTGTCGATCGTCAATTAAAGCTCGTGGTGTTCACATTTGCCACTTGAAAAAAAAATCTGAAACGCGATGATTTTTCTGTTATATAGTTATTGAGAAGCCACATCAGCCACTGTAATTTACGACAAGTCAGATATGTAATTAAAGATAATTGAGGGTCACTGTAGACGATTTTGATAGTTTTTTCTTTTGTGAAACTTAATTTAAACCTAGATTATAGATGTGATGTGGCATAGGTCATCCTTCGATCCATTGTAGAACTTGGAAACCCATTCAGGGAATATTCGTTCACATTTTTGTTGAACGCAGTTGGTTTTTACCATCCTGTATTAAAACATTTCCTTTTATCAATAGTTCAATTTATAAACAATGTTTTGTGAGTAGAATAAAATTTCCAATGGTAAAATTAACTGCTTTTTCGGTGTTATTTTACCAGCTAACTAAAAATAGGATAGCCTTGAACCCCTTCCACTAAATTTAGTTAGTATTAAGATTCTTTTACAGGGAGTGCAGTGGAGCTGACGCTGAAGTCATTAAGTATTTGGTTATATCATCGCTAGTCTCACTGAACTCTTCTGAATTCTACATGTCATGTGTGGTCTGACGTCTCCTTACCAGCAACAGGTCCCAGGTTCAAACTAGTCAATTCCCTAAAAAACACGCTCAGAGCGTCGTTGCGCGAAAGTGGTAGGGAGACACGATATAGAACAACAGACACCACGCAGAATGTTAGAGGGGAACTGCCAACAATTTATGTAAGAGGTATCATAAACTTCTACAAGTCGGCGAAATGTGTCATTAAAGTGGGGAAGAAATTTCTAGAAGGGCCTTCAGAATTATTAAAGGACTGAAGCAAATCTGCTGACTGTCTCCCACACTCTTTAAGATGTATGTGCAGAAGATGTATGACAGAACCAGTGGATGTACACACTCTTCTGTGCTGATGATCAGATCGTTGCAGCAAAAGATAAAGTGGATATACGTATCTTACATGGTTTGGAAATTAATTCTGAGAAGGCGGAATATCCATGTTGCGGCGAAGAGGGAAGTAGACATTGAACGACATCTATTAAAGTGTATAAAGAGTTTAAGTATCTGGGTAGTATCCTATCGCGTGATGGAAGATGTGATAGAGGTATCCAGCAACGGGTCTGGCAAAAAAGGGCGACTATCCAAAAATTAAATCCTCAAACATGAGTTTAAAGGTTAAAATGCACTTACACCAATTGCCGTGAAGCCAATAACAAACTTTGGGAGTAATTTCTGGGAACTCACAGTAATAAAAAAAAAAAGTCTTAGAGCTTTAGAAATGGATCAGTTAAGAAGAGCATGTAGAATTCCGGTCTTGACCACGTAAGAAATGAGAAAATAAGAGAAAGGGCACATATTTGTTACAGTATTACGGATAAAACAGAAGAAAGACAGCTGGGATGCATCGAGCATGTCAAAAGAGTTCAAATGGCTCTGAGCACTATGGGACTTAACATTTGAGGTCATCAGTCCCCTAGAACTTAGAACTACTTAAACCTAACTAACCTAAGGACATCACACACATCCATGCCCGAGGCAGGATTCGAACCTGCGACCGTAGCAGTCGCGCAGTTCCGGACTAAAGCACCTAGAACCGCTCGGCCACCGCTGCCGGCTGTCAAAAGAGTGGATGACGACAGATGGCCCTGAAGAGTACTATCGTGACAACCTTCTGGAAGGAGAAGAAGAGGAAGACCACTGAAAGTGTGGCTAAGTGGTATCCGAGAAGCGATAGAGAGGAGTAGAAGAGGATGGCGAAGTATAGCGATACCGAAGCGTCTGGCGACAACGATGCGGGATTCGGCGACAGCTATAGGATCCACGCAGCAGGAAGATATCACAAAAAACATTTAACCGAATTTTTCAAATTTTTTTCGTGAAGCAAGTCCTCGAATTCGCATTGACAGGACCACATTACTGCATTGAAATATAGCTGGATGAGCACCCAAAGTTTCGAAGAAGAGGTTGTAACAACATGTAGGACATCCGTTGCCTATGAACAATTAAAACATTTAGCAATACGTTTCAACCTAAAATGAAAGTAAAACTTATCCTGTCCTGCAGCATCATTACTATTGTTGCTGTGGCTCCCTTTCTTAAATAACAAAGCTTAAATTTAAATAAATGTTATTCAGTCCTGAGGGCTAAGTTCGGTAATAATTTAGTCCCCACACTTTATCTCGGGGGAACCAGCGCAGTAATGAGCCTACAAGAAAAATTCCTGGAAATTTTAAGTTACCAATATAAAAGTCATAGCTGTGGCCCTGGACGTAGCATCTGCCTGTATTAAAAATTGTTCCCGCGATAGAGGCCCTCCTCATACAGTAACTGAACATAAGGTGATAAATCAAAAGAGCAAACATTTTCCTCCGATACATGCAGCGATTTAAAAAAGAAAAGCTGCACATTGTGCGACATTACTAAGAATAAATGAGAGTACACTCATATTCATTCAATATATAAAAGAAATGTTGATTACTAAACCAATATCACAATATAGTCTTCAAATAATATTGCAGGCGCTCAAAGAAATAACTTCCTAAAATCACTGAAAAATATCAGCGGTAACTGCAATAGGTTCAAAATGGCTCTGAGCACTATGGGACACAACTGCTGAGGTCATTAGTCCCCTAGAACTTAGAACTAGTTAAACCTAACTAACCTAAGGACATCACAAACATCCATGCCCGAGGCAGGATTCGAACCTGCGACCGTAGCGGTCTTGCGGTTCCAGACTGCAGCGCCTTTAACCGCACGGCCACTTCGGCCGGCCAACTGCAATAGGGCTGGCACAATTAGACATCGGTCAGTTTCACACCAGTTTCCCGGGTACTGCATTCTCCGGCACGCAAAACTGTGTTGAGTCACTGAAGAGGTCTGTGACAAAAAGTAAGAGGACGACAGCTGCAAAAGTCACTACAGTTACGTCGCACTCGCAAACTCTGTGAACACCAGAACAACACGAAGGGACCTCCGCAAGCAGTGAATTGAGGGGTGAGCTGGGATTCCAAAACTGTTCATCAGTATTGCGAATGCCCTTAACAGGGAAAAGTCATGCCGAAGCCATTAAACCTCGACTACAGAGTAATGGAAAAATGTCATTTGGTCGGATGAGTTTTGTTTCACCCTGTTTCCAGGGGGGGGGGGGGGATGATATGGGCAGCCGTATCATGGGCGCCATAGTTTCTTTGCAAGGTCGCATTACTGCCAAAGATTATATGACTATTTTGGCTGATCAAGTCCATCCCATGGTACAATGTAGATTTACCAATGTAGATGCTGTGTTCCAAGACGAAGTGGCCCCTGTTCACACACCTCGTATCGCCCAGGGCTGGTTTTATGAGCACGAATATGAACCGTCACATCTCTCCTGGCCAACACAGTCACCAGATATCAATATTGTTGAGCCTTTGTGGTCTACTTTGCAGAGAAGGGTGCTTGATCTCTGTCCACTTCCATCATTGTTGCCTGAACTTGCCACTATTTTGCAGGAAGAATGGTATAATATTCCCTTGAAAACCACATGGGACCTGTATTTATCGATTCAGAGACGACTGTAAGCTGATTTGAATGCCAACGGGTTTCCTACACAGTGTTTGTGATGTTTCCGTATTTTTATCCATCCCTGTGTATACTTCCGTAAGATACTCGTAGGCATGTAACATTGAGTCGTTTGATCATTCCCACGCTCAGTTAGATTGGGCGAGATCAGGTAGGTGCTTCCTCACATTACGTTTTCTTCGTTGGTTTCTTATGCATTCGTGTTCTAAATACTTTTCGCTTGTATGGACTACCTACCATCATTACACAACTAAAATACAAAATCTGAGACGTTTAGTATCTTGGCTGTGCCGTCATATACTCTGAATCTTTCTCAGTTTCATACATATGTCATTGAACAGGCAGCAGCGTAACTCTCCGTAACTGCAACACTAGGAAACATTCAAGAGGAAGTTAAAACTTCTCCTGTGGGAAGTTAAAACTTCTACTGTTATCATCGGCGTAGCTTCCTCATCGGCGTCCCCAGCAGTTTTCCTGCTGTACAACAGCTAACCAATATTTTGTCGCTCAACAGTCTCCCAGCGTTCCTCATCCATATCTGCCGCTGTTTCTTTTTTTCCACATCTTCCGTCTACTTTATCCTAGCACTTATTATTGCTTTCTGACCTGTTAAACTTCTTCTCCAGATTTTATTCCGTCTGTACTACCGCCATCCTTTTCTAATACTGTTTTAATACTCCCACTAGGCAGCAACAGTGTACTATGAAAAATTTACTCCTGATGATATTAATAAGTCTGAATTATTGTAATATCTATTTTCATTAGTACCTGTATTATTGTTGTTGTTGTGGTCTTCGGTCCGAAGACTGGTTTGATGTTGCGTCTATACACTAGTCGATCCTGTGTAAGCCTCTTCATTTCTGCGGTAACTACCGCAGCCTACATCCTTTTGAATCCGTTTACTGTAGTCAATCCTTGCCTCCCCCTACAATTTTTACCCTCATACACTTCCTTCCATTATCAGATTGGCCGTTCCTTGATGACTATCAATCGATCGCTTCTTTCAGTCAAATTGTGCAATAAATTTCTTTCATCCTCAATTCGAGTGAGCAACTCTTCATTAGTTTCATGATCCGCCCGTCTAATCTTCTGCAGTACGATACTTCAAAAGCTTCTATTCGCTTTCTGTGTAAACTGTTTATCGTCCACACTTCACTTCCGTACAAGAGTACGCTACATAAGCATACTTCTAGAGAAGATTTGCTAGAACTTAAATTTATGTCGGACTAGCGTTGACAGATGAAATAGTGAAGGCAGCAGAAGATCAAATAGGTAAAAAGACAATGTGTAGTAGAAATCCTTGGGTATCATAGGCGGTATTGAACTTAACTGATGAAAGAAAAAAATATAAAAAATGCAGCAAATGAAGCCGACAAAAGAGCATATAGAGGTCTAAAAAATGAGATCGACAGAAAGTGTAAAATGGCTAATCAGGAATGGCTAGAGCACAAATGCAAGGCTGTAGAAGCACTTATAACTAGGAGAAAGGCGGATAACGTCTATTGGAAAATTAAAGAGACCTTTGGAGATAAGAAAAGCAGCTGTATGAATATCGAGATCTCAGATGGAAAACCAGTACTAAGCAAAGAAGGGAAAGCTGAAAGGTGGAAGGAGCACATAGAGGGGCTATACAAGGGAGATGTACTTCAGGGCAATATTATAGAAAAGGAAGAGGACGTAGATGAAGAATTTGACAGAGCATTAAAAGACCTAAGTCGAAAGAAGGCCTCTGGAGTAGACGACATTGCCTCAGAACTACTGATATCCTTGGGAGAGCCAGCCATGACGAAACTATTCCATTTGGTGTGCAAGATTAATGAGAGAGGCACTATCCAGTAAACATGGACATTAAAATGCGCACCTGACTAGCTATGAGCACTTGTTCATCTTCGTTAGTGTGAAACACATCTCCTCTGTTGAACAAGAGCTCATAGTTCTTAAGTAATGCATTTTAGAGCCCATATTTACTGGACATATTTTTCTTCTTTTGGTCCTTACTACCATCTCTGAAAGTTGCCTGCCCTACAATGTTGCCAACAACAGTACCGGTACATGCATTCCACTGTCAGAGGACTCAGAACGTTTCTCGCTCATAACTTCCGAACCGTTCATTTCTAGACATCTTTGCGCATATGTGTTGGGCAGTCTGCCGGCGGCTGTGGCCGAGCGGTTCTAGGCCTTCCAGTCCGGAACCGCGCTGCTCCTACGGTCGCAGGTTAGAGTCCTGCATCGGGCATGGCTGTGTGTGATGCCCTCATGTTAGTTAGGTTTAAGTAGTTTTAAGTCTCGGGGAGTGGTGATTCAAACGGCTCTGAGCACTATGGGACTTAACATCTGAGCTCATCAGTCCCCTAGAACTTAGAACTACTTAAACCTAACTAACCTAAGGACATCACACACATCCATGCCCGAGGCAGGATGCGGACCTGCGACCGTAGCGGTCGCGCGGTTCCACTCTGAAGCGCCTAGAACCGCTCGGCCACCCCGGCCCGCTGGTGACTGATGACCTCAGATATTAAGTCCCATAGTGCTTAGAGCCATTTTTTGTCGGGCACTGTCTCTATTATGTCCATAGATTGCGTCTCGTCCCTCTTCTCAGTTCTGAACGCACAGTGATCGCTTAAAGATGCCTAGAAAATTGTGTCCTGCTAAGTATGGGTGTCTGCCGAGAGATTTCGTCTGATTTCATGCAACTCGCGTAACGTCACTGTCATGCAGTTCTTTCTTCATGACAGATCTTTGGCGCACACTACAGGGGCAATGAGGACGTTCCTGCAGCGTTTTCAATGGGAAGTGTTTGATCACCCACCATACAACGCGGACTTGTCTTTCTCAAATGAACCCACGCCCGGGTTCCCGGATTCGATTCCCGGCGGGGTCAGGGATTTTCTCTGCCTCGTGATGGCTGGGTGTTGTGTGCTGTCCTTAGGTTAGTTAGGTTTAAGTAGTTCTAAGTTCTAGGGGACTTATGACCACAGCTGTTGAGTCCCATAGTGCTCAGAGCCATTTTTTTTTCTCAAATGAACCGCTGGCTATGACACAGACAAAGAGCTGCAGTCCAGCATAGAATTGTCGAAGGCACAGGAGGCTGCCTTCTATGACGAGGGTGCTGGAAAGTTGGCACAACGCAAAGACAGATGTCGAAGTCGGAGCGGCTACTACGTGAAGTATCTAGTAGGTGTAGCTAAATGTTGTAAATAAAACAGCTTTGTTTCCCACTATGGTTTCCATTTCGCGACCGATTGTTCCTTGCTTTCCGAATAGCCCTCGTAATTGTCTGAAACGCATCTTTGTGTGGAAGTGTTCAAAATGGTTCAAATGGCTCTGAGCACTATGGGACTCAACTTCTGAGGTCATTAGTCCCCTAGAACTTAGAACTAGTTAAATCTAACTAACCTAAAGACATCACACACATCCATGCCCGAGGCAGGATTCGAACCTGCGACCGTAGCGGTCTCGCGGTTCCAGACTGCTGCGCCTAGAACCGCACGACCACTTCGGCCGGCCTGTGGAAGTGTATCGTGGACAATAAGCGGTTCAGACAAGAAGATAATAGCAGATTTTGAAACGTAGTGCTAGAGAAGAATCCGAAAAAATAAAGGGGTAGAGCTAATAATTAATGCGGAGGTATTGAATCGAATAGACGAAAAAGAAATTTTTGGCATAACTTGACTCAGAGAAGGGATTAGTTGATAGAAACCGTCCTCAGGCATCAATAAATCGTGAGTATGGTAGCGGAGGAAGTACATGTCTCAGGGGAGGGGAAATCAAAAATGTAGAAGGACACTTAAGCATAAATAGAGTAAGCAAGTTCAAGTGGATATAGGTTGCATTAGTTGTTCAGAGATGAAGAGGCTTGCACAGTACAGATTAGCGTGGACACATGTGACAAAGTAAAGACTATAGCAACAACTACAGGGAAAATCACGGAATTGATGGAAACTCGAAGCTATACGCGTGCGAGAAATTTCAGCTTATAAGGAAATCGCCGTATTGAGCTACACTGAACATCCAAACTCTCTAATATTATTCATGATGGAAATGTCATGCTGTGTGCATCTCCTACTGCACTGTTCTCTCTGTTAGCAGCTAGCGGTGGTGGAAACAGGCAACTTATTTCGCTCGAATATATCGTCTTTCGTCTGGGAAGAAAAATGAAATGAAAATTCAAACAGATTGAGCGCTATTGACACAGAACCTTTCTATAGTAGTTTTGTGTGCATTTCATTAGGATAAATAGCGTGTCCGTGGTTGAGTATAAGATAAGTGACTGGGGACGCAGCGGACCATGGCGTCGTTTAATCAGAGCATTATTAGGAACAGCAATCAGATTTCATTAAGACGGCGGCGCGGTGCCAGCCGAGTGCCTCCTGACAAGTGGCACTGAACTGTATTGAGGACGCTAGCACGCGCTGCTCTCTGCGGTTTGTTTGACGATTCACTAAAGACGGTCACAACTCGAGTCTGCTGTCACGTTATCAATATAGGGGGGTTGGGTTGTTAGGGAGAGGAGACCAGACAGCGAGGTCATCGGTCTCATCGAGTTAGGGAAGAACGGGGAAGGAAGTCGGTCGTGCTCTTTTCAAAGGAACCATCCCGGCATTTGCCTCGAGTGATTTAGGGAAATCACGGAAAACCTAAATCAGGATGGCCGGACGCGAGATTGAACCGTCGTCCTCCCGAATGCGAGTCCAGTATGCTAGCCACTGCGCCACCTCGCTCGGTCTATCAATATAGGTAGACGAGATGTGGAAGGGAAGCTCGTACATGGTACTTGCCCTCTCCCGGAACCTGGGGAAATAGCTTTTTACTCGTCACAAAATTCTTGGGCATTTATAGTAATTATTGTCTGTGATCTTATTTAAATGCTGATTAGAATTGCTGAGCGCTGCCTCTACAGCTATACTTCGCAAGCCACTCTGAAGTGCTTAACAGAGTGTACGTCAATTAGCACTTTTTCCCATTCCATTCAAGTATGGAGCATGAGAAGAATGACTGTTTAACACATGGACTACCACGTGAGCCAATGTTGGCTCACAGTTACACGGGTTGTGACGCCACGTGAGCCATACTTGGTGCACCTATACTTTGTACTGTCGGCAGCGTGAGCCATAACTGGCACACATGCAGAGTTGTGTTTAGAGGCCTTGTCAGCCTCACAGAGCTTACAGATAATGCGTTAGAAGGTTTAAAAGTGGTGGCTCCACTGAACGCTCTCATGTCCGAAGCACTCAATATTTTTGCATTTGGTAGCCATGGTGATTCCTATCTTCGGCGTGTGGTTAAATTGTACAGAAAGATCGTTTTTGAAATACTTTTTGGAACATTTGTTGTAAATGCTCAAGTGCTGTACAACTTGGCAAACAAAGCATCCAAGTCTTATATCAATAATTCCTTTGAGAGAACGCTTGACTCTACTGCTATTGAATGCCAAAGATTCACAACCACAAGCAACAGTACAGCCGTTCCACGATGATAACAGCCGTCACCTCGTGACAGTAGGGGGACCAAAGCAGAGCAGTCGAAGAAGGCGTTCGGGCTGTTATAAGCGCCGGCGAAGAACAGAAGAAAGAAAGGATGCTGCTAAGAAAGTGAAGAGGGTGTGCACTAAATGCAATAAATGCGACAGTTTTATGTGCAGCGATTGTTTTAGTGACATTCACAATGTTGTGTTGAAGAAGCAGAATATTCTAAGGTCTTAATTCGTGAACATTATTGTCAGACCAAGTAAAAACAATTGTAGATAATATTATATGTAGCTTATATTATCAAATAATCTAAGTGTTTGCATCATTTGCAAAAAGTCTGAGGTTATTATTAACGCTGTCTGCAACGTCACTCATATACAACATTAACAGCAAGGGGCCCAACACACTTCCCTGGGTCACATGTGAAGTAATCTCTAAATCTGTCGATGACTCTCCAGCCAAGGTAACATGTTGCGTCTTCCCTAATATTAAATCCTCAATCCAGTCACAAATTTAGCCTGATGCCCTTTACGATCGTACTTTTGATAGTAAGCGTAGTTATGATATTGAGTCAAAGGTTTTCCGGAAATCGAGAAATACGGCATCTACCCGACTGCTTTGACCCATGGCTTTCAGATGTCTTGTGAGGAAAGTGAGAGTTGGGTTTCATTGATCTATGTTTTCAAAATCAGTGCTGAGTGGCATGGAGGAGGTCGTTCTGTACGAGATACCTCATTACGTCTGTGCTCAGAATATGTACTAAGATCTGTAATAAATGTGTGTCAAGAAAATTGGATGATAATTTTCTGGGTCACTTCTGCTACCCTTCTTGTTGATAAGCGTCATATGTGCTTTCTTTCGACGTCTGGCCACGGTATTTTGTTCTAGAGGGCTACGAAAGATTATAGTTAAAAGAGAGGCTAATTCAGCCGCAGATTCAGTACAGAATCTGATAGGCATTCCATCGCATCTTGGGGCTTTGTTCAGTTTTAACGATTTCAGCTGTTTCTCAGCACCACTGATACTAACATCTATTTCACTAGCCTTTTTATTGGTACAAGTATTAAATTGTGGCATTACTCCTGGGTTTTCCTTTGTAAATGAATATCTGAAAAGCATTTTAAGTACTTCTGCTTTTGCTTGGCTACTCTCAATTTCAGTTCCTGTGTTGTCCTTGAGTGACTGGACACTAGCTTTGATGCCATTAACAGCTTTTACATACGACCAGAATTTCTTTGGGTTTTGTGAGAGATCTTTCTGCAATATTCTGCTACGGTAGTCTCTGAAGGCTTCACACATTGCTCTCTTGACAGCCAAACGTGTTTCATTCAGCATCTCTCTGGCTATATCACGAGCTTTCTTTTTTTATTCTTATTATGCAATAGTCTCTGTTTTCTTAGAAATTTCTTTAAAGTGACTTTGTGCCAAGGAGGATCTACCCCGTCATGACTGTTGTATTGGGTACATATGTGCATCGTCAACTATTATTTTAAACTTGAGCCAGAGTTCCTCTATAGGCTCGAATTCTGAGCTAAAAGTTTCATGTTTGGCATTGAGATACAACACTTCTGCTTCTTTGTCTGGTTTGCTGAACATATAAACCCTTTGCACTTTGGTGTTCACTGTTGCCTCATGGTCACTAATATGTTTCGACGCGTGCAACCTCAAAGAGTTCAGGTCTTTTTGTTGCTATTAGATCTAATGTATTTCCATCATGAGTGGGGTTCCGTTCTAGATAGTTTTCAGAGAACGCATTTGGTAATGTTTCGCAGGGCGTCGCATCATGCATACCACTACAAAAACTACAACTTTCTCAATTTATAGTGGGATGTTAAAGTCTCCTTCAATGATTACAGTATGATGAAGGAACTTAGGATACACTCGAACTGAGGTTACCTTTGAAGTTTTAGATTACATCAGGGTGTGACTCTGGTCGCCGATAGAAGGATCTTATTATAACTGTATGCCCATTCTTAACATTGAGTCTTGCCCAAATAGTCTCGCATGCAGATTCGCATTCACTATGCAAGCTGGTCCACACCAGCACTGCACTGGTAACACTTCCGCAGAAGCTACAGATGCAGTATGGCTCAGTACTTCTGCAGGGGTCTTCCAAGGACCATAACGATATGGACTTTGTTTGCATGGAGTGAACTGGGTCCGTTTAGTCCAACTAAACCAATCATTTACTGAAAATGGTTATGTTCGGCAACTTGGAGACCATTTGCAGTCATTCATAGAATTCATGCTCCCACACAGCTATGGGGTTTTTATGGATGAGAATTCGCTATATCAGGAGGCCACAACACAACTGCTGCGACTGGTTTGAAGGACATTCTGGCCAATGATGGTGCCACCTAGATCGCCCAATATGAATCTTATCGAATATCTATGCGACATAATCGAGAGGTCAGTTCATGCACGAAATCCTGCACTGGTAACACTTCCGCAGAAGCTATAGATGCAGTATGGCTCAGTACTTCTGCAGGGGTCTTCCAAGGACTTGTTGAGTCCATACCCCGTCGAACTGCTGCACTACACCGGACAAAAAGAGATCCGACATATTAGGAAGTACGCCTTGACTTTTGTCCCCTCAGTGTAAGAGACACGAAGAGCATTAGATGTTGAGTGATCACTCTGAAGGACATAGAGATGCTGCATACTCACGTGAGACAACGTTATTCACACCTGACGTAGTCTGAAATGGGGCATCATTGTGGATTTCCATTTGGCCAGCTGGTTGAATCGTGCAATATCCAGATTTGGAGGTATTCGAATATGACAGTGGCTCAATTTTGGACTGCTTGGGAACATTAGAACTGACACACTCGTCATTATGGTTCTGGTCAACCACAGCCGACCGCTACAAGGGGGATCATTGTGTTCTGCACGAAGCACATCTTAACTCCTTCACATCACTGCCTGCCATCCAAGAACAAGTAATGGACTACCTGTGACATTCAGTGTGTAATATTTCTACACTGAATTTGCTATGCTGAAATCGGGTGCTAATAGTAGAATAAAAGCGGGTTACAAGCCGTGAGCTGTCTGGGGAGGTTAACCGTGCGTTTACTGGGGAACTGTTTCAGCAGGTAACTAGTCTAGGTTTACCACATTACCAATCAGACTAACATTGATTATAATCTCTTACAGTCATACAACAACCGGTAATATATCTATATATAAAAAGGAGAATTTAAATAAAAAGAAAGAAATCAGTTTATATTTGCAAATTTACTTTAAGATTGTTCATTGAAATTTCAGCATATTATACGTGAGTTATAACTGAGCTGGTGCCTTATTTACGATTGTGAAAATGTGAGATTGGAATCTTATGGAACACATAAAATATGGAGCCAAGATTGGGAGACTGCATACAACACTGCATTCATAAAACAACACACAAAGAACATTGAAACACATGCAAGAGAAAGTTAACCACAACCAACAGATTCAAATTTTCAGTCAAAGAAATTACGTTCGTAGCACAATCCTGTCCGTCATGTAATTACACACACTGGTATACTAAATTCATATTAACTCTTTGTGAAATCTTCCCAAGAAGAATAGCTGATGGCTACTTTGATGATTCCACCACATGCTTCACGTGGTCAACTTGGTTTACAGAAAGCGTATAACTCCACAGTAATTTTGATAATAAAATAATTAGATCGAAAAGCAAATTACAAAAGAAAAACCTCGAACTGGTTACTAACGTCTTACTGTTAACCTGATGGGTCAAACAATTATATAAGCACGTGGTCCTGGTCTCGCAAAGTACACCCCACGTGGGTTGAACATAATGAAAAGTTGCTATATTGAAAATATTATCAGGACGAGACGTTATAATCACACAAGCATTCGCATTTAAGATTGATCTTAGTTAGAGTTACTGACCAACACGTGGTTCCACTTTACTCATAAAGTAATGACAAAGCAACTACCGCAAAATAATCTGAACTGGACACGAGAATTACACTCCGCTGCAATTTAAGATAGCATTAGATATTTTAAAGCTAACCCGAAATAAAGTGATTAAATTCTCAGTTAGGCTGAACTTAACAAATCCATTGTCCTACGGACTTAGCAGACACGCGCTTAGCCGGAGATCTTACCATTTCAGACGCTCGCCACCGCCAGACTGCCACTGCCTACTACTGGACTGCAACTGCCTACTGCTGGACTCCAACTGCCTACTACCCCGCGTGCTTCCCTGAGGGTGGCTCACAAAGACAAACGGAAGGGGCCAGAGGGGCAGCTTCCTATACCAACATGACAAGGGACGGACCGGACCATACTAAGAATAGAAACCTCTTTGCTTTTAGGAACCGTAGCTACCTGTTCCGACGTTTGTCCTACTGTTCTCTAGCAGACAGCCTTGTCTGCTACCCTCAAGCATGCAACTACAAACACATTTGATCATTCATCCTCTCACACAGAAGGGAAGGGGGATGACAGTATCTTATCATATACAGTATATAACAGAAAGCGGATGTAGGTTCCGTATGAGACTGTGTGACATGAATTACATATAAGAATTACATATAAACTGTGCTTTAAAGTGTAGTAGTGTGACAGATCGTTCTTGTTTACGTGTAAAAGTAACACGTTCCACTACTCAGTCTCCTCCCAGATAGTCAGAAACGCCACAGTAAATTAAGGAGAGGAATTTACTCCATAAATGACATCAGATTTAAGAAATTAAACATGAAAGGAATCCAACAGAGACCTTTCAAGTGTCATCCCACACCACTGGTTAGAGGCCAGCAGCACTCACACTAGGCAATTACTGTCCCATGCATAGCCTACCGTTAACACCACAAGACAAACAGCTGTGTGTGGAGTGGTGGAGTGACTGGGTAGCATGAACTGCTAAACAATAGCGTCACATCCTTTTCAGCGATGAATCACGGTTCTGCGTTATCTTGGATACCATCGCTGGCGAGTATGGCAGCGACTTAAGGAGAGATCCCATTTTTCCAATGTTTTGGAGAGGCACACCAGTGTTCTCGCTGGCATCATGCAGTGCAGAACCATCACATAGGACTTCAGATCTGAGCTGGTAGTGATTGAGGGAACTCGGCACAGCAATACATCACAGACATCTAGGTGATAATCTGATCTGGGTGATAATCTGAGCAGCCCCCTTAGATTATTTGCAGATGACGCTGTAATTTACTGTCTAGTAAAATCATTAGACGATCAATTCCAATTACAAAATGATCTAGAGAGAATTTCTGTATGGTGCGAAAAGTGGCAATTAGCACTAAACAAAGAAAAGTGCGACGTCATCCACATGGTACTAAAAGAAATCCGATAAATTTTGGGTATACGATGAATTGCACAAATCTAAGGGCTGTCAATTCGACTAAATACTTGGGAATTACAATTACAAGCAACTTAAATTGGAAAGACCACATAGATAATATTGTGGGGGAGGCGAAGCAAAGACTGCGTTTTGTTGGCAGAACACTTAGAAGATACGACAAACCCACTACAGAGACAGCCTATATCACACTTGTCCGTCCTCTGCTGGAATATTGCTGCGTGGCGTGGGATCCTTACCAGGTAGGATTGACGGAGGACATCGAAAAAGTGCAAAGAAGGGCAGCTCGTTTCGTGTTATCATGCAATAGGGGTGAGAGTGTCACTGATATGATACGCGAGTTGGGGTGGCAGTCACTGAAATAAACGCGGTTTTCTTTGCGGCGAGATCTGTTTACGAAATTTCAATCACCAACATTCTCTTCTGAAAGTGAAAATATTTTATTGACACCCAAATATGTAGGGAGAAATGATCATCATAATAAAATAAGAGAAACCAGAGCTCGAACGGAACGATTTAGGTGTACCTTTTTCCCACGCGCCATTCGAGAGTGGAATGGTAGAGAAGTAGAATGAAAATGGTTCGATGAACCCTCTGCTAGGCACTTAAGTGTGAATTGCAGAGTAACCATGTAGACGTAGATGTAGACATTCTAGGTCCTCCCAACTGAATCACTTCATGCATCCATGTCAGAGCGGATTTTACGCCAAGTTGCTGGCAAGTTCATTGTAAATTAGCCTTGAATTTATAATCACTCAAATACCATCACATAGGTTGTCAATCCATGAAGTTTCATTTCGTTCCCTCCTATCCTTCTGGGTACTTCACATTTTGTCAGGCATTGTACATATGCTACCAGTAGTGAAAACCAAACAGTCCATAATAAATGCGGTGCCGTTGTATACGTAGCGATGTGACGAGACAGTGAGCACTTCATACTGCATGGACCAAGTGAATACTGGCCTCCCGGCCAGTCTATATCAGTGTGAGAGGTGCAGCCTACGTGACACCCCTATTCCGCCTCTTTCGACAGGAGGTGGTGACTGTCGTAATGGCGAAGTGTATCACCTCTCAGTGACTTTCGATACCCACTACAAGCAGATTTAGCACTAAACCTGGGGAATACGAATACGTGCCTAAACACGGTGCTCTCTTGAGAGGTGACTTAAGCTATAAAAGTGTGCAATTTCTTGATGGTGAACGTAATCAATTTTACTACCTTCTCGTGAAGCTGATTCAAGGGAAATACTATATCAGCTGCATCTGGAACAAAATACGTATAACTGATTTTGCCTAAGACAAATTAGCGAAACATCTAACGCCAAAAGATCAGTATCTACTACATGTTATTTATTTAGATAACATTTCAAGACTTTCTACTGTAAAATGGCTAATAGGAATTTTACTTTTTAGGTTTCTGTACCTCAGTCAGTAAACGAGTAGCCTTTATAGGATCATTTTTGTTGTCCATCTGTCTGTCTGTCCTAGCCGTATCAAGTTGAAATTTCTGCCACATACTAAGGTCTATGGTCCCTTGGCGGTGTATAAAATAAAGCTTCTAAGTCAATGCAGTCAAAATGGTTCAAATGGCTCTGAGCACTATGGGACTCAACTGCTGAGGTCATTAGTCCCCTAGAACTTAGAGCTAGTTAAACCTAACTAACCTAAGGACATCACAAACATCCATGCCCGAGGCAGGATTCGAACCTGCGACCGTAGCGTGCAGTCAAAAGATAGGTGATTTATGTAACATATTTTGATACACGCACAATCATTCATCAAAACCCATACGCTACTTCCTGTTGGCCTGAAATTATGAAATTCGGCAAAAAGCAAGGTTCCACACTACAACTAAAGGAATAAACCCGAAATTTGTGAATATTCAATTATACAACATGAAAAAAATTATTTCACATAGTAATGTCTATAGTCCCTTACCGGTGTAAAATACGAGATGTTCAAAAAGTCTATCCACAGTGCCGCATGATTGTTAGCCGTGCGTGCCGTATGATTGTTCGCCTGCCTTCAAGTGGACTCTCCCAACATTCGACTGTTTTATTTCAGACAGCGTCAGTGGTATCGTTGGTATGTGTCGTTATATGTTGACGTGAACGTTTAAGTTTAGTGGCTTTGTTCGTTTGTTTCGTTTTTGTCACTGTTGAAATGCTAACCATTAAAGAACGTGTGTTTTTAGTCGAACAAGTGTTCAAAGCTGGCGGTAAATACACAGTTTCAGTTCGTCAAACATTCAATTCAGTTTTCCCACAGACAACACTCCCACATCGTGATACTGTGCGCGATTTGATTAACAAATTTCGAAATACGGTTTCAGTGACATATGCGCCGAGAAGTGGTCGTCCTAGCGTTTTGTCTGAGGATAAACTACTCGATATTTCCGATAAAATGTCATGAGTCCGAACAAGTCAGTAAGAAAACTCGCCCAGTAAATCGATGTTACTGTCGGAACGGTCCACACAGCCGTAAGGAAAAAATTAGAACATTTCCCATACAAAGTGACAGTCGTGGAAGAACTTAAAAATACTGATCATGGCAAGAGACTGCATTATTGTCAATGGTTCAAAAATTTCGTTCAACAAAATGGGATATTCTTAACGAAACGTCTTTTACTGCTGAGGCGTGGTTTCATTTATCCGGGTACACGAACTCGCAAAATTATCGTATGTGGAGTACTGCAAATCCATCATGTTTTCATGAGGAACCACTTCATTCTGTGAAAATAGGAGTTTGAATTGCAATTTCTAGACGTCGGATTATGGGTCCCATATTTTTCTACGAAACAATAAACGCACAACGATACTGCAGTCATATTCTGTACCCATTCATAGCAGAACTTTTGTTAAGTGAAATACTGAACGGTTATTTTCAACAAGATGGTGCAACCGCGCATACAACTCGCGTTTCAATGTCACTGCTTGCTGATGTTTTTGGTGATCGCAAAATTTCAGTCACTTTGGCCTCCACGATCGTCTGACCTAACACCAACTGACTTTTTCTGCTGGAGTGCAGCGAAAGCAACTGTCTATAAAAACCGTCCAAAATCCATCAATGACCTGAAAACTGCAATATCCACTTTCACTGCTTCTGTTACAGAGAAATGTTACAGCTTGTGTTTGGAAACATGATTAGCCGAATTGAATTGTGTATTCAACAACAGGGGGGACACTTTCAACATTTAATGCGAAAATTTACAAGTAAAAATGAATATTCAATAAATTAATAACTTGTATTTCACTCAGTTTCATTTCGGTATATTCACTGCGGCATACGGCAAGCGTGGCTGACAATCATAAGGCACTGCGGAGAGACAAAAGAACATATCAAAAGATAGGTGATTTATGTCATATTTTGGTACTCACAAGCTCACTCATCAAAACTGTAGGGTGCTGCCTGTTGACCTGGAATCATGAAACAGGGCAAGAAGTAAAGTTTCACAGTACAACTAACGAAAAGATCCGAAAATTGTTGATTTATAACTATGCCATACGAAACAATTTTTGGTCATTCGTTACCCGACAGTCTGTCTGTCCGTCCGTCTGTTATAACCTCTTTTTCTCTGTACCGGTAGGCGTATCAGTTTCAAATTTATATCACAAACAAAGTTCTACGGTCTATTGGCGGTGTAAAAAGTTTACAAGTTTCAACGTAAATTCAGTTAAACGATACGGTCATTTTCGTTGTATATATTGAGACTCGCGAACTAACTAATCAACACCTATAGTGTGCGTCCCGTAGACCAAGAATCATGAAATTTGGCAAGCAGCGAACTTTCACAGTGAAAGTAAGGGGGGAAAAATCCAAAAATTGTTAATTTGTAATTGTATCAAAGGAAAAAAATTTTTTTTATCATTGGTTGTCCGTCTGTCTGTCCGTGCATCTGTTAAGGGAACGTTCCTGGAGCCACTCTGTAGCAATTCTGAACCCATGGGACGTAGCATTGTCCTGCCGGAACTGTCCAAGTCCGTCAGAATGGACAATGGACACGAAAGGATGCAGGTGATCAGACGGGATGCTTACATACGTGTCTCCTGCCAGAGTCGTATCTAGACGTATCAGGGGTTCCGCATCACTCCAGCTGCACATGCCCCACACCATTACAGAGCCTCCACCAGCTTGAACAGTCCCCTGTTAATATGCAGGGTCCATGGATTCATGAGGTTGTCTCCGTAGCCGTACACGTCCATCCGTTCGATACAATTTGAAACGAGACTCGTCCGACCAGGCAACATTCTTTCCAGTCATCAACAGTCCAACGTCGGTGTTATTTCCTGTCATGAACAGTCCAATGTCGGTGCTGAAGGGCCCAGGCGAGGCTTTGTGTCGTACAGTCATCAAGGGTACACGAGGGGGCCTTCTGCTCCGAAAGCCTATATCGATGATCTTTCATTGAATGGTTCGCACGCTGGCACTCTTTGAAGGCCCAGCATTGAAATCTGCTGCGATTTGCGGAAGGGTTGCGCTTCTGTCACGTTGAACGATTGTCTTCAAACGTCGTTGATCCCGTTATTGCAGAATCTTTTTCCGGCCGCAGCGATGTCGGAGATTTGATGTATTACCGGATTCCTGATATTCACGGTACACTCGTGAAACGGTCGCACGGGAAAATCCCCACTCCATCGCTACGTCGGAAATGCTGTGTCCCATCGCTCGCGCGCCGACTATAACACTACGTTTAAACTCACGTAAATCTTGACGAACTGCCGCTGTAGCAGCAGTAATCGATCTAACAACTGCGCTAGACACTTGTTGTCTTATATAGGCGTTGCCGACCGCAGCACCGTATTCTGCCTGTTTATATCGCTGTTTCGAATACGCTTGCCTATACCAGTTTCTTTGACGATTCAGCGTACGTTAGAAGCATGAGATCCAGACTCAGTTTCTTTTGCCAATGCTGACTGATAAAAAGACCATGATTACTCTCCTTTCATGCAGTGAAAATGTTCACGATTTTCGACAGTAGTGGCGTAATGATATATTGAGGCATATACGAGTATTGCATCTTTCATTAGTTGACTCTATTGCAGCTTTAAAATGTCAATCATAACGAAAAGTATGTTTATGCGTACCTTTATATTACCTTTATATCTGTATGTTGCTTTTTTGTAATACTCTGCAAGTTTTTTTTTTTTTTCGTATTGCCCTTCAGTTGTCCTTGACGCCTGCCACCAAACGTATCGAGTCGTCTTTTATTTATTTATTATTCACACTGGGCGAAACATTGTATAATGTCGTAGTAAAAAAATGGTTCAAATGGCTCTGAGCACTTTGGGACTTAACTTCTGAGATCATCAGTCCCCTAGAACTTAGAACTACTTAAACCTAACTAACCTAAGGACATCACACACATCCATGCCCGAGGCAGGATTCGAACCTGCGACCGTAGCAGTCGCACGGTTTCAGACTGTAGCGCCTAGAACCGCTCGGCCAGACCACGTAGTAATTTTGTTTTACGCTAAATCCTTGTCACGTATTATCAAAACAAAATTTTCATAACTTATCTACACTTTTCGTTTGTATATAGTGTTGAAAATCTCACAATACTTCAATTTCTTAATAAAATCAAAATGGCCGAAACGAAAAAATGCTACTCTTTCGTCAATATTAAACATTTTTGGTTGTAACTTTTTTGTGAAAACGTTCCGTGATACCGAACAACTCCACGTATGGGTTTGAAAAATCCAAAAGTACGAAAAAAATTTTTGCTTAGCAAATTGAATTTATCCATTTAATTCAGCATGCCAAGATATGTTATGGAACAAATTTTCAATCCCTTGATTTTTTTTTTTTTTGCGATTTCTTTGAAATTTCACCGGTACCTCCACTTAAGACCTCTTCTTTCTCATAAAAGGGTATACGTATGAAGTTAAAATTTATGTCACATACCAATGTCTACAGTCCCTTTGAACTGTATAACATTTAAGTTTCTACGTCGATGATATCAAAAGTTACGGCCATTTATGTCACATATTTTGATAATTTGCTAGTATCGATATCGATAACAGACAAAAATCGTCGAAATTCTCGATCTTGGACTGGATGAACTATCTATATACTTAATTAAGTTTGTACGGAATCCTTGATGCGTGAATCCTACTCACAATTATCCGGAGTTTTTTGGGATATGGTCTTGGCAGCAAGCTCCGTTGACTGCGACATCGTCAATGTACCTAATTTTCGCAGGGATGATTCAGGTGGACTTGTTGTTCTAGATGGTGGTGGTGGTGGTGGTTAGTGTTTAACGTCCCGTCGACAACGAGGTCATTAGAGACGGAGCGCAAGCTCAGGTTAGGGAAGGATTGGGAAGGAAATCGGCCGTGCCCTTTCACAGGAACCATCCCGGCATTTGCCTGAAACGATTTAGGGAAATCACGGAAAACCTAAGTCAGGATGGCCGGAGACGGGATTGAACCGTCGTCCTCCCGAATGCGAGTCCAGTGTGCTAACCACTGCGCCACCTCGCTCGGTGTTGTTCTAGAAAGCGCAAAAATAATAAGATCGCAACGGCGAGTACAAAAGGTAATCGATCGTATTTATATAAACCAAAAGACGTATCAATGTGGCCGAGCGGTTCTAGGCGATACAGTCTAGATCCGTGCGACCGTTACGGTCGCAGGTTCGAATCCTGCTTCGGGCATGGATGTGTGTGATGTCCTTAGGTTAGTTAGGTTTAAGTAGTTCTAAGTTCTAGGGGACTGATGACCTCTGAGGTTAAGTCCCATAGTGCTCAGAGCCATTTGAACCATTTGAACGTATCAATGACGAACAGTATATATGACTTCTCTTCGTACAGCGAATGAAGATAAACGTCAGACAAACTGACGTGAATAAAATATTCGCCTTACCTTAATTCTGAGGCAAATCTTCAGACTGTATAAAACCAGCCTGCTTTAAGAAAAAAAATGTATTGCGGTACGTATCGAACGTCCCTCGTAATAAACAGTTATTTACTTTTCTTTCATCTGTCTCGTTTTCATTTGACTGTCGCTTATAGTTCACATACGTAATATTTCACCCCGAAGCGTGCGCGAAATCGGCCAGCGCAAAAAAAGGCCGATCGGTAGCAAGCAAAGTAAAACTCACTAGAAAAAAATATAAGTAATTCCCTTGAAAGGGCACACTCGTAGTTTTGAAGCGCTATATAGATGTTGTAGAGAAGGCACCAATGCTGATATACGTCATGGCAGTAGAGCATTGTGTATGCGCCAATCGACTGAATGGAATCAATGCATTAAGATGGGTCGATGTGAGGATGCATTAAGATGGGTCGATGTGAGGATGTGACAGGACAGCAGAAAGAAGCTATAGTGTTTACTGAAGGAGACTTTTTTCTTTCAAAAGGTTCCCAATCCGACAGGAACAGAGTCTGTCATTGAATGTAGGTACACCGCTACCAAATTCCGAGGAACTATGCGATTGGAACTGTATACCATGGACATTCGGAGTTTGGTACCGCGCGAAAAGGTCATTAATCGCAGCGGCACATACACTGAGGTGACAAAAATCAAGGGATACCGACATGCGCATATAAACTGAGCAGCCAGAACATTGTGACCACCTACCTAATAACCGGAATGTCCATCTTTCGCGCGGATAACAGTAGCGAAGGATCGTGGCATGGAAGTAATGAGGCCTTGTGAGGCCGCTGGAGGGAGTTAGCTCCACATATGCACACACAAGTCACCTAATTCACGTACATTTCAGGGAGGGTGGTGGTGAGCTCTGATGCCAGGTTCAATCACACCCCAGATGTATTCGATTAGGTTCAGATCTGGCGAGTTTGGGGGGCCAACATATCAACTGGAACTCGCCAATATGTTCCCCGAACCACTGCATGACGCTCCTGGCCTGTGACACGGTGCATTATTTTTTGGAAAAATGCCTCTGGCGTCGGGAAACATGATCGTCATGAAGAGGAGTATGTCGTCTGCAACCAGTGTACGATACTTCTTGGCCGTCATGGTGCCTTGCACGAGCTCCACTGCACCCATGTATGCTCACGTGTTGTTCCCCAGAGCATAACGGAGCCGCCGCCAGCTTGTCTCCATCCCGCAGTACAAGTGTCAAGGAGCTGTACCCGGATTCACGTTCTCCCATCGCCGTGATGAAGAAGGTATCAGACTATGTAACACTCTGCCATTGCGCCAACGTCCATTGCTGATGGTCACGTCCTATTCAGTCGTAGTTGCCCATGACGTGGTGTTAACATTGGCACATGGATGGGTCGTCGGCTGCAGCGGCCCATCGTTGGGAGTGTTCGACCCACTGAGTGTTCTGACAACCTGTACTCTGCCCAGCGTTAACGTCTGAGGCCGGCCGGAGTGGACGAGCGGTTCTAGGCGCTACAGTCTGGAACCGCGCGACCGCTACTGTCGCAGGTTCGAATTCTGCCTCGGGCATGGATGTGTGTGACGTCCTTAGGTTAGTTAGGTTTAAGTAGTTCTAAGTTCTAGGGGACTGATGACCTCTGAGGTTAAGTCCCACAGTGCTCAGAACCATTTGAACCACTTGTTAACGTCTGATATTAGTTCCGCCACAGTTCACCGCCTGTCCTGTTTTACCAGTCTGCCCAATCTATGACGTCCGACATCTGTAACGAGAGGTGGCCGCCCAACCCCACGACGTCTGGATGTGGTTTCCCCTCGGTTTCGCCACATTTTGAAGATACCGCAGCACTCCTCTAACACCCGACAAGTCGTGCAGTTTCCGAAATGCTCGTGCCGAGCCTTCGGGCCATTACAGTCTGCCCTTGGTCAAACTCGGAGAGATCCCGCTCGCCTTCCCCATTGTTCACACAGACAGCACGCTCACTGATACCATACGCACCTTGCGTGTGTAACTAGTACGTGATTCCTCCCCAAGTGACCCTGCTTTATATCGATAGAAGGTCGATGGTCATAATGGTCTGGACGATCAGTGTAAAGATGGCGGTAGTATCACGCACATCAGATATAAAGGTACATTGGCGGAGCTGTCATTTGTACTCAGGTGATTCGTGTGAAAAGGTTTCCGACATGATTATGGCCGCACGACGGGAATTAACAGGCTATGAACACAGAATGGTAGTTGGAGCTAGACTCAAGAGACGTTCCCTTTCGGAAATCGTTAGGGAATTCAATATTCCGAAATCTATAGTATCAAGTGTGCCGAGAATATAAAAATTCAGGCATTACCTCTCAACACGGACAACGCAATGGCCGACGCTCTCAATTAAACGACCAAGAGCAGCAGTGTTTACGTAAAGAGAAGCAACACAGCGCGAAAGAAACGCAGAAATAAATGTGGGACGTACGACGAACGTATCCTTTAGGACGATGCGGCGACATTTGGCGTTAATGGGCTGTGGCGAGTGCCTTTGTTAACAGCACGACAGCGCCTGCAGCACTTCTGCTAGACTCGTGAGCATATAGGCTGGAGACTAGACGACTGGAAAACCCTGGCCTGGTCAGAGGAGTCCTGACTGCAGTTGGTAAGAGCTGACGGTACGGCTATAGCGTGGCGCAGATTCCACGAAGCCATGAGCCCAAGTTATCGAAAGACACTATGGAACTGTGCAAGCTGGCTGTAACTCCATAATGGAGTGGGCTGTGTTTACAGGAAATGAACTGGGTCCTCTGGTCCAAATGAATCGATCATTGACTGCAAATGGCTATGTCCGGCTACTTGGAATCCATTTGTAGCCAAACAACGATGGAATTTTTATGAATGATAATGCCCCATGTCATAATTGTTGGCGACTGGTTTGAAGAACATTGCGCACAATTCAAGCGAATGTTTTGGCCACCCAGATCGTCTGACATTAGTCACATTGGACAGTTATGGGACATAATCGAGAGGTCAGTTCGTGCACAAAATCCTGCATTGGCAACCTTTATGTACTTATGGAATCTGTAGAGGCAGCGTGGCTCAATATTCCTGCAGGTGACTTCCAACGACTTGTTGATGCAATACCATGTCGAGTTGGTGCACTATGCGGCACGAAAGGAGGTCCGACACGATACTGGAAGGTACCTCATGACTTTTGTCACCCCAGTTAAAGCGGCATGCCGTAAGTGGGCCAATCGACACAAGAACTGGAGAGTAGATGGTTGTAGGCGTATAATGTGGTCCGACGAGTCGCGATTTTGCCTCATCAGTTGATACAAGGCTTCGAGTGCACCGAATGGTCAATGAGGTGTATAATCCGAAATGTGTGGTGGATGTAGGTTTGGCCAGAGGTGCTTCTGTGATGATTTTGTGCCATGACTTGAGCCCTCTCAGCAGGTTACCGCAATCGTGAATCAGGAATTTTACTTGAACATTCTCTGTGATCAAGTGTTGCCCTTTCTTCTATATCTTCATGCTGACAAGGGAACCTCCCCATCGCACCCCCCTCAGATTTAGTTATAAGTTGGCACAGTGGATAGGCCTTGATAAACTGAACACAGATCAATTGAGAAAACAGGAAGAAGTTGTGTGGAACTGTGAAAAAATAAGCAAAATATACAAACTGAGTAGTCCACGGGTTGTATAGGCAACATCATGGACAAAATGAGTTCAGGAGCGTCGTGGTCCCGTGGTAGCGTGAGCAGCTGCGGAACGAGAGGTCCTTGGTTCAAGTCTTCCCTCGAGTGAAAATTCTATTTTCTTTATTTTTGCATAGTTATTATCTGTCCGTTCGTTCATTGACGTCTTTGTTCACTGTAATAAGTTTAGTGTCTGTGTTTTGCGACCGCATCGCAAAACCGTGCGATTAGTAGACGAAAGGACGTGCCTCTCCAATGGGAACCGAAAACATTTGATCGCAAGGTCATAGGTCAACCGATTCCTCCGCAGGAAAACACATCTGATATATTCTATACGACACTGGTGACGGCATGTGCGTCACATGACAGGAATATGTTGTCGGCCCACCTAACTTGTACACTTGGCGAAGGGGTAAAAAGATTCTTCTACCTTGCCCGATTTAGCTTTTCTTGTGGATGCGATAATCACTCCCAAAAAACTGATGAAAACATAAGAGTTTGTCACATAAACTGAAAATAAAAAATTAAAGTTTTCACTCGAGGGTAGACTTGAACCTAGGACCTTTCGTTCCGCAGCTGCTCACGTTACCACGGGACCACGGCGCTCCTGCGTTCTGATTCTCCTTGACATTGCATATCTTCCCATGAACTACTCAGTTTGTTTATTTTGCTTATTTTTTCACAGTTCCACACAACTTCTTCCTGTTTTCTCAATTGATCTGTTTTCAGTTTTTCAAGATCTATCCACTGTGCCAACTTATAACTAAATCTGAGGGGGGTGCGATGGGGAGGTTCCCTTGTCAGCATGAAGATATAGAAGAAGGGGCAACACTTGATCACAGAGAATGTGCCAACTTATAACTAAATCTGAGGGGGGTGCGATGGGGAGGTTCCCTTGTGAGCATGATGTAGATGACAACAGCTATATTGGAAGGGCCACACGCACTCATTCCTGGTTGGACAAACATTCAGGCACCAACTGCACTTTCACCGGCCTGCTAAATCAACCAATCTTGAATGAGATTTTCACTCTGCAGCGGAGTGTGCGCTGATATGAAACTTCCTGGCAGATTAAAACTGTGAGCCCGACCGAGACTCGAACTCGGGACCTTTGCCTTTCGCGGGCAAGAGCTCTACCAACTGAGCTACCGAAGCACGACTCACGCCCGGCACTCACAGCATTACTTCTGCCAGGTCCCGAGTTCGAGTCTCGGTCGGGCTCACAGTTTTAATCTGCCAGGAAGTTTCAACCAATCTTAATCCCACAGAAAGTGTCTGGGATTATTTGCAGCAGCAGGTTCAATGAAGCAATCGGCATGTGTGCAGTTTGGCGGCTCCGCCAGATCCAATCAATGAGTGGCTCCAGCTGAGAAAGGCATAATTGGGGAAGGAACATTGTGACTCTCTTCCTCGCCGAACTGAGGCCGTTATCAGGACATGAGGGGGTGACACCAACACCGACTCAAAGGAAGGCCTCGACGCTTGTTGGTGACGTCACGTCAGCTAGGCACGGCGAACGCCAGGTCTGTTGCAGGCAGAAACTCCTGGGCGTGCTTATCACTATAAATCTCTTATTTTTGGACAAAATGTTTGGAATTGTTTTGGATTCTGCAGTTTTATTTATATGAAAGATTTTCTTACTATCGTAAAGCTACAAATGAAGATCATAGTTCTGTATTACTGAATCCTGTTGAAACAAACGTAGATCAATATGAGAAGATGCTTTGCCCCATTGCAAGCTTCGGAAATTTTACATTCAAATAACTATATTTACTTGATCCCATTTTGTTATCGAAACTTCCCCCAACCCCCTTACAATGAACTCGTTTCTTTTATTTATTTATTTAGTTTCGTTTGACATCGTCACTGGAAATGTGAACTAATTTACAAGAGTAAATGTCCAACTGTTCCCAGTCATTAGATTACAGTCGTTTTCATCGAAAGGAATTCTAAACAGGAAACAAAATAGCTTCATACATCGAAAATACTGCTGAGTTTAAACTTTTTTAAACATGCACATTAGAAAAGATAAATATTCCCCTCTTGCAACTGAAAGGAGAACCTTTATAAGATAAAAAAAAATTATTTGATAAAACAAGTATATCTCTTTTGCCTCTTCTTCTGTCCCCCACCCCCTCCCCCAACGTGTACAATCGCAAGATATTTCATTAACATTCAGTGCTCTTCACCCCATAGTCAACCAAGATACCTAAAGAAGAGCACCAATATTTTCACAGTTTCTTGTAAAAGCAACCCAGTACAAACGTAACTTCCTCAGATTTACAAATAAGGTAAAGAAGCACGAATTCTGTTGCTGCTGGACTATGAAGTTGTTTTTGTATGTCAATCCTTAAAACAGGTGGAAATTTAAGTTCAGGAGTACACTATTTGTTAAGAAGTGTAATGAATTGCACAGTTAATTGATTGCAGAAATCTCTCAGAACAATGTGTGTTGGCAAACTACCGCCAATAGTTTCACATTTTCCTGTGTCAGAGAGGGAGACGCCACCATTATGAGTATGCCTGCAACAGACCTGGCGTTCGCCGTGCCTAGCTGACGTGACGTCACCAACAAGCGCCGAGGCCTTCCTTTGAGTCGGTGTTGGTGACACACGGTGTTAGCGCGACGGCTCCTGAGGGTGATTAAGTTTTTGTCTGGTATACTTACATGAGCGTAGATATGTAGTGTCTTCTACAAGCAAGTCATAAATAACGCCTCAGATTCTCTGTAGATGCCTTAGAGAGATACAAACACGAAATTTTTAGATAATTAATGGACATTGGCTTGTGCTTAGGGAACTAACAATGTAAACGCGTCTATGACAAACATGTTTTTCGCTCTAGGAAAGGCTATTTCTACGAATGTAACTCGTGGTGTAATGTCTCTATACGACGCATCCGTAATAAAATTACCTTAATGTTGACTTACTGACCGCTGTAATTGACTGCGTTACCTTGCTACAGTGCTAGGTTTGAAGACCCTAACTCGAAGAAGTGTCCCTGGTTAGCTGAGCGGTAACGTGTTTTCCCACGACGCAGTGGGCCTGGGTTAGATTCTCGGCCTGGTCGGAGATTTTCTCCGCCCGTGGACTGGATGTTACGTTGTCCTCCTCCTCCTCATCATCATCATCACCGTCACACAAGTCTACCAATGTGGCGTCACCTTAAATAAGACTTGGAAACCGGCAGCGGAACTTCCCCAGATGAGACCTCCTGGCTAACAATGCCACACGATCATTTCATTTCATTTTTTATCCCAGTACACCGAATATACAGAATAAGCGGTGTCCATATGGCAGGTTGTGATCTTTAAACCAACTAAAGAATCAATCCCAGATTTCCATAGTGCGAATGGTGCTGGCTTCCTTGTGATTTCAATAGAGTGATGTGTGCTGCAGACTTGCTCCTACCCGTTCACTGAAACACACTGCCTTAACTCAGGTAAACTCGTACATTAACGGACCCCAGAAATATACCACTTGTCCTATGGAATAACTTGCTGCGTGGTCTTGGCGTAGGCAAGTAAAAGCTACAGCTGATTCAACGGTCCCAACCGATCAAATAACAGGTGCCTTACATTACCTACAACCACAAGTGAACCACAATTGAATCGCAAACGATAGAGAGACTCCTTCATTACTTCGTGGGGAGAAACGACTGTAGCCAAGAAAAATTCTAACGAAAGCATGTTACTAGCAACACCATCAAAAGAGTTATCGTGCATATCAGATCAGCATCTAATGGACTATCACAGTCCAAATGATGAAGCTTCTTATTGGCCGACTACTGCCCTCTATAACAGATATCTTCAACCACTCCTTAATCACAAGTGCGTTCCCTGAGGCCTCGAAAAAGGCACTAGTTAAGCCATTACCTAAGCAGGACAGCACCCTCTGATTACCGATCAATTTGCATTCTTCCTGCAGTGTCCAAAGCCTTGGAATATATAGTATATGACCAGCTAAAAAATTACCTAACTACAAACAACCTATCAGACGAATACCAATCAGGCTTCTGTACATATCATATCACAACATCTGCTTTAATAAAGATGACAAATGACCTGAAACTTGCCATGGAAGTGCAAGAAGCAACTACCACGTGCTTCTTAGACTTCGACAAAACCTTTAACGCTGTCGACTATGAAATTTTAATTGACAAACTTAGCAGGCTAAATTTCTGACCAAGTGCAGTGCAGTGATCTCGCTCATACCTGATGTCTCGCCAGCAATGCGTCGTATCCGGCACCAAATGTTCAAATGTGTATGTATTCCTAAGGGACCAAACTGCTGAGGTCATCGGTCCCTAGAATTACACACTACTTAAACAAACTTATGCTAAGAACAGCACACACACCCACGCCCGAGGGAGGACTCGAACCTCCGGCGGGAGGGGCAGCGCAATCTGTGACATGGCGCGTCAAACTGCGCGGCAACTCTGCGCGGCTATACGCCACCACAAAATCACAATGGAGGCACGTAGTATCACGCGTTCCCCAGGGTTCGGTATTAAGTTCTATACCCTTTTCATTGAACTTAAATGATGTGTCATCAGTCTTGTTCTACTGCAGATACCACATGTATACTGATGACCTCCAGTAGCATCTGACTGTAAAACCAATATATCTGTAGATACTGTACCTATCAAGAATCTCAATACTGACCTGTGTGCACTATCAAAATGGGCACAGGATTTAGCGTTAAAGCTCAACCCATCCCAAATCCAAGTGGTACTTAGTGATCATTCTACGCTTACTAGCAGAAAATATCGACAATCCCTACCCTCTTTAACCCTAAATGGGACATATATCACCTTCTCTCCTTCATCAAAGAGTTAGTAGTAATAACAGATGAAAATCTACATTCGGCTGAGCACTTAATTACAGTGTGCAATAACGTATTAGCACCTCTCCATGCTCTACTAAAATACAAAAAGCTCTTCCCTCTTGACCTGAAAGAGTAGTTTGTACAAGCACTTATACTTCCAATTGTTGATTACAGCGATGAGATCCTACAAAGTCCTATTATAGCACAATCGCTTTCGTATTGTTGAACATAGTTTTCTTTACCTGGCAGCGATAAGCATCATACATTAGAGAAAAAGAAATTTTGCTGACTGTCATACATGGTCTATTTTCATCTGTGCTGGTCTCCATAGATATTCATCTCGCTTAGTTTTCCTGAATTCTGCGGCTTGGTGAGCGTCTGGCACCTTTGCACAGTGATGTGGAACGGCTATGACTTTGTCCAGGGTACGGCGGTGATATTCGTCCCACATATGAATTGTAATCGTCTTCCTTTGAGTGGCATGAATAGAACTGTGTGAGGGTTGATATCTGGTGGCGTAGTAGTTGCTGAGAACTTGTCTTCTTTCTCTGTAGTAGCGTGCAACATGTCCAGGGCAATGACAGTGGAAACACACCGGCTTGTTGTCCTCTGTCCGCCAAATGTCTGTTTTTCTGTTGGGCGTTATATGCTAATCATTCTGGACATTGTGACCACTACCAACAGCCAGTACAACCATCTTTGGCACAGATAACAGTCGCGACGTGTCGTGGTATTGAAGCAATGAGGCCTTGGTATGTTGCTGTAGGGTGTTGGAACCACATCTGCATGCACAAGTCACCTAATTCCCGTAAATTTCGGGAAGGGGGGGAGGGGCATGAGCTGTGACGACCATTCAGACACATTACAGATGTGTTCGATCAGGTTCAGGCCTGGCGAGCTGGGAGACCAGTACATCAGTAGGCACTCGCCAATGTGTTCCTCAAACCACTCCATTACACTCCTGGCCTTGTGACATGGCACATTATCTTATAAAATTGCCATTTCCGTCGGGAAACTTGATCGTCTGGTCATCTGCAACCAGTGTACGTCATGGTGCTTTGCATGAGCTTCACTGGGCCTATGGATGCCCACGTGAATGTTCCCCAGAGTATAATGGAGCCGCCACCAGTTTGTCTCCGTCCCACAGGTGTCACGGAGCTGATGTCCTGGAAGACGACAGATGCCGCCCTCCCATCGGCATGATGACGTTATCGGGATTCATCAGACAATGTAATGCTCTGCCACTGCTCCAACATCCGATGCTGATGATCACGTGCCCATTTCAGTCGTAGTTGCCGATGTCATGTTGTTAACATTGGCACAAGCATTGGTCGTCGGCTACAGAGGCCCATTATTAGGAGTTTTCGGTGCACTGTGTTTTCAGACACACTTGTACTCTGCCCAGCATTAAAGTCTGATGTTAGTTCCGCCACAGTTCGCGACCTGTCCTATTTTACTAGCCTACAACGTCCGACGTCTGTAATGAGGGGCACCCGCCCCACCCCACGACATGTGGAAGTGGTTCCACTTTGGTTTCGCCATGTGCTCAACACACTCACTGCAGCACTCCTTGAACACCCAACAAGTCGTGCTTTTTCTGAAATGCTGGTGCTGAGCCTCTCGGCCATCACAATCTGTCCTTGGTCAAACTCAGACTGACTGCATGCCTAGTCCATTTTACACATGGACAGCACGCTTACTGATGCCACATGCAGCGTGTGTCTGTCTGACTAGGAGTCATTCCTCGCCGGTGATGCTGCTATCTCCTGGGTGGTTGTATCTGGCAGAGAAGTTGGTTGTACCTGTGTTAGTCAGGTGATGCGTTGTTGTTTGACAGCTGCAGCTTAAGATCGTGTTAGATGAATCCATTCTTCCTGGCACGTTCAGCTTGTGGCGGAGATTGATGCTACAGATCGAAACACCTCTTCTTCACCATTCTCTAATACCTCCTGATGTGTGAAATCGACATTCATGGCTGCTATATCTTACTTATTCGTCAGTTCTGGCTGCCTAAAATGCTGTATCTCTTCTCTTAGAACATGGGGTATGAGAGAGACAAGTTCATGGCTGTCTTCTACAACTCCCATAGGGACTACATTCGGGAATCAGACACACCCCTATCATAGATTTTGTTGCTGCTGTTTAGAAGAAGAGCTTTGCAGATCTTTCACAACTCCTTTCAATAAGGTTGAGATTTTGCCAGCTTCTATCATATTCAGATTCACAGTATGGCATAGGGCCAAAACATTCTGTATGCAGGATTGCATCGTTTCCCAATGACGTTGGGCCCTTTTCTTCAATGGAGGAGGACTTTTGCCAAACACTTTACTCAGTTTGGCCAGCGATTTAGCCCAGATATTGAACTTCTCTTCATATTCTCGAACCACTGCTGGGATTTGCTTTCCAAGAAAAAGTTCACATTTGCCATTTCACCCCACCTATCGTATCTGGTGATTCGATCAGATCCTTTCAGCCATTTCACGAATCGCGACTAGCATCTCTGGAAAAGACCTGTGGATACCTGATGTACAGTTGACTTACAGCTGTTTTCGAGTTCGTTGGCTCCTGAATAAACGGATCATGGGTACAATATACTGCTTGTATTCCTGTCCATGAAGGCGATTGCTTCTATTTTGGCTAATTAGAGCCACTGTGATGCAAGTGTTTTGACATTCCCAGAGTCTCCAGCAGACAATGTCATGTCGTAAACATAATCAAGTCCAAATCTAGCAGTAGGGTCACAATGAAGTACAAACTTAGTACTGAAAGTACTTTTATTACGAACACCAACTTATAGCCGCATCAGAACAGAACAGAGCTCCTGAATGGAGAATGCTGTTTATATAAACATCGACTGTTTCAAAATATACAACCATTGTCAACACAAGAATCCTCGAATACTTTCCAGAAATGATGAATACTGAAAAACAAGTAATTGTTCAGCACACCTGACAGCAACGCTAACCGCAACACTACAATGCATGTAGTACAGCTTGAGGCACATAATGCATTCTGTAACGTAGCAAAACGAGGATAATGGAATGTAGTCGAATTACGTCGGCTGATGCTGAGGGAATTAGATTAGGAAATGAGACACTTAAAGTAGTAAAAGAGTTTTTCTATTTGGGGAGCAAAATAACTGATGATGGTCGAAGTAGAGAGGATATAAAATGTAGACTGGCAATGGCAAGGAAAGCTTTTCTGAAGAAGAGAAAATTGTTAACATCGAGTATAGATTTAAGTGTCAGGAAGTCCTTTCTGAAAGTATTTGAATGGAGTGTAGCCATGTATGGAAAGGAAACATGGACGATAATTAAGAAGCTTTCGAAATGTGGTGCTACAGAAGAATGCTGAAGATTAGGTGGGTAGATCACATAACTAATGAGGAGGTACTAAATAGAATTGGGGAGAAGAGGAGTTTGTGGCACAACTTCACAAGAAGAAGGGACCGGTTGGTAGGACATGTTCTGAGGCATCAAGGGATCACAAATTTAGTACTGGAGGGTAAAAATCGTAGAGGGAGACCAAGAGATGAATACACTAAGCAGATTCGGAAGGATGTAGGTTGCAGTAGGTACTGGGAGATGAAGAAGGTTGTACAGGATAGAGTAGCATGGAGAGCTGCATCAAACCAGTCTCTGGACTGAAGACCACAACAAACAAACAACAACATTGTGCTTCATACCATCAAATTTCGCAGTTGTGTTAGATAGTAGCTGCCATAGCAGTGCTTCAGTTGTACTACTGTGGTTGCTGTCAGCTGTCTTTCCCAAGTTAATGTTTGTGTTGAGACCAAGTGGTGTTTGTAACGTATTGTCAAGATTCATATTTAGAACGTTTCATTCATGAGCGGTATGTCGATCTGGGAGATGCGTGACTTTGTCTCGTCAATTGTAAACATTATGTCGTCAAGGTTATTCTGCTGTAAAGGTCGCTATCATTTGTCACTCCTGCGTTACTCGTCTCTGATCTACTTAAACTTTCTGCAGTAGGCGTGCTTGGCGCCTGAATTCAATTGTTCGATCTCGCAATTCTACGCCATCTTGGCTGATTGCATTTTCGCTATCGCTGTCAACAATGGGCATATATTTTTCGGCCATGTTATATGAATTTGGAAAAAATAGAAATTTCACAAAAATGTTAAAAATTTCGTACACTAATTATTACACTTGATAAATGTAATTTACGTAATGCCGAATCCTGTTTTACGTCTGTTATGATGCCCAAACAATCATCTCACAAATATTTATGTTTTACTGACAATGTGTATCACACTGAAAAATTTCTGTAAATTTTTCGCCAGTAAAATCCAAGGAAGGAAATAATGAGGAAAAGGTTTCTATCTACATCAAAAGAGGCGCTACCAAGCGTAACCACGCAAGCAACTTGTGTAGCCGTCCTACCTTTGCTGCGCCGAACAAAACAGCTTACCATGGAAAATTTTACGTGACCTGTGTCCAATTCTTATTCCTTTCAAAATTTTTCTCTTCGGCTTTTGCCTTTTTGTAATACTTGCTCCCCGTCGTGATTCATGCAAACAGAAATACAGACAATTAGTTTTTATGACCAATAACAATGTCAGAGAAATTTCTTACAGTAACAATAGTTAACAAACCCTAGTTACAACTGGGTTCCCGAAGTCGTGGCACTCAGGTCATCAGCTGTATTATAATGAAAAATATATATATATATATATATAATTAAAAAATAATTTTAAAGGAAATGGAATGAAAGAGATTGATTGGTAATTGTCCTTTCGCTTGCAATGAAGAGAGAATATTAGTACAATTGCATTATTATGAGATGTTCTGCGTGTACAAAATTGTGCCATTGTGCATTCACTTGACCTTGCGTCGTTTCTTATTCTGTGTCCATCCCTATACATATATTAATTATATTTCTCATCTTCTGAAAGCTTATCCTTCTGTTAATTTTACGAAAATATGACCGTGGACTTCTTTTCCTACATTTCAATTGTAGATGCAGTCAGCAGACTCCAGGAAACACCAGTGACTCCCAAGATGGTGCAAAATATGAAAGAATTTCTTAAACTTGGTTCTATTTCACATTAATAAAAATGCTTAACACTGTTATTAAGTTTTCTCTTATTCGGAAACACATATGATACAAAACACTCGTAGCCCGTCATACTCCGATCAGTACAGCGAAACAAAACTTCTACATACCAGGGAGTCTGACTGAGACTGTCTAGAAAACAAAATCATATACAAATAATTGAATGAAAGTCCCTTCATTTGTCTGCGCCGCACCGCGCATTCCCAATTAAGGTCTTTGCCAATGCTTATGATCGATCGGTGTTTCAATTTTTTAAAAATAAATATTAACTTATCGGCATCCTGAGGGCCTTTCATCATGTACTTATACAAGTTCCGGAACGTGCACTGAAAATTGGAATAGAGATCAACATAATCATCATTTCCGCCCTTCTTAATGCTCATGTAAACCACAAATTGCAGGTTGTACCACCATACAGCGAGACCTTCAGAGGTGGAGGCCCAGTTTGCTGTACACACCGGTACCTCTGATACCCAGTATCACGTCGTCTCGCATTGATGCATGCCTGTATTCGTTGTGGCATACTATCCACAAGTTCATCAACGCACTGTTGGTCCAGATTGTCCCACTGCTCAATGGCGATTCGGCGTAGATCCCTCAGACTTGTTGGTGGGTCACGTCGTCCATAAATAGCCCCATCTCAATCTATCCGAGGCATGTTCAATAGAGTTCACGTCTGGAGAACATGCTGGCCACTCTAGTCGAGCGATGTCGTTATCCTGAAGGAAGTCATTCACAAGATGTGCACGATGGGGATGCGAACTGACGCCCATGAGGACGAATGCCTCACCAATATTCTGCAGATATTGTTGCACTATCGGTCGGAGGATGGCATTCACGTACGCAGCCGTTACGACGCCTTCCATGGCCACCAGCGGCGTACGTCGGCCCCACATAATGCCACCCCAAAACAGCAGGGAACCTCCACCTTGCTGGACTCGCTGGACAGTGTGTCTAAGGCGTTCAGCCTGACCGGGTTGCCTCCAAACATGTCTCCGACGATTGTCTGGTTGAAGGCATATGCGACACTCATCGGTGAAGAGAACGTGATACCAATCCTGGGCGGTCCATTCAGCATGTTGTTCGGTCCATCTGTACTGCGCTGCATGGTGTCGTGGTTGCAAAGATGGACCTCGCCATGGACATCGGGAGTGGAGTTGCGCATCATGCAGCCTATTGTGCACAGTTTGAGTCGTAACACGACGTCCTGTGGCTACACGAAAAGAATTATTCAACACGGTGGCGTTGCTGTCAGGGTTCCTCCGAGCCATAATCCGTAGGTAGCGGTCATCCGTTGCAGTAGTAGCCCTTGGGCGGCCTGAGCGAGGGATGTCATCGACAGTTCCTGTCTTTCTGTAACTCCTCCATGTCCTAACAACATCGCTTTGGTTCACTCCGAGATGCCTGGACACTTCCCTTGTTGAGAGCCCTTCCTGGCACAAAGTAGGCTAACAATGCGGACGCGATCGAACCGCGGTATTGACCATCTAGGCATGGTTAAACTACAGACAACACGATCCGTGTACCTCCTTCCTGGTGGTATGACTGGAACTGATCAGCTGATGGATCCCCTTCGTCTAATAGGTACTGGTCATGCATGGTTGTTTATTACTTTGGGCGGGTTCAGTGACATCTCTGAACAGTCGAAGAGACTGTGTCTGTGATACAATATCTCCAGTCAACATCTATCTTCAGGAGTTCTGGGAATTGGAGTGATGCAAAACTTTTTTTGGTGTGTGTAAAGAATCTCAGCATGGTACAGAAAGGAATACGTTATTCAAGCATAAAAGTATACAATAAACTTTCATTTCACGTTAAATCAGTCATTGGGGATATGATTAAATTCAAAATGCAGCTGAAACTTTATCTTTTGGATAGTTCTTTCTGTTCTTTATAGGAATTTTTTGATATGTGTAACAATTAGTACAATATTTTTAATTTTAAGCATTCCTACAGGTAGCACTAGCATATCAATTGAAGCCAGAATGCTTTTAGTATGTATTACAATGTAAGATTTACAGTTTGTTTGTGTAATCATTATTACTTCTAGAATCTGTGTTGTTGTTTAAACACTTGAATCTAGTGTATTTGTTTACATATGGTTTAACTTGTAAGCCTCATTACCTTTTAGATATGATTATTACTGTAATAATCTGACACGTTCTACATCTATGGAACACGAAAATAAATTAATAAATAATAAATAAAACCATTCATACCATGCTATCGTTTCGCATGATCCATACAATGTAACTGTTGCATAGCAGTAATTTTATTCGGATACATCCCCAGTTCTTCGGTTACTGTCTTATGTGCTGTCGTACGTGTGGCTTCAGCCTCTTGCAATAATTTCCTCGCTGATTTTTGTGGACTCAACAACATGATATCCTAAATGTCGTCAAGCTTCCAAACTATTAAAATTGTGGGCCTGCCAGTTCGTGCTGCATCATGAACTGAACCTGTTGCCCGTAATATGCGAATTAAATCACGTACAGTGTCACGATGTGGACACCTGAAAGCAGGAAACGCAATCTAAATTGCTGCCTCACAAGCTTCGTAGTTTCCTCCAAAAACGCTCTCTCCAGTAGTAAGCATTCTCATGATTCGGCTAACACAAGAACTAGACAATAACATAACTAAAGCCCAGTCCACACGCAATGATCTGTCTGCGCAGATGTCTGTACATGCAAAAGATCGCTGCAAATGTGGTGTGTTCACACGACACAAACCCCAATCTACTACTCGGTCGCCATCTGTCGGTGTAGAAAAGAAATATCAGTGGCAAGCGACTACGCTCCCCGTAAACGTCAAAAATTTAATTCAGTTATTTTGAAATATAGAAATGGAGGAAAATCTGTTGTGGTCTGTGTTCGCAACTTGTGTTGCAAAAAACATTCAGACCAGCCGCAGGAAACAGAGAAAGCGGTCAAAATGGTTTAGACAGTGGCTGCTAAAGCGAAAGCAGTTTTCTCACGTAAATTTACGGTGAGATTTGCAGGGCGAACCTTAAGAGAGCCAAGCAGATCAAAATACCATAACGTTGGCTGGTATACTTGATCTACTCCTACACCAGATCTTCTAGATTTCTGAACTTTGGATAACTCTTTTCGGTAAACAGTTCACAACTATTTTTTTTTATATTACTGTTTCTCTGTTTGCCGAGACGTCAACTGCCCGCAATTTTTCAATTAGAGCATTGTATGGTGCTGTCTTTTTGTCTTGGTCACTATATTCTTTACTTTTAATCTTCCACAAACTTTTTTTTTTTTTTTTTTTCCTTTATTGTATTTCAATTCCCCATCGGGGCGGGCTGGCAGCAGCATAGGCGCTGCTCTTCAGCCGAAAGACATAGAACAAAACAATAGAAGACATTTAAAAACAGCAAAGGAGAGAATAAGGTGAACATAGATATAAAAAAGGGGAACATCATGGAAGGCAATAGACAAAAAACGGGGTGACTGTAAAATGGAGATAAAAAACTGTTTAAAAGTAGCACACACAAAAAGCCACACACTGCGACGGTTAAAAGAATACGTGGCACAGTATGACTGGAGCATAAAGGTAGCGACGTATGGTATAGCACATAATGTAACACTGACGGCGAACCTCAAGGCAGGACACAATGAAAATCACACCTCTTGACGCACACGAGAAACAGCACTAAACAACACTGATGTGGCACACTGATGAAGAGCAACACAGAGGATCTGCCAGGCGCTAGGAGATGAGGGAGACCTGAAGAAGGGAGGGAGGGGAAGAGATGGGGGAGGTGACCGGGGGGCGCGTGGAGGAGGGCCAGGGAGGGAGGGATGTGGGAAGGAGAGAGGCAAGTATGGGGTGCAGGGTCTCAGGGGAGGGGGGGACTGAGGAAAATCCGCTCTGGGATAAGGAGGAAAGAGGGAAAGGGGCCCTGGGGAGTGGGGGGGGGGGGAACAAGGCCAGGTTATAGTTGGAAGGAAGGGTAGATGTCACAGCGAAGTTCGTCATCCGGGAGGGGGAGGCGTTGGAAATTGCCCTGACGAAGGAGATGGAGGGTGTGGAGGTGGAGAGAGGGAGGGATACAGCGATAGAGGCGCGGCAACGGGCGGGGGGTGGAGAGGAAGGAGGAAACCAGAGGGTGGGGGGGATCAAGCCTGCGAACAATGTAAAGGATGCGGAGATGTTGGAGGAACAGGAGGAGGTGGGGGAAGGGGATCAGTTCATACAGGAGCCGTGTGGGGGAAGGAAGGCGGATACGGAAGGCAAGGCGGAGCGCATGGCGTTCAAGGATTTGGAGGGCCTTGTAAAAGCGGGTGGGGGCGGAGATCCAGGCAACGCTGGCATAACAGAGGATAGGACGGATGAGGGATTTGTAGGTGTGGAGGATGGTAGAAGGATGCAAGCCCCATGTCCGGCCAGACAGGGGTTTCAGAAGGCGGAGGCGGGAATGGGCTTTCTGCTGGATGGTCAGGAGATGAGGGGTCCAGGTGAGGTGGCGGTCAAGGGTGAGGCCAAGGTATTTCAGGGTGGGGGTGAGTTGGATAGGACGACCATAAAGGGTGAGGTAGAAATCATGGAGGCGGAAGGAGCGAGTGGTGCGGCCTATGATGATTGCCTGGGTTTTGGAGGGGTTGAGACGGAGGAACCACTGGTTACACCAAGTGGTGAACTGGTTAAGGTGGGTTTGGAGGGTACGTTGAGACCGTTGAAGGGTAGGATAGAGAGCCAGGAAGGCGGTGTCATCAGCATACTGGAGAAGGTGGACTGGTGGGGGTGGCTTGGGCATATCAGCTGTATACAAGAGATAGAGGAGAGGGGAGAGGACAGAACCCTGGGGGACGCCAGCCATGGGATAAAAGATACGGGAGTTGGTGTTGTGGAGGGTGACATAGGAAGGACGGTGCGAGAGGAAGGAAGCGATCAGACGGACAAAATTGATAGGCAGGGCGTAGGTTTGGAGTTTAAAGAGGAGACCGGGATGCCATACACGGTCATAGGCATTTTGGAGGTCAAGGGAAACAAAAATGGCGGAGCGACGGGAGTTGAGCTGGAGGGACAGAAGGTGAACAAGGTTGAGGAGTTGGTCGTCAGCAGAGAAGGAGGGTCGGAAGCCACACTGGGTAAGGGGGAGGAGGTGGTGTTGAGCAAGGTGCTGATGGATACGGCGGGAGAGGATGGATTCAAAGACCTTACTGAAGACGGAGGTGAGGCAGATGGGACGATAGGAAGAGGCGGCAGAAGGGGGTTTGTTGGGTTTGAGGAATAAGAGGACGCGGGAGGTCTTCCACAGGTCAGGGTAGAAGCCAGTAGAGAGGACGACATTATAGAGATGGGCGAGGACAGTCAGGAAGGAATAGGGGCTTTCGCGAAGGTGACGGTAGGTGACACAGTCGTGACCAGGGGCCGTGTTGCGTTTGGACCGGAGGATAAGTTTAATGTCTTGTGCTGTGATGGGAGTGTTTATGTCGGAGGGGGGCAACTGCCCCAAGTACTGGAGACTAGGAGCAAGGGGAGCGACCGAGGTATCGGCACGTTCCATGACCGTGGGGAAAAGAGAATAATCAAAGTGGGGATCATCGGGGATGGAGAAGACCTCGGAAAGGTGGGAAGCGAAGTGGTTGGCCTTACTGAGGTTGTCAGGAAGTGGGCGATCGTTATGGAGAAGGGGGTAGTGGGGAGCGGAAAGGGAACCAGTAAGACGATGGAAGGCGGACCAGTACTTGGAGGAGTTGATAGGGAGGGTGGCGTTGAGTCGTGTGCAGGTCTGGCGCCAGTCTCGGCGTTTCGTTGCTGTAATAAGGTTCCGTACGTGTCGCTGTATTTGCCGGTGGCGTTGGAGTGTATCCCTGTCACGAGTGCGCAGGAAGGAGCGATAGAGGCGGCGGGATTCATGGAGGAGGAGGACAGCCCACGGAGGGAGAGTGGGACGGTGTGGGTGGATGGTTTTAGTAGGAACATGGGCCTCCACGGCGTCAGTAATTACCTGCTGAAGGAAGGACGAGGCGTGGTTGATGTCGTCAGGGTGGTGATAGGTAAGAGGGTGGCTTTCGACCTGGGCGGAGATGGAGTCCCAGTCGGCATCCCAGTTGGCACGGCGATAGTCATGGACGACCTTGGGAGGGGGTGCAGGGTGCGGAGCCGGAGGGGGGCGGTTTGCAGATGTGATGGTGAGGAGGACAGGGAGGTGATCGCTACCTGTGGGGTCAAGGACGGCGACAGTGATACGCCCAAGGAGGTTGGCGGAGGCAATGACAACATCGGGGGTGGTGTTACTTTCAGGTCGGGTGTGCTGGGGAAGAGGAACAAGGTCACCTTGAAGTGTGGAGAGGAACTGATGCCACCGCCGAAGGGCAGCAGGAGTGCGGCTATGGATGTTGAGGTCGGCGGCAATCACATAGGTGGAGAAGGTGTGGTCAATGTGTGAGATGAAGTCATAAGGAAGAGGAGCAGTGGGGCGGACATAGATGGTGGCACAGGTAATGGTGAGGGAGGGGAAGAAGACGCTGAGGATAAGGTGTTCAGTGGGGTCATTGAGGAGAGGTTGTGGCCGGACAGGGATATGCTTAAGGTGGCCAATCGCGACTCCACCCTGCGCACGAGGACCAGGAGCGTCAGTGCGGTGGAGGATATAGGGGGAGGTGCGGATAGAATGGTGGGGCTGGAGAAAGGTTTCGTTCAAGAGGAAGGTGTCGACCTGGTGGTGGGAGAGTGTGTGCATGAGGAGGTATTTGTTGGAGCGGAAGGAGCGAATGTTCTGGAAGAGGATGCGAGACTCGTGCCGTGCCATGACGGGAAGGAGGGGGGGAAGAGAGGGAAGGGAAGAGACTTAAACTAGGGTGTCGAGGCGGGTGAAGGTGAAGTGGGCTTGGTTGTGGGAGTAAGTGGCGAAGGCGTTCAGGTGGAAAACAGAGCGAGCAGCAAGGGATATTTGTTGGAAGGTGTGGGGGCGCTGAAGAGGGTGAATGTTTTGGAGGACAACGGTAATGAACCGGATGATGTCCTCGGCCGTGGGGGGTGGACGGAGGGAATTGTTGGGATGGACAGGGGGATCGACGGGACGAACTGGGACCGTAAGTTCAGGGGTGGCAGGAGGGGGTTTAGCTTTACATTTGTGGGAGTATGTGGGATGGGGGCCATTGCAGGTATTACAGGAAGGAGGAGCAGCGAGGTTGGGGCAGTTTTTAAGAAAGTGGGAGGCCTTGCAATGGGGACAGGTGGGGGGGTTTTTGCAGTTGGGAGTCAGGTGGTCATTGTACATCAGGCACCGCTGGCAACGGTAGGATTGGGGAGGGGATTTGGAGGATTCAACAGGGTGGCGACGGTGGTATATCAGGGCACCCTGGGTGAGGAGATGGTCTATGGATGGGGCGGATTCAGAGAATACCCGCATGAGGTAGGTGGGACCAGAGGCATTGTGGATACGGCGGGCAGAGCGGATTTCCAAGTCTGGGTGGGAGTTCAGTTCTACGAACACTTCATCCTCTGTGATCACCGGGCTGAGCTTGGTGATCACAGCGGTGTAGGTGGGGGGGGGGGGGCGACGGGGAGGCTGGGGCTGACGAGGAGTGGAAGCGGAAAGGAAGGGTGTCAGAGAGGCGTGGGGGCCAAACATAACTCGTGGGAGTTTTCGCAGGAGGTCTGTGTGAAAGGATGGGGACGGGGACTTGATAAGGACTGAGGCCCTGCGGGGAATGAGTTGGGAAATGGGAGCACCAGTTAAGTACTTTCGTATTTCCTTGGTGAGGGTACGAGCGTCGAGGAACTTAGGATCGGGAGTTGACAGGACGAAGGTGTGGAGGGTGGGGGCCAAGGTATGGGTGGCAGGAGGAGGGGTGGTGTCCATGGTGACGGCAGGGGGAGGGGGAGGGGGAGGTGGTGTTGATTTTTTGTGGGAAGTCTCGGGAGCAGAGTCGGTAAGGACGCGCTTTTGGGGTTTTTTGGAGACTGGAGGCTGGGAGGAGGGGAGAGGGACGGGGAGGAGAGGGAGGTGGCGGGTGGCAGATCCCTGTGGCGTAGCGGAGGCACCGGGAGAAGCAGCTGGTTCAGTGGTGGCGATGGTGGCTCGGCGCGACGTGATGCGTGCGGGAGATGCAGAAGACGAAGCGACGGGGTCGGTGAGAGAGGGGAAGCCAACGACCTGAGGGGCGGCAGCAGAGGCGGCAACAGAGGCGTACGTGAGGGCGGGGGTAGGAGTGGGAGCTGTTGAGGGCGTGGAAGCTGGAGGAAGGGTGTAGAGGTGTGGGTATACAGCAGGGGAGGATATAGGGGGATGTGTGAGCGGGGGAAGGGAAGGGGAGGCGGAAGGAGGGAGGCCAGGGGCGGCACTCCAGGAAGTGACTGTGGGAGAAGGGGAGGGGGAGGTGTAGATGACGGTGGAGGTGGGAGTACTCATTGCAGACGAACGGCGACGGACAGACGGACGTGCAGCAGGCAGCGGCGGCGTCAGCGTCGGCGTCGGCGATGGTCGGCGGCGAACAGCAGGCGGCGGTGGCGGCGGCGGCGGCAGCGGTTACGACGACGGCGATGGACAGCGAGCAGGCAGGCAGGCAGGCAGGCAGGCAGGCGGACGAACGAACGAAAGAACGAACGAACAGCGACAGCAAACAGCGGCGGGCACACAGACAAACACACACAATCTTCGAAGACGGAGATTCCACCCTGAGAGTAGCCCAGGCTTTGCAATCTAACGCTTTCGAAGGAGGGGATCCAACCCTCTAGATGTCTTCCACAAACATGGGTGGTTTCTATATATTTCAATGAATTCACTAGCAAACTCTCGAGAACACTGACGAGTATCAGCCATTTTAATGCCCTGTGCGCACAAATACAAACACCAGACTGAGCAAACAGCTGTTTCGCGCCAAGTTTGCGGCGATCTCCTGTCCACACGCTCCAATTTGTCTGCGCAGATGTGGTTTGAACCCACAGATTTGAGAGGTTTCGCTCAAACCTCCAACTCCAACTTCCAGGTTTGCACACACCTCAAGCTGGTGCAAATCTTCTGTCCACACGCAACGATCTGTCTGCGCAGATGTGATGTGCGTAGACATTTGCGCAGACAGATCGTTGCGTGTGGACGGGCCTTAACAGCTGCAACTTAACACGCACCACTGCTACCCCCATCCTACCACTGCAGGTCCACGGATCACATGCAGGCGAGACTTTACGTGAAGCCAACGTTACGCGCCCCGTAAGGCTAGGCGCAAATTGAGACGCGTATAGCGCGTGTGGCGCGACGCAGCGCAGCGCGCGTTTTTGTAACATCACAGGTTCAAATGGGACGGCGCAAATTGCGACGCGACGCGACTGGAACGCGACACGCGCCTGCGCCAGGTCGCGCGGCGTTGTGGTTGAGGCACAGTTTCTCGCGCCGCGCGTCGCGCTTGCCTCGCTAGCACCGTGGGAAATTTGAGGCGGGGAGCGGAAAAGTAGCCCGGCCATATGCTCACATCGGAACGGCGCATATCAGCAGTGGTAGTATTGCCAATACGATAAATTTTGCCTTACTGTGTACTGAACTTTATTGCCTTTGGGTAGTGTTTCGCTTTTCGCCATTTAAACGCTCCAGCTTTCTTCGTAGCACGTTATACTTTTCTGTTATTTATATCTGCATAGTTTTGTTTTGTTTTTCTATTGTCAAGAAAAATGTATACTCCGGTAACTGATGAGCCACTGGCCGCTGGAATTGCACCATATGCCTCCGTGATGTTTTCAGATCGCAAGAAGGGTCAGAGGGTAGTGAATAAAGAAGCAAGGAATATTATAAAATCATGTGATTAAGAATCAAGGCAGGAAAGTAAAGCAAGGTTATATATTCTCGCTGCCTAGTAAGCTAGCGTATCTGTACAATCTGTTACAAAAATTTAGAGAGGGATAATCTCCACAGGTGTGACCCCTTTGTGCTTGTGGTAAAAAGCGTCCAAGATCTGAAGTATAGAAGTTTCACTGTGATTACTCTGATATGGATGTAATAATGTAATACGATACACTGTACTACATGCATGTGAACAACATATTTCCACTGCAAGCTAGAAACAGTCGAAAAGCAGTCACAAATAACAACGTTTTAATTGGTTCGCCGTGATGAGAAAAAGCATTTCAATTGTTGCATGGACATTATCAGCATTAATAAACTAATTATACAACAACAGGCTACACAAATGAAGAAAATGGTCGGTGTTATTACGAAAGTAGGAATATCCTAAAAGAGTGTTATGATTAGATATATATAATTTGTTGAAATGTGCTGTTGACAAAGGCAGATCTACTTTCATGACAATGTTTTTCGAACTCCAACTCACAAGGCACACATGGCTAGCTTGTGCATTCCTGTCGCGCGCATTATCCTTCGCTGCTGACAATACACTGACCATTGTGTTGTGCGACAGATCATATGTTTATTTTTCTCAATAACAACTATTTTAGTCGCGATCACACAATGGGGTGACTATTTATCGCAATTTGCGCGGTCCCATTTGAACCTGTGATGTTACAAAAACAGTATCTGGCATGTGCCTATCATTCCGCCTGAAGGAACGCTCGTCATTATTTTAATACTGCTCAGATCAAGAGAAGGAATAAAATCCTTCGGTAAGTTTCAATTCCAGTCGCTCAGTGTTAAAAATACGATGGGTTACGGGGATTCCACCAAAATTCCAACAGAATTGCCAATCTGTTTTTGTGTGAGTTGTTAACCTTTTCTCATTCGAAGAAGCATCACCATTTATGAGTAAAGGCCACATTTCTCTTGGTGACTGGTTTAGTTGTACTTTCTTTGTCACAATGTAATTTGCCTAACTCATCTCACAGCAGCTACTGAGACAGAATTCCGATACGGAGGGCCTAATTAAACAAGTAATTGGCAATCACAGAGCTCAATAGCTTACGAAAAACCTCATAGTATCGGTTTGCAGTAACATAGAAGAAGAAATTTCATGTTTATTTTCATATTAGGAAGCTCTTGTTTCGCTAGCTGTCGATAACTCTTAAAAAATTAGTCACTGGAGTGAAATAAATAAGAAAGAAGTATAAGTAGTGATATACCGCCATAGATAAGAAAGTTCCGTGTGTTTAATAATTGGCAAAACACTCTCCTCCTTGTGTGCTATCATTCGCCAAACTTTCGTTTCGATTTCTCGAGCGGTTTAGGAGATACGAGAGATGTTGCGAGTATTTCATTCTCGCGGGCGTGAGATCGGAAGTGAGCGCGCTACATGGGATCCATTTTCTCGAGATCGGAGGCAGATAGAGATCTCCTCCTAAGTCTAAACAAAAATTCAGCATGTTAGCTAAATTTCATACGCAGCAACATAAGGTGTAATACGCACCAAATGCAAAATCATAGCGACCCCTAATTTTCGTTGCAAACTTTTTGAGTTTTGCGTAGTGTCTTACTAAAATGTGTACATCACAATAAGAATGGTCATTAGTGAGGTGATGGGCACTTCGTCACGAAGCTGACATATAACGCTACTAGTAAGGCAAAAATCATATATTTTCAGAGAATAGTTTCTGTAAAATCGTTTGAGAAAGATAAGAGGTTGCGTGCGCTTCGGTTCAGTCAGCGCAGAGCGTCGCCAGTCGGCGCGTGCGAATAATGGTAACGCGTCGCAATATGCGCTGCACCCGCGTGACCCGTGCGGCACGTGCGTGTAGCGCTGTAGTGTCGTGTCACGTCACACGTGCTATACGCTTCTAAATTCGCGCCTAGCTAAGGCGAGTCACGTGAGTCTCGACGCTGTGGAGAGACTTTGCAGACGCAGACAACACAGATTTATGATCGTTGTCAGTGTGTTGTCAAAAATTACAATATCGTAACATTTCAACTAATTTTGACAAACTATCCAAACAAAACAGGGCTTTAAAGAAACAACTAACATAAGACAGAGTCTATTTAGTTCAAAAAAATGGTTCAAATGGCTCTGAGCACTATGGGACTTAACATCTGAGGTCATCAGTCCCCTAGACTTAGAACTGCTTAAACGTAACTAACCTAAGGACAGCAAACACATCCGTGCCCAAGGCAGGATTCGAACCTGCGACCATATCAGCAGCGCGGTTCCGGACTGAAGCGCCTAGAACCGCTCGACCACCGCGGCCGGCGTCTATTTAGTAACGCAGATAAACTTGCTGCAGAAAACACTACACTCAGTGAATCTGTATGCACCTTACAGACTCTAATCGAATATCTTAACAACTTAGCAATCTACTAACCTTAAACTGCAATTTGATAAACAAATGCATAGCTTTAGTAGCAATTACTCAGAATGGTTAGACAATAAGCATAAGCATACTGATGAAAGTATTAACGAGGCATTACCGTGCGCGGTGCAAGTCAGTGAGCGTGTACTTCTCACGTCATGGAATTTCAAGAACTGAAAGCAGTCTTGACTTTAAACAGCTTAAATAACCTATTGATAGGGATCTGCCGACCTGGCAGTAGAGTATGACTTTGCAGTTGTCTAAATTGCAAAAAGAATTGAAACAAGTACAAGTAGGTGCGACGCATTCTTCACCTACTGTTTCATCCTGATAAGAAAATAAGTCGTGTGCAAACGGTACGAAACTGTGGGACTGAAAATATTTTCAGTAATCAGTCCCCTGTTAACGGCGCACTATATAGTCAGAGGGCCATCCCGAATTTGTCATCCATGTTGTTAGAGGAGAACTTAACTGAAGCATCGTCAATTACAGGTATTTATACTCCTGAAAGGACAGTCGCTCCTGTAGTTTTTCTTAAGACACTTAAAACTGCATAACCAAGAACATAGCGTGACCGTCAGTAAATCACATATGCTGAAGCGTCAAAGGAACTGGTATAGGCACGAATATTCAAATTCAGAAATATGTTAACAGGCAGAATACGTCGTTGCGGTCGGAAACGCCTATAGAGGGTGAGTCAAGACGTTTTCCCCCAGGTTCTGGAGGATATTCCTTAGGTTATCTGGAACAAAAAATGCAAATAAAGTAATGGGATCAGACCCTTAATTAAGGAGCTACAGTAATTGAAGAAATCAGGAAAATAGCAGAAAGAATTTTTTTATTGTAGGATTTCGCTATCAAAAATTCACGTGATAATTAATTTAAACAATTTTGTAGCAGAGTGGATTTAAAGCAAGTGTTCAAAATTTCCTCCCTGCATTTGAAGGCAAAGAATCGCATGGGAGTGAACAGTGCGAGTAGCATTTCGTAATTTCACATGCTCGTTTCTTATTGACGTTGCGACATCGAAAATTCGTTGTATCAATTCTTCTCGTGTTTCCACCTTAACTTCGTACACGATATCTTTCATTCATACCCAGATGCAGTAATCATCCTTCGACGTGGGAATTGCTGATTAAGATAAGCTGTTACCACATGGTGGAAGTGTGCAGGTACCCCGCCATGTTGGACGTACAAGTGGCGTCTTGTTTCCAGAGAAACATCTTCAAGAAGCAGTAGTACGTCTTCTCGTAAAAAGTTACCGTACATCTGACCATTTAACTTTCCCGGCAGAATAAACGGCCCCAGTAACTGGTCACACACAACACCACACCAGACACTGAAGGCATTGACACTGATTATACGTTGAAATTGAGATACTGCCGTGGCATGGGGATTTTCGTCAGTTTCATAGCTAAAGCGCCCCTTCTCTACTTTGCATGTATCATTGCGAATGTAGATAGATGACTGTGCAGTTCGTCCGTTCATTGTTAATTCTTGAATACATAAAGCATCAAAGTATACTAGACAGTGCTCTACATATTACTAACACCTCGAGCATAGTGCATAATTTACGATCTATCTCTATGCGGATGGGAGTCATAGAGCATTCTCGTTGTCTTAGGATAAAATTAGAGACTAAAATGCCTCCCTGCACTGACTTTGACCAGCCCGCCCTGCAGCACCATTACCGATTTAATCTGCAGCTGACCAGAAATAGACCGATCCATTCCACGTCATGTGAATGAATGGAGCTTGCCGAGTCCTCACCCATCCAAGTGCACAAGATTTCCCCAGATGCACACATGTCGAGGAGGTTAGCGCCCCTTATCGGTGTAGAACAGTTCTGAGAGTGACTGCGGTCCGCTGAAGGTGCTCTGGTCTCCTCTTGGGAGTGGATGACCACCGAACCTCGCAGGGAAATATCTAGTACTGTGAGTAATATATGCGATGCTGTCTGTCTTCATGGTATATGTACGAATGATGTAAAATGGATGATTTTGTGTGACGCAGAATACAAATTGTATGCAACTACATCAACATGGTTGGAGACGGGTTTCGGGCTCTAAAATTCAAGCTCGTGTCCTCAGTGAGAGAGCAATGTAATTGAGTAAGAGTCTTTCCGTATTTGACGATATGTAGGGGTTCTTTGCAGGGCTTAGTTGTCGGTGCAATATAGTGATTTTTACAAAATACAATCATAATGCTCTATTAATTCAAAGATATATCCTTTGTGCCGGGATGCAGGAGTGACTACAAACTGATTCGAACAAGAATAGAGGTAGGGTATGTACGGAAAGATCTGAGAAAGCAAGTGTTCAAAGACAAGTTGAAGCAGACCATCCATCGCTGGCAGGGATGCCGTCACTCATCCACCACTGTGCCATTAGGACATCTCCAGACCTGTAGCTGTAGGATACAGAAAATTTGGGACATTTTTCTCTTCTGTATGACAGTGCTTCGAATTCTGTTTGTGTAATTGTTCTGATTTTCCCCCATCTGTGCTCAGACAGTAATCTCTTTCCAAACAACAAGAATGCTTTTATGATTAATGGCGTTTTCGCATGAGTGCACAGGCTTTTTAGTGGTCTGAATGTTTAACGTTTCGGAGACGTACATTGACAGCAGGACGTACATTTTGCTGTGAAGCGTTAGCTGCACTGGGTACGGGTGCACGCTAGACACAGCTCGCAAGTTCCATTAGGATCCCGAGGAACAATGTTCCCTGTGCTATTCTGGGAAGTACTGCAACATCTCTCTCTCTGCACTGGACCCTATGCATCATCACGCCAGCAATGGTACCTAGGTGAATATGTATTTTGATAGTAATTTCTCAGGTCTCAAGTATGAAAAAGATGCTGGCGCTTTATCCTTGCGGGACCCGACCAGTCGCCTTCTAGCTTTGCGGGGACCACTGATGCACACCGACTATGGCCTTGGCATCAGGTGGCAGGATGTGTTTTTTATTAGCGATCTTTTGTTTAAACTATATTCCTTCTACATCTACATCTACATATATACTCCACTAGCTACCAATCGGTGTGTCGTGGAGGGCACTATTCGCGCCAGAGTCATATTTCCACCCTCTGTTCGACTCGCAGATCGCACGAGGAAAAACGACTGTCTGAACGCCTCAGTACAAGTTGTGATTTCCCTTATCTTTGAATGGTGATCTTTGCGTGATATGAAAGTTGGTGGTAATAATATATGCTCTACATCATAAGCGAAGACAGGATTTTGGAATTTAGTGAGCAGCCCCTTCCATTTAGCACGTCGTCTATCTGCAATTGTGTCCCACTTAAAGTTTCAATGAGATTTGTAACACTCTTGTGATGGCTAAATGTACCAGTCACGAATGTTGTGGTTTTTCTTTGGACCTTCTCAATCACTTGAATCACACCCAACTGGTAAGAGGCCCCCCCCCCCCCATACAGATGAACAATACAAGACCAATAGGATTCTGTGAATTAAAAAAAAATAACTACCCCATACATGTGAAGAATGTCGATTTAATTAATTTGCATAAATTTTTTATATCAGTGTGTTACAATAGTTAAAGGGAGGCTGTGTGAGTGGGTGACATGGAGCAGAACAGCAGGTTAAGTGCAGAACACTAAGTTAATTTGAATAATTTTTATGCAAAACGCATTAAATAGTTTTAGGGGGTGGATGACACAGAAGAAAGCGCGAGAAATGGCATTCAAAAGCATGTGAAATTCGAAAAGTGTAGCAGAAAATGGTGGGAGGAGATAACTAATTACTGAATTTGGTATCAAAGGCGGTACAATAGTTTAAAGAAATGGGGGTGACATGGAAAACCACTAAACAGAACAATAGGTTAAGTACCAGCAAAGGCCCAAACATTAGGTTAAGACACCCAGAGTACAGTCTCTTCGGGGTTGCTGCCGGATCCTAAAATCAGCTTGACTCGATATTTCGGCGATCCAACTGGTCGCCATCTTCAGGAGAATTCGGCGTACAGAAGACTATCTAATGATCCCACAGAAAGGATCAAGCGCAAGACACTTCCACTGTTGAAAAAGAGTTCGTTGTCAGAAGATTTACGTAAGAAACTTCATCCTGGTGCTGCCATTCCGCGTAGTACGTATGGTCTGCCTAAGTTGCATAAGGAAGAGGTTCCTCTATGCCCTATTGTCAGTAATTTGGGTGCACCCACTTATGACCTGGCGAAGTATTTATCATCTGTTCTCAGTTCATATGTTGGCAAGTGTGAACACCATATCTACAATTTGGTGGATGTTATTTGACGATTGAGATCTTTGAAGTTGAGTCCTTCAGATCTGTTAGTGAGCTTTGATGTGGTATCCATTTTTACAAGAGTTACTCTGGAAGAGTCCCTTAGTTTGATTAGTGAAAAACTGAATGAAGAGCTGGTGAAGCTTTGTCGTCATGTGCCGACGTCCACGTATTTTTTATTTAACGGTAACATTTTTGAAGAGAATGATGGAGTGGCTATGGGTACTCCTCTATCAACCATACTTGCCAATTTATTTATGGTGGACTTTAAGGATATGGCACTGAGGACTTCAGCTTTGCAACCGACATGCTTCTGGAGATATGTGGATGATACCTTTTTCGTCTGACCGCATGGACATGATGCTCTAAATAGTTTTTTGGACCACTTCAACAGTGTTCATCCCTGCATCAGGTTTACCATGGTGGTTGAAAGTGATGGGATGCTTCCATTTTTAGACGTTATGGTTTATAAATGACCAGATGGTACTTTGGGACCCAGTGTTCACCGAAAGCCGACGCACACAGATCGGTATCTGCATTCTAAGAGTTATCATCCACCACACCAACGCAGTGGCGTCCTTAGGACTTCGGTACGCAGAGCATATGCCATTTCCGACGTGGCAGCTTAACCCAAGAACTTGCGCATTTGATGACTGTTTTTAAGGAAAATGGATACTCTGAGAAACTGATTCGTCGTTCTATGGAGTTTGGACCATCTCTGGAGGTGCATGAAGAGGAACATACATCGTTGGCCTTTCTTCCTTATGCTGGAGGCATATCCTTTAAGACTGGACGAATTTTAAGGAATTTTAACATTAAGAGTGTGTTCCATCCACCTTCTAAGATCAGGGCACTACTCGGTTCTGTGAAAGATGATTTGGGGCTTAGGAAACCCGGTGTATAGAAAATTCCGTGTCAGTGTGGAAGGCTTACATTGGCCGTTCGATTCGCACAGTTCATGACAGGTGTGTGGAACATCGCCGTCATACGAGGCTACAACAGCCGGAAAAATCGGCAGTAGCAGAACACTGCTTAAGTGAGGGACATGGTATGAAATTTGATGAAACTGTGGTAGTTGCCAACATTTCCGGTTTTTGGAACAGTTTCTATAAAGAGGCGATTGAAACTAGGTTGGTGGATAATTTAATCAATAGAGACAATGGGTTTCCTCTTAGCAAGACGTGGAATCCTGTATTATCTCGCAACAAAATTGAACATTCTTCGGTGTGGCCCTGAGTGCGATATATCGCTGCCACCAGTGTTCGACTGAAGGCGGCGCCACCTCCCTGTTTTGGAGGGCAGCAACCGTGATGGGCGGCGCATGCGCTGTGTACTGAACGGTGGCCTATGTAGGACGTCGATTTGCAGCTTGGCGACAATTATCAGCGGGACTCTCAGCAGAAACAGCATTCTCCTGAAGATGGCGACCAGTTGGATCGCCGAAATATCGATTTTAGGATCCGGCAGCAAAGCCGAAGAGACTTCCAAGACTTATTACGCCGGGAAAGCCTATGTAGTCACACCCAGAGTACAGTGGCGAACATTAGGTTATGCAACATGTTTGCTCCATGTAATTGCTTCTTGTAAGACCTAGATGTTTCCAAACAGCAGAGAATGATGGGCAAGAGAAATCCAACCCCCATAAACTGAATTTTTTTTATAAATAAACAATATACCCTTTCCATACATTCCATACATTGTCTAAATTGTTTAAACAATATTCCATACAGAACAATCGATTTCCCTCCAGATGACCGATCAACTGAGTCTTTTTCCCGCCATTTTCCGGGAGGGAGGAGAGAATGGGATGAGAGGGGGTTTACTAGAGGGCGAGAGGTTAATTAATTGATCAACTTAATTAAGTAGTCAATAAATGTGATAGTAGTGACAAGGGGCATTCCAATAAATCAGACCTGAAAGTGTACTTGTAGCAGTGAGGGGAGCTTTCCTGAGGGGTAGGGGAGTGGGATGGGGTGGAGGGACAATAGGTTAAGTGTGGTGACATGGAAAACCACTTAACAGAACAATAGGTTAAGTAAGACTTAACTCCGTCATATCCAGCACAGGCTGAGTCCTTTTCCAGCCAGTTCCTAGGAAGAGGTGGCAGTTGGATGACTTAGGTTAATGGTGGTAGCCCAAGTGCCCTTTTTCCGGCCATTTTCTTACATTAGTGGAGGTAACTGTAGTATGTTGCATTGTCATGATGGAACTTGAACTTCCTGCCATTTTCTTGTGGAGGAGAAGAGGGGAGGGGACTTACAAGTGGTTGAGAGATTAATTGATTGATAAATTTAATTAATTAGTCATTCGAATTGATAAGAGGGAGAGGAGGCCTATTGCAATAACTCAGACCTGTAAGTGTAACTCTAGCAGCGAGGGGGGAGGGGGTTGAGGGAGGGAGAGGAGGCAGGGGGAACAATATGTTAAGTACTTATCAATCAAAGAACAACAATAGATTAATTACCTGTCAATCAAAGTAGAACAATAGGTTTGCCCCTGAGTGCACACCTGCCCCTAATGTAGGCAACCTGTACTAACAAATGGGCTCCTACATAGTTTTTCCCACTACTTACCATCACAGAAGCCCAATATGTACCCCATCTCTCCACACTCCTGTGATGAAAACTTCCACGGCATCACAAATTGTACTGTACACAGGAGACAATAACAGTAAACAGTGACCTCAGTATCAAAAACCTGGTTGTTATTCAAACGTACCACTCGCTGCACTTGTCTACCTATGACTGATCATGTGTCCTGTGAACACAAGTGTACCGCTCCATACACTGAGGCATATTTCGGAACTCTGTTGTAGGTCCTTAACTGTGGATCTGATCACATTACTGTATTTACATTTTTTATTCCAAATAACTTAAGCAATAACCTCCAGCAACAGGGGGAAAACCTCGTGACTCACCCTGTATAAGACAACAAGTGTCTGGCGCAGTTGTTAGATCGGTTACTACTTCTACAATGGCAGGTTATCAAGATTTAAGTGAGTTTGAACGCGGTGTTATAGTCGGTGCACGAGCGAAGGGACACAGAATCTCTGAGGTAGCGATGAAGTGGGTACTTTCCCATACGACCATTTCACAGGTGTACCGTGAATATCAGGAATCCGGTGCGGCTGGAAAAAGATCCTGCAAGAACGGGACCAATGACGACTGACGAGAATCGTTGAACGAGACAGAGGTGCAACCCTTCCCCAAATTGCTGCAGATTTCAATACTGGGCGATCAACAAGTGTCAATGTGCAAACCATTCAAAGAAACATCATCGATAATGGGCTTACAGAGCCGAAGGCCCACTCGTGTACCCTTGATGACTGTACGACACGAAGTTTTACGCCTCGCCTGGGCTCATCAACAGTGACATTGGACTCTTGATGACTGGAAACATGTTGCCTGGTCGGACGAGTCTCATTTCAAACTGTATCGAGTGGATGGACTTGTACATATATGGAGACGACGTCCTGAATCCTCGGACCCTACATGTCAGCAGGGGAGTGTTCAAGCTGGTGGAGGCTCTGTAATGGTGTGGGGTGTTTGCATTTGGAGTGATATGGGACCCCTGACACTTCTAGATACGACTCTGACTGGAGTCCGCAGCTCGTGGTCGTGCGGTAGCGTTCTCGCTTCCCGCGCTCGGGTTCCCGGGTTCGATTCCCGGCGGGGTCAGAGATTTTCTCTGCCTTGTGATGACTGGGTATTGTGTAATGTCCTTAGGTTAGTTAGGTTTAAGTAGTTCTAAGTTCTATGGGACTGATGACCATAGATGTTAAGTCCCATAGTGCTCAGAGCCATTTGAACCATTTTTGAACTCTGACTGGAGACACATATGTAAGCATCCTGTCTGATCACCTGCATCCAATCATGTCCATTGTGCATTCCGATGGGCTTGGGTGATTCCAGCAGGAAAATGCGTCACCCCACATGTCCATAATTCCTACAGAGTGACGCCAGGAACACTCTTCTGAGTTTAAACACTTCCGTTGGCCACCAGACACCCCAGGCATGAACATTATTGGGATGCCTTGCAACGTGCAGTTCAGAAGAGACCTTCACCCTCTCGTACTCTTACGGATTTATGGACAGCTCTGCAGGATTAATGGTGTCAGTTTCCTCCAGCAGTACTTCAGACATTAGTCGAGTCCATGCCACGTCGTGTTGTGGCACTTCTGCCTGCTCGCGGGGCCCTACACGATATTAGGCAGGTGTACCAGCTTCTTTGGCTCTTCAGTGTATGTACTAGGATACATTTGAGAGAAGGCAGTTTTGTTGGATATGGAAACTGGAGACAATTGTCAATTGTGAGCCATTTGAACTTCCTTTCCTTACTAAATTGTGATCGACCACTTCTCAACAATGATTATGAAAAAGAGTTTCTGAGCCAGATTTTTTCAGTCAGCATCACGTTAGCTTGAGTTCCTTTTTTGAAAGATACTTGAAGTTGATACTTTACTGGAATGATCCAGTCTCCAAGCGCGATGTTCTAAGAATTCTAAAGTCAAAACTACCTTTCGAATTACGAGAAAAGTTAATTCAGGTACCAGAAAGCGGATCTTGAGTATTTTGTGTCTGCACTCGATTGGTTGTACCTGCTTCAAGAGGACATATAATTATGGCAAGCATAATAACAATAGCCAATCGGCTCATTCCACACTGTCGCGGCAGTTTAGCCAACATAATCTACATTGCAAAAACAGTAAATTGTATAGTACCGGGTAATCCGCAGCCGAACGCGAATGCGGATCCTCCAAATTATGGACCGAATTCGTTTAATCGAAAGCGAAAGAACGCTAATCGATACCATACAAGGTACAATAATAATAAGGGAATAGAAATAACAGTAACAGTGGGACCTGTAACTACATTAACCGTCTTTACAACAATAGTAACACTAATCAGGGGATCCACAGAACAATAACGCTAACTGTCCTGGGAACCAGCCTGTTTAATTAATAACTGAAACAATACGCATAGTAACAGAAAAATCCATGTAATTCAGGACGACTGAAGGACACAACATCCTCATGTAAACGTAACAGAAGTGGCAAATCAGCCACATTGATCTAATGACGGTAGGTCACACTGAAAACGATCTTATCATATCCCCTGAGGATGCCTGGGGATCATAGGCCGGGGAAACAACCTGTTTCAGCCTAACAAAGAAAAACAAACTAAAGGAAATGGTAATCTCACAAATCGTGTACACTTACTAAGATACAATAATGATGCAGATTTTCGCGACTAGTTGAGGGAAGAGAAAACATAATGTTGTCGTCCTCAGAACGAAGGAATTCATGCCACAGCACCAGCTGTTGCTGGTGATGACCCGACCACAGTTGTTTTCGATATGAAGGCAGAAATATGCACTGTGCCATATAATCTGTATAAAAGAATGAGGGAACTAGGTTTCCGTTCATACTTTCCTGTCCAAAAGTGCAGATTCGTTAGCATAGTTATCGTTAAGTCACTTGGGGTGAGATGGCAGGTTTTAGTAATAGTTAAATTGGGAAATGGAGTTATGACATACCTGTTCCTGGTGACTGATCAGTTAGTAATGGACTGCCTTATAGGCGTGAATTTTGTAAGGGAGAAAGATGGAGTAATCGATTTCTCTCCAAGAAAATGTTTCTTAATAGACCATGACGAAAAGATTGGAGTAACTCTGGACAAACAAAACTTAAATCAAGCTAAATACTGTCAAAGCTGTCGAATACAATTATTAGGAAATCATATTAGCCATAACGTCACTCGAACAGTGACCAATAGCGACATACCAGATTCAAAGAAATTTGTAGGTGATAAGTAACCGAATTTACTGTGATTACAAAAGAACAACAAGGTAAGTTATATGATCTGTTGCTACCTTATTTACAGGTATTTACCCTTAAACAAGGGTTTATTAAAACTTATATTTACATTATGGAAGTTCTCCCCCATGACGTATTGTGTCACGCCTACACAGACACATGATCAATACGAGCAGCAGTGAGAAAGAATGAAATTACACAAATACTTGAATGAAACATAATTGAACCCTCTATATCACAATGTTGCAGTCCATTGCCAGCTGTAACCAAGCCGAATGGAAGCATTTGCCTCATTTAAGATGCACGAGGTATAAGTAAGATACTCAAACTAGTGCATATGAGACCTGAAAACCTCGATGAACAGCTCCAGAAGTTCCATAACGTGACATATCTTACAAGTATCGATTTGCAATGTTCCAACTGGCAAAGAAATTTAACGCCACAGTCTATAAAATATTCAGCCTTTATTTTTGGTAGTAGGAGTTACCAATTTTGCCTCCTAGGTTTTGGACTTAATCTCAGTTTTGGAGTGTCCATTATTGTTTTAGACACAGAACTAGGTCCAGAACTCCTAGAAGTGTAATGTTATATCTTAATGACATTCTGATAACAACAAATACGTAGTAAAAACATCTACATGGCCCACAAACATTAGAGAAGTTTTCACAGGCAGGAGTAATGGCAAATCTACAAAAGTCTAAATTTACAAGAGAGAAGATAATGTTTTTAGGACACACGATATTATCACGAGAAATACAACCAGATCCCAATAAAAACGGTACAATCAAGGATTTCACATTGTCAAATACAAACAAACAGTTAAAAGCATTTCTTGGACTCTGTTCTTTTTTCTGCCATTTCGTATGTGACCAGTTATATTAAATAGTTGAGCATTACTTAGTCTACTTAAGAAAAACGCCTTATGGCTGTAGATACAGGTATGTATTAATGGATTTGACGCAATCAAGGCAGCATTAATAAATTCAGGTATCTTATGTCATCCTGATATGAGCAAAAATTTTCGTGTCGCTACAGACTCCTCATATATAGATTTTGGCTCATGTCTGTTTCCAATTGATAAAGATCAAGGTAAATATGAAGTAAAAATGATTATCTTTGGGAGTAAAATATGCACTCAATGTGAACATTCCTATTCGGCAACAGAATTAGAAACATTAGCAATAGTATGGGCACTCAAAAAATTCAATTACTAAATTAATGGTAGAAACATAACGGTATACACTGATCACCAAACTTTGAATTTACTGAGGTCATACAGATTAATACACCCACACCTTGGTGCGATGGCCATTGTTCTTACTGGAATATTCGTTTGAAATAATTCATATAGCAGGAAAATGGAACATCGTAGCTGACACATTTCCTACACTGCCTCAAAGTCTAACCGAAAATGCAGAAACGTTAGAACAAATAACAACTATCGCATTTTAATCCTGAAAGGTAAACACTGCCGACAATACTGTGTTCATACATACAGAAACACGGAAAAATTACAAGAAGCAGTTCCACACTGACACAAAGTGAGAACACAGCGGACATAGGATAATGCAAGCAGTTTGGGACAATATTACACCATACACAATAACGTATGGTTCTGTAGAAGGCCTTTCAACACAAACTCTTGGTCTGAAAGCATACTGTACGGTACGAAAGTGAAGATTAACTTAATATACACATTATGCCAGGGGCCACTACAATATCACAAAGTGTGTAAGGAAACTTAACCTATTTTGCTACTTTCCCAGCATGCGACAAAAAGTAAATAGCTAGTCACATCCTTGTTTCATCTGCCAAAAAGCAAAACCGATTAACAAAACCTATAAGACTTAATTGCATTCCATCTGGTCATGTAAACCATTGGAAATTACTAACCTTGACATTACAGGAACATATACTTATATAGATATGGTGTCCGTTCTTTCGGACATGTCCAAAAGAACAGACACCATTGATGACCTGCAGCCATCTAGAACGAAATTAGAATTATATTAATACCTTCAGCTGCGAACAGACGTTGATATATATCAACAGGGACAGGTGAAAATGTGTGCCCATACCAGGACTCGATCCCGGGCTCTCCTGCTTACATGGCAGACGCTCTATCCATCTGAGCTGCCAACGGCACAGAGGATAGCGTGACTACATGGACTATCTCGCGCTCACCTCCAGCAAGACCCACATTCTCACTTTGTATGTCCGCACACTACATTCATAGTGTCCCACCCCAACACACTCATTACTCATGGAAGACATTCTTACCAAGTCCCATAAGAGTTAGGGCAATATGCGTGCATTCGCACAGAAGAAGGTCATGAGCGGTGTTGCCAGAACTATATACTTATATGGATATGATGTCTGTTGTTTTGGACATGTGTGAATTACCGCACTAATTGAATGAAATTGCAAATTCATGAACTACATGTAAATAATACCTAAACGGAAGCACCAGATGACTTGGCTTTGCTTTGGAGCGAACACTACACTCACAGCCAGCACATGTGTCAGTGACATAGAAGCAACCTTCACTGAAGTTCTATCTATCTACATACATACATATATATTAATTTAAAAAGAAGTGCAATATCATAAATTTACTTTTACTTATGATTTTTTGTTATGTTGAAAATATTTTGACTTGTATAGGTTTAGCATTTATTTTTCCGGGTGCACAATTGTGCCTCAGATCAGAGCATTGCTGAATGTTCATCGTGCCCAAGGCAATGTAATACTATGACACTCACTTCATTTAGAGGGAGCATAATCGCAAAATTATATGGAACTGATTAAGTATTATAATTCTATAGAATGACAAGAAGTCACTGAAAGAACAGCTAGTATATAGGAAAAAATGAATACAGATACTGAACTGTACTTTCTGAACCAATCGAATTACACCACAATAACACAGAATTACTGAATCCTTTCGTTTGTTCTCTAAGTAGAGTCAAATAGTACTACAACTAAAAACTGCAAAATTGTTAACCTAATAATTTAACCTTTGAAAAAAAATTTAAAAAGTAAAAAAAGTATCTAGATGATTAAGGAAAGTAAATACAAGAGACTTGGGCATAATGTATTCAAATATGAAAGCTCACTGTCAACAAAAGAAATGGTACAAGGGACCTAAACTTTTATGCTATAAACCTGAACCAAATAACAACAAGATGTTAGGACAGTGAGTAATCAGTGTGTTAAGGTGAAGAAAAGGTGCTTTACAATTAGTCTTGGTCCCTGGTGGAATGCTAAAAAAAAAAAAAAAAAAACAAGGAGAAGAAGACAGCGTTACTTTTTGGAGAGCTAGGCTGTTGTCTCCTGGGAGTGTAACAGTAAAAGGAAGGATTCTGAGCCACAGGACTCCTTTAAACACTTCTCCAGCCTTCGAAGATGAAGCTTTAAAACACAAACACGCTGCATCATATCCAACCATGGATGGGTCCACAGTTAAAAAGGGCTGTCACAGAACTGTACTGTACTGTATTGTACCATTACTGAACATTCAAACATCCATTCGACAATGCAACTACAAAACAAAGTGAATACTTTAGTACTCAGGTGAACTGACAGACTTGTGACTCTTGCAGAAAGATAATGGAGATTCACTACAAAGAAACGAACTTTCAGGCTTGACTGTTTTTAATACTACCCTCACACAATTAAAGGTCTAATTTAGTCTCAGTCAAATGAAAATAAATAGAAAAACTGATACAATATAGGATAAAAATATAAACCTGAATTATCTTTATTGTAAAAAAGAAAAACCTATTTTATCTCATATGTATTTAGGTACGTATTTCTAGTTTTTTATGTACAATATGGTGCATCTTTTTTCAAGAAACTAATATTTTACTATGATTGTTTCATGACTCGTGAAATGTTGGCACTGGTGAGCATATGCGAGCAGACACCAAGGTGAGAGGCAACAAAAGACGCTGTGTATATGGACTGTGAAGCATTATACCAGGTTTGGACATGTAACTGATGTGAAGCAACAACGTGTAGCTTTCTGTAATGGCATGGTGAGCTGCCATTCGCACATTATGCCGCAAATTCTATACTATAAAGTAGCACAGCTTTCAACATGGCGTCAACTGAAATCATATGAGCGAGTATAAATGTTGTTTTGCAGCTTATAACATTAGAGCTGTGACAAGACTTAAATACAAGAAAGATGAATCCCAAATGTTGTAACCAAAACTGTATTTCGTATAGGGATAAATGAGATACATTTACAAAAGAAGTAACTCACAAAAACGAAATGTTGTCTGCTATGGCGAAATATCCAACAGCTGGCATTTAAATATCATCTGCAGGCACGCCGCTCCTCCAAGAATCTTATTGTATTCGTTAATGTAGGTACTTATAATAACTAATTTTTAGTTTAACAGCTGTCACATCACACTTCTGGGTTATTTCCTGCATATAATCTGCAACTTATACAGTGCCTGGTCTCACAAATGACGAAATTTATATGACTCGCTTTTTGGCAACTTATTATACATATTTATTAAAAACTCTTTGAAGATTATGGGATAAGACTACGTATTGGTTTGCAAATATTGCACACACACACACACACGCACATACAAACACACATACACACACTGTAACAGAAAATTAAACATAGGTTGTTGTTCTTCTAGTAGCTACAGAAGTGCATCTGCCGACCACTGTTTAGACTTTTTCAGTAATAAGCTGGAAACACACCGAAATCGAATGGAGCACAGGAACAATTACTCCACGATAACTGCGACAGAATGCTTGTGTTTCAAATACTGCCACCAGGGAGCAGTGGCAGAAGGAAAGTTGAACTTTTTGTGGTGTGGCAAAAGTTGCATCTCTTAAGTTGCGCCACTGAAAACTGGAAGTTCACACAGGCAACAGCATTGCAACTGCGGTATGCACAAGCTGTGGCGACACTTTTGTCGCATATGCAAACCCTAATTAACAGAGCTCATGCCCACGGGCCGACATCATAGAAGCCACCCGCAATGTAGTTGCAGCAGTGGACTAATGTACTGCACCAATTCAAGCGGGTGCACAAGTTCAAAAATGGCTCTGAGCACTATGGGACTTAACATCTGAGGTCATCAGTCCCCTAGAACTTAGAACTACTTAAACCTAAATAACCTAAGGACATCACACACATCCATGGCCGAGGCAGGATTCGAACCTGCAACCGTAGTGGTCGCGCGGTGACAGACTGAAGCGCCTAGAACTACTCGGTCACACCGGCCGACCGTGAACATGTCACCTAACTGAATTATCCACCTACCCTCAGAACAATGGTACTGCTCAGACATTAAATTAACACATCATGTACAAATAACTCACATTCCAGGGACTGAAAATGACTTCCAAATCGGGCTGAAAGAAATTATTGTAAAGAATTATTGGAAGCAACCACACAGCCTTTTTAAAATCTTTCCAATAATATATGAACCTGACTTAACAAGTTGCTTATTTAAAATATACAAATTGTATTTTGTTTTTCTTTTGTATACCAACATTGTAACTTTGTTGTTGTATTTTTAAGTAGAATGACTGCTCTTGTGGCAGGCTGTATTGTAGTTATTCAAGGGAGCAAATGTAACACCCCTTCGAAAATTTATCTTTCTTAAGTTTATGCAATATTAAATGTATGGACCAGAGAGTCCACTAATGTTAATAAGTACTTGGTAACAAAGGAAGGCGTAGCCTTCACATTCTTTTCTGCGACCAGCAAAGAGATGTCTTGCTGTCACATATCATCTCTTGTTCTCATAGCTTTCGATATGTAAGCATCTATCTTCTTGGCTCTTCAGAATCATTAATATATTTACGTATATTTACATTAATACCTTCCAGATTTATTTATTTAACAATCCAAACATGTCCCTTTACATTAATCTCTTGTAATTATCAGCTTTGTTTGCAGCTATTCGAAAAAGAAATGCCAAAGAGCTGATGTGGAACTTGTTTGCCATTGGCGTGATCCAAATAATGATCAGCAAACGATCACATCTTTTATCATGCACCAGTGAACCTCCAGTCTCTCTGGAACAGAGTTCAACACTCACTTAACCATACAGCATAATGTGATTGACTGATTGCACTCGCATTTGTCTTTTCGAAACTACGTTAGGGCACGTCTGTAACTTTGTGTTTCTTCCAGTACTAGTCTGGAGTAACAGGAAATTACAAAAGGAGTCAACAAGCACTGCTCGGCTAAGTTCAGTTGACATATTACTGAGGTGACTTCATTCTGTGGAGTGGTAGGTGATTTCGACTATATTCTTTGTACTGTCTATCTCCCTTCGACCTTCACTAGCAGGCAAGTTAGTGGTTACAACTCACCTACTGCAACCAGCACTTGGCACAATTTGGAACCTAAATCTCCTCAAAATTACATTTTTTGGTGATCACTGTTATGAAACTAGTAATTGAAAGTTCTGTTTATTGCTCACCTTAAGTTGATAAATTTCTACGTTGTTTTCCATGAAGACTGATAATAGGATGGGCAACTCACAAACCATGTTAGACTAAAACGAAAAGGTTTTTCAAATATTGCAGTTCACACAAAAGTTGAGTGCCATCAACTCTATAAGTGTGCAATCTTAAAGATTCTCAGTGTCAATAAAATGTGTAAGTACACAGTCATCCAATGATTCAGATTGTCAGTTGCATATTATGTCGCAATACATTTCATCACAAAGCTCAGTGCTGATAGTGACAAACACTATTGACAAAAGACTGTTCTACAAGGGCAGATCTGAGGTTGCCTATACAACGCGAAACGGAATACTCACTTCTAAAATACTAGCGCCCCTTCCTCAGTGCCCAAGAAGCACCTTCTCTGCATACTAAATTATTACTGATTTATTTTATTGTGGTCATTAATTCCAACAAAGAAATCTACATTTGTTGAAGACTTCCTTTTAATCTGTCTTTCATATCTATTTAATTACAACTGGCACGATTTTTTCAATGGAATCTTGAGTGGTTTACACCACATGAACTGTCAATTTTGTTATCTCTGTAGCTTTGTAAAACTCAGTAAATGCACTGCAGTATGGTATGTCTTCATTACTTCTTAAGGAGAATAAAGTATTCTATTTTACATTATCAGAGCTATGTTTAACTGTAGGATAATCTACTACGTTCTTACGTTTTTTTAGTTACAAATCCACTTTTTTCGAAATCGTGAAGGGTACTGAAGTTACCTAGGGCAAACTTCTACATCTTATTTTTACCTTGAAACACACATAATCTCCAAGTTTCAGCTTTTAATCTTTCTTCACAGCTACCTGTAAAAAAACAACAAAAAATAGAGATTTTTGTGGAAGCTACTCATCGCATTCTGCTCAAACTCAGTGTGTCTTATATCTATGTCATTCTACACTGTTCTATGGAGAGAAAGAGTAGGGGAAGTCTCTCTCTTCCTCTAGGTCGTCATTGTTCGTATGCAGCAAAAGTGCTTGTTTCCCCACAAATTCCGATATTTAATTTATTTCCTTTACTAATTCACCTAACAGAATACATGGCTGATAAACAGTATCTTTCTATACGTGCCTTTTGTGTGTATTTCTCTGTGAAAAAGGTCTGTGCTTCTTGTTTCATAGGTATGTGCTGACTCTTGAAACAGGAAGTTCTTCGCGTGTCTTCACAAAAATATACTTTCATAAATGTAGATACAAGGTAGGTTACGATTTTTAGTCCCTTCAATAAATTTTTACCAGATTCGCTAAGTTCTTGTGGTTCTCTTTTGAAGTACAAATCAGTGATTAGCCAGATTAGACTTCTCTGAAAACATGCTGCCTTACCTCAACATGCTATATGTCAGTGCAAATTAGGAATGTAACACTGCATCAGTACTACAGGAATTTTAAAACATTTTAAGAACACAGCAATAAAGACTTAATTTTTTATTTAACAATTCTGTATGCTTATCCCACCTTAAATGTTCTTCTAGCCATACTCCTAAAAATTCAGCAAGAGGAGTTTGGTCTATCTTACACTTTCCAAGTTCTAATGTTAAACTGATTCCTAGTTTGTTTGTTGTATGGCTTAAATTTATCCAAACAGCTTTATGTCATTCACAATTAATCTGTTACCTCTCAACCAAGTGTTTGCTTTTTCTGTAGTTACTGTGTTTCTAATCTGTATGGCAGCTTGGTACACAGCTTTAATAAACACACTGGTGTCATTGGCAAACAAAACTGTATCTGCAACTGATATGTACATATAAACATACATTAATTCTTGTTACATAGATCATGAATACGACATTTCATAATGATGTGGAACATGTCACTTTAATATAAGTTTTCTTTACAGAAAATAATTAACTTTTTTATTTTATTTTTGTGGCTTGGTGTATCATTTACAAATATTAAGAACAGCAATTGTTCTATTATTGAACCCTAGGACACTCTATATGTGACTCTCTGGTGTGCTGATGAGTAAACTCCACCTATATTTTGTATCTCTATTCACTGAACTCTGTTGGAAATATATGAATGGAATGAATCATATGCCATTCCACAAATCCTGTAACAGTGCAGCGTCCTGGGCAATAAATTATATGTTGATTACGTACAGTATCTTGGATAGATCCATAAACATGCCACAATTTAGTTCATTACTATCTATGGAATTTATGATCAGTTTTAAAAAGGTATAGAGTGCTTTATCAGTTGACACATTTTTCCTAAAACCAATTTGTTTATTAAGCAATATTTGATTTTTATTGAGAGCGTCTTTCATTCATTGTGCTTTGAATTATTTTTGAAAAACCAGGTAACAACGATATGAGTTGATAATTAATAATATCAGAGTGGTCACCCTTCTTGTACAATGCCTTGATAGTCAAATTCTTTAGTTCTTCTGGAAAGACTCCTGTTCATACATTAATGATATCAGCAAGCTGGGAGTACATCTATCATGCATTATGTTTTATTACTTTGTCTGGAATCCAGTCACTGCCACGTATAAGTTTCATCTTTTAGTTTATTTATAGCATTTTACACCTCTAAAGCAGTTACAGGATATAGAAACACAGTCTTGCCATTCATGGAAAGTAGCACAATTAGGTTGGAACTGTATTTGCTTTGAATTGGGTATATTGCTTTATTTGTGTAATGTTTTTGTGTATGTTGGCTATCGGCAGTGGGTCCTCAAAAGTTCTACCTTCACATTCAATCACAAAGTTATTGTTTTTTTCTTTGCGTCTATCAATATTCCCATTCATTACCTCACACACTTATCTTATTTTGTTACTATTTGTCCTAATACATGTGAGTCATTATCAAGCTTCTTAATTGCTATTATAATTTTATTATAGTTTTGTGTAAATTTTCTCTAGGGTGTAACATGTCAGTGTTACTGGAAGATTTGTTTAACTCTCTGAGGATATTTTTTGGCCTTTTTCATTACTGGAATTACCACTGTCTTTAATTTAACCTTAAATTTCTCTTTGATATATTGGAAATGAAACATTAAAACAATGCCTGTAACTTGCAAGAAATGACTCAAACTTTTATCTAAATTGTAGATTGATTCTATTACCGAGTTACATTTTTCAGCATGTGATTAAAAACTTGTATACCATCTTTGTTAATAATTCTGCTCTCTCAGTATTTATCACTGAGCACCAGATCCTCATTAGAGAGAATATTAAGGTCAATATGACTGTGTTATGATCAGAAAACCCAGAATTTACTATTCAGTGATACGTTCACATTGGTTCTTGTTGATAATTAATACTTGGTCAATCATTGTTTCAGATCCTTCAAATACCGTTGCTGTCACTTTACAAAATAAGTACATATTACTCAGTTGATGTCATTTATCACCTTTATTTTTAAGATTATGATTAAAATCTGTGAGAACGATTGCATTCTTTAGTTGATGTTTGAATTCATTTAGCATTTTTCAAGCCTTTGCAAGAAAACAGTAAAATTGCATGATGGTGGTGTATATACACCCACAAAAATCATCTTCAGTTTGATTAATTCACTTACACAATATTCAAAATTTTTTCCATGGATACAATGTTATTAATTTAATTTCCTTTGAATCAAACCCTGTCCCAACATACTCATATATGCATGAACCCTCTCCTTTTTTGTTAACTCTACAATACTTACCTATCATTTCAAACTTTTTAATAACAGTAGTGCATGCTTGCACATGTTTTAATCAATGCTCCTTTTTTACATAAAATCTATGTTAACCACTATTTCAGATTGACTTTTATTGGACGTAACTTCCTGCTTAATCCCTGTGCATTCCAATAGAAAACTATTAACAGATTTTTGTTTCCTTACTTACATGCACTGTTTAAACTATTGTTTATACAATATTGCCTGCCGATAAAAAATCCTTGAGAGGCTTCAATAGAGCTGTTTTCTTTATGGATTGAAGTCTAACACTCCCTTCTGAAGTTGCTTTTTCTGATGATGGTAGTGGTGCTATTGCTACTTCATCTTCAGCAAATGATGAATCTTCCTGTAATGGTTGATTTCCAGTTCTAGTAGATTCTGCTGCTGTTGTGAGAGAAATAAACCCTTCTGTGGAATTTGTGGCATTAATGAAGGAGCTGGAACAACATCAACTAAATCTTCTTGCCTATTAATTGCTTCCAGCATCCAGCTAATTTTTCTGCACAAGAGATTCTTCCCACTTGTGTTAAAATGCATTCCATGTCTTCTGTAGCAGTCTCTTTGTATGGGAGTCTACACTTACAAAATATAAATTTTGCTAAGCCTTGCATATCTTTGAGTATTCTTTGTTGGCTTTTCTGATATTTATTCACACATGACGAATTCAGAAGATCATGTCTGTGTGGAATTCCAACAACAAAAACAGTTTTTTCTCAACGGGGTTTATGATTACTTTCAGATTACATTTACACTATGTACTTTAGTTATAGGAACATAACTGGCCATGACAATGATAACAATACAACGATCTTCTTCAATTTTTATCTATTTTGTAAGTTCATTCATAGGTGCTCCTTGTTTGAAAAAGCTAGTAGCCCACACACAGTGATCAGAAAGTATTATATCCGCAATCCCCCGACCATGGTAGTCAGAATATATGGGGCACTAACAATCCTTAGGGCCTAACATACAGACACAAAGTTTTGAGAAAAATAGATTTTTGTAAAATTCAGATTCGTAGATGAGCCGTCAGTCCCATATGTTTGATTCGTTTTCTAACCAAGTCTCAGTATTGGAAGTTATGAAATCTTAATTAATATTCAAGATAGTTATTCATATTAATTTACAAAATTTTCATGTACAGGCTGGTGACAAGTGTCCTTTTTGACAGTTGTTAAGTCTGTAATAAACGTTAAATTGGGATCAGAGCATAAAGAACAAATAGTAAATGCACCACATGCAGAACTGTGGTATATTCAGACACTTCAGAGTCCTCACTGTCATCACTTTCATTAAACACATTCTGTGGCATGTGGTTCAGATGAAACTGCCTGTCCACTTCAGGCATGAACTCTAGCCTTTTGAATCTAATAATTTTGGTAAGTCTTTGTTTTTCAAAGTTGATATTTGCCTTCTGCCTACGAATTTGGGCACTAGATTTTGCAAGGCATCTACAAATTGTGTGGCAATGACAAATTGTGACCTCCCTCGACGTTACTTGAAGAAAATGGTGGTTTCACAAGATTCCAATGAAGAACATGTTACTTTAAACAGCAGTTCCTGGCCACCTGCTGAAAACTCCATCATTGTAAAAATACTGAAATATTCATTCTTACAATGTACATTACCTTTTGGTTCGGTAGAGAGGTTGGTAACACTCTTAGTGGTTCTGAAATCCTCAGCATTCATTTTACACACTATGAAAGATTTAGCTAGCCTTGCCTTCAGCATAATGTGATACTAACGATGAGGTGAGAAAACAGGAATTTAATGTTTGTGACCTTAGATATCAACTGAGCAGAGCAGAGAAACAAAATTATGATTTGTGCTTTCAGCTCACATGCAGATGAATATGGTAGCATAAAAATAGATGAGACAGTTTTTTTGAATGTTCATATGTACAATGTGGGCCGACAGCATAGATAAAACAGGTTCACCATATGACCAACAGATGCAATCATTATCACAAAATGTTATAAGACTTAGATTAGATTAGTTTTTCGTTCCATAGATCCATGCTGAGGAGATCCTCGTGGATGTGGAACATGTCAATTTTTTAAATAAAAAGCTGAAATAACAATATTAATAGTAGGAATATATATACAATACATCATTTGTTTCTCTTGAAAAATTCGTCAGTGAAGTAGAATAGTATGAATATATACACATTACATCATTTGTTTCTATTAAAAAAATCGTCAATGGAGTAGAAGGAGTTGGCCAGTAGAACGTCTTTCAGGCTCCTTTTAAACTGATCTTTATTTGTAACTAAATTTTTTATGTTTGCTGGCAAATTATTGAAGATGAGAGTTCCTGAGTAGTGGACCCCTTTTTGAAATAAAGTAAGTGCTTTTAAGTCCTTGTGCAGATCATTTTTGTTCCTGGTATTGTATGTATGAACTGAGCTGTTTGTTGGAAAAAGAGATATATTATTTAGAACAAATTTCATTAAGGAGTAAATATACTGAGAGGCAGTAGTTAGTATACCCAGTTCTTTGAAGAGGTTTATACAGGGCGTCCGTGAATTTATTCCACAAATAGTATGTATTACACGCTTTTGGACTTTGAAAACTTTTGACTTGAAGAGTTACCCCAAAATATTATACCTTATTACATTATGGAATAAAAGAAGGCAAAGTATGCAAGCTTTTTCATTTTTATGGCGCCTATGTCTGCTAACACTCGAATTGCAAATACAGATTTGTTAAGGCGTTTCTCCTCCCAACTGAATTTATTATCAAGTTGTAGTCCCAGGAATTTAAGGCTGTCAACCTCTTCTATCTGCTATTCTTCATACTTTATGCATATGCTGGGTGGAAACCTCTTAAAGGGTTCTGAATTGCATATACTGAGTCTTTTTGAAGTTTAATGTCAATGAGTTGGCTTTAAACCATTTATTAATATCCATGAAAATATAATTAGCAGATCTTTCTAGAACTACACTCGACATACTATTTATTGCAATACTTGTGTCATCTGCAAACAAAACGAACTCTGCTTCTGGCAGTGTAACTGATGAGAGATCATTAATGTACACAAAAAAAGCAATGGCCCTAAGATGGATCCTTGTGGGACACCGCATGGAATTTCTACCCATTCTGAGGATGACTGATGACTTAATTCACTAGTCCCTTGCACTGACACCCTTTGTTTCCTGTTAGCGAGGTATGACTTGAACCATTTTGCAGCACTGCCCGTGACACCATAGAAGTCTAATTTGTTTAAAAGGATGTTGTGGTTCACACAATGGAATGCCTTTGACAAATCACAGAAAATACCTGCTGCTTGTAACTTGTTATTTAATGAATTAAGTACATTTTCACTGTATGTGTAAATAGCCTTCTCGATGACAGAACCCTTCAGGAATCCAAAGTGTGTTCCTGATAATATGTTATTTGTGGTCAGATGGTTGAGAAGCTGCCTGTTAATTACTGTTTCTAAAATTTTTGAGAATTCTGGAAAAACTAAATGTATCCTTCAACCTCTGACCCAATTATCACCAATTAATGAGACTTTTCTATATCCTGCCCATCCTCATGGTCATGGAGCACTCTATTTGGATTTTTTGCACTAATTCTGTGTTGATGTACAGATTATGGATTCTGCAAGAATGTGGTGTTGACATATCAAGCTGTCCACCACACTGACCAACGGAGATATTATTATGGGCCTACTGCTTGGTGTACCTAATGTACTACCAGAAGGGCAACATACGATATTAATACTACATTTCAGTGTCTTGGCTACATTGATAAATGCCTCAGAAAAGAGAGCTTCAGATTGACACACCTGGTGTTCTACTTCTGTGAAAAGATACGGACTTTTCAATGCAGTTATGTGCAACCCACTGAGCTACAACCATTATGCTATTCTTTCCATTCCTCACCTTCTTCTTATAAAAGATACTAAAGACTTTGAACTGACAGTGCATATGCACTTTATCTGATTCTTAATATTCATGTCTACCTTTGTATGTTCAGTACTTATATAATTTGTCAATGATTTCATATATACTCTGTAACTATGTGAAACATATGTATATTAATTACCAAAACTCATTTTGTAGATTTAGTAAACTAAATATTTCATATCTATTTGCAATAGAAAAATTTGTTGCTAATGGCAAGTTCAATTGACTCACCATCGCTGCCAAATTTTTAACCCCCCCCCCCCCTGTGGAGGGTTATGTAAGTGTTTCACCACCTTGCTGGAGCAAATATAATTTTCATGTATTGCTCTCGTGCTACCCGCGACAGAAAATATCTTTGCTGCAATAGAATTGCAGGTCAGAGCAGTCTTGGCAGAAATTGCTGTTGCTCGCTGCTAGAGTGCAGTTGTAGTCTGTTGCTGGTAAAGTGCAGCTCATAGCCATGCATTGTAAGGTAAATTTTATTATTTTTATTGGCATGCGTGTGGTTAAGTCACTTGTCTGAGATGTTAACATGAATTTGTTTTAATATCTTTGTGATTTGTCAGCACCCGTTGACCCAGATTTGTAATGTTCAAATTTTCATATAATGATCTTTATCAATAATATGAAAGATTTTCAGAATATAATTTTTACCAGTCAACAAAAAAAAGGAGTGAATAATTTTGGCCAAAGTCATTGCCAGTCCCAATCCAGTCATTAATTTAAATTTAAATATTTCATAAATTTTCTCAGATCATTGTCATGAGTTCTTTAGTAATCAGACGACCAGCTGTGCAGCAAAGTCAGTTTCTCTGATAATTCAGATCTCAGACAAATGTTGTCCAGTATTAGTAGACAGGCCAGCATTGCACTAAGCTGTGCCATTTACGAGCAGATATATAGACTGCGTTATCTGGCGACACCATCTCGAGGTAAGAATTTTTCAGTTTATTCAGACTGAGTTCACAGGGCCATGGCGTAGCGCTCCTTACGTCAAAATTTATGTTTTCATGAGTTAAAATATAAAAAAAAATTATTTTTATACTGGAAGGTCACATGCATACCAAGTGTACATGATCAAATTCGTAAAATGTGGTGATGTAAACAGACAATTCACAAATTACTGATGTTTAGAAATGCAATCACAAATTATTTTGTTGGAAAATTTTCTAAAAAAATTCGCTGTCGAACCATTTCTTTATCGAAAAGCTGAATCACAATATTAGTTCCGTGTGGAATCCAATCTATGTTAACAGTCTTTTCATTGTCTTCCAGAAGACAGAGGTATCATTATGTCCAGGCCAAGAGTAGACAAAAGGAATGAATTAATTTCTGCAACTGACAAAAAGACATTTCAGGTGCAATATTTAAATTATTCTCTCCCATTTCTCAAGATTTTGCTTCGCCTGTTACAATATTATTGCAACTAAAGATTTTTAAATTTTTGGTCCTAAATTGCCTTGCAGTTCGTGAAGACTGGTATAAAGCTGAGGCAACATTAATCCAATGATACTTATCGCTGGCATTATTGTGTATGAATGTGTGATAGCATTCATTGACTGCATAAGCGACTTTATCTTTTTTCGCTCAAAATGATGAAGTGCGGTTTGCACACAGGTCTTCCACGAAACCTGTCTGATTGGCTTAATACATAGCATTTTAAGGAGCAACAAGAAGCTTCATCTATATATCAGCTACGAATTTCTCTATACTCTTACCTATTAGTGACATCTCTACATGTTTACTTTAAATAAACTTTCTAACTATGCTACATCCTTTTCCATATAATATCCTGAATATGTATAACCAGAGGACCCAGTTACATACGAGTCGATCTTCCTTGGTAATGGTGCACTGCCTATCATTACTGGCTACAAATCTTTCAAACAGTTTTCCTTTTACACTTTTGCGAGTTTCATTTGGACTTCTTAATCATCTTGTGATGTTGAAGTTCTTCTTTTTATAGCCATGCTTGCTACGAAATGGGAAGAGGAATTACGATTTATGGAACACACCTTTTCTCTATTTTGTTTCACCCAGACATGTTTCAGCACATTTGCTACTATCTTCAGTGGATTATTTTTTTTATTTTATAACTTACGTGATACTATTGGACATTCGTTTTGGTAGCTATTCTGCTACACAATCTACAACTTCTTGTGGTTTTGATATTGTGGTGCTTTCTCATATGTTGCTGGCGAAGTGAATAGGCAGATTTCGTGACCTATGGTCGCCTGACACTGCACTTGCTCCAATTTTTCAAAACTCTGCCTATGTGAAGTGTCCAAGAAGATCTAAGATGAATCCAACATGCAAACTACATTACAAATGAACTGAATACCATTTGTTATACAATCAAAATTCTTTCTGGCTGCACATCGAAAGATGCACTAAAAAATGTATACTTCACCCAGGCAGAATTGTTATTGCGATATGGCATATACAACACTAAAACAGAATGGACCTCTGCAGACAGGATAAAGACTATACAATAAGCTACATAATAACATTAAAACAATAAAATACAGTTACAAATTTAAAACTGATGTCCATAAATATTTATTGCAAAAGTGTTGCTATAGTATAGATGAATATCTTGAAACATAACAATTTGTTCTGTCCATGTTCTGTACTTTGTATGTGAACCTGAACATCTTAATATAGAAGTGTGTCACGTTGACTGTATTACTTTAGTAACAGATTTTTCAGTGGATATGGTACTTTTGAATTTGCATGTTATTTGTTTATAAGTTTCTTTCCCTTAATAATGTGAATGTATTTGAAAATAGTGTGCAATTTTGAACCTTTCACAAAGTATGCACCCATACACTTTTCTGTTTCCTGGCATAACACATGTATTATATGAGCACCTGTATCGTTATAAGAACACTGCCATATTCATTTTAACCATGTATCATCTCACCTCCTTTTTTGACTTGTTTATATCATCATGTGCTTCTCTGCACACAATGTATGATCTACAGGATTAATAAAATTACAGTTACAATATTTGAGGTGGAAGCAAGATCTGATATGTAGTTTTACTTGTAACGTAACACTAACGTATTTTAATGTGCTATACACTGGAACAGTGACAAAACCCGTAGAAGGATCGTTTTTTTTTTCCAGACGGAATTCACATCTAAGATAGTTGTGCCCTTAACAGTCACGTTCATAACAAACTGTGATTAAGGATGCCATTGGATAGTGCTTCCTCCACAAAGCTGTGTAGACTATAAGACTGTATATGATGACAGTTTCTTCTTTTTCTTTTTTGCTGTGACGTAAGGGGGTGAAAATAGCCAATAACTTAATCATGAAATATGATGATAGTTGTTTTTTTTTCTGTGATGTAAGTTACAAAGGTAGCTTGAAAATGCCCAAGGGGGCGAAGTTAGCCAATAGCTTAATCGCGAAATAAAATGATTATCTTAAAAATAAAAACAGCCTATGCAGGAAAACGACTTTCCTCAAGAAAGTTTCTTCTTAAATTGGTTTTTTACAACTTTTTCATGTACATTTTATTTCTTGTGGTTAACGTATTTCTGTTTTCGATTCAGACCTCTTTCTCAATTTTTATACATGCCATTTTCATGTTCTCGGCTGACTCTGCCAAATACAGAAGCCCGTAAAATTTCACCCAAGTTTTCTTAACAACATAGGACGAAAATCGTGGTGTCAATTTCGTACCCTCATTATTGTTAAAACAAGGTGCACACAAATCAAGTTTTACTTCTATGGAACGCATGGAGTTACTCTGTCCGTGGTAAAGTTGTGTCAGCCATCAAGAATCGCTGGTTTGTTTATATCTTTCATACTTCACTGGTTCGATGTCGTTTGGTAGGCGTCACCTATTTTGAGTGGTGATGCGCAGTGGGCGTTGTGTGTACTGTCTTCGTGGGAGGGAAACAATCGATCTGCAAGCTGTAACCTTCCGTTACTAATAGGACAGTCCTCTCTGTTTATCCGCTGTGTTCAAATAGTAAGTTATGCCGTAATTTACGTACAATTTCACACAGAGTGACTTAGATAATGTTTGCTACACATAACTTTCAGACGCCCTAATTTTATCCTCATCACCCATGAAGCTCTTGTTTAACTCACCATACCTTTGAATCTTTTGATAGATCGGGCTCAATATTAGTCAGTAAGTTAACTTATATATTACTTAATTATACGTTTTCTAGAAGCCTTTCTGTTAAGTAGGTGTATGACGGCTTTGGACTTGAGTGTTAGATCTAGGTTAAATCTTGATTGTGGTGACAGACTGATCGTTACTGTAGCCCGTGGTCTAGGCTAGGGCGAAAAATAATTTGGTTGTGCATTGGCGAAGCCAATGAACGTGAATGCCAAGTAAAGGTTATCGCAACAGGTTGACCAATAGCGTAGCCCTTTGATTAAGATCATGGAATATTTAAACGCACTTTGCCATATTTAATACGCTTTTCGTACAAACTAAAATTGCAAAATAAATTCAGAAAACTTATATTGCATCTGACGATTATTTGGTGCGCGTTATGTACATATACCGCACAAAAACTGCGAGAAAAGCACAGAGGTCCGATAGGTAATTTTTACCAGGTTTTGTACCCATATTAGTTCGATGCACGGTCCAGGCCTGGGGTATATAACATGTTACTACCAAATTCTGAAATCCTGAATTAGCCTTTCGTGTGTTTGGTTCTGATAGATTAATAGAAACGCTACCTTGTCCAAATGAAAACATCATGGCACATAAGAAATTGGAGAAGTAACAAGTGAACAGCTTTCAAATCTCGAAGAAGCCATTGAAACAGAACTAGCCATTACGTAAGTCAGTCGTGAAATGCGTGAAAAGTAAACTATAACCCGAAACAGCATTACCGTATGTAATTGCTTTAACGATGTCAGAAATTTGTACAGTGCTGTATAAGAGAATCAATTCTGAAATGATACTTATTTGGTTGTTGTATATTACTAAATATTTCATGAATTTTATTTGTTTACCTTTTGACAGGTTTGGTTTTATGTTTGATTCATGAGCAATATTTATGTACAGTGCCACAGTACCAAACTCTGCAAAACAATAGCTACCATCCATCAACTCTTCGCTTGTTTAGCTTTTAGACTGTGTGAAAGTACACATATGCTTAACTTCTTTCAATTTTTACCCTTAAGGTGGGTGCAGAATTGTAAAAGATTCAATCTATCATGGCTGTATTAGTTTATGCTCCTTGTCATGGCTGAAAGATATTAATGACCCAATACCAGATAACTGCATGTGCCAGTCAAAACTTTAAATAAATGAATAATGTAGAATTACAGTATTACACCCATCTCCTAGTTGTATGTAAGGCTCGTAGCTCATTACATGTGTCCCATGAAGTTGACTGGCAAGTTGCTCATTGCAGTAATGTACAGAGAAAATGGTATAACCAAGTTGTGGAAGAGAATCAGTGGCTTTTGAGCTAAACAGAGGGGGGGGGGGGTCCTAAAAGAAGGAAATTGAGCAGCTGAGCTCCTCATCTCTCAATATTTGAGAGAGATGTTGACTATGTTGGAGTGTGAAGGCCAGCAAACATGATACAGTGGAACAGTTTGCTATCCAGACACTGCACAGTGAAGAATGCAGACTCTAGTTTGGCTGTTTGGTGGAAAGTTCTTTTTTAAAAAAATCATTAAATGACAGCAAATTGCAGAGTTTCCTAGTGTGTGTTGAAGTGGATTGTTGTTGAAGTCTTTGTCTCCTACTTCTATGGGAAGTGTCTTAGTTCAAATATGATACACATACACTTTCAGCCTTTACTAAAGGAATGTGAGACAATGAAGGAATAGCATTCATGTGTGTGGACTCTCCAGGTAGGAATATCAAAAATTTAGGAAAGTACAGATTTCTACGTACCATAAAGAAGACACATAAAGTTGCAGACACACAATTAACGCTTCCAACAGCTGTCCGTAGACAACATGGAACACAATTCCAGATGCTTATGGAGATCAGTCTCTTTCTCTGGTAGTAATAAAGTTCTTAGATAGTGTCTTTTGTGTCTGCTGCTTGACAGGTCTTTTTTGTGGTTAATATTAATCTTTTCCTACATTGTTGGTATTCATGTGTGTGGAATATTTGTGGCACTGCATAGAGTAACTTCTTGATGAGGATAGATCTTTCACTGAATTTTAAATTCATCCTTATAGTGATCTATACAGGGTGTTACAAAAAGGTACGGCCAAACTTTCAGGAAACATTCCTCACACACAAATAAAGAAAAGATGTTATGTGGGCATGTGTCCGGAAACGCTTAATTTCCGTGTTAGAGCTCATTTTAGTTTCGTCAGTATGTACTGCTCAATGGAACATGTTATCATGATTTCATACGGGATACTCTACCTGTGCTGCTGGAACATGTGCCTTTACAAGTACGACACAACATGTGGTTCATGCACGATGGAGCTCCTGCACATTTCAGTCGAAGTGTTCTTACGCTTCTCAACAACAGATTCGGTGACCGATGGATTGGTAGAGGCGGACCAATTCCATGGCCTCCACGCTCTCCTGACCTCAACCCTCTTGACTTTCATTTATGGGAGCATTTGAAAGCTCTTGTCTACGCAACCCCGGTACCAAATGTTGAGACTCTTCGTGCTCGTATTGTGGACGGCTGTGATACAATATGCCATTCTCCAGGGCTGCATCAGCGCATCTGGGATTCCATGCGACGGAGGGTGGATGCATGTATTCTCGCTAACGGAGGACATTTTGAACATTTCCTGTAACAAAGTGTTTGAAGTCACGCTGGTACGTTCTGTTGCTGTGTGTTTCCATTCCGTGATTAATGTGATTTGGAGAAGAAATAAAATGAGCTCTAACCTGGAAAGTAATCGTTTCAGGACACATGTCCACATAACATATTTTCTTTCTTTGTGTGTGAGGAATGTTTCCTGAAAGTTTGGCCGTACCTTTTTGTAACAGCCTGTATATGAGTGTCTTCACTGGGGAGATAATGTGTGTTGCTATTTGGCTACAAGGACCTAAATATGCCTGGGAAATCATGGTATAGACTTCAAAGTACATCCCTGGCTTTAAAATTCCCAATATCTAAATTAATTGAATATCTGTGGACCTCTTCATTTGTAATGTTCACATCCAACAGCCTTGGATAAAGCTGTAGACAACAAGTAACATGATTCCAGGTACTTACGGTGATCAGCCTCTCTCTCCCTGGTAGTAATAGTTCTTCGATATGTATGTGCTTATATAAGTTATGGGAAAGAGGAGTGTGGTCAGGTGGTTACTTGTTAATGAGATATCAGAGCATTTCAAATACTATTGTTTTGATTGTTCTCATAAACAGGAAAAGCCAAGATCAAATTCAAACATTTTACAGTTTTGCAGACTTTGTGGCAGATTATATATCTTTCTTAAGTGCTGAATTCCACCTGTTACTCCACTTTAGTACTCCCAAAGTTACACATCTGGTGGCTTGCTTGATATAATTTTGAATATCTTGAGTTGGTAAAATTGAAGTTTGCAGTACCAATGGTTGGTTGTGACCCATGTTGTCAGGACAGTGGATACCTCTATTTCAAGCTTATACAGCTTGGCGACCACAACAACTCTCATTACACAGACACAAATAATACAGAAAATAATGAATCGCAGAAATAAGTTGAAACCAATGATTTTGGGTGGGAACAAACTAAATATTTGGCAATCCTAATAACGAAGACATTCCAAAACATACTAATGTAAAAATGAAGCAAACAGAATCCTCAGTAATCAAAAAAGCACAATTAAAACAGAGTATCAGAAATTTCACTTGACTTACATAGTTAAAACAAAGTCTACAGTCACAAACCCAAAATTTGTCCATGTAGTTGTCAAGAATCTAACCTTATCAATGTGGGTAAGCCAAACTCCATGATGCCTGCCAGCCATAATCTAACATATATAAGCAACAACAACCACAAGATATCATAAATTGGATCCACGCAAATTTTGATACATAAGAAATACACAATTGTGCACATAAATACTCATACCATACATACTAAAATTAAAAAAAAAAGACCATAAAAAGGTGCTTACCAATCAGTCACACGACACAAATCTAGTGAGACCAAAATAATGTCAACACAGTATTTCAAATGCTCACTCTAGACTTTGCAGAGAAGGAACCCCTCTGGACAGAATTCCATATATTGGTCCACAGACATCCCCACGTATACTGGTCCATGGTCTGGGATGCAGCTACTTTGGTCAGTCTCGTACATTATCAAAAACACAATACTCCACACACTTGGCATTTAAACTGAATAACTATAAGAATCTAATCATGGTCATTGTGTTGTCTCTCATTGTAGCATTTGGGGACCTATTTATGAACTTCATTGTCATATGCATAACTGACATACATACAGACCATTAATCTCCTACCATAAGCAGCATACTGCACTGATGAAGAAAAGAAAAAAAAAAAAAAACTATTGCCTATAATTCCAAACATTAAAATAACTAACAAACTCTCCCATTATTATTCTCACAAACAGTACACAATAAGCCCAATGAATCACTTGCAGACAATTTAGAAAACAAACATCTCATGCTAAAGTGCAAAAACATTGGTCTACTTCAACATGCCCTCTGCAAACACTATCCATTTCAAATACACTGTGCTACCGTGATGTTGCACACAACACAGTTAAGTTGCAGGTCAAAGTGTGTGCTTTGTTACTGTGTTCATTCCCTAGAGTCCATACAAGACTGAATGCAAATGTGATGTCATTTTGGAATGTTACGAATGAATGTACTCAGTTACTCTGTTGAGACTGAGTGTAACATTGTCACCTACTGCTCAGTAAGCTTTGAAGGCAAGTGATTGAGGTTACGTCTGATATTTCCCTGGGGTGGGATTAGAAAGAAGATTGAAGAGTAATTAGTGATGCTTATAAATATTATATGGTGGTAATAGAAGCAGATGACGACAAATACATTTATTTACTTATTTAAAGAAATAACCACCGATTCAAAATAAGAAAGATTACTGGCAGAATTAAATCCTGTATACCATTAATAACCTTAATAGAGTGAAAAAAATTGCAAGAATTGGAGTAGTTCATGTTAAAATACTATTTTTCTGTAAGATACGTTGACTAGTATCGAAATATAAGATACAGTTAGGGACATGTTTTGACAATGGATTTCTTGAGTTTAGCATTACAGTGGAGAGAAAAAAGAGCAGTGAGAAAATCTCAAGGGAGGATATTGTTGAATTTGTACTTTGAATCTGTAGAAGGAAGGCTAATCTCAGCAGCATGTGAAGGCAAATTTAAATATTCTCTAGCAAAATCTTTTGAAAAGTGCTGTCTGCATTGGAGCTAATTCACTTTTACTTCCAGCAATAATTAATTTTATAATTTTAGGAATGTTGTTATGGATTCGTTCCAGGTTTGCCAGGGAACAAAATCTGTGGATAATGAACAAAAAACAGTGAAATAGGTGAGAACGCAGATCTACAGAGAGAAATGGTTGATATGATCAGTAGAAATTCTGGAGCTGTGAAAGCTGACATATTGTGTATTCTTTAGCAATCATTTCGGAGATTGATTATGCCAATTGTGTCTGTATGTTTCCCTTGAGGCACAAAAGCAATTACTTGTTTGGATACATATGTACAATATGTGGGTTTAGTTATGTATACATGTGGGTGATTTCATGTTGATAGAAAAGTAATATTTTTAACCTGATTGTCTCAGATTTCTTTTAAGTTTGTTGCATTTCATGATCCAGTTAAGAGATGAAAGACTGCAAATTTGCATAGCTATATAACAATTGTGAGGACAGTTACAGGACACTGAAGTTCGGAAAGTCTGTTAAATTTACACACTTGTTTCTCAATGTAAAAGTTTATAATTCAAATATATTGTATTGCTCCAGAACATTATCATGAATATGAAAACAGAACAATAAAGGAATCATGTCCAAAAGTTTTTCATTTTTTTATTTGTAGTTTATTTTTATTTATTTATTTATTTATTTATTTATTTTTTTGAAAAATTGAAAGAGTCTTATTTTGTGATGTGAAAGGTGAAGGTCAGTAATTTGCATTTAACAATTCTTAGAGACCCATTATGTTGCACATCAGTATAAAGCTGTACTCGTTAGTTTTTCAGTGATGTAGGTTTCATTGCTGTATTGGAATGAGTATGTGAATTAATCATTTGTATTGAAGCAGGCACATTTAAATCATTCACAATTTCCAAACATAGGTAACCTGTACCTTATCTCTCAACTGTTGTATACCTCTACAGATTGGCAGTTTTCCATCTCTTATCTGGGTCATTGAATGAACCAAATTTGAGTAGGGCTCATTGAGTGGTGCATTGAGTTGACATGGAATTACCCTTTTGTAAGCCCTGTAAACACGTGACATGTTCATATTGCCTTCATTTCTGAGTACTGTTTTTGCTTTATTGAATTTCTGTGAATATTCTTATTCTTTTACATGTATGCTGTAAATAATTTTGGCACTTGGAAATATATTTTGTTGCAGTTGTGTATTTTGGAATTACTTCTGAAGAATTTTTAAAAAAATATGGCTGATCCAGGATTTCCAAGTCAGCACGTGACAACAACAGGCACAACAACAGTTACAAATACAACTGTTACACCAGTTATTCGTTTTGATAAAACTTATATCAAGACAACTCCGGGCATCTTGAAAGTGGCTCAGATAGTAAGTGCTTTCATAATTTAAAAGCTCTTATGCAATTTATATTATTTGTCAAACCCAATACTGTAAATTGTCATGTGTAATCTCGTACTGGATTCAAAATGGATGCTTCCTTTACTATTACAAAATTGCACAGTAGATAATTACGGATAGTTCAGTGTTCCAAATTTGAACTCCCATTACATTAAGAAGAGATCTAAAAGAAATGCTGAATTAAAACATAAAATTCCTGCATGTTTCATTATATTTTAGCCTCCTAGTGCTGATTTGGCAGAAAGTCAGGTTAGTAAGTAATCCTAAAATGATCGTTACTTTGCATTACTATAGTGCTATAGCAGTCATATCACCATTGTGTGTCATGTTACATTTTAAGTGACTGTGCATTTCCTGATGCATTAGCTAAGAATCTTATATCCTTGTGTTAATGTGTATTGAAGGCAGTTACTTCCCTTTTACATGGTCAGACTACACAATTATTAGGAAATTATTGCTGTGACACAGTAGTTTGTGTAAAGACAGTGTTGGCACATTGCACATGTAGTTCAGTTGCTGGCACATCTACATCTGTACTCTGCAAACCACTGTGAGGTACATAGCAGACTGTATGTTCCATTGTACCAGTAGTTAGGGTTCCTTCCTGTTCTATTCACACATGGCATATGGGAAGAATGATTGTTTGAATGCCACCAAGTGTTCATTAACCATCTTAATCTTTTCCTCACAATCCGTATGTGAGCAATAGGTAGGTGTTTGTATTGGGTCCCTAGTGTAATCTTTTAAAACCGGTTTTTGAAACTCGGACCTTTGCCTTTCGCGGGCGAGTTAGTCTTGGTCCAGCACACTTTTAATCTGCCAGGAAGTTTCATATCAGCGCACACTCCGCTGCAGAGTGAAAATCTCATTCTGGAAACATTCCTAAGGCTGTGGCTAAGCCATGTCTCCACAATATCCTTTCAGGAGTGCTAGTTCTGCAAGGTCTGCAGGAGAGCTTCTGTTAAATTAGGAAGGTAGGAGATGAGGTACTGGCAGAAGTGAAGCTGTGAGGACAGGGTGTGTGTCGTGTTAGAGTAGCTCAGTTGTTAGAGCACTTGACCGCGAAAGGCAAAGGTCTCGAGTTCGAGTCTCGGTCCGGCACACAGTTTTAATCTTTAAGAAACATAGCTAAATAACATTTACACTTCAAAAAGAACACTTATTTGCTGTAGAATCGCAATGACTGTGAAGTACAGTTTACTACTGTCTGGAAGAGTGCAGGAATATATCTTCACTAATGTCTCGGGTCTTTTTCTTCTAAATTGTTTCTTGTTTTTGACCAAAAAAAGCATGAAGGTGGAAAAGATTCTCTCCATGTATGCAATGCTGGCAGGGCAAAAAAAAGGCACTAATAAAGTAGCAGTAAAAATAGGTTAGTGTTTTGAATGAATTAATATTAGGACTTTAAATTGAACTATTTAATCGTCAGTATGAAAAAGAATTAAAAAATCCAATTTTATCCATTTGATTGGATTTTTAAAAACAACCATGTTTCTCAACCCTGGTTACTCCACAACAGGTAGAGGGGCCTCAACAAAGTATAGAAAGTGCAAATCTAATGTATGACAAGCGAAGGAAAAACTTTCCTTTGTGCAAGATAAAAGATGGTAGGCGTATCTAACAAAAAAGAATCCAATTGAAGCCCTTTTGATACCACAAAGGTCTAAATATGCCACAAGGAGAATTCTATGTGAAAATTGGGTTATGTTGTCTGTCTGTGCAGAGAAATGGCCTTGCTTTCCAGTTAAGTACTATGCTACAGAGAATGCCAACAGATTTAGACGAGAAACTAGTTAGCTTCCAGTGGTATGTCATCCATTTGCGAAAGTCAATCATTGTCTCTTCTTCAGATTGGCAGTGCTGATGAAATACCAGTATTTTTTGACGTGCCAAGTAATATGACAGTAAACATGAAGGGGGCAAAAGGTATCCCATTAAGAGGAACCAGGAATGGAAAAAAAAGAATAACTATGATGTTGGCTGTCACAGCCAATGTTACTTCTTTGTGTCATTCTGAAGAGAAAAACTATGCCATGAAGAAAATTAGTGATTCACTGCCAGGAAAAGGGCTGCTGGATGAGAACAAGACTAGTTCTTGACTGTCTAGTGTTTGGAATCAGACCTCAGGCATTGCTTGCTAAGAGAGCTATACTAATTTTGGATGCCTTTAAGAGACATCTAACTGATGAAGTAGAAGACAAACTTGCTGCACTAAAGGCAGACCTTCTGTGAGTGGAATCTTGCTTCATGGTCTTCCATATTATAAGAATCTATCAAGGGGTACAGTAAAAGCTGCATACCATATATTCTGTATGGCAGTGAGGATGCTGTTCTGTCGGATGAGATTGAAGAAAATGGTGGGAGTGAGTGATAAGTTGAACACTGGTACCGATAGCGATGAGAGCAAATAAGACAAAATATGGTACCGCTAAGTAAGGTGCCAGTATGCTGCATCATAAGTTTGTTGCATCGTATGTTAGAGCAATGTGTACAGACGTGTAAGTACAAGTAAATGTTATACTTTTTCTCCTCTCGAATACATGCATGGCATTGGGCCAACATGGTAAAATTTTACGCATATAGGAAATGCTTATATAATGCTCGTAAGCTTCCCTTAATGTGTAGGTTAAACTAAAGGGAGGCTGGCCGGTGTGGCCGAGCAGTTCTAGGCGCTTCCGTCTGGAACTGCGTGACTGCTGCGGTCACAGGTTCGATACCTGCCTCGGGCACAGATGTGTGTGATGTCCTTAGGTTAGTTAGGTTTAAGTAGTTCGAAGTTCTAGGGGACTGATGACCTCAAATATTGAGTCCCATAGTGCTCAGAGCCATTTGAACTAAAGGGAATTTGTTGAGAAAAAATTCCTCTGCCAACCACCACAAGGAATCCATAGTGTGTGTGACCTTGTTTGAATCAAGCTGGTTCATAGTGTGCATGAAGGGGCAGACAGTGCAAGCTTACACTAAGCCTTGGTGTTTTTGTTCAGTACCAGACAACTGCACGGAGGCAGTTTGCAAAAATTAATAATTGCTTTTAACAAGTGAGGATTCATTGACTGAAAAGTTATTTGAATCTGAAAACTGTGCTGTTTATTCAGCAAGAAAAAGAAATGAAATTAAGTGTCATTTACAAATTTGTAAGCATTTAATATAATTGTGCTAATAGTTCACAGAATTGATTTGGTGTGCAATAAAATTCAGCATTTCGGAACACATGCAAAATTTCTCTCCATAATTCATGTAACACAAAATACTGATCTGTCATAACAAAAATTAAAATGACGAAATGCTGCTAATTAAGTGCTATAGCCATACAATAAACTGAAATATAAGTTGAAGTTCTAAAATATCAAGACTAAAAAGTCCAGGCAAGTATAAAACTGGCTTATAGTCCTCCAAAGTGAGTCGGAAACTCGCACAGAGTTTTCTAAAACTGAAACCAGTAGTGAATTTGTGAAGTTCGGAACACACAAAATATTTCTATCACGTGAAACTGTGCAAATTCATGTTCTTCATAACGTAAGTTATTCAGACTGATTGACCAATTGGAACTGAGTGATCCAATGACTTACCCACAGACTGACTAACTGATAAAGCCTGCAATTCTCAAGGCTTATACCAGGTGTATAAGTATGAAGCCGGAGTTTCCCCACAGATGGTGCTAGCCACAAGTGTAGGGCCCATGAGACTGCATGTGCAGTGCCATCTGCTTCCTGTAACGGCTGACGGTGAATGTCGACTTACAGTAACCCAAGTTCCATACATCAGTATCTGTTTCAAACCAGTAAACATGCAGAGTTTTGTGCCTACGAACTATGATAGGCTGACAGCATTGGTTTTTGGTTATTGTTTGAAGAAAACTGCTGCAGAATCACATAGAACGCTTGTCAGAGCTTTCGGCAAACATGTTCTTGGGAAAACAGTGTTTTGGGTGGTTCAAAAAATTCAAAAGTGGTGATTTTGACGTGGAAAAACGAAGAGTGCAGAAACTACAAAAAAAAGTTCGAAGACAGCGAATTGCAGGTCTTATTGGATGAAGATAATACTCAAACTCAACAGGAACTCACAGAACAATTGAATGTGATGCAGAAATCCATTTCTCTTCGGTTGAAAGGTTTAGGAAGTGGGAAAATGGGTTCTGTATGGAAAAAAAAAAAAAAAAAAAAAATAGCAAGCAAATCGAAACACAAGTTGTGAAATGCTACTTGCCAGATACAAAATAAAGTAGTTTCTCCAACAAATAGTGACAGGTGATTAAAAATGGATATATTTTAGAATCCTAAGTGTCCTATATTGTGGGTGCCAGACAAACGATGGCATCTACTGCAAGACCAAATTGCTGTGGAAAGAAGACAATGCTCTGTGTTTCGTGGAATCAGAAAGGTGTCGTCCATTATGAGCTCCAAAAACCTGGTGAAACCGTTAACACTGATTGCTGCCAACAGCAAATGATCGAGCATTAAGTGAAAAACAACTGGAATATGGAAAAAGGCAACAGTCATATTGCTCCATGATAAAGCCCTGTCACACACAGCAAAATGGGTCAGGGAAACGATCGAGATGCTCAGTTGGGAAATACTAGGCATGCGACTTATTCTCCAGGCTTGGCTCCATCCGATTATCATCTGTTTGCATCACTGGGACATGCTCTCGCTGAACAACACTTCAGTTTGTATGGAAATGTACGAAAATGGCTTGCTGACTGGTTTGCTTCAAAGGAAGAACTGATTTTTTGGTGTGGCATTCATAGCCTGTTGGAGAGGTGGGAGAAATGTTTAAGTAGCAGTAGAGATTATTTTGAATAAAATATTGTTTATCAGTTTTAAGCAATAGACATGTAGTTATTGCAACCAAATTCCAGTTTCATACTTCTACACCTGGTACACATCATAGCCAGCAGATTGTCTCAAGTGTTCCATAGACAAATAATTTTGGGGCACCATTTAAATTTCACACACAAAACACATCAGTAATTGACCTCAGTATGAGCCTTTTAATGTTGATCACACTCAGACCTTTCAAATGAACATAAAATATAAGATATGTAAATAAGATAAAATTCTCTGACGGGTATGGTTACCTCAAGTTGTGCTTCTTTCAGCTGCAACCACTCTTGCAATCCAGGTGGCACAAAATTTAGATAACAGGCAAGTTTATTATTGGTCAGTTAGTTTTGTTAGTAATGACTTAGAGCTACTATTTGAGTATGTGATGACGAAGGTTAGGTATAGGTTGTTACAGATCTGCTTTCATAATGTCTTCTGCATTGATTAATATTCTGTGTCAATTAAAGTGGATTTTGGTCATATGGGTGAATTCAAAGGTGCAATGAATTCATCTCATTGATACAGAGCATTTGTGGTTTGTAGTTTTAACATAGGTTGTCAGGAACATGTTGATTGGTTTTATAGCAAATATGTGGCAGTTTGCATATGGCAGTTAAAAGGGCTTGCACAGATGCCAGACAGTACCTTCATCCATCTATCAACATATGAGAATTAATCTTCATTGTCAACCAATGACTGACAAGTGAAAAGTGCCCTGAATAGGTAGCCAATGAAACACAGTTGTTACTCATTCACATTTAGATACAGTCTTTCACCTTGTCACTTTATTTTCTGTAAACTTAAAAGTGTGTGTAAATAGTCTTTGGGCAAGATACAACATAGTGAACTGATGCTTATATTTACATGGATGTTCCATGGTTTCTACTGGACCAGTCAGATTGTGTGAAACTTTACACTCATTCCCTCTGTATTTATTTTAATTTTGCCAGTTTCCTTGAATGAAGGGTAACTTTCCTTAAGCTGAAGAAATTTTGAAGATACCCAATTACAAAATTTAAATATACTCAGTCCAGTCATGCTAATGCAACCACTGTCAGAAGCCAGAATATAACCACCTTTCGCAGCACAGACATGCAGGAAGATGGTTAATGTAGTTCTGGAAGGTAATGACAGGCGTGTGGAGCCAGGCCAACTCCAGCGCTATGGCCAGCTGTGCTATTCTTGGTTGAGGATCCATGGCACAATCTTCCCAATTGAGGTGATCCCCCAGATTCTTGATTGGGTGTAAATCTGGGGAGTCTGGTGCCCAGGGAAGTGTGTTAAACTCATTCTGTTGCTCTTTGAACTACACTGCAACTTATATGATACAATGCATTACCCTGCTGGCAGATGCCATTGTGCCTAGGAAAAAAAAAAGAACTGCATGTAGGGGTGGACATGGTCCCCAAGGATACCTGCATACTTGGGTTGATCCATTGTGCCTACCAGAATGAAAATATCACCCAGGGAATGCCATAAAACATTCCCCAGACCTTAACATTCCCTCTTCTGGCCTAGACCCCTCTGAAGATTGTTGCAATCATACATGCCAATGGCCATCTGTCCAGTAGTGCATAAACTGTGATTCATCCGAAAAGGCCATCTACTCCCACTCAGTGGATGTCTAGTAGCGGTACTGGTGTACAAATTGCAGCCTTCATCACTGACGAACAGCAGTCAGCATGTGTGCATGATTCAGGCGCACACTGCAGAAGCTCATATGCAGTAATTTTCACTGAATAATCATTGAAGAGAGACTGTTGGTAGCCCCTTTATTCATCTGGGCAGTCAGTTGCTCAATGGTTGCACATCTGTTTGCCTGTACACACTTCCATAGCTGTTGTTAACATGTCATCTGTTGCCCGTGGTGCACCATAGTTGCCTTGGGGGCAGTTTTGGATAGCAACATTTTGCTGTGTCCGGTATACATTAAACATGACAGCATGCAAACAGTTTACAAACTTCACTGTTTCAGAAAGGCTTCCACCCTTGACCTGAAAGCCAGTGATCATGCCATTTTGGATGTCAGATAAATTCCTCCATTTCTGCATTATGACTATGACGCTGTTTTCTGCATCCTTGACACACTTCATGTACGCTCCAGTTAGTGCTGCCACCTGTTGTCGGAGAGTGGTTATTGCACATTGATGTTGGACATAGGCAGTGGTCACATTAATGTAACCAGACCATGTACATGAACATCTTACGGTTAATCCAAAAGCCAATCATGTAAATGGTCACCACATTATCCTGCTTACTGTGGACACTTTGATTCTGAACTGTTTCTTGCCGACATTTAACTTGTTCTAGTTGTTAGGCAGGAAAGTGTGCTTCTATAAGTACAATTCACTTCATATACTTAAGTAGTGTTAAGAGCCTGTTACAGTTTTAAAATTTGCTCTAACAAGTTATCTTCTTTTGCAGATTTTCAATCTGATTGGTTTCATATGCATCTCGGTATCTTACCAGTGGTGGCAGTCACGTGGTGGCTGGTTTAATACAGTCTCAATGACAGGATTCTGGTTCACGGGGATTATGCTGCTGTTTTACTTGTTTCACGTCATTGAGAAGTTCTACAAGGTTCCATGGCTAAAAATTGTAAGAACATGTATTAATCTCTTTGCGGTTGTTCAGTGTGTGTATTACTAAATTTGAAAAATGGTTTTAGCAAAATGTTCCAGATCACAAACTGCACTTCTCTTTACATTAATGTGTGAAGTTCTCATAATACAAGCATTCATACCCACATTGTACCGTGACAATTATTGTAACTAAAATAACTGATAGGTGTTAGTTTAAGGCCCTCTTGGATAATTGTGTAACATAGGATGCTCTCTAAGAAATTAAGTCTCCATTGCCAATTGGTTATTTGTGATCAGGTGTTGACATGTTTCCCAGGTTAGGACAGCCTTTTATCATACTGCAATTGAAATGATACTGATGAAATTTTTCAAGGAATCAATATTACGAAGCATTTTGTAATTGTAGCTGGGTTTGTATAAGAACTGACCATATAATCATCTGTTATGTCATTGACTACAAGCGAAAGTAGGAGCTCAAACCATTCATTAGAGGGGCTGGACAACAGTGTAAGTCTTTAATTTCATTGTAAAGTGCTGTACATGACAAAGATGTCTCAATTACACATTCATTTTTGCCACATTTTGCAACACCTCTAGCATTCTAAAGTGATTCACTGCTCACGAGAAGCAGCTCAGTAACAGTTTCAACAAAAGCTAGAGGTCGAATCTCTAGATCTTTCGTTGTAGTAGAAAAGTCTTGGAGGGCTGTTTACCTGAAGATATGAATGTACTTTCATGTGATGGCTTGAAATGATTCTCACTTACTTCTTTTCTCTAAGACGCTTGTCCCAGATATTGTCCTCTGTAAGGTCTGTTGCCCTTGAAAACAGACTAGAGAGTGTTGTTTAATGTGCTACATGCAATTTACCATAGCGTCTTGTTCCATAAAATTTTGGGGGAATTGCTGGATGTCTGCATCTTGTTGGCATGATATTTTAGTGTAGTCTTTTCTGGCCACCTTCAGGTGAATACTGATGAAAATGCACTGATCTCCAGCATTTAAGAGCCTGCTCGTGCACGTGTGGTGTATGCAGCTGTTGTTGTGCATGTGCTGCTAGAGCAAATGCTTTTCTGCTGCAACTCTTTGTGCCCACCATGGTGAAAGCTCATCTCATCAGTATCAAATATATTGTCTTCCCACAGAAACATAGAACAGCAGCAGAGCATGAAGTTTTTCAGTGACCTGATTTTATGCAGAAGTTGATAAAGCAACTCTGACAATTGTCTATTTGAACTGATTCACTGATGATGCAGCTTGAAAAGTTTGACTTATGGGTCAAAATTTTTGTTTTTGTGTTTCATCAAATGCCCAGTAGCTGTAAAATGTTCAGCCATAGCAGACTTACTGGCTTGGAGAAGGCGAATACGTCACTGATGTCCTACAGTGCGCTTCTGCAATGTGTGTGTCATTTGCCCTATATAAGATTGCCACTTTTGCATGGAATCCTGTAAGTACCTACCATGTGCAACTGTGTCATCTTTGGCATATCTCAAAAGTGCTGAGGTTTTGGAAGGATGATGAAAGATTACTTATTCTTCTTAATATTCTGCCTATTTTTGCTGAAACATTTCCTACATATGGTAGATAAGCAGTTGCTTTGATGAGCTCATCCTCATCCTTGTTCTGTTCTTTGTATGCCTGTAGTGTTCTGTACGTGCTGAGATGAATATCCATTCTTCAGAAATAAACTTTATGGATGTTAGAGTTCAATTTGTAGATTATTAGTATCTGAGATAGTATGGGCTCAGTGAATTAAGGTTTTAAGAATGCCTTTCATTTGCCCGATGGTGGAGATTAGTAGCTTGTAAGTAAAGGTCTGTATGAATTGGTTTTCGAAATACCGAATGCCCAAAGTGTGCCCTTGCCATTATGTCGCAATTAAGATGTCTAAAAGCAGTAAGCAACCATCTTTCTCCATCTCCATAGTAAATATTATGTTTTCATGTATGGAGTTGAGATTTTGAAGGAACTCTAGGAGACTGTCCAAACCATGAGGACAAACTATAAAAGTGTCAGTATATTGCCAAAATACCGTGGGTTTTAAAATACGTAGCTGAGGTAAGCGCTCGCTCCTCCAAATCTTCCATAAAAAGATTGGCCACAAGGGGAGTCAAAGGGCTCCCCATGCTGACACCATCAGAGTGTTTAAAAAAAACTTGTTCATTAAATAAAGTGTGTTGAGGAGAGAGTGTGATTGACCATTGCTGCAATGAGTCACAAACCTGTTAACAGTGAGATGTAGTGAATCCACATTTGTAAAAAGAAAAGAGATTGAAACTGATAAAGTTGTTGCTTTCTAGCTTAAGCAACTGAAATGTGCTGATAAAATGTATGTGGACACTTACCTACAATGGGCTTAAGTAAAGGTGCCAAATACTCGGCCAAATCATAGCTGGCTGCTCCTATATTGTTCAGTGTTGCACGTAAAGGCACACCTTTGTGGATCTTGGGTAGTCCATGCAGTCTAGGTGGAACTGAATTATTTGGTTTCAGCCTCTTACTGACCTCCTGTGGCAGGAAACTGTTAGATGAAAGTTCTGCTTTTCGCATCACACGGTAGGATCATTATCGATCTTGTGATAAGCTGATTCACACAATAAAACATTGATCTTGATATGCATCCTGTGACGTCAGCACAATAGTTACCTTGCTCCAGCTCGCCTACTGCCGTATCCACATCTGCTCTTGAGTTTTGGAGGGTTGTCTTCCCCATAGGCGAAATGTTGCTTTTCAGTGGTGTGGCTCTCGTCAAAATACAGCAAGACTCCAGACAAATTTCCTCTGTTGTGTCTGTTGCAAGATGGTGCACAGTCTCTTCGATGGTACTGATAAATTCCTTTAGTGAGGTGACATAAGTTAAGTAGCAGTATTAAAACTGCTTGCAAACATAAACATGGTAGCTTCATCTAAGGATTTCCCCATCAGGTTGATAATTGAATGTTGAATAGAAACATCTTGTTGCACCCATGTTGAAAATGTCAGTCAGTCTTTGTAGTCTGCCTCGTTGTGGCCTTTGTGTGAATCCAGACCACTTTGGCCCATGACGAAAAAATCTTTAGATGACTTTAATACTTAAAATTGTTCTAAATGACTAATGATTCTTTCTCTTTTTCTGCATCCAAATTACTTTCATCAGAAAGCTGATGCTACTATGTGGAGTGACAAATCACTACTGTATACAAATTAGCAAGTCATTCATATACTAATGTTACCATGTTTATTTGGTTAAATTGAATTTCGGCTAATTAGACTACTTTTTTAATGAAAACTAATATTAAGATACTAATTGTGGCTGATGCTCTTTCAGAACTATTGATTTATGACTTTACAAGAGAGTTGATGTGGTAAGATGCTGAAATTATCGAAGGTTTACGGTTTAATCCCAGACCAGCCTTCCTGATTAATATCCATCGTTTCCCTAATCACATCAGATGAAAGCTGGGAAGTGTTCATGGGCAAAGTAATGGGGATTCCTTCCTTGATCCTTATTGGCTCCAAGTAAGTACTCCATTTCTAATAACCTTGGTTCTTTCAAAACTTCCTACTGATCCTCTCCTTTGTAGCCCATTCACTAGTTTAATAGATAATGTCTTCAGTAATAAAGCATGTGTATGGGAAGGGAAGCACTTGACATGTGTGAGACTCTTTGGTTATCAAATGCAGATAAGTGGAAGCTAAAACTAAAATAAGTAATTTTACTGTTGAAGAAATTGTGAAGTAGTGGCCATCTTGTTGAAATAGTAAATAATTAAGTTTGTAGAAGATTACTTGCAAACAGTTTAGCTTTTTGTTTTCATAAGCATTTAAATATGTAAATGAAAACTTCCATCTCTCATTTCACGTAGTGAAATTTTCCTGCAAACTGCATGCTTTTGCAGTGTGGTAGTTGGGGCAGATATTGACCAATTAATATAAAAATGCAAGTTGAATTTGTTTTATTTTATTTATTTATTTATTTATTTATTTATTTATTTATTTATTTTGGTGGGGTGGGGGGTGGAGGGGGTTGTTGAACCTCAGACTAGCCTTCTTTCACATGAAGAGTTATTAGAAATTCCATGCAAGATAGGAAACCTCATCCCCATTTGTTGAGTGTTGACTGAAAGGAAATGCAAAAATGAATTTCTCAGCTGTATTGGTCATTTTAAAATAAAAGATTCAAACTGATTTAATCTCACTTTATAACAATGTGAGGTATATGTTCAAAACATTAGTCAGTGAAAGCTACAGAATTCTTCTGGAACAACTGTATGAAGAAATACATGTAGTACTTAAAAAATGAGTACAAAATAGTTTTCAGTGCTGTATGGAGAACATTTTCAGAAACAGTGAACATGTTTTTGAAATGCTTCCGAAACTAGACCAGTACATTGCATAGTCAAATACATGAAACAGTTCTAATGTTTGGGTTGTACATTGAAAAGTTTTCGAATGTCAAAGCAGAAACAGCCTTGTCTTTTTTCTTACCTATCTTAGATGACAAAATTAAAATTCTGGTTAGCCGCATTCTTCTGCCCTTTGCATGAGGACTAGACTAGACAGATGTTTCTTCTTTTATTAGTTAAATCAAAAAGTTCAAATTTCGTAGATTGGCTAACAAAAGAGTTAACAGCACTTCTTGTGGCAGCCAGTGTTAATCCTACTGCTGTTTCCACAATGCTCAGGACATTAAGGAGCCTAACGTGTTTAAAATTGGACTCGTCAGTTCCCAATATGGTTAAGTCTGGAGACACCAACTGATCCTGATAATTTCTGTTTTTTATGCAGTAGAATCATCATCATCATCATCTTACAGTAGAATTTCATTCTTTTGGTGCTTAGCACACATGTTTATAACCATCACAGCTATGGTCTTCAAAATCCAAAAAAGCTGAATGCACAATATGACAGTACAAGCAGAGAATGTGCTAATGAAGGAACATATGAAGCAGTTTGGTGTGTGATGTAGACTAATAATAGTGCAGTTAGATGGTCATTCAGTTTCTTATATGTTATAGTGAAAACATAATACAAATGTTGGTGTCTTTGGAACTTCAAGGTAGTGGTAAAGTGTCACAATATTGTTGATGAGACTTCGGGATTGCAGCCGGATCATGTTGATTCATGTTGACTTCTTGCCACGATATTTTGGCTGGCAATCTTCCAGCCATCTTCAGGTGAGTGTCCGTCACTGGAGACTGCAGGTTCCCGGAGTCAACTTACAGCAAAAAATTGGCACAAAAATGCGTGCACATTGGCCTCCATCACAGGAGTGCCCTCTATGGAAATCCGCGCCCTCTGGAGCTACTGTTCTATCTGCGGCGCAGAGACGCATGAGCTTGGTGAAAACTACATGTCCACCCTCTGTCGGAATGCGCGCACGAATCGCTAAAAACTGACGTCAGATGTCACCAAACGTGTCATTATGAATAAATTGTCTTCTCTCAGAGGAAATTACAGAGATCACCGGGTCCCAAACCTTGTCCAGTTGAAAACCGCCATCACGATTTATAAGATTTTGCGCTAGGCGTATCTCCACAGATTCTTCAATTACGGAATTCCATAAAGTTTTCGCTGTGGCCAAGATTTTCGTAGCAGAAAAATCCATAGCGTGTCCTGTAGTAATACAATGCTCAGCTACTGCTAACTTACTGGGCTGCGAAAGGCGAGTGTGGTGTTCGTGTTCAACACACCTTTCATGTACTGTGCATGTCGTCTGACTGGTGTAAGCTTTGCCACACTGGCAAGGAATTTTATAGATCCCGGGCTTCCGCAGACCCAGATCGTCCTTTACTGAACCGAGAAGGGCACTAACCTTCGCTGGTGGCCGGAAGATTATTTCAACTTTGTTTCCTTAGAATCCTGCCTATTTTAGATGAAAGGTAGCAGACGTATGGAAGGAATGCCCTGGACTTTATAACGATATGTTTACGTAATGTGTATACATAAACATACAGTTATAAATGTCCCCGTTCGTAGTCTCTAATTATAACAATATGTTACTTTTGTGCTGTAACATATAGCTATAATCAGCGGTGGAAACATATTTGCGAACGCCGACCGTCTGCGGCTGTTTCTTGTTGATCGTCTGATCAGTCGGAAGTTGCATTGCAGAGGAGAGTAAATGCCTATTCAAAATATAATTATTTTGGATAGCTCAACATGAATTTCCTAAGGGACCGTAGTTTATCATGCATTTACCAATAGAACATGGCGCGGAGAAAATATTTCACCGCATGCAACTTCCGTCCGAACTCGACGAAAGAATTAGTGACTGTGAACTCTCTATTTGGCAGAAACACATAGAAAATTAAATAATTTCATGAAGAAGTGAGACATAGATTCTATAGTAAATGAATAGTCCATACACCAGTTCCATTTAACTCTGAATTTATGGCAATTAATAGACGAACTTACACTGCAATGAAGAAATTAACATGGATGCCGTTTTGACTGGCACTTCTCTTAATGAAAACAATTCCTTTGACGTTTTCACATACACGTCACACAATAAATTTACTGCTAGGCACTTTTAGTATTACACATTTACTTTACACTAGAACAATATTAATTTTGACAATAATAATACGGCGGCAAGACATGCGCGTCCGACACAAGTTACAGGAGACAACAGAAGAATGAGTAACTGTTCATCGAGAATATCTCGTACATCCAAACAAAATGTGTAAAAATGTTCTTCTTCTGTCCGTTTTTCGCGCCGCGGTTTTCAAAGTCAATAACTCACAGCATCTCTGACGGCGCTTCGACAATAAACAAGTTACGTCACAGGTCGTCCACCTTTTACATTTTCGCAACGTTATTTGCTAACTTTAGCTGTTGCCGAGCGACTGCTCGATTAGTGAATGATTTAAAATGATAAGGCAATCACATAATGTTACAACTTGAATAGCTCCTTATCTTCTTGATTTTGTAGGTGGTCACATTTCTTCCTTCTTAGTACTGTTCTAATCTGATGTGGAGAGTAACCATTTCCTCTGAACACCCGACTCTATATGTTCCAGCTCCTTTGTAAGGCTGTCTCCATCAGAAACAACATGAGCCCGGAGCACCAAAGTTCTTAGGGCGCCGGTAGTTTGTGCAGGGTGATAACTCTACGCTAGCAAGTAAAAGTCTGTATGTGTTGGCTTACGGTAGACAGAATGCCCTAATGACCCATCCACTCTTAGTAACCAAGACATCCAAAAATGGCAAGCAACCATCCTTCTCTATTTCCATCATAAACTGGATGTCCTTGTGGATTGCATTCAAATGTTGCAAGAACCATGACAGTTCTTCTTCACAATGGGGCCACACTATGAAAGTGTCATCTACATATCGCCAGAAAACTTTCGGTTTCAGTTCTGCCGAGTCTAGTGCCCCTTCCTCAAAGTCTTCCATAAAAAGTTTGCTACCAAAGGCGAGACAGGACTGCCCATGGCAACACCATCAGTCTGCTCAAAATATTCATTGTTAAATAAAAAGTAGGTTGAGTCCTTTCCTCAACCTATTTTTTTATTTAACAACGAATATTTTGATTTCTTTAATTTCCTCTGAGAGGAGACAATTTATTCATAATGACATGTCTTGCAATATCTGACGTCTGTTTAGCGTCTGTAGTTTTCACCAAGCGTATGCGCCCGTCCACCAACGATAGAACAGTAGCTCCAGAGGGCACGGATTTTGATAGAGGACACTCCTGTGATGTAGGCGAATGCGCATGCGTTTTCGTGCCAATTTTTTGCTATAAGTTGACTCCGGTAACTTGCAGTCTCCAGTGACGGACACTCCCCTGAAGATGGCTGGACGAGTGCCAGCTGAAATATCATGGCAAGAAGTCAACATGATCCGGCTGCAATCCCGAAATCTCATCGAACATTCAATACGCCGGGAAAACTTAAAGAATCATATCATAATATTCTCAGCAAATAAGGAAACTGGCACTGATCCTACAATTTTATTCTGTTAAGACATATGGCTTTTTATGAAAGTTTGTGAAATTCACCCAAGAACAGTTAACTGCAATTACTGAGAAGGTCCTTATGTGTAAGCTGCGCCCATCTTTTTACAGCAACTGAATTTGGGGAAGAAGCAAGTTACGTGAAACAAAAATCTGCATCTCAAGCATTATTTTATCTGCAGAATAAATCATTTATGTAAATGTAAATCTTCTGTGTACTCAGGTGAAGTTGCAAAACAAACAGACAGAGCGGTTTTTCCTAAAGATCACTGAAAAAATTACAAGAACAGAATGTCAATGAAAACACTGCAAAAATGAGATGGTAGTGAATACATTGTAGAAATGAAATTCACTAAAACGTTGCACCATTTGTTTAGGAATTTATTACATAATATTCTAGTGAACCCTGCTAAAATTGCATTAAGACACACAGTTTGTGAGCAACAAAAAGTTGTCATGATTAGACGAACGTGTTTTGGGTTATCTTGCAGTTTTATCAGCATCAAAAAGTTTGTCCATATTTCAATTAAAACTTTACTTGTTGCTGCCATTGTGCACAGAAATCACTGGTGTTTACTGTTCCTTTTGAAACCCATAGAAAAATAATTATCAACAGTTTACCAATCATTATAATTATAGTTGGACATTTAATGAGAATTAAACTGAAAGGAGGAGAACTGTGATTTATATCTATCGTAGAAACTCAGTTTTTTTTTTAACTAAATCAACATGTTGCTTTCTTACGTTATGGCAGTGGATTATCCAGTAGAGGATTAAACTAAGATTGTGATAAGAATTATGTGTTCCCATGTGAAAGCTTTTACATATGGTGTTTTCTGCACAGGAATTTGTGTTCTGTGCTGTGTGGACTTTCTTTTACTTAATTGCTGCTTCTCTGGCTGCTGACTATGGGAGGCATGATGAAGCATATGGTGCAGCTGCAGTAAGTATAATATTCAGTCTTGAATTATTTAGATGTAAATGAATATTGTTAAATTTGAACTCATGTCAAACTTTTTTCTCCAACTGTTTCACCAATTGTTTCCCAAAAAGTAACTTTCATGTGTTAAGACTGAGAGATTGACATCATAACAGACTGCTAAGTTGCTTGTCAGGATTATACAAAACTCCAAATAAATAGAACTGTTGGCTGCAAACAGTTATGTCAAGTTTAGTCACAACCTTCAACCAGATTGACAGCCACATTATCAAAAAGGTATGTTATGTTTATCCAGCAATCCTTTCCTCCTCCCTCCTTGGTGAATTATAGACTATATATGGAACTCTGGCAGTAGCCAATCCATTGTGCATTGCCGTATTCCTCTTTTAGTGCAGGAAATGCACTTGTGATGGGTTTGTTGAGAGCTCTCTGTGTAAATCATAGAGTATGTATCTCTCTTTTTGGGGTGCTGGGACTCTGTCTAAAGTCCATTCTACAAGGTGGCCCATGTTGTGGCTGGGTGGTGTCCATGAAGAGCCTCTGGTATCAGTGCATGACATGTGGGTAGATAATATGCAAGCAGGTGGTTCTGAGATGTCAAGAGTCTCGTCAGATAGGCACAGTAATTGTGATGTTAACTTAAGTATCTCTGCCATTGGGCATTGCAACATATGCAGGTGGGCTGACGTGGTATTGCTATTGAAGAGAGCGTACAACTGTCATGGAGGGTGCATGCAGTGCGTGCTACCCATGGCAGTGAGCCAGCTGGGTGAGTTCTAATGCTGAGTTCAACCACGGTGAACATCCTCTTACAGTGTGCTGTTTGTGTGCTCAGTCGTCAACTGACTGTGCCTGCTATGTGTTATTGACCCCTGTGACTTACCTGCATTGTTTTGTAATTTCTGCTTCCCTGTAGATTAGACTCGAACAGCGAGTTTTCATTTCCTCTTGCAGGGTTCTGTTTCCCGGCTTGTTGTTGAGCCCCTGTTGACCTGTTCTGTACCTTGTGCTGACAATGTTGTTTAGCAGTGTTGTTACGCCTGTGCAGGTACTAAATTCACTATTACAACTATTGGCTACACTACGGGTGGAGAGACAACGGATCAGGGGTAGGGCAGTATTGCCCACAATATAAACTTTGTTGGCTCCGTGGTCTAGGAAAGCATCGTAGACTATATTATGAATGGGAAAGTAGGGCAGAGAGTGGCTTATTGTGAACAATTACACTATAGGATCGTTCTCGTCAGAATCGTCCACAAACAATGACAACAGTACACACGTCTGCGTCACGAGCACAAGATGAAGAGATTGTGAATGTGAGGTTACTGAACGTGTAATTCAGTATTTAAAGGGAGCTGAAAATATAATAATCGTGTCTACTTTGAGCATTATACTAGGGAAAGGAATAGAAGACAGTAGTGCGAGATTATGGGCTCTATAGCAGGACTGAGTGAGAAGGAAGTATAATAGAATTTTGCAATAAATTTCAACTACCAGTAGTGTGCAATTAAAAAATTGCATGAGGAAGACATGTACCTGGAAAAGGTTCAGAGACAAGGGAGGATTCAGCTGTATTAAATTGATGTCAGAAGATTTTAAAATCAGATATTGGATTGTGACATGTGCCGAGGAGCAGATACAGACACAGATGACAATTTAGAAATGATGAAGAGTAGACTAAAGTTAAAAAGAATTGCCCAAAGAATCTGTGTGAAAGAACTGGGATACTGAAGTACTGAGGAATCGTAAGATGAGATTGAAGTTTTCTACGGCTATTAATACAGTGATAATGAATACCATAGTAGGCAATTCAGTTGAAGGGAATGGACAGCTCAAGAAAAATGCCAAAACTGAAGTTGGAGTGCCAACCATTGGTACAAGGAGTATAACTGTGAAGAAATCTTGGGTAATAGGAGAAATACTTCAGTTGATAGAGGAAAGAAGTAAAAACTGTAGAGGATCAGATAGGCATAATGCAGTTAGGAATGAAATGGATTGGTAGTGCATGGAAGCCAGAGTAAAGTGACAGCAGAGAAAATGTAAAGAAATAAAAAAGGAAATGGTTGTTGGAAGGACTTATTCGGCATACAGAAAACTCAAAACAACCTTTGGTGAAATGAAAAGCAAAAGCATCAACTTTGAGTGTAAAGAGAATTCCACTTTCCAACACAGAGGATAGTCAGTAGGCAGAAAAAGTACACTGAAGACCATGAAGAAGGAGAAGAAGAAGAAGAAGAAGAAAGGTCCTTTGGAAATTCTGAAATCGTGGGGAAGTGGGAACTGTATGACTACTAAAGTTGGTCTGTAGAATCTTAGTATTGCGGAGGTATGCTGTCAGTTTTTTGGAAAAATATCATCCACACACTCCCAAGATAGCAAAGGCAGATAAGGGCAAACACTATCGCATATCCGGCGTAACTGCTTACACATTCAAGTTGCTGTTGAATATAATATACAGACAAATTAAAAAGAAAACTGAGAATCTATTAGTTGTTGACCAGTTTGGCTTTGGGAAAAGTAAAGTCACCAGAGAGGCAGTTCTGACGTTGCACTCCATAATGGAAACTAGACTTAAGAAAAATCAAGGCACATTCATAGGATTTATCAATATAAAAAAGGGTTCAACAATGTAAAGAACAAAAGTTTAGAAACTCTCAGAAAAGCAGGTGTAAGCTGTAGGGAAAGATGGGTGATATTGAAAAGAGGGAACAGTAAGAATGGAAGACAAAGAATGAAGTGCTAGGCTTAGAAAATGTGAGAGACAGTAGTATTTCACCCCCTTATGTTCACTCTCTGCATTGAAGTAGCAGTGGTAGAAATAAAAGAACTGTACAGGAGTGCATTTAAAATTCAGAGTGAAAGAATAGCAATGATAAGATTTGCTGATGCCAATGTTATCCTCAGTGAAAGCGAGGTAAAACTGCAGGACCTGTTGAAAGGAAACGACAGTCTAATGAGCATGCACTATTGATTGAGAATAAGTCACAGAAAAAAAAGTAATGTGGAACAGCAGAAATGAGTTTTGGTTGCTGGGTTTTCAGGCCGAAGACTGGTTTTGTGCCACTCTACATGTTACTCTGTATTATGAAGCCTCTTCCCCTTCAAATAACTACTGAAACCTTGTGAATCTGTTTACTGTGTTTCTCTTAGTCCCCCCTCTAAGATTTCCCCCCCCCCCCCCCCCACACACACACACTCACACACCTCCATTATTAAGTTGATGATCCCTTGATGCCTCAGAATGCATCCTGTCAACTGATACCATATTCTAGTCCAGTTGTGCCACAAATTTCTTTTCTCCCCAATCTATTTAGTACTTTCTTATTAGTTATGTGATCTATTCTACAGCACTCTTCTGTAGTACCACATTTCAAAAGCTTCTATTCTCTTCTTGTGTAAACTGGTTTCTCTTCCATGCATGGCTACACTTCAGACAATTACCTTCAGAAAAGACTTCCTAACACATGCATCTATATTTGATGGTAACAAATTTCTCTTTTTCAAAAATGCTGTTCTTGCCATTGCCAGTCTACATTTTGTATCCTTTCAACTGCAGCCATCATCAGTTATTCTGCTGTGCAAATAGCAAAACCTATCTACTACTTTGTCTCTTTTTCCTAATCTAATTTCCTCATTATCACCCGATTTAATTAGCTATATTCCATTACCCTGTTCTTGCTTTTGTTGATGTTCATCTTATACCCTTTCAACACACTGTCCATTCCATTCAACTGTTCATCCAAGTCCTTTGCTGTCTCTGACAGTATTAAAATGTTGTCAACAAACCTCCAAGTTTTTATTTCTTCTTCCTGGACTTTAATTCCTACTCTAATTTTTTTTTTCCTTTGGTTTCCTGTACTGCTTGCTAAGTTTAAAGATTGAATAACATTGGGGGTAGGCTACAATCCTGTGTAACTCCATTCTCAACTACTTCTTTCCTTTCATGTCATTTGACTCTTGTAACTGCCCTCTTCTTTATGCAGAAATTGTAAATAGTGTTTCACTCCCTGTATTTTACCCCTGCTACCTTCAGTATTTCAGAGTATTTCAGTCAACATTGTCTAAAGCTTTCTGTAAGTCTACAAATTCTATAAATGACTTTCCTTATCCTCTCTAGTAAGAGAATTTCTGGGTTCTGTATTGCCTCATGTGTTCCCACATTTCTCCGGAATCCAAACTGATCTTCCCCAAAGTCGGCTTTTACCAAATTTTCTACTCTTCTTCTGTAAAGAGTTCGTGTTAGTGTTTTGCAATCTTGGCTTTTTAAAATGATAGATCAAGTAATATTCACACCTGACAGCACCTGCTTTCTTTGGAATTGGAATTATCATGAGGTTAGCCATAAAATTACAAAATGGGATTATGAAGGAGACAGTGAAGGAATTTACCTTGGTTAGGTTAATGGATGTTGCCTTGCCACAGATTAGCTCCAAAGGGCCTCCAACTGCCTCTGACATAAGCACTGGCTCTGGTGCCACTTCATATAATTTGTGTAATAGATTTTAAACACCCCCCCCCCCCCCCCCCCCCCCCCAGTGAACCTTGGACCTTGCCGTTGGTGGGGAGGCTTGCGTGCCTCAACGTTACAGATAGCCGTACCATAGGTGCAACCACAACGGAGGGATATCTATTGAGAGGCCAGACAAACATGTGGTTCCTGAAGAGGGGCAGCAGCCTTTTCAGTAGTTGCAGGGGCAACAGTCTGGATGATTGACTGATCTGGCCTTGTAACACTAACCAAAACGGCCTTGCTGTGCTGGTACTGCGAACAGCTGAAAGCAAGCGGAAACTACAGCTGTAATTTTTCCTGAGGGCATGCAGCTTTACTGTATGGTCAAATGATGATGTCGTCCTCTTGGGTAAAATATTCCGGAGGTAATAGCCCCCATTCGGATCTCCGGGTGGGGACTACTCAGGAGGACATTATCAGGAGAAAGAAAACTGCTGTTCTACGGATCGGAGTGTGGAATGTCAGATCCCTTAATTGGGCAGGTAGGTTAGAAAATTTAAAAAGGGAAATGGATAGGTTAAAGTTCGATATAGTGGGAAGTAGTGAAGTTCGGTGGCAAGAGGAACAAGACTTTTGGTCAGGTGAATACAGGGTTATAAATACAAAATCAAATAGGGGTAAGGCAGGAGTAGGTTTAATAATGAATAAAAAAAAAAATATAGGAGTACGGGTAAGCTACTACAAACAGCATAGTGAACACATTATTGTGGCCAAGATACACGAAGCTCACGCCTACTACAGTAGTAAAAGTTTATATGCCAACTAGCTCTGCAGATGATGAAGAAATTGATGAAATGTATGATGAGATAAAAGAAATTATTCAGGTAGTGAAGGGAGATGAAAATTTAATAGTCATGGGTGACTGGAATTCGAGAGTAGGAAAAGGGAGAGAAGGAAACATAGTAGGTGAATATGGATTGGGGCTAAGAAATGAAAGAGGAAGCCACCTGGTAGAATTTTGCGCAGAGCATAACTTAATCATAGCTAACACTTGGTTCAAGAATCATGAAAGAAGGTTGTATACATGGAAGAATCCTGGAGATAGTAGATGGTATCAGATAGATTATATAATGGTAAGACAGAGATTTAGGATCCAGGTTTTAAATTGTAAGACATTTCCAGGGGCAGATGTGGACTCTGACCACAATCTATTGGTTATGAACTGTAGATTAAAACTGAAGAAACTGCAAAAAGGTGGGAATTTGAGGAGATGAGACCTGGATAAACTGAAAGAACCAGAGGTTGTAGAGAGTTTCAGGGAGAGAATTAGGGAACAATTGACAAGAAGGGGGGAAAGAATCATCATCTGAGGATAAGAAGAAACTGCACACAATCATCAGCAAAGGATATTATGCTGGCGATAAACTTTACAACTGTGATGAAATCGTCTTGAATTACAAAATGTTGCCAACAAAAACCCTTGCCTCTAAACAAGAAAAATCAGCATCCGGTTATAAAAAGAACAAAGAAAGTGTTGCTGTCTTTGCATGCAGTAATGCCACTGGCAATCATAAACTGTGCCTTACTTGGCAAATCGAAAAAACCAAGAGCATTTAGACGGCAGACATGTGATAAACCTTTGCCTTTGTGGTACATGAATCAGTCCAAGACATGGATGAACGGTGCCATCTTCAATGAGTGGTTCCAGGCAGTGTTTGTTCCAGCTGTAGAAAAATACATGGAGGAAAATGGACTTTGTCAAAAAGTGTTACTTCTTGTGGACAATGCTCCTCCTCACCCAGATGATATAAAAGATGAGGATACCAAATTTTTTTTTCTCCCACCAAACATCACTTCTGTAAACCGATGGACCAAGATGTTCTTGAGGCAATGAAAAAACATTATAGACGCAAGTTACTTGACTACTTAATCGGTGCGATTGATGCTGAAGATGATTTTGTGCAAGCTCTTAAAACACTGACGTTTTAAGTGTCATTCATTGGCTTGCAGTAGCTTGGAATCTAATTCCTCCAATTTCTCTCTTTAGATCTAGGAAAAAAACTTAGATCATAAGGCAACTCATCAGTGGTGGGGAGGAGGAGGCAACACTGAAACTCAAGCTGATGTGCCAGAAAGAGACGAAAATGATGTAATTTTAGTGAATTTACTGGAGAAGCCACCGTTTTGTGAAGATGCGAACTTCGAAGACATTGAAGAGTGGTTGGAAAATGGCTTTTTTGATTTGACTGAGGAAGAAATCGTCCAAATTGCGACCGACCAGAAAGTGTCAGAAGAATATGTCTCTGATGGCAAAACAAAGAAAAAGATTCAGCACACAGTCAGTTACGAAGCGATCCAAACTGCCCTGGAGTACATCAGTGAGCAGGAGGAGGCAGCTTATCCCAAAATCATTTGTTTCCAACATTGGAAATATGTTGCTGCAAAAAAAGTTTCTCAAGCCAAAAATAAAAAACAAAAAAAAATTACACTTTTCTACCAAAAAGTAAATTCTAATGAAGCGTCCTAGAACTTCAGTGTCCATAAGTTAAAAGTTTATTTACTTTAAAGTTCCTTTAGACAAACTTTTTGTTTCATAATTTTGTACAGCAGTGTATTTTTTGTTCAAAAGAGTAGGTTAATAAACTTAACTCATGGTTTTTTCCTGCTGCCAAATAAGGCGGATTTTTTCTCTAAGAATGCAAAATAAATGAGCATTGTTATTCAGCATTTAAAAACTTTTGAGTTTTCAATCATACTTTGGCATCTTTTTAACACGTCAACACAATTTTTTCAGTCAATAACATGCAAGCTTATTCACAACCATATTAACAACATGCTAAGTACCCTATGCAAGTTTTCCGATCATATTTCACGGTATTGACACAATTCTGGGTGTTTCACGTGTGAAAATGGGGGACTTCGGTTTATCCAAAATTTTCATTATCTGCACTGGCCACCATCCCGATCATTTCAGATAAACGGGAGTTTACTGTATTTTTAAATTCTATTGGAATGCTGCAGGTATGATGAATAAATTGCTCTGTTAAAGAGTGATATGGATAGTGACGAGTAAGAAAACAGTTTCCATGATTGGAATGCAGGCAGCAAGGTGGGCTGTACCAGTTTTTTGCTGAAAATGTGCAAGTGGTATGGAAAGGCCAAACAAGTCTTCAGAGTGGATCCAATTTGGTGATCATAAATGGAGGGAACCAAATATTTAGGCATGGAACTAATGTTTTCTATATTGAATACTGGCTGAGAAGCATACCACTGCCGGGTATTCAGTTTGCCAATTTTCCATTAGAAACTGAAAAAGAAAGGAACAAAGAAACTGTAGTGTAATGTATCGCACAGTTTCTGTCACTGGGTGTAGCTGCTTCGCAAGTCTACAACACAATTTTGTAAACGTCTCTATGGCAAAGCCTCTTCATAGCTCTGTTGATGGTTATTTCTGCAGACAGCCATTCGAGTTTTGCAGTTGAAAGCTGTTAACAGCAATGCCAGGTGTCTGGGATTTCCTTAAGTTGACTAGACTGTAGGAGTGTCTTAATAGTAAAGAATAAATGTATTAAAGCATCATGCATCCCACTGTTTATGATGTCATATCTCATGAACTGTGTGTTGTACCATGATATATTTGTGCAGGTACATTCAGCAGCATACATTGATACTGCCTGCAAAATGTCTTGCAAACACATACAACGCAGCAGTTTTTCATGCATATGAGATGTTTGACATCACATCTCCTGAAGTTCTCACCCTGACAGAGGTTGTTGCCAGACAATAAGGGATGTGTACCAAGTTGGTCCCCCACGCACGCATGCACACGCACGCACGCACGCACACACACACACACACACACACACACACACACACACACACACACACAAATTTCAAGCTTTCGCAACCCAAGGTTGCTTCATTAGGAAAGAGGGAAGGAGAGGGGAAAGACGAAAGTATGTGGGTTTTAAGGGAGAGGGTAAGGAGTCATTCCAATCCCGGGAGCGGAAAGACTTACCTTAGCGGGGGGGGGGGAGGACAGGTATACACTTGTGCACATGCGCGCCCACACACACATCCATCTGCACATATACAGACACAGGCTAGGGCCAGCATTAGTGTTGTCATAGCTTTGTTACCATAATTCCACCACACAGCTGTCTAGTTTCATCAAGAAACAAGTGACAGTATGTTTCTGGCAACCTACAGATCATTCCATTGACATATGGCATGTGCTAGAGATTTCTATTGCACGCTGAGCCCTTCAGTCAGCTTTAGGATGTATCCAGATCTTTGTGTCAAACATGATATTCATTTTTCGCAATCTTTGTGATTAATCATATTAAACTGAGTAATTGTGAATTTTTGTTTGTTTGTTAAAAAATTAACTCTAATGGCATCCCAGAATATTATTTAAGGTAGATTTGCTAACAGCACATCAGGTTGTAGCAAAGGTTAACTGTAATTTTGCAGTCTTGAGTGGGCATGAATGACCAGTTTTACTATACATTGCCTGTACCACTTTCTGCAGACTTCAGGCTAGACTGAGAAATGCTTTTGGGGACTTAGTCCATGAGGGGATCTTGCAGCCATGCTAACCCGATTTTGAGATACAGGGGCAGAACCAGACAGATAAACAATCAGATGCTAAAACATATAAACAGAGAGAGGAAAACAACCTTAAAATTTTCAGTTGTATATGGTAGAAAGAACATCTCTTAGATGTTGGGAAAATGTCATTGTTTGAACACTGGAATTGAGTGAAAGTGAAAAAGGCATCACTCTCTGAATAATTATGGATCAATCTGTCAGAGAAACTAAATTCCATTTCCTGGGAACAAAGCAGTAAAGGGAACTGTTTGTCAGTGAAACTGCTCCTGTGTTGATGTTTTAACTCATTACAAGGTATATGTTTAAAAAAAGTAAATAATCCAAACCTGGAAAAAATTATATTATAAGGGAAAGAGACCCATTTCAAGCAATAGAACAGACAATTAAAATATAGTGGAGGAGGAACCATAGATTAGGAGCTGGTAACTGTAAGAGTAAATGATACATAGGTAACTGATGTGTGCAATATTGCAGAATTTAACTGGACTTTCACATCTTTTTTTTTTTATGGCCAGTAAGTGCTGCAAAGGGTTACCCAAAAGCAGCCATTCCATTATTGTTCAGTAACATACAAATGACCCTCACTACACCATAAGTACTAATGTTCACTATATAATTTGTTTAATCTCTTTAATCTGTTTAGTGGAAAAAGTGCCCTTCACTGCAAAAAATGTCCCACAGGAGCCACCAGCAGTGTTCCCACACATTAACCTCACCACCGAAAACTGACATATCAACATTATAAGTAAAAGATAGATTGCTACTTAGTGTAAGGATGACATGTTAAGTTGCAGACAGCACACTTAAGACACTTTTAAATAAGCTTTCAGCCAGCTTTCATCAGAAAAGACACTCATTGATTCACACAAGCAAGCATACCTCATGCTCACATGACCGGCTGGTCCGGGTTGCTGGAGATGACCTTCATTTGTGCGCGAGGTGTACTAGCTTATGAGGATGAATGTGTGCATATCTCTCTCTCTCTCTCTCTGTGTGTGTGTGTGTTTGTGTGGCTGGCTGAAAGCTAATGTTTATCTTTCAATTGTGCCTATCTGCAACTTGATGTGTCATCTTTGTGGTAAGTAGCACTCTATCTTTTCCTTAAATTGTTGATATTCCAACTTGGATGTTCCATTGTTTGAAACCTAACATATCATTTTCACCAGAATAGCACCTTAAGTATTTGCATTCTGTGTCTACCAGCTATTTTATTTGACCTATGGCATTAATTTATCTCGGTATAAAGATCTTAAGCTTAATGGAAAATCATATTTTTCCTTTACTACACCATTATTGCCAATAAAGGACCCTGTGATCAGAGGGGCCGGTGACAGAGCTCTTTAGTTCCTCAAAGCTGTCATTATTTGTCATTACAGTTTGAGCGAGTAATTTGAAAAATAGAGATAAATAATATGGCCGTAAAAATAAAATAAATACATTAATAAATATGTTTTGCACCAGCCTTTAAATTTGCAGCATATTTTAATCCTTAAAGAGAGTAATAAAATGTCTCAATATAATTTTCAGTAATATATCCTCTTGAAATTTACAGTTTTTTGGGTTTGCTGCGATGGTTGCATATGGAGTTGATGCATATCTGAAGTTTGTGGCAGTACGATCTGGTAGCATAGCTCAAGGTCAACGAACTGTTCAGAAGACCACAAGCACAGTATCGTCCCCTGCATATTAAAATTACCGAAAGTTTAAAAGACTTTACAACCTCTGTACGAAGTGTACTGTTATATCAAATGCCTTGTTTAACCAGTTTCTATTAATGTTTAACGCATTTCACTCGTGTTTTGTACTGAATTATACATATAATTGTTGCAATGTATTTAGATACCAGATTTTTTGTGTACGTGGTGTCATAGTGATTGCTAAGATAGTACTGGTTACACTAGAATAATTGTATATTTTTGTATGCTAGTTCAGCTGTTGTATTTATGTTGGATATAATGTGACTAATTGTTGAACTTTGTAAACTGATATTTTATTGCTAGTTGTTTCTGGACCAATGAGCCCACCAAAAATGTTCATAAAGTTTTCTCTGGCAACTTTTTGAAGATTTTCCATGTTAGTAGACAAGCAATGATAAAAACTGTAGCAGTAGGCTTGATACATTGTTTGCTGACTGCCCTTAACATCAAAATGGTTTTAAACAACACGTCCACTAGTCAGTGTAAAGATAATATTCACAAGCCTTTTTGTTATCACAAGCGTTTTATACTTAACTGGAAAATACCATGTCTTATTAGAACTGAACTTCTTGAAAATATTTCCACTTAACTGTAAAATATTCAGTAATACTTTGCTAGTGTTCAGCATAAATTGAATGTTTATTAGCAGTAGTTGTTGTGGGGAAACTGTTGTAGTGAATGCTGGACATTCCACACAAAAAGGAACAAATACTTTACGTTAATGGTAAAACCTTGTTTAATTTAAATATTCATAAACTAATCAGGTTTTATAACCTATTTTAGAAATATTTGTTTACTATTCAGGAGCAGTTTTTGCTCTCTCAGATATTTGTAACATGTAACATTTGTTGTTCTATTCTCCTAATGAGAACTTTTACCTTTTTTCTGTTAATAATTGCTCATGCAGAAGTTAATACGCCATTTAATAACTGAATCTCAAATCACTTCTTTGGGTCACTGTATTGTGAAAAAGTGTACAGTTGTCAGAAATATATTTTCAGTTAACATTTTTGGCAGGCAGATCAATTTGATTATGCTGTCCTTGAACGGCACTTTGTTACTCATTGATTGTAAAAAATAATGGAAATTTCCTATAGTGTATTGATTCATGGAGGACAGTAACACACAATGGAAAATGTCATTTACACAAGCTTTCAAGTACTAGCTTTTTCTGCAGCAATACTGCCCACATACGCAACAAAATCCACACAAACCCAAATGCACACTTTCATGGCTGAGCCTTGCAGTGGCCACAAGAGGCAATTTTGGGTGCCTGTGTGTTTGTGTTTGGGAATGTGTATACTATAGCTGGAAAAAGAGCTAGTGCCTGAAAGCTAGTGTGAATGTTGTTTTGTGTTACTGTGCTTCATGCATCGATCCACTATAGGTGAGTGGTTGCCCTACACTTATTTTATGTATTCTTCAGTGTACAGTTAGATATCCAGTGTTCTGGTTTTTTTTATGAAATTTTGCTGGTTTTATATGAAAGTTGACTACGCAAGTAATATTAGTCAGAAGAGCAGGTATCAACAATTGGCAATTTATGTACTCATTTTCTTGTATATGTGTTCATATTGTACCATAATGTACCCTTTATCAGCTTTCTGCAGTATGTTCAGAACATGAAACTGTTCCCACCAAAGCAACGAGATTAAAGCACCAGAGCATAGCTGTGTAGTAAAAATTAAAATCTACTTGTCTGAATGTGATTTGACGTAATGAACAGAGCAGTTTCCTGTTCAAATAATTGTTCTTTGCCACTTAAGATGCAGAAGGAAGTTTGAGCTGTGGTCAAGAAAGATGAACTGATATTTTATGCTTGCTTCAGAGTAAAAAGCTACCACTTTTTGTTAAAATTTTAACACTTAATTCGAATATACAGCAAAGGTTCCTTCTTTTGAGTTCTCTGAAGGAAGAAAACGATAAAGAAGAGTTGTTAACAATGTTCTTCATTGCTCTGTTGTCTTGAAAGCAAAAGCTTTTTCTTAAGATGTGGTATTTGCTTTACCATGTTTGTTCAAATCTATGAAAAGTGGATCCAAATTGAACAGTAATTCTGATCAATATGTATGGAAAATGTTTTCTAAAAATTTACGTCATAATTTCAAGATGTACCTTAGTAAACATAGTTGATGATAAATTGTTTTTCAGAACACAAATTACTACTACTACTACTACTACTACTACTACTACTACTGCTGCTTGGGTGGGGGGGGGGGGGAGGGAAGAGATTATCTGGGAGGCATAAGGAAGAACTGGAAAAGGAAAGGATTGTAGAGAATATACACCTATAAAACTAACTCCCCCTCCCCCTCCCCCTCCCCCTCCCTCTCCCCCTCCCTCTCCCCCTCCCTCTCCCTCTTCCCCCCCCCTCCCCCCTCGTGTTGTCATTGATTCTGACAAGCAGCTTCACAATTTCCAAGCTCTGAATTTTTTTCATTCAGCCACTGCTTGTCACTTGTACATTAACTGATGCTCTCTCAGCAATTAGTGGTTAAATAGCTTTTATCCACAAGCATATAAGATTATTCGTGGTATATCATAACCCCCAGGTATAATATGTTTACAGTTTGTATTATTGTCTTTGTGGACTGGCTGTTTGTTAGATACTAAGTTTGAAAGAACATATCTGGACAACAGCATATCATATAATTAATCATAATAAGTGTTAACTACACGTGTAGAGTAGTGTTGGCACATTAGAAATGCCTTTAGTCTCCTTAAGGAGGATTGAGTCTGACACATTGTATGTCATGTAGTAGTTTGTGTGTATGTATGTCTGTGTCAAAGTACAACTACAATAGATTGTGTAAGTTAACTAATCTGCTAGCTGTTGTAAAATGTGTTATATGTATGTCCGCATGAAGACAATACAGGCAGCTACATTTACATATTAGAAATTTGGGACCATTGTTGATCAAAGTTTATAAGGTTGTTCGTAGAGCAGTAAAAGTTGTATTCTCTTTACATAAAGACCATCTTCTGTTGTGTTAATAACTTATTGCTTGCCATTTTAAAGTTTATATAGAAGTTGTGATTTTTGAGGATTTGTTGTTGAACTTTATTAATAGTTATGTGACTAGTAACCTTGATAAATACAGTAAATTATAACAATGGGATATTTTCATTTTTACATTATGTGTAATATCCTAGAATAGCAATCAGCTTGCAAACCTTCTTTGCCTAATGATATCCATTAGGACAAACCATTACAATAGTGTATTGGTACCAGGTTGGGGGAGGGGGTGGGGGCGAGAGCACAGTAGAACAAGTTGACTGCCATGAGGTTGCTGGTAGCGACAGCAGAGCCATTACACGTGATGCCGTGGTGTTGCGATTAAACATCTACCGATTTGGATTCAACATGTTAAAGGGTGTTACTTTTGACATAACATCTGAACTACTGCTTCATTTGTTTGCCTGGCAAAAATTGATTACTAGTCAAAAGTCTGAACTTCTGCATGCAAAATGAAGAAAGTGGAGCGTTTGAGGTAGTTACTTAAATAACTTTCTCTGTGAAAAACTACCAGGAATAGCAAATACCCCTAGAGCATGTGACCTGTGGACATGACAGCACCTTTGAACAACATAAAATGAATCTGATTGACAGTTTCTTTTAAACAGATTAGTTTCAGTTGCCAGTTACACAAAAATCGGGTAATTTTAACTTCTTATGAGCCTACAATATAGGAGTCTAATGTGGAAATCGCTTCTCAGTATTTTATGGTTTACACGAAACATCTAGTCCATGGAGATATTTGTTTTTCTGGGATTAATTGTACTGAATGTGACCTTGCTGATGGACCATGAACAAAATTATGCTGTAGGAGAGAAATGCTGTCCAACATGAGCACAAGTGGTATGATGTAAAGGGCTTTAAATATTGCACAATAGTTTTGAAAGAGATATTGAATACTGAAGTTAGAAGGCATGCTTGAGAAATTTGTTGTATCAAAAGTACCTACAGAATTTGTGCACTGTTAAGTACCTTGTCTTGTTAATTTAGTTTGTTTGGTCGAGGTAGCACTGCTATGAGTGCAGTAAATGCGGGAATAGTTTAAGTTAATAGTAAAGACAAAATGTAAGATATGATACCACCTCACATGAGTATTGTGGAACTGAAATTAAAAGTGCTGATGAAAGAGAGAAGTGCTAAAGATATGAGCTTCTAGACCACTGGTCAGAATAGTTACTTGGAATTTCATTGTCATTTGGAGACCTGACAAACATTTTGACTACTTTTGCAAAGATTGTGAAACTGGACAAAATATTTACTATAAAATCAGAGGGACTGCTGAAAATAGGCAGTCAAATAAATGATACACCGTAACAGGAAAATGTAGTTCGTTCTGGTGTCATTCTTGGATAAGTGTTGCCACATGTATGTCTGTTTACTCACACTTTTGTAACTTCCTCAAGTGCCACAATCTTGAGTTAATTGTCTATTAATAGGCCAAGTTGTACTTTGATATGATGTTGGGTGAATTATGTGGAGAAGACATCGTGGAGTTATGCTAATAGAGATTATGTTCCTGTGATATTGAGAAGCATCCTTGGTGCATCCATTGCCCTGTGAACAAGCTGTGACATATTTCAAATCATTAAGAAATCTCCAATTGCCTCATTAAGAAATTCATCTGGTGGCAGAAGCAAACAAATGTGATATTCAAGTGAATTTAATTCATCAGTGCTACCCATTCATGACATCAGTCACAGAATCTCAGCGACACTGAGCGGTTCATTATTCCTCTGCAACAACTTCATAATATGCAATATACATGCATTGTCTGTAAGGAAGACAGCTACCATTCACATATTTTCAAATCAATAAGAGCTGCAGGTATGTTCAGAAATTGTGCAAATAATTCCAGAAATTTCTGCAGCTGTTACATTCCATATATTCAGTGTTCCACTGTACAGGCAGTCTTGGTGGTAATCAATGGCTGACCAACAGCCTCCACAGTTTCTCTCAGTCTTCTCTTCAGGGATGGCACAGTTAACTTTATTGAATGCTCAAGCTGTAGAGCTTGAGACTTGGAGGAATAAACAAGATGTGACCAAAAGTGTTCTCAAAAATTAAGTGAACTAAGGGACTTGAATGTCAGGTTACAAATTCAGCATTTTAATGGTTTACTACCTATTCTGGTTGTAGAGGCGTATATTGCAACTATGCATTGATTTAAGGAGGGTATGGAGTTGAAATGACCAGTGACTGGTATTACAAGCACTCTTCATGCGTTAGTTCAAATAGCTTTCAAATTCATTTTCATGTGGACAAATACTGAAATTCAGTGAAGGATATAAGGTTATCAGGTTGGACATCAATTTTATTTTTTTAAACTTTTAGTAACAGAAATACTGATATCTTGGCAAATGTTCTTAAAATGCAAAATTTGTGAAATTCTTTCATGTATACCATTGTTAAGAGTGGCTTTTCCTGTAATACTCTTCCTTAGGCATCTTTTTCTCTGTATTGAGTGCGCAATTCACCCATAACAGGCGGTCTACTGTGTGATCACCGTCTCCGCATGTATAAGAAGTGCTTGGGGCTACCCTGAACTGAAGGTAATAAGACATTAATTTTCTGTGCCCAGTTAAGTGTTGTAAGATTATATGACTGCAGTAAAGTGTTATCCAAGCGTAAATTGTTTTTCCATCTGTTTTGTATGACTGTTGCATTTTCTTCAGAATGAGACAATATTGTCAACAACAGAGGTAATGATTAATTGTACAGAGATGGCACAGGTAGGACACAATAACAATAATATACTAGTGTATTGCTAATCAATGTGAAAAACTGGTATTTACAGATTTAAGAAACATACAGTGTGGGTTTTTTTGTAGTCATTGCACTGGAAAAAGCTTACAAAACATTTAATTAAAATCATTAAGTTTTCCTTTATTGGTGTATCACAGTGTACTAATCTCATCATAAAAGAGAGCATTCAGGGATGTGGAATGAATCAAGTTACACATTTAGCAGGCACTGCAGCTTCTGCCCACACAGTATAGCACTGCTACTATTTTTCAGCGATACGGAGTGAAACAGCAGTGCTGCCACAGCTGTTGCAAGTAGTCTGTGCATGCGAGATGATACAGAGCTGACCAAAACACATTTAAACATTGGATGCAGCTATACCACTAGCTTGTTTTCACACTGTGGGCCAGGGACCAGCTCTTGTGAGAGAGACAGCAAAAAGGCCGGCTGACCACGGCGACGAGAGGCCAGTTGCCACGCCTTCTGGCTGCCACGTGTGTGGGTGGAAGTAATTCCTCGGCACAAGTGGCTACCGAACTGTATAAATACCTAAGATTTTTAACCAAACGTACGTATCAACCACAAGGAGAGTCCACACAGTTACAAGGTGAAATGATTTTGAAAGCTGCCATCACAAGACTTGGGCTCCACCACCAACAAGCCAACTTCTGGGTGCAAGTCCACTCTTCTGGACTTTTTGACTGGGACAGTGCAGCTGCCCATCCATCAATACTTGTGCAGCCAAATTGATGCTATACAGCTCCACTTGTAAGAGCAGACACCACCACTGGAGCAGTCTTCCTTTTCAAGAATCAGAAGTCAAGAAATACTGCATCTATCTGACTGCCTTGATTCAAAGCCATCAGTACTTCCTGTAAGAAAAGTGTAATAGGCATGTATTGCCCTGAGCTGCGGAGTCGCAATACTGTGGTGCACATACCGCTGCGGATGTCCTGTGTCACCATTCCAGCTCAGTCAGCTGCTGGCTGCCTGTTGTCTCAGTACCATTGGCTTTGCACTGTCAGCATGTGCTGATTTGCGTTGTTACTATGGAATGGTGCTATGAGAGCTGTAGCCTAGTTTTTTTTTTTTTTTTTTTTTAAAACGAATGGCTGTTAGTAATGACTTCTTGAGGCACTAGTGGACAACATTCTGATGTCAACCCACCACCTCAACTGAAACCTAACACTTTGAGGCCACCTATCTTGGGCATCTACAGTAGAAAAGCAGTACGAGAGTACCCACTTTGCAGTGTTTACAATGCAATAGCTGATTCTGGCCACCTTACCCTACAGCTTTAGCACATTTATCAGATACTTATCTGCAAATATTTCTCACTGTGTGTGTTTTGGTACTATGTGACATTAAGTTCATCTCACATAATCCAGTCCTCTTGAAAAGCGAACCTCTGTTCCTCCTCATCTTCCTCCTCCATAAGTTGTTATTGTTAGAAATTGTTGAGATAAATAACGCTGTGATAAGTTCTCTAGAAGAAGAAGAGCAAGCTGAATATACACTGTTAAGAAACAACAGAAAACATGTTTACTTTTGGGCTTTAGTATTCTGTCTTCAATGGCAGTGCTCATATCCCTATATCTACAATATCTGCCGGCAGATTATCTGCTTTGTGCATTATCTGCAGCCTATTTCCCTTACTTCTTTTTGCTGCTGAAGTAACTAAAAGCTTTACAGAAAACCACAGTTCGCTTGTAAGTTCGTCAGTCATACTGCAGTTGGCGCCAAAACTATAATGATCCAACAATCACGTGAGAAATCACTGTTTTGTTAGTGACAGATATGACAAGATATCCTGTGAAAGATTACTAAATGTCTTTTGTGAAAACTACTTAGAACAGAAAATTCTGAACCACACTCATGATGTAAATATATTAGATCTAATGCCAACAAATAAGCCTGAACTTTTTGAGGATGTCAGCACGAAACTTGTATCAGTCATCATGAGGCAGTTGTGTGTGACAACAATGATTATCAAAGTACAGAGGGCAACTGAAACAAGTATATATATATATATATATATATATATATATATATATATATATATATATATATATATACTAAACAAATTAGATAAAAAAAAACCAGTAGTGTCATATCTCAATGAGGAACTTGAAACTTCAAGCACAGGAGAGGACCATATAGAGGAACAATGGATAAAGTTTAGAAGAATAGTTGAGCAGCCCAGATACAAAAGCCGCTAAACGCATTTTTCGTCGATTGTGAGTTGCCTGTATAGTTTTTTCAGCGCCTACACGATGTAACAGGTTTCAGGGTGTACAACCCGCTATAAACCGTTGAAAACGGCTGTAGAGAACCGTGTTCGGTTGCAAATGCCGCCAACTGCACGTTGTCTTTGGGTGCAAAGCACGCTAAATGTCTAACGTCACGTTAGACAACGTTTGCAAAACCCGCAAAGTTCAATAGGCACGGCGGTCGCCATGCCATCTACTGATGCAAAGCACGCCAACTGACATGAGACTTAACAGCCTGGACATTCACAGCTTCCTTTGTTTGTCACGATTAGAACGGATATTTTTCTTATTCAGAGTTAGGTTGGCTGCGCTGTAGCGAACGTGTACGCAACAATGAAGCTCTCACTGCCGATGCATTGTAGAAGTATACGCTGGTAAGCAGAGTTCAGCTGATCGGCCTCTGTTTGTTGGCGTATTTGCAAGAGTGTTTTGAAGAAAATGAGTGATTTTGTAGACGGTTTAAATGCAGAAGATGGAACTAACGAAGCGGGAGTAATTGAGATACTAGGAATGGTGCGAGAAGTCGAACCTGTCGTAATAGTTGCAACTGACCAGAATGAGACCTAGGACGACGGTCCCTCCCGGAGAAGGAAGAGATGTCCTGACCAGTGGAAGAGAAATGTTTACAAAACATTACAAAGCATTATTAAAGCAATGAAAACTGTTGACATAAATTGTTATGACATAACATCAATAATTTCGTGGTCAATCTGTGGTCTCCCCTACCAGTGGCCTAGTCCGGCCGATTTAAAGGATAATTCCTGCAAAACTGAAACTGGTAGACATCTGGCAACAAAGCAAGAGCGTAGTACGTAACGAAACCAAAGAAAATTTATGTTAAATGCAACAGATCTCGTAGGAAGCAGCGCGGAGTGCACGCAATCGCGCGTAATTCTGCTATGCAAAAAAATTTCAGCAAAGAAAACTGCCCAACACCAGTCACAGCGGGTGTAGAACTTTCAGAAACCAAACTTGGCTATGTTAAAAAGTCTTTGGAGCTCCATTTCGGCGAAGACTGGACGAGCAACCACAAACTGAAATTCTACACTGAGGCGTTCGACGAGCAGGGTAGCAATCTTTTAATAGTTGCTCCTGCCGCTGGCAGTCCTGAGAATGAGGAAGAAGCTGGAAGCGATTCTGAGTTTATGAACAGTTCTGGGTCGATTTCACATAAAAGCCACTTTCAGCCAGTTTCTTTTTCTAGAATTTGTTAATCGCTGTTTTAACAAAGATGCAACTTTCCGTCTGTTTTTTCATCTAAAATTTTTTCGATGCTTTACTAAGATGCTAGAGCTTATTTTATTTTCTACAGTATCTTGCGATGTCGTAAGTACGATGTTGCTTTTTTTTTCACTAATGCTCAACATTCATTTTTATTCTCTTTTTCCTTGGTAAAATAATGTCACTTTTGTATTTTTATGTACCAGTTTTGCAGAATTGTCAGACTTCGCCGTGAAATAAAACGTATTCTGTTTACATTTGCAATAATTAAATTCCATCATTCCTAACTATCACCGAATGGCGAGTTTTGTAAGTGAATGTTTCCTTCACAATTGTATCGATACGTTTGATAAACCAATTAACTGCAGAAATCGGGTGCAAAAGCCGCTAAGGCAATATTTCCCTTAAGATTTTAATGTGTGAAACATAATCACAGATTTCAGCCATTAACACTGAGTAATTAATTACTTTATTTATTTTTAAAACAGAAATGAAGTCTTTACCTTTAATAGTTTGGGTGGGATGAGTTTTTCGCGATTATCTCGGTTTCGCTTATGCTGTCGTTAGCGGATTTTGCATCTGGGCTACTCAGCTGACCGACCATGCAGCAGAGTGGTGGAAGCACAGCTATCGTTTTGCAGCCTTGTTCCCAGAAACAGCCACGGTTCTCTGGTTTGCAGCAGAGTGGAAGGCCTGAACAAGAGACTCAGACGATTCTGCGTCGGCATGGGATGCAAATTTCCCGACCTCCGATATGATGTGGCATATTGTAGAGTTCTTAGTAAGTCAGACATGCACTACACGCTGGAAGCAGTTATTACAGCAGCGGAGTACGTGTGGGTTTCTTAGGACGGAGAAATCCCCTCACAGGCCCGCTAAGATGCCTTCGGAGTCCAGACAGTAGCATTTATCACGAAAGATCGAAGAAATAAAATGTTAACATAGTATTAGAGCGTACGCCACTTAGATTGTCATGTGGCCGGAGACTTTGCACAGCCACCAGTTAGTAGTGATGGAGGAGCCATCTGCTCCAATGTTGCTAACCTGGGCGTTAGCTGCGTTCCATTCGGCAGTCAGCTACTGACTGCTGACTATTAACATTACGTAAGCATGCAAGAAAGGTGATAAGCATAATGATTTACGCCTTTCTGAGGAAGGCCAAGTCATCAAACTGTGTGCCTTTAAAATATTGGCCTGTATAAAATGTGTAGCGTAGAAAAATAACAACGAATGGCATTAGGTTGATCAGTGGCAACAATAATAGACGGATTTGCATTGTCAGTCGTTTCCGACGATCAATGCAAGAAAATACCGTGATGAGTAATTGTGATAAAGCGCGGCACTTTTATTTATCTTCCCTGTATAAAATCGCAAAATTCGTAATCTTGTGATGTTTTGCACAATAAAATTCACAAGCAAGAAATGTAGCGAAAAGCGTATATATATTTAGTGACACATCCTGGACCAGTTGTGGCTTTTGACCATCCTCAAACAATATTTATAATACTCAAAAATGTTTTGCAATACGTGTGATTAGTGGGGAAAACTGCGGCGCATTTACGAGCATTTATCTCACCCTTTCGAACTCGAAGGTTACGGTCACTGCAAACTGTAGTCACAATTATTTATTAGTGGTTGCAGAGTAAATATTAGCACATACGAAATTTATCCCTGTCATTCTTTTAAGTAACTTAAGCAAACGTCTGAGCAATGTACATGTTAAGTATCTTTTCGGCACCTGTCTAAAAGAATCTTATTTCAGAAAATATAAAAAAGGTCTTTCATACGTTCAAAATCATTATTAAGAAAATCTCAATTACATCAAATAATTTATGGTTGTCGTCGATATTGTTTCCGTTGTACATACCTTAGTTATTACCATTCATAATATGAAACAAGTTTACACTCGTCGTTTGTCGAGGCTAATTGCGGGGAAAGTGAGGACATATTTTGATAATTTTTCCAACATAAATTTATCCAGAATTAAAGCAACAAACAGAAATTGTGGAAAGTTGCGTTTATTTTGCTACAAAACAGTGTGAACAGGTGATAGTAAAGTAGAAACAATGTTAAAGATACAAAACGTAAACAACTGCAACATGCGTAATGGTAGACAAATATGTTCTTCGTTTTTTCCAATTTGACGGATTTACACACACATTCTGACAACTGGTTAATGTTCTCAGTATGGGGTATGACCACCTCTGGCATCAGTTTGGCCAAACAAAGATCGGGCGTGCTGCAAATGATGTCATCAATCTCATGTTGAGGCAGTAACGCCCATTCTTCCTGCAGAGCTGGAGAGTGGTTGTTGAATGCTAACGTGATGCAACCTGAGTCCCTAGCGTATCTCAGACTTGCTCTATGGGATTCAAACCGGGAGAGACAGCAGGCTATGCCACGCGTGTAAATTCTTCCGTTTCCAAGAAAATAGCAACCACCTGTGATCTATGAGGTCGAACATTATCATCCATCAGTACGAAGTCTGGGCCCACAGCATCTCGCAACAACCCCACATGAAGTCCCAAATTGTCCACAGCTCGTGGTCTAGTGGCTAGCATTGCTGCCTCTGGATCATGTGGTCCTGGGTTCGATTTCCTGGCTGGTTTGGGGATTTTCTCTGCCAGGGGACTGGGTGTTTGCGTTGTCCTCCTCCTCCTCATCATCATCATTCGTGACTGTGGCTAGATTGGACTGCGAAAAAACTGAACTGTGTAAACATTTGAACTTTGTACGGGCACTGATGACCACGCAGTTGAGCGCCCCACAAATCAAACATCATCATGAGGTCCCAAGATCTCATTATGATACCTGACAGCAGTTAAACCTTGCTGATCCAACCATATAAGTACATGAAGAGGTGTTTGAGTGGTCAACATAATCGTTTGGATCCTGAAATCGTGTTCCACGTTCCCTCCAGATAAATATCCGCCGAGAATCACTCTCTAGATCAAATTGGGACTCACCTGTGGAAAGAACATTGGCTCACTGTTTGGCCATCCACATGACATGTTGACGACTCCAATATAGATGTTCCCTTCTGTAAAGTCGCGTCAGAGGGACACATACAGCAGGTATCCGGCAGTAAAGGCCACTCTGCAGAAGCCTTCTGTACACTGTTTGCCTCGAGACAACACGTCCAGTGGGTGCTGCGAGGTCAGATGCCAGCTGCCGTGCAGAACTAAGGTGGTACTGTTGTTCTCTTACAGCCCAATAAGTCCTCTCTTTCTGATATCACACACGGTCGACCCTCCTCTGCTCTTTGGGATACAGTTCAGGTCTCGGTGAACTATTGCCACATCCGTAAAACAACATAATAATTCACATTAAACCACCGGGCCACATCAGTTTGCAACTGTCCTGCTTCCATTCTTCCTATGTCCCTTCTCTGCAGAGAATCTGGTATCCATCTTCACTGTGCCATACGGCACCGTCTATGACTGTGTAGACAGCGATTATGGATTTGGAGTACCCGACAAACACTATCCCGTTTGACGGGTGCCCTGACATCATCATTGGCGTGGTAATTCGTTGACCAGTATGCCATATTCCGTGTAGGACACAATCGTACAGACATCTGTTGACAGTTTGTATGATTATATCGTGAATTAGACACAGGATGGGGAAACAGTGGCTTGTTGCTTTAATTAAGGACACCAGTGTAGAATATTGACTAACTGACATACCATGTGAAATGAACGAATAATTACTGTCTCAAAAATGAAAACATAAGTCCGGCTAGCATAAATACCAAATAAATTCGACGTATTTTTACGGCTAGGAGACAAACTGTGAGTTCACAACAAAATCGGCGAATTATTCAAGAACGAAGACAAGCCTTAAACGAAGTCCACACCAAAACTGCATAAGGAATAAAAATCTTTGTCAGTCCCTTAACAGCCCAGCAAACCCAGTCTCATGTTGCATAATGTAGGCTTAAGTTGTACAATATATTTTTAAATGCGCCGATAAGCAGTACTAATACAGTTACCTTAGAACATTGTCTTTGTCCTCGCTGTCTGCTTCAGACGAATGGTAATGCTACATCACTGAGTCCCTGACGATTTCCTTTTTAAAATCTTCTTCTTGCAGTGTTTCTGAATGCCCGACGCCCCACGAAGAGAGTTGTGTTGATCACAGCTTCATGTGTGAGTTTATCGAGATCAGCAATCTGGAAGGTGCTATTCCTTTCTGCGATATGGGCTTTAACTTGCACCAATACCAGCTCAGTGGGATTGTAGAGGCAGTGATATGGTGGCAAACTGATGATAGTAAGTGCAGTAGGCTTGTATGCATCTACGAGTACGAGTCGCTCTGCCCTGGTCTGTGGTGCAGTGTGAGGAATTCCATTAGATGACAACCAGAAATCATTTCATCCTTTCTGGTATTGAAGTAGGACCGTTATTCACTGGCACAGAGTGCACGCTTGCATTGTCCGTGATAATAACAGAGTTCTTAGCCAGGTATGGAAGTAGCTGTTGTACGAACGAGTGCTTGACGGCTGCGTAAGTCATTTCAGAGTGGTAGTCATTTGATTGCTTTGGCTCCCATGCTTTAAAACTTGATTTACTTTATGTTATGTAGCTTGTCTCTGCAGAAAAATCATGAAACAAAGTAAGGCGTCTCCCTTTGCCCACAGGAACCTTCAAGCTTCCGACATCCTCACTTGTCTTCCAGCACACTGGTCATGAATAGTTCCCATTCAGGTAATAAATACGTGATTTTACGGTTTGGTTTATGTCGTGCATTGATCTCAAGAGCACAGTTCTTACTACAACAACATCAATTCTCTCCAAGAGCAGTTTTCTTCCGTCATTGCCCTTTCTGTAAAGAAATAACATTTCCCTTAATATTGTGAGCATGATAGATTTGCTGTCGTTGAAACTGTCGGCTTCTTTCATTTATGACCATAGTTTATTTGCTCTAGGATATTCGCCTTGACGCTATATGTCAATTATTTTGCGCTGTGATACTTTCTTGCTGAAATCGTCGAGCTCACGTACGATTTTTTTTCGATTTCGGCGCTTATCAGGCGACTTAGGTGACCCATTATCTTCAACAGATGCGTTGGCTTCACTCTTGATCCGTTGAACAGTTCTCAACCCGTTACCGCATGCCTCAGCTGTTCGTTATTGGCACTTGGTAACACCGTGAGATGCTTTGCAATCAGACGTGCGTGCTGCTTCCGATCCCTTTCTAAAGAACTGATGCACGCGAAACACCATTTCTCTCGTCTGCTTGTGTAACACTCATTGAGATTTACTTTTGCCACTCATATGGATCAGATTGCATTGGAACAACATTCGAAAGAACACCACGTAGAATGCTAAAACCGGTCGTAAATTTGCTCCGCACAGTACGAAATGAACTTCTGCGCATCCAAACCTCACCTGGCAACTTACGTGGCGTGCACTCAACTGCAGGAGCGTCTATGTAAATGCTCTGTAACTAATGTCGCTTAGAAACTGTTATAATTTCCATCAGTACTACGGACAGAAACCTGGCTGAAATCAGGACTCAGTAGCAATGAAATTCTATATTCCGATGGGGATGTATACTGCAAAGATAGGTTGAACGCTGGTGGTGGAGGCGTGTTTATAACCATAAAAATACGATAATATCTAATGGCAGAAGCACAAATACCGAATCATAGATTATTTGAGTGAAGACAGGTGTTAAAAAGTGGATCAGACATGGTCATCATATGCTTTTACAGACCCTCCCCCCCCCCCCCCCCCTTTCCCTCAGCAGCAGCAGTATTGGCGGAATAGTTTACGTGAAACCTGAAGAATGTTTTCTGTTCATGTTGTAGTTTTAGATCGAGATTTTAACCTACCAGCTATAGACTGGGAGACTCAAGTTATTAGAAAGGGTGATAAGGACAGAGAATCATGTGAAATAGTTCTAAGCGCGTTATCCGAAAATTACCTTGAGCAGTTAATCAGAGAACCGACTTGTGAGGTGATAACATCTTAGACCTTCTTGTGATCAACAGACCCAAGATTTTCGACACAGGTAGCGTAGAACAGGGAATCGGTGACCATAAGGCCATTACATGATCACTTAATAAGGCTGTAAACAGGAATACAAAGAAATGCAGGAAGATCTTCTGCTTAGCAAACGCAACAAAAACAAATTTCAGATGTGGAAATAGATCAAGGAAGGGACAATGTCATCAGGAAATATAATTCCATGCTACTGACTGTTAAATATGGAGTGCCACAAGGGTCAGTAATGGGTCCTGTTCTGTTCTTACTCTATGTAAATGACCTAAACATAAGCAATGACAGCAGTAAAATATTTCAATTTGCTGATGATACGAGTGTTCTAATTACAGGAAACTCAGTAGAAACTCATGTAAAAAACATAAAAGAAACCACTGACAGGCTAACATGTTACTTTGATGACAATGACTTAATAATAAACACTGAAAAACTGTAGCTATGGATATACACACAGCACAGACAATAAATCTGATATCACCCAATCTAGAGCTATACGGACAGACAATTGCCAAAACAGCCTGTACCAAATTTCTTGGACTTCATCTACAAGACAACTTGAAATGGAAAGCACATATTGAGCAAATGAACAAAAAATTAAGTACTTCTTGTATTGTGCTGCGTACATTGAAAAATTGTACCAGCTACAACACCCTTCAGTGTGTATATTATGCAGTTATATACTCTCACCTCCGGTATGGGAATATGTTATGGGGAAATTCTGGAGTTGCCATCAAAACATTCAAAATTCAAAACAAAAATTATAAGAATAATGGAAGGGGTAGATAATCGCAAATCATGTAGACCATTGTTTCAAAAAAGGATGATCCTGCCACTTCCTTGCATATATATACTTGAAAATATAATGTATTTAAAGCAAAACTTACATACAAAAAGTCCACTCATCACTCAAAATCACACAATACACAGCTATGATACAAGGCAAAAATTGGATGTACATGTTCAAAGCGCCAACACAAAGTTATTTCAAAACAGCCTTATCCATCCTAGCATCAAACTATACAATGCCTTACCAGATACCATTAGACACATACAAAACATTGGTCACTTCAAATCTAATCTGAAGTCGTACTTGGTTGATCACTGCTTTAACACAGTAAATGAATACCTACAAAACTAGATTTTTGTGTGTTTACCGAATGTAGTCTCATTCAGAAGAGCATTTGTATTTTATCTCTATGTACATAGCGTAACAACATTTATTTAAGAATTCATCATTAATTGATATAATTGATGTGTGGTATTATGTACAAAGATATATTATATGTAAAACTGTTAATATTAACAAAAAAATCCAAATATCTCTTGCACATTGTGCAGCTGTAGATGAAAAATGGATCAATAAATAAAAAAATTAAATTTCTTGAACAGACAGCACAAAAATTTCATCTCCAGCACCAACAACGTTGAGTATCAATGGACAAAGTTCAAGAGTATTGTAGGGTTCACTTTAGACACGTATGTGCCAATCAAAGTTGTGAGGAATGGAAGAGACCTGCTGCGGTTCGTCAGCCTTGTTAGAAAATTGCTACAAAAGCAAAAAGAGCTTCACTGTAAATTTAAACTTAGCCGAAACCTCACGGACAAACAAAAGTTAAACAAAGGCAAAATTAGTGCAACAAGAGCCATACCTGAGGCGTTCAACGAATTCGAAAGTAACATTCTGTTTACCTATTGGACAGAAAATAATAAGAAGTTTTGGTCTTACGTTAAAACAGTAAATGGATCGAAGCTATCTTCCACATACACTGTGACCGTAATGGCAGTGAAGCTGTGGTCGACACTGACAAGGCAGAAATACTAAACGTCACTTTCAAAAACTGTTTCGCAGAGAAAGTCGTACTGTACTGCCTCTTTCAAATCCTCGTATGAACGACACGTGATTGATACCGAAATAACGGACCGTAGGATAGAAAAGTAACTGACATCGCTCAACAGAGGAAAGGCCACTAGTCTGATGGAATACTAGTATGATTCTACATAGAGGATGCGAAAGAAGTTGCAGTATACCATAGGTTTTTGGAGGAGTGAAGTGTTCCTGAAAATTGGAAAAAAAAATGCAGGTCATCCCCATTTTCAAGAAGGTCATCTAATAGATGAACAAAACTACATCTCTGATGCCGATCAGTTGAAGAATTTTGGAAGATGTTTTTTATGCTTGCGTGTTATGAAATTTATGGAGGGCGAAAATCTCCTCTGTAGGAACCTAAATGGGTTCCGAAAACAACGATCATGTGAAATACAGCTCGCTCTGTTCGTCTACGAGACCCAGAAAGCAGCAGATACAGGCGCCCAGCTATATTCTGTGATTCCCGGCTTCCAGAAGGTGTTCAGTACGGTTGCGCGCTGCCCCCTAATGAATAAAATACGAGGGTACAGAATATCAGATTAACTATGTGACTGGAGTGAAGACTTTCTAGCACGACACAGCATGTCATTCGGAATGTGGAGGTGTCTTCAAGCATAAAAGTAGCTTCGGAAGTGCCCCAGAGGTGTGTTATAGGACCATTACGTTTCGCAATCTATGCAAATGACCAAGGAGATAACGTCGGAAGTTCCACGAGGCTTTTGTGGGTGAGAGAAACTGCGATGCTAGAAAATTGTGGAGAAATGCATGAAGACGTGCAGAGGATCGACACTTCATGCAGGAAGAGGTAGTTGACCCTCAACATACATGTAAACAAATGTAACGTACTGCGAATACATAGGCAGAAAAAACCCTTTATTGTATGATTACAGAACTGATGAAAAATCAATGGAAGCAGATACTTCCACAAAATACCTAAGAGTACGTATACAGAGCGATTTTAAATGGGATGACCATATCAAATTAATGTTGAGTAAGGCAGATGCCCAGGCTGAGATTCATTGGAAGAGTACTGAGGCAATGGAGTCCATCACCAAAGAAAGTAGCTTACAAAACACTCGTTTGACCAATACTTGAATATTGCTTGTTAGTGTGGGATCCATAACAGATAGGACTGATAAAGGAAATACAGAATATCCAAAGAAGAGCGGCGCATTTCGTTACGGGTTCATTTAATAAGCTCAAAAGCGTCATAAAGATGATCAACCAGCTCCAGTGGCAGACGCTGCAGGAGAAGCGTTCTACGTCACAGTCTGCTTTATTATTAAAGTTCCGAGAGCATACATTCCTGAAGAGTCATACGTTATCTTGCGGAAAGACCATGACGATAAAATTAGAGATTCGAGCCCTCATGGAGACTCACCGGCAATCGTTCTTCCCGCGAACTGTTCGCGACTGTCCCAGGAAAGGAGCGACAGTGGTACACGAAGTAGACACTGCAAGGTGGCTTACGGACTATAGATGTAGCTGCACTGGACAGATATGTGCCCTCCATGGTATACAGTCACTGTCAAGAAACTGCTAAGGAAACGAAGACTACTGCATAATAGGTGTTAAAAGAACTGTAGGACTGTAGATAGAGAGATACTAAATGAAAGGCATTTGGCTGTCAAGAAAGCAATGCATGAAACCTTCAATGACTACCGTATCAGAATAACGTCAAGTGATCTTTCTCAAAACCCAAAGAAATTCTGGTTGCATGTAAAGACTCTTAGTGGCACCAAAGTTAACGTCCAGATAAGCCTACTCGTGGATGAGACAGGAACTGAAATAGAGGGTAGCAAACCGAAAGCAGAAATGCTTAACTCCGTTTTCAAATATTCCTTTACAGAGGAAAACCCCGGACAGTGCCCCAATACAGCGTTCGTACTACCGAAGAGAGGAGTGAAATAAGTGTTAGTTTCAGTGGCGTTGAGAAACTGCCGAAATTAATAAAATTGAATGAAACTCCAGGACCCGATGGAATCCCAATCAAGTTCTCTTCTATGTTCTATCGTAGTTCCTTCGAACAAAAAGCCATGTCCAGTAGGTGGAAGAAAGCAAAAGTTACACCCATTTACAAGAAGGATATAGAAGTGATCACAAAAGTATCATCCAATATCCTTGACATCGATTTTTTGTAGAATCTTAGAACATATCCTGAGCTCAAACATAATGGGATACCTCAAACAGAATGACCTCCTCCATGCTAATCAGCATGGATCCGAAAACATCGATCACATGAAACCCAGCTCACACTTTTCGCAAATGACTTACTGAAAGATTTTGTTTAAGGCAGTTAGGTACAAGCAGTATTTCTTGATTTCCAAAATGCATTTGACTCAGCGCGACATCTACGCTTATTATCAAAAGTACGATCTTATGGGGTACCAAACGAAATTTGTGAACGGATTGAGGATTTCAACCCGACTCAGCAAGTGATGTTGGATAGAAAGTAGTTACATAGGAGTAACTTCGGGTGTGCCCCAGGGAAATGCGCTGGGACCCTTGCTGTTAATGTGGTATATTAATGACCTTGTGGCTAACATTAATAGTAACCTCTGAGTTTTTCCAGATGATGAAATTATCTATAACGAAGCATTGTCTGAAGGAGTCTGTAAAATATTCAATCAGAACTTAATAAGGTTTGAAAGTAGTGACAAGACTAGTAACTTGCTTTAAATGCTCAGAAATGTAAAGTTGTGCACTTCACAAAACTAAAAAGGTAATATAACGTCAAAGACTAATCTGCGCTTGTTTAAGAAGTTGGCAGCCCTGCAGCCAGGCGACGTTTTGCCGCAGCAAATCTATAGAATTTCGTGTAGTTGTTCATTGCTCTCTCCAGCAATTTAACTGTATCGTACCGCTTCATTATTTAACTCGCATTTCCGGAAAGTTTGCACTCTTGTTTTTATTAACACACAGTTGCGTATAGGCCAAATTTGCGGAACCATATTTTCGTGTTTATCTGTAATTTAACTGACTTGTTCTTAATAAACTGTTACGTTTATCATGAGTGAAAACTGCTTGTCTTGCCGTAGAATTGTTAGGTCGGGGCTTTGGTGTGATGGGTGCTCTAATTTTTTCCATGTGGGTAACTGTAGTGGCGTGGGAATAGGGGAAGTAAATGAGACTCATCAGTGGCTTTGTAGGATATGTAGTAGAGATAGGAAGATACTAGAACAGGAAGGGAAAATTGCCACCCTTCAGGCTGAGTTAGACAAGGCCAGAGGAGATCTTGGCAGGTTAAGGAGGGAGAAGAGTAAAGAGAGGTGGGAAGTGGCAACAGGCAACAGGAGGAACAGGCCTAGAACTTTGTCTGACAGCTTCGTGGTGAATGTGGAAAATTGATTTGACCTGTTGCTTCAGTTAGAAGCTGGTGAGCCTCAAGCAGTTGCAGGTGTAGACAGAGCACAATAAACTTTCAGTAGCAAATTGAAAAGTAAGAATGTAGGGAATTCAGTAAAGAGAAAGAAAGTGTTGTTGTTAGGTAGTTCAATGAAAGAGGTGTTGGCCAAGTTTTGCAGGATGAACTAGGATCAGAATACTAGGTCACCAATTTTTTTAAACCTAGTGCTGGTCTCGAGCAGGTGACAAAGGATTTAGGATCACTTTGCAAAGATTTCGCTAAGGAAGACACCGTGGTTATAGTGGGTGGGCAGGTAACAGAATTGACAGAGATCCTGGGTACAGTATAGAGTGTGACCTGGCGAAGATTGCATCAGCATCGAAGCATACTAGTGTTGAGTTTGTATCTGTTCTTGGGCGCCATGACCGACCTCATTTGAATTCTTCTGTCAAGAGAGTTAATTTGGAGCTGGAACGGCTGCTCATGTCGGGTGCGGGGTCACACATTGGTGTGGTTCATGTTGATTCTCTCAGTAGGTGGGATTATACTAGGCATGGCCTTCACCTCAACAGGAAGGGGAAGGGTAAATTGGCTGGGGAAATAGCAGGAAAGTTAAAGGGGGGAGGCACTGTCATGAGTGGTAAAATACCAGTGGTTATAGGATTCAGAAAAGACCCTTTTTTAGGGTAGGGAGGACAGAAAGAAAGCAAATTTTAAGAGGGGTTAGAACTGAGACAAACCTTCAGTTTGAGAAAGAAATCAAAAAACATAATTCCAGCTTATTACATCAGCATAAACAGCCATTGGTTAAGAATTTTCAACTGTCAGCAGATATTTTAACTCCACCCAATTTTAACTCAGTCAATGTGAAATGTCAGCTTTCTCTATTGCATCAAAATATTCGAGGGCTGAGAAATAAAATTAATGAATTAATTATGTGCATAGATGAATTAGAGTCTTCAAAGCCAGCTGACATAATATGCCTCTCTGAATGTCATGTGACCACTGGTACAGAACTTTTAAGTGTTACAGGGTTTAGGTTAGCATCTCACTTTTGTAGAGCAGAAATGTAGAAAGGAGGAGTTGCCACATTCATCAGGAACTGTTATAAATTTAAGAACATAGACATTCATAAATTTTGCCTAGAACAGCATACGGAAACATGTGCAACAGAAGTAGAATTTCACAAAAAAAATACTTCATAATGTTAAGTGTATATTGAGCACCTGCAGGTAACTTTAATCTGTTCATAAACCACCTTGAAGCTGTACTGGCCCATTTAACAACCAAAAACAAGCAAATAGTGCTTGCTGGTGATTTCAATGTAGATATCCTTAAAGTCTCTCCCAATAAGAACTTATTTGAATTAGTAACACTATCATTCAACTTAATTCCCACTGTAAAGTTCCCGACTAGGGTAGCCAATTGTTCACAAACAACCATTGTTAACATCTTTATAGAAAAGCCCAACAAACAAAATTATATTACAAAACCAATAGTCAATGGCCTCTCAGACTATGACATGCAGTTCCATCTGTTAAATGTTAATACTGAACAGGACATAAAATCTGTTAAATCTGAGCTCAAGAGGGTAATCAATAAGCCAAAAATAGATTATTTTAGAACACTCTTCAGAGACATTCACTGGACTGATGTTTACAGTGCTCATGGCATGAATGAAAAATATAACTCTTTTGCTAGTAAAGTGCTTACCTTACTTGAACACTGTTTTCCCCACAGAACTTGCCAAGATTAGAGCAAAGTTTACAAAGAAGCCATGGATTACTCAAGGAATAGGGGTATCTTGTAAAACAAAAAGAAAACTGTATCTGTCAAGCTGAAATAATTCTGATGTTCATGCTGTAGCACATTACAAGAAATACTGCAAAATATTAAAGACTGTAATACAGACATCAAAGCAAACATATTACAAGGAAAAGATAGTCATATCAGATAACAAAATAAAGACAATATGAGATATAGTGAAGGAGGACACAGGTAGAACCAGACATGAAGAGGAACAAATAGCATTAAGAGTAAATGATACATTGGTGACAGATGTGTATAGTGTTGCAGAACTTTTTAACAAACATTTTATAACTGTTACTGAAAAGATGGGGTTGTCAGGTTCTGTAGATGCTGCTATGGAATACCTCAGACCAGTCATTTCAAGTAACTTCCATAATATGATTTTGACCCTCACGACCCCAGCAGAAATAACGTCCATCATAAAATCTTTAAAATGAAAAACATCTAGTGGGTATGATGAAATATCAACAAAGTTAATTAAAGAATGTGATTCAGAGTTAAGTAACATATTAAGCTATCGGTGTAACCAGTCGTTTATCAGTGGAATATTTCCTGAATGGTTGAAATATGCTTAAGTTAAGCCACTGTTTAAGAAGGGAGATAAAGAAACAGCATCAAATTTCCATCCAATTTCACTTTTGCCAGCATTCTCAAAATTTTTAGAAAAAGTAATGTAAATCGGCTTTATAACGATCTTATCTCACATAACATACTGTCAAAGTCACAGTTCGGATTTCTAAAGGGTTCTGATATTCAGAAGGCTATCTACACTTACAGTGAAAATGTGCTTCATTCATTACACAGAAAATTGCACACAGCTGGTATATTTTGTGATCTGTCAAAGGCATTTGACTGTGTAAATTACAATATCCTTTTAAGTAAATTAGAATGTGATAGTGTAACAGGAAATGCTGCAAAATGGTTCAAATCTTATATCTCTGGCAGGAAACAAAGGGTATTATTAGGAAAGAGACATGTATTAAGCTATCAGGCATCGTCCGACTGGGAACTAATTACATGTGGGGTCCCATAAGGTTCCATTTTAGGGTCCTTACTTTTTCTTGTGTATATCAATGACTTTTCATCAGTTACATTACCAGATGCCAATTTCGTTTTGTTTGCTGATGATACAAACATTGCAATAAATAGCAAATAAAGTGTAGTCTTAGAAAGATTGGCTAATAAAATATTTGTGGACATTAATCACTGGTTCCAAGCCAATTCTTGCTCACTAAACATGAAAAAACACACTACATGCAGTTCGGATATTGTAAGGGGTGTCCCACTAGTACATGCCTAACATACAATGACAAGCAGATGGAAGAAGTGGACAGTGTTAAATTCTTGGGATTACAGCTTGATAATAAATTCAACTGAGAGGAGCACAGCACAGAACTGCTGAAGCGTCTTAACAAATCTCTATTTGCAATGCAAATAGTGTCAGACGGGGAATATAAAAATGAAAAAGCTGTCATATTATGCTTACTTTCATTCCATAATGTCATATGGGATTATTTTTTGGGGTAATTCACCCCAGCCGAGCTATGGTTTTCCAGGTACAAAAACGTGAAGTAAAAGTTATATGTGGTGTGAACTCAAGAACATCCTGCAGAAGCCAGTTTAGGGAACTAGGGATACTAACTACTGCTTCCCAATATATTTCTTAATGAAACTGGTCATTGAAAATATATCACTTTTTCAAACCAACAGCTCAATTCTTGGAATCAATACTAGACACAAGAATAATCTTCACAAGGATTTAAAGTCACTTTCTCTTGTAGAAAAAGGTGTTCATTATTCAGGAATACACATTTTCAATAACTTGCCAGCAGCCATAAAAACCTTAACAACCAATGAAATTCAGATTAAGAGAAGCCTAAAGGATTTATTGGTGGCTAACTCCTTCTACTCCATTGATAAATTTCTCAGTAGAACCAACTCATTTTTGTGTATACACACACACACACACACACACACACACACACACATATATATATATATATATATATATATATATATATATATATATATATATATATATATATATGCACCATTTCAGTGCAGTGTTCATTGTAAATAAGTATTATAGTAGCTCTATTACATGTTTATTACCGTATAAATAAAAAAACGTTTTATTTTAAATTCAGTGCATTAGTGTTTGTGAAATGATTCTTTCATATAGTGTTCATTAAAAAAATGACGATCATTCCACTTGAGACATGTGGAATGGTACATTAGCTTATTTGTTTGAGCTGTGAATATGTGCCATGTATTATTGTTTTTCTGACATGTTCTATATCCTGGAGGACCTTCTCACTATGGATCAATTGGAATGAAAGTAAATCTAATCTAATGTAATCTAACCTTAATTCATACAAATAGCTGGGTGTAACACTCTTCCGAGGTATGAAGTGGAATGAGCACATAGGCTCTGTTGTGGGTAAAGCAGTCAGTAGACTTCGGTTTATTGGTAGAATACAAGGGAAATACAGTGAGTCCACAAAGAAGATTTCTTACAAATCGCCCATGGAATCCATTCTAGAATATCGCTCAAGTGCGTGAGACCTGTACTAAATAGGACTAACAGGAGATACAGAATGTCCTCAGAGAACAGCAGGACGAATTGTCACAGTTTTGTTTGATCCGTTTCGAGTGCCACAGATATGCTGAAGAAACTGAACAGGCAGGCTCTTGAAGGTAGAAGTGAACTATCATGGGAAAGCTTACTTACAAAGTTTCAAGAACCAGCTTTAAATGATGAGTCTTGCAATATACTCTGCTGCAAAAGGAAAATTAGTACATCTGGAATGACAATGTCAAGTTTGAAAGAGGTCAATTTGTGGCCTTCCAAGTAGTGGAATGGTCCTTTTGAAATACTGCCACACAAGTTGGACGAGCTGTGTCACTTGTGCAAAGATGCTGGTATCAATGTCAAGCGAATGTTCTCACACCTGTAGATGAGGTTCTGGACGCCAACCAGGATAGTCATATTATTATGGCAGATAAGAGGGCTTGTGAGCCCAAGCATGTCAACATGAATTGCTGGAAACCTGTTATTAGCAGCCGGACTATGGGCATACACACCTCTAGCCCATCTTCCACTCATGGCACAGCATCGACCTGCATGGCTCGACTAGTGCTGTCTGAGAATCACTGGAAGATGGAAGTAGTGGACCAAGAGGGTTTTGAGCCATTTTTGTGGGTTGCATACATTCAGGAGCAAACATAAATTCAGGGGCGAATTATCCCCTCCCCTTAACATATTGTTATGCTAATTGATTAATGACCTCCTGGGCATTAATTTATGATGACCTGGATGTAGTAGGAGGAGGAGATTAGTGTTTAACGTCCCGTCGACAACGAGGTCATTAGAGACGGAGCACAAGCTCGGATTAGGGAAGGATGGGGAAGGAAATCGGCCGTACCCTTTTGAAGGAACCATCCCGGTATTTGCCTGAAGTGATCTAGGGAAATCACAGAAAACCTAAATCAGGATGGCCGGACGCGGGATTGAACCGTCGTCCTCCCGAATGCGAGTCCAGTGTGCAAACCACTGCGCCACCTCGTTCGGTGACCTGGATGTAATCTGTCCTTCTGAGAAATCCTCACCTATCCCCCTCCTCCTACCTCTAGGAAAATGGACTCTTTTTTGTCCCCTCCCCCAGTTCAGTTCTGAGCCACTTTTCCCCCTCCTGGGAACCCATCAGCCTTTCTGGCTGTCCACTCCCCCATTTCCCCCTTTCCCTCCCCCATCTGGAAACTGGCGAGAAAAAGACTCAGCTATCCTAAGCTGTTGGTTGGAGGGATATAAGGTAGTTTATTTTCTTTATTTTGGGTGGTATCCTGTTGGAAATTGGCGAAAAAAGCTCAGCCCCACGCCTCCCCTCCCCCACCTGGAAAAATGGCAGTAATGCTCAGTCTGTGCTCAGCTGTTGCACTGGAAGAATCTCAAGGTACAAAATTGAAATCAGTGTCAGTTGTATTGCAGAGGATACATTGTGTATACAATTCAATTTTCAGGGGTTGGATCTCTTTATTTGGTGGGAAAAGCCCACCACTCTCTGCTGTTGGAAGGTGCAAGTGTTGTAAAACACTTCAACCATCCGCCTATCAAAAAGTAATTAAATTCGCAAATAAATAACTTTTTTCCGATCACGCATGCAATACTGCCATGAAATTGGCATCAACATCAACCTAAAACACTCTACAGATCGCGCTAAATATATCTGGCAAAACAGAGCTCTTTTTCACGGTAAACCATACATACTGCCAAAAAATGGTGGTTAAAAACACTGTCACATATATATAAAATACAGATTATAATCGTGTCCTACTCTTAATTGCACTGCTACAGATTGGCAGGAATAACTTTGCGAGGTGCTGGGGCTAGCAGTGTATTTAACACTAAATTCTTCTAGAATCGTCATATAGAAATGATGCTCTAAGCCCCCCCTTTTCTAACTCTGACTTTTGCTGTTGCACATGGATTAAGAAGAAACTCGAACTGACTGTAATCGACCCTGCAAGTGGAGTAGAAAAGAGTTTGGCACCTGCAATAATTTAATTTGATAGAAATTAATTTGATAAAGGAAAGTTTCATTAATGTAGTGAGAAATGAAAGGGTTGCTTTACCGATCCACAGAATGAAAGTTCTGTCCAAAATAACAATTTGGTTTATTATGACTAAACTGAAAATAATAAACAAAAACACATGAAACATTTACAATACGTCAAATTGGATACTCAAATAAGTTCTGTGGAGGTGAAGTTGTCCATAAACTAGATTGTCACATTAATGACCAAGTGGTATGTGGAGTCAATTCCTTGCAACTCAACTCTTAAGAGAAACACCCAGCCAACCCAACATTAATTGCTGCTACAGTAGTGAGAACTCAGACAATGAACACTCAAGACAGAACCACGTTAGAAAAGACGGGAACAGGCGAGTTCTGCTGAGGTCTGATTGTCACATAGCAAAATTCCCTGATTTGCCTGTGCTGCAGACATACATTACCAAGCTGTCTTCTTAACTTCAAGGACACGATCTGGCATACCGGAGGCGTTGGGTGGTTGCTTCGACGTCCCGTCGTGGTGATGATAATGTCGTGAGTATAGCCCAAAACAAATTCTTGTGGTCTGGTTGTTTCAGACTAAAGACTTCCTAGCAACACAAATACGCCTCTGAGGGAGACTAAGAAGGCTCGCTACACAATCACTGACGGTACAGTGAGTGATTTTAACAAGCGAAGTCACACAGTAACTCTGATACAATCAACTTTAGCCAAAACTGCTCAAGACGGACAACATAGGCTGCTTGTACGCAGAATGCTCAATTACCAACTGCACTCGGAAAGTTACGTTGAAGTCGAAACTTTTGCTACTTCGTCAAACAGTTACAATTAAATGAAAGTATATTAGGCAGCCAACGGAAAGCAAGCTGTCCAGAGCAGCGAGAGCTCAGTCTTGTAACCTACTCCGACCAAAAGGCGAGAGCCGACTCTCTCGAGAGCACCCGTACAAGCCGAACACAGAACATTCCCGCCCCCATGACAGTGGCCATGGTTAAAACATGCCAATCAGCAACTCGAAAACCGGCGGAAAATTCCACTCTATTGCTGAAGCACTACTATTCCACTAATGGAGATACTTGGCGCCAATTTCTGCGCTGAATTTGCTACGTCACGAAGCTATCCCCTGAGCAAGCCAATCACAGCTATGATTTTGCAGAAAACGCGGGAATTTGCCCGCCAAGACTGCCTGGGAACACAAGTCATGCCCATGCTTCGCTGGTAGCCCGTCAGAAAGCGTTTTCACTAAGTTTCTGCAAAGTAACGGAATCTCTAGCCCCAGCCGCTCCTTCAGGCCCCTGTGGGCGTGTCGCCCCCGCTCTTAAGACAATGTCGGCGTCTGGAAAGCATCCACTCGCCTCCTTCACACCCGTCGGCATAACCCTTTCAAGATCAGCAGAACCCGCCTGTCACTGAACTGCCCAGGTGACGAGAGATGCTGCGTGGGAAGTCCGCGTGTGAAGGAATAGCAACTTTTCACCACATGCAATTAGAGAGGAAAATCGAATTACTCAGAGTAAGATAGAAAATATGAGAGGGGGCTCTCGCCACCTCTCAACTTATCGCAAAAACCACGTCTATACACATCCAGAAACACCGCTAATAAAGATCTAAACATAACGCCTAATGAGCAGAAACACCATACAACACTGCACCACATGCTAGGCGCTGATCGCTCTGTTTGCTGTTGAACCCTGTGGGCTAATGCCTGCCTGTCGCTAGTGCCGCCAGGTGGCAGATAGTGGAACTACTGCGAGACGGCACATGCACCAGGCGCCTGTCTTTCACATGGTGCAGAGAAACCCTTATCAGAGGCCACAGGGAAACTGTTGTTGGAGGCCTCACAGCCAGCCTCCACATGTGCCGGTACTGATCCACGTGGACACACATGCCTAGCCACGTGAGGGATCTCCTATTGTTCTCATGGCCCTGAAAAAAGCATCAGATGGTGGCATTCCTTTGATCAGGAAATTCCACACTCACTTCCTGTCTGTCTCTCTCAAGTGGTTACTTTTTGTTTGTGTGAAAACAAACATGAACCAATATGTCCAAACATGTGGACCAAGCTTTTCATCCCCCCTCAGAATACTGCATTCTTACTGGCTAATGCTGAATCAGTGAAGTTATATAAAGCCAATCCCCACCCCCAGTGTCTTCATAAGTACATATTCCAATCGATAATTGTAACTTTTTCTTTTTTCCCACAACACTGTCACTAAGAATTTTGTTTGAATACATGTTCTCTTCTTATTGTTTCAGCATATATACACCAAATTGTGGATAAGCTGGAAGCTGACTGGCAACAGCAGCAGCAGAAGCAGCAGCAGCATTTTTCTTCTCTGTAGTGCTATATGTATATATAATATTTGTTGCTGAGACATGTTCTTTAAAAAAGTTCTTTTTAAAATGTCATCATAGTGCTTTGTGTACAAGTATACCAAATATAATGTTGTCCGAGACATATTATTTGTTGTTATAGATTAATATGAAGATCAGGAGCAGGGAGCTATGGAGACTGTGATACCATCCTCATCAGAGCTATCATGTAAGTGTATACTCTAAAAAAAATTTAGTTTCTCATAGTTTTTGTGTGAACACGTTTTTATTAAATCAATATGTTGCTGTCATAGGTGATGTAGGGGAGGTGGGTCGATGGATCCACGGTGGTTCAGGGAAAAATGATGAGATTCCACAGTGGTGGAGATCGAGAGGGAGCAATGTTGCCCTTAGGAGATGCTGGAGGTGCTTCCTAATGACCAGAGGCATATGTCATGGATGCAGAGCAACATATGTAATTTTTATGCACACTCATGCTGCTTTCATATAATCAGTGTTTGTAATGATGTACTTGCAGCAGCAGCAAGCAATGTTTGGAATACTGCATTTAATTTGTTTCTCTTTATTCTTTTTCCAGCAGGTGCCTCACCACAATGTAACATGATGCAGGTACAGGGGGCAGTGAAGAAACAACCATGCAGATGTGGTCCTGCTGTGTGCCATGCTCCAGTGTGTAAGACACCACTCATCACTGTGCAAGAAGCCACTGCAGCTGCAGTTGCCCCTGCTGTCACCCCTCTCCCCACCCCCAGCTCCCCTGTGGTATCCATGGGCCAGTCTCACTCCAGCCAACTGGCTCAGGGTTGTGGCAACAACCAACTCTGCAGCTGCAGCCAGGCTGATTACACTGAGGCTCTCCCATGTTCTCATTCAGACCACAAGGTATGTGCACCTCCTTCCCCTCATCACAGCCAGTAGGATTGCTGTTGTCATCTAGTTGTGGTTAATAGTAATATTAGTAATCCTGTGGCTAGTGGCAGTTCCCTTCCCATCCTTTGAGTGAAGGACATCAGACCAGTAACATCATATCATTATTAGAGTAGACAGTGACTGCAGACACCTTTGACAAGCAAAATAATATCATTCACTAGGATCGAGAACCCAGCAGGAGGGTACTGTGATTATGTAGGGTTTCTGAAAGCATGTCTTCCTGTTCTGGAAACAGAGCTCCTCAAGGTTGATACTTATCCACGGTATCCCACCATCAAATGCAGGGCTGGCTATGCATCAAACTGTCACACGCCTCCCTTCCCAGACGTACCTCTCGCCTTGAAGACACAAGCCTTCACTATCGCTGGGGGGGGGGGGGGGGGGGTGAAGGGGTGATATCACAGACCACATCAATCGCCAAGTGGCTCCATGAGTACACACTGAGTGCTATACTGGACTGATTTTCAAATATGGAAGTTAGACGGTCAGCTAAAGCTACAATTTGACAGCTCTTGTTTATGTTCTGGTAAATGGAGGGTCCAGCTGTATCAACCTTCCTAAGGATATAGCTGATAGAAAGGTATGTATTAATGTCGAAAATAATACCGACCAGGCTTGTTCAACATGGTCATTCCTGGCTTGCAAAAGAAATTATGCCAAAAAACCACAGTGCACACCTCGACATGGTAGATACCTTGACATTCATAAGTGTTTAACTTTGATGGTAAAACTTCCTGGCAGATTAAAACGGTGTGCCAGACCGAGACTCGAACTCAGGACCTTTGCCTTTCATGGGCAAGTGCTATGCCATTTGAGCTACCCAAGCACGACTCACGCCCCGTCCTCACAGCTTTACTTCTGACAGTTTCTCGTCTCCTACCTTCCAAACTTTACAGAAGTTCTCCTGCGAAGTTCTCTCTGGAAACATCCCCCAGGCTGTGGCTAAGCCATGTCTCCGCAATAGCCTTTCTTTCAGGAGTGCTAGTTCCGCATGGTTCACAGAAGATCGTCTGTAAAGTTTGGAAGGTAGGAGACGAGATACTGGCAGAAGTAAAGCTGTGAGGACGAGGCGTGAGTCGTGCTTGGGTAGCTCAGATGGCAGAGCACTTGCCCGTGAAAGGCAAAGATCCCAAATTCGGGTCTCGGTCCGGCACACAGTTTTAATCTGCCAGGAAGTTTCATATCGGTGCACACTCCGCTGAAGAGTGAAAATCTCATTCTGGGGACTTTGATGGTGTTGAGTTCCCCGTCAAAGTCCAGAACATACCTAAATTTGAGGTGCAGAATATCGGAATATCAGTTCATGTTTATGGCCTGGAGAAATACAAGTCAGATGAGCAGAACAAGTAGGATAAACATATAGTTTTTGGACCCCGCCATTTCTCAAAAATTGCCAGTGAGCAGAACGTGCACATGAACATGATGCTATTCTCAGACAATGAAAATAAGAAGAAAGATAATTATTGCTGGATCAGGGACATGTCCTGACTCATTTCCTTTCAGCTGTGTAAACACAAGTGTAAAAAGTATATTTGCTTAAGGTTTTTCCTGAGACAAGTTATTGGCAAAGCATTTAGTAGACTGTGTTTCCAAGGACCTGGTATGTGTTATTATGCCTGCCGGCCGAAGTGGCCGTGCGGTTAAAGGCGCTGCAGTCTGGAACCGCAAGACCGCTACGGTCGCAGGTTCGAATCCTGCCTCGGGCATGGATGTTTGTGATGTCCTTAGGTTAGTTAGGTTTAACTAGTTCTAAGTTCTAGGGGACTAATGACCTCAGCAGTTGAGTCCCATAGTGCTCAGAGCCATTTGAACCATTTTTTTGTTATTATGCCTACTGAGAAAATCAAATTCATGAAGTTTAAGAATATTCACCATCAGAGTGATGCCCGTTTGTGGTGTATGCTGAGTTCGGATGCCTCTGCAATCCTCTGACCCATAATGAAGGTGACCCTACAGCCTCAAATACTACCTTCACAGAAAAACATATATCATACGTGGCAGGGTACCAAGCTGTACCATCCTATGGTTTGAGTCTTAACTGATACAAATCTTGTTTTGGGGATAATCCTGCGTTTTTGCTTCTCACTGTGCTTCAGAAACTTTCATGGAAGGTTGATAAGCTTTACAGCAACAACATTCCAATGACCAAATCAAAGGAGAACGAGATTCGTACAATAACACGGTCGACTGGCATATTTGTAGCTGCCATTAGATAGAAAAGCGAAAACTCCTCATAGAGACCACTGTCATCTTAAAGGAAAGTTCTGTAGTGCTGCCCGTAACACACACAACTTGAAGTATCAATTACCATGGCACATACCCATTTTCTTTCACAATTTAAGGGTATGAAGATCACTTTCTTGTTGAGCACTTGGCTAATTTCGACATGGTGAAAGATCGGGTCAGTGTCCTGCCTGAGACTATTGAGAAACATATTTCATCTTCCAAGCGAATGACGCCAAGAATTACACTCTGTTTCCTTGAGACGCTACGTTTTATGCGGGCGCCACTCCAGAAACGTGTTGAAACTCTGCCTCAACTTGGGACTTGGAAGGAACTTTTTCCATACGGCTATCTAGATGGTATGGCAAAACTCAACGAGACCAGGCTACTCAACATAACTGCATTTTCCAGCAACCTTACAGACGGTACCACAATGGACGCAGAGTATTATGATGATGATGATGTCGATGATGATGATGAAGTCTCATACTCCTTGACAGAGCGTAGGGGAGCGACGCGGAAGGCCCGCACCACTGTACCAGGCAAGGTCCCAGTGGAGGTGGTTTGCCATTGCCTTCCTCCAATCATATAATGGGCGTGAATGATGGTGATGAAGACGACAAAACAACATCCAGTCATCTTGAGGCAGGCCAAAACCCTGACCCCGCCGGGAATCGAACCTGGGACCCCATGCTTGGAAAGCGAGAACGCTACCGCGATACCGCGAGCTGCGGACTGCAGAGTATGAGCGCGCTGCGAATGTCTGGCATGGTATCTCCACTTTAGGAGAGTATGTACAGCTTAGGGTGGACGCAGATGTGCACTTGCTCGAGATGTTTTTGAGACATTCTGGAGCCAATGCATGACCACGTATTATGTGGATCTCGCCTTTTATTACATAGCACCTGGGTTGTCTTGAGACGCTACTGTCAAGAAAATGCAGTGCAGCATCAAACTATTGACCTAGGTTCTTTCTTTGAGCGAGGGATCTGTGGGGGACTGTGTCAATGGCATGCAAACGCAAAGTTACCGATGTGTTGATAAGAGGTTCAACATATCCTGTGATTTGAATGACATCAACTATTTGGATGTGAATAACTTATACAGACATACCATGCAACAAACACTGCCGACTGGCGAGCTTCAATGGATGCCTGAAGAAGAATGCAAGGGATTAGGTGGAAAAATCGAGGGTATGGCGGCTGGTTCTGATGTGCGGTATGTGGTGGGGGGCAGAACTCACATATCCTTTTAGTCTGCATGAAGCACACGCCAATTTGCCACTGTGTCTAGAGCATCTAGTTTCGTGAGGAGGCTCTACCCCAAAACTGGTGACAACGTTGGGGAATAAGTGGAGATACAGTGTGTACTATTATAATCTCCAGCACTATCTCAGCGATGAGGCTGGTTAAAATTACCCATGCCATCTCCTTCAAGCCATCCCCCTGGTTGAAGGAGTATATTGATCTGAATACAACACTGAGGGCTTCCATGACGTGTGACTTTGAGACACCCTCAGTTCATAGGCATCGGAGGTGCTACTTCTCTATCAAGGGCTGAATGCACCCCACTTGCCAACAGCACTCGGCAGACTGGATGGTCTCCCATCCAAGTGCTAGCCCAGCCCAACAGCACTTAACTTTGGTGATCTGATGGGAACTGGTGTCACCACTGCGGCAAGGCTGTTGACATGATGAAGTGCCATGGTGAAGAATTCGACACGTCTTCATACATAGCTAATAACCCTTACAGTATTATTCCACAGAACAAGAAGGTTATTGGCATAATGAAAGATGTGGCGAATGGGTCACTGATTGTGGAGTTCGTTGGTCTGTGACCAAAAATGTAAACATATCATACATTGGAACGTGCCACCCAGAGGCAGGCTAAAGGTGTGCATCATAGGGCATTGAGAGCCCTCAGTATCAAAGACTATTTGCAGTGCCTGTACGTCAGTGTTCACAGTGCTGCTTCGCAATCACAGAATATGGTGTAGTAAACTAGTATTTGATTGAGAGGGTATGAGGTGAACACTGTGCTTAAGTTGGCCTGTCATCTCATGGCCATAAAAGGATCATCTGTGATGGTGGGATTGAAACTCTTGCATACTCACACTATTCACTTGTTGAGAGGGAAGGGGTGGAGGAACTCTGAGTGAGAGAATGAGACTGGGTGAAATGTTGGAGGACAGTCGACCCTTTTATCATAGTGTAAATAATTTTGTGTGCACGTAAAAATTTATTTATTTATGCCTGCCATATGTGTGAGGAATGTGTACTGTGTAAACTCGTAAATATGTGTCTTCTAAAAAAAATCTGTGGACCATACTTATCTACAATAATTGTACTTGTAAAATATGTGTGCACCATGTGCATCGACAAAAAAAATTGTACATCGAGTAAATAGAATAGCTTTTTTGAGTTTCACAGACCAACAAAATTGTTGTATAACAACTGTTACCATTCGGACTAACTCTTCACTTGGAAAGGAAGTATGATTTGCACAAGCGAGTACTAATGTGGTGTTCACTAACAGACAACATGCAGGAGCTAAGAATTTTAACTGCACATTACAATACATAGATTCGCTAATGAAATTTATCATAAATAATCCATCACAAATTGAGAGGGACAGTGATCTCCATACCTATAACACTAGAAGGAAAAATGACCATATTAAACATTAGTAAAGCTGTCAGTGGCTCTGAAATGATTTCAGTACGCAGCAACAAATTTTTCTGATCATTTGCCTGGCAGATAGCAAAACAAGTTTTAAATCTAAATTAAAATCATCTCTTCGGGACAAGTCCTTCCATTCCATTGCCCAATTTCTGCTTAAAAACTGGTGGTCAGTAAAAAATATTGTTTTTAGTTGTAGTTGCATGAGTAGGACTGAAAAAATAAAGCGTTCATTAATGTTAACACTTAACTTGTATACATATATTATAAACTGACTCGTGCCACAAAATAAACATTCACATGATCTATGGAACATGTAACTAACTATAGTATGCCAGCGAACGAAAATAAGTCAGAATGACTACTGAAGGCTCCATGATAAACTTTATTGGATCAGTTTCACAGGAATGATTTGTCTGCATACACGTCTGCTGATAAAGTCTTAAAATGATGCCAAAAAATTTCCTTTAACTTTTGGGAGAAACATGTGCTACGTAAAACAGACACAAGATAGATGGATAAGTCTGGATATCAGCTACTCAAGAAATGTCTGCATTTTGGCTAACTTGAGAATGTGTATGTTCTTGTGGTGGACCGACTGATGCAGTTATGTCTTTGTCAGGATTCTCCCAAACAGTTTAGGATGACATACTTTATGGAAACATTCGGTGATCTGTCTCTTATTTATGACCTATGATTAATGTAATTTGTCCAATTTTAGCGAAAAAACTAACAACATTCTTTTGTTCATGCCTCATGCTTTTTTGTTAAATGGGCATAATTCAGACATATGAGTGGCGCTAAATGGAGTCGAATTATATTTGATCTGGCAGAATTAAACATATCGAAGCATCTGTTTACAGAACTCTAAGCACTAAATCGTTCGTTGGTTAGTAAGTTCTTCACACCAAATCATCCATGCTGCTAAAGTTTTATGAATTTATTTGTAAAAGTATAGACAATGGAAATTAAACTGTCCTGTGGTGGCTCTCCTGCTCCAAGTCGGCCCGTTTGACGTCCTACCCCCTTAACAGAGCCGGAACTGGAACATTTTTATGACTACTCACAAATCGCCATTCGTCTTCAAAATATTTAAAATGATCACTCTCCCCCCTTACAAACTACTGTATGAGCGCTCTTGGACACAGGAGAATTCGCAAATGCAGTTTGACTGACAAGGAGAGGGCGCCTACTTGTTATCGTAGAATTCGTCGAAATTCATGGTAGGTGTAGGGTGTGGTGAGACATAAAAGTGCCCTACGTGGGAACGTCAGATGGCCAAGCGTTTAGAAAATAAAAGGAATTTTCATTCGGATCTATTACCATGTGTAGCTTATCAATTGTCACTGTGGCAACTTACTGAGGAAGCAGTGTTTGGCTCAGCGGTAAGCGAACGGATTTGGCTTGTAAGGTTCGCGGGTTCGTCTCCGCCCAGCTACAAGTATTTTTGTGCTCCTTCTTCAAAATCCGGTAAACGGACAACAGATTAGTACAAAAAACATTTAACTGATGTGATGAAGCCCTACGTGAAGGAGAATAAATGTCTTCTGTTGACTGACTCGTGGGGAGGACAAACAAATCCACAAATATACGACGAACTGTTCCAAGATGAAGACAGATTGCCAACGTGCGATATCAAAGAAATTCCCCCACAAATGTACGCCACTCGTGCAATACTGTGATTATATATCTGATAAAAAATGTCAAAACTGCACTTGACTCATCGAGAAAGAAGAAGAAATGACTCCCCGAGAAGCTTGCATCAAACTACATTCCATTGTACATCACCAGATATCCTCGCACGTATTCAGCGGCATGCTGCGTTACGCGTGTTTCGCTGCTGGACTGTGTGATGAAAGAAGCTGTTTTCGGAATGTCAGTCATGTTTGTTTTTCTATGGAGACATTAAAAGAACCATGTCACTGCAAAAAGGCGGTGTTTATAAAGTTCGCAAGATGCGATCAAAATTATTGCTTCTCTTCTTGATAAATATCACGCCGATAAATGTAATAGATCAGTTGCAAAAGAATGGAAGTATCGATTTAATACACGACGTTCCCGTGTACGTGTTAATTACTCCCTTTTTAAATTTTTGCAGTCTCGCATTTCATCCTATGCCTATACTTTTTGTGCTATATAAATTAAAAAAATAACGTTTATGATGTTGCGGTTAATTGTGATGTCAGTAGTGTACGCATTGCCAAGGAGCACAAAAGTATTTACCAGCGGGCGGAGACCTGCGACGCTTTCAATGCGAATCCGATCTCTTATCGCTGAGCCAAACACCGCTTGCTAAACACATTGCCACAGGGACAATTGATAAGGTCCCCATGGTGATAGATCCGTATAAAATTTCCTTTTATTTCCTAAACGCTTGGCGATCTGGAGTTTCCACTTGGGGCACTTTCTTGTCTCACCACGCCCTACATGTGCGATAAATTTGGACGAATTCGGTAATGACGAGTTAACCATGCATCTAAATACATAAAATGAATTCGCAGTTGCGAATAAGTACTACCAGCAACTGTAGAATGGAAAATTTGTATTGGACCGGGACCCGAACCCGGAGTTTTCGCTTATCGCGAGCGGTCGCCTTACCATTTTGGCTGTCCGTTCATGGCTCACGGCCAGACCCAAACCTCCATATGTCGTCAACCATACTTCTGCGACCTGTATTCGTACATTCATTATGTATATTTCCGTACAGGTCAGACGTTGTGCCTGAAAGTCGCTTGCCCGGTAGATAAATACGATAGCGCAGTGCCTGTGTTATCCTGATTACGATACAGAATTCCTTTGGACATGCACGCACGTTAATTTTGTTGCGTGAAGAGATCTTGAAATTAAAATAGTTGTGTCAGTGGTTTAGTTTATTGGTCCTTAACACATGGGATTACTCGCCTACCAAATTCTATTACACACACTCTAATATTGCTGTTTAAATTTAGATTCCCATTTAGATAAGCCACTGTTCATTTCTGTCATTAACTAGATCTATGTGCAGTTAAGCTGATATTTCTGTCATGTTTGAGAAGAAGTAGTATGTCTTTGTCATGCTCTTGCCTATCTAACTTGATATATTTTTGATATAATTTGATTGCATCAGAAAGTAAAATACTATAAAGAACTTTTTTCTTGTTACTGCTAGAAGACGGTCGATTTATAGTTCTATAAGCGAAACAAGTAGCAACTTAACAAAAGGTTTTGACAGCAGCTGATGGTGATACTAATAATAATAATGGCGTGTGACGAGGGCCTCCCGTCGGGTAGACCGCTCGCCTGGTGTAAGTCTTTCAATCTGACGCCACTTCGGCGACTTGCGCGTCGATGGGGATGAAATGATGATGAAGATTAGGACAACACAACACCCAGTCCCTGAGCGGAGAAAATCTCCGACCCAGCCGGGAATCGAACCCGGGCCCTTGGGATTGACAGTCTGTCTCGCTGACCACTTTTTTTTTTGGGGGGGGGGGGTGGTGGACTGCTAACTACTGACATTTAGCAACTTTACAGTACAGCAATCAACTGTTTGTCCAAATTCAGTCGAATTTCTTAAGAATTAGTTCTCAGTTTTTCTATTCGGTGATACAAACATACACACACAGACGAACACAAACACAAGACAAAATCGTTCGGTCGGGATTAGAATCCACGACCTCCGGAAAAGCGTCTTAGTCAAAGATAATTGGTATAGGCTTGCGTATTCAAATACAGAGATATGTAAACAGGCATAATAAGGCGCTGCGGTCGTCAGCGCCTATATAAGTGTCTGGTGCAGTTGTTAGATCGGGCCGGCCGAAGTGGCCGTGCGGTTAAAGGCGCTGCAGTCTGGAACCGCAAGACCGCTACGGTCGCAGGTTCGAATCCTGCCTCGGGCATGGATGTTTGTGATGTCCTTAGGTTAGTTAGGTTTAACTAGTTCTAAGTTCTAGGGGACTAATGACCTCAGCAGTTGAGTCCCATAGTGCTCAGAGCCATTTTTTTGTTAGATCGGTTACTGCTGCTAGAATGCTACATTGGCAGGTTATCGAGATTTAACCGAGTTTGAACGTTGTGTTATAGTCGGCGCACGAGGGATGGGACACAGCATCTCCGAGGTAGCCATGAAGTGGGGATTTTCCCGTACGACCATTTCATGAGTGTATCGTGAATATCAAGAATCCGGTAAAACATCAAATCTCCGACATCGCTGCGTCCGGAAAAAGATCCTGCAAGAACGGGACCAATGACGGCTGAAGAGAATCGTTCAACGTGACAGAAGTGCAACCCTTCTGCAAATTGTTGCAGATTTCAATGCTGGGCCATTAACAATTGTCAGCATACGAATCGCTCAACGAAACATCATCGATATGGGCTTTAGGAGCGGAAGGCCCACTCGTGAACCCTTGATGACTGCACGACACAAAGCTTTACGCCTCGCCTGGGCCCGTCAACACCGACATTGGACTGTTGATAACTGGAAACATGTTGCCTGGTCGGACAAGTCTCATTTCAAACTGTATCGAGCGGATGGACGTTTACGGGTATGGAGACAACGTCATGAATCCATCTACCCTGCTGGTCAGCAAGGGACTGTTCAAGCTGTTGGAGACTCTGTAATGGTGTGGGGCGTGTGCAGCTGGAGTGACATGGGACCCCTGATACGTCTAGATACGTCTCTGACAGGTGACACGTACTTAAGCATCCTGTCTGATCACCTGCATCTATTCATGTCCATTACGCATTCCGACGGACTTGAGCAATTCCAGCAGGACAATGCGACACCCCACACGTCCAGAATTGCTACAGAGTGGCTCCAGGAACAATATTCTGAGTTTAAACGCTTCCGCTGGCCACCAAACTCTCCAGTCATTAATATTATTGAGTATATCTGGGATGTCTTTGCAACCCGCTGTTCAGAAGAGATCTCCGCCCCTCGCACTCTTACCGATTTTTTTATTTATTTTATTTATTTATTTATTGTTCCGTGGGACCAAATTAAGGAGAAGTCTCCATGGTCATGGAACGAGTCAATACATGAAATTATAACACGATATTAGAAACAGATAAAATGAAATATATAAAAAAAACATATTCAGGTGACAAGTCGTAAGTTTCAATAAAGAAAATCAACAGTGTAACACTAGAATTTGCTTAATTTTTTAGCTCTTCCAGGAGCTCCTCGACAGAATAGAAAGAGTGAGCCATGAGAAAACTCTTCAGTTTAGACTTAAAAGAGTTTGGGCTACTGCCAAGTTTTTTGAGTTCTTGTGGTAGCTTATTGAAAATGGATGCAGCAGAATCCTGCACTCCTTTCTGCACAAGAGTCAAGGAAGTGCATTCCACATGCAGATTTGATTTCTGCCTAGTATTAACTGAGTGAAAGCTGCTAACTCTTGGGAATAGGCTAATGTTGCTAACAGCAAACGACATTAAAGAAAATATATACTGTGAGGGCAATGTCAGAATTCCCAGACTATTGAATAGGGGTCGACAAGAGGTTCTCGTACTTACACCACATATAGCTCGAACAGCCCGTTTTTGAGCCAAAAATACCATTTTTGAATCAGAAGAATTACCCCAAAAAATAATACCATACGACATAAGCTTATGAAAATATGCGAAGTAGACTACTTTTCGTGTTGAAGTGTCACTTATTTCAGATACTGTTCTTATGGCAAATAAAGCAGTATTTAGTTTCTGAACAAGATCCTGTACATGGGCTTTCCACAACAGCTTACTATCTATCCGAACGCCTAGGAAGTTGAACTGTTCCGTCTCGCTTATAATATGCCCATTCTGTCTGATCAAAATATCGGTTCTTGTGAAATTGTGAGTTAGAAACTGTAAAAACTGAGTCTTACTGTGATTTAGCATCAAATTATTTTACACAAGCGACGAACTTATTTCATAAACTACATTATTTGTTACTGTTTCAATATTACACACAAGATCCTTCACTATCAAGCTGGTGTCATCAGCAAAAAGAAATATTTTTGAATCACATGTAATACTAGAAGGCATACCATTTATATAAATAAGAAACAGCAGTGGCCCCAGCACCGACCCTTGGGGAACGCCCCACTTAACAGTGCCCCATTGGGACTGAACATCACTACCACTCTCAATATTGCGGAGAATTACCTTCTGCTTTCTGTTCTTAAAGTAAGAGGCGAACCAATTGTAAGCTACTCCCCTCAGTCCATAATGGTCCAACTTCTGCAGTAATATTTTGTGGTCAACACAGTCAAAAGCCTTCGTTAAATCAAAGAAAACACCTAGCGTTCGCAACCTTTTATTTAATCCGTCCAAAACCTCACAGAGAAAAGAGAATATAGCATTTTCAGTTGTTAAACCATTTCTAAAGCCAAACTGAACATTTGACAGCAAATTATGTGAATTTAAATGCTCCAGTAACCTTGTATATACAACCTTCTCGACAACTTTAGCAAACACCGATGGCATAGAAATAGGTCTAAAATTGTCAACATTATCCCTGTCTCCCTTTTTATAAAGTGGCTTCACTACCGAGTACTTTAATCGGTCAGGAAAGCGACCACTCCTAAAGGAGAAGTTACAGATATGGCTAAGTACTGGGTTAACATACATAGAACAATACTTCAGTATTCTGCTAGATACCCCGTCATATCCATGAGAGTTCTTGGTCTTTAGTGATTTAATTATTAACTCAATCTCCCTCTTGTCAGTATCATGGAGGAGCATTTCAGGTAACAGTCTCGGAACACTTTTTTCTAAGACCGCTATATGATTCCCTGTTGGAACTAGGTTTCTATTTAGTTCATCTGCTATATTCAGAAAGTGATTATTAAATAGTGTACATATATGCGACTTATCAGTAACACGGACATTCCCACTACGCACTGATTCTATATCCTCGACCTGTCTCTGCAGACCAGCCTCTTCCTTTACGGCTGACCACATGGTTTTAATTTTATCCTGAGACTTAGCTATTCTATCTGCATACCACATACTTTTTGCCTTCCTAATAACATTTTTAAGCACCTTACAATACTGTTTGTAATGGGCTGCTGCATTTAGATTTTGACTGTTTCTAACGTTTTGATATAATTGCCACTTTGTTCTACAAGATATTCTTATGCCTCTAGTCAGCCACCCAGGCTGCCTGTTTGTGCTAGTACCCTGTTTTTTACGTTCTAACGGAAAGCAACTTTCAAGGAGCATGAGAAAAGTCTTGAGAAAAGCATTATATTTATCGTCTACTGTATCAGCGCTATAAACATCTTGCCACTCTTGTTCCCTGATAAGGTTTACAAAGGTCTCTATAGCAACTGGATCAGCTTTCCTAAACAGCTTATGACTGTATTTAACACGTGTTGCAGCACAAAAATCTTTTAGAGTTAAAATTTGTGCATCATGATCTGAAAGGCCATTCACCTTTTTGCTAACAGAATGCCCTTCTAGTAATGAGGAATGAACAAAAAGGTTGTCTATGGTTGTTCTACTGTTCCCTTGCACTCTCGTTGGAAACAATACGATTTGCATAAGATTATATGAATTAAAGAGGTCTACCAGCATCCTCTTCCCTGCACAATCACTTATACAATTAATATTGAAGTCACCACATATAACTAACTTTTTGTATTTCCTATAAAGTGAACCAAGAACCTCCTCTAGCTTTAGTAAAAATGTTGTGAAATCGGAGTCTGGGGATCTATAAATAACAACAGTTAGAAGTTTAGCTTCGTTAAATTTAACCACACCGGCACAACATTCAAACACCTTTTCAGTGCAGTACTTTGAAACATCAATTGACTCAAATGGGATACCGTTTTTCACATACATGGCTACTCCCCCACACCGCAAAAAGCTCTTCGAAAAGCTGCCAGCCAACCTGTATCCTGGTAAAGGAAGCCTCTGAACTATCTCCTTATTTAAGAAGTGTTCAGATATACCAGTAATTTCAGAGTCAACATGTATAAGCAGTTCACTAACTTTATCTCTAATACCTTGTATATTTTGATGAAACATACTAATTCCCTCATTACTCGGATACCTAAGCTTTGTCAAAAGTGGTTCCTTTGTTAGAGAGACTTCCCTTAAGCAGGAATACCTATCAGCTGACTTCAATCTAAAAAAAGGTGGAGCTCTAACACCCACTACTGCTGGAATTTTCCCATGAGTGATCCCACCAACCCCACCTATGCTGTCACCTATAAGCTTTGCCAACCTCCCCTTCCCATACCTGTTGAGGTGCAGGTCATGTCTAGTGAAACCCGTCCTGCTGATTGACTCCACCGACACCACTGAAATGTGACCCATGCTTTCTGTCATCAGCGCACCCCCAAGTCTCATGTTATTAGGCCTGACGGCTGTATTAAGATGAGGCCGATCGTGACGCTGAAACAGTTCCACGAAATGCACATTCGTGTTGCCAGTGTGAGTGGCTATCTTTTCCAGGTCACCTTCTATGTTATACTCCCCATCCCTATCAATACTATTACCAGCCCCACCCACAATCACTACCTGATCCTCTTTAGTAAAATCCCTACATAACCCCCCTATGTTAACAATCACCTGAGCCAATCCTGCATTAGGCTTCACAATGCTGGTGACCCGGTACTCACTCCCCAGCACTTCCTGCAACTGCTGGCCTACATCTCTGCCATGAGAACTACCTAACAGCTGAACCTTCTTCTTCCTCTTCGACTTTGCAACTGTTCTAGCCACCATAACTACTGAGGTCTGCTGCATACTTCCTACATCTACAGCTACTAGAGATTCCTCTCCACTAGGCTCTGACAGTTGGTCATATCTGTGTCATTTATGGGCTGACCTACAGGATTCATGGTGTCAATTCCCTCCAGCACTACTTCAGACATTAGTCGAGTCCGTTCCACGTCGTGTTGCGTGCTAGCGGGGGCCTACATTATATTAGCCAGGTGTAGCAGTTTCTATGGCTCGTCAGTGTATAAATGCCTCATTAATGCAATTCGAGAGGGCGGCAGAAAAATTAAAGACGACATACATTGAGATTTATTAACAACACGTCTCTTGTTTTAAATCTTGTACCTTCACTCTTCTGTTCTCGTCCGTCGTGGTGTACGGACGTATTTTGTTCTATATGTGTCTAACAAATAACAAGTGGATAGCTCGTGGAAGAGAAGTATTTTATTTCTACGAGCTCCAAGTACACCTGTTCTCCCCCTGTAGCCATCATGAACCATTGCAGCAAATCTTAGGATGCACGGGAACAATTTTCAAGAAGGCGGCCGCCCCATCGTCATCGGCATTGTCGTGCTACTTGTAATATTATTGGGATTTCCGTAGTATGAAAGCTGTGAGTACCCTTGGAAAGGCATTCACCTATCTTTATATTAAATGATCAACTTATGAGATGAGACCTATTCTTTGAAAGATATTTGTTTTATATAATTTACGTAACTGTAAAGATGCGCATCTAGCGCGGACGCTAATACATCGATTACGCAGTCAAAGAAACATTTTAACAGAAGCTGAATTGAACGTTCCGCTTCGATCTAAATAAAAGATGACAGTAAAAACTTTTGTAGATCTTCAGATTTTATCGTACTTCTGCTTGTAATGTGAAAGCGTAAAGCCAGAAAAGTGAGCGGTCTTGCCAGTGTGCAGAAAACAGTTATTAATTAATAAAATTAAAGTAATTTATGTTCGATACTGTAAATCGGCAAGTTATTGTTATGAAGGTGTTGAACGGTGCAAGAATTGTCTCGAAGGAAGGAGAAAAGTAATGACTGTAATTTGTGATAAAAACGTGAACCATGAAACTAGTAGAGGACAGGCTGAAATCTGATCGCACCATACAGTTAGAAAATTACTTATGTAAGTTATACTGTTTATAAATAAGCCCTAATTGCTTGTGAGAATTGTTTGAATATATTTAGTGTTTACCAGATTTCTTATTCTATTCTTTTCCTTTATATTTTTTTACCTCCATGTCATTTTATTTTTGTAAATATCAAACAGCCTTTACTACAGTAGAGAATACTGCGGCATCCTGGTCGTAGACAGAAGGCCGCTCCTTGTCTTCAATACAACTTATAGCTGCCCCATTTATTAATGATTTCATTTGCAAATGCAATTCTTTTTTATTGTTCATTGTCAAAGGTCCCTTAGGTGATTATAAATTTCAGACTGATTACGTTAAGAAATCCGTGTTGTTCTTTTCAAAATAATAGAAGCCTTTGCGTAATCAAGAAACTAGCCTCCTTCTGACAACGATCAGGAGCCGACCAGAAGAGGGATGTCTTCGACCGCTTTCGTGTTTCCTGTGGCAAAGCTGTGCTAAACTGGGAACACGACATTCTAGTATGAAACACAATATATATATATATATATATATATATATATATATATATATATATATATATATATACTCCTGGAAATTGAAATAAGAACACCGTGAATTCATTGTCCCAGGAAGGGGAAACTTTATTGACACATTCCTGGGGTCAGATACATCACATGATCACACTGACAGAACCACAGGCACATAGACACAGGCAACAGAGCATGCACAATGTCGGCACTAGTACAGTGTATATCCACCTTTCGCAGCAATGCAGGCTGCTATTCTCCCATGGAGACGATCGTAGAGATGCTGGATGTAGTCCTGTGGAACGGCTTGCCATGCCATTTCCACCTGGCGCCTCAGTTGGACCAACGTTCGTGCTGGACGTGCAGACCGCGTGAGACGACGCTTCATCCAGTCCCAAACATGCTCAATGGGGGACAGATCCGGAGATCTTGCTGGCCAGGGTAGTTGACTTACACCTTCTAGAGCACGTTGGGTGGCACGGGATACATGCGGACGTGCATTGTCCTGTTGGAACAGCAAGTTCCCTTGCCGGTCTAGGAATGGTAGAACGATGGGTTCGATGACGGTTTGGATGTACCGTGCACTATTCAGTGTCCCCTCCACGATCACCAGTGGTGTACGGCCAGTGTAGGAGATCGCTCCCCACCATGATGCCGGGTGTTGGCCCTGTGTGCCTCGGTCGTATGCAGTCCTGATTGTGGCGCTCACCTGCACGGCGCCAAACACGCATACGACCATCATTGGCACCAAGGCAGAAGCGACTCTCATCGCTGAAGACGACACGTCTCCATTCGTCCCTCCATTCACGCCTGTCGCGACACCACTGGAGGCGGGCTGCACGATGTTGGGGCGTGAGCGGAAGACGGCCTAACGGTGTGCGGGACCGTAGCCCAGCTTCATGGAGACGGTTGCGAATGGTCCTCGCCGATACCCCAGGAGCAACAGTATCCCTAATTTGCTGGGAAGTGGCGGTGCGGTCCCCTACGGCACTGCGTAGGATCCTACGGTCTTGGCGTGCATCCGTGCGTCGCTGCGGTCCGGTCCCAGGTCGACGGGCACGTGCACCTTCCGCCGACCACTGGCGACAACATCGATGTACTGTGGAGGCCTCACGCCCCACGTGTTGAGCAATTCGGCGGTACGTCCACCCGGCCTCCCGCATGCCCACTATACGCCCTCGCTCAAAGTCCGTCAACTGCACATACGGTTCACGTCCACGCTGTCGCGGCATGCTACCAGTGTTAAAGACTGCGATGGAGCTCCGTATGCCACGGCAAACTGGCTGACACTGACGGCGGCGGTGCACAAATGCTGCGCAGCTAGCGCCATTCGACAGCCAACACCGCGGTTCCTGGTGTGTCCGCTGTGCCGTGCGTGTGATCATTGCTTGTACAGCCCTCTCGCAGTGTCCGGAGCAAGTATGGTGGGTCTGACACACCGGTGTCAATGTGTTCTTTTTTCCATTTCCAGGAGTATATATATATATATAACTACAGACGCGAAATTTAACCGACAGGAAGAAGATGCTGTGATATGCAAATGATTAGATTTTCAGAGCATTCACACAAGGTTGGCGCCGGTGGCGACACCCACAACGTGTTGACATGACGAACGTTCCCAACCGATTTCTCATACACTAACAGCAGTTGACCGGCGTTGCCTGGTGAAACGTTGTTGTGGTGCCTCGTGTAAGGAGGAGAAATGGGTACCATCACGTTTCAGACTTTGATAAAGGTCGGATTGTAGCCTATCGTGATTGCGGTTTATCGTATCGCGACATTGCTGCTCGCGTTGGTTGACATCCAATGACTGTTAGCAGAATATGGAATCGGTGGGTTCAGGAGGGTAATACGGAACGCCGTGCTGGATCCCAACGGCCTCGTATGACTAGCAGTCGAGATGACAGGCATCTTATCCGCATGGCTGTAACGGATCATGCAGGCATGTCTCGATCCCTGAATCAACAGATGGGGACGTTGCAAGACAACCATCTGGACGAACAGTTCGACGACGTTTGCAGCAGCACGGACTATCAGCTAGGAGACGATGGGTGCGGTTACCCTTCACGCTGCATCGCAGACAGGAGCGTCTGCGATGGTGTACTCAACGACCAACCTGGGTGCACGAATGGCAAAACGTCATTTTTTCGGATGAATCAAGGTTCTGTTTACAGCATCATGATGGTCGCATCTGTGTTTGACGACATCGCGGTGAACGCACATTGGAAGCGTGTATTCGTCATCGCCATACTGGCGTATCACCCGGCGTGATGGTATGGGATGCCATTGGTTACACATCTTGGTCACCTCTTGTTCACATTGACGGCACTTTGAACAGTGGACGTTACATTTCAGATCTGTTACCATCTGTGGCTCTACCCTTCATTCGATCCTTGCGAAACCCTACATTTCAGCAGGATAATGCACGATCTGTTGTTGTAAGTCCTGTGCGGGCCTTTCTGGGTACAGAAGATGTTCGACTGCTGCCCTGGCCAGCACATTCTCCAGATCTCTGACCAATTGAAAACGTCTGGTCAATCGTGGCCGAGCAACTGGCTCGTCACAATACGCCAGTCACTACTCTTGATGAACTGTGGTATCGTGTTGAAGCTGCATGTGCAGTTGTACCTTATCACACCATCCAAGCTCTGTTTGACTCAATGCCCAGGCGTATCGAGGCCGTTATTACGGCCAGAGGTGGTTGTTCTGGGTACTGATTTCTCAGTATCTATGCACCCAAATTGCGTGAAAATGTAATCACATGTCGGTTCTAGTATAATATATTTGTCCAGTGAATACCCGTTTATCATCTGCAATTCTTCTTGGTGTAGCAATTTTAATGGCCAGTAGTATATATATATATATATATATATATATATATATATATATATATATAATCAGATTAAAATAGAAGAATTGAAATATATTTAACTTATTTGTTTTTTTTTCTTTTATCATACTAGATACCAGAGAGAAGAGGTATTTAACTTTAATAGGAAGAGACTTTAAATACTAATATCTTAGTTGAAGTTGCAAAGAGCTGAGAGCAGTACCAATCGTCATGTCCTGTATTGTGTTTGTGTAAATGAAAAGCTTTACCAATAGGCAGGTGCTGCTGATTATGATACTATCGTCATATCTTTCTCTCTCGCCAAATTAAATGTATTTTTCTACATACCAGAGCCCTCTGATAAAAATATGATTCGTTTTTCACAACTCGTGATTAGTTATAGATATCTGAAAGTGATGATTAATTGATCGAAGGTAGTAATCACTTGTGATAGTTTGAAACTAAGACTGTTGTAATAAATATTTCTCGTAAATTGTGGCATTGTTCATTACAAATAGAAGAATTCAGTGTGTTGTCTAACAATAATCGGATCCCCATAATTTCTGTGTTAGCTCTGCGCATTCTGTACTTGACAAGGTAGCATAAAAGAATATAAATAAAGCGCAAACATCGGAAATTAACGTCAACTAGCTCCGAGTGTTAGCGTCTACCCCACACCGACTGTTAGCTAGTGCATAACTCGACTGCTTAGTTGCAGCTGCCCAACGCGTTTCACGCATTGTCGACTATTTCGACAGTTGCCTACATCGGAAAAACGTATCGCGCTACAGAAAATTCGGGAGGCAAGATTTCCGACAGACTTCGCTCAAACTAAATAGTGCCGGTACACCGCTCGTCATTACTTTCGCTTTTGGTTTATTTATCCTTTATTCACATTTTACGCTAGCTGTCCATTCTGTCCAAAAGTTCTTTTAAATTTTCAATACTATATCCGTCTCTATTAAAACGTTAAATCCTAATCCTGTTCACGGTTGTCGAGGGGGGTGCACTCGTCTTCCTACTTTCCCTTAGTGATGTTTGGAAAAGCTTTGAATCCTGCAAGCGGTGTCATCCCTCTTGCGCTCTAATTCTTGTTCGGAAACTAACTTTCTTTTCCCATATCACTTCTTCAAGATAACAGCTAAATAACAGTAATGTTACATTGCGTATTGTATACATACGCTATTGACCGTAATGCATGAGAACATACGACGGAGCGTAATATCTAGATATAGGACATTTTTCTGTAATTAAATCAGACCAGGTGGATTGAACTACGTTTTTCGCAACTAGTTTCAGGTAACGTCCGTACCGATAACTGTAACACAGCCAGCGGCAAATTTTTTCCGTGTTCTTGGCAAATGCAATTTTCTTCTGACATTGTTGTTGATTGTGCGTCGATAAGCCCAGACAGAAGGAAAGATAAGCACACTCATCCATATATGCTAAGCGGCGTCAGAGTCGTCAGTGAGACTGCCGAAATAAGGCCCGTCCAAGGATAAGTTAAATTGCAGGAAGGATAATTATTTGGGACTAGAACCAAGTGCGAGGCAGGAAGGGCGGCGCGGAAAGGTGTCAAGGATAAATTAACTCCACAGACATGAAAAGGACACACGTATTAGTGCGTTGCGTCAGTGAATGCGTGACTAGTAACTGAGGCTCGTTTAACATGACTCATGTAGGAGCATTCAGCTATACCACAGTTGAAATCTATACGTTATGTGTAAACTGCCTACCTCCACATTTACGTACATGCAAGCCATCACACTGCATGGCGGGACATATCGTGTACTGGCGCTACTCATTCCCCTTCTTTTACCACTCGGAAATGAGCGAGGAAAACACGAGATCTATGAAATTCCGAGCGAACCCTTATTTCTTTGATCTTGTCTTCGCAGTTCTTGTCCGAGATTTATGTTGGCCGCAGTAGGATCATTGTACGCTCTCACAAATGCCGAGTCTTTAAACTTTCTCAAAAGGGTATTATGAAAAGAATGCCGTCTGCCCTACAGAGATTTTCATTTGAGTTCATAGGGCGCTTCCGTAATAATCAGGCGCTGCTCAAACCTACCGGTAGCAAATCTAGCAGCATGCCCCTTAATTGCTTCGATGTCTTTCCTTAATCCAATCAGGCGGGAATCCAAAACAATCGAGCAGAACTCAAGAAGGGGTCGCACAACGCGTTTCTCTTATATTCATTTATTTATAGACGAGCTACGCTCTCTTAGAATTCTTCCTATGAACTGAAGTCGACTGTTCGCCTTTCCTATAACTAACTATAAGTGCTCGTTCCATTTCATGTAGATCTGCAATTTTACGCCTAGATTTTTAATCGACGAAACTGTGTCATGCAGCACACCAGTCATTCGAACATTCCTGAATTGTTTCTCCTAATCATCCGCAATAACTTCAGTTTTTCCACATTTAAAGCAAGCTGCCATTCATCGCGCCAAACAAATTCTGCCTACGTCACCATGTGCTGATTTTTATGTTACTAATATGAATGTAGCTGCCACTTTTGTTTTAATAATCTATAATTGTACCTTTATACATCTGCTTACATCTAGCATACACAACGAGTTTACCGCGAGATGTGGTGCATTTTCATACATACTCCGCAAACTATGAAATACACGGTACCAAATGTTAGAGCTTATTCCCCGGCCAGGCGAGTAAGGAGCGCGGGAAGAATGACTGCTTAAATATCTCTGTGCTTGTTATGATTAGTCAAATTTTGTCTTCGTGCTCCCTACGGGATAGTAACGGAAGGGGCTGTAGAATATCTCTAGATTCTTCATTTAATACTGATTTTTACAATTTTGTAAGCAGGCTTTCACGAGGCAGTTTGAGTTATCTTCAGGAGTCTGCCAACCCAGGTTTTTCAGCGTTTCCATGAGGCTCAAATAAACCTACGACCATTCTTGCTGCCGTTTACTGTATACGTTCAGTATTCTCTGTTTGTCCTATCTGGCATTGGTCCCATACACTCGAGCAATTTTATAACAAGGAAACATCACCGTCTTGACGTATTTTAAAGAGAAAAAACCACATTTGCAATAAAGCAGCACCAGAAATCATCCAAAGCGAAAATTTGGGCCATGATTGAGCGAAAATTTCGGCCATAGTTCCGATAGTTCGCAGTTGTGACTTTTAAACTCGTGCGTGCCGGTTGCTTGTCACTCGGCCCACCCCAATGCCGTCGCCAAATCCCTGAGCATGAAGTATTACATAGTGGGGTGACAATCAGAGCCATGATATTTGCGGGATGTTGAAGGCAAGGGAATAGGAGGGGGAAGAGGGTCACTTCTGCCCAATGTGTTGGAAATCTTATTTGAGAACACGGGTTATTTTACGCGAAAAAGAGGGAAGAACACTACTGGCCATTAAAATTGCTACACCAAGGAGAAATGCACATTATAAACGGGTATTCATCGGACAAATATACTAGAACTGACAAGTGATTACATTTTCATGCAGTTTGGGTGCATAGATACTGAGAAATCAGTACCCAGAACAATCACCTCTGGCCGTAATAACGGCCTTGATAGCCTGGGCATTGAGTCAAACAGAGCTTGACTGGCGCGTACAGGTACAGCTCCCCATGCAGCTTCAACACGATACCACAGTTCATCAAGAGTGACTGGCGTATTGTGACGAGTCAGTTGCTCGGCCACCATTGACGAGACGTTTTCAATTGGTGAGAGATCTGGAGAATGCGCTGGTCAGGGCAGCAGTCGAACATTTTCTGTATCCAGAAAGGCCCGTACAGGACCTGCAACATGCAGTCGTGCATTATCCTGCTGAAATGTAGGGTTTCGCAAGGATCGAATGATGGGTAGAGCTACGGGTCGTAACATATCTGAAATGTATCGTCCACTGTTTAAAGTGCCGTCAATGCAAACAAGAGGTGACCAAGACGTGTAACCAATGGTACCCCATACCATCACGCCGGGTGATACGCCAGTATGGCGATGACGAATACACGCTTCCAATGTGCGTTCACCGCGATGTCGCCAAACACGGATGCGACCATCATGATGCTGTAAACAGAACCTAGATTCATCCGAAAAAATGACGTTTTGCCATTCGAGCACCCAGGTTGGTCGTTGAGTACACCATCGCAGGCGCTCCTGTCTGTGATGCATCGTCAAGGGTAATCGCAGCCATGGTCTCCGAGCTGATAGTCCATGCTGCTGAAAATGTCGTCCAACTGTTCGTGCAGATGGTTGTTGTCTTGCAAACGTCCTCATCTGTCGACTCAGTGATCGAGACGGGGCTGCACGATCCATTACAGCCATGCAGATAAGATGCCTGTCAGCACGTTTTAGGTGTCGCCACCGGCGCCAACCTTGTGTGAATGCTCTGAAAAGCTAATCATTTGTATATCACAGCATCTTCTTCCTGTCGGTTGAATTTCGCGTTTGTAGCACGTCATCTTCATGGTGTAGCAATTTTAATGGCTAGTAGCGTAATGTGAGCACACATTGTCTCAACTTCACGCAGATATACGTTCAGTATTAGTCTGCAACATTTTTCTGATTTTTAAACATAGAGGTTGCGGTGCTGTGCCCTTCCTGCTTTTTTTAAAATTTAGATGTCTTAAAATGTTGTTTTGACTTTTTTTGTAAAAGGTACCGGCACGGCGTACCGCCGCGTACGGTCACAAATCAAGAGCACTACATGAATAAACCTAAACAACAGGAATTATTGTGAAATGAAATTAATGATTTTCGACTTAGAACTTAATCATGCCAATCACGGTGAAGAATAGTGCAACTCCTGCAAATGAGCTTGTACTTCACTTAAGCAGTGCCAGCTTTACGAGCCAAAGAACAAAACGCAGAACAGTAAAATTAATAAGTAAATAGTGTTACGCTACTTCTTAAGCGACACACTCTTTCATTTCACTCATTTACGCTGCTTTTATGAACTACCACATAAAAACACAACAAAGAGACCTCAGGCATCGGCTGCAGATTAGAAACCTCGCACTCGGACGCAATGAACAAAGGACGTTACCAATGCCAAAACAGCATTTCAGTGGGTGTTCAGAGTAGCCTAGTCCGTCGCTGGTGTAGCCGCTTCGATATCAAGTATCCTGGATCACAGGCCTAAATACTGGTGCCCACATAGCCTGTAAAGAAGAGGCTGCGATTGAAGGATATTATGCTGGCCAAAGTTCACTTCGACATTCAGGAGTTGTGCCGAGCTTTAAACCTGCGGACAAAACCCTTGTATACGCGGAAGCCAAGTACACCCAGTGGTTGACAGTATCTTTTTCCACCTGATGATGTTGGCAATACACAAACTGCAGTGTCTTCTTCTCGGTGTTTTAAAGTTCCACTTGAAGGTCCCGAAAGACTGATTTTCTCTCTTTCCACTTTTCCAAAGAGCGATAGCTCGTTTCATATACTCCTCTTTTATAGACAGGGGCAACTGGTTTGTTGTTGTGGTCTTCAGTCCGAAGACTAGTTTGATGCAGCTCTCCATCCAAGATCCTGTGCAAGCCTCTTCATCTCCGTATAACTACTGCAACTTACATTCTTCTGAATCTGTTTGCCGGCCGGAGTGGCCGTGCGGTTCTAGGCGCTACATTCTGGAACCGGGCGACCGCTACGATCGCAGGTTCGAATCCTGCCTCGGGCATGGGTGTGTGTGATGTCCTTAGGTTAGTTAGATTTAATTAGTTCTAAGTTCTAGGCGACTAATGACCTCAGAAGTTAAGTCGCATAGTGCTCAGAGCCATTTGAACCATTTTTTGAATCTGTTTATTATATTCATCTCTTTGTTCCCCTCTACGATTCATAACCTGCCTCGAGATGACTGGGTGTTTGTGTTGTCCTCATCATTTCATCATCACTCACGAAAGTGGCGAGATTGGACTGAGCAAAGGTTGGCAATTTGTACGGGCGCTGATAACCGCGCAGTTGAGCGCCCCACAAACCAAACATCATCATCATCATCATCTACGATTTATACCCCCCACATTTCGCTCCAGCACTAAACTGGTGATTCCTAAATATCTCAGAATGCATCCTACCAAACGGTTCCTTCTTCTAGACATGCTGTGCCAAAAATTTCTTTTCTTTCCAGTTCTATTGAGTACCTCCTCATTAGTTAGTGATATACATCTAATCTTCAACATTCTTTTGCATCACCACATTTCAAAAGCTTCTATTTTCTTCTCGTCGAAACTGTTTATCATCAATGTTTGACTTCCATACATGGTTACATTCAATAAAAATACGTTCAGAAAAGACGTCCTAACGCTTAAATCGACATTCGATATTAACAAATTTCTCTTCTTCAGGAAAGCTTTGTTTGCCACTGCGAATCTACATTTTATATCCTCTCTCATCAATTATTTTACTGCCCTAGTAGTACAACTCGTTCACTACTTTAAGTGTCTTGTTTCCTAATCGAATTCCCTCTGCTTCGCTTGATTTCATACGACTACAAATATGGTTCAAATGGCTCTGACCACTATGGGACTTAACATCTGAGGTCATCAGTCCCCTAGACTTAGAACTACTTAAACCTAACTAACCTAAGGACATCACACACATCCATGCCCGAGGCAGGATTCGAACCTGCGACCGTAGCAGTCGCGCGGTTCCGGCCTGAAGCGCGTAGAACCGCTCGGCCACCGCGGCCGGCAATACGACTACACTCCATTACCCTTGTTTTGCTTCTGTTGATGTTCGTCTTACATCCTCCATTCAAGACCCTGTCCATTCCATTCAACTGCTCTTCCAAGTCCTTTGCTGTCTCTGACAGAATTACAATGTCACCGGCAAACCTCAAAGTTTTTATTTCTTCTCCCTGAACTTAACTTCCTACTCTAATTTTTTTAGCCAACGATACTACACCTTCACAACAGATTTCATCATAACCCATGTCCTTGTTTATACACCGGTGAAGCTGTTCGATGAATGTGAATGTGGTGAACGGGTAGTTCCGTTATCGTCATCATAATCCTCAAGTAAAGAAACATCGAACGAAGTGCTCTATTTTCCTTAACATCTGACACGTCTTCATCCATGAAGTCGTCTATAACTGCTGCAACGAAACTGTAAGTTGTGAATATCAGCATAAATAAAGTCCCATACGCTTTTGTTTGTCTAGTACAAAAGTTAGTCGTATAGCTGTATACAGGATGTTCGGAAAGTCCCGTTCAAACTTCTGGGAATTGTAGAGGAGAATGAACACAAAATATTTTGAATAGGAATCCATGTACGGAAACGTCATCCAACGATGCTACAGAGCGTCAAAATTATTGGCGCCGGCTCCTGTAAATGTGCGGACGTGCAGAATGATTCCGTGATGATGTTACGAGCGTTCAAGGGTGGTGGAGAAGGATAAATATATCAATCTGAACTGCTGACAGTGGAATACATGTACTGGTACTGTTGTTGCTAAGATTGTAGGACAGGGTATTTTCAGAGATGGTAGTATGGACCAAAACAAGAAAAAAACCTCCAGTAAACGTGGGCTTTAAAATGCATACCTTAAGAGGTATGGGCACTTGTTCAATAGAAGAGATGAGTTTCACTTTAGCGAAGGTGAACAAGTGCTCGTAGCTCCTCAGATATTCATTTTAGATCCGATGTTTAGTAGGCATTTTTTCTTGTTTTTGCCCATACTACCAACTCTGAAAATTGCACATCCTACATTTCTAGCAAAAACAGTATGGTACATGTATTCCATTGTCAGAGATGTCAGAAAGATTTCCGCTAGTAGCTTTCGACTCGTTCGTTTCCGGACCAGGGACCCTTACCTCAAATTGATACATTTATCCGTCTCCATCATCCACAAAAGCTTGTAACATCATCACGGAATTATACATATACGTTATGTACATACGTTTACAGGCGCCGGCGCCTATAACTTTGACGCTGTGTAGCATCGTTGGATGACGTTTCCGGACACGGGTTCCTATTCAAAATATTATGGGCTCACTCCCCTCTACAAGTCCTAGAAGTTTGTAACGGGAATTTCCAAACGCCCTGTATAATGATGCTCACCAGTCACAACTTTCTGGAGCTCTCCTTCTTTGATGTTGCAATCTGACGGTCACTCCTTAATGCTCACTATCATTTGTTGCTTCATCCACAAACCTCGTACTCACTCCGCTGTACATTACTTCACTCCAGTGCTTAATTTCTGAAATGTTAGGTGCCGTAATGCAGCTACTAAACGATACAACACCCTATACAACCCCCTCCCTCTCTCCGCCCCCCCCCACCCTCCCGCCTCACGAGCCAAAGTAGTTACCGTAGTGTTGCCCTCACTAGTTGCATGGGAAAGACCTCCGCCGCCTTGTGTGGATGTTGGAGTCCCGGCAACTCTTTAGTCGCTTTCAGTGTGGGTTCAGGAGGTTTCGTTCCACCTTCGATAGCCTTGACCTCCTGGATGCGGCTATACAACAAGCTTTCTTGCGCCGTCATCACCTTCTAGGTGTATTTTTTGACATCGAGAAGGCCTACGATACTACTTGTAGGCGTCTCATTCTGGAACAGCTTTACGAATGGGGGTTTCGCGGTTGTCTTCCTCTTTTTATTCAGTCTTTCCTATCGCCACGATATTTTAGATACCGAATTGGTAACGTCCTGTCTGATCGCTTTGAGCAGGAGAACGGTGTCCCTCAAGATAGCGTTTTAAGTGTGACTGTCTTTACCATAACTATTAATAGCATTACCTCCATAGTGAAAAGTCCTGCCCAGTGTTCCTTGTTTGTGGATGATTTCTCTGTGTTTTGCTCTTCTTCGAGCCTTGCAGCGACAACGCGTCAGTTGCAACTTACTCTTAGACGTTTGGATTAATGGTTGCAGAAGAGTGGTTGTAAGTTTTCCACCGAGAACTCCGTGTGTGTTCTTTATCATCGTTCTCGTTCGATTTTAACTTATCCTGAGTTGAGGATGAGGGACACTGTCCTTGCTTTTAAAGACGCGAAGAGAATCTTACGTGGTTACTTCATCTTAAATACATGAAACGACGATCACTTAAGGATTTAATTATTTTAAAATATCTTAGCCACAGTACATGGGGAGCAGACAGTTTTACAGGGCATTTGTGCGATCTCAGCTCGGTTATGGGTGCACGGTGTATGGGTCTGCAAAGCCTTCTTCCTTAAAGATGTTGGACGTTGTGCACCATGAAGCGCTTAGGTTGGCCACTGGGGCATTCAGAACTAGCCCCATGCAGAACTAGCCCCTGTGCAGAGGCTGGTGTACCGCCACTTAATATGCGGCGACGGCTACTTACGGTGCGCCAAGCGTATAAAACTATGTCCACACCATACACACCTGCATACCATACCGTTGCTCAGCTTCCTCTGGCACGGCTTTTTCATAACCGGCAACGAGCAACGAACCCTATGGGATTCGCGCACAGGATTGCCTCTCTGAGATGGATATGGCTGGACTTAATGTTTTCCGTCGCGGTTGGAGCAGATTTGCACCTTGGCTCCTCCAGAGACCCAGACTTATTTTAGACTTGACTAATTTTAAGAAAGATAGTACACCAGATTTTACATTCCAATCTGTTTTTTTAACATTTTAAATATGCATTACGGTTTTACCGTCGTTTCCATCGATGGCTCCAAACAAGGAATTTTCCTTGGCTGTTCTGTAGTGTTCCCTGATCATGTTACCAGGATTCGCCTCCCTGATGAATATACCGTTTTCGCAGCGGAGCTCCACGCGATTCTGAAGGCACTGGAACAGATGAATCGTATTCGGGGCAATCGGTTTCACATCTGCTCCGATTCTCTTAGTGTCTTACAATCATTGCAGAATCTGTACCCAACTGAGCAGATGTTCCAGCTGATATATATCCAACTGTACTTGCTACAACGGCGGCGGCTACCAAGGAGGCCTGCAGAGAGCAGGATGTGGTCCAGTGTCCTATTCCCTTCTGCACTCCACAAGAAGTGCATGGAGTTGTTGGAGGAAGAATGGCTGGCGGTGACGGCCAATAAACTGCGGTTGGTGAAGTCAACAACTCGGCCGTGGTGTTCCTTCCGCTGGTTGCTCAGGCGGGAAGAGGTGACCCTCACACGTCTTCGGACCGGGCACTGTCCTCTCACACATAGCTTTCTATTAAGGCGGGAGGATACCCCGTTTTGTGATGGATGTGGAATGCACATCTCTGTCCGCCAAATTTTAACAGACTGCATTTTGTACCGTGATGCAAGTGCAGAAGCACAAATTGATGGGGATCTGCCCTGTATTTTAGCTAATGACGAGACGAGTGTATCTTGGGTTTTAAGGTTTTGTGATGTGTCTGGTCTCTGGCCTAAACTTTTAGGCTAGAGGTTTTAGTGTATTGCAGAGTGGCTGGCTCCTCCGGTTTTTCCTTGCGGTTAGCCAGCCACTTCCGTCTGCTATGTTGTTTTAGCTCCTTCTCCCACTCTCTTAGTGTCTTGTCCATGTTTTACTGCTGATGGCATGCTTCGTCCCATGCTTCGGTGTGGGTAGGTACATATTTTTTCAACCTTGTTACCTGTGTTTTACATTCCGTTATATCTTCCTGTTCTGAGTATTTCCTTGACACCCGTCTCACACTGTTATTGAGCGAGCGCTGAATACCTTGCCGTCGTGCGCCCATACAAACCTCCCCATCACATTTCCCATCTCAACCACAAGAAACTCCTAAGTATCGATTTTTGAAAACTTGTGATAAAACTTAAAACGAAAAATCTTTTTTTTACAAAAATTCAGGTTTCGTCCGCCCCCTAGCAGCGTCATTTTGCTGCCTTCCTATGCTCGATTCTTATCGGCATAAATCAGCAGTCTTCGTGATTATGACGTCATGTTTTCAATTGCTGCCAGCCGTAACAATCAAACAGCTGCACTGTAGCATCACGTTCGTCACCCTCTGTCACTCTCACTGGCGCCAGCGCAGCGGCAAATATCACTACTGGCCATTAAAATTGCTACACCATGAAGATGACGTGCTACAGACGCGAAATTTAACCGACAGGTAGAAGATGCTGTGAAATGCAAATGATTAGCTTTTCAGAGCATTCACACAAGGTTGGCGCTGGTGGCGACACCTATAACGTGCTGACATGACGAAAGTTCGACGACATTTGCAGCAGCTCCGAGACAATGGCTGCGGTTACCCTTGACGCTGCATCACAGACAGGAGCGCCTGCGATGGTGTACTCAACGACGAACCTGGGTACACGAGGGGCAAAACGTCATTTTTTCGGATGAATCCAGGTTCTGTTTACAGCATCATGATGGTCGCATCCGTGTTTGGCGACATCGCGGTGAACGCACATTGGAAGCGTGTATTCGTCATCGCCATACTGGCGTATCACCCGGCGTGATGGTAAGGGGTGCCATTGGTTACACGTCTCGGTCACTTCTTGTTCGCATTGACGGCACTTTGAACAGTGGACGTTACATTTCAGATATGTTACCACCCGTGGCTCTACCCTTCATTCGATCCCTGCGAAACCCTACATTTCAGCAGCATAATGCACGACTGCATGTTGCAGGTCCTGTACGGGCCTTTCTGGATACAGAAAATGTGCGACTGTTGCCCTGGCCAGCACATTCTCCAGACATCTCACCAATTGGAAACGTCTGGTCAATGGTGGCCGACCAACTGGCTCGTCGCAATACGCCAGTCACTACTCTTGATGAACTGTGGTATCGTGTTGAAGCTGCATGTGCAGCTGTACCTGTACACGCCATCCAAGCTCTGTTTGACTCAATGCCCAGGCGTATCAAGGCCGTTATTACGGCCAGAGGTGATTGTTCTGGGTACTGATTTCTCAGGATCTATGCACCCAAACTGCGTGAAAATGTAATCACATGTCAGTTCTAGTATAATATGTTTGTCCAATGAATACCCGCTTATCATCTGCATTTCTTCTTAGTGTAGCAATGTTAATGGCCAGTAGTGTAGTTACGTTGCGATTTAATACGCGTGTGTTATTTTACACCTGCTGCGCCGACTTGTTCCAATGATCTAAAAAAATTCGCATTCCTGCTAAAAGCGGTTGCAGTGGGGCGGAGCGATTGACCAACAAACAGTGCGCGCGAAGCTGAAAAGCGATGCACTTAGAAAGTCATAACTGCATACTTTCGGAACTCTGGCCCAAATTTTTGCGCGGGATCGATTGCTGGGGCTGATATCTTGCAAGCGTGCTTTTTTTTCTCCTTAAAATTTGAGGTAAAGTTGATATTTCCTTTGAAACGACCACCGATTTTCGTCTCCATCCTTCTTCCAATTCGAGCTTTTTCTCCACCTCTAATAAACTCGTCGTCGAGAGGGCTTTAAATCTTAATCTTATTTCCTTCCAATGAGTTATCAAATAAAGCTAGAAAATAGTCACAAATAATCTTTTTCTTATACACCGATAATAGTTTGAATTTTTTTTCATAACTGGGTCCACAGCCATGAAATACTGGCTGAATAGGGACATATTTACGCTGAAGTTTCACGTAATACTTTTATTTGCTATTGGCGAATTTCAGCCTACCATTACCAAGTATTTATGTGTAAGTGGTCGTATATCTGCGGTTTGTATTATCTAAAGACACATAAATTGGATAGAGAATAAAAAAAATTGTACATCGGATTCCAGTAGAGGAAAGTGCCCCTCTTTTCTCTCCCCCCTCCTTTAGCCATCCCCCATGCACAGAATGAAGATAAACCCCATTTCATATCGCGAAGCTCGAAATGACAAACTTCCACCACTTACTAATTCGTCACTCCCATTATGCCACTCAACAAACCAAACTTTGAAAGGTGATCATCAAACAAGGTATTTCACTGCCAACGAATGTTAAAGACTTTGCACATCGACAGAGAATATATACACAGAAAAAACAGAACTTTCAATAATCAAACTTTCGCAAGTAATTCACAAGGTGGAAAACCACATCAGAGTTTCAAAAATGTAACAAACTAGTGTCCAAGTCAGGGAATCATATCATGCAAGAAGGCCCTCATAAGAAGCTGCTGCAAGTGGAGACGACTCAGACAAGCTCTGTTTTGTGTTAGACACATCGGAATTAAAATACAACAAATTCCACTGTTTAGTATAGCCCTCCCCATTTTACATCACGTTGACTATGCAAGACTGAGTCATTATAAGATGTCTTTCTCCATTCGGATGCCTCACATGACTAAGACTGTAAATATGTATACATATATATTAAAACAAAGGGAAGACAAACGATATTGCAGTGCTTGTGCTTTTCAGAAGTACAATGCATATTTCTTCAGACATGCATGCATATGTGGTTGACTACATGTAGAAGTTTGTGTCTGCCCGTTAAGCGTGCTCGGTCAGCCTAATGATAAGGTCTGTACAGCGACTGAGTAATAGGAAGCGACTGAGTGAGAAATGACAGACAACAAGAGATTTCTTGTTATGCTTTGAGAGTAATAGAGCTTCATTAGTTGGCCACGGCGGCAACGTTCAGTTTTTGTAATAACACGGAAACCTTATGTTTAGTAAACCTAGATGTCATAATCAGCTACCAACATCAGTCATTCTAATTTCCAGGGAGACCTATTACGTTGACTGACTTTTACTAAAATCACACTTTTTTTTAGCTATTTGCGGCATGAAAAATCAATGACACTGTCGCGGAGATCAGGCTTCATGCTGATTTAAGAGCTGAGTAACTGGACTTCAGCGCATGGATTTATGCTCAACAGTCATTGAACACAACTATAGGACTTTCATTTACCAAATGTTATTCAAAATACTTGCAGAATGGGCAAGAATAGATCAGACTAACAGAAATGTGTGTAAGGAAAGCATAATGCATTGTGAGAGTAAACTATGAGCTACTAGAAGAATTTGTGGTGAAATTAGGAAGCGAACGGTCTCTCCCACCCTGCCCTTCAGGCCCTGGAAAGAGCATTAACGGAAGTGGCAAAATGTAACGAGAACGGAGTTTGGCCAAAAGACAAATATTTCAGCTAATGCTGATACCGTGGTCCTCATACGCCAGAAAGAGGAAGAGCACAGTCAGGTATTGCCAATATTAATGGCGAAGACCAAAGAAATCGATCTTCAGATGAACCAGACACATCATACTACGCAGAAGCAGACGGATGACGACAAATCAGAAATCGATTGAGGGACGTTTGAAAAGAAGAAAGCATCAAATAACGCGGAGATCTCTTACACTGTAGGAAAGTAATTGGTCATGAAGTACTGGTCGTTGAAATAAGAAACAGGGCACGTTTTACCCCTGGTAAATTACTCACCTGTAAGCCTTTTTGTAGGACAACGAAGACCAAAATGTATAAAATGAAAACAAACAAAGTCAATTATACTAGTTGACAGTAGATAGAAAGTGCTTATGTCACGCGTGACCTATCGAAGTAAATGTTTAGACTATTGTGAAAGAATGCTTTTGCCAGTAGTTAGTAAAACTGTTTGCCTTTATCTCTCTGTACTGAACAGCTATTTCTCGCAGTCGACCTTCGGCACTCAGAATAGTGCTTGCCAGGCAACGTCATTCTGGTGCAAAATTCTTAGTCATTAAGGAGCGCGCACGTAAGGAACAAGGAGTGTATTGCACTAGATCAACTTCTCGTTCCAAAGGATCAACAGTGAGATCACCCAGGATGTAGAATATATAACAGAAAAACAAGAATACACAATAAAAATTCAGAAAGGAAAACAAATATGCTAATATACCTTCCACAGATCCCGAGTGAAATGATCCTCATGGATGTTGAATAAGTCAAAAAAATCTTAACATATTTTCGTTTAAAAGGTAATAAATAGCTTGTCACAAAATATGTAAATACTCAGTACATTGAGGCGCAAATGTTAATTCTTGGGCTACTGTTGCCACACATCATCAAACAGAAAAATCATTTTACAACACTTATTTAGACTGATTTCTTTGCAGGACTGAATTTGTACGGAAGCAAGGTTGTAGTAATTGCGTTATTTGATATTATTAGTAACATATACACACCCGTTATTTCTAGTACGAAATTCGTCAGTGGAATAGGAGTTGGTCACCAATAAATCTTTTAGGCTCCTCTTAAATTGAGCTCTATTATTAGATTAACTTACGGCTCCTGATAAGTTGCTGGAAATGTGTCTTCTTCAATAATTGATACCCTTCTGGATCAAAGTAAGTGGCTTTAAATCTTTGTGAAGGTTATTCTTATTTATAATTATGTACTTCACGCTAAAATTTAACATCTCGTTTCACTGTAGACCGTTAGGACAAGCGTCCAAACAATATTCAATAGGCACTGTTACCAGACGCAGCGTCGCTCACATTATTCACAAAATAACTTCCATACGTCTGCATTCACCTTAGAACAAATGGTTTAAATGATGCTCCTTTATACCTCCTTTGGTTTTCGCTTTCCTTGTCTCATTTCTTTTGGTACAGTTTTCCTGTGATTGCAGAAAAACGGATATCTGAGCGTTTCGCAGACATCACGGAAACTCGAGAAAGAGGAACAGTTCAGGAAGGCAATATTGAGCAAATAAATAGACTGCAACCTCTTGAAGGAAGCAATCCAGCGTCGGGTGGAGTGATTTAGGGAAACTTCAGGGAACGAAGCTACGGTGGCCAATGGCATCTCAAACGGCCACGATCCTCAGTAATGACTACAGTTTCACGTTCGAAGTTTTCATTTACACTTATGCGTCATGATCTGTAGGACACGTGAAAGAAAACAAAGGGAGGATGTACGGAAGACCGCGGGAAAGGCGCGGACAGAAAATTTTGGGTGACGACATAGTTAATACATTTATGCATTAATATAAGCTGAAAAAGTTGATCATGAACAAGAAATATTTATACGTACACTGCCTGACAAAAAAGTGAAGCGTTCAGAAGGGGAAGAGGAAACGAAAAGAAACTTTGCAGGTTGAATGGGTATGTGATATTACTCCAATTCTTACAAAATCGACTCAGGTTTACAAAGAACGTGGTAGTATGAGCTCACTTATCATATGACGTTACGTTCCTCACGCTAGCCTGAATGCATGCACCGATTCGTTTGGGAAGAGTGTCACAAATCCATTGTATCCCCTCCTCAGGCAAGCTGGCCCACAAATGTTCTAACCCGTCCTTGATATCCTGGATACTTGTGCTGGGACAGAGTTGACATCAAAGCTGGTTCCACGCATGTTGTAGTGGGGACGGATCTGTGGAGCTTGCTGGCCACAGGAACACCGCAATATCTCACAGAAAGTTAACGGAGACACGAGCCATGTGCGGATGATCATTACCCCGTTGAAAAATGGCATCACGTTACTGTCATGTGCGAAGTAACACGCAGACGCAGGATGTCCGCCGCGTACCACTGTGACATCAGAATTCCAGTTGTCACTTCCAGCCGCGACTTGAAGTAATATCAGATGGCTCTCTACACCACGATACCAGGAGTAATACGACTGTGCGTCTTCAAAACATTGCAAGAATGGGATCTCTTGTAGCGACCTGCACCCACTTCTTAAATAATGAAGGCGAGATGAAACTTTGCTGCTGTGGCACATTACTGGGTCGGACATAATTATCACACAAGTTGTTCTTTCGAAGAGTTGCATGTGGATGGCTACGTTGAACACTTCTCAACTAAGTGCTCTAGCAATTTTCGCCTGTTTATTTCCTAGTTCACCTGGCTGCAGAGCTATATGATATAGGATAGAAGGTGTCCAACCTTGTTCTCTGATTGGTTGTTGCTATAGTAAATGTCCTGTAAACAGGTCTCTATCAGTCGGTTTGTTATTCTGATTACTATTACTAATATTGTAGGGCTAATTGTGACTGTATGGCCATATATTTGGGAGACAAGTGATAAATAAATTCGGTAGTCTAGGAATGTGCTGCCAGTCAGTGGAATGTAAACGTATTTCGAGCTATTTCCACCAGCAGATAAGATGAATACGTGACAGCCTGAGTTAATATTTCCAGGTCCTACAGATCTCCAAACTACCATGACAATTTTAAAGTACTCACGATAGGAAACTGTAGCAGTAGTATCTATGACGTGGAGAATGAGTATGTGCGATTAATATTTTAGATTCCCTAAGGCTGAACGAAGGTTAAACATACGGTACCAAAGAGTAGAAATGGAAAAACTGAGTCCCTAAAAATATTTCAAACTGTTGTGAGCGTGTGGGTGCTATTCTGTCATTCTGCGCAACGGATTAATCTGAGATGTACCCTTTACCCTGTGGCTCCTGCAAGATGCAATTTCCACCCCCCACACTACTACAGAAGTCAGACAGACGCTCCTAACGTTCTAAAGAGAAATGCCTGAAAAACTTTCAGCAATAAATATCTTCTGGAGTCGTCCACTGTAAGGAAATGACACAAAAATTCACAAAATTTCTTACGTAACTAGTGGGATACTTGGGTACTGGAGTAGTGCTAGTTAGTGTAAGAAAAACATGAAACTAACAAAATTATTATTTATTTTATAAAAATCCTGAGAAATCACAATGGCACTTTTAGTTATGAACTGAACAAGTTATTTCCGGGCTCTTTTCGGAATGTGAAGTTACCTCTTAAGGATAAGATTCGCTAATGAAATTTCTGTACAAAGTTTAAGAATGCTATTGACTTGGCAGAATGGCTGAGAGCCTCACCTACTCAACTTGAATAATTATCCGTTAGAATGTTGCTAAGTACAGCCGAGGCTGTCACGTGTGAAATGCAGTGAAGTGTACTGTTGTGGAGGAAATATGGGGCTCACAAGAGCTGTAGTTCACAATATCGTAAGCTGCGATGACTGCTGTCTGCGCCACTCGCTGCTGACAAATATCGGGATTGACCTTCGCCAAACTCTCCCTACACCTTGATGAAGTCAAGGACTCCTATTCGCCCCTAGTCTAACTATTGACGTGGTACACCGGTCAGATAACCAGTCCACTGCAATGCCACTCAAAAATTCCCTTGCAGGCATTTAACTATAACTCTCCCAGTGAAGTACTGAGGAGAGACTTGTTCCTCTCTCTTTGAGTACACGTACGAGCGCACATGCTCTCGTTACGTGTTCTCGCTCCAAGAGTGACAACGGAACGGCCCCTCTCCATGCCAGACGTGAAGGGGTATATTTTTCGGTCTCTTCCATTACTCCTTCAGCTCAAGGTGTCAGGAATATCGTCTGCCAATCAGCATTGCTTTTCTACAACAGGAGAATGACGTTTCGTTTAAGGTGACCAATCCGGAAAAATGTAGCATCGGCGTTTGGCGTTTGCTGTCTCCCGGTGAAAACCTCTGAAACTGCGTGCTATGTTTGTAAAGAATGCGTAGGCTGGGAGCTCCCACACAATGTAGCGGAATTTGCTTTTAAGCCGAACATGGGGTCGTTCCCCCTTTCACTTGGGCAAACGCTGTCTGCTCTACGGGCGGTCGCCATCTGACGTAGATAGGCTGGCTCGTCCTCTGAAGGGACCGGCCTCCTGGCGTGCGGTCTGCCTCTCCTGAATTAAAACTTCCTGTGACCGTCGTGTCTGGAATGTGTGTGTGTGTACGCCAGCCTTGATTATTTTAATCTTGATGCGCATTTGCGATTTACTAGTTATTTGCCTATCGTTTACATGAATTCATACAACATTGTCTTTATCTTATCGAGTTTGTGTTCGAATGAAGCGTTTTGATGTGCGGTGGAATATGATTGTGAGGGCGCAATATGTAAGCAATGAGGGTCAGGAGACCACGACGTCTTACACTGTGTTAAGTCTCTAATTTTCTGCATGTCATGGTTCCAAATTCGACGTTTTTTGGGGAACTTCTATTTTTCCGTACTATGCTAGAAAGTCCCTTCACTGTACTACTGCAGCGTAATTTTTTAAACCAGGGATAGGCAAAACAAACAAGCTCAGCAAAAAAACCTTAAAAAATGACACTATCAATAGATATCATCATGATCAGTGTTCTGCCAAAAGTCAGGTTTTCACATGATAGTTCTCCAGGCTGTCCGGTCTTCTGCCATCCTCTTCAGGTCTGCATAATTTCCTCTTCCTTTTATGTTGTCTATCATCTTATATCTCCTTCTTCCTCTCAGTCTTCTCCCTTGTAGATATCGAATGCAAGTTATTACGATGCCTATGAAATGCATGTAAAAATGCATTGTTTTTTTAGAGAGGCTGTCTGCGCTAGCGACATTGTGACACTGGAAATCAGCAGAGTGCTTATTGTCAAACCTAATGCAATACTGAAGTTACATGACTATGTTGGCGACAAAATTGTTGTTCTGTGCCTGACAGCCGACTCCGTAGATATCCCTAATCTATGTTTGTTTGTAAAAATATCTTAGAAAAGTAATTCCTCCTTTTTAATACTCTCAGTGAGATATGATTTTACATTGATATACACTCCTGGAAGTGGAAAAAAGAACACATTGACACCGGTGTGTCAGACCCACCATACTTGCTCCGGACACTGCGAGAGGGCTGTACAAGCAATGATCACACGCACGGCACAGCGGACACACCAGGAACCGCGGTGTTGGCCGTCGAATGGCGCTAGCTGCGCAGCATTTGTGCACCGCCGCCGTCAGTGTCAGCCAGTTTGCCGTGGCATACGGAGCTCCATCGCAGTCTTTAACACTGGTAGCATGCCGCGACAGCGTGGACGTGAACCGTATGCGCAGTTGACGGACTTTGAGCGAGGGCGTATAGGGGCATGCGGGAGGCTGGGTGGACGTACCGCCGAATTGCTCAACACGTGGGGCGTGAGGTCTCCACAGTACACCGATGTTGTCGCCAGTGGTCGGCGGAAGGTGCACGTGCCCGTCGACCTGGGACCGGACCGCAGCGACGCACGGATGCACGCCAAGACCGTAGGATCCTACGCAGTGCCGTAGGGGACCGCACCGCCACTTCCCAGCAAATTAGGGACACTGTTGCTCCTGGGGTATCGGCGAGGACCATTCGCAACCGTCTCCATGAAGCTGGGCTACGGTCCCGCACACCGTTAGGCCGTCTTCCGCTCACGCCCCAACATCGTGCAGCCCGCCTCCAGTGGTGTCGCGACAGGCGTGAATGGAGGGACGAATGGAGACGTGTCGTCTTCAGCGATGAGAGTCGCTTCTGCCTTGGTGCCAATGATGGTCGTATGCGTGTTTGGCGCCGTGCAGGTGAGCGCCACAATCAGGACTGCATACGACCGAGGCACACAGGGCCAACACCCGGCATCATGGTGTGGGGAGCGATCTCCTACACTGGCCGTACACCACTGGTGATCGTCGAGGGGACACTGAATAGTGCACGGTACATCCAAACCGTCATCGAACCCATCGTTCTACCATTCCTAGACCGGCAAGGGAACTTGCTGTTCCAACAGGACAATGCACGTCCGCTTGTATCCCGTGCCACCCAACGTGCTCTAGAAGGTGTAAGTCAACTACCCTGGCCAGCAAAATCAATGTCGGCACTAGTACAGTGTATATCCACCTTTCGCAGCAATGCAGGCTGCTATTCTCCCATGGAGACGATCGTAGAGATGCTGGATGTAGTCCTGTGGAACGGCTTGCCATGCCATTTCCACCTGGCGCCTCAGTTGGACCAGCGTTCGTGCTGGACGTGCAGACCGCGTGAGACGACGCTTCAACCAGTCCCAAACATGCTCAATGGGGGACAGATTCGGAGATCTTGCTGGCCAGGGTAGTTGACTTACACCTTCTAGAGCACGTTGGGTGGCACGGGATACATGCGGACGTGCATTGTCCTGTTGGAACAGCAAGTTCCCTTGCCGGTCTAGGAATGGTAGAGCGATGGGTTCGATGACGGTTTGGATGTACCGTGCACTATTCAGTGTCCCCTCGACGATCACCAGTGGTGTACGGCCAGTGTAGGAGATCGCTCCCCACACCATGATGCCGGGTGTTGGCCCTGTGTGCCTCGGTCGTATGCAGTCCTGATTGTGGCGCTCACCTGCACGGCGCCAAACACGCATACGACCATCATTGGCACCAAGGCAGAAGCGACTCTCATCGCTGAAGACGACACGTCTCCATTCGTCCCTCCATTCACGCCTGTCGCGACACCACTGGAGGCGGGCTGCACGATGTTGGGGCGTGAGCGGAAGACGGCCTAACGGTGTGCGGGACCATAGCCCAGCTTCATGGAGACGGTTGCGAATGGTCCTCGCCGATACCCCAGGAGCAACAGTGTCCCTAATTTGCTGGGAAGTGGCGGTGCGGTCCCCTACGGCACTGCGTAGGATCCTACGGTCTTGGCGTGCATCCGTGCGTCGCTGCGGTCCGGTCCCAGGTCGACGGGCACGTGCACCTTCCGCCGACCACTGGCGACAACATCGATGTACTGTGGAGACCTCACGCCCCACGTGTTGATCAATTCGGCGGTACGTCCACCCGGCCTCCCGCATGCCCACTATACGCCCTCGCTCAAAGTCCGTCAACTGCGCATACGGTTCACGTCCACGCTGTCGCGGCATGCTACCAGTGTTAAAGACTGCGATGGAGCTCCGTATGCCACGGCAAACTGGCTGACACTGACGGCGGCGGTGCACAAATGCTGCGCAGCTAGCGCCATTCGACGGCCAACACCGCGGTTCCTGGTGTGTCCGCTGTGCCGTGCGTGTGATCATTGCTTGTACAGCCCTCTCGCAGTGTCCGGAGCAAGTATGGTGGGTCTGACACACCGGTGTCAATGTGTTCTTTTTTCCATTTCCAGGAGTGTATTTCTGATCAGGAAACACTTCGCTATCTTTGTTGCTAGCAGGTACCACAAAGTACGAGAAAAATTAACTGCGTCAATCTGGAAATAAATTTTAATAACAACTTTTAACACATTAGCTAAACTCAAAAGTAACATGCATTAACAGTACCATTATAATAGAAAGACAACGTTCTTAGTAGAAAATTAAATTTGGTATTCAACAATGTGAGTTTTGAGTTTGCATCATCTGTATAATTTCGATAACCCTAAGGCTAATATTACTTCTCACAGCTACACGCATATCATCACTTTCAACTGATTCCTGGATTTGTTTCTTAGTTACCTTGTTCGCACAGATAACTTATGGAGAAAAGCATAACACAGCACACGGCGATTTCTCGAATTTTAGTGTATGCAGCAACACTGTTCAAGGGCATTAGATTCAGATGCTTCCTTACAGTTCATATCATTCTGGAAATCAATGAGCTGTTCCTGGGTTTCTTCTGCAACTTCTTCAGGATTAGTCCTATATATACACATCAAACGTACCGTTTGGTGGTCACCGTGCCATCAAGGAATATCGCACCGATTATTCCGTGACTGGACATTGCACGCCACACAGTCACTTGTTGAGGGTGAAGAGACTTCTCGATTCCCGGGTTCGATTCCCGGCGGGGTCAGGGATTTTCTCTGCCTCGTGATGGCCGGGTGTTGTGTGCTGTCCTTAGGTTAGTTAGGTTTAAGTAGTTCTAAGTTCTAGGGGACTTATGACCACAGCAGTTGAGTCCCATAGTGCTCAGAGCCATTTGAACCATTTAGACTTCTCGATCGCGAAATGCGGATTCTAGGTCCCCCAAATGCGCCAATTTTGCTTATAGATGAAGCCATCCAAATGGAAGTGGGCTTCGTCGCTAAACCAAACCATACTAATTCCCATCATACCCCTCGGCCAACTGTGCAATTTGAACGTCCTAACGAAAAGTGTTCAGAAGTTATGACAATTTTATTTCATATATTTCAATGACTGTCACCCTGTAGATATACTGACGGCTATTTCCCTTTTGTAGAACCGAGTATCGAAACAGTTTAACACAGAAAAATGCGCAATTACCTCTTAGACGTAAGTCATAAATTGATAAGAATACTCAGGAATAGCGATCAGTTAAGCTACTGATGTGGTCGAACCAATGAACAGCCAAATATAATCATTGACACCGCCGAGCAAGACAAAAGAACGCACACACGACTGATTGACCTGCTCATGCCATGCTGTGACATTGCTTACTTACACCTCATACCCCCATCCACCCGCACTCGCCACTACTCACCAGGTGCGCGGCGCAGCTCCACCCTCGTAACAAGGGATTAATAATTTAAAACGACTAAAATTTTAAATTTTTCGTGGACCATATTGCAGACCAGTGGTCTAGAGAGACCAGAGCTATAGTGTAGTGTAGACAGCTGCACCGGGATTGGCCTACTGAAGTCACCAACTGATTACGTTTGTGAAATACGAGACAGCTTTGTGCCTGGCGTTAACAGTATTCAGTTGGAAAAACTCTATTTTACTGAACTGTGCTCAGTGAGAATTTTTATCTGCCATTTGTTTAGGTTTTCGCTGTTTTATTGTTCTTATATTCTTTTCACCTTCATATAACTCGTAGTCTTGGAACCAAACGAATTAACATCCTGTCATATTTTGCATATTTATCCTTAATAATGTCTTATGGAAAATATTTTCTGGGGTAATTCGTTACCTAGGAAAAGAAAGTATTGACTACACAAAAGTTAACATTTGGGGCAATATGTGTTCACTCACGGACGTCATGTAGGTTTCTCTTCTAGGTGCAAGGCATTTTAACTGCGCCTTCACTAAACATATATTCGCTAGTGAAATTCGTGATAAATATCCCACCAAAATTAGAGAAGTACATTGATGTTCATACCTGCAACAATAGTGGGAAAATGACCTGTATTACCCATTATTAAAGCTTTCAGAATCTCAGAGAGGAGTCCAATACACAGCAACAAACATCCTTCAACATTTGCCCAATAATATAAAACGTGCGACAGATAACAAAGCAAATTTTAAATCTATCTTAAAATCATTGCTCCTGGACAGCACTTTCCAACTCATTGATGAATTTCTATTTGAAGCCTGCCACTGTGGCCGAGAGGTACTAGGCGCTTCAGTCCGGCACCGCGCTGCTGCTACGGTCGCAGGTTCGAATCCTGCATCGGGCATGAATGTGTGTTATGTCCTTAGATAGGTCTAGGGGACTGATTACCTCAGATGTTAAGTCCCATAGTGCTTAGAGCCATTTGAACCATTTTTTCTATTTGAAACTGGTAGCCAATAAAAAAAAAGAAGTTTTCATTAATGTTGAAACTAATCATGTCAATATATATCCTGTAAACTGATTAATTCCACATCGTTTCGATAAAAGGATCGTTCAAAGGACCTATGGGCATCTAACTAATTAACTCTCGGTCGGCGGTGCCCTACCAGTTGCCTCCAAAAATACAGCATACGCTCCAAACACTCCAAATGGTTTCTCCTCTGAGTACCTACGAACCAAAATTCTTAGGCACCGGTCATCAGTGGGTGATGTTAAGGGCTGACACCTACTACCAGCCAGATTTTTAATGTTTTATGTCTCACACTGGTCATTTGACTTAAGAATGACGTCGCTGTGATGTCTGCGAATTCAGAAGGCAACTTCCTGTGCTGACAATGCGCCAGTGAGAGCGCGCGCAAGGTCTAATTTTCAAATGACTATTCTAGGCATGTTGACTGAACAGTTTGCAGAAATCGCATTGTCCTGCTCACGGTGTGATCTACTGAAATGCGAGGAGAATGTAGGTTTACTTTTATTTCTATCTGGAAGTAACTGTACGTAGCGATTTCTTGACAGCGTAAGGATAAAATCTTCCCTGATTACAAAAATTTAATTCTAGGGGTATATGCTAGACGTAGCTATGCAGTTTATTGCGAATTGTATAAGGGGAGATCTGAAAGCTTCTGTTCGAAGGCCGTACAGTCCAGAATCGGTACGCCAGTCAGCAATCATCCCACCAACGCTCCAGACTGAACATACCTGGTTGGTAAAACAGAGTGTCGTTCTGTGTGAAGAATTCTGTACCTCCCTGCTGCTCACCCTCCTCCGACGGAATGGTCGACCATTCAGGGCCTTTTTTAAAGGACCGAAGGCGAGATAATCGTATGGGGAGAGATCAGGACTATGGGCGGGCATCCGAGTGTATCCCACGTGAGTTGGCGTAACTTCTGCGTTACGACATTTGCGATACGGGGAAACTGCGTTATCATAAAGCAACACCACTTCGCCCAGCTGGTTTTTGACAGCCATACTGATCATACACATTCATGATTCTACAATGGATGTCTATCGGTGTTTGTCCTTTGGCAGTAAAGAAAAGGACAACAGCACGTTGGTCCTGTTTGGAAGAATTTCGTAATAACGTCGCCATAGTTTACGTTTCCGCATTTACCGCGCGATCGTCCGAAAGACACGAATGCCACAATAATCCCTTCTCTAGACGTCGGTGCTTATATACACTACTGGCCATTAAATTGCTACACCACGAAGATGACCAGCTACAGACGCGAAATTTAACCGACAGGAAGAAGATGATGTGATATGCAAATGATTAGCTTTTCAGAGCATTCATACAAGGTTGGCGCCGGTGGCGACACCTACAACATGCTTACATGAGGAAAGTTTCAAACCGATTTCTCGTACACAAACAGCAGTTGACCGGCGTTGCCTGGTGAAACGTTGTTGTGATGCCTCGTGTAAGGAGGAGAAATGCGTACCATCACGTTTCGGACTTTGATGAAGGTCGGATTGTAGCCTATTGCGATTGCAGTTTATTGTATAGTGACATTGCTGCTCGCGTTGGTCGAGATCCAATGACTGTTAGCAGAATATGGAATCAGTGGGTTCAGGAGGGTAATACGGAACGCCGTGCTGGATCCCAACGGCCTCGTATCACTAGGAGTCGAGATGACAGGCATCTTATCCGCATGGCTGTAACGGATCGTGCAGCCACGTTGTAATATCCCCACGGAAAATTACCCTCTACCACGCACTAATTAATAATGATTAATCAAATCATCCATATTTATTTACGTTTGAAAAGTATCTGATCAGATTTTCTAGTAAGATATGCGCCGACAGCTCGTCGACGCCAAGGTATTTTTCGAGTACGTTTATTCTCTGGAACAACAGAGGTAGAGATATGTATGCTCCATGGTTATTATAGTTGGGATAGAGAGAGAGAGAGAACGGAATTTTTTTCAAAATCGGATTGTTAAAGAAGTTTTAGGTATTCTTCTTCGCACTAAAGCGAACAAGGGAAATTTGTGCCGCTAGTGGGAGAGATAAAGAAATAATAAACCTGTAAAACAAATCTCCTGAGATTTAAAATACCCGAAAACGGAATCTGTACAACAAAGGATTTAATATAAACTGTTCATCTGAAATCAGGTTTGTGAACATTTTATTACAGAGTGAATGAAGAATGAGTTCTCTGTATGAATCATTGATGATTGTCTGGGCCTGTAATTAATTGGGAAGTTTCAGTTGTGACGAAGAGAACCTGCAATCTATGAGTTTTACAAATCGTCCAAAAAGGCTTCGTCCACATCTGAAATATTAGATCTGTCGTAAACTGAACGAATTGTTCAAACGATCGATTTTCCCAACTGAATGCAGCGCTTAATAATAATAACAAATGTAAAGATCTTTTCTAGCAAAACTGCCGCTGAATATTAAGACGAGGGGCTCTACCAGAGATTCGACGAGGCTGATCTCAAGTAATATATTTTCATTGTACACAGATAAATTATAGAGAGAGAGAGAGAGAGAGAGTGAATGTAATTCTAGAAATTACTTACAATCCTCCAGTAGTATAATTGTTTGTCTGTCCTTTTACGGATCAGCCAATCATAATCCACGAAGCCCTGACTTTACTGTACTGATTCAGGCGTGAGAGTGAAGGAGCGATAAAGACGACAGTACACTTCTGTACAGACAAACACTACACCAAGTTAGCGGCAAGCTGCATTCAACACACAAAGACTTTCATCACGATTCAAAACATCACAAAACCAAACAATAATAAGAAAGAGAGAATTTAATTAGAATGGCCAATCCGTGACAGGACACGTTTTTGGACGTTGTTAAAATAATTTTGTTCTTTGTTTCATGTGAACGACGACGAGACAACCTAACTTGGAAAAAAGAGAAGAAATACTCGCAGCTGAATTAGTGGGGTCTACGAATAAACAGCATGCAGGGCGCAGAAAATTAAGGCCAGATCTATAATTTTTTTTACTAAAGCTTGCTTGTATGCTGGAAGTAGACGTAGATTTGAACATTGAGTAATTGTGCTCATACCAGACGTAGTTTGAATTAAGGCCAGATCTATAATTTTTTTTACTAAAGCTTGCTTGTATGCTGGAAGTAGACGTAGATTTGAACATTGAGTAATTGTGCTCATACCAGACGTAGTTTGACCTGCCCTAGTTGCATTTAAATATATAAGTAATATATGAAACTGTTATTGTGTGGAGGGAGATATATAAATCTTGACTGTAGAACATTTATATGGTTTTAACTAGGGCAATGTTTAAGATGAATCAAGCAGAGCAGAGCAACACGCAACAGCCTTCAGCTGTGAGCACCGATGATAATGAGGTAGTAAGAAGTGTTGTAGAACCGATCGCTACAGATAGAGCAATAGAACGCCCGGTAGACACGGCTGGAGATGGGACAGCAGGGATGCAACATGGATTAGATCCATTAGTAATTATAATGAGACAGATGCAAATGATAAACGAGAAATTAGCCTCAGTTACTGAAGGGCAAAACTATTTGAATACAAAATTAGCTTCAGTTACTGAAGGGCAGGAAAATTTGAAAAATGACATTAATGCGAAGTTAGCCTCAGTTACTGAAGGGCAAGACCATTTGAATACAAAATTAGCTTCAGTCACTGAAGGGCAGGAAAATTTGAAAGCTGAGATTAAGCAGCACTTACAGGCCAGTTTTTCCGAATTAGAGCAGCGGATAGAGGAAAAAAATGGCTCTGAGCACTATGGGACTCAACTGCTGTGGTTATCAGTCCCCTAGAACTTAGAACTACTTAAACCTAACTAACCTAAGGACATCACACACATCCATGCCCGAGGCAGGATTCGAACCTGCGACCGTAGAAGTCCCACGGTTCCAGACTGCGCGCCTAGAACCGCGAGACCACCGCGGCCGGCGATAGAGGAAAAGACAAAGGAACTAAAAGATCAGGCCGAAGAGACGGAACGAAAATTAACTGCACAAATAGAATTGGTTAAAGCTCAATGTGAGGAATCTACTCAACGTGTACGTGTAGAAATGAAGGAGTATGTGGCCATTAAGATAGATACCGTACGCGAACAGGTGGAAATGGTTCCGCAGTTAGTACAAAAGCAAGATGCCATGTCATGTGCAATTGCGCAACTTCCTGAATTGGCACGTACGCAGACGAACCTAAAGGAAAGTGTGGAACATCTGACAGAACGTCAAGACGTTATTGACCACCAGATTAATGTATTAACGGGTAAATTATCCGAAATCACATTAGAAAACAAAAGGCTAATGTGTGAAAACGTTGAGCAAAATGCTAAAGCAGCATTCCAGAGTCTACGCGCCAAACACGAAGAGAATTTGTTTGCGAAAGGACTTGAGGAAGTGCGACAGCAGTTAGGTGATGATCTCGAGCATTGGAAACAAACGATCGAAGAATCGATACGCGTTTCACAACAAGGCTCAGAACAAATGAATACAGGTCGACAGCAGAAGTTGTCAGCGACTATAGACCCAGTTACTGCACATTCGCACACAATACCGACATGTGTAAGTAACTCGAATATCAAATTGCCACGAGCTAGTTGTTCGCGTGATGTCCTAGCGGATGGAGATTACGAAAGCCTTTGTCATGCCGAAGAAAAAATGATAAAGCATCGGCAATTTCAGATTTTTAACACTGACAAAAGGGGGGTCCATCCGATTGTGTTATTCGAAGTTTTAGAGGAGTGCTACCCAGAAATTGGTCGGAGTGGCAGAAGATCAGTTTCGTTACTGGGTATATACAAGGTTCGGGGGCGATCTGGGCCTCGGACATGACTTCTGTTTGCTCGACGTATGAAGATTTTGAAAAAGCGTTTTTAGCGAAATTCTGGTCAGAAGGAGTACAGGAACGCCTAAGGCAGGAGGTGCTCTACCCCGAGCCTTTCTCTTTTTCGAAGGGAAGCCTTAGGAAATATTTTGAAAAATATATAAATAAAACAAGATATTGGGACAGACCTATGCCTTTGCCAGACATAATAAACATACTTAAGGCAAGATTACCAACTAGCATCCGGAATCAATTAATTTACGGCAACGATAAAGACCTGGAGTCGTTCCTCACGACTTTAGATCATATAGACATTATAGAAGAGAACAGCCAGAAAGCACGCAATAGCAGATTCCAATATAGGGAGATAGAACCTCCGGCGAATGGTAGGCAAGGGAACGCACGGAGATCGATAAATAATGGAGAAACTCATCAAAATCTCAACAATAATACCGGTAATAGTCTTGCGAGGGGCTATCCAAGGAATAACAGGAATGGGAAAAGATACAATCCCGTATGGGGAAACGAAAGGAATTTTAGACCGCAAGCTTGGAACAATAACGGTAATAGAAAGTGGAATCAACCGGGGGGAATAAACTCAAACAACCAACATCAGTGGGGACAGATATCTACGAATCAACCGGTAATTACCGAAGTGACGGACGATGTCAACCACCAGGCGAATCAAAATCCAACAAACTTGTAAGGACCCACTCGTGCCCCGGAGGAGCGGTCAACAATAGGTTGAGGGGCAACAGGATATGTGTACCCATGCTGACGTATAATGATGGAAGATTACTGGCAGATGAATTGACCGAAGACTTAGAACCCCAAGATGAGGATAAGGAACAGGTGGCAGTAGCCGAAGTGCAAGTGATTTTGGAGACTGTACCTATAGTGGCGGTTTTAGACACAGCTGCAACCACAAATGTTATTTCAGAGGCTCTATTCAACAAGATCAGAAATATAAGGAGAGTACCAATTTTTCCAGTTCAAAATTGCAAAATAATAGGCGCCGTTGGGGCTCGATCGGCGAATGTAAAAGTGCAGTCACTACTTAGTGTAGAAGTAGGAAATGTAGCAATATTAAGCACATTCCTTGTTGTGAAAAATTTGGTGGTAGACTGCATTATCGGAGTCGACAGCCTACGTCAATACGGATGCAGAATAGATTTTAAAACAGGAAAAATTTGGTTAAATATAAATAAACAAGAAATTGAGTTGGACTTGTTGAAAAAGGAAGGCCTTACCAGAAAATATAATAGTGGGATCAGTGTGCAAGTAATCAGGACTGCACAGAATTCTAAACGGCACGTAAATAATGAGTTCCAAGCCAAAGGAGATTTCGGTCAATTAGTGTATGAGAAGTTAAATGAATCTGACTGCATCACTGAAGATCAGAAGAAGCAGCTCAAAGAATTATTATTAGTGTATGAAAACGTGTTTGATGAGAGGCCAGGAGTGATTAAAGGATACATATGCCATCTCTACGTTAAGCCGCACGAAACATATTGTCGAACATTCTATCCTGTTCCCTGGAGGTTAAAGCCTCAAGTTCAAAAAGAAATAGATCGCATGTTGAACGGGGGTTTGATCGAACCCTACACAACCCCTACTGCTCACTGTTGTTGGTCGTGCCAAAAGCATACACGGGATCGAACAAAATAAAAGGGTTATTTCCTCACAATGACTTAAAAAGATATAATGAAGATTAGAAGATAGGGAGGAATAGTGTTCCGAGTGCCAGAGATGAACACTCGTAAAAAATATAACCATAAACTGTGTGTGTGTAGTGTTAAAAAACATTTAAAATGAAATAGTTAATTAATGACATAGAATATAGAAATAATGACTAATTATTATTATTGAATGTTGTAAAAAGGATAGTGGAGATAGGCTTCACCTGTGGTTTGAGTGAACATAGGACTTTAGCTTTGCTAATGTGATCAAGATGTATAAAGTATCTGACTGACCTGTGAGAAAAATGAAATGTTTCCCGCAAAAGGACGCTGAATAATCAAAAAAGGTTCAAAGTGAATATTCAGATATAATCTCATGTGAACGCTTAGATGTATAAACGTGTGAAGGGATGTGTTGTGGTAGTGAAGCGTGAGTGACGGTTAACGCTGCAAAGACATTTCCCGCGCAAAACAGTTGACGTCGGCGCGAGAATTAAAATCGATAGAGACGACACAGATATGTTTTATAAGAGACTCGCACCAAGCGCGAGAATAAACTCATTCAGGTTGAACTTTAAAAGAAATAAGTGTCATAATTAGGAGTTAAGAGTTTTTAATTTATTAATGAATAATTAAATAAAGTAATATGCATAGAATTAATAGTTGTTTAATGGTTTGTGTTTGTTTGGGAATTATGTTTGAAAAATCCATTTCCATAGATGCGCATGGATGAACGCAGTATGAATCAGAGAGAAAATGAAAGAAGCGAATCCGCATTCCTCAATGCTAATAAATTTTACAATTCAGCACTAAACCGAAGAAATATATGTGTTTAGAATAAAAGGTTTTGAGGATAGCTAAATTATGTGACTTATTAAGGGAATATGGATGATGTCTAGTATAAAATGAACTACACTTTCCATTATTCGATGATTTGAATCCAAAATCTATAGTAAGTTACATGAATCCTTTAAATTACGAAGGACAAATCAGTCATAGAAAATCTGTTAAAGCGTTTGGACTTATAAGTACCAGTGGGGAGGCAAAGTCAAAAGGAGTATTCAAACGAAAGTAAATCGTATGATGCTTTTGGCAACATCATTAATTAAGAGTTAAATTCATTGAAGTACGTCGTAACAAAAAGGATCCATGAAGCCATAAGGATTTTGCTTTCAAAAAGGAGAATCTTGGACGGTGCAACCTAATCAGTTCTCTTACAGGAAGAGTTTCCTTTTTGTTCACTGCTAATTCTTTTGGGAATGAATGTTGCATGTCAATTCGAGTATCCCGGTTCCTTCTACTCTTCCCATTGTGGGCCGCGTAGAAGATCTACTACAAAGGGGGCCGCGTAGAAGACCGACTACAAATGTGGACGTCGGGGACATGCAAGACCCGGGGGAGTTTAGCACCGCAAGATATTGTACTAGGAGCAAGATTGTAAAACGCAAATTCACGTTATTTATTGTAAAAAGTTTTTTGCTAGAGGCACAAACTACCTTTTTCCAAATCGTGATACAAATTGATCCCTATCTTTTCTTTAGAGATAAATTTCAAAATTAATTTTGTTCTTCTATAGGCTTTCCTATCTTCTATGTATCGTAGGCTGGGGGTCTAAGCTTAAGAGGTTTTCCAAGGTTTCCCTGCTTAAGAAAGTTCCCGAATGGGTAGACCCTGACAACAGTTCATGAAAGATCATCTTCCTTGGTTGTGCACAGCAAACATAACACCGAGTTGCACGTAAAAGCAATACAGCCGCGGTACCTGTCTCTTCATTTCTTCTGTTTTCCACATTTCTTTTCTTCGTCTGTCTCAAACATAATATTCTTTTTCAGTCGGAGGACTGACAATCATCACTTCCGGGTTATCCACATTAATAGATAGCTCGCGAAGTGTGTTCGGTGAATCAAAATTGAGCTCACAAACTTCGCTCGCTGCGAGGGGCATTGTAATATCCCCACGGAAAATTACCCTCTACCACGCACTAATTAATAATGATTAATCAAATCATCCATATTTATTTACGTTTGAAAAGTATCTGATCAGATTTTCTAGTAAGATATGCGCCCACAGCTCGTCGACGCCAAGGTATTTTTCGAGTACGTTTATTCTCTGGAACAACAGAGGTAGAGATATGTATGCTCCATGGTTATTATAGTTGGGATAGAGAGAGAGAGAGAACGGAATTTTTTTCAAAATCGGATTGTTAAAGAAGTTTTAGGTATTCTTCTTCGCACTAAAGCGAACAAGGGAAATTTGTGCCGCTAGTGGGAGAGATAAAGAAATAATAAACCTGTAAAACAAATCTCCTGAGATTTAAAATACCCGAAAACGGAATCTGTACAACAAAGGATTTAATATAAACTGTTCATCTGAAATCAGGTTTGTGAACATTTTATTACAGAGTGAATGAAGAATGAGTTCTCTGTATGAATCATTGATGATTGTCTGGGCCTGTAATTAATTGGGAAGTTTCAGTTGTGACGAAGAGAACCTGCAATCTATGAGTTTTACAAATCGTCCAAAAAGGCTTCGTCCACATCTGAAATATTAGATCTGTCGTAAACTGAACGAATTGTTCAAACGATCGATTTTCCCAACTGAATGCAGCGCTTAATAATAATAACAAATGTAAAGATCTTTTCTAGCAAAACTGCCGCTGAATATTAAGACGAGGGGCTCTACCAGAGATTCGACGAGGCTGATCTCAAGTAATATATTTTCATTGTACACAGATAAATTATAGAGAGAGAGAGAGAGAGAGAGTGAATGTAATTCTAGAAATTACTTACAATCCTCCAGTAGTATAATTGTTTGTCTGTCCTTTTACGGATCAGCCAATCATAATCCACGAAGCCCTGACTTTACTGTACTGATTCAGGCGTGAGAGTGAAGGAGCGATAAAGACGACAGTACACTTCTGTACAGACAAACACTACACCAAGTTAGCGGCAAGCTGCATTCAACACACAAAGACTTTCATCACGATTCAAAACATCACAAAACCAAACAATAATAAGAAAGAGAGAATTTAATTAGAACGTCTCGATCCCTGAGTTAACAGATGGGGACGTTTTCAAGACAATAACCACCTGCACGAACAGTTCGACGACGTTTGCAGCAGCATAGACTATCAGCTCGGAGACCATGGCCGCGGTTACCCTTGACGCTGCATCACAGACAGGAGCGCCTGCGATGGCGTACTCAACGACGAACCTGGGTGCACGAATGGCAAAATGTCATTTTTTCGGAAGAACCTAGGTTCTGTTTACAGCATCATGATGGTCTCATCCGTGTTTGGTGACATCGCGGTGAACGCACATTGGAAGCGTGTTCTCATCATCGCCATACTGGCGTATCACCCGGCGAGATGGTATGGGGTGCCATTGGTTACACGTCTCGGTCACCCCTTGTTCGTATTGACGGCACTTTGAACAGTGGACGTTACATTTCAGATGTGTTACGACCCGTGGCTCTACCCTTCATTCGATCCCTGCGAAACCCTACATTTCAGTAGGATAATGCACGACCGCATGTTGCTGGTCCTGTACGGGCCTTTCTGGATACAGAAAATGTTCGACTGCTGCCCTGGCCAGCACATTCTCCAGATCTCACCCCAATTGAAAACGTCTGGTCAATGGTGTCGGAGCAACTAGCTCGTCACAACACGCCAGTCACTACTCATGATGAACTGTGGTATCGTGGTGAAGGTGCATGTGCAGCTGAACCTGCACACGCCATCCAAGCTCTGACTCAATGCCCAGGCGTATCAAGGCCGTTATTAGGGCAAGAGGTGTTTGTTCTGGGTACTGATTTCTCAGGAGCTATCCATCCAAATTGCTTGAAAATGTAATCACATGTCAGTTCTAGTATAATATATTTGTCCAATGAATACCCGTTTATCATCTGCATTTCTTCTTGGTGTAGCAATTTTAATGGCCAGTAGTGTACATACGCTCATCAGAGTAGTGCTACGTTGCATGTACGCTGCAGCAACGATCTCAAACTGAAAATTTTTGATCGCCTCTTATAGCTTAACTCATAAAGTTACATTTCTACTTACTATGCAGTCTTTTTCTTTTGCAAATGACTTATTTATGGATACCCTTATACGTGTGCACTGACAACTTAGTTACAGGAATTTCAACCGTGTATAGTCTTTGAACAAGATGGTGCACCACCACACTGGCGTTTACTTGTTCCTAGTTCTTCCGTGGAACCTTCCCAGACAGACATATCAGTAGAGACGTTCCAACACAATGGCTACCACATTCATCGGAACATAGCCCTCCCCTCCCGCCCATGGTTTCTTTCGTGGAGTTACGTTAAGAATAAACTATTCAGCTCACCGGTTTTTGATGTGCATTGTTTTTGCAAATTTTACTCTGTTTATGCAAAGAAGCATATTTTGTCTTTGTTTAGCAAAGCCTAAGACTTTGCCGTGTTTTCCCCTCGTCGGCTTGTCGGCGTGCAGTGCTACTTTACTGCAAGAAAGCTACCGCCAACAGAGCAGCAGAGAGTGCATCTGGGTTTCACCAGCGGCATCCCAGTAGATCTCGTGTACTCTCGTAGAACTGAACCATCGTCACTCGATACTAACTATTTTAAACTTGGTTCAGATCCTTAATAAAGCAAACCCTGCAACTACAAGTTTTCCCTTGGAAAGGTAACTTCTCCTTGAAATATTTTGTAACGCGTCCCGAACTATGGAATTCCTCGTTTACATTTCATTTCCGTCCGAACCTCAGTGCTACTCCTGTCTGCTAACACTGCACAAAAGTTGTAGGCGGTAATCTAGTGGTGACGTTTTCTTTTATAGTGAACTAGCGACGCACCCCGGCTTTGCACGACTAGCACTAACAACAAGGGAAACTCCCCATCGCACCCCCCCCCCCTTCAGATTTAGTGGTAAGAAGGCCCAGTGGACAGTCTGTCAAAATCTGAATACAGATCAGGCATGATAACCGGAAGAAGTTATACTGAACATTGGAAATTGTAAATTTGTGGTGAGATCCTATGGGACCAAACTGCTGAGGTCATCGGTGGCTAAGCTTACACACTACTTAATCTAGCTCAAGGTAACTTACGCTAAGGACAACACACACACCCATGGCCGAGGGAGGACTCGAACCTCCGACGGGGGGAGCCGCGCGAACGGTAAAAGGTGCTTAAGACAGCGCGGCTACCTCGCGCGGCATGGTGTTGGACTACAACGCGGGCGAGCTGCGTTTTTTTTTTTTTTTTTTTTTTTTGTGTCTGTGCCGTGGTGAAAGCGGTATCAAAATCCCTACTCTAGTTCCTGAGATTATTTTTCACATACAGACAGAAAAACGCGGCAGGGGGCATTAATTTGTAACATGTTTAGACTGGTCAACTTCGCTCCTCTCTGGAGCTGCGGCAGGTGTTTACTGCTTTTCCCGCCAGGCACTGCCTCATCCCTAGATGACCAGTTTGTAGCCCCCATCAGTGCCATGAGTTGTCATTCCAAACGCCAATTAAATATGGAACAGGTAATGACACATATACAGGGTGGTTATAAGTAAAGTGGAGCTACTCACGGAGTAGCTGTAATTATCGTCAGGCAGTGAAACTTCGTAGATATGCTGCTGCATTAATGGAACGAGTTAGCACTGGAAAAAATTAATTCCAATTTTAGCCACCAGATGCAAATCTGGCACTGTACAGCATCTCCTCGATGTCTCCAGTGCTCATACTGAACAAATTGTGTAGGATGCGGTTCATAATAAAATCGACATTATATCTTTCTCACTTGTTTGATCTTTTCTCTCCACATCCATTACATATGGAAACACGTCTATATGTTACAGTTTTGAACATGGCCGATAATGCAGCAACCGTAGACTGCATCTTTAACGTGAGCACTGTTGCTCTAAACCATTTCATAACTATTTACTCTATGTAAGTATGCTTTCTTTGTCTACTGTACCGTAGCAGTTAGCTATAATGTAATTTTATTACATATGTTTAATTTAATAATTTTTATATTATTCCAAAACTCTGTTATAGGTAATGTAAATTTTTTTTACTTCTGATGAAGGCTGCCTTAGAGCATTTGAAACCTAGGTAAAGTTGAAACTTTTTTACCTGTGCAACCGAAGAGCTGTATTTTCAAATAATATTATAAAACGTCTATATGTCTTTATTGCATCCACAGCGCCAGATCTGCACCTGGTTGCCAGAATTGAAACTATTTTTTCTAGTGTAAATCGGTTCTGCATTGGCATATTAGAATATCTATCAAGTTTCGCTGCCATACGAAAATTACAGCCCACACTGGACCTCTGTGAGTAGCTGCACTTTAATTACAACCACCCAGTATCAAATACCCATCGTTGTTATAAACATTAATTAGATACACAACCCTTCCTTATGAATCAGTCTATCTCTTATCGAAAACTGCATCAGAAACCTTCCAGGAGTCTCTGAGATTAGCTGTAGCTTACAGAGAGAAAAACGTGAAGATGGACTTTATGAGTTCCAAAGTGAAAAGGAACCGCTCGTTGAAAATTTTTTATTTTGAGCAAATGTAGTTTATACGTTCCGCATTTAATTACGAACAATTTGTAGAATTATTAATTTCTACCTCTAAATTTTGAGTGAGTTATGACAAGTTAAACACTTGTGAAGGAAGATGGGTGTTTTAAGATGATGTTTTTTTAAAGTGTCACATTACTACCATTCTTAATTTAATATATTTTCTGCATACATATTACACTTAAAATGTCCTTTGTCAAACAGTGTAGAGCTTTTTATGTTAACATTACACATTAAGTGGTTAACCCCGTCAGACCTACAGCACCTAACAGTGTACATAAATTTAAAACCAAATAAACTGAATCCAAATTGAGAACAATTAGCGAATACTACGCTGCTTTTTCTCGCAAAATATTGGTATTTTTATTCTATGTATGGCATCGTTTGGTCCAAACTTTGATTTTGAACCCATTAATGGGCTCAGACTCTCCTAAAATACTGAATTAACAAAACACCCCAAAAATAGATTACTGAGATCTCGTATTTTACAGTGGCCAAAGAATTTGATTTTCTACTTAAAAAAACTTACCAGTTTGGACAAGAAGAGAATAGAAGCTTTTGAAATGTGGTGCTACAGAAGAATGCTGAAGATAAGGTGGGTAGATCACGTAACTAATGAGGAGGTATTGAATAGGATTGGGGAGAAGAGAAGTTTGTGGCACAACTTGACTAGAAGAAGGGATCGGTTGGTAGGACATGTTCTGAGGCATCAAGGGATCACCAATTTAGTATTGGAGGGCATCGTGGAGGGTAAAAATCGTAGGGGGAGACCAAGAGATGAATACACTAAGCAGATTCAGAAGGATGTAGGTTGCAGTAGGTACTGGGAGATGAAGAAGCTTGCACAGGATAGAGTAGCATGGAGAGCTGCATCAAACCAGTCTAAGGACTGAAGACCACAACAACAACAACAACAACTTAAAAAAAAGAAGAAAAAAAACTTATGTCTGAAACAGTTCGAGTTCGCTTACAAACAGCGTTTCGACCTCTTCTTTTTTGGTTCTGGAATATCTGGTTGATTAGATTCTTCCTCAGTATTCTGTTTGTCACTGACTTAAGGTTCTGGTTCAGCTTCTGGCTCTAAATCAGGACACTGAATGTCTTTGTATTACTGTTTGCAATGGGTCCCGATGTTGTCATCCATGTTGGAATTATTGCGCCAGCAAACGTAACGAATCCATTGTTTCGGCACAGATGCGGTGCACAAACTCATTTCCATCGATGTCCATTTCGCAGTATATATTGACTTTGTAGCTAACGTTGAATGCAGAGTGGTTATATTTAATTAAGTGACGTATTTTATTAGCATTACCATTCGTCACGTAATTCACCCAGTCATATGCATTCATACGAACTTAATTTTTTTCATTTTCAATAGCAACAACAGAGTTAAAAGATGTTGTAGGTGTAGCTTTCGTAATTCAGTGAGCGAATTCTTGTATGAAAGAGATATAAGTGCTAAATCTTTTCTTTAAAAAAGTCCAAATGCCCTGTTACCTGTAGCTGTGGAACGAACGATGAAACAGTTCTCTTGTATTTGTTATTACGGACTCTCCAAGCGAGATATGGTAATAAGATATCGTTCTTGTTCTGTTCTATACAACTGTCAGCATGAATTATTGCTGCGTCTTCTACATGACTGTAGTTTTCCCAATAATTTTGGAAAAGAATAACAACAACATTGGATATCTCTCCTACACTTGCTGAGAGTAAATTGTTTGCTTGTTTGTTCACAGCCCGAAATGTTTCAGTTGTGAATGATAACCAGAAATAAATAAGGCTAGGCTTAACGGTGTACTGGCTATATGAACCTGCTGGCCCTTGTCTAAACTGTAAAGTACACGAGTTTCACCACCAACTACAATATTTTCCTTAGTCTTCTTGACAATTCCGTTATAAAACTCCCTTTCTTTTTCAAATTTTGTCATATGATGACATGGTTGGCGACCGTGGCTGTTCGTTGAAGACAAATGTTAATGGTGTTGAGACAGCAACCAGCCACAAATTTATTTTCAGTTCCTTTATTCAAAAGGTACCATTACCGGTTTCAAATCATCACGATTCATCTTCAGACGGTTTTCATGTAAATGAAAGCGTGAAAACCGTCTGAAAATAATTCATAATGATTCGAAACCGGTAACGGTACCTTTTGAATAAAGGAACTGAAAATAAATTTGTGGCTGGTTGCCGTCTCAACACCATCAACGCCTGTCCCTTTCTTTTGCTGTAATTTGTAAACAGGATCTCATTTTTTCAATAGTTTCCATTTTAGTTCCTCCAGGCACTAAAGTCATTGCAGGTCCAGATGTGAAATGCCTCTGGCGAAATGCACGACGATCTGATTTGGGCTTCAAGACCACACTTTCTGGCAGATACACTTCCACCTTATTTGGCACGTATTTTAGAAGGATATTATTTGTAAAACAAGCCATATATGTTTGAACAAAGATTTTGACTTTATTATCACTGCATGGTAGAAGTTTTAAATTTGCTTTATACCCAGTGCTACTTCTGACTGGCAAAATTATGGCATGTTGTTCTGCGTTATTGTAAAAAAAAATTACAACAAGCTCTGAATCAGAAAGAGAAGTCATATTCTTAGGAAATTTTCTTGCGTTACTATGCGCTTTGACAATCAGTCCTGCATCATTAAACACTTTTGTTAGGCGTTTTAATCTTTTAATTTTAATACTCTGGGCAATCATGTCAGTGTTTTTACAAATATTCCGACCACTTAATGTTTACGAGCTGTCAAAGAAGGATTTAGTCATGGTCGTGCTAAATTTTGAAAAGCGATTGTAAACAGTCTCTTCTGAATGCGACTAATTACAGAAGTCAAATGATACGATCCGAGATATTGTTCTTCAGGTAGGCCGTTACGAAAGTCATTCAGTGGCAATCTTCAAGTGACATTTCCATATTTTCACAATACTTTCTTTAAACTGCAAACAAAGTACTGGACCAATTTGTGAGGTGGCATTCTTTTACCAATAAGAAATGATTAATTTTAAAACCACTGTAATGTCATGCCTCAACAGCGGCACCCATTAGTCGCTTCTAAAAGCTCATTCATGGATAAGAAGCATAGCGATATAAAATCTCTAAATGGTTTTTCCATATTTCACCTGAAGCATAATTTTCACGAAAGCATCAGGTCAAGAAATATCACGGCACAAATAGCCGGATACGGACATTTACATTTTCCTCTCTCCATGCATGGATGGAGACAGTAACTAATAAAACGTGATCTCCGCCATGAACTTTTTGAAGTCAAAGGTGCGTGCAGACAGCTTAAGAAATTACTAGGTGCAGTTTCTGTATTGCTTGTTTGGAGCAGGTGAACACTCTAAGCTCTTGACCTCTAATGTGGATGACTATGCGTGAACTGTTAGCATATAAAAGTTTGTGAGAAATCTGTTGTCAGACTGAAGCTTTTAAAGCAAATACTGAGCATTCAAAGTCAACGTAGTGCTTGTAAAATATTGTTCCTTCTTTTCTTTTTACGCTGCGTCTCGCTGTTTTGCTTATCCTCTGACGACAAGAAAAATCCCGAAATTGATCCGCAGTCCAGAAAACGGTAAAAGAAAACCGGAAACCATATTTCCTATATGAGCAACAATTGTATGTGAAGTCAGGTAGGCAATAAGATAGAAGATGTCACCATGACAAGGCCAAGTCTAAGCGGAAAACCTGCAACAAAGCTGGCGAGGCCACACTGGTTGTATTTGTGTGAAGTAGTGACGTGAAGTTTGTTACCATCTTAGAAGACGAATGAAGTCGTAAAGACACTGACCGAGGACAGAGTTCTTACTTTAACGCAATGTTGGATGGCGTCATGTAAAAACGAAAGCCGGCGAAACAGAAAGGCTACCGGAAGCAACCCAGCTGGCTGCGGCCGTTGCGCGAGCCTTGAGCAGGAGACCTTGCAGACCCCGTGCCGTGGCCAGCTGGGCAGCCGGCAACGGACTTGCTGCAGGGCTTCGACAGAAAAAAAAAACCTGTTCTAGCGAGAGGACACACTTTCCTCGACTTTGCTGCTCTAATTTTTTTGGATGCGACAGTGGAGGGAATACAACTAACAATTCTAGCCCACGATAATGTGTGTAGCGTTATCTCTAAGATTTAATTTTAGTTTATTTCGTGAGGGAACCGATTACCAGCAAAGGCAGATTTTAATGTGCAGTCCTTGTTTGTGCAACACTGGATAAAATTAACAAGCATTCTACAAGCAACTCCATTCACTTTTTTAACAATCGTTTGCACGTGTGTTCTAGGCTTCATTCTATTTCCATGTTCACAAATGATTTTTGTCTTCCAGAATGAGATTTTCACTCTACAGCGGAGTGTGCGCTAATATGAAACTTACTGGCAGATCAAAACTGTGTGCCGGACTGAGACTCGAACTCGGGACCTTTGCCTATCGCGGGCAAGTGCTCTACAATCTGAGGCAAAGGTCCCGAGTTCGAGTCTCGGCCCGGCACACAGTTTTAATCTGCCAGAAAGTTTGATTTCTGTCTTGCCGAAATTTATCTGTTCCTATCGTCTAGCAGTGTACCGTCATCTGAAGGACGATACACAAGACATTCCAAAATATTTATGTCCACTGCTGTTCATTAGAACTGTAATGCCATGAAGACACCGTGTAACGGACGTCAAATTAGCATGAACTGTACTACATGATTGGATGCATAAATTATTAGCATTTTGGGCGCACAGAAGAAGTTTCCCGAAGATTTTTAGATTAAGGGGCTCCGGAAAGGCTCAAAATCATGAAAATTCAATTTTTACTTTTTTGCGTTTTCTGAATCTGCAGACTATTACCTTTTAATAGATATATAATTTATTCAATTCCGAAGACTACAACTATTTTTAAATTTTTTTTGAAATGTGTTCTACATGGGCGTGACCCACTGTGGCGCTGTTAAACTGCTGTCAAATGGTGTTATTATTAACGTCCGTGTTCATCAGGTACATTTTAGTGATGTGAGATAAAGTATGTGTTGTGGCTAACCTGTGATGGTTCAATATATATCGCTGGTGTGATTGTCGATTGTTTCATGTTTATTTACTCTGTCGTTATCTCGAAAATATTCGTAATTAATTCTGTTTCTTGAGTCTCTGTTTTGTTGAAGTATAATAATGAGTAAAAGTAAAGTTATTAGAAATCATCTGAAGGCTTTTAAGAAAAGGAGAAATGTTGGAAAGCCAAAGGTATGTGATATTACTGTAAACAATAAAGACGATAACCAAGTGAGTGAACCTAACCTCTCAAGTACACCTGCCCATAGCAGTCAAAGTGGGAAAGAAAATACTTCACAGAAGAAGCTTGGTTCAATGAGTGAAAACTATGAATGTTTTATGGGCGAATCGGATGTGAATGAAATATTTGATATGTCGGTTCTCAAAGGAATTTTTTCAAACTGTGTAAGATGTATTCTTTGTAGTGAAGTTGGTCTGGAACTCTCCATAATAAAGCACGTAGGACTTGCTAGTGAAATACAACTGAAATGTGATAAGTGTTCATACATGACCACCTTTTGGAACAGTGTTGCAGTAACTGCAACTGAAGAAAATGGTAGCAAAATCTACGAACACAACAACGAGCGATGCTTGCTTTAGACAAGGAACGCCTTCGGGCTGCAGACAGGGCTGTAAAGAGTCTAGAAATACAAGCAAGAGTAAACAGGAGGAGGAACAAGAGGAAGCTGGAGGAGGAGTTTGCAGAGGATGAAGATAATCCATCCTATGGACCTGGAATGCACTAAAAAGTTAATCCAATCTTTGTCGCTCGATTCCCAAAACTTTTATTTTCTCATACTAATTACATGTTTTCTAAGGATCTTCCAAACATATTTGTTTCAAACTTTCAGTAAATGTTACACAGTACCTTCTGCATAACTTAACACAGCCTTTTTCCAAAAAACTGTATATTTTTGAATATATAAATAAAAAATTGCAAAAAAATGTTGTGAATTTTCATTACAATTGAAAAAAATCATCTTTAATAACTGAACTAAAATTTTGTAAAATCCCTGTGTTAAGTTGTAGCCCATATTCCAATAAATAATCTGTAAAAAGTTCAACTTCCTACCTCAAATACTTTGTGAGGAAAGATGTAATTTATAAGCGTTATTTTAACATTGTAAGTATAGGGCGTTCCGGAGCCCCTTAAATCGTGAAAAATCAGTACAATCAGATGCACCCCAGACAACGTTGCTTATTAGCAGCGTCTACTTTTTCCACCATCGGTCAGTACAGAAGTGTAGTCCATCTGAAGGGACCTTCTCAAGGCTATTGGTTATGTTGTCGAGAAATATCAATTTTCGGGTGCCAAGGAGACCTTACTGGCTGAGTTGTGTAAGGAATGTAACTGTGACTGCTTCTAATCCAAGAGACTCACTGAGGCTACAACAAATATCGGCTCAAAACCAAAGGCATGGAGCTTGTCCTAGGAAGGACCCACACTAAATATAGCAGTACCATCTTCACCATATCAAGCCTGGTAATGACGTGATCATGACGATGATATGGTACGTCTGGGTGAGAGACAGCAGGGTCTTTAGTGCCCGTACTAAAACTCACTGACTGATATGGCTATCAAGAGTACACAAGCCTCCCAGCGTCGACTTCACATATGAACAACAATCCAACTTCAACTACCAGGACGTAAATTCCATCCTTGGTAACTGAAACTGCCGTTGTACACCTCAGAGATGCCCAAATTCAAATACCAGTGGTGGAAAACTGGAAACCTGGGCAAAGACTCATGATCTGCAGTTAATTCAAGATCTAAAGATACCACCATCCTTCAGCAGCGGTTAGTGGAAGAGAGACTACAACCCACACAATATTTTCGTGTTATCCAAAGCTGATGGGAGTTGTGTGAAAATAATGGGTTGGCGAATGCCTTCTACCCTACATGGACCTGTGATCTACACGGAGAGTGCCATGGTACAGCCACAGGAGGTACCTTTCGCGAGGAAGTTTAGTTTCAAGAAGGTCGAACGGCAAAGGATCACTAACGAGCTCTGTGCAAAAGTTGGCATGATTGCATCGCAACCTGGCTTCCATCAAATGCGTCCAGAGTGTTTCAAGAAGGACTATCACACCAGGCAGCAGAAGAAGCTATATACCAAGACTGACTAAACAGCTGATGGACCACTACAAGATCTTCTTGAGATTGACCCATTTGCTGATGACACTATCCAGGCTGATGACGAATTGTTGCAAACCTTCTCAGAAAGTCGTGCAGCTAACTGGACCTCGTTGGTAGTGAATCTTGACATGAAAGTAAATACACTCCTGGAAATGGAAAAAAGAACACATTGACACCGGTGTGTCAGACCCACCATACTTGCTCATGGACACTGCGAGGGGGCTGTACAAGCAATCATCACACGCACGGCACAGCGGACACACCAGGAACCGCGGTGTTGGCCGTCGAATGGCGCTAGCTGCGCAGCATTTGTGCACCGCCGCCGTCAGTGTCAGCCAGTTTGCCGTGGCATACGGAGCTCCATCGCAGTCTTTAACACTGGTAGCATGCCGCGACAGCGTGGACGTGAACCGTATGTGCAGTTGACGGACTTTGAGCGAGGGCGTATAGTGGGCATGCGGGAGGCCAGGTGGACGTAACGCCGAATTGCTCAACACGTGGGGCGTGAGGTCTCCACAGTACATCGATGTTGTCGCCAGTGCTCGGCGGAAGGTGCACGTGCCCGTCGACCTGGGACCGGACCGCAGCGACGCACGGATGCACGCCAAGACCGTAGGATCCTACGCAGTGCCGTAGGGGACCGCACCGCCACTTCCCAGCAAATTAGGGACACTGTTGCTCCTGGGGTATCGGCGAGGACCATTCGCAACCGTCTCCACGAAGCTGGGCTACGGTCCCGCACACCGTTAGGCCGTCTTCCGCTCACGCCCCAACATCGTGCAGCCCGCCTCCAGTGGTGTCGCGACAGGCGTGAATGGAGGGACGAATGGAGACGTGTCGTCTTCAGCGATGAGAGTCGCTTCTGCCTTGGTGCCAATGATGGTCGTATGCGTGTTTGGCGCCGTGCAGGTGAGCGCCACAATCAGGACTGCATACGACCGAGGCACACAGGGCCAACACCCGGCATCATGGTGTGGGGAGCGATCTCCTACACTGGCCGTACACCACTGGTGATCGTCGAGGGGACACTGAATAGTGCACGGTACATCCAAACCGTCATCGAACCCATCGTTCTACCATTCCTAGACCGGCAAGGGAACTTGCTGTTCCAACAGGACAATGCACGTCCGCATGTATCCCGTGCCACCCAACGTGCTCTAGAAGGTGTAAGTCAACTACCCTGGCCAGCAAGATCTCCGGATCTGTCCCCCATTGAGCATGTTTGGGACTGGATGAAGCGTCGTCTCACGCGGTCTGCACGTCCAGCACGAACGCTGGTCCAACTGAGGCGCCAGGTGGAAATGGCATGGCAAGCCGTTCCACAGGACTACATCCAGCATCTCTACGATCGTCTCCATGGGAGAATAGCAGCCTGCATTGCTGCGAAAGGTGGATATACACTGTACTAGTGCCGACATTGTGCATGCTCTGTTGCCTGTGTCTATGTGCCTGTGGTTCTGTCAGTGTGATCATGTGATGTATCTGACCCCAGGAATGTGTCAATAAAGTTTCCCCTTCCTGGGACAATGAATTCACGGTGTTCTTATTTCAATTTCCAGGAGTGTAGCAGGTGGACCTTGAATCTCCTAAAAAACCTTAGCAAATGACGCAGCGAAGCCCACAAACTTCACCACAATAACAGCAGACCAGATTGCAGCTCAGTTGCTCATGAATGGCAAGCCTAAAGGTCTGAGTACATGGAAATAACTGGATCGAATCAGAGGATGTGAGAACCATCTACTCTGAGACACTTTTGCCATGAATGAACTGAGATCCTTCATCTCCACTTTGAAATTGAATAAAGCTCATGGCATTGATGACCTGAAGGTGGAACTGATCAACAAGTTCGGCTGGACCAGCCTGCAGTGGCTGCTTAAACTGATGAATGAGTGCGCAGCTGAGCTTTATATTTGTAGACTCTGGTGGAAATCTTAAATGGTTGAACTATTTAAGCCTTGTAGGGACACATATGACCCTAAAAGTTGTCGTCCAATATCGTTGTTGTGCCGCTGTATCAAGATCTTTGAATTTCTTATTCTTAACCGAATTAACAGCTTAATCAATCGAAGGAAAGTTCATTTCTCAACAAGATGGGTTTCAGTCTGGGAAATTGTGCTGCAGTCAGATATTGAAACTCACTCAACACTTTGAGCATGTTTTCAATCAGGGTAAGATAGCTAGAGTTGCCTTTGTCGACTTAAATCCTGCCTACAACACTGTGAATCACAGAAAATTGCCAAAGGAAGTTTACCAGCTCACCAGTGATTGCCAGTTAACTTCTCTCATAGACAACCTCTAGCAGAACAGAAGATTCCAGGTCTTTCGCGAAGTTAAGAAGAGCAGATGGCACATACATAAGAACAGCCTATGCAGCGCAGTGGGCTCGCTTCTGTGTTCTTTAAGATTTACACTAACGATCAGCCCATTACAGAATACTCCTGACACTACATGTATGCCAATAATGCCAATGATGCAGCAGTGGCTGCCCAAGAGCACACGTTTGAAGAGGTGGAAGAAAAGTTTACGTCATCATTGGATACGGCTGGCCTTTACTAAGAGGTCATCTGTCTAAACCCAAATCCGAACAAGATTCAAGTGCGCGCATTTCGCTTACGTGATAGATAAGTTCGGCGGGAACTGGACGTCACATACCAAGCCAAACAACTTAGGTGTTACTCTGATCGTATTTTATACTCCAAGAAATACTGCCATCACGCCAATTTGAAGGGCATTGCAAGGAACGATATCTTGAGAATACATGCCATGTATCGCAGTTGTAGAAACATAGTTGACGACATTTGGAAAATTGGGTCTGGCTGTGAGTCGTGCTCGGGTAGCCAAATGGTAAGGCGAACGCCCACGACAAGCGGGAAATCCGGGTTTGAATCCCGGCCCGGAACAAATTTTCATTGTCGTCATTTCTTATACAGCTGACGGTTGTCCATATTCGCAACTGCGACTACATTTCATGTATTTCATAACGGCTGTAGCCGCCACAGTGCCTGTGCATCGTAATTCTGAATAACACAGACACTGCACTGTCGTATATATCTCGAGAATGCTCGACGCCAGCATCTGGAGAGCTAGTCGCCACGCCCTGAGAGGTTCTGTCTTGCTTTGTGTGTGTCAGCTGCAGAGTACGCTTGACCTGTGTGAAGTGTAACTGTTCATGCCAGTGACGTTGACACTGCAGTGAATAGAGCTGTCCGATTCTTGGCGGGATGTCTGAAGCAGTAGGCAAACGCTACCCAATTGTTGGAACAGCTCTCCTCCCTCCTCCTCCCCCCACCACTCCATTGTCAAAGTCGCTCCCGATGCAGAAAGGGTGAGGCAAATCAGTGGTCCTTGTACCCACTGCGTTATCATCAAGCTGTAGTGTGTCGAATGGATTCGAGAAAGAACTTCATCTCTGGGAGTCAACCACTGCAGGTAACACCCGAGACTATCCACTTCACCAGACCGACATGTAAGCTACCGGTGGACAAAGGAAGAATCAGTCCCAGGGAACGATCTACCATACTCTGTTTGGAGATCTTATGGTCGGCATTCCCCATCGGTAGAGCAACATGCAAAAATGGGACAGTGTTCCATTTGATGAAGACAAATCCTACGCTTGCGGAATAATACAAGACCCGGGACACTTGCTCATATCCCATCTCCTGGGACAACCTTGCACAATCCAGGACTTAACAGAAACAAGTAACAAGCACACCAGAGTTGTTGACTGGATACGGAAATGAATAAATGAGCATTTGAAATACTTATGTACAGTGCTGGTCATAAAGCTGTAGCGCGATGAAGACAGTTTGGAACAGAAATCAAATTTGCATTAAGTGTACCAAATTTATGGATATGAAAGCGATAATCATTTCAGTGGAACTGCACAAAGTAGGCATCTACACTGATCAACCAGACCATTATGACCACCTACTCGTACATAATAGCCGGTATGCCCATCTTTGGCACAGAAGCAATGAGGCCGGCCGGTGTGGCCGTGCGGTTCTAGGCGCTTCAGTCTGGAACCGCGTGACCGCTACGGTCGCAGGTTCGAATCCTGCCTCGGGCATGGATGTGTGTGAGGTTAGTTAGGTTTAAGTAGTTCTAAGTTCTGGGAGACTGATGACCACAGATGTTAAGTCCCATAGTGCTCAGAGCCATTTGAACCATTTAGAAGCAATGAGGCCTTGGTAGGTCGCTGGGGGAGTTGGCACCACATTTGCACACCCAAGTCAGCTAATTTCCGTAAATTTCGAGGAGGGAGGGATGAGATTTGACGCCATTTTCAATCACATCCATGGTGTATTCGATAGAGTTCAGATCTGGTGAGTTGTCGGGCCAGCACATCGACTGGAATTCGCCATTGTGTACCTCGAACCACTCCATCACACTCCTGGCCTTGTGAAATGGGGCAATATGTTGTCGAAAAATGCCGTTGCCGTCGGGAAACACGATCGTCATGAAGGGGTGTACGTGGTCTGCAACCAGTGTACGATAGTGCTTGGCCGGAAGCAGTGGCCGAGCGGTTCTAGGCGCTTCAGTCTGGAACCACGCGACCGCTACGGTCACAGGTTCGAATCCTGCCTCGGGAATGAATGTGTGTGATGTCCTTAGGTTAGTTAGGTTAAACTAGTTCTAATTTCTAGGGGACTGATGACCTCAGATGTTAAGTCCCAAAGTGCTCAGAGCCATTTCAACCATTCGATAGTGCTTGGCCGTCATGGTGCCTTGCACGATCTCCACTGGACCCATTTATGCCCACGCGAATGTTCCCCAGAGCATAATGGAGCCTCCGCCAGCTTGTCTCCGTCCCGCAGTAAAGGTGTCAAGGAGCTGTTCCTCTGGAAGACGACGTATTCGTGTCCTCCGGCATGGTGAAGAAGGTATTGGGATTTATCAAACCATGCAACGCTCTGCTACTGCGCCAATCCCTAGCGTCGATGGGCACGCGCCCATTTCAGTGGTAGCTGCCTTAGTTATGGTGTTAACATTGGCACATGCAAGGGTCGTCGGCTGTGGAAGCCTATTGTTAGGAGTGTTGCTGCAGTGTGTGTTCAGACACACTGGTACTCTGCCCGTCATTAACGTCTGATGTTAGTTCTTCTATTGTTCGCCGTCTGTCCTGTTTTACCAGTCGGCCCGGCCTACGACGTCCAACATTTGTAATGAGGGGTGGCAGCCCGACGTCTGGACGTGGTTTCACCTTCGTTTCGCCACATGTTAAGACACTCACCACAGCACTCCTCGAACTCCCGACAAGTCACGCAGTTTCCGTAATGGTCGTGCCGAGCCTCCGGGCCACCACAATCTGCCCTCGGTCAAACTCAGATAGATCGCTCTCCTTCCTCACTCTACACATGGACAGCACGCTCACTGATACTACATGCACCGTATGTGTGTCTGACTAGTAGTCATTCCTCGCCAGGTGACGCTGATACCGTCTGGACGGGCATATATCGATGGTAGGTCAGTGGTCATAATGTTCTGGCTCATCAGTGTATATTTTGTATGTCAGAACAATTACGTAGCGATTTCAGAAATCTCACTCTGAAGCGTTCTGGATGTTGTTTATTTTTGAGAAGATCGGTTATTCCCTGCGTGAGAAAAATAAACGTCTAGCAGCGCATGTCGGACTTCAACAGTGGCAGGATCGCTGCGTACTGAGAGTGCAATGAATCGTTTGGCGATATAGCTCCTCGAGTTATTCGTGATCCCCCGATTGTCATCTGAACATGGAATCTATGGCTTCAGGTACGCTGTACTCGGCGCCGTTTAGGATCTAGGTGGCTCTGCACAGCTAGACCCGAAAGGTCAGTCACTGCTCGGCCTTGCTGGTTCGTACAGACACGACACGCACCTTGAGTGAGGAAACGAGCTCTCTTATAGCAAGGCAAGTATCCACGCAGACCAGGCGCGGCTCATAATTAAGGTCTTGATGGCAGAGCTACCCCAAAATGTATATTAAAGTAAATTTCTCAGTAACTTATTATAGAATTTAAATTATCAAAGCGCGTTTCAATTATTTCCAGCAAGATTTAAAAAAAAATGCCTGTCAACGTTTTAGGAACTGTTGATACGCGGTCTCACGAGATGTTTTTGGAACAGGTAGTAGCTTGACTAAAGGCTGCGCCTAGAAATGCCGCTTAGCTCTACGCAGCAAATTTTTGGGGGCGTGGCTTTCTCGGAGTACATCTCTTATGGGCGCAGCGAAGGCTTTAGTGTTTCAGCCTTAGGGTGTCCTACCAATGTGCATATAATTTTCACGTTCCACTGCTTGCATCAAAAGGGAATGAACAGAGTTGCTGAAACTTTGCTGTCGAATCCTTGTCTCTGAATACCTCTATTATGCTTTGACGCGTCATTAATCGACGTTTACTATTATTGTTTTGATAGTGTTTTAGACAGTTTTTTCTCCCATTGGCTATTATATCTACCAGTGGAAAGAGTTTTTTTTTAAATCCTTTATTTTCAACCATAATAATTATACAAGAATAACCCACCACATTAGTGATTAGTGGGTCTTAATATTCTACAATGTTATTTATAATTGCAGCTACTACATATTAATTTGCAAGACTACAGACAGTATTACTTGGGTTAATGGGCAGACTATTTCTAGTGTTAGTATTACTTTCTAATAACTACTGGTGATTTGTGTTAACTGCCTGCAGCGTTACATGTGTGCCAGTGTTAGTATAAACCTACTTGAGTGCCTGACTCATAGAGCTAATCCCTATGAGCATGCCCCTGGCACAGGGCAGGCAAGGAGTTTATTGTCGCTGCAGGTTCCTAATCTACTATCCTATTCTATTCTACTAAAACTACTAAGTAATCTACGTCATATTCGGTGCATATGTCAAGTCCGTGAAATAGATCACCCCAGTCCCTCTAGTCCTGCACGTGGAGGATTCCAACTGTTTAGTCGACCTATCCACGAACAGGCGGTACGGGATCGGCGTGCTGGATGCGATTGGTGATTAGCAACTAGTCACGAAAGTCTCTCAAGAATATTGTCAATACTTTTCGTGATACCTCGTTGGCTATTGTATTCAGTATTTGAAAGGTCTCTTCTTGTCTCAGTAGGTCGTAGGTATTGTTACTCGGCAGTTGTTGTCGTAGTGCGGCTGCTACATCATCGAAAAGGGCACTCGTAAACCACATGGTCAGGAGTACCCTCTGACGCGCCACAGTCACACGCGGGCGACGCCCTCTTCCCAAATCTACATAGATATGTCGGATAGGGGCCATGACCAGTGAGGAAGTGGAACAATCCCCGACTTGGCTCAAAATATTTCATTCCCATTCTCTCCCTTACATTTGGTAAGAACTGAAAAGTCCTTCTGGCAGTGTCGTCCATCTCCCATAACTCCTGCCATAAATCTTCACCCCTCCTCCTTATCTCACCCTTATCCCTATCAGGTGCTCCCATTATTTCTTCTACTTTTGTGATGTTATCTTTCTTAGCCCAGTACCATGCGGCCTGCTCTCTTATTTTGATGTCCAGAGGACAGAGCCCCATTATGACTAACAGGGCTCCCCCTGGGGATGTTCTATAAGCCCCCACAGATCTTAGTAACATGTTCCTTTTACCCTTCTCACTGTCACGGCGGGCACCAACCTCGTGAGCCTGTGTGCCCAGACTCCCGAGCCGTAACCCACTATTGACGTTAATGTGCCGTTATGATATAATTTTATCAGATGAGGCGGAAGGTGAAATCTTTTGTGTCCAATGGAAATGAGGTTATTTAATACTTGTAATGATTTCCAGGTTACAGTTGCCTTCCGAAGTTCCACATTTCGTCGATGATGATTCCCAAGTAACGTGTCTCTCGTCTCCGAATAACCGTTGTGCCCTCGATACTCACGGTTGGATTTCTAACTAGCTGTCCTTTAAGTAAGAGGTAGGTTGAGTTAGTGGGTGAAATGGTTATCTTTGTATTACGGCACCACAGTTGTAATTTTTCCATAGCTCTCTCTATCTTTGCTTCTATATCCTCGCGACTTCGGCCGCCAACCAATAGGAGGAGGTCATTAGCGTAGGCTATCACCTCTAGCACCTCTCCGCTCCATTGCAAGCTGTCCAGAAGTGGCTCCATGTTGATGTCCCAGAAAAGGGGACCCAACACGGAGCCCTGGGGGCATCACTTGGTAATAGTTTTTCCGACTTTCCCGCTAGGGGATGATAGCCAGGCCTCCCGATCCTCACAATAGCTCCTCAGGCAGCCGTACAGCAGCCCTGGACACTCTTTTTCCCGGAGGCAGGAGAAGAGCGAAGGCCACCACAGGTTGTCAAAGGCGCTACTGATGTCCACCATGATGCCAACAACATACTTACACAGGGCTGAGCCGCAGACCTTGGCCGCCAAGGCGATTGCATTAGATGCCGATCGCCCAGGCCTGAAACCGAATTGCCTGTTGCCCATCCCATGCAGCAAGCGGTGAGCGGTCAGTCTGTTAGCTAGTAGTTTCTCCAGAAGTTTGCCAAAGCCATCCAACAGACAGATGGGTCTGTAGGATTTGGCCTCGGCAGGGTCTTTCTCAGGGCCTTTCTTGATAATTACTACATTTGCCACTTTCCAGATCTTCGGAAATCTGCCCTTCCTGAGGCATTCATTGTAAAGGTGTGTAAGTGGGCCAACTAGCTGTGGGGCTAAGAACTGCACCACCTCCGTCACAATGCCGTCTGGAGTGGAGTGGAAAGAGTTTGCAAGTATCTCGCCAGAGTACACGTAAGTATGGTTACATATCAGCACCTAGCGAGAGTTTCACAAATGATTAGAGGAGAGAGAGCGCGAGATATACCCCTTGCACGAAATATGTCCCGTTACTTTAGTTTCCTTTCTTGCTGACTGCTGGTAACGTGCGTTATCGGCAAGTTCCTTTTTATTAGTGTATTGTGTATGAGCTTAGTGAGTTTTACTTTCTTGCTAATAAAGGCATCAAACAACGTGCTAGAATACAACACAATATGAACTCAGTGTTGAATTTATCACGTAAAATTTTTAAATGTGCAGTTAGGATGAAAATGAAGGAACTTGGTACGCCCACACAAACTGTAAATATGAATCAAGAACAAAAACAGTGTAAATCTAGGCAAAGGTATAAACGCAATTTTAATAGGCGATGTACAAAGCAGCTAATTGGTGGTGCGCATTATTCCGCTTCAAATGCAAATATTTCTAAGACAAGTATAAATACGAAAAATATCGAGTGTAAATTACCATGGAGGCTGTTGGGTTGCTCACGTCAGCTAATCACAGCACAAGATCCGTGACGCCATGGAAACATCACAGTTACGTCACTCGAACTCATAAACGCCGCAGAAAACATTAAATGTCTGAAGTTTGAAAATGAAACTACCAAAAACGTTCAGCATGAAGCGAAGTTAACATACACCGCATTAAACACCTCTCCAAAAGTCGTCTTTGTAGTACGATTTATGTGGTAAACTGTTGGGAAATTTGACGTTGGAAGATAAATAAGCTACCCATAGATTTTACTTTGGAGTTAGCTTTTGGCGTTATTTAGTAGTAGATTATGAAACGGAAAGAAGATACTGAATGTAAACATTCGGCTAGAGTGTGAATTGCTGCCTCCTTCCCCTCCCGATATCTTGGTTGTGGTGAAAAACTGATCTGTAGCGTTGCCTGAGATCTAGGTTCATTACGATCGATAAATGTCGCGGCCTTACCCAGTATGGCAACCACAAGCCGCGCCTGACAGACAGTGCGACAACTGCAAAGGGGCTGTGTACGTGCATCGATGTAACTTGTCGATTTAATGTCCGATGTAGGCTGGATCCTGGCAGTCACAATGTCCGCAACTAATTCAGTTACGTGATTAAGACTGCTCAACGGGTTAAAAAGGCGAAGGCCCTCGTAAGTGAATTAATGCCTGCCTGCTTTGCAAAATCACTCAGTAATATGGGCAGGGATTCTAACTACCGAATTAATACGACAAGTACAGTGACCTATTTTATTTACTCTGATAAACATACAAATAGAAAACTCCTTGTGAAGAAAATTTATATTCCCACACCATCAATATACATGGACAAGTACTAAGTTATACGGATGATGCGTTATACACTTATGAATGGGCCGCAACGTACCGGAGAAACGAAACGAAAAACATTGTTGCTCGATACTGCAGAAATAATTTCACTGACCATCCTCTGAGAGGGGGTGCTTGGCGCGCATGCAGCGGAGTTCGTGATACAGATCTGTACTGGGCAGTCGCGCGGAAGCATATGCACAAAGATTCACTGAGACAAAGTCCATTCGCAAATCGTCAAAAACAGGACAGTCGTTAATGTGGTACTAGACAAATCAAAGGTCACCGTCAGAACCCTAATATCAACCGATGTATGATACGAGGGCGTGCTGAAAAGTAGTGCCTTCGAATTTTTAATGTAAAAACTCTTAAAAGAGTTTTAAGTAAAACAAATTTTATTAACATTCTACGTTTTTATTCTTCATGTCTACATATTTATTTCTCAACATAGCCATCTTGACGACAACACAGCTCTCCCAACGAGAGACCACTTTATTGATACCGTCACTGTAGAATGTTTGACTTTGCTCACAGAACCACAGTCTCATCAAAGTGAAGTCCTCTAAGTTTTATAAACAGATGAAAATCGGATGGAGCCAAATTGGGACTGTGCGGAGAACTAGCGAAGACAGTGAACCCAAGGCGTCGGTTTGTTGCAGAAGTCGCTGCACTCGTGTGTTCTGGTTTTGTCATGCCGGGGGGTGTGGTGCTCCATGCATGAGCTAACTCTTCGAATTCGTACTTTTAGTTTTCTGATTGTCTCACACGCACCGACGTAGGTAAGTTACACACCACCATGTTACACGCTGCAGTTCGGAGCCCTCTGGCGGGAGAGGGTTGTAACTTGCGTCAGCGAAGCGGGAAAATCGACCGAGTGATTTGCATGACATACAGTCATACCTATATTGAGAACAGGATAAAACATTCTGAGGCATTACTTTCCAACACGACCTCGTAGAAAGCAGATCCTACGCACTTTGGTTCAAGTCAAACACTGGATTGAAGTAACACTTATTCTGGTTGGATGTGGACTGCACTGAGCCAACGTCCAGAGACAGAGGGACGAAAAATTTTGCCTCTCTGCTCCCGGCACTTCCGTGAAGAAAAAAAGGGTGTCACAACTAGCATCAACCAATCAATGTACGTGACCTCTTGTTACCCTATGAAAAGACGAGATTGCCTTCATGAATCCTGTTCTCTAGAGAAATTCGCAATAACCGACTATCCGCTCCCATGACAGAAAAGGGGCGCTTAACTGGTATTGGACAGATCTGTCGCCACATTATATATCAAACGTAACCGACCAAAATGAAATCTGAATACCTGCCCTTGCTACATATCGGAACTTTCGTTATTTATCAAAATCAAATTTACTCAAACACCTCCAGTGAAAGAGACGCATCTAATTACCAGAGGCAGACTGGATATGAGTGGGCCAACTGCCTGTATTTGTAATTATTCCTGTTATCCTTTCATGTTATCGGATTGGTGAAAAAAATATACCTCGTCCAGTCACATTAATGTGACCACCCGTCAGAATCTGAATATGGTCCACAAGGATAAATGCATACATTTGTTGACCAACAGTGCCTCCCAAAAAATGGTTCAACTGGCTCTCAGCACTATGGGACTTAACTTCTGAGGTCATAAGTCCCCTATAACTTAGAACTACTTAAACCTAACTAACCTATGGACATCACACACATCCATGCCCGAGGCAGGATTCGAACCTGCGACTGTAGCAGTCGCGCGGTTCCAAACTGTAGCGCCTAGAACCGCTCGGCCACCCCGGCCGGCAGTGCCTTCCAGAATAACGAGCTAACCCAGGGAATGCCACGAAAACATTGCAGCATAAAACATGAATAATCTAAAAAGGCCACCTGTAACCACTCAATGGACGTCCAGTTACGGTACTGGCGTGTAAATTAAGCCTTCGTCGCCGACGAACAGCAGTCAATATGGGTACATGAACCAGGAGCCTGTTACGGAGGCCATTCGCAGCAACGTTCGCTGCAGGCTCGGCGAGGGGACACTGTTGGTAGCCCCTGGATTCACCTGGGCGGTCAGATGCTCAACAGTTGCGTCTATTCGTCCGTATATAGCTCTGCAGCCGTCGTTCACCCCTGTCATCTATGGCCCTTGGTGCACCACAGTTGCCTCTTTCCTGTTTTGGATGCCGCCGTTTGGCCATGCACCGTATGCACCGATGAGCCAACCCATCATGACCACCTGCTTAATAGTCTCTCTGTCCGTCTTTGGAACGAATTACATCACTGGTTCTGCGTATCAGGGATCCGACAGCTTGTTGGTAGGTTTGTGGAGGTAGGCAGCATTAGATGTCTAAGCACAGATCATGTAATTCGTGTAAAAAACGGGCCGTTGATTTGAGTACGCGGTGATGGCGTCCGATAGAGACCCAGATGGATTCCATTCGATTTACATCAGGTGGATTTGGCCGCCGGGACATCAGTGTCAGCTCACTGCAACACTCGTCAAACCACAGTAGCACGGTTCTGGCTCCGAGACGCGGCAATTATACTGCTGCAAGATGTCACCCCCGTCGGGGGAGATATCAAAGAAGAAGGGATGCAGGTGGTTCACAACTGTCAGTGTGTCTTCGATTACTAGCACACGTTCCAAGCAAGCGCAGGAGAATGTCTCCCATAGTATAATACTGCTTGCACCAGCCTGCGCTGCACGTTTCTTCATCCGCCAAAAGCATAAAAGAAAAATATTACACCATGCAAAGGTAGAATGTTAGTTGTAGTCAAGTTTTAGTAAGTAAATACACATACATATGCACTGAAGTATCCTGTTCGCTTCCTTTTCGTGTGTCTGGGCTACTCTGAGGAACTACTGTAGCGATTTTGATATGGTCTTGGAATTCCCAGGACTGATATCTTACCAGTACCTCTATATACATATATAAGTTTGTACGGAACAATCAGTGCGAGAGTCCTCGATGCCTTCATCATCATCAGATCTATTCCTAAAAATCATCTAGCGTTACCCAACGAATGAGCGTCATTTAATACATAACAGGCATTAAAGCAGTGTCTTATTTACTGCAAAGCAAAGCAGGGATGTATTTAGTTTCATAATAAAGATAGTACTGCATCTTTACTATCACTTTGTCCATGTTTCGAAATCATGATAAGCCTAAACACCGAACAAAGCGAGTACATCCTGAACTAAGGCAACATACGGGACAGAAAACTATTTTGTTAAAGAGCAGCAGAAAGTCTTAGTATATGCTCTTGACTGTTCTTGTTCGTAACAGACGGTTTAAGTTATGACAGATGTTTCCAAAAGAACTGAAAGTAAGTAAAAACTCCACACAGATTACTGTTGTGAGCGTAGCCAGTTCTCCAAACTGGACTCATGCCACACTTTCCAACTGAGCCAGCAGTGGAAGCTCCCAGTTTGACTCAGGAAGCATGTAATCTTTCAGTACGCCCCTCCTACAGTTCCACAACAGCTCTCCTGCTTACCTTGCTGGTCTCTCACGCGCGAGTGAAAGTAATAGGCGGAGGATAGCTTAACCACTGCCTCGACACTGCCTGCAGAATTAAACTTTCACTCTGTCGCAAAAGTGTTTGCTGTACTGGGGCTCTCTGACAAATTAGAGCTGAATGTAAGAGCGAGATTCAAAGACGGACCTGTTGCTTCCGTAGGCACCGCTTTTACTAGCAGAGCGATCCGAGCACGCTTCTCAGCGCTGCACAAGATTTTAGATTCGCATACTGTCTTTACGCGAGGGAGAGTCACTATAACAAACACTCTATTGTATCATGTGGTGGTTGGTTAGAATTAGATTTAAATTTTCTCTGTTTGAACTACAAAGACGCGTTTTATACATTTCGGTGTTTAGTTTAGGACGACTTTTCACTTTGGGAACTATTACAGGTCGGAATACGACGGATATACAACTGCTAACGTTAGAACACTTGTTCACACGATACATACTATTCTGTGCAATTATCTGTTTCCTGAGATTGCATTCAGTGCATACCTAATCAGAGATACTGTGCACTTCTCCAACTGATACTGGAGATCGAGATATCTCTTGTCTGTGGCTAGAATATTAAACTCCAATCTTCCTTTGATAAATGAATAACAGGCGCCAGCCCAGAACTAAGAGAGCCTACAGCATAACAGTCGGTCACAGGAATAATGTTGGAAGTGGTGACAAGCAAGGCCCCAACACTTCCGACAAGCGCGGTAGCTAATAGAACCATTGAATCCAGGCAACAGTCTTTGTTGGTGGTGACACGAGCTGCGACTAGCAGCTGGTCGCAAGAATGTGCGTTCAACTGTCAAGGGGCAGCTAATTTTGGAGCGTCTATTAACTAAGGAAGTAATATTTCACGAGTATCGAAATCATGCGGAAGTCTCCGGCACAATCAGTGAAAGACGCGTCGTGAGTTGGCTTTACTGATGTATCATTATCAGGCAACTTGTTAAGGCATACAGGAGCAGTGACTTCTACATCTACATCTACATGGTTAATGTAAGTGCCTGGCAGAGGGTTCCCGAACGACCTTCACAATTATATATTATTCCAATCTCCTATAGCGCGCGGAAAGAACGGACACCTATATCTTTTCATACGAGCTCTGATTTCCCTTATTTTATCATGGTGATCGTTTCTCCCTGTGTAGGTCGGTATCAACAAAATATTTTCGTATTCGGAGGAGAAAGTTGCTGATTGGAATTTCGTGAGAAGATTCCGCCGCAACGAAAAACGCCTTTGTTTTAATTATGTCCATCCCAAATCCTGTATCATTTCAGGGACACTCTCTCCCCTATTTCGCGATAACAGAAAACGTTCTACCCTTCTTTGAACTTTTCGATGTACTCTGTCAATCCTATCTGGTAAGGATCCCACACCGTGCAGCATTATTCTAAAAGAGGCTGGACAAACATAAGTAGTAGGGCAAAAAGAGAGTGAGCACATTTTTTTAGTGTGGGTTGCCTACATCAGGGGCAAGCGTATTGTTCCCCTTTGATTGAATTTCATTAACCTATTGTTCTCCTTTGATTGACAAGTCATTAACCTATTGTTCTGCTAAAAGGATCCTTCCTTTTGATTGACAGGCACTTAACCTATTGTTCCATCACCCCTACCCCCCCACCCCCCTCCCCCCACACCACAGTAAACCTCCCCCCTCGCTGCTATGGTACGCTTTCAGGTCTGAGTTATTGGAATAGCGCCTCTCACTCTTATCAACTTGATTCACTACTTAATTAAATTGATCACTTAATTAATCTCTCCCCCTCTGGTAATCTCTCCCTCCCCACCCTCCCTCCCAGAAATTGGCGAGAAAAAGACTCATTTATAGGTCATTTGGAGGGAATTCGATTGTAGTGTACGTAATATTGTTTAAACAATTTAGACAATGTATAGAATATTGTTTAATTATTTATGGTGATGTATGGAATATAATTTATTTATTTAGTTAAAGAATTTATCCATAAATCGATTGCTGTGCATGGAATATTGTTTAAACGATTTAGACAATGTGTGCAATATCGTTTATTTAAACAATTTAGGGGATTGAAGTCAGTGTATGGAATATAGTTTATTTATTTATATAAAGAATTTTTCAGGAAATCGATCACCACCCGCACTTCCACATCCCCGCCCCCCCTCCCCTCTCCCCCTCCCCTCCTCTAGATGGAAATTGACTGCTTTGTGGTGTAGAGGAAGGATGTCATGACAGGACATACAAGGGCATATTGTTTCTTTATAAAAATTCAGTTTGCGGGGGTTAGATTTCTGTTGCTCATCATTCTCTTTGTTTGGAGAGATGTAGGTCTTGTAAGAAGTAATTACATCGATCACTTTTCTTCTTTTATTCCAATCGTGCAAGCAATACTGTCATGAAACACCTGTCACACGTAATAACACTGCCAAATCTTTCAATCACGAAGCACGCACTGCCCGCCGCCTCCCCTGTCCACTGGATCACACTGAACACCACCGCACGCGCTCCCAGGAGTCGGGATGCAAGAGCGGTCCCGCAAAGTGACGACGCAGCCGTCAGCTGCCGAACCACACACAGGTGTCAGTTCGGCTGCTGCAGGCATGAGGCGGTGGCATCCCTTTCATACTTGACACCTGGGAAATATCTGTCGAAACACGTGTGGACCTAGGCACCGTTGCTGGTGCGATGACATACCTTTTGTATTTGCGCGTCGAGCGAGATGTCTGCATAATGGCTCACCCTCGCAGGCGCGGCTACTCAGTGTTATACTGCTGTCACATGTATATGTAAGTAAGAGCCAAGTCTACCTCTCGGAACTAGTAAAGTGCTGCAGAAATAATTAACGGTCACTTTTGTAGGAGCTTTCGTGATGTATCAGTTTGTCTGCATGGAAATTCTGGTCCTAACAGGACCTGTTCACGAAAATAGCCCAGAATAACACCGACTGCATTCTTCCTTGCGATCCTAATGGGACAGCCAGTCCATCACTGAATTTACCTGTCAAACTGCTGCTGCTGCCGGTGTGGGACCACTGCCTGCCATTGTTTCCTGCAGACGAGACTTACAGCGGCAAAACTATTTTTTACAGATCGCCATATTGCACTGACAGTTAAACCCTGCAAGAGTCATCAAATACATCCCATGTACTCACCGTGCTGCAGTGCAGTGCCGTCGGAAGAAATTACTGCCGAAATGCCGCCCATGACCGCGGCCGAACTGCGTGTCAGCCAGAGAGGTTGTGAGGTAAAAATTCATTTATAGTCCAGTAGGGTTAAACCTAAAAATTAGACAAATCGGAAATAATTACTACAAAAGGTTTCATTGTTTTAATGGCTTCATTTGTGGCCAAATATGACTATCATAAGTTTTCCCCCTCGAAGGAGTTGTGGAAAAGTGGTGGGGGGCAAAAATGTACCATAAAAAGGGGTATTTTTTCGGTTTTGTGATTATATCTTGTAAATGACTCACAACATCGAAAACATAGTGGAATTAAAAATTGTAGGGCATAAAATTCTGCATTGAATGAGACAATTCGCATAATTTTTGGACCACCCGTTTCCATAGGGCTCTTCAAAATTGGACCAATTTTACATGTTCATGAAAAATTTTCGTTTTAACCTCTGTTTTTTGGTAATATCGTTGAAACTAACCCATCTATCAATAAAGTGGTTCATACAAATGATATAGAGGAATAAATTCTGCTTTTGATGAACCCAAAAGTGAAATGGACCACCCATTTCGGCATGGCTAAGTTTGTACTTTCATTGCTATCCATGTTAGGTACTTCACATTTACAGATCTAGGTCTCTAGATCAGTTTTATGCAGAGAAGTCAGAAATAACATTATCATGAGTAAAGATTGAAAAAAAATTAAAAAATTGTTCAAAGTCAGGGGTAAATTCCGTGACAAGGAATTTAAGGTCAACTTTGGCAATCTCTTATTAAATGGCAAAACCTTTTTACACCTTGTTATTCTGCCTTAGTGTATATGTTCTGCCTGGCAAACCAGTGTAATAATGACAAAAGTGTATCTTTTGTAATTCCTAAGGTAATCGTCCAGAATGTTACCTTCAAAAAATCAGAACCCTACATTTGACCAAATTTGGAGGCAAATGTATTTATATAGGTCACCTCTGAGTTTAATTTAAAATGCACCATTTGGAAGAGCAGCTTTCGCGTTATTAGAGTATTGTGCATAATGTGAGTAGGCAGTTACCATGAACATGAGAAGGTTGTGGTTGTTGGTGAGGATACGGACATTCTCAATGCCCTAGTCACACCATGAGCAAATATATATTTCTTGAATCCTGGAAAGGAAAGACCTCAACATAAGTATTTGTTTCCAGCAGTTTCAAACGCAAACAACATCAGAAGGTCACTCATATTTCTCCACGCCATAAGTGGATGTGACACAATTTCAGCACTCTTTGGTCAGGGCAAGAAGAAGGTGGTCAATCTACTGATCAAAAATAAATGTCTTCTGGAAGATATTAAACCTTTCTTAGAGCATGACACTCAACCTGAAGCTGTTGCCGAAGCTGGCCTCCAATTTTTAACAACCATCTATGGAGGTACGGCAGGAGACTCTTTAGACAAATTGCGATTCGACCTGTTTTCCAAAGCGATTGTGAAATCCAGACTCACCCTAGCATCCGTCCCACCAACGTCAGAAGCAGCTCGCCAGCATTGCTTGAGGACCTACTTACAAGTACAAATGTGGATAGGACACCAGATGGATCCTCTTCTCCTGGGATGGCAGGCTTCAGAGTTTGGTCTTTGCCCCGTTCCTACCTCCAAAGAACCAGCTCCACAGTCTCTTCTCTCAACAATTTCCTGCAAATATAACAAGGGCTGTGCAGGTAGTTGTGGGTGTCGGAAGGCTGGTATTAGGTGCTCATTAATTTGTGTCAACTGCAAGGGGAACTCATGCGCTAACTGCCTCCAACCAAATGAAACTGACGAACCAGATGTTGACGAAGACCTGAACTGTATATAGGAGGTGGCGGAAATTACTGACTTTGAGAAGCCGAGTGACGGGGCGACAGACTCGAAAATTTGAGCCTTTGAGGACTCACGTGGTGCAATGACAGTCAAACGTCGACGTATGTGAAATTTGTGTACATACCTACTTTTACCCTTTTCACCTCATACATTTATGTAAAATTTTGTAATTACAAAATATAATAAACACTACTTAATTTCAAGGAGTGTCTCTCTCTTCCTGCCTCCTTCATATCAGTTGAATGGGTATCACTATGTTATATCGAGGGTTAAGAATGGAGACCACATATCTAACAAAAGACAAATTTTACAGGGGAGCTAAAAAATATAACTTTTTAATAAAAATTTGATTTTTTTATTTAGAGCATAATCATTTTTTACCCTCAGGTTGTGCATTGTCTTTTTTGCATCATTTTGTTCTAACATATATTTTTTTCACTTACAAGTTTTTTTGAGCCAGGCCTTTTTCTGACATCTGTCAGATACGAGTTCTCTGTTCTTAACCCTTGATATATGAGAAACTTTTTTAATATTATTTTTCAAATTTTACAAAATTTTAATATTTTTTTCTATTACTGTATTAACTAAGTACAAGACAATGGGTTGCTATAGTTCTGTACTTAAAAGAGTGTACATAATAATTACTGAAGAACTACATTTGAAATTGTCTTTATTGATGATGAGAAATGGTCCAACTTTAATGAGAAGCTGTACACAAATGGGTGGTCCAATAAATTCACTTTTGGTTTCTTCGAATGCAGAATTTATCTCTCCATATCTTTTTTATGAACAACATTATTTATAGGTGGGTTAGTTTTAACGATATTACCAAAAAACAGAGGTTAAAACGAAAATTTTTCATGAACATGTAAAATTGGTCCAATTTTGAAGAGCACTATGGAAACGAGTGGTCCAAAAATATGCGAATGGTCTCATTCAATGCAGAATTTTATGCCCTACAATTTTTAATTCCACTATGTTTTTGATATTGTGAGTCATTTACAAGATATAATCACAAAAGCAAAAAAATAGCCCTTTTTCGGGTACATTTTTGCCGTCGAGGGAAAAACCCTGGATAGTCATACTGGGACACAAACGATGCCATTAAAACAATAAAACCTTTTGTAGCAGTTCTTTCCGATTTGAATGCTAATTCTACTGGACTATTATTTCTAAATCCAACTTAAAAGCGATTTTACATTTTCATAAGCGGACACAGGAACACTATTTTCACGCATCTTCTTCTTCTTCTTACGGAGAGAAGGACAGCTGTAGAATACCAGTTCTTGAATAGCAACCAACTTAAAGATTCGACGCATCCATGAGATCTTCTCCTTCCCGTTCACATAGATGATGGTATTCGTGTGGTCGAATAATTGAAGAGACGTCACCATATCTTTATAGGGTAAGACAGGATCTACCCATTGAATTCCATGGTAGAAATGTGTTACCACCTTGCACTCTTCTGTGTCTTAGCTCACTTCACATACTTGAAAGACCTAGGTGATGCAATGTTTGTTGAGAATGTCTCTATTATACCTGCATCTTCTGCGTACGTTACAAATGCAACATCTTTAAATATGAACTGTGTACACTCACCATCATAGAAACCCTGAGTGTCTGCAATGATGTTCACACCTTGAGATGCCATTGTGAAATGCTGTAGGTATGGTGCAGCACCTGTTCATTTATACAGCTCGTTGCTCAACACTGGTGAGCAGACAGTAGTTGATCACACAGTCACGTAGAACTAGAGCATACGCAGCAGTGTGTTCTGGGAAATTTGTCGAAGATTCAAATTCAATTTGCATATCTATCGGTCCAGACTTAGTTATCTTGTTCTGTTTCGAGCAGTCTATTACGATGATCGGTGATAGCTCTTTGAACTTCCATGGACTGAGTAGACACCCTTCTCCTTCTTCTTCAGCACTTTCATAGTAAGACGCACGAAACCTTGCGTACATGTCATATGCCAGACTGTATACATTTTCATTCCACTGCAAGTGTAAATTGTCATATGGGTAGAATTCTGAATTCAGCTAGACTCTGGCATTAGTTGACTTGCAGTTGTCGAATACGGTGGAATCATTTGCTACATTCCCTCTTCCGTGAGAATGAAACGCAAATGTGACGAATCTAGGTGTTTCTAGCTGCGAAGAGGTTTTAATAGCCTATGTTTGTCTGCTCGCGCTCGTTAACAATGGGTACTCGAAAATCCTACCTCGAGCGAAATGTCAGTGACAGAAATTTACCAGAATTCAGGACTTTTAAAAGCTTCAAACGCTCCTCGTCTGATACACTGAGAGGCATCTTCCATATTATCTTGCTGACTGTAATCATATTCTCCTCTTGAGCTCCTTGAACATATGAGTTATTATCCCTCACACTCCACACCAGAATGAGTTCCTGCTTAGCATTCATAATAATATGCCTCATGTCCTCAAAGTACCCCATAAGCATTTTTAGAGGTATGAATGCAGTAAATCGCTTGTACTCTGCAACTGTTCTATCCTCTGGATCGTCTATGAACCATCCCACATTTTCTAAACTATGCAAATCTGTGGGTGATGCAGAGACATATGTTTTAAGGGTTGATGTTATGCCGACATTGCGTGTACGGTCGATCTCAGACCCATTGAGTTCACAGTGTATCTCTTGGAACAGGAATGCTAAATCGTTATGTGTAAGCTTCGATCCCACTGTATCGCTGCTGTCGGTTTTCTTGAATAACTCCTCTAGATATATGAAACTCTTGCACAGAAGCGTCAGTGCATCTTGGTGCTGCATGACAATCCTAATTTCATCGTTCTTGTTAAATGTGGTTGAAGCCTAAGATTTATGCAAGAGTTACTCCTGGCATATAATTCTCTCATCATACTCTACTGGAATGGTTATACTGAGTGAGGACGTCATTGCGAGGTTGCAAGCCCACTGATTTAAGAAACTCGTAGTTTGAACATGTTATCAGTTTGCGGCTCGGTTGCGAGTTGACATGCTGTGGATTGCGTGCACTTGTTTTATGCTGTATGCCCATCTTGCCTTAGATGTAATCGTACAATGTTTTTCCTCACCACGAGAGTCAAAACGTTAATTATTCTGGTCCACAATACGCAGCTCTAAATAATCCAGTGTCTGAGCTGTCACTGGAGGGTATAATTGCATTGGCAGGAGTCTCAACAATCTTATACCCCGTTGCAACTGAGGGGAAGAATCCATAAATAGTATGAATGAGACTGTCGTAGAGATAGGAGTTCGTTGCAATGTTAAACTCGATTCGGACTGTGCTCATGGGCAGTATGTCCACAGTCCGATCCTTCTTCAAAACCCGCCCTTTCGTGAAACCCAGTAGGTGCCCTATTGAACCTTTCTGGTTAAAGTCAGTCGTTGCATTTAAGTCCTTATTTCAGATTTAAGTGTATTGATGTTTGTACGTAGCTTAATACCTTTTCCAGACTGTTTAAAGATGTTCAAATTGTCGGTATCGTATGCAATCGGTTCTATTTTCACAATATCTTTTTCACCATTAATATCCAGATGCAGTTTGTTGTTAGTCTGGTTGATATTTGGGTTGCTGTTGTACGTCTCCAGTCCAATAAATGCAATACTCCATTCACCAATGCTCAAATCAATTGGCAGGAAATAATTTGCATGCAATACAGATGATCGTTCTTTTAACTTCAAAGTGTACAACATTGCATCTGGACCGCAGCTGATGGAAGAATGTTTAAATCTCCTCCTTACATAATCTGCTTCTTCTTCTTTGTAAACTTCAAGTGAAGCATGATGCATAGATGTCTGCAGAGGCGTGTATTAAAGTCCTGATGCTGCCGAAAATTGTAGGACACACGTCTTCTGTGAGTGAAATGTCGTTGTAATTCTCCTGGCGGTTGCAGGTCACCAAATGAGTTGAAATAGTAGACGGTATCTGTATTTTTCATGGCATATGACACCCAGTGGGAGCCGGGGCCTCCAGCAATATCTAAATTCGCAATACCACATTCACCAGTTTTCCACATAGTCTTTGGTAACGTATCCCGCATAAACACACCACGGAATCTTGAATTTGTCTTTAACAAACTTAAGAATATCTGTATTTGTGAGTGGTCGATCTGGTAGGATCGCTAATGGTTTTTTTTTAATTTCTGAATAGACCAAGCCCTTTCCTGTACGGTTTCAAGTATTGTCCTTTTCCTCTGGCTGCGGCTTCCATCATGCAGTTATGTCTTCTTGCCTCTTCCAACTGCGCTTGGGAGTTTTGAGCGTTCTTGACCGTTTGTGCAATAGCTACAGCACCACCAGCGAGCGATCCTACCGCCGAGAGCGCGGAGAGGGCTGGGATGAGAAATGAAAGAAAACCACCAGATGTCTTGGGTATTCGTAGAACATGAGGTACTTTAACCGCTCTTCTTCTTCTTCCCGCGCCTTTCTGCTTCAGTGCGTTTCTAGCTGCATATATCGCTGTCAGGATACATTTCTTCAAACAGCTCTGCTTCGCAGCTTTTCCTCTTTGTTGTTTAGTGCACGACGTGCAGAATTCATAACTCGCTTGAAATTCATCGCTCTTAAACCCAACTTAGTTTTTCTATGCATGGTTTTATCAACTGCAGTTGCTGCGATGCATTAAACTATACCAATATCCTTTCTTCTCTGTATCGCTTTAGCCTTATCAGCTAAAATTCTATTTGCAATGTGATGACTTGAGAGATCTTTATTTACAGTGTTTGCAATGCCATATTCCATACACACTTCGTCGAGCAGATTAACCCCCTTCTCACCTCGTGCCTAGCGTTTCTGAAGCTTTGTCCCAGATCCACAGTAGTTATTCCCGAAATGTGTAATTCCACTGACAGTTTCTCTAGAATATCACCTCCTCCTCTAATGCATCTCCTACCACGCATGTTACGCTACTGCGGTGGTTGTGGACTGTCCACCCCGTTATATAGCAAATCGTTAGCATCAATCCAGCTGTTTTGTGCTGCAGGAAAACCAAGCCATTTGAGTAGTGCTCTATTCCTCTGACGTCTTATGACTCTCTCCACAAGAAACACATCCGGTTCCGGGCTTTTCTGCAACTCCTCGGTGTAGAAGCAGCCTGGAATTTCTTCACCTTTACTATCCTTCAATATATAAGTTCTAGGATTCGTTCTTTGCACCCTAGAAACTATAAATATCTCTGTTGACCAGTTCGGTAGATACGATTTCTCAAATGCTGTCTTGTGTTTTGAGATACGTACAAATCACCTACATTAAATTTCTGCCTGTGTAGATCCAGCATTTTAATGCGACAGTACACCGTTCCCATGAGTCCATTGTCACGAACGTCAATTGGTCTCATTTTTATTGTGCTATGTTTGGTTCGATTACACTGAGCAATTATTTCTGCGAGGATATCTGTCCATTTGTATGAGCCGCAAAGGTTAAAACGCATCCACACTCGACCTTTTATTGTTATGTTCAGACGTTCCACGATACCTTGCCTTCAGATGAGTGAATGTTGAGTAATGATGTGTTCCATACCGCTGCATCACAGTCTTGAAATACCTATAGTAAAACTCTCCACCGTGTTCAGTTTGAAGGTTGTCTGGGCATCGATTCGTCCCTGTCTGTAGCAAATGCTCAATCACATCTGCGACATTTCTACCCGTTTTTCTTTTAACCGGTAATGCCGAGGCGAATTTGGAGTATGTATCAATAACCATTAAACTATATTTGAACCCATTATTCTCATGTGAATATTCTCTCATATCTACAAGATCAGCTTGCTATAAGTAACCAAATCTTTAATCATAACATGCCTATGAGGGTATGTTTTGCGTGCTGGTTTGTGCAGTTGTCAAACTACTGTCTCCATACATGTATGGTCTCTAAGCTCAGAGATTATTGAAACAGACTCATTCAAATGAGCTCTATTACCTGCAGCAGCTGATGCTATGAGCAGCCGTAGTCGATCTATTAGCCCGTTGGGATCATTATAATATATATACTGCGATATTCGATTGTTCACTGCTTTATGTTCAACATCAATACCATCAAGTATTGGTTTTATGTTTCTCTTTGCTCAAGCTTATGCGACCTTATGTTTATCACTTACCTGCAGTATTTCATGGTACATTTCCCTATTATTAATTGAATATTTATAGGTTTTTTGGTAGGTCTTACGAAAATAAGATTCATTAAGCCAAGAGTCCTCTCAAGCCGCCTATCACCAATCTGTATTGTGTCATCAGTTACATTTATAGGATGCATACCTAACATGTATGGTCTCCCCCTGCTAACGCCGAATGTTCTATCCATCTGACCAGGAGCGTAATGAATAATGAATTCGTCAATGGCAACACCATCGTTGTCGTGTGGTTCGTTTTTGCTGAGAGCTGCCTGAGAGATTCAGTAATTGGCTTAAAGGTCACTCTCAGTGTCTGCTGTCGATCCATATGCCCTAACCTTAGCAACCGCAATTTCTCTCGAACCGCTTTCCGCGCCTGGATCACTTTCTGCTTCGTTGACATCTCGGTGTGTACTAATCAGACGTCTATGCAGCGTGAGGCTTTATACATCCACCCTCCTTCTATCCCTTACTATGTGTCTGCTCCCCCTTCTCAATAAAAAGGAACTTCACATCTATTTTCCCCTCAGTAGCCTTGACCTTTTCAGTTAAGTCGGTTACCTTCTTACCGATTTCGTTAACTAACTCATTTAATGCATTGATCATTCTCTGAAGAGTCTGGTAATACGTCTCTAGTTCCCTGTGCATACCTCGAATTTTATGCACAATAGCCTGAATCTTCGCATCCATGTACAGGCAAATGTTCTGTCTGTGTACACCCATTCTCTCGGGTTGAGAGCTAGACATGCGCGCGAATTTGCCCATGGTGTAGTATATATTGATGTTCTAACCTCTTTTACTGGGCTAGATATACAGAAACTCTTGAAAGTTTCACCTGTGCCTACCATCACTCAGTTTTCTTTTTTTATCAATAACGAGAAACCCATACTGTGAATGATTCCAGCAATCTGCTCTTATCTTTACAAAATCATTCAACGACATGTCAGTTCCTAAATGTGCATGGTAAATGTGTTTTAAATTCAGATTGTGTTGTTTGAAGGATATAATGTGGTCTGCATTATCCCGAACCAACTGTTTCTGGATTCTGGAATTTGTCTGGCTTAGATAAAATAAATCAGCACCCATATGACGACCGAAACAGAAATATTTTCGAATTTGGTCTTGGTTTTCAACAACATCGTGAAGTATTAAGTATTTGTCTTTGCTTTTTCAGGTGGAAGGATATCACCACTTTCAATGAATTTCATGTATGTAACACCATCTACACCACGCAATATCTCCTGTAATAGTTGATACTTGGGCTGAAACAGCGTTTTTGAGAATACACAAACGTGTTCAAATCGGACTCCATCTACGTGTGTTAGCAGCGTCATGAGGACATTAGTCTTGCCACAATAGGATGGACCTACAATAATTGCTCATATATTATCAGGAAGGAGAAGTCCGTTCTTCTTCTTCTTCAGGTCTTCTTTTGCATCCTCACCAGAACCAGTCACCAATAACAAAGTCCTTGTGATGAGGATGTTTCACTCATCCTGCCATGATACTAAATACTTCAGGTACTGACAAGTAGTTGGCATATATAGAAATATACACTTGAAGGGACAGTAATAGTATGTGAAGCCACTATAGCTCAGTCGGTTAAGTGGAGACAAGCTGAGACACAACGAAAGCTCCTACAAAAGCGACCATTAATTATTTCTGTAGCACTTTAATATTTCGAAGAGGTAGACTTGACTCTTATTTATATAGACATGTGACAGCAGTATAGCATTGAGTCGCTGCACCCACGAGGGTGAGCCATTATGCAGACATCTCGCTGGACATGCAGATACGAAAGCTATGTGTCATCGCGCCAGCAACGGTGCCTAGGTCCACACATATTTCGACTGGTACTTCTCAGGTGTCAAGTATGAATGTGATGCCGCCGCCTCATGGCTGTGGGACCCGAACTGACACCTGCACGTGGTTTGGCAGCTGATGACTTCATTGTCACTTTGCGTGGCCGCCAATGCATCCAACTCCTGAAGGTGTGTGCGGTGGCATTCCGTGCAGACCTGTGAACAGGGGGGTGCGGGGGGGGGGGGGGGGGGGGGGAGCGGCGGCGGACGGTGCGTGCTTCGCAATCGGAAGATTTGCCAGTGTAGTAGTGTAATAGTGTTTCATGACGGTATTCCTTACACGAATGGAATAAAAAAAGAAAAGCGATCGACGTAATTACTTCTTACAAGACCTGCATGTCCCCAAAGAGCAGAGAATGATGAGCAACAAAAATCCAACCCCCACAAATATTTTTATAAATAAACAATATGCCCTTGAATTTCCTGTTATGAGATCCTTCCTATCCACCACAGAGCAGCTAATTTCCAGGTAGAGGAGGGGAGGGGGAGAGGGGAGGGGCGAGGGGCCAGGGTTGTGGTGGTGGGCGTGGTGATCGATTTCCTGAAAAATTCTTTAAATAAATAAATAAACTATATTCCATACACTGCACTGAATCCCCTAAATTGTTTAAATAAACAATATTCCACACATTGTTAAACTGTTTAAACAATATTCCATAACAGCAATCGATTTCTGGACAAATTCTTTAACTAAATAAATAAACTGTATTCTATACACTGCCATAAATAACTAAACAATATTCTATACATTGTCTAAATTGTTTAAAAAATATTACATACACTACAATCGAATTCCCTACAAATGACCAATCAACAATTTCTGGGAGGGAGGGTGGGAGAGGTTGGGGTTTACCACAGGGGGAGAGGTTATTTATCAATATAATGAAGTAGTCAATCAAATTGATAAGAGTGAGAGGGGCTATTTCAGTAACTCAGACCTGAAAGTGTACCTGCAGCAGTGAGGGTAGAGGTTTCCTGAGGGCTGGGGTGGGGTGGTGTGGTTGTGGGTGGAGGGGTAGGGATGGGGGAACAATAGGTTCAGTGCCTCTCAATCAAAAGGAAGGATCCTTTTAGCAGAACAATAGGTTAAGGACTTGTCAATGAAAAGGAGAACAATAGGTTAGTTCCTGAGTGCATACCTGCCCCTGATGTAGGCAACACACACTAACAAAATGTGCTCGCCCTCTCTTTGCCCTACTACTAGCGTAGTGTAGCAATCTCCTTAGTAGATCTTTTACATTTTCTAAGTGTCCTGCCAATAAAATGCAGTCTTTGGTTAACCTTCCCCACAACATTTCCTGTGTGTTCCTTCCAGGTTACGTTGTTTGTAATTTTAGTGCCTAGGTATTTAGTTGAATTTATGGTCTTTAGATTTGACTGATTTAACGTGTAACCAAAGTTTAACAGATTCCTTTTAGCACTTATGTGGACGACGTAACACTCTTCGTTATTTAGTGTCAATTGCCAATTTTCGCACCATACAGATATCTTTTCTAAGTGGTTTTGCAATTTGTTTTGATCGTCTGATGAATTTATTAGTCGATAAACGACAGCGTCATTGCAAAATACCTAAGATGAGTGCTCAGATTGTCTCCCAAATCGTTTATATCGATAAGGAACAGCAAAGGGCCTATAACGCTACCTTGGGGAACGCCAGAAACTTGACTAGCAACCCCATTTACCTAATGTCTTCATGCGAGGGACTACATGAAGCTTGCTACTTAGTGTTTGGTGACGTGAGACGTGCAAGACAAAGTACACGACGTACTTATTCGCAAATTTACTCAGAAATCTTGATTGACGGACCTAAATTAATGCTCAGCTCTACTACACTACTAAATCAGTGGTAATAAAGTCGCCAACCTCGCTTTGCTCGGTGGAATATATTAACTTGGTAACTGCGCCTACTTTGGTAATAAATTATCTGTAGCAAACAAACGTTTTCCAAAAGACCCACACAAGGGAAATGTGTGACCTTGAACGTTCAGAAGCGCACGAAAATGAGCTTAGAATACACTTCGCTCATCTCAATAAATAGTGACGTGAGCCATTGGCATGCAAAACTGCGCGTCTTACAACGAGTGACATTGGAATGATCACCTGTTCTAGGTCTAAGAGCGGAACTTAACGCGAAGAAACGAAATACCGGTGTTATAGGACCAGACTCACACATATTTCAATATCGTAGCTTATTGCCATATATCCCTCTGCTTAATACAGGATGAAAAGTATTTAAACCGACAAACTCTGGGACGTTGTAGCGGACATCAAAACAAATATTTTTCCCTAATGTCATTTTTTCCTATGAGGATTATTTAAACCGGTGGAGGCCGTATTACGCTCTTCTGTTGTTAGAGGACGTATTACGATCTTCAGTTGTTGGGGGGCGTATTACGGTCATCAGTTGTAGGCAACTGCTGTCCACCAGTGTAGTACTGCATTGTCTCTGTTTACTAATGGAGCGATACACCTGGAGTGAGTACACTGATATCGTAGGTGCTTACTACGTAGTGCACCACAACGGACGAGCTGCACAGCGGGTTTATCAACAACAATATCCTAATCGCCGAATCCCGCATCATACAACGTTTGCTGCCGTGTACCAACGTCTGCGTGAGACCGGGTCATTTAGCAGATTACCTGGACAGAGACGCCGTCGCACGGTAAGAACGCTGCAATTCGAGGAAGCTGCCTTGCAACATGTGGAGCGGGAGCCTTCAATCAGCATTCGTAAAATTGCACGTAACATGCGGACGAATCAGACGAATGTAAGAACAGTCCTTCGAGAGCAATTGTTACGTCCACTTCACTTACAGCGTGCCCACAACCTGGAACCAGCTGATTATCCACCCAGAGCACAGTTTTCGCAGTGGTACCTGGAACAGTGTGAAATGCATCCTACATTTCCATCCTCTGTGTTGTTTACCGATGAAGCAACGTCCGGGGTGATGGAGTCTTCAACATTCACAATTCGCATGTTTGGAGTGGAGATAACCCACATGCCACAGTTACTAGCGCTCATCAGGTGCGGTTCTTCGTTAATGTGTGGGTCGGTGTTGCTGGGGACTGTTTAATTGGGCGGTATCTGCTACCTATGCCATTAAATGGAAGGCGCTATTACAATTTTCTCGCCAGAGCATTGCCAAAATTTCTGGAAGACGTCCCGCTCCCTACAAGACAACGCATGTGGTTCCAACATGACGGGGCGCCGGCACATTTCAGCCGTCGTGTGCGTCGATTCCTGGACCGACGGTTCCCAGAAACATTGGCAGAGGTGGTCCTGTACCATGGCCTGCTCGATCCCCAGATATGTCCCTGCTGGACTTTTTTGTGTGGGGAGAGATGCGCAACCTTGTTTCTGCAACTACTGTTGCATCAGAAGAGGATCTGGTTGCCCGGATAGTAGCAGCAGCAGGAACAATTCAGGATACCCCTGCGGTTTTTGCCCGTGTCAGACAGAACATGATCCGACGGTGTAACCTTTGTTTACGTGTCAATGGAGGCATTTTTGAAAATCCACTGTAATTGAAACTGGGTTGTGTTAATGTGTTATCTCTTGGTCATAATAAAATGGGAAAGTGTTTGTTGGTTTAATTGATTTGCCGCCAGAGAAATCTTCCTCTACTGGTTTAAATACTCCTCATAGGAAAAAATGACATTAGGGAAAAATATTTGTTTTGTTGCCCCCTACAACCACCCAGAGTTTGTCGGTTTAAATACTTTTCACCCTGTATAACTATATTATCTGAACAACATCTTCTTACTTGATAGTGTTGCACACCTAATCAGTCTTCAAAGTGCAGGTGTCGGATTTCAATGCAGCGGTCAATACGAAGTGGAACAAATCGGTATCCACATCTGACTGTAGCCACTTTTAAAATTTGACTTCAGCATTCAAGCAATCCAGTATCATTGTTTAGAAATCTTGTTAGTGTGGAGTCTGATATTGGACTACTTGAATACAGAAGTGATGTTCAATATGTAAAAGTGGGTTCAGTCAGATGTGCATACAGTGCTTTGAAACTTTGCTCTGCCCATTTCATTAAAACTAGACATCTGGACTTTGAAGACTGAATAGTTTTGCAACACTATCATCAAAGACGAAAAAGTTTATTGTTGAGATAATGTAATTATTTTAAGCAGAGGGAAATATGACATTATGTAACGATATTGAAATGTGTGTGATTTTGGTCCTACACCGCAACACAAAGTGGCATGAACTAATGTCTGAAGTAGTACTGGAGGGAATTAACACAATCCTGCAGGGCTCTCCATAAACCCGTAAGAGCCCGAAGGGGTGGATGTCTCTTCTGAATAGCACGTTGCAATGTAGCACAGATATGCTCAATAACGTTCATGTCTGGGGAGTTTGGTGGCCAGAGGAAGTGTTTAAACTCAGCTACTTCCTGGAGCTACTCTGTAGCAATTCTGAACGTGTGGGGTGTTCCTTCTGGAATTGCACAAGCCTGTAGGAATGCACAATGGACATGAATGGATGCAGGTAATCAGAAAGGATGCTTACTTACGTGTCACCTGTCACAGTCGTATCTAGACGTATCAGGGGTCCCATATCACCCCAACTGTACACGCCCCACACCTTTAAAGAGCCTCTACCAGCTTGATCAGTTCCCTTCTGACATTCAGGTTCCATGGATTCACGTGGTTTTCTCCATACCTGTACACGTCCATCCGCACGATACAATTTGAATCGAGACTCGTCCGACCTGGCAACATGTTTCCACTCATCAACAGTCCAATGTCGGTGTTGACGGGCCCAGTCTTACAGTCATCAAGTGTACATGAGTGGGCCCTCGGCTCCGAAAACCCATGTCAATGATGTTTCGGTGAATGGTTCGCACGATGACCCTTGCTGATTGCCCAGAATTGAAATCTGTAGCACTTTGCGGAAAAGTTGCACTTCTGTCACGTTGAACAGTTCTCTTCAGTAGTCTTTGGTCCCGTTCTTGGAGGATCTTTTTCCGACCGCAGCGATGTCGGTGGTTTGATGTTTTACCGGAGTCCTAATATTCACGGTACACTCGTTAAATGGTCGTACGGGAAAATCCCCAGTTCATCGGTACCTTGGAGATACTGTGTCCCATCACTCGCGCGCCGACTATAACACCACGTTCAAACCCACTTAAATCTTGACGACCTGCCATTGTAGCAGCAGTAACCGATCTAACAACTGTGCCAGATACTTGTTGTCTTATATAGACGTCGCCGACTGCAGCGCCGTATTCTGCCTGTTTACATATTTCTGTATTTGAATGCGCATGGCTACACCAGTTTCTTTGGAGCTTCAGTGTACATCGATATTTCGTTTCTTCGAATTACGTAAGTTGTTCTCTTAGACTATGAACTGATAATAATTCAAATGTCTCTCGTGGTGAGACACGCAGTTCTGCATGCGAATGATTCATAACACTGTTTTTGTGATGAGCAATTTATATTCTAAGCAAATTTTCACGCGGTTCTGAGTGTTCGAGGTCACGGACTTCCCCTGTCACATTCCACCTCTACATTGGAAATCTAGACCGTCTCCAAGTAGTTACTAACAACTTCTGTCAACAAATATGCTCCATAAAGAAAACAGAATAACAGCTATAGTCCCTCCGGAACGCGTCCAGCCTTTAAGCTGGGATGCTAGCATCCTAAGTAGAGGCTCCAGAGACAACACAGTCATTGACAGCGGGCTTCCTTGAGGCACTTCCAGACGAATATTTATCGGGAACGTCTTAACAACCACCGAAGCTGAAATACCCGTAAACAGATTTGAGAGCACTCGCCGTGTGTCAATAGTAAAGTCAACTGCCTCCAGAATCCGAAGCAAAAAGTCGTTGTTAACACGATCAAAAGCCTTATCAGAGTCGAGAAAAGAGACGGGCGTTACAGCAGCGACCGAAACCACGACACGACACTCGACTATAAGGGTAAGAATGGTACGACCAGGTGCACAGCTTTGCTGTTTCGCAACAATTGTCTCGATCAGAGCCGATATCCTACCATTAACTGCACTCGCTACAGTCTTATAATCAAAGCTGAATGAAGTAAGTGGGTGAAACCTATTAGGGGCAGCCGGTGCAGGGTGTTTCGGCATTAAAACAATTTTTCACACTTTGAATGAGGTCTGCACTACTCTACTATGTAACACTTCATTCAAAAGGGACGTGAAGGCAGCACCCAACAGCTGTCAAAAGCGCACATAAAATTCCTTGGAAAGTCGATCCAGTCTCAGGGAATTTTGAGAAGGGGATTCCACAATAACTTCGTAACTTCCTCAGGCTGAAGGGCAGCTAAGAGCGTTCCATTATGTTCAGGTGTAATTGTCGTATCCAAATTCTGACTAGTGTGTCATAAAAGATTTCACTGTACCCATCGCTGTCGTAGATGTCTACATGGTACTGATGTACGATACCCACTATATCAACTTACGCCATTATGATACGACGATCATGTGTCGCGAGATGCTGAATACAAACGCGTCGGCGACGCGTATTATGCCGAAGAAAATGATATACCGAAGTCAGTTCTTCCGTCACCAATGAACGTGGCTTGGATCGCATTTTCAAACCTTCTATTGGTATTCTCTTCAAAGTAAACAATCTTGCCTTTGGACGCCTAACATCCGCAATTAGCAGAGAGGCGTGATCCGCAGCATCATAAAGCTCAGAGGATGGAATAGTAATATTCGTAAGTTCTCCGAAAGTCTCGCGCTTTGGCAGCACAGAAATGTATTAAAGCTTGCCTGAGCCTCGGTTTTGTCAGTTGTGCCCAGCAGTCAAGAATGGAAGAGTAATTCCCAGTGGACCGCAGAATACGCTACTACACAGCTCGTATCACGTCATCGAGAGAGGTGTCAGCTAAGCGAGCGACGTTTAACAGCCATGGAGTGCGAAACAATTTGACTGGTTGCCGTCCAAGATCGAGAGTTGTAGCCACAGCACAGTGATACGTAAAGGAAGCTGGGATGACAGGCAGTCTGATAAGTAAAACCTATCTAATCTGCTACTAGAAGTCGCAGTAATGTGGATAAAATTAACCAAAGTCGCGTATTTAGTCGGGTATTTACATATCCAGACGTATTTCAGGCGTAAGGAGCGGACCAGTTTATGTAATTCACGAGAGAAATTAAAATTTTGAGACTGATCTGCAGGACGCAACACAGTTAAAATCACCACCCAACAGAATACCCGGTGGACTCTTATGCAATATATAAACACTTTCCTCTTTATAAAAGCGCGATCTATCGGCTGTGCGACCAATGCCAGATGGGACACATAACAAAAATCAAGGCAAGATTAAAAAGTTGACAACCTATGCCACTGGCAAAATCCAACATTTCCACCTCAGCAATAGGAATGCCTTCGCGAAAGAGTAAGGCGTTCCTAGTAGAATATTCATGTGCTACATTAAAGATCATACAAAAACAAGGTAAGAAAAAAAATGGCTCGAAGGACTATGGGACGTAACATCTGAGGTCATCAGTCCCCTACACTTAGAACTACTTAAACCTAACTAACCTGAGGAAATCACACACATCCATGCCCGAGGCAGGATTCGAACCTGCGACCGTTGCAGCAGCGCGATTCCGGACTGAAGCGCCTAGAACCGCTCGGCCACAGTGGCCGGCCAAGGTAAGAAGAAATCCCTAAATAACACCTATAAGAATACTATGTCCGCACATAATCATAAATGAACTGACGCAGGGAACCCAATCGCAATTCGGATTCCACACGATTAACGTTTAACGAAAGGAACGGGTCATTGACCACAGCTATACAGGGATGTAAGGAACGTACCGAGCAGAATTAGGTACACAGCTGAGAGTCAAGGTCCATTGCGGAGTCCACAGATGAATCAAGACATCGGGGGACCAGAACCCGCGTCATCGCAACGTTTATTCTTAAATTTCTTACGTGCCACCCGCATAGTCAGATTGTATGCGCTGTTTCTGTCGGCTACACAGAATGGCGGTCTCTGCAGACGGACAGACGGAAGTGTGGGAGACGACTTAGTCACAGGTTCTTGCCCCTCAGAACAACGCTCATTTAATGCAGGTCCAGTCACTAAGACGGAAGCATTCTGTTCAAGAAATGGTTCAAATGGCTCTGAGCACTATGGGACTCAACTGCTGTGGTCATAAGTCCCCTAGAACTTAGAACTACTTAAACCTAACTAACCTAAGGACAGCACACAACACCCAGCCATCAAGAGGCAGAGAAAATCCCTGACCCCGCCGGGAATCGAACCCGGGAACCCGGGCGTGGGAAGCGAGAACGCTACCGCACGACCACGAGATGCGGGCGAAGCATTCTGTGAAACCACCAATTCAACAAGTGGTACTTTGTCGGTAATTTTATTCTTCTCCGGAGTTGCTGCAGGCGACAAATTCAGGAAACCGTCGGCGGCTGAAGACGAAGGAGGAAGAGGAGGTCATTGCCACGTCTCACGCTGTAACGGTGGCACAAAGACGGAAGGGGGGTGGGGGACGACACCCCGCTCCCTCTCCACACACAGGCAACTCAGAAGGAGCCACTTCGGGAGCGGGAGGGATGCTAAAGATAACTACTTCATCATTCACGGTAGCACAGACGGGAGGTATCGTATCTACATCTACATGGATACTCTGCAAATCACATTTAAGTGCCCGGCAGAGGGTTCATCGAACCACCTTCATAATTCTCTATTATTCCAATCTCGTATAGCGCGCGGAAAGAATGAACACCTGTATCTTTCCGTACGAGCTCTGATTTCCCTTATTTTATCTTGGTGATCGTTCCTCCCTCTGTAGGTCGGTGTCAACAAAATATTTTCGCATTCGGAGGAGAAGGACTGGAATTTCGTGAGAAGATTCCGTCGCACCGAAAAACTCCTTTCTTTTAATGATTTCCAGCCCAAATCCTGTATCATTTCTGTGACACTCTCTCCCATATTTCGCGATAATACAAAACGTGCTGCCTTTCTTTGAACTTTTTCGATGTACTCCGTCAGTCCTATCTGGTAAGGATTCCACACAGTGCAGCAAACGCAGTCTTTGGTTAGCCTTCCCCACAACATATTCTATGTGTTCCTTCCAAATTAAGTAGTTCGTTATTGTAATACCTAGGTATTTAGTTGAATTTACGGCTTTTAGATTAGACTGATTTATCGTGTAACCGAAGTTTAAGGAGGTCCTTTTAGCACTCATGTGGATGACCACACACTTTTCGTTATTTAGGGTCAACTGCCACTTTTGGCACCATTCAGATATCTTTTGTAAATCGTTTTGCAGTTTTTTTTGGTCTCCTGATGACTTTATTAGTCGACAAACGACAGCGTCATCTGCAAACAACCTAAGAAGGCTGCTCAGATTGTCTCCAAAATCGTTTATATAGATAAGGAACAGCAAAGGGCCTATAGCACTACCTTGGGGAACGCCAGAAATCACTTCTGTTCTACTCGATGACTTTCCGTCAATTACTACGAACTGTGACCTCTCTGACAGGAAATCACAAATCCATTCACATAACTGAGACGATATTCCATAAGCACGTAATTTCACTAGCAGCCACTTGCGTGGAAATCCAGAAATACGGAATCGATCTGAAAACCTTTGTCAGCAGCACTCAACACTTCATGTGAATAAAGAGATAGTTATGTTTCACAGGAACGATGTTTTCTAAACCCATGTTGACTGTATGTCAATAGACCGTTTTCTTGGAGGTAATTCATAATGTTGGAACACAATATATGTTCTAAAATCCTGCTGCATATCGCCGTTAACGATATGGCCATGTAATTTAGTGGATTATTCCCACTAACTTTCTTGAATATTGGTGTGACCTGTGCAACTTTCCAGTCTTTGGGTACGGATCTTTCGTCGAGCGAACGGTTGTAGCATCGAGAGGAGCAGGGAACACAACCGACGTGCAGAAGGTTGGTACAGAAGAAGGCACAACCATATACTCATCCTCACCATCGTGAGTGCGATGTCGCTTGTTTATCACTGTTGTAGGTTCTACCCAGGGGGGTAACCGGATTCTGAACCTGTCGCGGACGTAAAGGCGGAAACTCATTTACACGATTATCAGAACTGTCTTTTCATTCATTATGACCCGAAGCAGAAGTAGATCCGACGTCAGTAGTGGAACAAGATGAACAAACTTTAATTTGCGGCACTGCACTAATGACGGCTTTAATTCAAATCCCTCCGCGGACAATGAGACCGAATGTGTCCACTTTCATTACATAGGAAGCAGGTTCCCTCTTGACCAGTACAAATGCCACCAATGTGGTAACAACACACTTGTAAATGTGGTGGAATATTGCGTTTGACATGCATTTCCATGAAATGAATTCCACTATAACATTGTAATCTGCGTTGTGCAGACCAACATTTACGACGAACGTTTTTCACATTACCATAAGGAGTCAATATATCCTTTAGAAAGTTATCATTTACCTCCGGCGGACGGCTGAACACTCGAACATTAGTATAGTCAATTTCGGCATCTGCGAGTAACACCATACTAACGTCAAGGGGATCCATATATTTCACGTAAAACACATACTCATCTGTACCACAATAAGCGGTGTGGACCTGATCAGCGTTCACATGAACGGTATCGATAAGACAATCGTGGATTTCTAGAGATCCGGGCTGCACATGTTTTATCGAAGGTGAAGCTCACAGTACTTTTTCGTAGAATACACGTGGAAACCATGGTAGCCATAGCGGAGCGGTCGACGCCGCTGCAAGTAGACGAACACAGACGGTAAGGCGGAGCGGGAGGCGCTACGACTCACTCGACAGACAGGACAACACTAACGAGGAAAACTTCACACAAGCGACGCTGAGGCAAGTGAAATAAAAAAGAACCTTTCCGCTCGGCGCTCGAAGCCGAACATTCCTGGACGGCACTAGTCCCTTTATGCAAACAGAGGTACAGTGTTACCAGACTGTGAGTCTCTAACGTTCATTTACTGCCGGAAATAAGCGCAGGACGAATGAGAAACATTTTTGTATTGCTAGTATGTGAGGAATCGGGCTATGAAGTCCGAGTGCGCGAATTTTTCTTCACCCTGTATAGCCATGGAACGACGTGTGTATATCAGTAAACGCATCACCATGGATAAATTTGCATGCATGCCGGAATCTCAGTCTGATAGGATGGGTGTGCATAGACAAAACATTCGCTTGTACATGGACGCGAAAATTCGAACTTTGTCATAATCTTCTGAGACTGAACAATACACTGAATGATCGGATTAATGCAATCGAGCCGGCGTGAGTGGCCGAGCGGTTCTAGGCGCTACAGTCTGGAACCGCGCGACCGCTACGGTCGCAGGTTCGAATCCTGCCTCGGGCATGGATGTGTGTGATGTCTTTAGGTTAGTTAGGTTTAAGTAGTTCTAAGTTCTAGGGGACTTATAACCTCAGACGTTGAGTCCCATAGTGCTCAGAGTCATTTGAACCATAATGCAATCGAAAAGAAAGTAAACGACTTAACTGATGGTGAAATATCAGTTATTGAGAAGAGGACATTGTGTGAATGGGTTAGTGCAATTGAAAAGAAAGTAGGCGACTTAACAGAAGGGAAGATAGCTGTTACCAAGAAGGGGGAGCAGCATAAGAAGGAGGGGAGCGGATATATAAAGCCTCACCCAGCACAGAAGTCCGAATAGTATACAACGAGATGTCGACTAAGCATAAAGTCATCGAGGCACGGAAGCCCGTTCGAGAGAAGTTACGGTTGCTGAGGTTAGGCCATTTGAAGCAGCAGCAGACAAAGCAGGAAACCTTTAAACCAGTTACTTAATCTCTCGACGAACTCTCAGCGAAATTCCAAAACGACGACGATGACGTTATTGCTGATTTGATTAAATGTCATAACGACACTAGGATAGACAAAACGTTTCGTGTCAATGGTAAAAAACCATACATGTTGGGCATGCAGCCTGTAACTTCAACCGAGAACACAATACGGATCGGTGAGAACACCTGGTCTACTGAAGCTTATTTTCCTAAGACCCACAAAAACTATAAATTATTCACCTAAAGATTTGGAAATGTATCGCAAAATATTGCATTTCATTGATCTGCATAAGAATGCAAAAAGCCGAAGCAATGTGAAATACAGATCCATCAAAAAACCTTTATTGAATGGTGAAAAAAATAGCAGTGGTGATGGTATTGACATTCAGCATAAAAGAGTGAGCAATCGACTCCCGCAGTATATACAGTGTGAGTCACTAACTGTTGCCGCCAAGAATAACTCCGAAAGTACGATAGGAGATGAAAAGTTTGTGGGACAAAGGTTGCATGGGACAACGGGGGCCATAATATGACGTTGGTTTTTTGTTGCTAGGTAGGGTCACTTCAGAGATATCAAGGTCAACTTTGCTTTTTAAATGGGATGATATAGTGCGGTACTTGTTTTCTGATAGCGGCTATCGAGACGAATCCAATGATGTGTAAAAGTAAGGTCTTTGAAGGTCAACGAAGGCCAAAAAGGTGGCATGACCGTCCATTTACAGAATGTGTTCGAAGTGATGACCATTAGTATCAATGCAGTGTTGCAATCTTCTTATCATGGATTGAGTGGTATTCCTTATCACATCGGCACTTATCGAAGCACATGCTTTGACCATTCTCTCTCGCACATCTTCAAGGTGTAGTTGGAACGTCTTTACAAACAACGTCTTTACAAACAACGTCTTTTACGAATCCCCACAAGAAAAAATCCAGAGGTGTCAAGTCTGGCGAACGAGCCGGCCACGACACATCTCCTACACGTCCAATACAATGATTTGGGAATTGACTCTGCAACTCATTTCTAGCCATCAGTGAAAAATGTGCCGGGCACCCATCGTGTTGATACCACATTCTGTTCCTTGTTCCTAACGGTATTTCTTCCAATAACAGACCTACTGTTTCTTCCAGGAATGTGTTGTACTTCCTACCATTAAGATTTCCTTCGATGAAAACGGGCCTATAATTCTGTCCTCCAGAATCACACACCATACATTCACCGACCACGGTTTTTGCGGTGCAACTTGCCGCAGCGAACGTGGATTTTCAGTCGCCCAATAATGAATGTTACGCAATTTAATATTTCCATGGTTCGTGAATGTAGCCTCGTTAGTAAATAAAATCAAATTAATAAATGTGTCATCCCTCTCAATCCGAAGTTGAGCCCATCGGCAGAATACAATTCGACTCATACAATCCGTACCAATTAATTCTTGGTGGATACTGATATGGTAAAGATGATATTTATGGCGATGCAGAACTCGAACAACACTACTCTCGTTCATGCAGTTTGACGTAAACTAATGGCTCTGAGCACTATGGGACTCAACTGCTGAGGTCATAAGTCCCCTAGAACTTAGAACTACTTAAACCTAACTAACCTAAGGACAACACACACATCCATGCCCGAGGCAGGATTCGAACCTGCGACCGTAGCGGTCGCGCGGTTCCAGACTGTAGCGCCAGAACCGCTCGGCCAAGAGCGGCCGGCGACGTGAACTAATACAAGGATCTCGAACCACAGGGGAAAGAGTACCAATTTTCGTTTCCTCGTTAGTAACTTTCCTTTTCCGGATATGTTTCCGATGCGTTAAAGATCCAGTTGTTCTCAATTTATCATACACATACTGAAATGTACGACGTGAAGATATCTTTCTGCATATAAGTCTCTAGCTGTCACTGAATTTCTTTGGCATTCTCTGTCAATGAGAAGCATATCGACTTGGTCTTCGAAGGAATATATCATTCACATTCGCTTGATTCGACGATACTAGTTTCACCGTTCCTATTAGTGTTGCATTGCGAAACCGTCGAATGGTGTTTACATGTCAATGGCACTTAGATGGATGCGCCGTATTCGGCGAATATTTACTATTTGCACGATATACGAGAGAGAACTTCAGAGCATGTGTTTCGATAAGTGTCGATGTGATAAGGAATACCACTCAGTCCACGATAAGAAGATTGCAACACTGCATTGATACCAATGGTCATCACTTTGAACACCTTCTGTAAATGGACGTTCATACCATCTTTCTGACCTTCTTTGACCTTCAAAGACCTTACTGTTACACATCACTGGATTCGTCTCCATAGCCGCTATCAGAAAATAAGTACCAAACTATAGCATCCCATTAAAAAGAAAAAAGAAAAAAAAAGTTGATTTTCAAATCTCTCACGCGATCCACCTAGCAACAAAAAACCAACGTCATATTATGGCCCCCATCGTCCCATATAACATTTGTCCCACAAACTTGTCAGCTACTATCATACTTTCGGAGTTATTCTAGGTGGTAATAGTTAGTGACTCGCCCTATATACTAAGACGACCACAATGAGCTAACAGATTGGTTATGACTACTCATGGCATCAGCTTCCGCTTGCAATACAGCTCATTTGAATGAAGTTGTCACAGTAAACAGTACTCATCAGTTTAGGGATAGTGCTTCCTTGTGGATCTTGTTACTCTGGACATAACGGCAAGTCACTCACGCATACTAGCAGAATAAGCCACCAACCCATTATTTTTCCACCTAATCCTTCTAATTCGTTTTCAGGCACCCATGGAAACCCACCAATCGGCAATGGCTGCATGATGTCGTGTCCTTATAAGGCATCCACATCCCAATGTAGAATATAACTTGAATTGAGGGATGCATTGAACCCATCACCCACACATAGATTATTTGCCTTGGTGTGTCTATGGGCACAATGGCAAAGTCCCCCACGGAATCTGCGCTCAAAAGAAAGAAGCATGTTAGCATCAGTCAAAAGTTCGATGCTGTGCCTCGTTTTCTTGAGCACTGAGTCCCAAGACAACCCAGGTGCCATGTAATAAAAGATGGGATCCAGAGAGTACGTGATAATGCATATGCTCTGGAACTTTTCACAAACATCCGCAAGCAAGTGCAAGTCGGTGACCACGAATAGTCTTGCATATTCACCCAAAATGGGAGTGTTGAATTCCTGTCAGACTTTCTGCACTAGTTATGGCATCGCCTGTGAGAGTGCTGGTAAAAGAAGGTATGCTGGGTAACCTAGATTTGAAGAGTTTTGCCTTACTATCCAGATACTCCTAAGGGAAAACTCCTTTCCTAGTCACAAGCTGAAACTTTTCCTCATTGGGGTATGCAGATCAGGTGATGTGCATATACTCCTGAGGTAGAGCTTCAATGAGTTTCTGAAGAGGCGTCTGCATAAAACGTAGTGTGTCAAGGAAGTGGAGCGTAATTTGGCGTCATTTATTTGGAGAATGAAATACATTTCTCAACACTCTCAGGCGGGACACTGACCTGATTTTTCTTCCAGCCAAAATTAGCTAATTGCTGAACTAGAAAGTGAGCGTCATACTGGCTTAATTATGGAAGAAAACTGGTATGTGACTTGGTAACTGGTACTTCAAATTGCATGCATTATCAGCTGCACCGTGGAACATCGCGTAAGATGACAATGGTCCCTAAGGGGAGTTTCAGCTTTCTAATCTAACGGCAGCCCACAAATATGAGAGTTAATTGCATCATTGGTTCAAATGGCTCTGGGCATTATGGGACTGAATTTCTGAGGTCATCAGTCGCCTAGAACTTAGAACTAATTAAACCTAATTAACCTAAGGACATAACACACATCCATGCCCGAGGCAGGATTCGAATCTGCGACCGTAGCGGTCGCTCGGTTCCAGACTGTAGAGCCTATGTGAGGCTAAGGGGATCCCTTCACAGCGGGTGATAGGGGCAAGGAGACATTCAAAGTCAGCGTATCCAACAAATACAGATTGTTCCTGGTGGTGAACATTCTTGAATTTAATGAACTTGTTTTCTTCTTTAGGCATAACAACACCTACCAGTTCCTTGGATTCGCAGTTCTTTAGATGTCTTTTTAAATACTTTTCTCCTGGAAAGGGATTTAGACACCTGAAGCAAATCTGTTTTAACGTTTTTTTTTCGACAATTGGTTGTGAAGAAAGTGGGACACGCCCTTGATACATACATAATGCTGATTATCACCTTCAGACAAGAGCAGCATGTTAACATGAAGATCACGCTCACCTCCATAATTCGAAAAATGGAGTTATCCAATTACAGTATGCCTGTCCTGCTCATCTGGCTTGATTTTTAGCTTCTTCAAGCCATAAACGTGAACCGATATTCCAGGATTTTGTGCCTCAAATTTTGGTATGTCCTGAATCTTTACGGGGAACTCCATACCATCAAAGTTATAACATCCACGAATGTTAAAGCCTACTCCATATCGAGATATGTGCGGCGAATCTTTTGTGTAATTTCTTTTACAAGCGAGGACTGACCGTGCAAAACAAGCCTGATCCTTTTCATTTCGGACATTAATACAAGTCTCCTTGTTTTTAATATCCCCAGGGAATTTGATAGTCGCCAACGGCCTTGCCGCAGTGGTAACACCGGTTCCCGTCAGATCACCGAAGCGCTGTAGGGCTGGGCTAGCACTTCGTTGGGTGACCATCCGGTCTGCTGAGCGCTGTTGGCAAGCGGGATGCACTCAGCCCTTGTGAGGCGAACTGAGGAGCTACTTGATTGAGAAGTAGCGGCTCCGGTCTCAGAAACTGACATACGGCAACGAGAGCGGTGTGCTGACCACATGCCCCTCCATATCCGCATCCAGTGACGCCTGTGGGCTGAGGATGACACGGCGGGGAATTTGATACAGGTGGCTGCTCCATTTAACGGATCGTAGACATGAATATGGATGTCGAGATGTGGTATTTGGCTGAGCGCTTTAGCCGATCCTCTTACTTCCATTTAGGAAACCCAGGCCAGTATAGCACCCATGGTGGATTCATGATACCACTCGTCGATTGATGTACCCTGAGATATAATGCAGTTATCACTGCAGATCTAGTGCAGACTTTTCTCCTCAGCAGCACCCTCCTGTTTGGGGGGGTGAGTCAACTCGCAGCTCAGTACTGCGTTACATTTAATGGGGTTAAATCTCGGATATTCTAGGGCTTTGAGAAACTCTTTCTCCACCATTGGGAGGCATGCTCATAGAAACCTGACTGGGTCGCTACACCCTCCAGCCAGATTCACAGTTATAGTGAATGAGACATGACCCTCAAAGGTGGTGCTTTGCATAGCAGTGCACGCCACTTTGGTGCATGTATGATGCCTACCCCCACAGCCACCGCTCTAGGTGCCTGTGCCACAGCAAGCTGTTGTGGTGGCATGTTGCCGGCATCTCTGTAACATATGAATAACAGAAAAAAATTAAGTACAATGCTCAAAATTTTCTTAAATATATGCTGTAAACCAATAATAATAATAATTAAGTACCTTAGCATTCCAAATTAATAATTACATGCTGTAACAATGATGGTTGCATTATAATACACTACTGGCCATTAAAATTGCTACACCAAGAAGAAATGCAGATGATAAACGGGTATTCAATGGACAAATATATTATACTACAACTGACATGTTATTACATTTTCACGCAATTTGGGTGCATAGATCCTGAGAAATCAGTACACAGAACAACCACTTCTGGCCGTAATAACGGCCTTGATACTCCTGTGCATTGAGTCAAACAGAGCTTGGATGGCGTGTACAGTTACAGCTGCCCATGCAGCTTCAACACGGTACCACAGTTCATCAAGAGTACTGACTGGCGTATTGTGACGAGCCAGTTGCTCGGCCACCATTGACCAGACGGTTTCACTTGGTGGGAGATCTGGAGAATGTGCTGGCCAGGGCAGCAGTCGAACATTTTCTGTATCCAGAAAGGCCCGTACAGGACCTGCAACATGCGGTCGTGCATTATCCTGCTGAAATGGGTTTTGAGGGGACCAAATGAAGGGTAGAGCCACGGGTCGTAACACATCTGAAATGTAACGTCCACTGTTCAAAGTGCCATCAATGCGAACAAGCGGTGACCGAGACGTGTAACCAATGGCATCCCATACCATCACTTCAGGTGATACGCCAGTATGGCGATGACGAATACACGCTTCCAATCTGCGTTCACCGCGATGTCGCCAAACACGGATGCGACCATCATGATGCTGTAAACAGGACCTGGAATCATCCGAAAAAATGACGTCTTGCTATTCGTGCACGCAGGTTCGTCGTTGAGTACACCATCGCAGGCGCTCCTGTTTGTGATGCAGCGTCAAGCGTAACAGCAGCCATGGTCTCCGAGCTGATAGTCCATGCTGCTGCAAACGTCATCTAACTGTTCGTGCAGATGGTTGTTGTCTTGCAAACGTCCCCATCTGTTGACTCAGGGATCGAGACGTCGCTGTACGATCCGCATATACAAATGATTAGCTTTTTAGAGCATTCACACAAGGTTGGCGCCGGTGGCGACACCTACAACATGCTGACATGAGGAAAGTTTCCAACCGATTTCTCATACACAAACAGCAGTTGACCAGCGTTGCCATGCGGATATGAGAGGCCATTGGGATCCAGCACGGCGTTCCGTATTACCCTTCTGAACCCACCGATTCCATATTCTGCTAACAGTCATTGGATCTCGACCAACGCGAGCAGTAATGTCGCGATACGATAAACCGCAATCGCGAGGGCTACAATCCCACCTTTATCAAAGTCGGAAACCTGATGGTACGCATTTCTCCACCTTACACGAGGCATCACAACAACGTTTCACCAGGCCACGCCGGTCAACTGCTGTTTGTGTATGAGAAATCGGTTGGAAACTTTCCTCATGTCAGCACGTTGTAGGTGTCGCCACCGGCGCCAACCTTGTGTGAATGCTCTAAAACGCTAATCATTTGCATATCACAGCATCTTCTTCCTGTCGGTTAAATTTCGCGTCTGTAGCACGTCATCTTCGTTGTGTAGCAATTTTAATGGCCAGTAGTGTACCTTTTACACTCTGTGTCCCAGGCTTGAGCAGGTCAGACGATCTTTCTGCTAGTTCTCTCACCCAATCAAATATTTACTCCTCCTCATCGAAAAGGGCGAGATGGCACTGCCTTTCAGCAGGCACCATCTTGTGCACTCACTCCGTTATTTCACCTTTGCCAGAATTATTGTTGTGGAGCCATAGATCCACCCACAGAAGTTGTCTACAACAAAGTGATGACTCCTGGTCATTATTCTTGACGCCTATCCCTGCTAGACACTCAAGCTCCCCTTGCTCCATAGCAACATCTATAACAATGAAGAGTATATGCCTCACACAACTGTATATGATGAAGAAAAAGTCTAACAGCAATATATTACAAATGTACTTACGTTCTTGCTGCATTTCGGCCGGCAGCAGCTTCTCAAGGTCGGTCAGCTGCCGCTCTACTACTACAACACGAGATCAAAAATTTTCTGAACATTTGTTAAGATTTGAATACATCAACAGTTGTTTTTTGAACATGTAAACTATCAAGAATTTGGAGATTTACTTACATGACAGTAGCATAACCTTTTCAGCTTGCTGCCACTGTCGACTTTCACCATCCAGGTGCTGCTCTAATGCTAGAACAACAGTAGATATGATAAAAGAACTTGTTACGATTTGAATACAATATGAAATGTTTACTGAACTTGTAAACTATCAGACACAGAACTTTGAGATGTACTCACACGACGGTAGCATAACTTCTTTGGCTTGCTGCTGCTGGTGACTTCTAGCTTCTAGCTGATGCTTTAATTCAGCCAGCATTTTGAGAATGCTGCCTACCAAACGCAAGATTCGATCGTGTGTCCCACGCGCAAAAATCGCGTATGTGTGCCCACAGTCACTCCAGTGGAAATACATGACTTAGTTCGGATGATGAAGTGCGACAGACCGATAGGCTATACCGCTGCATGTGCGCCGAGATACGCCATGTGGTGACAGCACATGTTCAACAAACACTGGAGCCCACGAAAAATACGGCCCCCTCCCCAACGAAATTGTGGCGACACACTCGTACGCCTGTCCGCCCACTTCTCGGACGCTCGACTCCGTGTAATTGGAAAAGCATCCACTAAACGTCTTAAGTTTGCCGTGTGCTATCCGCGAGCTTGCATGCATGTAAATGCGCCATCGGGAATCATTAACCTCTTCTGAAATATTTGCTCGCTCCTTCGCCGGAGACGGCTGCTGGAACTCGTAAGATTTGCACTGTCATGTGCTGTGACACACGCGCCATGGTCTATCCTTCTCACGGGCCTCGTTCAACGTTCGTTTTCCATTTTTGCGGCATTTCCCGACATTTGCGACCCTATGTGTCTCATATGAATTAATTTTCTCAGTGTCATCTACGTCGCTTTCCAGTTTTTTAAACCTTAATAAGAATCACCCTGTATTGCATGTCCAGTGTCTTTCTGCGCAATTTTCGTTTTCCTTCTATTGTAGTTTCACGGAACATATTCCTAACGTTATTGTCTCAATAGCACATACCTCACTCACTGCTGACTTCTTTCTTCATTGCTTCCTCGCTAAAATGACTAATAACTTCTTGATGGATTATGTTTTCTCCTTATCATTCCAGGAACTGTTCATCCTTTTCATAACTCTCTTCTACTCTTGTGTGAGCTCTAATATGCTCCTCTCCTGTTTCCCCCTTCGTGACTCTCTTTATTGTCCGTACATCCTGTATCTCTGAGATCTGATGTAGCAGTTGGAGAGGACTTTTTTTCCATCTCTCCTTTCGTTCCTCCTTATCCCCAACAAGTGCAGTTTTTCTCAGTTCATTAACGCTCTTGGTTCCTGTATTATCTCTCGCCACGTTCGTTGTGTGCAACTCTGTTCTCATAATCTATCCATGTTCATTCTTATCACGCTATCTTTTAGTCTAATATATTTTGTTACCATCATCATAGTCTAGTGCAGTTTTCACCTCATCCTTCCACCACCTCTTTTTGGGGTCAGTGTCTTCTTGGGGGGATTTTTATTCTCTTTCTCTAGTTATTCTACAAAACGTATTCCTAATGTCGTTGTCTCAATAGTACATACTTCACCACTGTCTTGAAGTATCTGATTTTTGCTGTCGTAAACTTCTCTGGCCATGTACTAAAATTTTTTCATCTTGTTTACCCTTCTCTCCCTTATCCCCTAAATGCTCCTTTTACCTCCTATTACGCATTCTCCCAGATATTTAAATTAATCCAACTTCAGTACGCTGCATTTTGATGTTTCGCAACCAGCAGAGAGCACATTGCAGAATATCTGAAGTCCTACCCATTTGTTCGCACGTATTGCGGGTTAGAATCACATTTACACGGCGGTGTGCCTAGCTGCTCATACATAACCGTTACAATGATGCAGAGCGTCGGGGCCCAACTACTTTTGGTATCAATACCGTAACGTCGTGTAAATCCCTGCTTTAATCCTACAGCATCTTCTATATGACCTTCTTGGCGAGCGGCAAGACGGCACATGTGTGTGGCCAACGATCGAAACAGCCGTATGTGATTACACAACAACCCACTTTCACCATGTTGGGCAAGTTCCACTAACACACATCACTCCGCCTGGACACACTACCGAAATGACGAGAAAAATTATGTCACCAATTAACGTTTCTTAAGCAGATATTCATAACTGTATGCTTTCAGTTCAGCATCTGAAGACTTCGTACTTCATGTCACTTGCCACAGTAATTGCCCTTGAGGCATTTGATTGCTGACCCTGACTTTTTTCACTTGAGGTCTGACGGTGGCTGTTGGCACGAGCTATTAAACTCTATGGTGCAGAGAAAATAAAAAAAATTTAAAACTTACTTCCTTTTTAAAATCTACGTAAATGCTCGCTGCATTGTAGGTTAGAGAAAGAATTAACTCGAAGTGGATTACTTTTAGTATGAGCTCTACGTTATACCAGTTTCAGGAACAAATCTTTCAAATACTCTGTATTAAAACGTATACTGGACAAACACTTAAGGAAATTCACTCTCCTCCCAAATATCTCAAGAAACTGTAACAGATTTTTCGTAAAAAATACAACTGACCATTGTTGGGGATTTATATACTGCAAACCTCATGGAGACTCAGGCTGTTTTAAAATATAACCGTAACCATATTATGTAGGTGTTACTATTATTTTGTCTAGTCTTTTGACCCCACCACATATGGTATCATAGATTCCAAAGTAATCTCGAATGAAGGATATTATTGGTCTCATTGGTGGACCTCTACTTACTTTTCCAGTCTCGTTGAACTTCTACATCAATGTCAGTTTCCCAATATTGCTTTAAAATTTGGTTTCCTTGAGTGAACGTAAATCACTGTTCTATTTTGTTCTTTATGGGGATGCTACTTCGAAAAGACATCCTGATTGCCATATCTTCGTAACAAATGAAGTTAGAAGAAATACTGTCACGATGATTAAAGCCCCCTGGTAGCCAAACAACATTTATATACATTTTTTTATTTCACTTCTAGACGAAAAGTTATTTGTTGTTTTGATAAATGGGACACACTGTATGATAACAGGAAGTAACAAAAGGATGAAGCCACATGTGCTGTTTTGTGAAATTTGCAAGGCTACGTACGATAAACCCGAAACAGTGTACAAACGACAGGATTCTCAAATAATTCAGCAGTTACTTCAAGAATGTTGTAGTTTCAATTTCGATTAAACTAGAGAAATGAGTAGTAATGTAAGTCCTCTACAGAGTGTAGCATTTGAATTGCCTTGTACCATGTTAGGATAAATGTCAACACTTTATTCATATCCAAGATATTGTCTCATTTGCTAGACGAAGTCAAACATTTTGCTTCAACATGGGATTCATCAGTAGTAGCGAGAAGACTATGGAAAACCCAACTGTAAGGCACATAAGAGATGACGAACGACTGAAAGGTAATAATCAAGAACATAGTACTACATGTAAGGTTCATTTTAGCAAAAATTAAAAAAGGGATATAACCTGTAACAATTGTGGTCGACGTGGACACTTTAAAACAGATTGCAAGTAGTCTAAGAAGAGAGAACAGCGTTTTGTATGCAAGAAGAATAATCACAGAGAAAAGGAGTGCTGCTTTAAGAACAAAAACAAAATTCAAGAACAAAAGTGAAATATCTTCAAAACCGGCCCACATTGCAAAATGGCAAACCATAATTATTTTAAGAACAAACATACAAATAGCATTTTTCGCCTTAGAAGACATCAGAGGTGATCCAGTCATTGAAGAAAACAACAAAGAAGACGTCGCTGAAGAAAATAACAGAGAACTCATCACTGAAGTGAAGAATATGTAAATCATCACTCAAGATAGTAAGGAAGCAGAAATGAACGAAAAAAAAATGAAATAAGACAGCAAAGAACAAACCGCATTTAGACATATGAATGCAACAAAGAAAAGAAGAATAACAAAAATGTCATAAGGAGATAATTCAGATATTTATTTCGTAAATAAAAACACCATCTCTTGCGGCACTGTGTTTTATTTTCCCAGACGCCTTTCGTCTTTTTTCACTTTAAGACATCATCATTGGGATCTACACTCCTGGAAATTGAAATAAGAACACCGTGAATTCATTGTCCCAGGAAGGGGAAACTTTATTGACACATTCCTGGGGTCAGATACATCACATGATCACACTGACAGAACCACAGGCACATAGACACAGGCAACAGAGCATGCACAATGTCGGCACTAGTACAGTGTATATCCACCTTTCGCAGCAATGCAGGCTGCTATTCTCCCATGGAGACGATCGTAGAGATGCTGGATGTAGTCCTGTGGAACGGCTTGCCATGCCATTTCCACCTGGCGCCTCAGTTGGACCAGCGTTCGTGCTGGACGTGCAGACCGCGTGAGACGACGCTTCATCCAGTCCCAAACATGCTCAATGGGGGACAGATCCGGAGATCTTGCTGGCCAGGGTAGTTGACTTACACCTTCTAGAGCACGTTGGATGGCACGGGATACATGCGGACGTGCATTGTCCTGTTGGAACAGCAAGTTCCCTTGCCGGTCTAGGAATGGTAGAACGATGGGTTCGATGACGGTTTGGATGTACCGTGCACTATTCAGTGTCCCCTCGACGATCACCAGTGGTGTACGGCCAGTGTAGGAGATCGCTCCCCACACCATGATGCCGGGTGTTGGCCCTGTGTGCCTCGGTCGTATGCAGTCCTGATTGTGGCGCTCACCTGCACGGCGCCAAACACGCATACGACCATCATTGGCACCAAGGCAGAAGCGACTCTCATCGCTGAAGACGACACGTCTCCATTCGTCCCTCCATTCACGCCTGTCGCGACACCACTGGAGGCGGGCTGCACGATGTTGGGGCGTGAGCGGAAGACGGCCTAACGGTGTGCGGGACCGTAGCCCAGCTTCATGGAGACGGTTGCGAATGGTCCTCGCCGATACCCCAGGAGCAACAGTGTCCCTAATTTGCTGGGAAGTGGCGGTGCGGTCCCCTACGGCACTGCGTAGGATCCTACGGTCTTGGCGTGCATCCGTGCGTCGCTGCGGTCCGGTCCCAGGTCGACGGGCGCGTGCACCTTCCGCCGACCACTGGCGACAACATCGATGTACTATGGAGACCTCACGCCCCACGTGTTGAGCAATTCGGCGGTACGTCCACTCAGCCTCCCGCATGCCCACTATGCGCCCTCGCTCAAAGTCCGTCAACTGCACATACGGTTCACGTCCACGCTGTCGCGGCATGCTACCAGTGTTAAAGACTGCGATGGAGCTCCGTATGCCACGGCAAACTGGCTGACACTGACGGCGGCGGTGCACAAATGCTGCGCAGCTAGCGCCATTCGACGGCCAACACCGCGGTTCCTGGTGTGTCCGCTGTGCCGTGCGTGTGATCATTGCTTGTACAGCCCTCTCGCAGTGTCCGGAGAAAGTATGGTGGGTCTGACACACCGGTGTCAATGTGTTCTTTTTTCCATTTCCAGGAGTGTATAATGATACAGTTATATAACAGTTTTCTTTTGGTATGTATTACTCGTAGATTATAAAACAGTCCACTGCTCGCTTTTTATGTAAATATGTGATTACTTACGCTTCTTTCTGTTTTTAGTTAGCAGCTAGCCGATCAATTCTAGGCACTTCAGTCTGGAACCGCGCAACCGCTGCGGTCGCAGGTTCGAATCCTGCCTCGGGCATGGATGTGCGTGATGTCCTTAGTTAGGTTTAAGTAGTTTCAAGTTCTAGGGGACTGATGAGCTCTGATGTTAAGTCCGATAGTGCTCAGCACCATTTGAACCATTTTTTCACTTAACATATGTGTTTCCTCTCATCCGATCATATGGAGGTCGCACTACCGCTATATTTACGAAACATAAGAAGGTTTTTTATGTTTCTAACATTATTCTTCTCACTTTTCATTTTCTTTGCACTTGTTGTTTTGTTGCATTATCGGTCTTCTGTCACTAGCACAAATGTAACTTCTAACATAGACATAACTACTTTGAGTTCACTGTGTATATCCTCCTGTTTGGTTTGTTTATGTGCACGTCCACGTTGCAAACCTAACGAAGTATTTGTTGAAAACTGAAGTCTATTTGTTTCTGCTTTGCTTATATCTGTGTGTGTGTGTGTGTGTGTGTATGAGAGAGAGAGAGAGAGAGAGAGAGAGAGAGCACACATGCATGCATTCTTCCTCTTTTTTTCATTTTATTTGAGTTTTGGTTTAAATGTTTTGTGGAGAGGTTCATGGACAAGTCAGTGGAAAGGGGTTGGGCGGTATTATTATTATTTTTATAATGATAATAATCCTATGTTGTAGTGTTACTCTCTTATTTTATCTATTAGTGCAAACAATGAGTTGTTTCGTATATGTACTTCATCATTCAACAGGGTTTTCTTTTCTGCTTTAGGTTTTTGTATGTGGTAATTTTCTCACAGGGTTAGGAGGTGTTTTTTGTTGTTAATTCTAATTATTTTCATGTCTTCTTCTCTAGTGGATGGTTTGTGATTGTGTTCTCTTAGGTGTTCTGCAAATGTGGGATGGTTTGTTCCATACTTCCAGGCTCTCGTGTATTCTTTGTATCTGACATCAAATGTTCTGCCTGTTTGTTGTATGTATCTACCATCACAAGTGTTACATTCTAGCTGATATATACCTGCTTTCTCGTATATATCTGTGTTTTTTTTGTCAGTTTTTGAGTGTCTTTTTTGGACCAATTTGCCTGTTGCGCATGCTATGTTATTCCTTTTCTTTTGAAGATGCTGCTGATTATATGTGTTAGTTTTTATGTGTATGTCATTGTGTACCATCTTGTGTTTTCTCTTACGTTTTCCTGATTATTTTGTGTAGTTGTTATGGCACTGAGTGGTTGTGATTGTGTTTGGTTCTGTTGTGATGTTGTCAATGGTTTTGTGCTTTCTGCTTTTAGTTTATTTTTAATTTTGTTGTTTAGTTTCGTGACTATTTTACTATTGTACCTGCATTATTATGTCTAGTTCTATTTGATAGTTTTCTTCGTTGACTGGACCTGTGTTGAGTCTATGGAGTATGTGTCGAAGTGCTGCTTGCTTTTGCGAGTGTGAGTGGGTCGATTGGTGGATGATAATGTCAGTTGCTGTGGGTTTACACTACATTTCAGACATGTGCTTAATTCTTTTGCTTTTTGGTTGTTGTAACCAGAAAGTTAATATGGTTATTCTGCTCTCTTTCTATTGTGAATTTTATATTTTTATGTAACTTGTTGATGTCAGTATGTAACTTTTGAATTCTTCTTTCTGGTTCATCTGTTAAGCAGAGGATGTCATCCATATACCAGAACCAGTACAGTATGCTGTATTCTTTTGCTACTATTTTTGTGAAAATTATCTGTTCAGTGTGGTTCTATTTTGGGTTTTTATTTACAAAACAAATATTTCTGTGCTTTCTGCGGAAGATGACCATGCAAAGAAACCTGTAATTCAAAGATCAAGATAATGTGTGATGGGTTTCCAAATAGTTTATGCTCAGCGGAAAAGTTGTGTGAAGCTTGTGTGAGACCTTATTTAACAAGAAGGCCATTTTGTATTCTGAGATACACTTGACATAAACATACAGATCTACGTGGAGAGCTAGATCCCCAAACATTTAACAGATACAAATATTATGTGGCTGTATTAGAGGAACTCACTATTTTTTTGTAATCTATTTGTTAGGATATAAGTCAGAGGATACAGGTTCATTACAAAATATTTCTTGGATAGTGAAAATCAATTCAAACTGAAAGCACCAAAAATAAGATGCGATAAATGTGATGAGTACACCAGCCCTGAGTTTAGGAATTTATGTGAAGGAAAAGGAATTATGCAAGACTATAATATTCCTTATAGTCCTCAACTCAACGGGAAAGCAGAGAGACTAAATATGACGATAACCAACAAGGCAATAGCTATGGTCTTCAGCGGTAAGCTGATTAAAGACTTATGGGGAGAAGCAGTGCTCGAAGCCCAATTAAAACCCAACTATTGATCAAAATGTTATACCTGCAGAAAATTGATTTGGGAGAAGACCAAATCTACCAAGGCTTCAAACTTTTGAATCAATTTTTTGCGGAAGCAGTAGGTTGCACGAAAAGTTAGACGAAACCAGAAGGATACAACGGGGGGTGACAAATCTATATTTTGCAGAAAGCTGTGTTAGAAGATCTTCATCCAGATATGATAAAAATCAGACTGGTTTACTAAGAACAGTAGGACTAATTCAGATAAAGTTAGATCTACTGGAATCATTATAAGAAAGGACTTGGAGAAAATAGAAAACGTGCTGAATAAACTTGCGGTGAAAAAATCCTGATATATACCTAGGGACACAAATAATTAAGACGGAGAATGAAACATTTCTACGTCAAGAGCAGAATGCAAAGGAAGTACTGAAAAAATTCAGTGTGACTGACTGCTAGGCCAAAGAGACTCCTTTAGTTCTGGAGAGGAAGCCAAACGAAGAAAAATGAGAGAACAGGCTTATCAGATTTCCTTCTTGGGAAGCTACAGGAAGTCCTCCTTTACTTGTCTTGTGAAACCACACGAGATCTTGTCTTCACAATTAATTATAAGAGCCACTTCACAGAACATTCATAGAAAGGCGATTACCAAAATATCAAAAGAATTATTCTGACATGCACTCAATTCCAAGAATAATGGCTCTTTTCTATAAGAAGAGACGAGATAAAGAAAATTACACTATACATGTAAACGTGTATTGTGATTCTGGTTGAGCACAAGAGTTAAGAGACGAAGATTATAAGGGAACAATTGACAGGAATGATGGAAAGAAATACAGTAGAAGAAGAATGGGTAGCTCTGAGGGATGAAGTAGTGAAGGCAGCAGAGGATCAAGTAGGTAAAAAGACGAGGGCGAGTAGAAATCCTTGGGTAACAGAAGAAACATTGAATTTAATTGATGAAAGGAGAAAATATAAAAACGCAGTAAATGAAGCAGGCAAAAAGGAATACAAACGTCTCAAAAATGAGATCGACAGGAAGTGCAAAATGGCTAAGCAGGGATGGCTAGAGGACAAATGTAAGGATGTAAAGGCTTTATCTCACTAGGGGTAAGATAGATACTGCCTACAGGAAAATTAAAGAGACCTTTGGAGAAAAGAGAGCCACCTGTATGAATATCAAGAGCTCAGATGGAAACCCAGTTCTAAGCAAAGAAGGGAAAGCAGAAAGGTGGAAGGAGTATATAGAGGGTCTATACAAGGGCGATGTACTTGAGGACAATATTATGGAAATGGAAGAGGATGTAGATGAAGATGAAATGGAAGATACGATACTGCGTGAAGAGTTTGACAGAGCACTGAAAGACCTGAGTCGAAACAAGGCCCCGGGATTAGACAACATTCCATTGGAACTACTGACAGCCTTGGGAGAGCCAGTCCTGATAAAACTCTACCATCTGGTGAGCAAGATGTATGAGACAGGCGAAATACCCTCAGACTTCAAGAAGAATATAATAATTCCAATCCCAAAGAAAGCAGGTGTTGACAGATGTGAAAATTACCGAACTATCAGTTTAATAAGTCACAGTTGCAAAATACTAACGCGAATACTTTACAGACGAATGGAAAAACTGGTAGAAGCCGACCTCGGCGAAGATCAGTTTGGATTCCGTAGAAATGTTGGAACACGTGAGGCAATACTGACCCTACGATTTATCTTAGAAAATAGATTAAGGAAAGGCAAACCTATATTTCTAGCATTTGTAGACTTAGATAAAGCTTTTGACAACGTTGGCTGGAATACTCTCTTTCAAATTCTATAGGTGGAAGGGGTAAAATACAGGGAGCGAAAGGCTGTTTACAATTTGTACAGAAACCAGATGGCAGTTGTAAGAGTCGAGGGGCATGAAAGGGACGCAGTGGTTGGGAAGGGAGTGAGACAGGGTTGTAGCCTCTCCATGATGCTATTCAATCTGTATATTGAGCAAGCAGTAAAGGAAACAAAAGAAAAATTCGGAGTAGGTATTAAAATCCATGGAGAAGATATAAAAACTTTGAGGTTCGCCGATGACATAGTAATTCTGTCAGGGACAGCAAAGGACTTGGAAGAGCAGTTGAACGGAATGGACAGTGTCTTGAAAGGAGGATATAAGATGAACATCAACAAAAGCAAAACGAGGATAATGGAATATAGTCGAATTAAGTCGGGTGATGCTGAGGGAATTGGATTAGGAAATGAGACAGTTAAAGTAGTAAAGGAGTTTTGCTATTTGGGGAGCAAAATAACTGATGATGGTCCAAGTAGAGAAGATATAAAATGTAGACTAGCGATGGAATGGAAAGCGTTTCTGAAGAAGAGAAATTTGTTAACATCGAGTATAGTTTTAAGTGTCAGGAAGTCGTTTCTGAAAGTATTTGTATGGAGTGTAGCCATGTATGGAAGTGTAACATGAACGATAAATAGTTTGGACAAGAAGAGAATAGAAGCTTTCGAAATGTGGTGCTACAGAAGAATGCTGAAGATTAGATGGGTAGATCACATAACTAATGAGGAGGTATTGAATAGAATTGGGGAGAAGAGGAGTTTGTGGCACAACTTGACAAGAAGAAGGGACCGGTTGGTAGGACATGTTCTGAGGCATCAAGGGATCACAAATTTAGCATTGGAGGGCAGCGTGGAGGGTAAAAATCGTAGAGGGAGACCAAGAGATGAATACACTAAGCAGATTCTGAAGGATGTAGGTTGCAGTAAGTACTGGGAGATGAAGAAGCTTGCAGAGGATAGAGTAGCATGGAGAGCTGCATCGAACCAGTGTCAGGACTGAAGACAACAACAGCAACAACAAGCGGGTAAATAATTCCTTATAATAGAGCGCTCATTAGTTGGTGTTTCATGTAACAAATTGTTATAGCTACTTGCTAAATAAAGCAGAATGCATTACAGCAGCAGAATGTGCCAAAGAAATAAAACAAATCACGATCCTACTTCATGTACTTACCGGAAGAGAAGTTCACATTACTCGTGAGCAATCAAAGTGCTATCCAAATGATGAAATCAGGACAGTCAGATAAAGCAAATAAATTGAGTGAGCAAAACGGAGGAGGTTTTATGTTTGTTTGCATGCCCATCTTCCACAGCAGCTATTAAAATCAATTACTCTTTTAAAACAGAGGCGTTTCGTTTTTATTTATGAAGCATCTGCTGTGATTATTCGTGTTTCTGCATCTGATTTACATGTTCTCCAAACCACTGTTTTTTCCTTCTTTATTAGCAGAGGCTGATGTCGAGAAACTTCGTTTCACATATACCCCTGGAAGTTTTTGCCTGCCTGCACTTTTTCTTACGCTGCATTTGCGTTACTTACAAGTCACCTCACTTTTGTAAATCGAATTGAAGTTATATGTGTTCTCACTCAGCACAGCATTTCAGAGGAGGTTTGTTTATGATAAAGTATAATAATACATCTACATCTACATACAGACATACACTGCAAGCCACCGTATGTTGCCTGCTGGAGGGTAACTTATACCACTGCTGATCATCTCTTTTCCCTATTCCCCTCGCAGACGGAGCAAGGGAGAAACGACTGTCTATTTATCAAATACGGGTGCTAATTGCTCTTACCTTTGCGATCCTTACACAAAATGTGCACTGGATGGAGTAGAATAGTTCTGCAATCAAGTGGAAACGCTGGTTCTCAAAATTTTCTGTGCAGTGTTCTGAGAAAAAACATCGTCTTCCCGCCAAGCATTCGCACTTGAGTTCACTTAGCATTTTTGCAGTGCTTACACGTCGACCGAACCTACCCGTAACAATTCTAGCAGCACACCTCTGAATTGCGTCGATGTCTTCCTTTAATTCGACCTGGTGGGGATCCCAAACACTGGAGCAACACTGAAGAACGGGTCGCACAGGTGCTCTACTTGCCGTATCCTTCATGGATGAACTACCCTTCCCTAAAATTTTTCAAATAAACCGAAGTCGAACATTCGGCCAACCCCTTACTGTCCTTATGTGCCCATTCCATTTCGTATCGCTTTGCTACGTCACGTCTGCATATTTAATCGACGTGACTGTGTCAGCTCTAATACTGCATTCGAATATTACAGGATTCTTTTTTTCCTATTTATCTGCTTTAACTTATGTTTTTCTTCGTTTAGAGCAAACTATCATCCATCAGACCAACTAGAGATTCTGCCCAAGTCATCCTGTATCCTTCTGCAGTTACTCAAATACGGTACTTCCCGATATACTACAGCGTCCGTGGCAAAAATTCCCAGATTGCTGCTCACCCGTCAGATAATTTATGTATAACAAGAGCGGTCCTATCATACTTACCTGGGGCACTTCTGACAATGAACATCGCCGTCCAGGACAACGTACTGGGTTCTGTTACCTAGGAAATTTTCGAGCCGCTCACATATCTGGGAACCTATTCCGTGTGCTTGTACTTTCGTTAACAGGCCGGAGTGCGGCGCCATGTCAAGCGCTTTCCGGAAACTTAGGAATATGGAATCTGCCTGTTGCCCTTCATCCTTGGTTCGCAAGATATCATCTGAGAAAAATGCAAGCTGAGTTTCGAACTAACGATCCTTGCTAAATCCATGTTGATTTGTCGACAGAAGCTTTCTCTTCAAGAAAATTCGAACTGCTGCAGAATTCTTGAGCAGGCAAGAATTCTGCAGCAGTACAGAAAAATAATTGACAGACAATGAAATTCCACTTTGTCAGTTAGCAATACAGAGACGGTTTGTCTGAGATAACCTGCGGCAAGTTTTAATGGAAGGCTGGAACAATTGATAGAGAAATTTACCAAAGCTCTGAAAAAGTCAAAGTTTGAGAAATCTAGAAATGCTCTTATGAAACAGTCACCATAATTTCTGTTTAGAAAAGTATCGAATAATAATTGTTTTTATTTTTAGCTGTAATACTGTGTTTACTAAAATGAAAATTTAAATCAAAGACGTCTAAATATGGTATGTCTAATTACAAATGTAAAACTAATGACTTAGTTATTGAAAACAAACTCTAACTTTTAAGGGGGGTCGTTGGAACAGTTCTTAAAATACGTCTGATTCATGGTTCAAAAACCAACAGACTGTGGTAACTATAAGAGAGTGGGCGAAGAAGAAAAGAACAGAAAAATCATAGTGTTCTCTAATCAGTGTGTCTTTCTGTAAAGTCATGTAACAGTCAAATCTAATGAATATTAATAATAATGAAGTCTTACTACACAACCAAATAACCAGCGACAAGCTTTAATGGAAGGCTGGTAGGTATTAGGAAAGAGTGCAGGAGTAACATGAACATACACTCCATAGATCGTAGTGCATGGAAATGCCTAGCGAAGGCCTATTTTCAACAGTGGATCTAGATGTGTGGTAACGATAATGTTGTTGATGACCTTTATCATACTCTTATATTACCATTGGGTGAGTATGCAATGCTTCCAACAAATCAAGGTTAAGTCATTACTAAATAACAAAATAAACGTGAAGTAATTAATATAGAATTTGTATAATGGGAATTCTATCTTATAAAAAGCAAAAGGTACAATCACCCATTACCACTGACCGGCTTAAGCCCTCTTGACTTACTCAAATGAAGGGAAAAATTCATTATAGGTGAGACAAATCACTGTAATATTGGTGTAAAATACAAATTGGGTTTTACTGTGCAAGTACTTACGTTCTTATTACAGGAAACGACAGTTGTATGCAAAGCAACCATGGGATTCGTTTTTTTCGTTTTCTTTTTTTGACACCTGTGTATGTTTGGAGACTGAAGGTAGCCAACTGGATTGAGAGATGTCGAAGCACCGACAGACTGAAGATGAGTCGGAATCAGAAACAGGTGGCCATGTGACAAGTGAATCTGTCTACAAGTTCAGCTCAGTGGCGATCAACTGTTACTATTCGCATCGTTGACGCTGTTTACTGTTCAGCTTCTCGAAGGAAAATGAGTGCAATCAGTTTCCTGCCCACTTCTGCCATTGCTGGAGTCACGGGAAATACGATTTAATTAGATGGCTTTCGTTGCATCATGATGACTTACATTTACCTCGTTTGGAAGAAGCGATTTAATTTGTGGTTTGAAAGAAAAAAATTTGCTCATCAAACAATCGTTTTCTTACAATAAAGACATTTGTTTTTCCCTCATTAAGGACGTACATTTTCGTATGATTTTCTTTTCAGTAACATCGATGGCGTACATGGAAGAAAAGGCAACGTCGCTACCTCATAAAGAAGAGTTAACAGTTCCGAGTCTCTCATATGTGTGGTTTTTAACAGTGCCATTAGCGTTTCTGACCATTATGTACGGTACTTTAGAATATCACGTGAGATACGGAATGAAAACGAATAACCTAAGTAAATTCAAAGCTTGTGATGAATGAATCTAAAAACTAATTCTAATTTCTAGAGTGGTAAGATTTTGTCTCCCTACGTAACGAAATGACATTTTTAAATAATGTTAATAGACGTATTGAAAGTCAAATGGAAGAAACCCGTTCACTTTAGGTTAAGAGTGTTGAACCTTACTATAGTTTACAAACTTTCGCTTCTAGCCAGCCCTGTAATAGAACTTAGTATATTTCCTTATTTCATTTTTAAACGATGGCATCCAGTTTTTACGTGCTGCAATCTTTTTCTGAAATTGTGAATACTCCGGAATTTTTATTTTCCAAATATGAAAACATGTTCCAAGACAGAGCGTGATCATGTACCTAGTAACAAATATTCGAAAGAAATTTAAAAGCCTCGTAATCGACAAAATCTTATCAGTACCGTATTTAATAGTCTATATATTATATTCTCACTCTAGTGGACACCATTAATCAGTAAGTAAAATCAAATCAAGCAGAAGTATTTTTAAATAACCAGTTGCAAGTTATATACGTTTTGACATAGAAGCTACTGACAAGTAACACACGTTTCCATTCTCAAGTCTGATAAACTTACTAACACAGTAAAGAAGCTCAGCTCATTTGCGTGTATCACTTGTTCCCCTGTAAAAGACCTCCTTCTGTTTCAAGGTACAAGATGGTGCACGACAGATGAAGTGTGGCTCACGTGTCCACATGTTGTATTAACAGTTCTAAAAATAGATAGCACTTTACTCAGGATAAAATTCTGTAACTGAAGAATTACCAAAATATTCCAAATGGTTTTAACCTTTACGCAGCACCTGAATGTGTAGAACAGCAGCTGAATGTACATTTACAAATGCTGTGCAAAATGCAACTTCACGTCTAACAACATTAAAAACTGCAGAAAATGGTGGAAACTGCTTATGCCGGCCGCGGTGGTCTCGCGGTTCTAGGCGCGCAGTCCGGAACCGTGCGACTGCTACGGTCGCAGGTTCGAATCCTGCCTCGGGCATGGATGTGTGTGATGTCCTTAGGTTAGTTAGGTTTAAGTAGTTCTAAGTTCTTGGGGACTGATGACCACAGCAGTTGAGTCCCATAGTGCTCAGAGCCATTTGAACCATTTGAACCAAACTGCTTATGGCAGTCTGTCGTGTGTATTCCTCCATGTGAGTCACAGATCAGTCACTAGACTGAAGTATAGACCGAAAAATATTGTGTGTTCCTAGATATACTATTCTCTAGATATAGCACCTACAGTATCTACTGTGTCGCTGTGAGCCAATCACCGATCAGCACACTACTGCAGGACAAGGCTGTTTTCCGCTTCCGGTTCACGGAGAAACTCTTCTCAAACGTGTTTTCATGTTAGCAAATTCCGCTGATAGAATGTCGCATTATGTATTTCGCATCGCTGTCTGCATGTCAAACTTTAAAAACGCTTGCTTGATCAGGTCTAAGATTAATATTTCGTCTAGCGTGACAATTTTAATTTCTGTGATTCACAGATGACACAGGGTCAAGTGACGCAGTAGCTACAGCTTCCGAGCCGTCTTCAGATTTTTTGTATTTTTTATTCATTTTTTATTTTTTTAATTCGCGTGCTAAGGGCTTTGATACGGCCCTCCACGAATTTCCCTACTGCGTCGACTTCTTCATCACGGAATAGCACTTAAAATCCAACGCTCCCATTACTTGTTGGAGATATTCCGATCTCTGCTTTCCCTTAAAGTTTTTATCCTCTGCAGCTCCCTTAAGTACCGTGGAAATTATTCCTTGATGTCTTAACACGTGTATTATCATCCTGTTCCTTCTTCTTGTCAATATCTTTCACATATTTCTCTCTCTCTGGTTCTGCGGAGAACCTCATTTTTTATCTTATCAGTCAACCTAACATTCAACACCCTTCTTATAGCACCACATCTAAGACTCTTCGATTCTTTTCTTTTCCGGTTTCTCACATTCCACGTTTCATTTCCATACAATGCAGTGTTTCAAAAGTACATTCTCAGAAATTTCCTCCTCAAATGAGGCGTATATTAGAAACTAGTAGACTTCTCTCTATCGTGAATGCTCTCTTTAACTGTGACAGTCGGGAGTAGCGGGGTGCAAATCATAGACTGCTCATGCAACTTTGGGTGTGCTGGATTCCCCTAAATCCGATTAGGTGACTTGCAGGACATTGCTTTGAAGGTAACACTGCCAAATTTCTTTCCCATCCTAGGCCATGCCGAGTTTGCATGCAATCTCTGTTGATGCCGTCGGAGCCGAAGCGTTAAATTCCAGTCTTCATTCCTTCTTTGTAAAACAGAAGTAACCACAGCAGTGTGTCTCAGTTTCTCGCTGGCTCAAGGCCGATGTCCCCACGGACCCTGCAATCTTTATTAGCCACGTCGGAGTCGGAGCGTAAAATTCCAGTCTTCATCTCTTCCTTCGAATAATAGCTTACATTACGTCTGAGAACAGAAACAAAAACAGCATTGCCTCACCTCCCCACTGGCTCGTGGTCGATAGCCCCACCGCCCCTCAAAGTACAGTTGATGGTAACAAGCCTCAGCAGTGGCCTTCGGATCCCTTACTAAAATATTGAAAGACGAGTACGGATAAAATCTAGAAAACCTTCCAGAATATCCTCTAAAAATCTGTCCCTAACCCCATTACACACAAGCATAAGCACGCACACACACACACACACACACACACACACACAGAGAGAGAGAGAGAGAGAAAGAGAGGGAGAGAGAGAGAGAGAGAGAGAGAGAGAGAGAGAATCACTAAAATCGTATTCATAAAACGTACAGTTAAAGTAATTTGAAAGGTAACGAGAAACGAAATGAAAATTCTCCAACAGAAATTTTAGCTATCTGATCAACGGACTAAGAGGGCATAAACCAGACTCTGCGAAAGACTCAGCTTTGAATATTTTAAAGTCCGTACCGTAATCGTCTCATCGTCAGTTAAAGTAGAAATGTAAAGTTATTGCTGCCTTCCCGTCGGAATATGATTTGTGAGCTGGTAAGATGAGGTCTATGGGGGACCTGTATACCAAAAGAATCACAGCGAGTTTCTATCGCAGGATCATGAAGCCGGTGAAATATATTCCCATCACAGAAATGAATCAGGTTAACAATATCACGCTCCATGCCACTCATACACTGCTCTCCTGCCCAAAAAATGAATAGCGTGCTGGGGTAAGGGGTAATGTGTTACTGTTCGATCCTTGTGGGGCTCTTAGCTGCTCGTATGCGCTACCTAGGTCACTGTCCCGAATTCCTTCATGCCCTGCTAACAAGCAGGGTTATACAGGGGAGGACAAAATTACGGGAACACCGAAACCGTCAGACATCACCATGCCTAATACTGTGTAGCAAAACCGTTGGCATTCAAAACAGCTGCCACTCGTCTCGGAATAGAATACAAGTCCTGTATGATTTTCAGGGGAATCTTGCCCCCCTTCTAACAGCCGTGTAGACCCGCAAATGAGCTCTAATTTATCCGATTTTCACGTCGCGGTGATCTCGCGAGTCGAATTTAGAAGTGACTCTGCTCTGAGTGTTTCTAGAGGAACGGAAGGTTCCAAATGATTGGAAAAGAGCACAGGTAGTCCCAGTCTTCAAGAAGGGTCGTCGAGCAGATGCGCAAAACTATAGACCTATATCTCTGACGTCGATCTGTTGTAGAATTTTAGAACATGTTTCTTGCTCACGTATCATGTCGTTTCTGGAAACTCAGAATCTAATCTGTAGGAATCAACATGGATTCCGGAAACAGCGATCGTGTGAGACCCAACTCGCCTTATTTGTTCATGAGACCCAGAAAATATTACATACAGGCTCCCAGGTAGATGCCATTTTCCTTGACTTCCGGAAGGCGTTTGATACAGTTCCGCACTGCCGCCTGATAAACAAAGTAAGAGCCTACGGAATATCAGACCAGCTGTGTGGCTGGATTGAAGAGTTTTTAGCAAACAGAACACAGCATGTTGTTCTCAACGGAGAGACGTCTACAGACGTTAAAGTAACCTCTGGCGTGCCACAGGGGAGTGTTATGGGACCATTGCTTTTCACAATAAATGACGTAGTAGATAGTGTCGGAAGTTCCATGAGGCTTTTCGCGGATGATGCTGTAGTATACAGAGAAGTTGCAGCATTAGAAAATTGCAGCGAAATGCAGAAAGATCTGCAGCGGATAGGCACTTGGTGCAGGGAGTGGCAACTGACCCTTAACATAGACAAATATAACGTATTGCGAATACATAGAAAGAAGGATCCTTTATGGTATGATTATATGATAGCGGAACAAACACTGGTAGCAGTTACTTCTGTAAAATATCAGGGACTATGCGTAAAATTAATTGTTGGTAAGGCGAGTACCAGGTTGAGATTCATTGGGAGAGTCCTTAGAAAATGTAGTCCATCAGCAAAGGAGGTGGCTTACAAAACACTCGTTCGACCTATACTTGAGTATTGCTCATCAGTGTGGGATCCGTACCAGGTCGGGTTGACGGACGAGATAGAGAAGATCCAAAGAAGAGCGGCACGTTTCGTCCCAGGGTTATCTGGTAAGCGTGATAGCGTTACGGAGATGTTTAGCAAACTCAAGTGGCAGACTCTGCAAGAGAGGCGCTCTGCATCGCGGTGTAGCATGCTGTACAGGTTTCGAGAGGGTGCGTTTCTGGATGAGGTATCGAATATATTGCTTCCCCCTGCTTATACCTCCCGAGGAGATCACGAATGTAAAATTAGAGAGATTCGAGCGCGCACGGAGGCTTTCCGGCAGTCGTTCTTCCCGCGAACCATACGCGAGTGGAACCGGAAAGGGAGGTAATGACAGTGGCGCGTAAAGTGCCCTCCACCACACGCCGTTGGGTGGCTTGCGGAGTATAAATGTAGATGTATATGTAGATACCATTCTTCCTGCAAAATAGTGACAAGTTAATGTAACGATAATGGAAGTGGATAGTGATCACGCATCCTTCTCTTCAAAGTGACCATTATGGCTCAATAAAATTGAGGTCTGGTGACTGTGGTCGCAAGGGGAATGCGGGAAGTCATCCTCATGCTCGCCAAACCAGTCCTGGACGATGCGAATTGTGTGAACAGAGGCCCTGTCGTTTTGTGGGCAACAAATATTGTACCGTGGAATGAACTTAACCAGCCAAAACGGTCACATAGTCCTTGGAAGTAACGCGACCTCGCAGAGTAACCATCGGGTCCACGGAATACCTCGATATATCTGCCCGAATCACCACTGAACCTCCGTCATGTTTCACTCTCGACATCAAGCAGTCAGCATTGTAGGCTTGGTACGGCGTACGCCAGACGTAAGCTCGGCCGTAAGTTGCGAACAGTGTTAAACAAGACTCACCCGACCAAATGATTTTCTTCCATTCCTCCATAGTGCAGGTTTGATGATTTCGGCACAATGTTTCCCTGTTCCGGACGTTTGCATCGTTGAGGTGTGTTTTGGAATGCCAACTCGCCCTGCAATTTCCAACTTATGGAGCGTTCTTCGTACTCTTTTGGTGCTGACAGGATTCGCTAGTGCGACATTCGGTTCTGCAGTGATTTTTTCAGCTGTCATTCTGTTGTTTTTCATCACAGTCCGTCACGATCATCAACACACACATTCGTCCGCTTTGTGACTTAGCGGGTGATGTTACTCAGCTTTCCCAATATGGAGTATAAATCTTCGATGCGGGTCCTCTTGAATCACCGACGTTATCAGTCTGAGCGTTTACGAGCTGGTGTTTCTGATTTTTTATGCTATGGTTGCTAGATTGCCGTTATTGTTGGTTTGCTAATACTCATTATTTTCCTTTGTTGTTTGATTTTGGTTCTTAATGTCAGCTACCTTGACTACTGAAACATGTATCATACGAGTACCCATAATTTTCCCACGTTAGAATTGACTTAGTTCCGACGTAAAGCACTCACCACTACACAGAACACTGTTCTGATCATTACAGTCTTGCAACTTAGCCGGCCCCTGGTGGCCGAGCGGTTCTCGGCGCTTCAGTCCGGAACCGCGCGACTGCTACGGTCGCAGGTTCGAATCCTGCCTCGGGCATGGATGTGTGTGATGTCCTTAGGTTGGTTAGGTTTAAGTGGTTCTAAGTTCTAGGGGACTTATGACTTCAGCTGTTGAGTCCCATAGTGCTCAGAGCCATTTGAACCATTTTTTTGCAACATAGAAGGCATTGCACACGTGCCGTTCGTGGTTAAATACAAAAATGTAATCAAGAATCGTTATAATCTGCACTTATGCCCACTCTTTTTCTCTGTTTCAGTCCTGCATGGTGCGTGGGAATATAAATTTTCGGTAGACCTGCAAATGAGCTCTAATTTATCCGATTTTCACGTCGCGGTGATCTCGCGAGTCGAATTTAGAAGTGACTCTGCTCTGAGTGTACGATCTTGGAACTTCAATAGCAAACCTCTCTGTGATGCACAACGGCACTCTTGTAGTGTCTGCCACTGAAGTTCATTCAGCACTTCCGTAAAGCTTTCGCGCCTACTAAACGATTCCATGACGAAATTTTCCACCCTTCGTTGAGTCTTCTCTGCCTCTCCTACTAATCGAATCTGGTAAGGACCCCAGACTGATAAGCAGTACTCAAGAATCAGTCGAACAGGTAATTTATAAGCCACTTCTTTCGTGGATGAATTATATTCCATTGAGATTCTTCTCCTTTACGAGGGGTATTCAATAAGTAATGTAAGACACTTTTTCTGACAGCTGGTTGGTTTTACTCAGGCTTCCAAAACACCATATTATTCCCCACTATTTTTCAACATAATCCCCGGTTAATGTTACGGCCTTATGCCACCTTACTGGGAGGGTCCGTGTGTCGGCATGGTACAACTCTACTGCTCGACTTCGGAGTCAACATCTTGCTGCATCAACAGCCTCCCCATCATTCGCGTACTGCTTCCCGCGGAGTGCATCCACCATTGTGCCAAACACATGGAAGTCGGAAGATGTGAGATCGCGCTGTATCGTGGATGATGAAGAACAGGCCAAAGAAGTTTTGTGAGCTCCTCTCGGGTGCACAGACTTGTGTGTCGCCTTGCGCTTTCATGGAGAAGGAGACGTTCGTTTGAATGTTTGTTTTTCAATCTCCTGAGGGTGTTTGCGGCCGTCCGGCACGCGAGAGATAGGACAGATTTGCGCGTCATTTTTACGATGATGAAGGACGCCTTGTCCAACGACTTGCCGTGCTTTTGTTCATTGCTATGTCTCCACAGACATTCTGCAAGCGACTAGGAATATATGCGATGCTCCGGTTTTCCGCCAAAAGAAAGTCAATGGCAGCTCTCTACTTGGGAGGCACCTCTGTTACAGACGTCATTTTGAAGACTACATATAGCGCCGCCACCTGCCGGAACTTCATTGAACTACAGGGTTTGAAGCGGGAACACTTCACGATGTCCCATAACAAATTCTTCATTTTTCGACCGAAATTGGCCAAAAGTCCCTCGTACTTTTCTCACAGTTAGTTTTATGTGATCACTCCCCTTTTAACCTCCCCAAGCACAGAATTACCTCCTACTCAAAGAAAAAATCTACGTCTAACCAGAACTATGTACTCACAAACTGTTATCCACCATATGCTAACCTTTGGCTTAACAGAACCTAATTTGAACTGAACTATAACTGCTCTGAATTCAACTTGTCTTTATATTATCTTGTCCGCCCCCGGTAGCTTAGTGGTCAGCGCGACGGAATGTCAATCCTAAGAGCCCGGGTTCGATTCCCGGCTGCGTGGGAGATTTTCTCTGCCCAGAGACTGGGTGTTGTGTTGTCCTAATTATCATCATTTCATCCCCATCGACGCGCAAGTCGCCGAAGTGGCGTCAAATCGAAAGACTTGCACCAGGCGAACGGTCTCCCCGACGGGAGGCCCTAGTCACACGACATTTTTTTTTTTATATTATCTTGTCCATTTACATCAACTTGCCCATTTATATTAAATGCGCAGTTGACGAAAAACAAATTATCTGGTCCTAATCAAAATTTCCACTTACCTCGAAACTTGACATCATTGTTGCAAATTTCTCGAAAGCACAACAGCAAACAGCGGCTAAGTTACATTTTTATCTTTAAATAAAGTTTCCAAACAATATTCAAAATGTTGCATACCGTATAGTGCAATGCGGTAACGTGTAAATATAGACCTTCTTTAAACACTGGGATGGGGAGAGTAACTATTCCTGTGACTTGATATTCCAAGTCAACAACTTTACATGTAAAGTATGTATTCTAAAAGACGCAGTAAAATTTCGCGTGATCTTCATACATAACGTTGGTCTGAACAATACTATGCTTAACAAAATGAGCAATGATTTGGAAAGGTTATACTGTTAAGAGCGAATTTCTATTAAAACGAAATAGCATAATCAGTTAATACCTTAATAAATGATTGAGGGGAATGGGGTGGTCTTTTTCTCAGCTCTGAGCAAGTTAATAGCTGAAAATAATCATTCCGACAAACTAGTTGTGCAATGCTCCAGTATTATCTCAATCTTCTTCTCTTAAAAATTAATAACATTATTCAAAATCTATATTCCTTTCGCCTTCCAGTATATACATCATATTCATATTTGCTGTCCTTTACAATAAATCTTTCTTGATTTAAAGATACAATCACAAGTCAACACAGCACTATTGAATACGTCCATCACCTACCACACTTCAGCTAAGGAAGTATCAGACTGTACAGAGGCAAAAACTGTGCCACAACAAGACCAAAGATTGTTTAACAGCAACAAAGCTTTCTCCCTCTCTGACGTGCAAATCGATAACTCACGAAAATCAAAATGACATGATTAGATTAGATTAGATTTACTTTCATTCCGATTGATCCGTAGTGAGGAGGTCCTCCAGGATGTGGAAGACGTCAGAAAAACAACAATACATGACAAATATTTACAACTAAAACAAATAAGCTAATGTACCATTCCACAGGTCCCAAGTGGAATGATCGTCATTTTTAATGAACACTATATGAAAGAGTCATTTTACAAATACTATTGCACTGAATTTAAAATTAAAAAGTTTATTTATTTATTTATAAGGTAATAAACATGTAATACAACTACTATAATACTTATTTACAATGAACACATTACTGCACTGAAATGGTGCAGAAGTTAGATTGTACTTACACACACACACACACACATATTTACAATGAACACATTACTGCACTGAAATTGTGCACAAATCAGTTGGTTTTACTGAGGAATTCATCAATGGAGTAGAAGGAATTGGCCACCAATAAATCCTTTAGTTTTCTCTTAAACGGAATTTCATTGGTTGTTAAGCTTCTTATGGCTGCTGGCAAGTTATTGAAAATGTGTGTTCCTGAATAATGCACACCTTTTTGTACAAGACTAGGTGACTTTAAATCCTTGTGAAGATTATTCTTATTTCTAGTATTGATTCCATGAATTGAGCTGTTGGTTTGAAAAAGTGATATATTTTTAATGACAAATTTCATTAAGGAATAAATATATTGGGAAACAGTAATTAGTATCCCTAGTTCCCTAAACAGGCTTCTGCATTATGTTCTTGAGTTCACACCACATATAACACTTACTGCACGTTTTTGTGCCCGGAAAACTTAAGCTTGGCTTGATGAATTACTCCAAAAAATAATCCCACATGACAGTATGGAATGAAAGTAAGCATAGTATGCCAGCTTTTTCATTTTTATAACCCCTACGTCTGACAAAATTCACATTGCAAACAGAGATTTGTTAAGACGCTTCAGCAGTTCTGTGTTGTGCTCCTCCCAGTTGAATGTATTATCTAGCTGTAATCCCAAGAATTTAACACTGTCCACTTCTTCTATCTTCTTGTCATTGTATGTTAGACATATACTCGTGGGACACCCCTTACAAGTTCTGAACTGCATGTAGTGTGTTTTTTCAAACTTTAGTGACAAAGAATTGGCTATAAACCAGTGATTAATGTCCAAAAATATTTTATTAGCTGATCTTTCTAAGACTGCACTTGTTGTGTTATTTATTGCAATGTTTGTATCATTTTCAAACAAAAACGAACTTGGCATCTGGTAATGTTACTGATGAAATGTCATTGATATACACAAGAAAAAGTAAGGGCCCCAAAATGGAACCTTGTGGGACCCCACATGTAATTAGTTCCGAGTTGGATAATGCCTGATAGCTTGATACATGTCTCTTTCCTAATAACACCCTTTGTTTCCTGCCAGAGATATAAGATTTGAACCATTTTGCAGCATTTCCTGTTACGCTATAATATTCTAATTTACTTAAAAGGATATTGTGATTTACACAGTCAAATGCCTTTGACAGATCACAAAATATACCAGTTGTCTGCAATTTTGTGTCTAATGAATTAAGCACATTTTCACTGTAAGTGTAGATAGCCTTCTCAATATCAGAACCTTTTAGAAAGCCAAACTGTGACTTTGAAAGTATGTTATTTGAGATAAGATTGTTATAAAGCCGACTGTACACTACTTTTTCTAAAATTTTTGAGAATGCTGGCAACAGTGAAATTGGACGGAAATTTGATGCTATTTCTTTATCTCCCTTCTTAAACAGTGGCTTAACTTTAGCATATTTCAACCATTCAGGAAATATTCCACTGATAAACGACTGGTTACACAGATAGCTTAATATATTACTTAGCTCAGAATCACATTCTTTAATTAACTTTGTTGATACTTCATCATACCCACTAGATGTTTTTGATTTTAAAGATTTTATGTTGGCAATTATTTCTGTTGGGGTAGTGAGGGTCAAATTCATATTATGGAAGTTACTTGAAATGTCTGGTCTGAGGCATTCCATAGCAGCATCTACCGAACCTGTCAACCCCATCTTTTCAGTAACATTTATAAAATGTTTGTTAAAAAGTTCTGCAACACTATACACATTTGTCACCAATGGATCATTTACTCTTAATGCTATTTGTTCCTCTTCATGTCTGGCTCTACCTATATTCCATATTGTCTTTATTTTGTTATCTGATATGACTATCTTTTCCTTGTAATATATTTGCTTTCACATCCGTATTACAGTCTTTAATATTTTGCAGTATTTCTTGTAATGTGCTATAGCATCAACATCGGAAATGTTTCGGATTGACAGATACAGTTTTCTTTTTGTTTTACAAGATACCCCTATTCCCTGAGTAATCCATGGCTTCTTTGTAGACTTTGCTCTAACCTTGGTAAGTTTTGGGGGAAAACAGTGTTCGAATAAGGTAAGCACTTTATTAGCAAAAGTGTTATATTTTTCATTCATGCCATGAGCACTGTAAACATCAGTCCAGTGAATGTCTCTGAGGAGTGTTCTAAAATAATCAATTTTTGGCTTATTGATTACCCTCTTGAGCTCAGATTTAACAGATCTTATATTCTGTTCAGTATTAACATTTAACAGAAGGAACTGCATGTCATGGTCTAAGAGGCCATTGACTATTGGTTTTGTAATATAATTTTGTTCATTGGACTTTTCTATAAAGATGTTATCAATGGCTGTTTGTGAGCAATTGGCTACATTAGTGGGGAACTTTACAGTGGGAATGAAGTTGAATGATAGTGTTACTAACTCAAATAAGTTCTTATTGGGAGAATCTTTAAGGAAATCTACATTGAAATCACCAGCAACCACTATTTCTTCGTTTTTGGTTGTTAAATGGGCCAGTACAGCTTCAAGATGGTTTACAAACAGATTAAAGTTAGCTACAGGTGCTCGATATACACTTCACACCCTAAGATCACCCCGAAAGTTTACTTCCAGTTGTATGGCGGTAGTTACTGTTTCCAGTGATTTGTTGCCATAGCGTATGTTGTTGTTGTGGTCTTCAGTCCTGAGACTGGTTTGATGCAGCTCTCCATCCTACTCTATCCTGTGCAAGCTTCTTCATCTCCCAGTACCTACTGCAACCTACATCCTTCTGAATCTGCTTAGTGTATTCATCTCTTGATCTCCCTCCACGCTGCCCTCCAATACTAAATTGGTGATCCCTTGATGCCTCAGAAAATGTCCTACCAACCCATCCCTTCTTCTAGTCAAGTTGTGCCACAAACTTCTCTTCTCCCCAATCCTATTCAATACTTCCTCATTAGTTACGTGATCTACCCATCTATTCTTCAGCATTCTTCTGTAGCACCACATTTCGAAAGCTTCTATTCTCTTCTTGTCCAAACTATTTATCGTCTATGTTTCACTTCCATACATGGCTACACTCCATACAAATACTTTCAGAAATGACTTCCTGACACTTAAATCTATACTCGATGTAAACAAATTTCTCTTCTTCAGAAACGCTTTCCTTGCCATTGCCAGTCTACATTTTATATCCTCTCTACTTCGACCATCATCAGTTATTTTGCTCCCCAAATAGCAAAACTCCTTTACTACTTTAAGTGTCTCATTTCCTAATCTAATTCCCTCAGCATCACCCGACTTAATTCGACTACATTCCATTATCCTCGTTTTGCTTTTGTTGATGTTCATCTTATATCCTCCTTTCAAGACACTGTCCATTCCATTCAAATGCTCTTCCAAGTCCTTTGCTGTCTCTAACAGAATTACAATGTCATTGGCGAACCTCAAAGTTTTTATTTCTTCTCCATGGATTTTAATACCTACTCCAAATTTTTCTTTTGTTTCCTTTACTGCTTGCTCAATATACAGATTGAATAACATCGGGGAGAGGCTACAACCCTGCCTTACTCCCTTCCCAACCACTGCTTCCCTTTCATGTCCCTCGACTCTTATAACTGCCATCTGGTTTCTGTACAAATTGTAAATAGCCTTTCGCTCCCTGTATTTTACCCCTGCCACCTTTAGAATTTGAAAGAGAGTGTTCCAGTCAACATTGTCAAAAGTTTTCTCTAAGTCTACAAATGCTAGAAACGTGGGTTTGCTTTCCTTAATCTTTCTTCTAAGATAAGTCGTAAGGTCAGTGTTGCCTCACGTGTTCCAGTATTTCTACGCGTAATCAAACAGTAATTGATCTCATTCCCTGTATATTCTCCAAACATTACATTTTTGTACATTCAGGGAAGTAACCGATTTTGTGATTTTTACGAGTTCCTAACCAGGAGCGAATTCTATAATATCACCTGTGTGCTTTAATAGCTTAGTTTCTTGAGTTTCTGCGTGTTAATTTAATATCTAATAGCCACAGTTCTCGCGTTTTCTTTTGCATCAGAAAGTAGACCGATTTTGTGACATATTACAAGTTCCTAATCAGGGGCGAATTATTTAGTTTCACCTGAGTGCTTCGGTAGTTAGGTTTTTGTATCTATGCATATTAATCTAATTTATTGGACACAGTTCCTGCATTTTTGTCAGTGTGTGCAGTAGAGTTGGGCAGCACATGCCAATCGTCCGCGTATCCGTGTAGTTTAGCTTTCCATGGTCTTTAGTATAGATAGGGACTGTGATTGTTGTGTACAGATGCGAGCCGAGTTGGTGACACTTTGCTCTCAGCTCCAGGCTGTGATGGCTTCGGTTACACAGCTTGAGGCTGCGATGGATTGGCACCAATGTTGTGGGCCGGCCTTGGGGATCCAACGGACGTCCAGCACGACCCAGTCCTCTGATTGGTCCTCACCGGTGGCCAGCCCAGTTACTGATCGCACTGAGGTAGATCCCTCACCTGTGGTCAGGTGGGAGGTCGTCACAGGGCGTAGTAGGCGACGAAAGACTTCCCAGGCGACCACAAGTAAGGCATCCCTAGTTTGTCTGACAAACAGGTTCCAGGTGCTGTCTGTGGCTAACAGTGTCGCTGAGAAGAGAAATAAAACCCTTGTGCACTCCATGTGCATACCGGGCGGAGTCATTCCAGACGTGGAATGGGTCCTCCTGGATGCCATGAAGAGCACAGGGTGTAGCCAACTGCAGCTGGTGGCTCACGTCGGTACCAATGAGGTGTGTCACTTTGGATCAGAAGAGATTCTCTCTGGTTTGGAGCGGCTAACAGAAGTGGTAAAGACCGCCAGTCTTGCTTGCAAAATGAAAGCAGAGCTGACCATTTGCAGCACAGTCGACAGGACCGATTGGGGACCTCTGGTACAGAGACGAGTAGAGGGTCTGAATCAGAGGCTCAGACAGTTCTGCGACTGTGTAGGCTGCAGATTCCTCGACTTGCGCCAGAGGATGGTTGGGTTTCGGGTTTTGCTGAATAGGTCAGGTGTCCACTATATGCAGGAGGCGGCTACACGGGTCTCAGGGGCTGGACTGGGCTGTTTTATAGGTTAGTGGGTCTCGGGAAAACACAAGAAGGGCTTGAGTCACAAAGGGTGCAGGCCAAACACAGGAAGAAGGTAGATAAAGGAACCATCGGTATAACAGTTGTAAATTGTCGTAGCTGTGTTGGAAAAGTACCAAAGCTCCAAGCGCTAATAGAAGGCACTGACGCTCAAATCGTTATAGGACTGAAAGCTGACTAAAGCTGGAGATAAGCTCAGCTGAAATTTTTGCTAAGAACCTAACGGTGTTCCGGAAGGATAGGCTAAACACGGTTGGCGGTGGCGTGTTTGTTGTTGTTAGAAGTAGTTTATCTTGTCGCGAAATTGAAGTAGATAGTTCCTATGAGTTGGTATGGGCAGAAGTCATTGTTGGCAACCGGAATAAAATAATAATTGGATCCTTTTACCGACCTCCCAATTCAGAAGATACAGTTACTGAAAGGTTCAAAGAAAACTTGAGTTTGATTTCAAACACGTACCCGACTCATACGATTATAACTGGTGGTGACTTTAATTTACCCTAGATATGTTGGCGAAAATACATGTTTAATCCCGGCGGTTCGCATAAAACATCATCCGAAATTGTTCTAAACACATTCTCTGAAAATTATTTCGATCACCTCGTTCATGAGCCCACGCGAATAGTGACCGATTGTGAAAACACACTTGCCTCTTAGCAACAAATAACCCTGAGTTAATAACAAGCATCAAAACGGATACAGGGATCTGTGAACACAGTGTTGTCGTAGTGAGACTGAATATTGTAACTCTCAAATCACCCAAAAATAAACGAAAAATTTACCTCTTCAAAAAAGAAGATAAAAATTCACTTGATGCCTTCCTGAGAGACAATCTCCACTCCTCCCAAATTAATAATATAATTGTAGACCAGATGTGGCTTGAATTCAAAGTAATAGTATCGGCAGCATTTGAGAGATTTATACCAAATAAATTAACAAGCGACGGAGCTGATCCTCCTTGGTACACAAAACGGGTCAGAACACTGTTGCAGAAACAACAAAACAAACATGCCAAATTTAAACGGACGCAAAATCCCCAAGATTGGTGACCTTTTACAGAAGCTCGAAATTTAGCACGGATTTCAATGCGATATACTTATGATATTTTCCACAACGAAACTTTGTCTCGAAACCTGGCGGAAAATCCAAAGAAATTCTGATCGTTTATGAAGTGTGTTAGAGGCAAGAAACAATCAATGCCTTCTCTGCGCGATAGCAGTGGAGATACTATCGAACACAGTGCTGCCAAAGCAGAGCCACTATTCACAGCCTTCCGAAATGCCTTCACTTAAATTGGAAGGAACACATAGAAAATGTTGTGGGGAATGCTAACCAAAGACTGCGTTTTATTTGCAGGACACTAACAAAACGTAACAGGTCAACTAAGAAGACTGCCTACACTACACTTGTCCGTCCTCTTTTAGAGTACTGCTGCGCGGTGTGGGGTCCTTACCAGATAGGATTGCCGGAGTACATCGAAAAAGTTCAAAGAAGGGCACCACGTTTTGTATTATCGCGAAATAGGGGAGAGAGTGTCACTGAAATGATACAGGATTTGGGGTGGACATCATTAAAACAAAGGCGTTTTTCGTTGCGGCGGAATCTTCTCACGAAATTCCAAGCAGCAACTTTCTTCTCCGAATGCGAACATATTTTGCTGACACCGACGTACATAGGGAGAAACGATCACTACGAGAAAATAAGGGAAATCAGAGCTCGTACGGAAAGATAAAGGTGTTCGTTCTTTCCGCGCGCTATACGAGATTGGAATAATAGAGAATTGTGAAGGTGGTTCGACGAACCTTCTGCCAGGCACTTAAATGTGATTTGCAGAGTATCCATGTAGATGTAGATGTAGGTGTTCAAGGTGTACTGAAAGTACCTGCGCCATCTTTGATCCACTGTAGGTTTTCCTGAGTGTCGCTACATTCTTCTGGCGTCGCAACTTGATCACTAATACATTGAGAGTATGAATTAATTCTCGCTTTTGACGAAGAGAGGCAGTAGTTGCACTTGGGCATAGCGGACAGCAACACGCGACCTATTTCACAGTACAAATGTTATGCTTTCAGATCTGTGTGTAGCTTTCGAGCTGAGTGAAAAGAGCGAAGGCACCTATTTAGTACCTAGGACGTATCGGGTTTTGTACCTGCAAAGCAGCATTTACGGGAAATGTTATTCTTATGCTTTTCGTCTCAAGAAATCTGCGGTGGAAAGTCATCGTTTGCTAGCGGAAGCTTATGAACAACATGCTCTGTCGTAAACAGCGTGTAGCTATTGGTTTCGACGATTCAAGGATAACGATTTTGAAGTGACTGACAAAATGCGTCCTGGTCAGTGTGGTGTACCGTGAGCTGCTGCAGTTGGGTCAGGCTATGAATGCTGAACGCTACGAAGCACAATTATTCAATATGAATCGCACTCTTAAAAACAAACATCCGCAAAATGCTCAGAGGCATGGCAACGTACAGTAATTGAGGGGACTTCGTTGGGATATCTTACCTCCTCCCCCCCCCTCCCCCCTTCACCAGCCCCACGCTACCTTAGACACCCCTCCTGATTACCACTTGTTTCGGTCCATATAGCATGGCATTTCTGAACAATACGTCACACCTTTTAGCGATCTCGAAAACGGCTCTATGAGTGGATCACCTCAAAAGAACTTGAATTCTTTTTATCGTGGAATTAATTTTTTACCCGAAAAGAGGGGATGGGTTGTAGCAGCCGAAAGACACTGTTTTTCAGTAAATTATCTTATACCATTCTATTAAAATAAACATGTTTTCTATACAAAAAATAGTGAGAATTAATTCAAATACCCAATAAATTGAAAACAATAAGGGCCCTATTACAGTTTCGCACTCCCAAATCACTAGAACTTATCGTACGTGACTGGCTACGAAAGTCCATCCGAACAGACTCGCAAGTTCCAACGGTACCGACCGACCGCCGTGTCATCCTTTGTCAATAGGCGTCACTGGATATGGAGGGGCATGTGGTCAGCACACTGCTTTTCCGGTCTTCAGCTATTTTGACCGGAGCCACTACTGCTCAACGACATAACTCGTTAATTGGCCTAAAGCACCCCACTTCCCAACACCGCTCGGCACACTCGGATGGTCACCCATCTATGTGCTCGCCAAGCACAACAACGCCTAACTTCAGTTAGATAATTTGCAAAATGCACATTTGTGTCATCAGCTGTGTACCGCATGTTTATTTCTTACCGGTTTCGATTATTACATCATCTTGACAGGAGAAACACAGTTTACATCAATGGATCAAAAATGCAGTTTCGTCAAAAATGACTCAACCAAATGCAGAACACGCGTAACTGTCATAACAGTCTGTCTTAACACAGTCCATATAGACGTGCTATGCCTTAGCAAAAGTACAGTAATGCACACTTGATTACTTAATAACTGGCACGTTATAACTATATATTTGACAGTTATAATGGGTTAATTATGCGTGTTCTACATTTGGTTGGGTCATGTTTGACGAAAATGTATTTTTGACTTTTTGATATATAGTGTTTTTCTCTTGCGAAGATGATTGTAACGTACAGCTGAAGCGGTCTCGTTCAGCGTGGTATATGTATTTTCTCTACCGCTTTCGATTATTACAATCATCTTCACAGGAGCAAAATAAGATCTTTATTTCTGTGAATCAGAAATAAAAATTTATCATTCAGCTGAAGATGTCGTATTCATCACGGTTCGGTTCTACAGCTGTGGATGCCCACAATGCAAATTTTATTGCAATATACTTATAATTGTAGAACTGATGGCACTAATATGCTTGTTTCAAATTCCAATATTGCTTTAGTATTTGTCGATTTTGTTCTGTTAAGAACGACGTGTTGTGTAATATCGGTAAGGAAATCCTTCTGGTAAGCTCGTATTATGCTCGCTAAACAAAAATGGGGAACTGTATCGAATGCCCTTCAGATGCCGAGGAATATCAGCCTGTTTACGGCGCTCTGGATTTCATGGACTAACTGATCGAGCTTAGTGTAGTAAGATCTCTTTTTCCGAAATCCATCTCGATTCTTATAGAGTAGATTTTCGTTCTCCAAGTGCATTACAATGCGTGAGCTTAAAAACACGTTCCATAATTTTACAAAAGACAGACTTCAGTAGCTACCTACTGTAGTGCCCCCAGAATTTTACGAAAGTCTGGAGACACTTGTGTTCCAGCCGTTTCGAACACACATTATTTTAAAGCTGGGCGTAAGGATGAGCATGGGATACTGCACCCATTTATTGTTTGTGCAGGCGGAACTGGAAGGGAGATAATTCGTCGGCGCTGGCAAGTGTTCAGCGCGACCTGCCAAGAATAATCAAATACGGCCCGGAAGCTCCGTGGCCGGCTGCAAAGGGTAATGTAGCTTTGTATTGTTGAAAAACAAATGGAGTGACTCGAGATAGTGACTGTTTATTAGACGCTGAACTGCTGTTGAGAGTACGTGGACTGGACGCGGATAGTCAGCCACGATAAAAGCTTATGTATTAATTGTGTTCAAAAATGTGTAATTAACTGAGTCTGGGTGCCCGGTAATGTGTGGGCTTACGTCATAAAGTTTAGTTGTTTTTTTGTACAAAGTGGAAATAAATATGTTCTGGTGCATTGAATATTCCAAGAGTAGCGTATTTTTTAAATAAGAAGAGAGAGAGCGAGAGAGTGAAAATTTCCTCTTCCTAGCAGTGAAATCTTCGGAGAAGCGTCCGGTGCTAGCAGAAGACATCGGCGCTGCAAGAAACCAGAACCAGCATTCTTCAACAAGTAGGTCCACGAAAACGCTTAACATTACACCGGGCCACCGCACAACGGTGAACTGCTGCTAAAATGGGAGCAACTTTTATCGCATAATCTTTGTAGAATCTCAAAGGTATCTGATCCGGTGCAGATGCTTTTTCACTGCTGAGTTTTTTTATTTTATTTTCAATTCAGCCATCACTTATCTCAATTACTACCGTTTCGGCGTTCTTGGCGTAACTGAAAGGTGTAAAAGTATTCCCGTCTTTCGCAGTGAAACATTATCACTGTTTGATTAATCGTTGCAGCACTTCTAGGGCAGTAAGAGAACCTGTTAAAATTGGAAGTGGCTCGCTTTGATGTTGCCTCAACAGCTCGTTGTTCCAAAATCACCTACTGCTTTGTGCTAAATACCACAAATTGATCAGAAAGGCTAATCCTGAGACCTAGTTGGAAGAGGACTGACAGCCGTCTTCTTTCTTAGAAGCGTTAGACTGTGTCACAGTGATCGTAACTGCCGTAAAGACGGGGCTGACCAGATCATGACCTACATGAAGACGTATTTGCAGCGTCACTATGTGAAATACTGCTGGATAAACTTTGCCCTGACACTATGATGTCATTAACTCAAAGTACAGTGACGCTCAAAGAACTTTACTATTAACGAATCAGAAAGGTCTTGGTGTAACAATGAAGTGTCAATCTCTATAAAGTACTTTTGGTAATGCACCGCGTCATTTTGAAACTTTACCGTGGTCCTCTTCAGTCGCCTCGAAGAAGACCGCTGTTAAATCCATCGAAACGTCTATTTTAATAGTGATCTAATCCCAAAAAGGATCATATTCAGGAAGGTCTTATTTACAAGTGAAGATTTTTCCTTCGTCAATTCTGAGTGCTTTCTGACACAGGAAATGTTTGAGACAAATGGTTCAAATGTCTCTGAGCACTATGGGACTCAACTGCTGTGGTCATCAGTCCCCTAGAACTTAGAACTACTTAAACCTAACTAACCTAAGGACATCACACACATCCATGCCCGAGGCAGGATTCGAACCTGCGACCGTAGCAGTCGCAGGGTTCCGGACTGCGCGCCTAGAACCGCGAGACCACCGCGGCCGGCGTTTGAGACACGACCTACCGACTCTGGAGATCATTTGTGTACCAATGTTGGCCAGTATCGGTGTGGTATGTAGGTATTTACTGTACGGAACAAATCTTATAGGCTTGCCACTACGTAAAGAGTACTCATACCCGATTATAAGTGGCAGCTCATAAGCCTCAAAGGATTGAAATGAGCTGATGTTAAACAACACTACACACAGCTCAATTTATTCATGCAATATTTTTAAACCAACCACGCATCCATCATCGAGCCAAGATCGTATTTGAATATAATGGTCGGTCAATGGATTTTAAATTACTCAATGCTTTGGGACTTTCAGGTCCTTAATGTCTGGCCTCTGTGCAACTTAAAATCAAATGTGGTGACCAGGAACCTCATTGTTTCTTTAAAATTTAAAACAGTGTTCTCAGCTTAGGTAAATCGGAAATAGAACTGAATGGCGAAGAATTACACAGCGATCTCAAAAACGAACTTAAAATCTCTCCTATCAGCCGATTCCTCCAGCCTTTTAATTATCAGTTGCAAATATCTATTGTTGTTAAGCGACTGGACGAAGGGAGTACAGAAGAGGGAAAACTAGTCAAAAATGAAGGAGAATGGACAAGGCTCTTTAATACGAGCGCTCTGTAGTCAGTCACAGTAGCGAAGCCAGCTTCACTCGGAACATTAAGCTGAGAGACTCCGTTTCCATGTTTAAAGCGAAGAGAAAGGGACTCGTAAGGTCGATATTTAAAACAGCGTGGGGAAAGGAAGGGTCATATAAGGAAGGATGATATCCTTGGATACAGTTCGAAGATATTATACCCCCCAACTAGCAGTGTAGACCTTCTCAGTGTAAAAACAAACGACATACGTTAGGTGACATCTGCCCGAGAAGGACGTTGTATAGTAATATCCCCTGAACTCATACTGAAAGCTACTGAGGACCTGTATTCATCCTAAGATACAGGAGTTAGTTACGAAGCTAGGAAGGAAGACATTATTATAGCTACTCAGGAATCGATGGTCTTTCCCGTTTTAAACGAGGAGGATATTAAATAACAGTTTCCATGAACCTGGAAATCGCTCTGTTTCCAGGTTAACTTGGAAAGGTTGAGGGAAATTTCTTTAACGCTGCAAAAGATACAGTGACCATATGTTGTGGCATGAGCAGCGGAGAACGCAGAATAGAACCCTTACGTGAACAAAAGATTGGTGGGAGATTTATCGTTGGTGGAACTAGAATCATAGCCGCCCGTCTCAACGACGACTCTGTGGTACTAGAAAACTCGATCCTTACTGGTACTGATAATAATTTTGGAAAAATGTTCTGCCATTGCTTGAAGGGTTAATTTCTACCTCCTGTTGCGCGCTACAGCAGACGCTGATCTAACGCCACAGTTTGCCTCAAGGCATTTTCTTTTCCTGAGTTTCTACACTGTTTAGTCAAAGTTCTTAACTCAGAACAGCAACTGAACTAATTTATTATATCTATAATATTACAACGTAGGTAGGAGCATTACCCTCATCGCGGCCACTCAGTCACATGTTCAGGTAATTATATTTAATGATAAGCAGTAAAATAAAATGCTGGACATGAATTAATATAGTGTCCCAGGAGAAATCGTCAGTACTCAGAGGCATGACAGGAACGATCATTCGGAGCAAAAAAGTCTAGTAAAATTGGACTTTAAAATGCATGTATTAAGAGCTGTGAGCACTTCTTCATCTTCGATACTGTAAAACAAATCTCTTTTATTGCAAGTTCTTTTCTTTCTATATTTTGATAGGCAGCAGTATGGAACAAAACAAGAAAAAAATTGGCTATTAAATATAGGCTCCAAAACGCATACCTTAAGAGCTATGAACACGTGTTCAGTAGAAGAGATGTTTTCGTAGTAGCGAAGAAGATGAAGTGCCCATAGCTCTTAAGGTATGTACGTTAGAAACAACGTTTAATGGACATTTTTTCTTATTTCGGTCCGTACTATCAAGGAAAGCAAAGAGCTTGCAGTAGACGAGATTTGTTTCACAGTATCGAAGATTAAGAAATGCTCATAGCTCTTAAGATATGCATTTTAAATCCCATTTTTACTGAACCTTTTTTACTTAGGATGATCGTTCCTGTCATATCCATGAATGTTGATGATTCTTTCTGGGAATAGATAGGGCTAGCCAAATAATCTAACAGATTATATGAAGAAATATGTACAGCTCCACGGTCAGATAAAGGTGCATTAATTATGTAGTCGAAAGACACTCTACATGTCCTTAAAGTGTAGTACATTTGCGTTCCTGAAAACTCTCATAATTAGTACGTCTAGAAACTATTATTTTTCAGTGTTTTTCACCTTTCACTCCCGACTCAAGACGGGCTACGCGGACCGTTGAAGAATTCTTGGTTCTTTTCGTCCAAATCCCAGCGATCTGTGAGTGGACCAAAGGGATGGCCAATTAGGAATATTTGGCAGGGGATTACATGTTATGACATTTGCAATATAATCAAAGTAAACCTCCAGAAATCTTGGCCTGAATCAGATGATTGGAGCCATTTTCAGTTTGTGTAAGGGAAAATAATGTTCCAAGCAAAAAATAAAATGGCTATTTTTTCAGTTGTCTGTAAAATATTAATCATTTAACGTGTGAGGCCAGGTGCAAACTATGGTTTCCTTTGTTATTCACCTGCAGTATTCACATCACTCATACAGAAAAAAATAAAAGAATAAATAATCGTCCGTATCTTTCCTAATCCCTCTAAATTTGTCACCGCGATCTCTGAGCTCGCAACGTACTTTTTTTGTTTTATCTCTGAGGATAAATCCTTAGGAACGTAACTAAAATTCGTTTGCCTGAATCACTATGAGTTCCTTGAACTGTTTCGTGATGTAGCTTACTAAAGATCATTGCAATTCATAAAAAAAAAACGTAATAGCTTTTTCTTGGACTCTGCTCGTTCTCACATTTCTAGACAGACATACCACATACCGTTTTTAATGCGTCTCAGAAGAGTAAAACGTATAGCAGAATTATTGTCCAAGACGTAAATGTCGTGTGACTAGGGCCTCCCGTCGGGTAGGCCGTTCGCCGGGTGCAAGTCTTTCGATTTGACGCCACTTCGGCGACTTGCGCGTTGCTGGGGATGAAATGATGATGATTAGGACAACACAACACCCAGTCCCTGAGCGGAGAAAATCTCCGACCCAGCCGGGAATCGAACCCGGGCCCTTAGGAATAACATTCTGTCGCGCTGAACACTTTTTTTTTCATTTTGTTCGTTTTATTTGGTCGAAGTGGACGTCACATGACATCCATTGAAGTTCGTTTTGATCTTTTCACTCAGTTTTTTTATTACAGAGACACGCCAGGTCTCTGACCAGACACGCTGAACTACCGCGCCGGCAGCCACTCAGCTACCGGGGGCGGACACTGTCGAAGATGAACAGTAGGAATGGATTTGAAGGTACATTACCGATCGAGACGGCACAGCTATCAAGAAATGGGGCTCATATTGAGAATAAGCGTGACCCACATTGACAGTTTCTGTTCATTTAGTTTCCTGTGGATTCTCTAAGAAACTTCAAGTTAATTCTCCACTTCTAGCAGCAGTTTACTGTAGCTCGTTGGGGCAACGAAGAGTACCTAGCGACTGGAAAAATGCGCAGGTCATTCCCCTATCAAGAAGGGTCGTAAGACAGAGGCACTTAATTACAGACTTACATGGTTGACGTCGATCTGTTGTAGAATTATAGAACATGTTTTACGATCAAGAATTAAGAGTTTTTTTGGAGAACGAAAGTATCCACTGTAAAAAGCAAGATAGATTCCGCAAACAGGAATCGTGCGAAAGTCATCTCGCTCTGTTACCCCGTGAGAGCCATAGCGCTGTAGAGAATGGCGGCAGTCAGATTGTTGCCGCATTCCTTAGACACCGTACTGCACTGTCGTTTAGTGAAAAAAAGAAGAGCTTACCGAGTATCGCACCATGTTTGCGAGTGGATTCACGACTTTCTTGCAGAGAGAACTCAACACACCACACATAACGGAACAAAATCGGCAGATAAAAGATAATTTTCGGAGTACCCCCTAGGAATGTGAGAGGACTGTTACTGTTCACAAGGCACATAAATGAACTAATAGAAAGCGTCGGATGTTCTTTAAGACCGTTCGCAAATGATGTGGTTGTCCAAAAGAAAGTAGCAACGCCAGAAGACAGTATCGATTTGCAGAATTACCTACAGAGGATTGATGAATAAAGAAGGCTTTGGCAGTTGACCCTGGACGTTAATAAACGTAACATATTGGGCATACATACGAAAGGAAATCCATTACTGTACAACTAAAATATTGATGACAAATCGTTGGAAAAAGTATCTACCGCAAAATATCTAGGAGTAACTATCCCGAGTGACCTTAAGTGGAATGACCATATAAAACAAATACCAGGAGGCTATAATTAAAATGTAGCCACTCACAGAGATCCATTGTAGGCTGTAATTATCGTATGGCAGCGAAACTTGGTAGATATGCTAAGGCGTTATTGCAGAACCAATTTACGCTACAAAAAAATTAGTTCCAATTTTGGCGACCAGCTGCAAATCTGGTGCTGTGCAGCATCTCGCCGACGTCTCCGAGCTCCTGCTGAAAAAATTATGTAAGGGGTGGTTCATAATAAAATCAACATTATGCCTTTCCCATTTGTTTGTCCTTTTCTGTCCACGTCCGTCCCTAATCCATTATATATGGAAACGTTTCTACATGTTTTTCTTGCATTCACAGCGCCAAATTTGCACCTGGTGGCCAAAATTGTAACTAACTTTTTCCCAGCATAAATCTGCTCTGCATTAACGTATTGGAATATCTACCAATTTCACTGCCATACGATAAATAAAGTCGACACTGGACCTCTGTGAGTAGCTGCACTTTAATTCTAACCACCTAGTAGTAGGAAAAGTAGATGCCACACTGAGATCTATAGGAAGAATCTTAAGGAAACGTAACACATCCACGAAAGAAGTGACTTACAAGGCGCTTGTTCGACCAATTCTTGAGTACTGTTCACCAATACGGGTATTTTCCGGGAAGAAGTGGACAACATATTACTTCCTCCCACATGTTGTTGTTGATGTTGTTGTGTTCTTCAGTCCAGAGACTGGTTTGATGCAGGTCTCCATGCTACTCTATCCTGTGAAAGCTTCTTCATCTCAAAGTAGCTACTGTACCATACATCCTTCTGAATCTGCTTAGTGTATTCATCTCTTGGTCTCCCTCTCCGATTTTTACCTTCAATACTAAACTGGTGATCCCTTTATGCCTCAGAACACGTCCTACCAACCGATCCCTTCTCCTAGTCAAGTTGTGCCACAAATTCCTCTTCTCCCCTATCCTATCTTATCCTATTCAAGACCTCCTCATTAGTTATGTGAAGTACCCACCTAATCAGCATTCTTCTGTAGCACTACGTTACGAAAGCTTCTATTCTCTCCTTGTCTAAACTATTTATCGTCCATGTTTCACATCCATACATGGCTATACTCCATACAAATACTTTTAGAAAAGACTTCCAGACACTTAAATCTGTACTCGATGTTAACAAATTTCTCTTCTTCAGAAACGCTTTTCTTGCCGTTGCCAGTCTACATTTTATATCCACTCTAGTTCAACCATCATCAGTTATTTTGCTCCCCAAATAGCAAAACTCATCTACTTCTTTAAGTGTCTCATCTCCTAACCTAATTCCCTCAGCATCACCTGATTTAATTAGACTACATTCCATTATCCTCCCACACACACTTCATTAAATGACGAAGACGACAAAATACGAGAAATCAGAGCTGATACAGAGACTTATCGACAATCATTCTTCCGATGCGTCATTCGCGAGTGGAACACGGAAGAGGAAATCAGTTATTAGTACCCGAAGTACTCTCCACCACAAACCGTCAGGTGGCTCGCGGAGGTTTGATGAAGGTGATATAGAATGCTGAGACCATGGATGGTTGTTTTAGGGATTTTACGACCGATTCGAATTTGCTCCTCGTCTAGTGATATTTTTGTCGGCAGAACTTTAAGCTCCGACCTTCCGGTTTTGTATGAGCGTCACATAAAGTTATACAGTGTTGACAGGTGTCCAATAGCCTCGACAGTCTAAATACAAAAGGGAATGTTGCCGTCTAGTTTTCTCGTTACGCAGAAGTGTCATTCGCCAGCAAAGCCGACGTTAAGAATAATGCCGCACTCGTGTGCCACCCATTCAGGATCGTTAGCCGTCGTGTCGGTCGTTATCTGTGCCGGCATCGCCCGTTCACCTAGCTGTAGCTAACGGTCGCCGAGGACTGCAGAGCCTTTTGCCGTCGCGGCGTGCAAGGACACGCCGGCGTCAAACTGTGCCGCCGCTTCCCAGCTGCGCCTCGAGACAGTTCTTCGGCAGTCTCGAGAATACAGAATGGCGTTTTCTCTCAAATTGTCCTCCCAAAGGACCTACCAATCCATAAATAATGCTAAGTTTTTTTTTTTTTTTTACTTTTTTTGTAAGTGGGTTGGTGGAGGTAATGTACCTTCCGACGTTTGCTGCGACCAACCAGTACTTCCTGTCTGTGCCTACCTCTTCATCTCAGAATAGAACTTGCACTCAAGGTCCTCAGTATATTCCTATCTCTGTCTTCCTCTACAGTTTTTACACTTCACAGCTCCCTCTAGTACCATGGAAGTTATCCCTTGATGCATTAGAAACATATTCTGTCCGGTCCCTTCTCCTCGTCAGTGTTTTCCGCAAGTTGATTCAGTGGAGAACCTCTTCATTTTTTTTTTTAGCAGTCCATCTAAATTTCAAAATCCTTCTATACCACCATTTCTGAAACGCTTCGATTTCCTTCTTTTCCTGTTTGCCTACAGTCCATGATTAAATACCATACAAAGCTGTGCTCCAAACGTAAAGTTTCATAAATTTCTTCCTCAAGTTAAGGTTATGTTTCGTACTAATAGACTTCTTTTGGATGTGTTATTCTGCTTCTTATGTCCTTCTTCCTTCGTCCATCATGTACAACCAAAAGGTATCAGAATTCCTTCACTTCGTCTACTTTGATGATTAGTATCACTAATCTCATTTCTGCTACTATTACTTTCGTCTTCCTTCCATTTAATCTCCATATTCTGTGCGCCCTCTGTTCCCTTGAAATCGTCTACAGTTAGTGTACCACAAAAAAATTATAGAAAGTTTTTCAACAATCAAAATCGCGAAGCTAGGTCTCTCGGCGGCGTCGCAGTGAGTCAGGGCGTATCCGTAGTGACGGCAGTTGGTCGGTGGCGGAAACGGCGGCGCGGAGCTGGATGTCCGAACTGGAGTCCTGGCTCGGAGTGAATTGTCGACGGACGGCCGTGGGCTGACAATACCGTCCAGCAGCAGGATCCTTGGGACCTATTTTGGGTTTCGCGGATCGGGGAATCGAGAAGTGGTTGTAAGGCAACAGGACAACCCAAGACCCTGGAATGCATGATATGTAGTCGATCTAGCAGGTGTTAAGTCGCGACATGCCACATTCGACCCTGACTTCAATGTTGTGGAAGACAGTGCGGGACCTCATCTAATAGCGTAGGTAGAGGAGCTCTTGGAACGAGAGGATGTTCGGCGAATGGACCAGACCGTCTACTCCACCGTCTTAAATCCCATCGAGTACGTGGGAGGTGTCCCGCAGCATGTCAACAAGCACCAAAGACCGTCTAGCAGTTGTCAACCGCGCTGGTGGAGGAATTTCTTCCTCAAGTTAAGGTTATGTTTCATACTAGTAGACATCTTCTGCATGTGTTAATCTGCTTTTTATGTCCTTGTTGCTTCGTCCGTCATGTGCTATCCCAAGGTATCATAATTCCTTCACTTCGTCTACTTTGATGATTCTGTGCACCCTATGTTTCCTTGAAATCGTCTACAGTCAATGTACCACAAAAATAAGAACTCCTTGCAGTCATGGACTGTGCGGCTGGTCCCGGCGGAGGTTCGAGTCCTCCCTCGGGCATGGGTGTGTGTGTTTGTCCTTAGGATGACTTAGGTTAAGTAGTGTGTAAGCTTAGGGACTGATGACCTTAGCAGCTAAGTCCCATAAGACACATTTGAACATTTTTTTGCAGAGCTACTTACCTACCTTGTGGCCCGCTTGGGAGCACGTTGCAGAAAATGCATTGCTGTCTGCGGTGACCATACAGCCTTTTAAGAACCATGTCCCGCCTTTTGTAATACCCTGGTGAGCATCCTAAATCGCGTGACTTCAGTGTCATTATTGTCCCTGAATGAAAGTGCCAGAGCATATTTCTTTCGGTCACCTTCTGAATTATACTGTAGCAATTCTTTCTATGCAGATCCAAGTTTCTTCGAGCTTTGTTACTTTCATCTCCAGGTTTTGCACACCAGCTCACGATACACAGCACTGACGTTACTGGAGCCAACGGCTGCCACTAGTTCGTTTGATTTTGTGAATGTGTCAGAGAACATGGAGCAATGAGATGGAATATGCTTTGACAGCAAAAGTGAGCTTGTGTGCTAACAACAGCAAGAAGCTTGGTTGTGAAAGGCGTGCACGCATTCGCCGGTATTTAACGACTCGAATGCTGCCAAGCCCACTGCAAGTTCCACTTGCTGTCTGAATGCCGTCCTCAAGCGGGAAGTGGAAGCGATCGTGGACGTGGATCTGTACCATGTTTGTGGTTTCACAACGTGGAATTTCACGTTTACAGACAAACAAGTGAAAAAACTGAATGATTTATTCAAGAGAAAGAGCATAACAAATTGAGCAAGTCATTTACGCTTTGGTCCACTTCTGGCAATTCTGGAGGCAGTTACCAGGGTTGTCATACATTGCTTAAGTTGTTGAATGTCCTCTTGAGGGGTATCGTGGAAAACTGTGTCCAATTGGCGTGTTTGATCGTCAACATCTCGAGATGGTTGGAGGGTCCCGCCCATAATACCCCAAGCTGGGGAGAGATCCGGCGATCATGCTGCCCAAGGCAGGCTTTGGTAAGCACGAAGACGAGCAGTAGCAACTCTCGCCGTGTGTGGGCGGGCATTATATTGCTGAAATGCAAGCCCAACATGGATTGCCATGAAGGATAACATTACAGGACTGTGCTGTAAGTATACCGCAAATGACAATAAAAGGGGTGCTGCTGTAAAAACTAATGGCAACACAGACCACCACTCCTGGCTGCGGGCCGTATGGTGGTCGAAAGTCAGGTTGGTAGCCCACTGCTGTCTGGTCGTCTCCAGACAAGTCTTCGCTGGTCATCGGTGCTAATTTCGAAGTGAGACTCATCGCTAAAGACAATTCTGCTCCAGACAATTAGATTAGAGGCCGCAGACGAGCCTGGAGACTCCCCGGAGAAAAGTTGGATACGAATTTTGCTGTTGGGCGCCATGCGGCCTGACAAACAGGAGTAATGGTCTCTTCATAGCACGACCCCTTTGGTTGTCATCTGTGGCTCCATGGCAGCAAAGCAGTACGCCGTTTCTGTCATTCAGTTCTGGAATTGTAATCACTTATTTATCCGTGCATGTACGTAACATCTACCGATTTCATTAACATTCAGAATATTCTTCCTTGGTGCGTCGTTCTTTTATATATTAGAATGTATTATTGAATAAGGGATCAAAAATTTCGGTAGCAGCATTGTGTACCCCTTTTTGTGCTGAACAAACTTTTGTGTGGAGTAATGAATGTCATTTTTTCTTCTGGTATTGTAAATACGTACATCATTGTTTCTTTTGAATTGCAGTGGATTATTTCAACAAAATTCATGATGAAATAAATATACTATGAAAATGCGTGACTCCTTAAGCAGATGTCTTTGGTGAGTTAACAGAGTTGCCCCATACTCTTAACAGCATCTGAGATAACAGAGAGAAAGTAATCAAAATAAACAAGCCTTTGCGTTTCAGTGTCACTGTAGTCTTTCTCGTAGTGAATATGGCAGCCTTCAGTTTCTGCACAAGATCTTAAAAAGTGATACTTCCAAGAAGGCCTCCTCCTACTAGTATTTACCCTCAGGTCTAAGAATTTAAAATCGTGAACTTCACTGACTGTGTGACCACCTTGGGACAATGAAATCTCGCTATTACAAGAGCTCCGTGTCAGAAACAGTATGCATTGCATTTTGTTGCAGTTAAGAGTTAATACGTTCTCTGATAGTCGCTTGCTGATGTTAGGTACATCATTTATATTACATTCCGCGACTTTCACTGATCATATTAAAAACTCCTCATAACATCAGTTTTCCTTGGCACCAGGATTCCTACATTCTCTTTCTTGTTCCTTCTTCCTTCGCCTTGGTCCAAAGCTGTTCCTTCCTGGATGCCTCTTTTGACTACTGACACTTATGAGATACAAGCGTCTTGATATTAAAGGTGTTTCTGTCTTGCATGTCCTCTTCTCTAATCTTATTAACTGCCTATCCTTCGTAGTGTTAGTAAAAGATTTTTAATGCTAGTTACCTATTCTGCTGTGCTTATTACAGAGCCTCTTGGCGGATGTAGCGTCGTCCATTCTTCATGTATGTCTGAAGAATTTCATCCTTAGATGTATTAGCTGATATTCTGGTAACTGTCTCGTACAGTTGTCGTTTGTTGTGTGCAGGCCGTAACTAACACCACTTTTCTTTGGTCCGATAATTGTTCTTAGGATCATTCGATTCTACTGGATGTTTTTCCCCTAATGGTAGACACCTCGAAACATACATATACTCGAGTAGGATCACTGGTGGTAATGCCTCAGCTTGGACATAGTTGAGACTTTTATCTTGTTGTGAGTGTTCTTTTGTTAGATGGAATGCTAGAGTCATTTTCCTGACTTTTTCACAGTTCGCATTTTCCTCTAATCCATTCAGGTGTGTGATCTCACAGTTGGACTGAGTGGAAAGTGATTTCGGGCTTGTGTTGTAGATAATGACGTAAGTCTTAAACATATCGTTCCCGCCGCTACGTTCTCCCCACATATTAGCTTGTGCGATCGTCATTGCAATATACTCTGCTAATGGCTCGAGATCATCATCGAATGATAAGCACTTGACAGGAGTGTTCTCTTTCTTATAGCCTATTTTAACATGGTCCTTAATACGTTCTACTTAAGTACATTTTCCCAGCTATTAATGAACTTTTCTAGGACGCGCAGATGAAAAGTAATGGAGACATACCTTCGTCTTACCTTGGACTCTTTATCATTTCAAACGGTTCCGAAACCTGAGCCATGAATTCAGCTATCAAATTCACTCTTATTACTGTTGCTTTTATTCATTGTGATGTCTTGTATCAATCGACATTTCTTTAAAAGTGCGATATTGAAAAAACGATAAGCTTTCTTGAAGACGAAAAACGCTGCTGCTTATTTCCTATTTCTTCAGTAATGTGTCGAGATTCCACCATTGTTTCATACACGATAAAGACAAGGCTTGATGTGCACATATGAATCAGTGTTTATGTCACCTGAAGCTTCCAAGTTTAACTGTAGAAAGTAAACTGGCAGTAATATAAGAAAACTGGGGACACCTTTGTCACAGCCTGATTAATCTACGCAATATCGATTTATATATCATAATGGAATTTAAAACGGAATTTTTGTTTCTCCCTGCCATTGGTTTTGTATGTATATGTAATCAAGAAAAACAATTTTGCAGTGTAACGTTTTAAAGTGTTATGTAGTCACTGAAGAGTTCCTTCCGAGTTTAAATGTATTTTTAATTAATCTTGACTTTAATAATTAAATTAGATACATTTTTTGGAGGGGCTGACGTAAGAAGCTTGTTAAGCTGTAATGTCAAGTATGAGCAGTCATGAATACCGTCGCGATAATGGAAAGAATGCAGTTAAAAAAGCCAGTTGCTTTGAATTAAAATCATTTAATAAGCCAGAGGAATTTATAGTGCTCAAAGTTAAATTGTACTTTTCATTATGATCGCATGCCGAACATAATCAAAGAAAAAAATGGTTCAAATGGCCATGAGCACTATGCGACTTAACTTCTGAGGTCATCAGTCGCCTAGAACTTAGAACTAATTAAAAGTAACTAACCTAAGGACATCACACACATCCATGCCCGAGGCAGGATTCGAACCTGCGACCGCAGCGATCGCTCGGTTCCAGACTGTAGCGCCCAGAATCGCACGGCCACTCCGGCCGGCCATAATCAAAGACCAAGTAAAAAGAATACCTTTGCTGACATTATTTATCTAAATATAAGTAAATAATACAAAGAAGTAACTTTGAATATAGGCTTCAAAAGAGGTCAATTAACTAAATATCTGTACACACAGCTAATTGACTGAACACTTATATTACCTTCAAAGTCGTTCAGTATTATTTACATTTTTTGGACATATGTTTCAGTTAATTCTACTCTCCACGTGTAGTTGAGTGCTATTGCTGAAGAAATGTGATAATATTAGTCAACTATAGTAACTTTAACGCTATGAACCGATTAATACACATGGTGATCACAGATTCTTAATGACACACGCAAACACAGTGAAAGCTCCAAAAACTACAAGATATCTTTATCTTTCTGTCGTTTACCGCCCTAGTACTTCATAGGAAATGAAAGTGTTTTCTCCTCGTTGCAAGGTAGAGGGGTAAGTAGAGCATGACTTACAGTTGCAGCCTGCACGAACCCACTCGTTCTTACATCGCAAAGTTGAGCAACTGCTCACTTGATGAACAGAGGATTTTAGTGCAAACATTTTCGAAATTACGACGACGTTTAACATATCTGATGATGTAGCATCGTGCAGAATGCGGTGGAACTTTGTGATATTTGTAAAATACCCCTTCTGTTCGAGACACATTTATTTCCTTATTTTCCTATTTTACAAGTTTGTATCGCCTCTGCAGATATCATTTAGCATTCAGCGAGTAAAGCGGTACTGCAGAACGCACACAGTCGGCAGTAAGATTGCAGTTCCCACTCTGGTTGAAGGAGCGAAAGAGCTGTGGACCATGTGGCGTTGCCTGTGGACGGTTGTGTGGCGCGCTGTGGCTAGACAAGAGAACGCCCGTTGCCGCAGCAGCGAGGTTATTATGGAACGAAGCATGTAAACTTATTAGGGAAACCTACATGTTACGAATACTTTCTCACAACAATAGTATAATGCCAGAAATCGATCATCTTAATAAATAAACGAATAACGTTTAAGATAAAGAAAGTGTACGAACCGTTACGAGATATCGCGAGTGTAAGTACGAGGTACAGTTTGCGCGCCATAGTAGCCAGTCGCCGATAGGAAGCCTTCCGATACAGTTCTGTCGTAGGACCATGCTCTCCGGTAATTATTATTATTGTTAGTTTTCAGTTAATCGTTATTAATTGTTTCGAGTTATCAATTGTCGAATTTAGTAAATAAATACATCGTAATAGCATCCCTTTGGAACGTTATTCAGAATAATAAAGCTTTCCGCTTCATCGCTTAGAATCACAGGAAATAGAACTGTACTTTACAGAAAACCCGACGGTGCTGATACTACTTCTGCAAGGGACATCAACTTCAAGAGCTTCTCGGCAAAACAGGTAGGAAGAATCCTACAAGACGACTCACTAAGATAGTCCAACGTCAGACTGTCTAAACTTACGCAAAACTCGATTGGAAAAATGGCTCTGAGCACTATGGGACTTAACTGCTGAGGTCATCAGTTCCTTAGAACTTAGAACTACTTAAACCTAACTAACCTAAGGACATCACACACATCCATGCCCGAGGCAGGATTCGAACCTGCGACCTTAGCGGTCGCGCGGTTCCAGAACCGCTCGACCAGTCCGGCCGGTTCGAATGGAAAAGCACGGTCAGTCACCCTATACGCATCTTATACCACCATCCTCTATGGACTCACTGGCTAAACTGAGACGTTTCTGGAGGCTTAGTACAAGTGTGGATCGAGCGGGGGGGGGGGGGGGGGTTCTTGCTGCTTTTACATAACATACATCATCTTCTCCATGCACACACATTATTTATTCCGTGTTATCAACTAATGTTCCTATGAATGATATTGCTGATTTTCAGCCTGAACACAAGTTTGATGCAGCTCTCCATGCTATTATATTAACATCATCACATCTGGAAACTACGTCCATCTGAACCCGGTTACTGTAGTCAAGCCTTAGTCACCCTCTGCAATTACTGACTATTCCTTGTCGCCTCAGCACATGTCCTATTACCCGATATCCTCTGTTAGTCGTGCTATCCGTTTCTTTTCTCACCAATTCGATTCAGCACTCTTCATCAGTTACCGATCTGCCTATATACGAGGGCTGAATGAAAAGTAATGCCTCCACCATCGTGAACTGGGTTTGGATGGGAATATTTTAATAAATCAGACGCAGAAATAATCCTTAGAATGTGATCTTTAATTACCAATATTCACTTTTCCACATAATCACCAGGCAACTGGATACATTTCTGCCAACGATGAACAGGTTTTCTGAAGCCGTCACGGACGAAGTCGACACTCTGTTTTGCAACGAGTGTCACAGTTCTCTCAACGTCTTCATCAGAAGCATAATGATCTCCCCGAAGACCGTCTTTCATCATCGGGAACAGATGTCAGTCAGACGGTGCTAAATCTGGACTGTATGGAGGATGCCGTACGGTGGTGAGATTCAGTCTCTGAAGTTCTGCTTTGGTGCCACGTGAAGTGTGTGGTTTGGCATTGTCATGCAATAGTGTGACCCACACGTTCTTGTGAAATGCCGATTGTGCTTGCTATTTCTCTCTGAGTGATAGAACGATCGTCCTGAATCGCTCTGTCAACATTTTGCTTGTGAAACTCGGTGGTTGCTGTCATAGGACGTCCAACTCTTTGTTTGTCACACAGGTCAGATGTCCCCGCCTCAACATCTTTAAACTTACTCGCCCAACGACGCACACTACTCACTCACATTAACACAATCACCATAAACTGCTTTCATTCTCTGATGACTCTCCTTTGGGGTGATACCTTCTGCTGTCAAGAATTCAATGAGAGAACGTTGCTTAAATCGCATTGACCGACCGTCTGCGCAGAGGTCCATACTTAAGACTGTAACAACACAACCGTTCTACGCTAAGGCTTGCCGCTGACTGGAGCTGTAGAGAAGAGGATATGGAACAAGCCAGTACCTGCCGCATACCAATGCCGCCAACTGTTGAAGAGTTACGAAGATGGAAGCATTACTTTTCAGTCAACCCTCGTAATATTCAGCATTCTTTCGTAGTACCACATCTAAAAAGATTCTCTTCGCTTCTGCTCCGAACTGTTTATCGTTCAAGTTTCATTTCTATACAAGGTTACGCTCCAGAGAAATACCTTCAGAAAAGACTAACTGATATTTAAATTTATATACGATGTTAACAAATATAAGTAATGATTTTCTTGCTATTGCCATTGTGCATATTATATCCTCTCTACTTCGGCCTTCGATAGATACAGTCCAAGACAAAAAAAAAAAAAAGACTCGCCACGTAAGAATTATGCAAATTGGTCACAAACTGATATCGAAGGAAAACGCAAAATTTGTGATCATTGTGGGCCGATGGAAGAATGTGTAACGCTGCAGCGCTATTTCACCACGCAGCTGGCAAGAGCAGGAGACATACTGACAGGAGGGCATAAACAGGCCCAACGGTACCGAACGACCGCCGTATCTTCGTCAACCGACAGGCGTCACTAAATACGGATATGTAGGGCCATGCAGTCAGCACACCACACTCCTGGCCGTTCTCAGTTTTTGTTACCGGAGCCAATACTTCTGAATCAGGCTGTTCCTCAACTGGCCTTACAAGTGCACCCCGCTTGTAAACAGCCCTCAGCAGATCGGGACGGATACCATCCACGTGCTAGCCAAGTCTGACAGCACTTAACTTCGGTGATCTGACCTGAACCGGGGTTCCCACTGCCACAAGGCCGTTGGCATAACAGTGTATAAAGTCTTTGCGAATTTCATTCCGTGCACACAGTTGGTCAGTGACTATGCCTCGCAGACAGATACGTGAACACCATATGCAGATGTCAGCATTTGAGAGAGGATGTGCTGTTGGCCTCAAAGAAGCCGGTTGGAGTAATCGGCGAATCGCTCGACATCTGAACAGGAGCGCTGTCACTATTCGACGATGGTGGCAGAAATGAGTGAACCATGGCTGAACACACTCTCAAGATGAAAGCAGTCAGCTTAGAGCAATGACAGAACGTGAGGACAGAGCAGTCGTCAGAGAGGCGCTCAGAGCCCCGGATTCATCATTATCATCGGTCCGACGTGCAATTGTTGCTTTAGTGACCAAAAAGGCGGTTAATAGGCCTCTCCCGGAAACGGGTCTGAGCTGACGGTGTCCCTTGCGCCACTACAATTGATGTGTGTGCACCAACAAGTCCGTCTGCAGTGGTGTCGGTCACTTTCGGCCTGGAATCTCAATTGAATGGATGTGATGAGTCTTGCTTCGAAATGAGCTTCGACGACCATCTAAGAGGTGTCAGGAGACGTTCCGGACAGCAGTGGGCTACCAACAGGAATGTCGCCCGTAGTACGGCTTGACAACCAGAGGTGCTGGTCTGGGCTTCCGTATCATTTTACAACAGGATCCCGTGGTTGTCAAAAAAAAAAAAAATAGGTTCAAATGGCTCTGAGCACTATGGGACTTAACTTCTGAGGTCATCAGCCCCCTAGAACTTAGAAATACTTAAACCTAACTAACCTAAGGACATCACACACATCCATGCCCGAGGCAGGATTCGAACCTGCAACCGTAGCCGTCGCGCGGTTCCAGACTGTAGCGCCTAGCACCGCTCGGTCACCCCGGCCGGCGACTGGCAGGGGTGGTCCAGTTCCAAAAAATGGCTCTGAGCACTATGGGACTCAATTCTCAGGTCATTAGTCCCCTAGAACTTAGAACTAGTTAAACCTAACTAACCTAAGGACATCACACACATCCATGCCCGAGGCAGGATTCGAACCTGCGACCGTAGCGGTCTCGCGGTTCCAGACTGCAGCGCCTAGAACCGCACGGCCACTTCGGCCGGCGGTCCAGTTCCCTGGCCTTCCAGGTCGCCCTGATATGACACAGATGGACTTCTTCCTGAGGTAGTATGCCAAGAACAGAATCTACCAGAGGTTGCCAACCATAACAATGATTTAAGAAACAGGTGATGCAGAAATGTTAAACAGAGTGTGCATACGGCTTGACTACAGACTAGAAGTTGTGCATACCACCGAAGGCTCACGTAGTGAAACTGACTGAATGGCTTAAAACCTTTTGGAGTGTGTCACCTAAACCAAACATTAATGTTGTATCGTACTTTTTGAAACACCCTGTATTTCTCCCTGTCATCATTTAAGATCAATATCTCACGTGTTCTCCGGGTTCTACGGGGTTATTTTTGTGAACTCACTTAATGGTTTACATTCCACCACTTACTCTTTACTTGACCTCGATTACGTTGCCAACTCGTGACTCTTTGCAGACGTAGCTGTTTCCGCGCCCTGAATGTTATAACTACTGCCTTAAAGCAAACCATCCGTTACATTATCGTGACTAGGCGAGCCAACGTGTCAGTTGCCTCTTGTTCAGAGGGACCAAAAAGCTGACTGACATCATCTCCGTTTCGCCGTCTGCCAGAGACTTTTCTCGTGAGTGCGACGAACGTGGACAGATTCCAGTACAAAACAATTTCCAACCAAAAGTATCCAACGCTGCTGTAAAAATATGCTTTCCATAGTACAGTGACCGGAAACAGTTGAAATGATAGCAAATTTACAATGTTCATTCACTCAGCGACGCACTAAGAAAACATTTCTTGTGGTTTGAGTCCAAATAAGAATCATGCGTCTTTTATTTGAATGTATTTCCTTATTCTCTGGCCTCTGTGTGGAACTATTGTCTTTTTTATTTTAACTAAAAGTCTCATTCCAAAACCCACGTAAGTTTTTGTTCCAAAAACATAGTCGCTCCCTTCTTAATAAATATGGAATTCAAATGGTTCAAATGGCTCCAAGCACGATGGGACTTAACGTCTGAGGTCATCAGTCCCCTAGACTTAGAACTACCTAAACCTAACTAACCTAAGGACATCACACACATCCATGCCCGAGACAGGATTCAAACCTGCGACCGTATCAGCCGCGTGGTTCCGGATTGAAGCGCCTAGAACCGCATGTTTTAATGAAGAACATCACCACAGCGCATCATAACTGCTCGCTAATTGACCATTGTCTTTCCCGTTACCTCGACTTTTTCGGGTTGTGAGGCTAGTTCCATTTGACGCTATAGTCATGCTGACTTCACGCCATGTGACGTCCAACATTCTGTTCACGATTGGGACGTGCTCCCCATTAATTCATTTCAACCGAGTAGTTAATAAGTTAGGTTACTTTAGCCATCCCGTCTTTAAGTTTTGCAGAAGAGGGTAGAATTTATATTCTTGCAGAGTTAATCATGGCTGTTTCACCTCCGTTCCAGGCTTTCAGATCGTGCCCGATCCGGGCTCTAAAATGGAACATGAATACGTTCCTCTTTCGTACTCTATGCGTCAATCAACGCAACGATGTTGCTTTGTGTCAGTACGCAAACAAAATTTTAGACCCCCATCTGGATTTGTATGGAGTGTAGCCATGTATGGAAGTGAAACGAGGACGATAAATAGTTTAGACATGAAGAGAATAGAAGCTTTCGAAATGTGGTGCTACAGAAGAATGCTGAAGATTAGATGTGTAGATCACATAACTAATGAGGAGGTATTGAATTGAATTGGAGAGAAGAGAAATTTGTGGCACAACTTGACTAGAAGAAGGGATCGGCTGGTAGGACATATTCTGAGGCATCAAGGGATCACCAATTTAGTGTTGGAGGGCAGCGTGGACGGTAAAAATCGTAGAGGGAGACCAAGAGATGAATACACTAAACAGATTCAGAAGGATGTAGGTTGCAGTAGGTACTGGGAGATGAAGAAGCTTGCACAGGATAGAGTAGCATGGAGAGCTGCATCAAACCAGTCTCTGGACTGAAGCCCACAACAACTACAAAATCTGGATATTGCGTCAGCTAAATATTAATTAGCTCGTTTGACTCGTCTGATAGCTGCAATGATTCTCTCCACAATCTTTGCTGTATAGCGTAAAAAAAAGAAAGAAACTGGAGCGTGCATTCAAATAATACCTACGCCTGATTGCCTTCCAACAGATTTCGCAACAATTTGCTTATGAAAACCACGGACGTTGTTTATAACAGTTGTTTAAAGCTTTTACAACCATGACTAATTGTACACGTACGTACGTAAGGTTCATCACTGATGTAGCGGTTCTTTACTTCAGGAACGTTTTCGATAGAATTCCGCTTCGTCACACAGTACCCAAAATATCTACTTACAAATTTGTTAGACAAGGCATGCGATTGGATTGAAGGTTGCCTATATAATTCTTACAGACGGTGATACGTCGACGGTATTCTACGCTCCGTTTTGTTGCCCTCCATTGCAAGCCACTCTGGGCTTATATTTCAGCAAGACAATGCCCGCCCGTACACGGCGAGTGTTTCTACTCCTTGTCTTAGTGATTGCAAATCCTGTGTTGGCCAGCATCTTCGCCGCATCTCTCCTCAATTGGGAACTTTTCGAGCATTATGGGTAGGGCTCTCGAACCTGCTCGGGATTTTGACGATCTAACGCGTCAGTTGGACAGAATTTGACACGAAATCCCTCCGGAGGACATCCAACAACTCTGTCAATTAGTGACAAGCCGAGTAACTTGTTGCATAGGTACCAGAAGTAGACGGGCGCATTATTAACTTGCTCAATTTCTGAAGCTTTTCTGTTGAATAAATAATCCAATTTTTTTCGGAAACTATAATCATTTGTTTGTCTGTAAAGGCACATCGCCTACACAGATTTATGTCTCATTCGGATAGTTCCTTTGTGGTGTATCATTATTTTCCTTAGACTGTGCACGATAAACTTATTTAAAATGAGGAACTCACCACATTTACTAACTCTATCTCAGTATCCACTCGATATATATAAATGTTAATTCTCTGTACAGTCTGCAAATCTTAGAATTCAAAGCGGTGCGTGCTTCAGTAATGTGTCTATGTAGCTTCGCTCAAACGTTAGAAATATTCTTTTTCACTTTATCAAACAAAAGATCGATGGTATTAATTTTCACATCTCTGACATGAGACCGTGTGTTTGAGATCCAGCGATTAAACTAATCTTTATGTAAATGACATTTCCAAATCTTACGGAATACCGTACAGTGAATTACTTTAGCTGTTTTATGTCCCCACAGGAGAATCACTGGGTGACTAACTTTTTGTTCGGTATACTTATTTCTTTAGAATGTTATAACGTCTCTTCACGCGTCGTATTTCGAAAGTTGTGACTGTAATAATTACCAGATTACATATGAATACCATGGAAAATGTCTCTGCTTCAACTAATCAGCTAGTTAAAGTAGTATGACACAATACCTTTGTGTCTTGGGCGTTTGGTCTCTTGAGAGAGATAACATTACGAAACTTTTCACCGCTCTTTCCAGACAAAAACTGCTGCAACCGCGGCTTCTAAGATCTTATCTCCATGTTGCGTCGCTATGTTCTCACGTGCCGTTATGCACTAGTTCCTGCAAAGCAGTATCTTAGCTCGGCTAATGCAGCTCTGTCATAGTTTTTTAAAACTTCAACTGCTAACGTTTGATTCCATTAAGATATTTTGCTTACTGTAATTTCTCTTTAAGTCCAATGCAAAGGTTGCAATAAATTTCTAATTTCATTCTGGTTTAAAGATTCATAATTATTAAAGCCAATCTATTTTGAATTTTTATATCGCACAAAGAAAAAAAATCTACAGTTCATAGGATGTAGACAGCATCAAAACTGCGAGTAGTTTACATGAATTGAAAACACCCGTACCATTCATCCATAGCACTGCTTTGGAAGAGCGCATCTCTGCGGAAACCACTGTTTTCATTCAAGAAGGTTAATAAAATCGACATTATACTTTTCTCACCCGTCTGACTTCTGCCCACAGCCCTTTTCCTAATCCATTACATGTGGAAACATTTCTATACCTCTTTCTTGCATTCACAGCGCCAGGTTTGCACCTGGTGGCCAAAATTGGAATTTCAACTGTAAATCTGTTCCGCATTAACGCATTAGCATATCTACCAAGTTTCGCTGCCACATTGGATCTGCGTGAATAGCTGCACTTTCATTATAACCGCCCGTTATCATTATAAGCTGCACTAAAACGACGTCTTAAAGCGACAGAACGAATACTGTAGCTTTAGTCTATCGAATCACTCTGAAGAAGCCCGAAAGATATATGGCCTAAATATTAGAAGAAGATTAGAAGAAGAAGAAGAAATAGAGTTTCTGCGTCTTCTTTCCCGAAATTTAATGGCTCCGTTATTGTGCCGCTGAAACATGAAGACGCAAACATTTCTGTTGTTTATCATTTTGTGTTAACATGATGCACACGCATCTCATTGTGTAAATGACATATGGACAAATAAACTATTACTGCTGTTACTTACGGTACTAAATGCGTAATTCCCATTAGATTGTATTAAGCAATAAATGAGACTGATTGTCAAAAACACCGGCTGCAGATTGTTGCATGATAACATAAGGCTATGTTTTTACCAAGTCCACATTTAAAAATAACCGTACGATGAAATCAAATTGGGCAGTGCGAAGTTTCAACATTAGTATTTGACCGTGTACGCAATTAATCGGGAAACCTGTACGTTGCAGTTGTTGACTGCAACACTGATCGCTTGTAGCTCGTGTCTGCGAAGAGACAGGACTGTTGCGGTTTGACAAGAATTTGTAGGTGGTTTCAACTAACTGTGCCGAAAAGGAAGCTAACTCCACAATGCACTTACACCAAAATTCGTACATGCCAACAAAAAATATCCCCACAACCAGTACATTTTGGAGATGATTTAGACTACTTCTATTTTCCCAAACAGTCACTTTGTTGCAGTTAAATGTTTACCCAGCCAAAATATATACAACGTCCTGCAATTCAACAGAATAGCAATTAAGATCAAAGTGTCAGAACACGGTAGACGCCAAATGTGACAGCATACTGTTATTGTTTAGTTCTTTCAAACTCCATATATTATTAACGCAAAAACCCAAGTATAATGCCACAGATATGCTGAAACATGTCACAGTATATTAGGTTGTTACGGAGATCGTGGCGATATACACTATCGCACTTTGTTACTGATTTTTTTGTTTAATAATATTACGATGTGGTTGGTAACCAAGCGTTTCTGTATAAAATTACCATGCACACATATCTGTGAAAGAAAATCTGAGCTTATGTACATTTTAAGGAACTGATTTGTCATCATTCAAACATACGTTTCGTGTGGAAAGATTCTCAACTGTAAAGAAACAAAACACGAGTAATATACATCTAACTATGTCAGCAGCAATATTTCCCCAAATCAGTATTCTTCTTTGACCTCAATGAACACTAACGTTTTACTATGTAATTTACTCCGTTAAATAGGACGCAGGTAGATAGTAAACTCCCGTTACGGAAACTGAGTTGTTTAACAGTGGTGAATGTTCTTCGCGTAAGACTACTAATACGCATAAAAAAGGGAGAGAGTTGTATTGTTATCGGTGACTTCGGTTCGAAGACTCATTTGATGCAGCTCCCCATGCTAGTCTATCCTGTACAGTCGTCTTATCTCTACGTAACTCCTGCAACCGACATCCATTTGAGCCCACTTACTGCATTCAACCCTTGGCCCCACTTTACAATTTTGATCTCCCGCACCCTCCAATAGTCAGATGACAATTAGTTGATGCCTTAGGATGTATTCTATCAACGGATCCCTTCTTAATAAAGTTCTACCATTAACTTCTTCTTTTCCAGTTTCATTCAGTACCTCCTCATCAGTTATCTGTTCTGCCATCTAATCTTCAGCACTGTCCTATAGCACCACAATTCAATAGCTTCCGTTCTGTTGGTGTCCGGCCTGTTTATCGGTCACATTTCACTTTCGTACAACAGTACAATCGAGACAAATACATTCAGAAAAGACTTCCTAACATTTCAATATGTATCCCATGTTAACAAATTTCTCTTTTTCGTAAGTTCTCGTCCAGCTGTTGTCACTCGGCATATTACACTTTTTCGGCGATCGCGTTACTTTGCTGCCCAAATAACAAAGCCTGTCTATGAGTGGCGTTCAATAAGTAATGTAACACATTTTTTCTGAAAGCAAGTTGGTTTTATTCAGGATTCTAATACACCATATTATTCCTCATTCTTTTGCCTACAAAACCCTATTTTTCAACATAACCTCGATTCAACATGACGGCTTTACGCCGCCTTACTGCGAAGACCTATATGCCCACATGTTACATTCTACTAGTCGACGTCGAGGCCTGTGACGACGTTCGAAAAAAATTGTCACGAACAGCCTCGTAACGCGCAAACAATTCTACACGGATGGTCATTTGTTGCTCTTTATGGTCTTCTGTTAGGCGTCGAGGAAACCAGTGGGCCACACATCTTTGAATACCACAACTGGTGGAAGAGAGTGTCAGAACTACCAACAGAGACGTCCAGTTGAGCAGCGTGATGTTTGCGATCCGTCGATCACCTCTAATACGGGTGTTCGCACGTTCCAGCAATACAGGAGTTACAGCTGTGTGCAGCTGGCCGGCACGAGGGAGATCCGACAGGTTTGCGCCGCCTTGTAGCGATGGTGACAACGCCTAGCTCAACGGCTCACTGTGCTTTTGTTCACCACCAGGTCTCCGTAGACATTCTGCAAGCGCCTATAAATATCTGAGCTGCTCTGGTTTTCCGGGAAAGGAAACTCACTGACAGCTCTCTGCTTGGAACGCACCTCTGTTACAGACGCCACTTTGAAGGCTACGTATAGCGCCACCACCCGTTGGAACTTCATGAAACTATACAGCATGAAGCGCGAATATTCCACAATGTTTCACTACAAATTTTGCAGCTTTTCAACCGAAACTGGGAGAGAAAAAAAATTAAGTTACTTACTGAACGCCCCTCGTACTACTTTTAGACTCTCATTCCCTAGTCTAATTCCCTCAGCATCGCCTAATTTAATTATACTACAATCCATTAGCTTTGTTTCAGTTTTGCTGATGTTAATCATTTCAAGACACTACCCATTCCGTTCATCTAGTCTTCCGTGCCCTATGCTGTTTCTGAGAGAATTACACCACTGCCCATTAAAATTGCTACACCAAGAAGAAATGCAGATGATAAACGGGTATTCATTGGACAAATATATTATACTAGAACTGACATGTGATTACATTTTCACGCAGTTTGGGCCCATAGATCCTGAGAAATCAGTATCCAGAACAACCACCTCTGGCCATAATAACGGCCTTGATACGACTGGGCATTGAGTCAAACAGAGCTGGGATGGCGTGTACAGGTACAGCTGCCCGTGCAGCTTCAACACGATACCACAGTTCATCAAGAGTAGTGACTGGCGTATTGTGACGAGCCAGTTGCTCGGCCACCATTGACCAGACATTTCAATTGGTGGGAGATCTGGAGAATGTGCTGGCCAGGGCAGTTGTCGAACATTTTCTGTATTCAGAAAGGACCCATACAGGAACTGCAACATGCGGTCGTGCATTATCCTGCTGAAATGTAGGGTTTCGCAGGGATCGAATGAAGGGTAGACCCACGGATCGTAACACATCTGAAATGTAACGTCCACTGTTCAAAGTGCCGTCAATGCGAATAAGGGGTGACCGAGACGTGTAACCAATGGCATCCCATACCATCACGCCGGGTGATACGCCAGTATGGCGATGACGAATACACGCTTCCAATGTGCGTTCACTGCGATGTCGCCAAACATGGATGCCACCATCATGATGCTGTAAACAGAACCTGGATTCATCTGAAAAAATCACGTTTTGCCATTCGTGCACTCGGGGTCGTCGTTGAGTACACCATCGCAGGCGCTCCTGTCTGTGATGTAGTGTCAAGGGTAACCGTAGCCATGGTCTCCGAGCTGATAGTCCATGGTGCGGCAAACGTCGTCGAACTGTTCGTGTAGATGTTTGTTGTCTTGAAAACGTCCCCATCTGTTGACTCAGGGATCGAGACGTGGCTGCACGATCCGTTACAGCCATTCGTATAAGATGCCTGTCATCTCGACCGCTAGTGATACGAGGCCGTTGGGATCCAGCACAGCGTTCCGTATTACCGTCCTCAACCCACCGATTCCATATTCTGCTAACAGTCATTGGATCTCGACCGACGCGATACGATAAACCGCAATCGCTATAGGCTACAATTCGACCTTTATCAAAGTCGGAAATGCGATGGTACGTATTTCTCCTCCTTACACGAGGCATCACAACAACGTTTCACCAGGCCACGCCGGTCAACTGCTGTTTGTGTATGAGAAATCGGTTGGAAACTTTCCTCATGTCAGCACGTTCTAGGTGTCGCCACCGGCGCCAACCTTATGTGATTGCTCTGAAAAGCTAATCATTTGCATATCATAGCATCTGCTTCCTGTCGGTTAAATTTCGCATCTGTAGCACGTCATCTTCGTGGTGTAGCAATTTTAATGGCCAGTAGTGTCCAATGTCATAGGCAAACGTCAAACTTTTTCTTTCTCTGTCAAATTCCCTTTCCAAATTTCTCCTTTGTTTCTTATATTGCTCGCTCAAGATGGAATAAGAACTGGGATAGCCTACAACCTGGTTCCACTCCCCCTTTCTTCGGCGAGGCGGGACTATTCTGACTGGTTTGAAGCGACCCACCATTCTCATGTGCCAATCCCTTCCTCCCAGACTAGAACTTGCACTCAACGTCCTCATATATTTATTAAATATATTCGAATCTCTGTTTTCTGTTAATTATCCTCTACTACTCGTTAAGGATATTAAAGCTGTTCCTTAACCCTTGGACTAGCAACGTGATGTATGCGTCCCATGGTAGGTTTTCAGAGAACCGATTGGATTTTGTTGCTTCTTACAGCTATGTATCAGTGTTCCAGTGGTAAAGGGAAGCCTATAATTACAGTTTACACCTGCAGCTTGCGATTTCCTCAGGTGTCATTGTTAAACCTCATCTCCGTATTGTCACATCCGGACACACCGCATCAACAACTTGCACCCACGAAATGACGCTTGCTACATAACAAACAAAGCCCATATTGAACACATGTAGTGTGAGTTCCAAAACTTGAAGAGACGCTCTGTCCACTGATGTGTGTCTGTTTTCAGTATGTCTTGTAGTTTTTGCGCTACCGTCTTCTGAGACTCTGGAGGTAGTTCCGTATAATCCCGTAGGTCCTACGACATCCCCCCCCCCCCCCCCCCCCCCCCCAATGCCCTTGGAAAACGATATGGCTGGAAATATTCTTTTCCTATTCCCCACTGTTACTTATAACTAAGACATAAGTTAAAATGCCCCTACGTTAATGTGTTTGAAACAAAATTGGTAGTCAAAGGGTTAACGGCTTAACACATGCCCTCTCATTCTGTCCTTTCTTCTTGACAATGGTTTCCACATGACCTTCCCTCATCGATTCTGCAGCGAACCTCATAATTTCTTATCACTTCAATATTCTTCTATAGCACCATACTTTAAAAGCTTCGATTCTCTTCTTTTCCGGTTTTCGCACAGACGATGATTCATTTCCATTCTATGCTCTGCTCCAAAGGTACATTATCAGAAATCTCTTTCTCAAATGAAGTCCTATATTCTAGTATGCTCCTTTTTACGAGAAACGCTTTCTTTTCCTGTGCTAATCTGCTTCTTATATCCACCTTGCTTCGGATCTCATGCCTAATTTTGCTAACGAGGTAACACAATTCCTTCACTTCGTATACTTCGTGGTCTTCTGTTTTGATGTTCAGTTTATCACTAAAGTCATTTCTGCTATTCCTCATTACTTTCGTATTTCTTCGGTTTATCTCAATTCATATTCCGCGCTTATTAGAATATTCGTTCCATTCAACAAGTCTAGCGATTCTTCTTCACTCTCAATGAGGATAGTATCGCTGAGTTACACCCTTCTTAACCCAAACATTTTGTTCTTGGTATTCCGTTCTTAATGATCGTCCTCGGTTTGTGGCATATTGTATGTTATCCGTCTTTTCCTCTATCTTACTCCTATTTTTCTAAGAATTTCGAACATCTTGCACTGTTCTACATTGTCTCGCTCCCTACAGCTTCCCCTTCATGTCTTTCGACTGTTACAATAGCAGTCTGGTTTTTGCACAAGTTGTAGATAACTCAGTAATGTCTAAGGCTTTCTTTAAATCTTCAAATGCTATGAACTTAGTTTTGTCTTTCTTCAGTCTGTCTTCCAATTTGTATTACCTTGAGTGTTCCTGCGAGGGGCGTTCAATAAGTAATGCACCACATTTTTTTCTCGGCCAATTTAGGTTGAAAAAATGCGGAATTTGTTGTGGAACATCGTAGAATATTCCTGCTTCAGCCCCTATGGTATCATGAAGTTCCAACAGGTGGTGGCGCTGTACCTAGCCTTCAAAATGGCGTCTGTAACAGAGGTGCGTTCCAAGCAGAAATCTGTCATTGAGTTTCTTTTCTCGGAAAACCAGAGCACCGCAGGTACTCACAGGCGCGTGCAGAATGTCTACAGAGATCTGGCAGTGAACGAAAGCACGGTGAGTCGTTGGATGAGACGACTGTCATCATCGAAATAACGTTGCGCAAACCTGACCCATCTCCCACGTACGAGTATTTGCCAGCCGCACACAGCTGTGATTACTGCAGTGTTGGAACGTGCAGACACTCTCATTCGAGGTGATCGACGGATCAAAGTCAAATACCTCGCTGCACAACTGGACATCTCTGTTGGTGGTTCTGACACACTCGTCCACCAACTACGATAAGGTGTGTGTCTGCTGGCTTCCTCGCCACCTAATAGAACACTTCCTTCTGTTTGACCCAATGAAGGACGCACTACACAAGCAGCACGTGGATGATGGAGAGTTTATTGATGCAGCAAGACGTTGGCTCCGACGGCGACCAGAAGAGTGATGTCGTCTGGGCATACAGGCTCTCCCAGTAAGGTGGCGTAAGGCAATCCCATATAACAGAGATTACGTTGAAAAATAGGTTTTTGTAGCCATAAGAGTGGGGAACAATATGCTGCATTGGAATCCTGAATAAAACGAATCTGCTTTCATAAAAAAAATATGTTGCATTACTTGTTGAACGCTACTTATACATTTCTCCGGAACACATACACATCGATCCCAAGGTCGGCTTCTGCCAGTATTCCCATTCACCTGTAAATCATTCAAATCAGTGTTCCACGACTCATTAGACCATTGGTTCGGTAATATTCACACTCGTCATCATCTGAGTTCTCTGTTACAGTCTTCTTGAAGTCTGAGCGTATTTTGCCTGTCTCATATATTATCTTGCATACCATGTAGAATAGATTTGCAGTATGCTTTTACTTTTCAGTTTTGCAAAGTATCTAAAAGTAATTCTGTCAAAAACGTTATTGTTAATATTAACTGTCATACTTTCTTTGGTGTCACCGCCAGACACCACACTTGCTAGGTGGTAGCCTTTAAATCGGCCGCGGTCCATTAGTATACGTCGGACCCGCGTGTCGCCACTGTCAGTGATTGCAGACCGAGCGCCGCCACACGGCAGGTCTAGAGAGACTTACTAGAACTCGCCCCAGTTGTACAGCCGACGTTCATAGGAATGGTTCACTGACAATCACGCTCTCATTTGCCGAGACGATAGCTAGCATAGCCTTCAGCTACGTCATTTGCTACGACCTAGCAAGGCGCCGTATTCAGTTAATATTGAAATTATAAAACATGTACCGTCAAGAGCGCTGTACACCAAATATGGATTAAAGTTAAGTATTCCAAGAACTACGTTCTTTTCTTATTAGACTCAACTCCTTTAATTGTTCCAGACCTCACGCCAGTCTGCGTGTAATTAAACGCGTGCATTTCGGCCTCCTCTAGCAACCCGGTGTTGGCTCTTCTGCCAACACTACACTTTCACCGTACTCACTGCAACTACATCATTTTGATCTTATGTCTCAAATTTCAGTGCTCTCTCTAAATTCCAACTGAGATGGTTCTTTGTTGAACACCTGTAGTCGAAGCAATCGAAACGTCATCTGGAAATCGAAGATGACTGACATAGTTTCCATTGCTACGTAGTCCTTCCCATTCCTTGATAAACGATATTTTTTTTTAATCTTTGCTCTACGTTACAAAACATGTCTTTGTTACATTGAGTGGCCAAGCACAAGCGGAAAAGCATGTAAAAAACAGAACATGCCTAAGGAGCTACACAACGAACTCCTGCAAGAACAGTGACAAATAAAGAGCGCAATACCAGAGAAAAGTCGACTTAAGGAATTTATTCTATGAAACTTGTAATGAAATAGTAAAAGCTTCCTTTAAATTTCAAGTAAGTATTGTTGGCAGTAAATTCCATTACAGTTTTTGTGCACTTTGGAGCACGTATGTTTCAGTAACAAAAACTAAAGATGCCGTTATTCGACTTGTGTCACTTTTCTTGCTGAGGATACATTTGTATGAACGAATGAACGCATACCTACAAAAACAATGCAACAGCATTTGCTTACGAGGGTAACCCCTGGCATCTAGCTACAATCAGAAAAAAATCACAAAAATATAGAACAGACATCTTAAAAACAAGGCGTTTGGTTTTAAATCATGTGATCCACTAAAAATATTCGGTCCAGTCACATTAATGTGGCCACCGCTTACGTTCGACGTCAACGTTCAGTAACCAATCACAGACAGTAGGTTGCAGCACTAGCAGAGGGAGGTGTATGAAGCGTGTCGGGGGACGCGGAAAACAGTGCAATCGTTGTCGCAGGTGGCCGGTGGCAGCACTAGCAGTGGACAGTATATAAAGCATGTCGGATGACGAGGGAAACAGCGCAGTAGTTGTCGCAATGCGGAAACGGAGCAATTTATCTGACGTCCAAAAGGGTATGATCATTGGCTTTTGGGCCAAGGCTAGAAGCATTTCCGTAACGGGTGAATTTGCAACCTATTCACGTGCCGCCGTGGTTAAAGAATACCGTGCATGGCAAAACGGCGCTATCCAAAACACCACTCCCCACAGACGTCAGAGGTGAACGACGGCTGCAAAGATGTATACGAGCAAATAGATAGCAATTGTTTATCAGCTGTCCGCCCAGACGACCCAAAAAGCTACCAACAGTGTCTTCTCAACGACCGTTCAGCGAAGATGTTGCGTAGGGGCCTCTGCATCACGCATCTGGTTCGTGTGCCCATGTTGACTGCTATCCATCGGCCGAAGGAAGGAATTTGCACACCAGTACCGTAGCTAGACTCCCACTGAGTGGCGACAGATGGACTTTTCAGTTAAATCACGTTTTATGCTCCATCGGACAGAAGGGCTTTGAAGTTTACGGCGTGATACGTCTGAAAGCAAATACCCTGCAACAATCGTCCAAAGAGTCCATGCATGAGGAGGGACCGTTATGATGTAAGGAATGTTTTCATCATATTGCTGCGGTCATTTCGTCATTCTGGAAGGCACAATGGATCAACAGACGCATGGCATCTACCCTTGGGGATCATGTCCACCCTTACATGCAATTTGTTTCTCCTCAGCACAATGGCATCCACCAGCAGGACAACGCAACATGTCACACAGCTGACAATGTACGTACGTAGTTCGAAGAACACCAGAATGAGTTTACCGTGCTGCCCTGGCTACCAAGCTCCCCGGATTTAAACCCTGTCTAGAATCTGTGCGACCACCTCGATCCTCATCCGAGAAACCTAGAGCAGCTGTCGACGACACTGGAGTCGGCATGGCTCCACATGCCTGTTGGTACCGTCCACAACCTCATTGACTCTATTCCTGCTCGTCTCGCAAGGATACGAGCTACAAAAGGTGGTTATTCAGTCTTTTGACTGGTGGTCATATTAATATAACTGCACAGTGAAATAAATACATAAAAAAGGCTAGAAAGATATTACCTAATATGATGTAGATGTTTCAGCATACAATCATATCATTAGTACTTATAAATTCTCTACAAGTAACTTTACAGAATTGGAAGAAAAAATGTCACGCTATGGGAATACCAATAAATGATAGAACAATATACTCGTTACAATTTGCAGATGACCAACTGATTATAGCCCAAGACTATGAGGACATAGAGTATATGACCAGAAAATTGATTCAAGAATATAAAAAATCAGGTCTAAATGTAAACATGAATAAAACAAAGTACATGGTAATTGGTGGAGTGAATGGAGACTTAATATTAGAAGAAGGGATGGGAACAATAACAGCTACTGAGGAATATAAATACTTAGGTGTGAAAATTACAAATGATGGGAAACAGGACAAAGAAATTAGATCAAGAATAAATTCTGGAAAGACGACAATCTCTTTATTGAATGGAATTCTCTGGGACAAACACATAACAACCGATAACAAAATAAGGATTTTTAAAACAATAGTTAGGAGCATTATTACATATGGTTCAGAAGTGTGGACAACAAAATGGCAACTGAAATCAAAATTATTAGCCACAGAAATGGATTTCTGGAGACGTTCAGCAAGAATATCAAGACGAGAAAGAATAAGAAATGAAGTAATCAGAGACAAGATGAAATGTAAAAATTCAATTATTGATTTCATCGAGCACAAACAACTTAAATGGTATGGACACATCAGACGAATGGAACAGGAAAGGCTACCAAAATGCATAATCGACTGGGTACCAATTGGAAGAAGAAAAAGGGAACGACCACCTGATACATGGATACAGGGAGTTCAGTCAGCAATGAGGAAGAACAACATTCCTGAAGATTTATGGACAAATAGAGAAGAGTGGAGAACAATAATTAGTGACTTACTGTAATCTAGAATAGGTGCTGGAAAAATGTACTCACATTGTAAATCCAGAATAATAAATAATAATTCTCTACAGCCAACTGCCGCCTACAAGATAATCTTGGAATACAATAAGTGACAATGCACATATACAGATGGCGTTAGTATCGCGTACACAAGGTATAACAGGACAATACACTGGCAGAACTGATATTTGTATTTAGGTGATTCATGTGAAAAGGTTTCCGACATGATTATGACTGCACGACGCGAATTAATACACTCTGAACGCGGAACGATAGTTGGAACTAGACGCATGAAACATTCCAATATTCCGAGATACACAGCGTCAAGAGTGTGCTGAGAATACCAAATTTCAGGCATTATCTCTCACCACGGACAACCCAGTGAGCGACGGCATTCACTTAACGGCTGAGGGCAGCGCTGTTTGCATGGAGTTGTCAGTGCTAACAGACAGCCAACACTGCGAAAAAAAACGAAAATCAGTGTGGGACGTACGCCGAAGGTATCTTAGGACAGTGCGGCGAAATCTGGCGTTAAAGGGCTACGGCAGCAGTCGACCGACGCTAGTGCCTTTGCTAACAGCAAGACATCGCCTGCAACGCCTGTCCTGGGGTTATGACCACATCGGTTGGATCCTAGACGACTGGAAAACCGTGGACTCGTCAGGTGAGTCCCAATTTCAGTTGGTAAAAGCTGATGGTGGGGTTCGAGTATGGCGCAGACCCCACGAAGCCCTGGAGCCAGGATGCTAACAAGGCTCTGTGCAAGCTAGTAGTGGCTCCATAGTGGTATGGGCTGGGTTTACATGAAATGGGCTTGGTTCTGGTCCAACTGAACCGATCATTGCCTGGAAGTGGTTATGTTCAGTTACATGGTGTCCATTTGCAGTCAGTCAACGTTGGAGATTTTATGGATGACAATGCGCCATGCCACTGGGCCACAAATATTCGCGATTGGTTTGATGAACATTCTGGACAATTCGGGAGGTCGATTTGGCCATGCAGGTTCCATCGAAGATTTATGGGATTTACAACACAAAGGCCAGTCCGCGCACAAAATCCTGCATCGGTAACACTTTCGCAGTTATGGACGACTATAGAGGCAGCGTGGCTTAATATTTCTGCAGGGGACTTCCAACGACTTGTCGAGTTCATGCCACGTCGAGCTACTGCATTTTGCTGGGCAAAAGGAGGTCCGACACGACATTAGCAGTTATCATGTGACTTTTATCTCCTCAGTGTATGTTAAACCTAGAGGCAGTGGGAACTCAAGTTCATTGTCTTTTTTTTGCGCACGAGATCTCTTGTCATGCACAATTCTTCGACCAGCCCATATTTGGCACTGATGAGAGATTTTTCTAGCCGCTAGTAATAATTTTGGCAAAAATGTTGTATAGTAATGACTTATACTCATATTACGATTCTCCTTTTGCTACATCACACACGAGCATACTTACGGTTCTATTCAATTTTTAGTTCCAAATGACCTTATTGAATTCAGAAAGCGTATATTAGGATATTGTTACAAGCAAAGACTGCCGGAAGCAGTAGTTTGTTGGGTCTGTAGTCCTCCACCGCCCGCAGGCCGACAGCACTGCCAGATGTGGCCACAGCCACACGTGTAGGTCTGAGGATTCAGGTGAGGTACAGACGGCCGCCCTACTGTGAGGCAACAGCCGAGAGACCGTGCCGGCTGCTTCAACGCTTTCGTAATCCTCCGCGCGGCCACTGACCGCGATTCGGAAGGCGCTGCACTCTCTGCGCGCTTCACTGTTACAGCAGTTTCCCACTCTGCTATAGCACTTTCCACATCTACGTCGGCAAGAGACAATGCCACGCTGCTCATTTTCAACAGCAGTAGTATGTCACATAGCTCCGAATAAATCGTGACATTAAATTAACCAAAGTAATACGAGTAACGAGTGAGCAAATGGAATACCACAGACTAACACAAGAATGCCTAAATGCATGTCATACCTTCCCACCGTGAGACAGACGCAGTTCCGAGGGGAGAAACGAGAACAGAAGCCGAGAGCAGTACCGTGTTAAGTTAGAAGGCCCTACGATAAGGGACGGACACCAACGTCGCCAGCTAACCGTTAGGACCACCCCCCCCCAGCCCATGTTAAAAGCTAGAGCCTTAGCGTGAGACTTTTTCGCGACTCTTTTACGTCAGGACCACACCCCAGCCCATGTTAAAAGCTAGAGCCCTCCAGAAGAACAGTATAGATCTTACGATAACACAAAAAGGGCCACACCAGCCGCATGTTTTAGCGTGAGACTTTTTCGCGACTCTGTTACGTCAGGACTCCCCCCCCCCCCCCAAGCCCATGTCAAAAGATAGAGCCCTCCAGAAGAACAGTATAGATCTTACGATAACATTAAAAGGACCACACCAGCTGCAAGTTTTAGCGTGAGACTTTTTCGCGTCTCTGTTACGTTGCAAACTTTAAAAACATTGCCCCACCACGAAAAGTATAACGTTTCTCATTGGATAGACAGAATTTTTGTAGGCGGAGCTTAAGGTTAACATTGAGACCCTGATTGGTCAGATGAAAACACAGCCAGATAGTTTTTTTAAACCAACTTCGGTAAATTGTAGTAAGGAGAAGTTAGGAGAGAGTTGCTTCCGAGACGGCGAGGTGAGCGGAGCTGTGCTGCCCGCCGACCCCTGACGAACACCGACAAGGTAATGAACGCACGCGATGCCGCATAACAGCGCATAAAGCTTCACTCACAACTGCAGAAGTCTCATCTGTTACACCCCCTTTTTGCGTAATACTAGTGTCGATCGTCAATTAAAGCTCATGGTGTTCACATTTGCCACTTGAAGTAAAAATCTGAAACGCGATGATTTTTCTAATATATAGTTATTGAGAAGCCACATCAGCCACTGTAATTTACGACAAGTTAGATAAGTAATTAAAGATAATTGAGGGTCACTGTAGACCATTTTGATAGTTTTCTCTCTTGTGAAACTTAATTTAAACCTAGATTATAGATGTGATATGGCATAGGTCATCCTTCGATCCATTGTAGAACTTGGAAACCCATTCAGGGAATATTCGTTCACATTTTTGTTGAATGCAGTTGGTTTTTATCATCCTGTATTAAAACATTTCCTTTTATCAATAGTGCAATTTATAAACAATGTTTTATGAGTAGAATAAAATTTCCAGTGGTAAACTTAACTGCTTTTTCGACGTTATTTTACCAGCTAACTACCCCCCCCCCCCTCCATGAACCATGGACCTTGCCGTTGGTGGTGAGGCTTGCGTGCCTCAGCGATACAGATAGCCGTACCGTAGGTACAACCACAACGGAGGGGTATCTGTTGAGAGGCCAGACAAACGTGTGGTTCCTGAAGAGGGGCAGCAGCCTTTTCAGTAGTTGCAAGGGCAACAGTCTGGATGGTTGATGATCTGGCCTTGTAACAATAACCAAAACGGCCTTGCTGTGTTGGTACTGCGAACGGCTGAAAGCAAGGGGAAACTACGGCCGTAATTTTTCCCGAGGGCATGCAGCTTTACTGTATGATTAAATGATGATGGCGTCCTCTTGGGTAAGATATTCCGGAGGTAAAATAGTCCCCCATTCGGATCTCCGGGAGGGGACTACTCAAGAGGATGTCGTTATCAGGAGAAAGAAAACTGGCGTTCTACGGATCGGAGCGTGGAATGTCAGGTCCCTTAATCGGGCAGGTGGGTTAGAAAATTTGAAAAGGGAAATGGATAGGTTACAGTTAGATATAGTGGGAATTAGTGAAGTTCGGTGGCAGGAGGAACAAGACTTCTGCTCAGGTGACTACAGGGTTATAAATACAAAATCAAATAGGGGTAATGCAGGAGTAGGTTTAATAATGAATAGGAAAATAGGAACGCGGGTAAGCTACTACAAACAGCTTAGTGAACGCATTATTGTGGCCAAGATAGATACGAAGCCCACAGCTACTACAGTAGTACAAGTTTATATGCCAACTAGCTCTGCAGATGACGAAGAAATTGAAGAAATGTATGATGAAATAAAAGAAATTATTCAGATAGTGAAGGGAGACGAAAATTTAATAGTCATGGGTGACTGGAATTCGAGTGTAGGAAAAGGGAGAGAAGGAAACGTAGTAGGTGAATATGGATTGGGGCTAAGAGATGAAAGAGGAAGCCGCCTGGTAGAATTTTGCACAGAGCACAACTTAATCATAGCTAACACTTGGTTTAAGAATCATGATAGAAGGTTGTATACATGGAAGAACCCTGGAGATACTAAAAGGTATCAGATAGATTATATAATGGTAAGACAGAGATTTAGGAACCAGGTTTTAAATTGTAGGACATTTCCAGGGGCAGATGTGGACTCTGACCACAATCTATTGGTTATGACCTGTAGATTAAAACTGAAGAAACTGCTAAAAGGTGGGAATTTAAGGAGATGGGACCTGGATAAATTGAAAGAATCAGAGGTTGTACAGAGTTTCAGGGAGAGCGTAAGGGAACAATTGACAGGAATGGGGGAAAGACATACAGCAGAAGAAGGATGGGTAGCTTTGAGGGATGAAGTAGTGAAGGCAGCAGAGGATCAAGTAGGTAAAAAGACGAGGGCTAGTAGAAATCCTTGGGTAATAGAAGAAATATTGAATTTAATTGATGAAAGGAGAAAATATAAAAATGCAGTAAATGAAGCAGGCAAAAAGGAATACAAAAGTCTCAAAAATGAGATCGACAGAAAGTGCAAAATGGCTAAGCAGGGATGGCTAGAGGACAAATGTAAGGATGTAGAATCTTATCTCACTAGGGGTAAGATAGATACTGCCTACAGGAAAATTAAAGAGACCTTTGGAGATAAGAGAACCACTTGTATGAACATCAAGAGCTCAGATGGAAACCCAGTTCTAAGCAAAGAAGGGAAAGCAGAAAGGTGGAAGGAGTATATAGAGGGTCTATACAAGGGCGATGTACTTGAGGACAATATTATGGAAATGGAAGAGGATGTAGATGAAGATGAAATGGGAGATACGATACTGCGTGACGAGTTTGACAGAGCACTGAAAGACCTGAGTCGAAACAAGGCCCCCGGAGTAGACAACATTCCATTGGAACTACTGACGGCCTTGGGAGAGCCAGTCCTGACAAAACTCTACCATCTGGTGAGCAAGATGTATGAAACAGGCGAAATACCCTCAGACTTCAAGAAGAATATAATAATTCCAATCCCAAAGAAAGCAGGTGTTGACAGATGTGAGAATTACCGAACAATCAGTTTAATAAGCCACAGCTGCAAAATACTAACACGAATTCTTTACAGACGAATGGAAAAAGTAGTAGAAGCCGACCTCGGGGAAGATCAGTTTGGATTCCGTAGAAATACTGGAACACGTGAGGCAATACTGACCTTACGACTTATCTTAGAAGAAAGATTAAGAAAAGGCAAACCTACGTTTCTAGGATTTGTAGACTTAGAGAAAGCTTTTGACAATGTTGACTGGAATACTCTCTTTCAAATTCTAAAGGTGGCAGGGGTAAAATACAGGGAGCGAAAGGCTATTTACAATTTGTACAGAAACCAGATGGCAGTTATAAGAGTCGAGGGACATGAAAGGGAAGCAGTGGTTGGGAAAGGAGTGAGACAGGGTTGTAGCCTCTCCCCGATGTTATTCAATCTGTATATTGAGCAAGCAGTAAAGGAAACAAAAGAAAAATTCGGAGTAGGTATTAAAATCCATGGAGAAGAAATAAAAACTTTGAGGTTCGCCGATGACATTGTAATTCTGTCAGAGACAGCAAAGGAGTTGGAAGAGCAGTTGAACGGAATGGATAGTGTCTTGAAGGGAGGATATAAGATGAAAATCAACAAAAGCAAAACGAGGATAATGGAATATAGTCGAATTAAGTCGGGTGATGTTGAGGGAATTAGATTAGGAAATGAGACAGTTAAAGTAGTAAAGGAGTTTTGCTATTTGGGGAGCAAAATAACTGATGATGGTCGAAGTAGAGAGGATGTAAAATGTAGACTGGCAATGGCAAGGAAAGCGTTTCTGAAGAAGAGAAATTTGTTAACATCGAGTATAGATTTAAGTGTCAGGAAGTCATTTCTGAAAGTATTTGTATGGAGTGTAGCAACGTATGGAAGTGAAACATGGACGGTAAATAGTTTGGACAAGAAGAGAATAGAAGCTTTCGAAATGTGGTGCTACAGAAGAATGCTGAAGATTAGATGGGTAGATCACATAACTAATGAGGAGGTACTGAATAGGATTGGGGAGAAGAGGAGTTTGTGGCGCAACTTGACCAGAAAAAGGGATCGGTTGGTAGGACATGTTCTGAGGCATCAAGGGATCACCAATTTAGTATTGTAGGGCAGCGTGGAGGGTAAAAATCGTAGGGGGAGACCAAGAGATGAATACACTAAGCAGGTTCAGAAGGATGTAGGTTGCAGTAGGTACTGGGAGATGAAGAAGCTTGCACAAGATAGAGTAGCATGGAGAGCTGCATCAAACCAGTCTCAGGACTGAAGACCACAACAACAACAACAACTAAAAATAGGAAAGCCTTGAACCCCTTCCACTAAATTTAGTTAGTATTAAGATTCTTTTACAGGGAGTGCAGTGGAGCTGACGCTGAAGTCATTAAGTATTTGGTTATATCATCGCTAGTCTCACTGAACTCTTCTGAACTCTACATGTCATGTGTGGTCTGGCGTCTCCTTACCGGCAACAGGTCCCAGGTTCAAACTAGTCAATTCCCTAAAAAACACGCTCAGAGCGTCGTTGCGCGTAAGTGGTAGGGAGACACGATATAGAACAAACAGACACCACGCAGAATGTTAGAAAAGTGTCACCGAAAAAAATTCTTAAATGGAGAAAGGTAACTATTAAAGAGAGGCCGAGGGTTTCAAATAAACAAAAACACGGAAAAGGAAGCAACACTAAAGTTCAACAACCGTCGACGACATGGTCACTGAAGATGAGACAGTAATGACATAATAAGAAACGTCAAGAACAATCGCCTTCAGTCACAATCGTGATTTTACTTCAACGCACGATGCATTTTGAGCCCTGGGGAACTACGTTAATCTTTTCAAATCCAGATTTAGGTTAAATCTGGTCCTGATAAGATTACGATGGTACATTACAAAATGGCACATTATGAATATAAAGTTACGAAACTAAAGATACCACAGTGCAAAGTTTTGCCTTTAATTGCGAAAAGACACGTTTTTTCATACCCCTTTTTCCCTTTTTTGGGACCTTTATCCTATCTTTCGTCCAATTGCGTCCATAATGCCAGTTTTTCTCTTTTCTCTTTTACCATAGCTTTCCAGTAATCTTCCTGAGCATATTTTCTTATTGCAAGAGAAATGTCTTGTGAGTTTTATTTCATTTGTATATGGATTCGAATGAATATAAAATATCTGACTTTCAATTAAAGCCTCCCCAGCGTGCAGTGAATTGCGAATAGTAAGCCTACCTTTCCAATAAATGCATGCCTGAAAGCACACCTGCAACGTTCTTACACATATTACCAATGCGAAAGATTGTGTGTGTTAGTATGTATGTTACTCCTTCACGATGAAACGGCTGGACAGATCTGGACTCTTCCAAATTGTCCCAGACAGTTTCTGTGGGATTAAGATTACGTGACTGGATGTTACGTCGAACCAGGATTGTATCAAACAATGGCTCTGAGCACTATGGGACTTAACAGCTGAGGTCATCAGTCCCCTAGAACTTAGAACTACTTAAACCTAACTAACCTAAGGACATCACACACATCCATGCCCGAGGCAGGATTCAAACCTGCGATCATAGCGGTCGCGCGTTTCCAGACTGAAGCGCCGAGAACCCCTCGGCCACTCCGGCCGGACCAGGATTGTATGCTTGCAGTCCTGTGAACGTGGCTTTAATCATCTTGGAAGATCGAAGTCTCTGCACAAAGGGTTCTCATCCCGTCGATAGCAACCTTCTAGTCCATCGCCATGGCTTTATGAGTCGATCTTTCAGAACCTTTGTCCGAAATCTGTTTAAACGAGCTATTTTTATCAAATACAGTCTTTTTGACAATGAGTGCTTCGCATGGTATTTGTAGGAGGTAAATCTGACAACAATGTCGCCGCCTCTTTCGTTTCCATCTGCATTTCACTGCCTTTAATGATGGCGCCAGGCATCAGTCTTTCCTCCTGCATGGTGAGGTTACGTGTTTGTGAAAAACGAGTGCAGCTGAAATCAGGAAGACATACCACTTTTGTGGTGAGTGGGAAGAACGGAATCGATTTTCGGATTTCAAGACAATGGAACCTGTTCTAGCTTTTATAGCTCAACTTTTTCAAAAAGTTGTGAGACTGAACCTAAAGAGGAAATAATTCAATTTCAAAATGATATTTTCTTAATAATTCAGAATACAACGTAAACAAGTTTATGTCGCGCGGGATTAGCCGAGCGGTCTCAGGCGCTGCAGTCATGGACTGTGCAGCTGGTCCCGGCGGAGGTTCGAGTCCTCCCTCGGCCATGGGTGTGTGTGTTTGTCCTTAGGATAATTAAGGTTAAGTAGTGTGTAAGCTTAGGGACTGATGACGTTAGCAGTTAAGTCCCATAAGATTTCACACAAACGAGTTTTGTAAATCAGTGAGTGTAAAAACGTTCGTTCACGTTGTAAAAATGGCATCGTCTGTTTCATCGTTGTTTGGATCAAATTTTCTGTTGAGGCAGCGTTTTCATCGAAGAGCTTGGCGAAGTCTGTGTAGAAATAAACTGTCTAATCCTCGTCTTTCATGTAAGATTTGCTCTGACAAATTATTTACAAGATTGTAATACACTTCCCAACCATACGCGAAGTCAAGTACCGTACTAAACTTTTTCAACATTTATTATCGTGTATATGTTAATTTTTTCACACGTGTGATATCTTTAAATTTGAGTACTAGGCCTACAACTTCTGATGGAGAGAAAAGTACCTTTTACGTGTTTGTGTAATTAAAATGGTTCATTGTGGCTACCATGTTTTGTGTTTAAGCCTTGATGAATTTTTAAGTCAATAGATCTCTAAATAGACTAAACTGCATGTAGTAGTTCTCAAGCCTAAAAAGGCTGAAAACCCCTCGTCTACGCCACACTCAGCTTGAGACTTAGGAGAAAGGGCAGCACTTGATCACCGAGAAAGTTGGAAGAAACATCCTGTTTCGTGTTCACGGTAACCGGACTGGTGAGAAAAACACCCTCAAATCATCAGAGAAACACGTCCAGCTGAACTGCATCCCTGATCCATATTGGTGGTTAAACGCCTCATTGGGCCGTCGGTGTATTATATGCCGTGTATCAATTGAAACGAGGCAAACTCACGACTCTGGCCACACTGCACCCCTGGAACACGAGTCCAGCAAGGTACACAGGACAGCTTCTGTGAAGTATGGGATGTAGGAGAGAGCTGCATTACCATCTTTTGCTGATGTTTTCTCAACTTTACACTGGAGAAGAATGATACAGTTCATCATGGTAATAGTTGGGTGACTGCTGCCATTGTGCGGTATCCTGGAGATGCAGTGAAGGCGGTTTCAGGACTGGAGGCTTTTAATCGCTCCTTTCAAGTAAAAGAGGTGTACGACCGGGACATGGGTCGGTCATATTTCACGTCTAATATGCCATTTGTAGTGATGACCAGGAATCTTCGTAAAATAAATGAATGTCAGTCCGTCGCTGTATGGTTTAAAGGATTCGAGTACCGCTGTGGTTGACAGTTTTAAACTGTCAGGAAGTTTCAAGATAGTGCGCATCTAACTCTTCTGGTTCATCTTGGAAAAAATGCCTACTGTTCAAATAAAGTTGTCTCTTTTAGGAAATGCTAACTTACGAAAACTTACTTCTCTGTCTGATAATCTGTTTCGCAGCCAGATTTAATGTAACTTTTCGTGGCTGCCACACCGCACTGCAGCTTGGCATTGAAAGCTATGCAGGAGGAGAAGGTTACGAGTCGTTTAAAAGTGCTGAGCAAGTGGTAACAACTCTAGACCTTGTCCCTCTTTCTGCTTTCCCCTGAGAGGTGATGGTTACTGTAAGGCTAAGTCACGAAAGAAAGCACAGACTCGTTTTCTGGCGACGCCCGTTAAGATTCTTCCACGCTACACACCATATCATTAGAGCCATTGACTACGCAGCTTGTGTAGAGTCATCTCAGTTTCTAATAAAAAAGTAAACCGTTGTAGTGTATGAAAGGTTGCTGGTCTCTCTGTACAACACGTGATTCCCTAGTTAAGAAACTGTTTGTTTGTGCAGAGATAGGTGCAGGGTGTCTTTAGATTAGGGGTTCCCAAACTGTTCCCAAACTTAGAGAACCCTGGTACTTTGATGTAAAATCTTGTTTATTTTGAATGTTAGTAAAATAAATGAAATTTTAAAAATGAGAAAAACTTGTTTAATACAGTGATTACTTCAGTTTTAAATTAATAACACAGAAATGTTAGTAAAATTTAAAAAAAAGCGGAAGAAAAAGTGAGAAAAAGTGCCATGTTGTTAATAGTTTTTCTCGGAGAACTTCTACACCAGTGAGCAGTGGAATACAGTTCGGGAAACCCTGCTTCAGATGAATTATTCTTCCCTGAGAATGGCAGCCTTAAAGATGAATTACCCTCATCCGTTGCTATAGCCGCTAAAGCACGTCAGCTGCGTGGCTTTTTGGGTTTCGTGGATTCCCATCTTTTCGCTCCATCCTCATCCGTAGTACCACAAACATACCATTATGTTATCACTCACATAGCGCAGTCATCCACATGATAGTTTCACTTCCGACGCTTCATCCACAAGTCAGAGCAAGACAATGCAGTCCGTCTCAATAGATCTTTTCCAAGCACATGTGGGATATCTCACAACGTCACAAAGCACATTATTTAGCACAAAGATTGAGTGGCTGTACATACAGCCTCAGTAGCTGATAATTTCAGGCCGTGATTTACGAAATGATATTTTTAATTCAAATATGTTGTAACAGCCATAGCTGCTAACAAACGAGCTGTATTAATGGTTTCCGATCCTTCCTAGTACGAGTTGATCTACTTGTTGGAGGGGTTGGCGACGTGCTGATCACTTGTCTCACAATCACAGACCGTCCCTCCTACTACTTTGCATGCCTATCGGAATGGACCTGAGGCCTAATCCGTGAATAGGTTTTACATTTCTATGGTTACGGACATTTTTGAGTATTTACACATCTCTGTATACACTGATTCGTTAGTGGCCGTAGCTAAGCCGGACTCAGTATTTGATTACCAGAATCGCGCTGTTTTTAAAATTCAGTCATGACGTGGTCAAATACTTCTTTCTTTGGTCTGATCGTACAACGAAGGTATTTGACAGTTCGTGCTCTTACTTGCGGGGAATTACCGCACACCGCACCTACATCTATATCTAAATCTCCATCTACACACAGTACATACTCCGCAAGCCACCGTACGTTTCGTAGCGGAGGTACACTACGCCACTACCAGTCATTTCCTTTCCTGCTCCACTCGCAAACAGAGCGAGGGAAAAACGGTCGTCTATATGTCTCCGTAAGAGCCCTAATTTCATTTATCTTCGTCGTCGTTGCGCGAAATGTACGTAGGCGGCAGTATAATCGTTTTGTAGTCAACTTCAAATGTCGGTTCTCTAAATTTTCCCAGTAGCGTTCCGCGAAAAGAACGTCGTCTTCCCTCCAACGATTCCTATTTGAGTTCCCAAAGAGTCTCCGCAATATTTGCGTGTTGTTCTAACGTACCAGTAACAAATTTAACAGCCCGCCTCTTAACTGTTCCTTCAATCCTAGCTGGTGCGGATCCCAAACATTCGAGCAACACTCAAGAATGTTTCGTACCAGTGTCCTACATGCTACCTCCTTTACAGATGAACCACATTTTCCTAAAATTCTTCCAATAAAGCGGAGTCAACCTTCCTTCTTCCCTACTACAGTCCTTACATGCTCGTTCTATTTTACGTCCCTTTACAACGTTACTCCTAGGTATTTAATCGACATGACCGTGTCAAGCAGCACAATACTAATGCTATATTCGAACGCTATGGATTTGTTTTCCCTACTCAGCTGGTTTAACTTTCATTTTTCTTCATTTAGAGCTACCGCCATTCGCCACTACAACTAGAAATTATGTTTAAGTCATCTTGTATCCTCCTACAGTCACTCAGCGATGACACTTCCCCATACACCACAGCATCATCAGCGAACAGCCGCAGATTGCTGCTCACCCTGTCCGCCAGATAATTTAATATACAGAAAGCAACAGCGTCGCTATCACACTTCCACAAGGCGCTCCTGAGGATACCCGAGCCACTCAGATACCTGGGAAACTGCTCCATATGCTCGTACCTTCGTTAACAGTCTGCAGTCGGGCAGGTTGCAAATGCTGTTCTGAAATCTAGGAATACTGAATCCGCCTGTTGCCCTTCATGCATAGTTCGTAGGATATCATGCGAGAAAAGCGCTAGCTGAGTTTCGCACGAAAGATGCTTTCTAAAATCATAGTGATTTGTGGACAGAAACTTTTCCGTCTCAATAAAATTTATACGCTTCACGCTTATTTCTCAGATAATGAGTCACTTTCTATTCACAAAATTTTATACGCTTTTACACTATTAACACATGTCAATCGTCCTTTGCACTGACCCAGGCTGCTGGCGGGTAGTCGTCAACAAGGTAAAAACACGGCGCGTATGTCCAACTGCACTCGACAGTGTAGTCGCGTAGCTTCAAATGTTCCAGGATAAAGTTACCTCGGAGTGCCAGTATGCTTACAGTGCGACATGATAAAGTTTTTTCATAATTTCAAGGAAGTTCTAAAAGGAAGTTCTGCAGAAAGTGACGGACAAGCATAAAAATTTACACGGATAGAGAAAAAATTTACCTGACCATAGCAGACAGGATATAAAGTGCTAGAACCAAGTTGATTCAAGTCAGCATGCATAAAAAATTAAATTGATCCCACATCAGGCAAAAAATGAAATAACAAAAAAAGTATTTTTTCATTTATTTGCTACTGACCAATTTCGACCTTATAGCCATTATCAAGTAACATTAAGAATAACTACATGCAACATGCCGCAACAGATGTGGCATAAATTAACCCATACACCACATCTGTTGCGGCATGCTGCATCGAGATTCTTTATGTTGCTTGATAATGACTATTCAGCCAAATTGGGCAGTAGCAGAATAAACGAAAAAAATGTTGCAGCTTCTAACAGATAATGTTTCTGTTTGAAAAATACCATATATCGAGGTTGTAGACTCGTGTACGAGTACAAACAATATTATCAAGAAATAACTAAACACACAAATATATAAAGAAATAAATACAAGAGATCGTGTATTAAGAATGTGACTTACGTACCACAAACATCAGATTCTACCGATTTTTGTGTTTGTGCATATGTGAGCATGTGAAAATGAAAGAAAAAGAAGAAAACAAACATTCGGCCGTGGGTTCTTTACTACACTAGCATATAATATTTCAAACGTCTCATACCTCAAAGCATACACTTTTACTAACTATGAAGGGGTTTGGTCGTTGCTTCAGAAAGCTATATGCCGGTCTGCACACGCATCATCGAGTCTCACCAGTTCTTGTCCGTTCATAGCAGTACACACAAACAAGCAGAAGACAATATGAGTTTGCACGTCCTTGAATGCACTACCTAATATATCATTCATTAGGGCCGACGTGGTGGCTGCCTTAGAGAACTACAAATAGACAGCAAAGCTAAATAAAATACATGAATGAATAGTATTGGCGGGGGCTATTACTCTGGACCTTCGTCAGTCCTAAGAGAAATCGGCTTTCAATAAAATTTTAAGTGCGACGAATCTTCATTAACAGTAGCACACGGAGATAATGTTATGACATATAAACAATATTAGGGGAAGACATGAGTACATATTCATCATCGCATCAATTAGCTGTTATCTATTCTTTTGCACTTTGGTATTTCCGTTTTCGCCACCCTACAGAAGTTTCTTCCACCTTTGTCTCCTGTGGCGTGAGTCGTCCCGCTTTGTTAAAGCATTGGCTTCTCGTAGATAACTATTGATTAATTCTTCCTTTTTCGAGATAGCATTCTCCTCTGAATAATGACTCCCTCGTTCATCCATTGCAACCACAACTGTGATCATAGTATCGAAGATTTCTTGGATGTCTCAATATAATCTTCCTCTATCTGTTTCCTCCTTTTTCCCTTCTCTCCTGTATTTGTTTCCATATCCAAACTCATTATAGCTGACTGTTGCATAACATTGCTCTCTTCTTCTCTATCACTAATGTTTTTTCGTAGTAAGGATTTTTTTTTTTTTTTTTTTTTTTTTTTGTAAGTGCAGCTTTCAACTTTGCTGTATTTGATGTTTCGTTGCCGAATATTCGATATGAGCCTTCGTATTCGTTATTAAATTTACAGATTGGGACCGCTGCCTTGCTCATCTGATCAGAATCAAGTGGCACTTGCCAGTAACTAAAGGTTTTTATTTTCCGCTTGAGCCACTTGCAATATAGCTATTGAACAGTATGTATCGAATTTTATGTCTATAGCGTTTCCATAACCGCTAGCTTTCTGCAACTTCCGTTATTTCTTCACGCAGTAAATCCTCTTCGGAATGCTCATTTCAAGCACAACATTCTGTTACAGGTCAGTGCTCCTACCTTCCTCGTTCCCTATCAGGAACATGCTGTTTGTCCACCTGGTGACGCGACTGCAGTGGTGTGATCATACCCTGCTGCCTCATTTGGTTGCAGACAATGGTCGTCCATTACAGGGTGTATGTTCATGTGGTGCAATTTGTTACAGTTGATCGTGGGGGCGCGGTCGGTAGCTCCTGAATCCTCTGCTGTAACCACCTCCATCTCTTCTGTCGTAAGTCTGCCGATTAAAGTTCGCTATCCAAGTACTTTACTGCCACCACAGCATCGTTTGGTACTCTCATTAGCTTTTCCTGCACGTGGAATGGTAGCTTACGTAGAAACAGTAGTGTTATTGACACACCTTGGAACAGACTGTCTAGTGCTTCGTTTCTTTTGTGTAGTGTCGTAAAAATATTCTTTTTAGGTTTTGTCTTTTTCTCCGTCATAACTCCTTTCGCAATGCAAGCTTTAAGTTGTTTCACGTTGTTGCTTAGTTAATCAGTACCTGTTTAAAACTGCTGTGCTACTTTTGTTTCTATCCAGTGTGCTCTTGCCTACATTTGTTTAGAGTTTACTCTGCTGATCATCTTTTAGCAGGTTGAAGCATTATTTTATTCCTCTAATTTCCTCCGTTGTTTGAACGTGTGCGCTATGATCTAGAATCTGCATAAGCTTTTACTTTCCCTTTTCACTAATTTGTTCTATGACGTTTTGCAAATTTGCTTTTGTGCTCGGCGGTGGCTCCTTACATCCCTCCTCCGACGACTTTAAATTTTTATCAATGTCGTCGAATTTTCTATGGAGCTTCTCGTCAACCTTTTGCATTTGTACCAAAATGAGGGTAAGCAGATTGTCCTTGCTCTTCTCCTCTCGTGATTTCATCTGCTCTTGAGTGGCTAGGATGGAAAAGGATTCGCTAACTGGCCTGGCCACATTGTGTAAATAGCTCCATACATTGATAAAGGAATCTAGCGCTTCTGATGCTCATGGGCAAGACTGAGCAACGTGTATTAGCAAGGCCTTCGACCTTCTTAGAGTCTTTGAACCTGTACGGCTTTTAATAACCTGACGGATACATGCTTGTGTAGAAGCAAGAAAGGCGGGGGAGGGGGATAGGGAACCTCGAGATATTCTATTAGTTTCTACAAATTAATGAGATTTTTTTAACAAGTTGTATAAACAGAAAATATTTCAAAAGCGAAGAGTTCAAGATACTTGACTTATTTTGGCATTCGGAATCCACTCGCGTGTTTATCGCAGATCTTTTGATAAAACCTGGAGGTCGACAACAGAATGGGAAGTAAACCTTCCAGTGGAGGACTTCCGCTAGCTGTGAGCAAATGTTGGCTTGCACATAGTTGCACGTATACATATGTTCAATATTGTATGTATCTATAAAATGGTCAAAATACAGCTGGCCCGAAAATTGGGTTGCCTACCATAAGGTGGATGAAATATTTTTTGGGTCAGTGTTATCTGCCTACTGTATATACTCCACAAGGAGCGGTACAGTAAGTGGTGGAGAGCACGTCGGACCAACATAATCGATTTTATTTCCTATTATATTAGCGTATTGGGATAGGGGAAACTAACTACACTAACCTCTATTTTATTTTCATGACCTCTACGCGAGATATACAATGGTCTGTAATGTACCCCATCAAAAGAACGAATGTGTAAGAAAATGAGTGAACATTAGTCCTCCGAACGCTAATTGTTCGTAAATGAGAAACAGCAGGAGTATATTAAAGAACATGAACAATTAGAATTTCAGTGTTAAATAGATATATAACTCCTACTTGGCCAAAGACGGCTCCATTAACGGCAACTTGTGATTGCTTTTAGTGTCAAGTGCGGGGTCGTCATTGGGGAGCGGAAGAGCTTGGTGACGGCGGATCGTGATAAAATGAAGTATAATGCAACAAATAATTCAGATTCCACAGAAACAGTGATATAGCTTCGTAATAAGGAATCTAGATTGCAAGATTCGACTTGTAAAACCGCAAATGCGCATATGAAGGCGCGCTGATGGTGCACAATCGACACGTCACCGAACCAATCGCTTCCCAAGGTAGCTAAATAGCATAAAGGTGGTGTCTGTTCCTTCAGACATGTGAAAAAGTTCAGACATCACTTACACATAATAAAGGCGAGGACGGCCAATGAATTCTTCAGTGTAGACACAACGCCAGGCTCGAGCTCTTACGGGAATCAGCGAAATGTCGCGAATAATGAGGATAATGGGCAAGGGGCACTACATTAGTAGTGTGTGGATGAGCTGAAACGTTGAGTCTGACGGGAGGCGTGCTAGGGTAGTCTGTGCAGTTGCACTGCCCACTGTGTCTGGATAGCACAGAGGTCAGCGCGCATCTATCTAATAAGCAGGAGACTCGTGTTCGAATCCCGATCCAGTACAAATTTTCAACTTTCCCCATTGATTTAAATCAATGTCCAGTCGTAGCCAATGTCTATAACACCTATGTGCTAAATAGCTGAAACATAAAAGAGTTCTTTATTCGTGATTAGTAAAGGATATTAATGACTTTAATAGTAAAGAAAAATATGTTGAATTTAGATAATCTTATTTGTATACCAGGTTACATAGATAAAAAAAGTGGCTTCCTTACATGAAAACAGACGAAAAACAACAGGTAATAATAAGAAGACATTTTATGTCTCAGATATTTAAAGAAAAAATGATAAAAGAAATTAAAGAAACGTTGCTGATCATCCGTAGCGATACATATCCTGCTTTACATAACAATTTACTCTCTCACGAAGCGAATCATATTAATTTATTACAGGTGAAACGTCCCCTTAGAAAAATTATACAAGACTGTGCTTAAACTGACACACAATATTTTTAGCGCAACGCAATCTGACTTTCAAAAACCCCTACAAAAGAATGGCCCTGACTAACATTAACCTATACCTTTCACAAATCACTTACCTCACCAAAAATCTTCGTTACTCGAACTACTGCAATACAGCGAGCGCCACTACTGCCAGCTAAATAAAAGATTCAAACTACGGAAGGCACTAACTACTGATAGGCATAGTTAGCAAATGAAAGATTTTAATAGAGAACAAACAATGTATTTACCTTAATAGTCATAATTGACATCCAGTCTTACAAATTTCAAAACTCCGCCATCTCTCTCCCCACATCCACCACTACTGGCGGCTCACCTCCAACTGCGCAACGCTACGCGCTGTTAACATCCAGCTGCCGCTGCCCAACACTTTTAAACTTTCGAGTGGGCACTGTTCAGTCAGCAGACTGCACACAGCACACCCAGTGATTTTCATACAGAGCGCTACGTAACGTTGCCAATAAGAAAACATAAACAGCCTACTTACATAGCCCCCATGCTCCCCACAAAAAAATTTTACAAATTGTTTTGGGCACTGGCCAATACAGATTTGAAAAAATTTTTCATAATTACAGTAAGAAAGATATCAAATGCACACACTTCTTAATACAATGTTGGTCAAAAGCTAAAATTTTCTCACAGTCCATAAAGACAGTCCTGATCATTCATCACAGTAACATTGCAGTGTTTTTCTCTAAGTCTGAGCAGTAAAAGAAAATGCACACGGAAGTAGCGGATTTCCATGCAATCTTGAAGAAGTAGTGTTGTCCTTCCAACGGAAAGACAGTGCTGACTCTTGACATGCAGACAGGTATTGGTCCACAACAGAGCAAACCCACAGCAGAGTCAGTCGAAATTTTGAAGAGTATTGGTAGGTAGGTCATCACAGAGCAGACCCACTGTAGTCATGGTAGAGATTACGGTATTGGTGGGCCACCAGAGGCGCAGACCCACTGCAGTCCTTGTAGAAATAATGGTACTGGTGAGTCAGCAAAGACGCAGACCCACTGTAGTCCTTGTAGAAATAATGGTATTGGTGGGTCATCAAAGGTGCAGACCCACTGTAGTCCTTGTAGAGACGGCCAGCAGCCATCTGTTGCAAATTTGCAGGTGCACAGTCACCATCGATGAGTCTTGTGGACAATATAGCAAGTCAATAAACCACCACTTGTGCACTCGCAAAGTTTTTTAATTGTCCTTAGAACCAGCAATGCTGTTATCCAGTCCCTTGCTGAATTATTAACACACGTGCAAACACTAACAGTCCCTACTTCTCACATATTGTCCATATACTATGACCAACAGAAACGTGTGCAGTGAAATGGAACTTACAAGTTACTTAATTTGATGAACTGCTGTCAATTACAATTTTATAACATAAGAATACAATAACAAACGTACAAAATACATCATTAAAAACATAATAATACAGATAACATTTGTAGTAATACAGGCTTTACAAAATAATAGAAATAAACATATACATCAGTGTTACAGGAATTATGAGATAAGTAAATACATAAAAGATCAGAATAACTTTTGAAACATCAACTTAACACATAAGCATTAAAACAAAACAGAATAAATAATGTCTACACATCTTTACAAAGAAAACAACATATCAGAAAAATTCTACAACATAACTCTTACTAGCTAAACACATTAAGACAGGAAAAACACAAATTCACATAGTGTAATAACACAAAAATAGAGGACAGGGTTTGTTTTCAGTGTGACATTTGGTACTGCAGTCCACCCCAAAACTTCATTCCATATATCTTTCCTCTTATTTCCACATTTGTTACCACAAAAAAAAATCCTATTTAAGCATGCTTTCTGTATATATATGTTCACATATTTCTTACCTCATTATTTATTTTCCATTATCTTACTTCATCATTTATTTCCAAGAAAATCCTACCTAAACATGTTGGCCCTAAACCCTACTTTTTTGGTTCATATCCTCTTTCCAAATTTTTTTTTTATTTTTTTTGGCCAAACCATTTTCTTATAGCTTCTCAATGCATTTCTTCCAATTCATCATAGTTAGTTTCTTATATAGTCTACCCCCTCTTAAGCTAACTTAAATCTACTGAGCTCAGATGCTAAACTAAGGGACGAGGCAATGCAGCAGCACAAAACAATTAACACAAACATCAATGACAAAAAATTCAAATTGGCAAAGCGATTGCAATATTACAACTAATATAAGGCACTGTGCAGCAAACAAGAAAAATAAATCCATAGTAAAACTGGCTTAGCAGAGTAACACAAAGTCAAATTCAGTAACACTATGCCTGGCAAACAGCAGCAGCAAATGAAATAACTTATATCTAAACATGACATAGCTCAAGCAGAAAAAAATATTACACTAAAGACAACAATGCAGACAAGGGAAATGTATATTCACATCATAATGCCTATGTAATTAAAGTGGTGCACCACAACTTATTCTACAAAATAAATTACCAAGTACTTGAAAAGAAAATTATGAATGCAGTTCCTGTGAAGGTAAATGTCTTTTTGTGCTCCCTCATTTTTTTGAAAAAATTATTATTTACTCTATCTGTACACAGAAAATATTTATATTAGTATATCTATAAAATTTTATTTTAACCAATGCTGCAATGCAGCTAGAAACTAGATATTAAACAAATTGAGTAAATAAATACATAAAGCAAGCCATATGGAATTTCTCTCAACTAGCAAGACAATAGCCGTGAAATGTTTCTCATCGTTTCATTAGGCATTTTAGTAAATATCATAAATTAAGAGCTCCACAGTATAATCATATGTTTTCAAGTCTGAGCGTGTCGTATTTGTGATGCTTTCTACAAAGGAATGTCAATAGCGAGGATAATGGCCTCCCTTTTTTTTTCTACCTGTGCCTCTGAAAGGCACTCACTAATGACTTCTTTCCAGGCGACTGTCACCCATCTGGGTGCCCACGACGCATTACGTGCAGGTGGTCACTTAACTTTCTTACTGAAATATTTACGACAGCAGTTTCCGCTACAGTGACAGTCTCATATAAAAATATTTCACAGGTCAAGAATTGGCGTTACAAGTGTGTAGAAACAAAATCCTATTGATATAAGAGAGTCCAAAAAATTTTTGTCGGCATTGTAATACATTCACGCATTTACATACATTTCATAACTCTTAAAGTACGATTCTTGGTTTCCAACAACCTGTTTCACAAACCAGAGTCCCTAACCACTACTCATTATTCCTTACCTTATTCGCCGACACTTCTTCAATATTTCATCATAACCGATACGTAGCATACTCAAATAACTAATATAGCATCAGCTTATTGATCATAAACATACTGCAACAGCATAATACACATAGTCATCGTAATAATAACATCATAACACCTCAGTCAACTCTCAAAATCGTCGTAGCTTCCTCCAATAATTTCAAAACCTAAAAAAAAATTCTCTGCATGTCAAAAGTGTCATCTGCCTCAAACGCACTTTAAAAATCGTGATCCCATACCAAATATATAATTCAAAGCTCTCATAATATCACAATGGGTCCGAAAAAATATGAACAGTTCACAAAGTACAGACAAAATACAATTTCGTAAGTGTGAAGTTACTCAACTGCATAATTGCGTAAACATGTGTCACTGATGTAGTAAAAAAAAGTTTATCTCTCAGTTAAATGATCAGATAGCTGTGTAATTTGTGTGTTAGAGAAATATGGTACTGATGTGTAAAGTTGTATAAGCAAATACCATATTAGCTAGGGCTCCTTGTGCTTGCCAAACACATGGTACACAAAGTAAGCGTGTACCCCCATGAGGATTAATGTAATTATACCCTCAGGTGTTACAGATTACAGCAATGGAATGAAATGTATCGTGGAAAACTTTCTTTGTAATTCAAAAATCTTGAAAAATAAATGGCTTAAGTACAAAATTAATCTCTCAAATGCGTCTCCTGTAGTGCTAAATGTGCGTCTTGCTGTAAGATAATTCTGTGGAAGTGTCGGAGTTATCGTCCTCTGTAAGCAAAGTTCTGCTGAAGTCAATATACTTACCTCATCATAAACGAAAGTGAAATGCTTTGCGTATGGATACCGTAGTTATTATGTACCTTACCGTGATCAAGAAAGCACTATAATGTAATGTATTGTTGGGCTACGAAAAAGGCTGTCTCATTGTAGCTATACCACAAAAGTTACTACTAAAACATGTTTTACTTTCCAGAATAATACAGAAAAACTGTGCAGAAATAAAACAGAAACACTGCAAAAGCAACATTGTATATTGTTACTCATTAGTAGCGTCGTGATAAAATCGTGTAGCTGTCACATAAACTAACCACTGTGTCGTCTGGTATCTCACAGAAAGTACTTTAAATCCAGAATGTATTTTCAAGTAAACCAAAATGTTGCATTAAAATCTCATTAGCTGTACTGGTAAATGTTCTAAGTATGTAAGCCTTATAGTCATTATGTAATCGTGCAACTAACACGCAAGAATGTACACACACAATGACACTGTGATGTCTGTTCACTATAACAATGCATTCGTAATTTCTGTTTAAAAATGTTCCCTAGGTTCTAGACTGGATAGTTAACTTCAAAACATTGTTGCATGTTAACAGTTTCTTAAGTCTGACAAAGCATACTAGACATGTGAAATGAAAAGTTTTATGGCAAAGACAAAGTTTAAAAGCAGATTATCTTTCAATAAACGGTTTTACATGTGAAATGTGGTGTAAACCTTTACTCTTCCTAGTACGCAGAGTTTCAACTTCAACGCAATTATCGTGCGGTATACGTCGGTAAAGAATACTGGAATTTTTCTCAAGGTTAGCGTCTATGTTATTTTTCTCTGAACCAGCCGGCGCACGCGGCTGCCTGCAGTGCGAGTCATTGTCTGTCTCTTTGTTGGCGCGCGTCGTTATTGGGATTAGGAGACCTAACTTCTACAAATTCACCTTGACGAGAAGGCCCTGCCCTGTTTGAAGCTCGCCAGTTCTGATGCAATTCAGGTCTGTCGTTTTGTCGGTAGTTTCCACAGTTTCTTTCTTGTCGGTCACGTGGTGGAGAATTTCTCCCTGAATCGTAACTGCGCGCTGAACTATTGCGTCTGAAATTATTCTGTCTCCCTTGATAATAATAGTTTTGGTTACCATATTGTCTGTTTCTATGATTGTCTCTGTCATATTCATTACTACGGAAATGCGAACTTTCTCTGTAACTATTACCCTGCCAGTGGTTGTCATACGGGTGGCGTCTGTTTTGGTCACGATTTGTGTTGTGAGAATAGCCTCGTCGTGTCCAGTTATTATTTCTTTCATCGCGGAATTGCGACCGATGTGACCTGTAATTGTTGTGTTCCTGTTTTCGCATCCCGCGACTGTCTGTGTCAATTTCTAATTCTTGTAAGAGTCCCTGAAAAGCTTCAATGTCGTCTTTGCAACGTCCTGCTAAAATAATATGTCGTAAATGTTCAGGCAGTTTGATTAAGCAAATGCGGATGAGTTCTGAGGGGCTGTATGGGTTTGAAAGATACTGATTCTTATGCAACATGTCTTCAAAATATTTGACAAGACTGGAAAATTCAGATTGTTCAAAGTGTTTCATCATCATGCTATGTTTTACTCGGTCTTGTGTAGCTTGAGACCAATATGCTGAGAGGAAGGCATGGTAAAATTCTCCTTCGCTGTGACAATCGTGAATGACCGATCGCATTCTTACAGCTGGTTCATTCTCTAAATAGCCACACATAAATTCTAATCTGTGTTCTAACGACCAGTTGGGAGGAAAACAATGAGAGAATTGATGGAGCCATGCTTGTGGATGAATGTCGTTGCCAGAATTCTTAAATGTTTTGAATTTACGTGTAGTAATGAACAGCTTATAGTCAAAGTCATCATGTCGGCGAGTCGCATATCGGTCATTGTTACGTCGTTTCGGCGGTTCCATTTCAAAATTCGGTGCACCTTGCCAATTTCTTTCATAATTTCCGAAATGCCCTGTGTTATTATTTTGTGGCTGTTCCGTATTTCTATGTCCCTCTTCCCGTATTGGGGCGCGAGTGTCCTCTGAAATACGTAATTCTTGTATTACTTGTGCCAACTGATCTTGCACTTCCCGGATTTCTCTTTTGTACTGTGTATTGATTTGATTTTGATTTTGTTTGAATTTTCTAATTTCTTCATACTCTTCAGTGTCAGTGAAGGCTACAGGTGTTGTGTCATTCAGATCATCATCTACCTTTGTAGATAAGTTAGTGAACTGATCTGAAAGTTCGGCTACTTTATCCGATAGTGAAATTATTTCCTCTGTATGTTTTTCTGAACCAAGTTTCAGAGTGTCCATTTGTGTTGAAATCGTATCTACTGTGTCCTTTAAGTTTTCTTGAGTTTTTGCAAGTTGCGTAACCATATCGGTAGATGCAACTGAGTCAATTTTAGCTTGCAAGGTCTCATGATTTTCATGAACAATAATTTGCAGTTCTTTTATGGCTGCTTCGTGATTCTGTAATGCATTTTCATGCCGCGAAAAAATAGGTTGAAAATGCTCACAAATTTGTGTTTTTACGTCATTACAGGCTTTTTGACATTTCGATTCAATGTTATGTAACTCAGTAGTTAAATCTTCACGTGTTTGTTCAAAGGTTTGTTCCAATGAGTCTAACTTTTGAAGCTGTTGCTGTGTTTGTCTTTGGTGTTGTTCCATTGTGTCTAACTTTTGAAGATTTTGTTCCATTGTGTCTAACTGTTGCTGTGTTTGTCTCTGATTTTGTTTCATTTGCTGCATTAATTGCAATAATAATGTATTAGTGTCTGGAATCTGTTCCTCTATGCTTTTCGGCAGTGCATTTGCACCGGCAACATTCACATTTTGACAAGCAGAAAATGTGTCTTGACTTATTTGAGAAAACGGTGAGGACCCAAAACCTGAATCTACAATATTTGCGAGATTGTGTCCTGTCATTTCGGATTCTTGAGGCGAGCTGTTGCCGACCGATCGATCGATAATGTTTCCCTGTTTACTACCTGTTTCACTGTCTACACCATCATTTGACGCCCGCTCCATTTCCCTATGCACAGTTACCAAATTACTACTTTGAATATTAGTTAATTCATTACACAGTGGTGCTGATAAGCTACGCTCGTCGTCACTATTATTTCTCAGTTTACTTTGTAGCCTAGTGTTACGTTCTTCACACGCCATTATTGTCACAATATTTCACACGATAACACAGAAAAGAACAATTTGAAGAGCAAAAATAAGATAACACATTAACATGGCACTGAAAATAATATCTAGTTAATTGCAGCTGCGAAATACTTGGTGCAAAAAAATGGTTCAAATGGCTCTGAGCACTATGGGACTCAACTGCTGTGGTCATAAATCCCCTAGAACTTAGAACTACTTAAACCTAACTAACCTAAGGACAGCACACAACACCCAGCCATCACGAGGCAGAGAAAATCCCTGACCCCGCCGGGAATCGAACCCGGGAACCCTGGCGTGGGAAGCGAGAACGCTACCGCACGACCACGAGATGCGGGCTACTTGGTGCAAATCTACATGCATGCCACAACTGTTTTACTGTACAACAATGAAAAACTACAACTACAAAGGAAATTCTCTCTATGATTACGCGCTAGCAATAAACAATAGCTACACTAATTACACAAACTACAAGAAAAAAATCAGAAGATTCTAGTGAAGTATCCTGGCAGGGTCGACACATGAAACGTCCCCTTAGAAAAATTATACAAGACTGTGCTTAAACTGACACACAATATTTTTAGCGCAACGCAATCTGACTTTCAAAAACCCCTACAAAAGAATGGCCCTGACTAACATTAACCTATACCTTTCACAAATCACTTACCTCACCAAAAATCTTCGTTACTCGAACTACTGCAATACAGCGAGCGCCACTACTGCCAGCTAAATAAAAGATTCAAACTACGGAAGGCACTAACTACTGATAGGCATAGTTAGCAAATGAAAGATTTTAATAGAGAACAAACAATGTATTTACCTTAATAGTCATAATTGACATCCAGTCTTACAAATTTCAAAACTCCGGCCCAACACTTTTAAACTTTCGAGTGGGCACTGTTCAGTCAGCAGACTGCACACAGCACAGCCAGTAATTTTCATACAGAGCGCTACGTAACGTTGCCAATAAGAAAACATAAACAGCCTACTTACACAGGTCCCATAGTCTTCTTACAACAAATGTCCTTTAAATTTACCCAGCGGGACTCGTGATGACTGGGTGTTGTGTGGTGTCCTTAGGTTAGTTAGGTTTAAGTAGTTCTAAGTTCTAGGGGACTGATGATCATAGATGTTAGGTCCCATAGTGCTCAGAGCCATTTTACCCAGCAGGGTCTCACGAAAACTGCGTCGTATTTCTTCTAATGGGAAGAATAATTTCTGCCAGACTTTCGCATGGGCTACACCGACCTGCTACGATCCTAGCAGGGCGTATCTGAATTCGTTCCATGTCTGCTGTCGTGCCTACTTGGGAAGGACTCCAAATACTCGAACAATACTCTTGAACGGGCCGCGCTAGAGATTTGCTTTACAGGTGGACTGCATTTTTTCAGAACCCTTTCAACAAATCCATTCGCCTTCCCTAACACAGATTTTGCGTGATCGTCCTATTTCATACCGCCTGTTAGTGTTATCCTTAAATCATTGTACGATGTGACGACCTCAATATACTCAACAATAACCTTCTAATCAGATACTACTGGTTTTTACCTCTCATTTATGGGGATTATCTTTCATTTATCCGTTTTTAAAGAGAGGTACCAACCACTACAGTAAATGGAAATTTTGTGGATGTCTTTGTGGAATTCCTTACGATCGTTCAACGACGATACTTTCCTGCAGATAACAACATAGTCAGCGAAGTCTTATAACGCTGCTGATCGTATCTGATAACTAGCTTATCTATATTGGTAACATTGGAGATCCTATTACTATTTCTTGAGACACACCCGATGTTACTTTCAGTTATGTGGAACATTTGCGGTCGAGTATTACGTAGCTACTGGATTCTATTAATCTAATATTCTTCGAGCCAGTCGCATATTAGCGTTATACACTCTGCATCTTCGTTAATAGTCAAACATGTGGTGCAGTGTCGAATGGCTTTCAGAAAGCAGGAAGATTACATCTGTTTACCTACAAGTATTGTCTGCAGTATGTCGGGACCAACAACTGTACCGCCCACACGATTTGGTATAATAGTTCTTTAACGTGTCGTAGTTGTTCAGAACATGTTCTTGGCTTCCTTTGGCTATATTTCAGTAGGATTTATTACTAGTTAATGGACTGACATCACATATTTATCATATCGATAGGAGCTCACATAATTCTTAATTATACACACATCAAAAAAAGTTTGGCATCACCCCGTTTCCCAGAACACCTGAAGATTGATGTTGTGGATATTGTATCACAGACACAGTCTATTTGACTGTTCAGAGATGTCACTAAACCCGCCCAAAGATGTAAACAACCATGCATGAGCAGCGCCTATAAGACGGAGGGGTTCCGGCAGCCGATCAGTTCCAGTCTTTGCACCAGGAAGGAGGTACACGGCTCGCGTTGTCTGTAGTTCAACCATGCCTATATGGTCAATATCGCGGTTCGATCGCGTCCGCATTGTTACTTTGTGCCAGGAAGGGCTGTCAACAAGGGATGTGTCCAGGCGTCTCGAAGTGAACCAAAGCGATGTTGTTCGGACATGGAGGAGATACAGAGATGCAGGAACTATGGATGACATACCTTTCTCAGGCCGCCCAAGGGCTACTACTGCAGTGGATGACCGCTGCCTACAGATTATGGCTGGGAGGGGGGGGGGGGGGGGAGGGGGGGACCCTGACAGCAACGCCACCAAGTTGAATAATGCTTTTCGTGCAGCCACAGTACGTCACGTTACAACTCAAACTGTGAGCAATAAACTGCATGGTGCGCAACTTCACTCCCGACGTCCATGGCGAGGTCCATCTTTGCAACCACAACACCATGCAGTGCGATACAGATGCGCCCACCAACATGCCGAATGAACCGCTCAGGATTGGCATCACGTTCTCTTCACCGATGAGTGTCGCATATGCCTTCAACCAGACAATCGTCGGAGACGTGTTTGGAGGCAACTCGGTCAAATGGCTCTGAGCACTATGGGACTTAACTTCTAAGGTCATCAGTCCCCTAGAACTTAGAACTAATTTAACCTAACTAACCTAAGGACATCACACACATCTATGCCCGAGGCAGGATTCGACCCTGCGACCGTAGCGGTCGCGCGGTTCCAGACTGGAGCGCCTAGAACCGCTCGGCCACAACGGCCGGCTCAACCCGGTCAAGCTGAACGCCTTTGACACACTGTCCAGCGAGTGCAGCAAGGTGGAGGTTCCCTGCTGTTTTGGGATAGCATTATGTGGGGCCGATGTACGCCGCTCGTGATCATGGAAGGCGTCGTAGCGGCTGTACGCTCCGTGAAAGCCACCCTCCAACCGACAGTGCAACCATATCGGCCGCATATTGGCGAGACATTCGTCCTCAAGAAAGACAATTTGCGCCCTCATCGTGCACATCTTGTGAATGACTTCCTTCAGGGCAGCGATATCGCTCGACTAGAACGGCCAGTATGTTCTCTAAACATGAACCATATCGTACATGCCTGGGATAGACTGAAAAGGGCTGTTTATGAGCGACGTGACCCACCGGCCACTCTGAAGGATCTACGCCGAATCGCTGTTGAGGAGTGGGACAATCTCGACCGCCTAGATGAGCTAGTAGATAGTATGCCATGATGAATACAGGCATGCATCAGTGCAAGAGGGCGTGCTACTGGGTAATACAGGTATCGGTGTGTACAGCAATTTGAACCACCACCTCTGAAGTTCTCGCTGTGTGGTGGTACAACATGCAATGTGTGGTTTTGATAAGCAATAAATGTTGATCTCTATTCCAATTTTCTGTACAGGCTCCGGAGCTCTCGGAACTGAGGTGATGGAAAACTTGTTTTGGTATGTGTATATTTGAATCAGAGTAAAGCAAGTCAATCGGCCATGTAGACGGCATAACGGAGCAGTAAGGGAGAAAACGAGACCGAAATTTTGCGAGGAGGCGTGCATGATAATTCAGTGTTTTCATTATATGTGTGAAACTCAGTTCACACAAATGGCACCACTGGAGGTTTCGACTAATTAGCAAGTCATCATCAGATCTGCTTAAAAAGAACGAAAAATGGAGACAGAAAATACTTGGAAATTCTATTACATGTCAAACAAATCTCTATAGTTGAATTCTTTACTTACAACAGTTGAGCGCCCCACAACCCAACCATCATCATCACTTACAACAAGCCTGGAGAGATGCTCACATTGTGAGCACATCTGTCTGCTGATCGCAGGAAATGAAGGCTACAGTTAACTACGCAACAGTACAAAGTTGGAAACTACTAAATCGTAAATATAAGATTGAAATTACTCAACAAGCGCGAGTCGGCACAGAAAGATACCCCAACAAAGTAAATATAAAAAAAACATTAGGAAGGACATTATAACAGATCTGAAAATACTTGGAAAAATGCTTTGTTGCGGATCTCACTTCGTTCGTTCAACGATTGTTGTGGGTATTATTTCAAATTAATAAAAATTTCAAGTACTTCAAGTATATCCAATGCCATCTTCAGGTACAAAATGACAGACGTCAATATGTTAGTTTGAAATCGTTACTAATTCTTTTAAAAAATCACAACGCGGGTTAAATGAACAGAGTGATTTCTTTAACAAAGCAACTTTCGATCTATTTTCTGTTCTGTTATTATGTCTCTTCACCGCGGTTTTTTTCCTTTTCCTTTGGTGGGACTCCTTTTTCTGCCGGCTTGCACTTGTTGAACATTTCATCTTATATCTGCGACTGAAGAGCTACCAATTTTATACAATTGGTTCGTTAACTGTAGTCTTCCATTCCATGAATCAAAAGACAGATATGTGAGCGCCTCTCGGCCTGCTCACCTGACGAATTACGTTGTAACGTATACGAGAACGCGTAGTTGTGCAGAGAAATTAGATTTCTAACCATACTATTCCCCTTTTCTCTAAGCAGATCGTCTGACAATGGTAACGAAACCATTTGTGAGACCTGAGACTGAAATATAGAACAAACAAAATAAAGTACCACGGCGGTCTTCGTATTTCCCTAAGGCAGAACGCCCAGTTTTTGCTAAGAAGTCACAGTGTGGTACGGGAGCGAGGGCGCTGGGTTGCGCCACGTACCTGAGACCGGGCCCACCAGAGAGAGGAACCAGCGACCTTCACACACTTGTCGCGTGGGAGCTTCCCGCTCGCCTCCCCGTGCAACAGCCTCCGCACTTCACCTCACGGTCCCACTCTAGAGGCGGGGAGGCGGAACTTCGCGAACGGTCAGTCCGTCGTTAAAAGCCTCGTTAGACAATTGCGGGAAAGTTCAACTCCTAAACTGACGAAAATGGAAAGTGTTACGCCGTGAAACGCTAGTCCGGTATTTACCACATGTTCATCATACAGCGGGTATTAAATGTATAAACTTATATTACATTCTGACATGGTGTCGATCAGTACGAAGTATGACATTCTTGTTCCATGTGCCAAGGAAACTTACAGCATTCGAATGTCACCTTGAGGGATTTATTGCCATATCTTAAACATACTCCGTGTCAGTTCATGAGGTTGCTGGCTGGAAGGTGGCATAAAAGTCCTCGTCGTATATGTCTTCCCATTGCACCCCACAGATGCTCCATGGGTAATAAATCAGACGAACGGGCTGGCCAGTCGCATTCCCCAAGACATTTCGGTGTGCGCTGCAGTGGTTTGATGTGGCCCGCCACGAGTTCCTCTCAATTTTGTGGTGTAGTCCTCCTTTAGGGACCAGTGCTTACCCTTCTTGCCGCATTGTTGTGTAACTGTTTTGTTTTGTATACTGTTCTCCGATACTTAATTTTCGTGTGTGTGTGTATTTAATGTAAACACTCTTTCAACTGAACAATGGAAGTGGTATGCTTATGTAAACGTTATCTGATGAAATACGTCATCAAATTCATGTGAAACTATGTTTAATTAAAAATAATTAAAAAACCTAAAACTGTATACTAAAGAAGCTATGATGTGAAACTGTATTACACGGAGCAGTGATAAATGCTACAACACGTGACGTCACAGTACGTATCTTGTAATTCTAACACATAGAACTAACAAAGTAAAAATGATACATAAAATCACAAACTGATCGTTGAAAGAATGAATGCTCAAAAAGCACTAGAAGGACTGGTATTAGCGAACTACCTGGAAGGCTTGTTAAATTAATTCAGTACAGTGTCTTCAAATATCATAGTGTATTTTGCTCAACCCACTGGTGTGTTATGCTTACATTTTTCTATAGCAACTATAATTAACTAAAGAAAGAAGAATCGGAGTAAAAAATACAACGTGAATACAATATTCACAGAAACTAAACTATTACTAAACATACAAATACAAATAAAAATATAATTATAACATACCATTTTTTATCTCTACGATTTCTTCTCAATCATGAACATATATTTATTAGGAAACACAAAGAAAAATTTTCATAAACTGCTGTGGCAATTACGAAAAAAAAACATTGTCTTTCTCTATGACATGTTTTCAGTCAAAGCCACCATCCTTATCAAAAAAAAATGGTTCAAATGGCTCTGAGCACTATGGGACTCAACATCTGTGGTCATAAGTCCCCTAGAACTTAGAACTACTTAAACCTAACTAACCTAAGGACATCACACACATCCACGCCCGAGGCAGGATTCGAACCTGCGACCGTAGCAGTCGCGCGGTTCCTGACTGAGCGCCTAGAACCGCTAGACCACCGCGGCCGGCACCATCCTTATCAAAACACGTTGCACGCCCAAACTGAACACTTTCCACATTTGGACCACGAATGAATTTCCTGCACTGCACACCCAGATTTTTTATTTTGTTTGAAGTTTCGCATCCTTCCATCTGGCAAGTCTTATGCACAGGTACCTTATATATTTCAGTAGTCGCAGTGAACGTATGAACAAGCCTATTCCTTGATTATGCATTCAAAGAGAAGACTCCTTCTCCTAATCTGGAAAGAAACACTTGCCAGGTAACTTTTCCACCTGTTGTCTCTCTGTAAGGAATCCGTGTGCTGATTCCGGCAACGTCAGCACGTTGAAAAAAATGTGCATAGGCCATCTGCAGCAGCCATGATAGACACAGTGTACAGAGGAGACATCTGGTCCAGAATATTAGTTCCGTATTTTATGGAACTGTAGAAGCTCATCTGAATGAAAACAGCGATGCACCATAATAATGAGAGGCACTAAACTTCTGCGCAGCACAACATATTGACAGAGCACAGCAACTAGAGTTAAGTCCACTGTTACACTAACTAAAGTAAAATGTAAAGAAAAAGAGGGAACGAGATCACACCAATGAAAAAAAAAAAAATAAGCTGAGCGGTGTAAAAATCCGTTATTACGCCTTTAAGAGAAATGAAACCTAAAATATATCAAACTAGTCAAAATGACCGCCTGCCGTCCTTTAAGTTAAAAATTTTTATAATTTGTTTAGCTTTTGTAACAGATGTTTGTCTTTTACAGAAACTATAAACGACTAAAGTACATTATCCCTCCGTTACGCGCATCGCGGACTGCGAGTCCGCGGTTTTTAACTTCCGGTCAACAATGAATTAAGAATCCAAGATTTCTGTTAGCGGCTTTTTCTACCTTTCCCTCCTTCCTTAACGAATCACTGGCAAAAACTATAGACAGTTATTATTCTCCGAAGCAACAAACTGAGGTGCGGGCTGTCAGTCCGCGCGCGTACATTCTTGTGAGTGTCTTCTGTTGTCAGTTCTTCTATAGTGTGTTGCAGGTAAGACAGTTTTCTTCTAGTAGTATTACAAAATATAAATAAGACGTCTGTAAAAGTTGTATATTTATTTCTTTACTTAGAAAATTTAGTTGTCATACTTGTGGTACTGTTATGAACTTTTTCAGTGACCGCCATTGATTACTGGAAGAAGTTTTACTTTTTATTATTTTCAGGAGTATGGTGGATTACGAGTAGCTATTGAAACGGCTGGACTAAGAACTTGCAAAGGTATATTTTTAATGATGCAGAGTCAATCTCCGAAAGTGATCACCATTCTGACAGTGAGCAGTCTCTGGATGAAAATGACTGTATCGATAAATTTGATTTATATGTGGGGAAAGGTGGTACGCAGCGGATACATCAACCTCTGATTCAAAACAGGCGAGAAAGAAAAGCTCAACATAATAGTGTCAAGCATTTAGTGGGGGGAGTCACAGGTGCAGCAATAAGTGCTATGTGTCCAATTGATTGTTCATGGCTTTTCTTCACAGACATATTCCAGAAAAAAGGATGCTACAGACATTAACACCACGAAGTCAAGGCTGGTTTAGGAGTTGTCAAGAGAGTTAATTTGGAGTTGGAACAGATGCTTATGTCTGGTGCAGGGTCACACATTGGTGTGGTTCCAGTTGGTTCTCTCAATAGATGGGATTATACTAGGCATGGCCTTCACCTCAACAGGAAAGGAAAGGATAAACTGGCTGGGAAAATAGCAGGAAACTTAAAGGGGGGAGGCACTGCCATGAGTGATAAAATACTAGTGGTTATAGGGTTCAGAAAAGACCCTTTTTTAGGGTAGGGAGGACAGAAAGAAACCACGTTTTAAGAGAGGTTAGTATTGAGACAAACGTTCAGTTTGAGAAAAAAACCAAAAAACATAATTCTAGCTTATTACATCACGTTAAACAGCTATTGGTTGAGAATTTTCAACAATCAGCTGAAATTTCAACTCTACCCACTTTTAACTCAGTCAGTGTCAGCTATCATTATTGTGTCAAAATATTCACGGACTGAGAAATAAAATTAATGAATTAATTATCTGCATAGATGAATTAGAGTCCTCAAACTCAGCTGACATAATCTACCTCTCTGAACATCCTCTGACTTTTTAATGTTACTGGATTTAGGTTAGCATCTCACTTTTGTAGAGCAGAAATGGAGAAGGGAGGAGTTGCCACATTCATCAGGTACTGTCATAAATTTAAGAACATAGACATTCATAAATTTTGCCTAGAACAGTATATGGAAACAAGTGCAACAGAAGCAGAATTTCATAAAAAATCCTTCATAATATTAAGTGTATATCTAGCACCTGCAGGTAACTTTAATCTGTTCATAAACCACCGTGAAGTGGTCCGTTTAACAACCAAAAACAAAGAAATAGTGGTTGCTGGTGACTTCAATGTAGATTTACTTACGGACTTTCCCAATAAGAACTTATTTGAGTTAGTAACACTAGCATTCAACTTAATTCCCACTGTAAAGTTCCCCTCTAGGGTAGCCAATTTCTCACAAACAGTCATTGATAATATCTTCATAGAAAAGTACAATGAACAAAACTATGTTACAAAACCAATAGTCAATGGCCTCTCATACGATTACATGCAGTTCCTTCTGTTAAATGTTAATAATGAACAGGATATAAAATATGTTATATCTCAGCTCAAGAGGGTAATCAGTAAACCAAATATTGATTATTTTAGGACACTCCCCAGAGACATTCACTTGAGCGATGTTTACAGTGCTCATGGCATGAATGAAAATTATAACACTTTTGCTAATAAAGTGCTTATCTTATTTGATCACTGTTTTCCCCCAAAACTATCCAAGGTTAGAGCAAAGTCTACAAAGAACCTATGGACTACTTCAGGAATAGAGGTATCTTGTAAAACAAGAAGGAAACTGCATCTGTCAATCCGAAACAGTTCTGATGTTGATGCTATAGCACATTACAAGAAATACTGGAAAATATTAAAGCCTGTAATACGGACATCAAAGCAAGTATATTACAAGGAAAAGATAATCATATCCGATAAAAAATAAAGACAATATGGGATATAGTGAAGGAGGAGACCAACAGAATCAGACATGAAGAGGGACAAATAGCATTAAGAGTAAATGATACATAGGTGACAGATGTGTATAGTGTTGCAGAACTTTTTAACAAGCATTTTATAACTGTTACTGAAAAGATAGGGTTGTCAGGTTCTGTAGATGCTGCTATGGAATACCTCAGACCAGACATTTCAAGTAACTTCCATAATATGAATTTGACCCTCACTGACCCAGCAGAAGTAATGTCCACCATAAAATCTTTAAAATCAAAAACATCTAGTGGGTATGATGAAACATCAACAAAGTTAATTAAAGAATGTGATTCTGAGTAAAGTAACATATTAAGCTATCTGTGTAACCAGTCGTTTATCAGTGGAATATTTCCTGGATGGTTGAAATATGCTGAAGGTAAGCCACTGTTTAAGAAGGGATATATAGAAATAGCAACTAATTTCCATCCAGCATTCTCAAAAATTTTATAAACGGTAATGTACAATCGGCTTTATAAACATCTTATCACAAAAAACATACTGTCAAAGTCGCAGTTCGGATTTCTAAAGGGTTCTGATATTGAGAAGGCTATCTACACCTACAGTGAAAATGTATTTAATACATTAGACTAAAAATTGTAGGCAATTGGTATATTTTGTGATCTGTCGAATGCTTTTGACTGTGCAAATAACAATATCCTTTTAATTAAATTAGAATATTATGGTGTAACAGGAAATGCTACTGAATGGTTCAAATCTTATATCTCTGGTAGGAAACAAAGGGTGTTAGTAGGAAAAAGACTTGTATTAAGCTATCAGGCATCATCCAGCTGGGAACTAATTACATGTGTGATCCCACAAAGTTCCATCTTAGGGCTCTTACTTTTTCTTGTATATATCAATGACCTTTCATCAGTAACATTACCAGACGTTAAGTCTGTTTTGTTTGCTAATGATACAAACATTGCAATAAATAGCAAATCAAGTGTACTCTTAGAAAGATCAGCTAATAAAATATTTGTGGACATTAATCACTGGTTTCTAGCCAATTCTTTGTCACTAAACTTTGAAAAAACACACTAAATGCAGTTCAGAACTTGTAAGGGGTGTCCTAAGAGTATATGCCAAACATACGGCAACAAGCAGATAGAAGAAGTGGACAGTGTTAAATTCTTGGGATTACAGCTTGATAATAACTTGAACCGGGAGGAGCACGCCCCAGAGCTGCTGAAGCATCTTATCAGATCTCTATTTGCAATGCGAATTGTGTCAGACATAGGGGATATAAAAATGAAAAAGCTGGCATACTATGCTTGCCTTCATTCCACAATGTCATATGGGATTATTTTTTGGGGTAATTCATCAAGCCAAGCTAAAGTTTTCCGGGCACAAAAAGGTACAATAAGAGTTATATGTGGTGTGAACTCAAGAACATCCTGCAGAAGCCTGTTTAGGAAACTAGGGATACTAACTGCTGCTTCCCAATATATATATTCCTTAATGAAATTTGTCATTAAAAATACATCACTTTTTCAAACCAACAGCTCAGTTCATGGAATCAATACTAGAAATAAGAATAATCTTCACAAGGATTTAATAATTTACTCTTGTACAAAAAGGTGTGCATTATTCAGAAACACACGTTTTCAGTAACTTGCCAACAACCATAAAAAGCTTAACAACCAATGAAATTCCGTTTAAGAGAAGCCTAAAGGATTTATTGGTGGCCCACTCCTTCTACTCCATTGATGAATTTCTCAGTACAACTAACTGAGTTGTGTGTGTGTGTGTGTGTGTGTGTGTGTGTGTGTGTGTAAGTACTATATAACTTCTGCACCATTTCAGTGCAGTAATGTGTTCATTGTAAATAAGTGTGTGTGCGTTTGCGTGTGTGTGTGTTTGTGTGTGTGATGAGTGTTTGTAAAATGATTCTTCCATACAGTGTTCATTAAAAAATTACGATCATTCCACTTGGGACCTGTGGAAGGTACATTAGCTTATTTGTTTCATTTGAAAATTTGTCATGTATTACTGTTTTTCTGACATGTTCTACATCCTGGAGGACCTCCTCACTACGTATCAATTGGAATGAAAGAAAATCTAACCTCTAATCTAACCGTCTCTTGGCGGGTGTTCTACGAACATCACACACAAATTTACTATATCTCTGGGCTGCAGATGGTACTGGAGAGGAGTACGTCAGACTTTCAATGGACATAAATCGCTTTTGTTTCTTGCTGATATTCGGGAGATTTGATGACATCGAAACAGAGCTCATCGGAAAGAAATAGACAAATTAGCCGCTGTCACATTCTTGTCGATCAGTTTAATGAAAACTGCAAGAACTGCCTTTAGGGGCAGATGCGGATTTATAGAACACATTCCATGAAAACCGACAAATTACGGTATAAAAATGTTTGCACTTGATGATGCGAAGCTGTTTTATGCAAGTCATTTAGAAATATACTTTGGAAAACAGAAGGATGGCTCATATTTCTGTGAAAACAGACTTCATGCTGTGGTCAGAAGACTGGTGAAGTGCATATTTAAATCTGGCAGAAATGTAACATGTGGTAATTGGTTCACATCAATCCCACTTGCTGTTGACTTGTTGGAAAACGACAAGATGACAAAAGTTGGAACAATTCGAAAGAATAAGAGAGAAATTCTTCAATTTATGACAGTAGCAAAAGATCGTCCTCTGGAATATAGCATTTTTGCATTTAGGAAGAATGTGACACCTGTTTCGTATAAGCCTAAGAAAGACAAGGTTGTTCTGGTGCTATCTACTTTACATGATGATGACAGTATTGACACTGATTCGGAAAAGTCCAAGCCAAAAATCATAACATTTTATAATGACACCAAATATGGTGTGGATAAGGTTGATGAGATGATATGTATGTTTTCTGTGACGAGAATTACCAGTAGACGGCCATTTATAATTTTTTCCTCTCTTCTGGATATTGCTGGAATCAATGCATACGTAATTTACAAGAGCACTTCAAACTCAACCATTCCCGGAAAAGGCTATCTGAACGTTCTTACCAAAGAACTGTTGCACGATTATTTATCAATAAAAGTAAAGCAACTACTCCAACAGGCATCAAGAACCGTATCAAGGAAATTACCGGATCCAGGATCCACTGCAAGAGCTCGATAAGCAACTATACGAGGAAGATGCAACTTCTGTGACAGGAAGAAAAACAGGCTAACAATATGTTGTTGCAAACTGTGCGGAAAATTTGTGTGCCTAGACCAAGTCGCAGCACATCTGTGCAGTGAATGCAGCAACAACTGTGAATGATTTGCCTAAAACAGACAGTGTGCCATAAGGTACCATTTTTCTGAAAAAATCTGTTAACTTTTTTTCTGAAAATAACTATAGTAACAGCGGAAAAACAGAATGAACGGTAATTTTAGTGATTATAGAAAATGTTATTTTAGGTTTAAGGGTAAATTACAACTGATCATTGTTTTTTTTTTTACAATATTGATGCAAAAACGTATGATGCTTACGGATTCAGTGCTTTATTTATAGTATCCATGTTCAAACGTATTGTATTTGCTAACGAAGTTACTAAAACTATTCGTCAAACTGCTAATAAACGTAATGCGGACTCACAGTCCGTATGCGTTTAATGGTGTTAAAATGATTGCGCATGTTGCGGAGTGTTAAAAGTCATGAAATATAAGTCCAATAAATTAACTATTCAATAACACTCACCGGTTAGATTGACCTGTACGGTCGTTCTAGTGCTAAGTGAAATTCCGAAAACTGAATGACACACATACGAACAAGTGACACGACACTGTAAGAGTAAGAATGTCTGAGATAAGAAAGGAAATCTGAACTAAACTTTGACTGAAATGACCTTGATGTTAATTTGTAATGCAATGCTTGACTGTAAATAATCTTACTGTGTCCTGACAGTGATGTTAAACTGATCCCAGCAAGCTTTCTTGACTTACCTTGTAGCAACAGAACTCGATACTGTTCGAAAATGGTGAATGTTAGAATGCACTGCAGCAGCATACCAGCTGAAGAAAACCTTGAGCTAGTGCAATGTTAGAAAAAGTAACTACGCTAAGCACATCGTACTTTGAGCTTTGAATAATTGTGTTCCTCTAAGCGCAGTGCGGTGATATTCGATTACAAAATAATTATTTAGTGCTGGAACGGTGAAAGAATCTGAACCTACTGAATGATACAGAAGGAACTAGCATTTAAAAACTGCATTATTTAACTTACTTTTAACGATTACAACAATCTACAAAATTCACTTCTTACTAAAAAAGATAACTCTGGCATGTAACTCGTTAATGAAATTATACAGAAATGTTGAATCTATGACTCTGAGTCCAAGCCATGTGAGCAGATAATTTTGTTTAATATCGTCTCAACAACCAAGCTAAACGACCCGAGTCGGTAATAAAAAATCATTCCAATAATTTACCTTTCTCAAACTCATCGTAAATTACACGCGAGCATGCAATGCAGCGGCAACATTACCTGAATATCTCAACACGTCTAAAATCAATCTTTACAAAACCATATGATCAAGAACCAATATCCAATGTGTCTGAATCTCCGTGTACTGCTTGATATTTTCCCAAACCGCTCGGCAGTGTGACTGACACCAGACTCTTGTTACTTACTATACGCGGAAGCTACCGGCAACAATGGTACTGTCAACCAGAGATCACGTTTCTTCACTCAGAACTTCTGTGGTGTAACGTACCGACTATTAAAGACTTGCGTCTGAAAAAATATGCAGTGTACAAGTATGAAGTAGGAGTCATACAACAAAAAGAGAAGTCTCATAACTCACATCGACTATCACAAATAAGTCGTAGACCTTACGACACCTTACATTTGTTCTGTCTCCATCTCATCAGCACACATTCTGCCTCACGATCCAGCGGTGTGATGCTCCCATGTCCCTATACCAATGATTCGAACTCTCCGAAAGTCCGAAATATAACGATAAGCTGTACAAACACGTCCTCCAGGTATTCTGTGTTGCGGTCTCCATCTGGAAATTTCAAATAACGTTAGATATAACCAACACCCATCGTGTCCTCACATTATTCTTCATGTTCGCAGTTCTTGGTTTATCTGTCAGCAACACTGCCTCTAGATATTGCCGGCACGGTAACTCAGCGTGTTCAGTCAGAGAGGCGGTGGCCCTCTGAAACAAAAAAAATCGAGTAAACGGTCAACTTGAACGGATGTCATGTGACGTCCGCCCAGACAAAATGCAACGAACAACACGAAAAAAAAAGATAGTGTGGTCCCGGGTTCGATCCCCAGCGGGCTGGAGATATTTTTCGCTCGGCAACGGAATTTTTGTATTGTCCTAATCAATTCCTCTAATCTTTATTGACACATAAGTTGCCTGAAAAGCGTCAAATGGAGAGACTTGCACCAGGGCTCCACTTTGTGGCATACCTCTTCTCAGATGTGGCAATACCATCTTGATGAAATCGCTCCCCATATTCATCACTTACTGCACTACAATCTTTGGGGAAGAAGTCAAAATGACTGTGTAAGAAATGCACTTTCAATGACATGTTGCAACCAAGTTTTTCATAAGCTGACGACATGTTATCTACAATCTCCTTGTAATTTATTGCTCGTTTGTAAACAGACTGTCTTAAAGCATTCCCACACATGCTTCTCATCACCTTGTATGATTCCATCAAAAGTATGGTCTTGAAAAAGCTCTCGAATCTGTGGGTCTACAAAGATCCCCTCTTCTACTTTGGCATGACAAAAGAAAGGGAATTTTTACCTTAAGTACTTAAACGCGTCACTGTCTTTGTTCATTCCCTTAACAAAGTTTTTCATGAGACCCAACTTCATGTGCAAGGGCAGGAGCAGAATGTTTTTAGAGTCTACTAGAGGTTCATTCTTAATATTCTTTATACCTGGTTGAAGAGGTTTTCTGGTGGGCCATTCATGTTTATTGTAATGAGATGTACGAGCTCGGCTATCCCATTCACAGAGAAAGCAGCAATATTTAGTATACCCTAACTACGTACCTAATAGCAGTGCAACCACTTTCAAATCACCACAAATCTACCATTGAGATTCATTATACTTGATGGCTTCCAGGAAAATTTTCATGTTTTGGTATGACTGTTTTATATGCACTCTATGGCCAACTAGGATAAAAGGAAGCTCATCACCAATATGTAAAAGTAGTGCTTTGAAACTAAACTTTGACGAATCAATAAAGAGTCTCCACTTATCAGGACTGTAATTATTTCAGAGAGCCTTCATTAGACCATTTATGTCTACACATCCCACAAGACTATCTTGCATGTTAAAAAAAGGAATGAATTGTTGCTGTCTTCTGCCGTAGAATGAAACATCTACATTGCTTTCCAGAAAATTGCGCTGCTGCAAAATCTTGGTGCTCAAATCTCAGCCTTAGCTTAAGAGAGCTCCACATCTCTAATGAGATCACTTAACTCATTTTGAGACAATGTTTGTGGATCATCGGTTGGTGATATATTTGGAAGAAACTCTGGATCTTGTGATGTACATGGTTCAGGACATTCAGAATCCCCATCAGAAGTAATCTCATACTCTGTTGGTGGTTAAGGTATTGGCAATCCTTCCCCGTGTAGAACTGGACATATGGCAGATGGAATGTTAGGGTAGATCACTGTCCGCTTCTTCTTCTTAGATATTCCCTTCTTGATAGGAGGAACCACACAAAAGTAGCAGTCACTGACATGGTTAGTTGGCTCACGCCAGATCATGGGCACTGCAAAGGGCATTGAACGTCCTTTCACATGCATCCAATTCCTGAGGTTGCTGGTACAAGTGTTGCAGGTCACATGTGGAGCCCAGGGTTTATCCTGATGACCTATTTTGCACCCAAAATAACAACCGTAAGCTTTTTTAATCAATGGAGTTATTTTCTGTTTTTGTGATGCAAATATTACTTCTCCACACACATAGCAAAATGTGTCAGAACTGTTAACACAAACTCGTGGCATTTTTGTTCACTTCAACAGCAGTCAACCTAAACAACTGGTAGTTAATCTGGAAACAAAAGTGCAAAAATTATTATATGCATTAATAAAGTCACTGAAGTTGAAGATGAGGGAGACAAAAGGATCACTAAAATTGGTATCAAAATGTTGATATCCAAAATTTTGCACACATGTAAGACCAGGGACAATAATATCCATTGTTACTAATTTATTATGACTTTGACAAACCATTACAATATTTGGTTTTAAACTTAATATAAAATCCGTATATAATTATCTCACCATAATAAAACATTGTAAAATAAAAACTAGAGCTAACTTTGAATTGTCCTTGTGATATTTGCGATCAGCACGTTAGAATTGATAGGAATTGGCTATTTTCATTCGAGTTACATTTTCATTGTTGCACAGAGTAATATGCTCTGTTAACTGTTACACGTGAGAAGCACCCAAAAATAACCACACTATTCAATTACACATTTTGTCGTTCATATAACATTTACAAAATTTTGTCCACCTGACCACGTCCCAACGTTTCACACCTTAATGGAAACTGTTTAAGGTTTTCCGAATAATGCCACGGAGTGCCGTCACCGAAATTGGTTTCCACTTGGTGTGAGACACCCAAGGGGTGCTGGCACATTGCTGCGCGATGTGGGATCCTTACCAGGTAGGATGAAATGAAATGTCGTGTGGCTAGGGCCTCCCGTCGGGTAGACCGTTCGCCTGGTGCAGGTCTTTCGAGTTGACGCCACTTAGGCGACTTGCGCGTCGATGTGGATGAAATGATGATGATTAGGACAATACAACACCCAGTCCCTGAGCGGAGAAAATCTCCGACCCAGCCGGGAATCGAACCCGGCACCTTAGGATTGACATTCCGTCACGCTGACCACTCAGCTACCGGGGCCGGACAACCAGGTAGGATTGACGGAGGACATCGAAAAAGTGCAAAGAAGGGTAGCTCGTTTCGAATTATCGCGCAATAGCGATGAAAGCGTCACTGATATGATAGGCGAGTTGGGGTGGCAGTCTTTGCGGCGAGATCTATTTACGAAATTTCAATCACCAACTTTCTCTTCTGAATGCAATAATATTTTGCTGACACCCACCTACGTAGCGCGACTGATCATCATAATAAAATAAGAGAAATCAGAGCTCGGACGGAAAGATTTAGGTGTTCCTTTTTCCCACGCGCCATCCGAGAGTGGAATGGTAGAGAAGTAGATGAAAATGGTTCGATGAACCCTCTGCCAGGCACTTAAGTGTGAATTGCAGAGTAATCATGCAGCTGTAGATGTAGATGTAGAAGATTTTAATAGAATTCCAAAATACAAGAAATTTTAATTGCAAACGTTATTCTGTTCAGCGAATATGTTAAGAATTAATACACTTTAACATTTTGACAGCAATTTTCATATCTTCCAGAGGAGAGAGAATTACATAACGTTAAGCGTTGCACACGGAAATATTTTTGAACGATTTGGAGTAACTCGTTACTATTTGCAGTTATTAATTTCAACGAAGATGTGTGAAGAAGGACCACTTGGGCGCATCATACCTTTGCTTAGCCGTAGTTGGCAGGATCGACCAAACCTTTTAGGTCTCTGTGTCCTTCAGAACTCGCTTGAAATACTGACCTAAACTTTTTTTTAGAAATGTCAGTTTAGTGTGGCAATAGAAAATACACTCTACGACGAAAAGAAACGACGCACCACGATGGAATCATCTGAACTGGACGGAAATCGGTATATGTGATGAACATATTCACACAAACAAATGATAACAGTTTCAGAAAAATTGTATTATTTATTCAAGAGAAAGAGCCTCACAAATTGAGCAAGTCAGTCACGCGATGGTTCACTTCTGGCCCTTATGCAAGCAGTTACTCGACTTTGGCATTGATTGTTAGAGTTGTTGGATGTCCGTCTGAGGGATATCTTGCTAAATTCTGTCGCGGATGACAACCAAAGGGGTACTGCTATGAAATGAAATATCATTGCAGACTATCACTGCTGGTTGTCAGGCTGTATGGCGGGCGACAGTCAGGTTGGTATCCCACCAACGTACGGGGCGTCTCCAGACACGCATTCGGCTTGGAAAGTGGAAAGTGGAATTGTCTTCATTGACGAGACCCGCCCCGTCAGCCGGGCTCTTAAATGTGATTTGCAGAATATTCATGTAGATGCAGAAATGAGCCCCAGTGACCAGCAAAGATGTGTCTCGATACACCCTGGACAGCAGTGGGATAGCAGCCTGACTGTCACCCACCATATGGCCCGACAACCAGGAGTAAGGGTCTGGTGCGCCAATTCCTTTCATAGCAGGACCCCTTTGATTGTTATCCGCGGCAACGTTACTGCACAGGGGTATGTCAGTGATATTCTTCGCCCCGTCTTGTTGCCCTTCATAGCAAGCCACCCTAGGCTCACATTTCAGTAAGATAATTCCCGCCTGCACACGGCGAGAGTTTCTACTGCTTGTGTTGGTACTTGTCAAATCTCACCATGAGCAGCAAAGTCGTCGGGTCTCTACCCAACTGAGAACGTTTGGAGCATTATGGGCAGGGGTCTCCAAGCAGATCGGGATTTTGACAATCTATTGGGGTACTTGGACAGAATTTGGCACTATAGCCCTCAAGAGGACATTCAACAACTATGCCAATCAATGCTGAGCCGAATAACTGCTTGCATAATGGCGAGAGGTGGACCAACGCGTTGTTTACTTGCTCAGTTTGTGAAGCTCTTTCTCTTGAATAAATCATCCAATTTTTCTGAAACTGTTATCATTTTTTCGCCTGTACGTGTACCTCACATCTACCGATTTCCGTCCCATTCGAATAATTCCTTCGTGGTGCGTCGTTTTATGTCTTAGAGTATATTGTTGAATGAGTTGGAGCAACTCGTTCCGATTTGTAATTATTAATTTCAATCAAGACGTCGTATGAAGGAGGACCCCATGGGCACAGTCATACGTTGCAGAGACGTAGGTGGCAGGACCAACCAAACTTAATAGATCTATAGTTCCTTGAATACTCGCTTGTAAACGTGACCTAATTTTTTCAAGAATGTCAGTATAGTGTAGAAATAGAAAATATTTTCAACCACGATGCTGTTTCCTTGCTGGTGTCGAGTCTTTACAGGAGTCCCAGCATGTCAGTTTTCCTGAACTCTCATGATGCAACCACCTACAGGATACCCAACACACCGACGTTGTTTTTAGTTCTCTCTCTCTCTCTCTCTCTCTCTCTCTCTCTCTCTCTCTCTAAATATCAGAAGAAATTTGATTTGGGGCCTTTTGTAGATTAATTTCATGGTAACCAGTGAAAGACGATGATCAGTACTTGGCACTCTTTCCCAATGAGTTCAGTGCAAAATGTTTGTTTACTTGTGTACAAAAAGGAAGTCTTTGGTACATGAGATACTCCAGTTAATTTCAACATCGCGTTTAGTTTGGGTTCTTCCTGTCGTTGTGATTATGGTACGTCCTTTTATTTTTCATCCACATCCTCATGATTGACTTTCAGTAATACGTGTAACAGTTCATTGCTTGATTCAAGCCTTTAAGTGACGTCGAGTACGATGCTTTTGAGGATATACGGAACTTAACATCTCTCCCTAGGGTTCAGCTTGAGAGAGGATCAGATGAACAACTTATATGTGCTGCAAAAACCTTTTATGTATCCTCAAAAATCTTCGTTTCTGCTTTCATTTCATTCTAACGCACAGGAGAGAATCACAAAATGCTTTCTTCAGTGTGCATGGAAGGGACGAAACCGTTATTGTTTTGTGTTTGGCTAAAAAGTCCCTGACACTCAATGTTGCATGCCAGGCGGAACAAGCAATACTTTCTTTTTTTCAGCAGTGCATCAAACAATTCCTTTAGCAATTGAAGGCCTTAACACCTTGTGGAACAAAGCCATAGAGGAATGTCACAATCATGTCGGAGAAAAAGACAACGTTGTTTTCACATTTGTTCTCACTTTTCTGATCGTTTAATGGTTTCTGTATCACACCTTCACATCTCCCGCTGCTGATTTCCTTGACGCAGTTGACGTTAGAATATTGTTCTGCCATGACCAGACCTTCAAGACCGTTGAACACATGAAACAGCATTTACGCGTTTGTATGATATTGCAACTCCACCGTCGGGAAGTAGACTCTCTGCTCGGAAACTGAGTTTACGATGATTTTCGATCGCCTTATGTGTGCCTAAATCAGCCGTATATGAATCAGTAGATCTCCAGCTCCTAATAGAAGTGGTATGGCCCCACCAGTCCTGCTGCACTTTCCCGTGACTCACTTTCAGTTCCATTTTTAGGTTAGCGCATGGGTGCACCAGGACTGGCGGGTGCTATTTTTAGCCCATGACCACACATTCCCTGGGACAGTCCTATTCAGAGGCCCTCACCTACTTCTTTCCTGGGACACATCCAGGTTTCAATTTATTTATTTATTTATTTATTGCATGTGGTCTACTACGTCCTAAGGCACGCCAATGATGTCACAAAATTGGCTGGAAAATGTGTTGTGTTTTCAAGTATGTGTTGCCACTGCCCGACAGGCTGCAGCTACGAAAAATTATTAAGGTACTACCACCACAGTGTGTAGCAGCTATTAAAACAAGCGCTAGGGAGTTCACTAACCACTCAAGCAGTCAAAAGATAATGGTTAGCATCGGAGAGCTGCTCCAGCCAGTCTGTGTGGCCAAACGACACTGCAATACTTCCACTCCCACCAGGAGCAGTAGATACTGGTATTAAGGCAAGCGTTAGGAAGTTTATTATTTAGTTATTTATTTATTTGCTATTTTCTTTTAGTCCGTTGTCTGTCTAAAAGGAGACCAAATGTTGCACATGAATTGGCATGAATAAATCACATAATATTCTAACATGATTTCAAATGTGTTAGTAATAACTAACAAGGGAACCTCCCCATCGCAACCCCCTCAGATTTTGTTATAAGTTGGCACAGTGGATAGGCCTTTAAAAACTGAACATAGATCAATCGAGAAAACAGGAAGAAGTTGTGTGGAAATATGAAAAAATAAGCAAAATATACAAACTGAGTAGTCCATGCGCAAGATAGGCAATATCAAGGATAGTCTGATCTCAGTAGCGCCGTGCTTCCGTGGTTAGCGTGAGCAGCTGCGGAACGAGAGGTCCGTGGTTCAAGACTTCCCTTTCCCTCGACTGAAAAGTTTAATTTTTTATTTTCAGTTTATGCAACAAACTCTTATGTTTTCATCACTTTTTTGGGAGTGATTATCACATCCACAAGAAAACCTAAATCGAGCAAGGTAGAAGAATCTTTTTACCCATTCGCCAAGTGTACAAGTTAGGTGGGTCGACAAAATATTCCTGTCATGTGACGCACATGCCGCCACCAGTGTACGCCGGCACGGTAACTCAGCGTGTTCGGTCAGAGGGTTAGCTGCCCTCTGTAATAAAAAAAACTGAGTTCATGGATCGACGACGAACTGAATCGGGTGTCTTGAGACGTCCGCCCCGAGCAGATACAACGAACGAAAACGAACAAAATGAGATTTAAAAAAGAAAAGTGTCTGATAGAATATATCAGATGTGTTTTCCTTTGGAAGAATCGGTTGATCTATGACCTTGCGATCAAATGTTTTCGGTTCCCATTGGAGAGGAACGTCCTTTCGTCTACTAATCGCACGGTTTTGCGTTGCGGTCGCAAAACACAGACACTAAACTTACTACGGTGAACAGAGGCGTCAATGAAGGAATGGACAGATCATAACTTTGCGAAAATAAAGAATGTAAAGTTTTCACTCGAGGGAAGACTTGAACCAAGGACCTCACGTTCCACAGCTGCTCACGCTAACCAGGGGACCACGGCGCTGCTGGGCATACAGTACCGTTGATATTGCCTATCTTGCGCCATGACTACTCAGTTTGTATATTTTGCTTATTTTTTCATAGTTCCACACAACTTCTTCCGGTTTTCTCGACTGATCTGTGTTCAGTTTTTCAAGGCCTATCCAGTGTGCCAACTTATAAGTAAATCTGCGGGGGGTGCGATGGGGAGGTTCCCTTGCAAGCATTATGCTATTCAAGGCGGGGAGGGGAGGATCTACGTAGAATAACTACATAAAACAAAAAAAAACAGTAATAACAACTAAAAAACTCTGAATACTACCATTTGGCCATCTTGCGCACAGATATATGTTCATCTGGAATCAAGAAGTGTGTCTATTACACTGTGCGGCATTGGTAGGTCACAAATTTAGGTCCCATATTTCTTGCCATATGGCTCTCGTGCTCAGTATCTCCTTTCCCTTACCATATTCGCGCTTTTTGAGTCAATATTGTGCACCTCTCTTACTGCTAGGTCTAGAGGTAGCAAGCGTTATAACAACACAGCTGTCAGGCGCAGGAGGACACTTCTCTGTCCTCGCCGCAGAGCCTGAGTTGTCCCTACCTTCCTGGCTCCGGGAGCCCATACGCTCGACGCGTAGCCCTCAATAACAAGCAAGATTGCTTTGTGGTACGTTCTTACTGCACATAGTGGCAGCTGAAAACTTCTTGACCAATTGTTGCTATTTTATGTAGGATCTTAATACATCTCTGGCAAACGGTTTCTGCGTGTGCATGGAAGTTTTGCTTTTCGTCGATGTTCATTCCAAGGTACCTATATACTTCTTTTCTTTTCGCAGGTCGGGATTTCTCGTTTTTGAGAATGTTCATTTTAGTAACATACAGACTGTTTTGAGCGCTACTATCGTTAGTTTGTTACCCAAACACCAGTTCATTAGTCTTTCATGAACTACCCTACTGTTTTATTCTAATTTAGCTCCTGTGTTAGCAGATACTATAAGCAGCAGATCGTCTGTGTAGGTGATGCAGCCTTTAGTATTTTTTATACTCTAAAGCTGGTTCAGTAATGGCTCTATGCCAACATCCCAGAACTCTGGATCACAGGCAGAGACTTGGGGGCGGCCTTTAATGATGTCTTTCACAATTTTCTTCCCAGGACATTCTGATCGCACCTGCCTGTCTGTGCATCTCATTGACTGCTACAGAGACAACTTGGTAGTTCGTCTGTTTCAGTCTTTTGAACAGGGCAGGCCACCACGAATTATTAAAAAGCCTCAGCAATATCAATCATTATGCCTATAGCATACTTGTTTTCTGAGGTTTCACAATATTCATTGCGTGATTTATGGCATCCTCAGTGCATTTCGCTTTCCCGAAACTGTACTGCAGGGGACCCATACCTACTAACTCTCTGTGGTCCCTCAGGCAACGGCACAGAATCTTTTCCCGTACTTTGGATACACCATTTACCAATAAAATCGGCCTGTATGATTTCGGTTCTCTTGGATGTTTATCTTCTCTTTTTTTTTAGTATAAAAATATTCCAGATTTTTGAGATTCTGCGCACCTGGCCCTGCAAGAGACATTCATTGAATAACACTGTTATATACGGCACGATTTGGTCTACCAGCTAATGCAACACATCTGCCAGTATTCTATCAGCTCCTGGTACTTTCTTCTTCTTCAGCTTCATTATTGCCAGTCTCACTTCCTCCTGGGCAAATGGAATCACAACACTGTTATTCACATGGTGCTCTAATAATTCAGAACGAAGATGCTGATGGAACTCTGTGTCTTCCATCGTTGTATCGTCCGGCAGCAAAGTTCTGAGTAGATACCGGACTGATGCATTATGAAGTACCCTTAAGTCTAGCAATCAAAAAGTATGGTGGCAGTCATGTAATTAGCACTGGACAGTTGCTCCAGCCATTCTAACGCATAGCTGAACCACAGGTGTATTGGATTTTTTTTTCTTTATTGTAATCTCATCCCCCTCGTCACAAAAGGGCGGGGCATGGTTGTCAGCGGTACAGCATTCTGGTCTTCAGTAAAGAACCCTTAAAAATATAGCAAAGATGGACAAAAATATTATGAAGGGGTGAAAACTCTTCAGCTGTTTTTAAGAACTATAAAAATATTGCATTTTGTTGCCGTTTATACAAAAAGTGTAAGACTTGTCTTTTTTTAATTTAAAATCCAATAACTAAAGGCTGAAAGCCGGCCGGTGTGGCCGAGCGGTTCTAGGCGCTACAGTCTGGAACCGCGCGACCGCTACGGTCTCAGGTTCGAATCCTGCCTCGGGCATGGATGTGTGTGATGTCCTTAGGTTAGGTAGGTTTAAGTAGTTCTAAGTTCTAGGGGCCTGATGACCTCAGAAGTTAAGTCCCATAGTGCTCAGAGCCATTTTTAAAGGCTGAAACATAAAATATATACATTTAAAAACACACTGTAGAAAGGCGACGTTCCCTTAAGAAACAGCACTGCACTTTCACCTAACAGCTGAAGAACCTTCGCTGGGTGGAAAGGGTTTAGGGAGGAGAGATTATGTTATAAAATGTTGAAGTTTATGGGTACAAAAATATAGGAGTCTCTAAAGTAGGAAAATATGAAGATGAAGGTAGGTATTGGGGTTCTTAATGAGAAGACAGAAAGTAAGGAGGATTCTGGTTGATGGGTCAGGCCATGGTTCCAAAAGGGGACAGGCTGGGGAGAGGTCGATAGGAAATAGGGAGAGGGAGCCCTGATATGGAGTGGGATAGGTGGGTAATTGTAGTTGGTAGGACGGATAGATATTGGGACGGTTCTCATTGTCTGGGAGAGGAAGTTCGTGGAAGTTGTATTGGGATAGCATGTGATCTGTGTGTAGGTGTAGGGACAATGTGATGTGTTCGTAAAGGAGTGGCAGCATACCAGAATTGGTAATCAGAGGGGGAACAGTAAGGTGACTAAAATCTACCTTGTGGATAGTGTAGGATGTGCAGAGGTACTCGATGTGGGTGAGGAGCGGTGGGAATTTGATGGGTGTTGGAGGATCCATGTAGGGAACGTAAGCAGACGTGGACAGCGAGGTGAAGTGCATGATGTTCAAGGATTTGGAAGGATTTACAGAACTATGGTGGGACGTATATTCACGCAACATTAGGGCAGGAAAGGACACGTCAGATCAAGGTTTTGCAGGTGTGGAGGATAGTGGAAGGGTGCAATCACAAAGTTCAGCCAGTTAGTAGTTTTAGTCTGTTGTGGACTTTCTGTTTGATGGTTAGTAGTTGAGGTACATATTTCAACTCGTTTGGGGATTTGCGACTACCTGAAGAATTTCGCTACTATTTCACCAACGACTACATATTATATAATTTTCAACACTATCAAAACTTTGCTACATATTTAGGTGTACATTTACGTCTAATGTTACTGCTGATGACTGCTTTCACTTCGCGTCTCTTTTCTATTTGTTTAGTTTTATTCACGTAACAACTCATATATTAAATGAAATATGTTACTACGAAAAGAGACGCGAAATACCTTTTAGTGATGCTGTGCTATGCCTTTCTTTAGATCATTAATTTTCAACAAAACAAAATGTATTATGTTCCAATTGTTCTGTATCTGGCTTTCTATTAAGCAGTTATAGTATGCAATGATTGTTCAACATCATAATTCTGCAGTGGATTTTTGTTAATAGTAAAACAACAATAAGTACCACGGCTAACACGAGAACATGAGACTATTATCGGAGAAAAATGATGTTTTTACTATAAGGTTGCCAGACCAGAACTACGCACAGCAAGATTTCTTTTATATGATGAAAATTAAATTATCTTTTTGCACTATTATTAATATATTATCAGCAGCCCGCGTCAACCTGTAAAACACATCATAAAATCTGCTGCTCTGCTCTGCAACTTCGAAAGCTGAAAGAAATAATTTTTTACTTCACTATTACCTGACCGCTTCTTTGCGGTATGATAGATTTCATTTACTGCAATTTAAATGAACCGCGGCAGCGGCTGGCTCGTTCGTAGCGCCGCTCTGCACCACGAATAATATTTAAACAACTGAAAATGTCTTAAAGGGATGGGATAAAATACCAGGCAAGCCTGACAGAAATTATAATGCAAGGTTTCACTAAATAACTCTATTCAAAACATTTAAATATCTTAATTATTACACACCTTTTTAACATCTCGCTTAATGGCGTCCCTCTTACAAACTTGACAAAAGAATGCTACGCTAGCATACAATATCACGTCACAGGCTATCCTTCTCTCGTAACTCCAAGAAGAAGACAGAGAAATTAATGTTCGTTCTGTATTATTTATACTAGTCACATATTCTCATCTTTGTTTGATATTTATCGTCTGTGGCGTTTCAGTACTCGCCGACACAGATATTATCTAAAATAAATAATAAAAAAAAATACATAATTTTATACAATAACAAAACATGATACACAATGTTTTTCTCTTTATCACATAATATGTCTTTTGCTAAGAGACGTTACAATGCCCCCTGGCAGCAATTGACTAACGTTAAGAATGTTCGGCAATATGCTGCCACTAACGTTCGTTTTGTCATTGTCACCTTATTTGGAATATTCACTGTTCACTTGTTTGCTATTTTGCACTACAGTTTTAATCACACTCTTTATGGTTTTCTCACACTTTGCGAGGTGACCGTAAACCTAGTCCCCCATTCGGGCTATGTGCGGTCAGAAAACCTGGGAAAACTGCGCCGGAGCCATGATCATCTCGCCTGGTTTGTCTTAAAACACAGTTCGATTGTTCATCAAAAAAGGTTGGAATTTATCCAATGTTCACAGATAACAAAGGTTATCTATAACAAAATGTTAAACTTTTAGTCTCCTTGTTAAAAATGTACCTGCTACACTCTTTCACATTTGTGTTCTGTGTCACACTGAAAGTCAATCGTTAAATAGTTTTACAGTAGTGTAATGGATTGTCTCTGCACTTACTCACGACAAATGTTCTACCATGGTATGGCATTCGTGTCATTTTGCTTCACTAACATGACGAAAACACACAACATATATCATCGAACAAGTGAATGTTTTGAGTTTATACACAGTAAATTAAAGAAAGAAAAATGTTTGTCCCGTAATCTCGCGTCCAATAAATCGTTTTCATATTAGTACATTCACAGCGTAGTTGGTCAAGTTCGGTTGAATGTCAACAATGTTGTGCGGAGCGGGCGGCGCGAAGCAATTGTTGCGTAGCGTCGTCTGGAACGCGGCGTGCCAACGACCGCTGGGGTCGACGACCTGCTCGCCGTAACAGCGACGGCGTGCTGGGGTGGCGCCTGAGCAGTCGCGAACCGCGCCGAACCATTCACCAATGTCGGCGTGTTGCAGTGGTTTCCCGCGACCGGCTGGCTGGCGGCACGGCACCCGTCTCTGCTTCTCCGCATGGCTCCCCGTCACAACGCATGAAACAAATATTCCACAACGGTGTACTGTCTTTAAGGATACAGATTATTAGCTGTGGAAGAAAATGCAACTTGGTTAAAAGCGTTTATTGTTCAGTAAGCCGTCGTTTCACTGATATGCACAGGATGTTTTGGCGTGATAACAGGTTTCTTGTGGCTTCACAAGTCAATCGCATTGTGACACTGTTAATCAGGGTTCGTCACACATACGTTGTACTACACACTTTCATTTGTTTTCACCGTCGATACGCTGCCAGAGCGTCTCTCAACACGCGAAAATGTTTCGGTTCACACACACTAAATGTTTCCGTCGAGCGATGTTTGTTTGGATCGACTCCGAACGGATCACTAACTACCGGTTTTACACACAGTAAATTTATTGTTCGTTGAGCACTGCACTATGACAGTTAGTCACTCAACACTTGACTTATACCGACGTATATATTGGTGCAGATACAACAGTCATTTTCTGTCCCTACTACACACAATATTCCGTCCTTTCCTAGATTGTTTATGCACACATTTTATTTTTAATGCATATCAACTGTTCTTAACATAATCACTCTCATCTACATTGAGTCCATTGTTTTTACCCTGTGATTACACACTTTTAATACTATTACTAGGCATATATGGCTTTTTTGTAATTATTTAAAGGTGTGCGATTTTTGGTACATAGCTTTCTTTTCCTTTTTCAGTGTAGCTTGCCAGGTTATCACCCATCTAGCAAACAGATTTTACCATGTGCATGACAGCTGGACTTGGGCATATTGCTCAATAAATACTTCATTTAGTACTAGTATTATTTTTAATGATCTGTCCTACAGGACTACAGTGTAGTTTCCGCGTTGATTGACTTGACTCGCGTATCGCGTAATTAATACTCAAGGACGTGTACCAAGTACACTGGCTTCAATTGAAGCATCGATACATACAAAGCGTAGTCACACAGAACGGGTTTGTTTTTGATTGAATTCTACTCCAGTGTCGTTCTCAGATCACTATTGGCAGTAAACGTTACATCACATAATTGTGTCGTACTACAAAGTCAATTTTTGGCCAGTAGAGACTCTCTCTCAGGGTTCCTTAATTCTAACACAATTACATCTGTTACATTACTGTAGGAGATTGCATCATTAATTGTACTTACTTACTACAAATGAAAAATGATTCAAGAAATTAATCATTATTTTATCAACAAAAAGATTATTCATTGCTTGATGAGCATATATTATTTTAATGACACTAATTGTCTGTAAACAAAGTCTTCCATTTGCGTGCTATTGCTCAGTTTACTGATTCTACTTTCATGCTATGCTTACTTATTTATGTTTTGCTTCCTCAAAATTTTAAGTACACACAAATTCTTTCTTAAAACTAACATACTTATACTCTAAAACACAACTGAAATCGTCTTATAACTACTACTATTTACATCAGACATGTCATTGAATAAATAATTTTACTATCCCACTCTTTCTTCAAATCTCTCTAGCCACTACTTCCCTCCTCGACCAAGGGATGGAGTAAGATGTGCGACAGTATGTTTTGTGGGGCATCACCTCTATGTGATAGTGGTACCCCTTGACTATTCCTGGTCGGTCGGTAAATACCATGGTATATTCCGATAGCAGCTGCGTCAACTGTTGCTTTTGTATGTTGCTCAAACTTTCAGATTCCTGTACTTTGGTCTGAAATGCATGAACATTTGTTTCAAAATTTCTATCTTCTATACTCGGATAATAGAGATCCGTCACAGGTGAATAATCATCGAGGTGTAGTACCCAGGGGTTCCTACATTTGATATTAATTCGGTTGCAACACGGCACAAATACCTCCTTCGATTTCATCATAGACAACTCAATCCTCCTACCTTTATTAACTATGCTTAGTTTTCCCGAGGAGAGGTCGATCACTGCGTCCCTCTCACGGAGAAAATCTACTCCCAGAATGCAGGCCACCTTTAACCCTTTAACAATGAGGAACGAGCTCACTATGGCTTCGCCCTCCTTATAAATCTCCACCTGCACCTGGTACTTAACTAATTGGCTCTGTGCACTAATAGCTCCAGACACCTTGCAATTATTAACCGGGAAAGTCGGTATGCTACGTCCTTTCCCCAGCGCTTTAAACAATTCTGTACTCGTTACACTCACTGAGGCACCTGTGTCGATGATTATATTCACGGCAACATCATTGATTTTTGCTTCTATTATGGCTTGCACATTCTCGTTGCTATCTTTCTTACATTCATGCGGTTCGGTCAGTAGATCTTTATCCATACTGATACCGTCGTTGTATCGCAGCACATGTACTCCAGGGATATTATTGTCATTCGTGTTGCTCTCACTCCACCCCTCGGCCAGCGATGGAGAGCATATCGAGGCCGATTCTAGTTTGTTGAATGGCTTGCTTGCGAGGTACTTGGACGACTATTGTCCGCGACCTCTACTATGTGTACGTTTTGATTTGTAGGCCGCCACGACTGCGCAATAGGCGCGTTTTGCAGTGGTGGTCTATTGTTGTCGTACCGGTCATTACCCTGCCGCTCTGGGCTTGGTCGCTGATTCTGATTCCAATTGCGATTACTGTCACTGTAATTGCTATGCCACTGACCTCGCGCATTTTTCCAGCGGTTGGTCCCTGGCAGTCCGGAATCATACCGGTCGTCAAATCTACGCTTTTTATTATGGGACGGCTGCCCATACCCGTTCTGACTTCTCCCATTATTACAATTTTGCGAGTGCTCTTGCCGCTTGTTACCACCCCCACCATTTCCATGGTTGTGGTTTTGTGCACTATTATTTCTGTCATGTTTACACCCTGATCCATTATTCCGCGAGTGATCACACGCTGCTTTTGCGTCTTCCTGGATTAAATCTATTGAATCTAGAACAGACAGGAAATGTTCCATGTCGCTCTCGGGTACGTGTATTAATTTCTCTTTGATATGAATGGGTAAATGTGATTTTAGGAGTCTTATTATGTCTCTTGGTGAGATAGGCTCGTCCCAGTAGCGCGTTTTGTTTATATACTTCTCGAAATACCGTCTCAAATTCCCAAGACGGGGTGAGTACGGTTCGGGATTGTATACTTCTTTTCTTAGCCGCTCTTGTATACAAGGCGACCAGTATTTCGACAAAAACGCTCTTTCGAATTGTTCATACGTCATGCAGCTGTCTGCTACTTCCGTAGCCCACAACGCTGCATCACCCTGAATGTATGACATTACGTATTGAATTTTCTGTGCTTCGTTCCACACACTAGGCAAGATATTTTTAAAGCTTTTTATGAATACTACTGGGTGTACTGACTTCCGTTCAGTAGTAAACGTTTGAAACTGCCTATTTTTTATCAAAACTTCTTCAACTAATATTTTTGGATTATACTGGTTTGCTCCTGGGACATAGGCTGTGTGCTCCGAACCGAAGCTACAGCTCTTCGCATTATCGCCTGAAGATTCACCATTGTTGCGTCGCGTATAAGTTTGTGCGTTGCCAAAAGCATTGGCTGTTGGCGACAGAGTTGCATGTTCAAGATGTTTGCTGCTCTGTGCTAAACCCATTTCCAAGTCGGATATCCGTTTGCTAATATTCACTTGCCACTGCGGAATATCCTCACTGAGTATTTGTTTGATGGTTTGCACGTCGTTCTGTACCTGACTATTTACTGCGGTACTGAACAATTCGGAATCTCTATCTGCCATGGCTGCTTGTACCTTAGAATTAATATTTTTGTCGATCTCACTCTCCTTCGCTTCTAGCCATGAGTTGAATTCGGTTTCAATTTTAGTCGCTTGTTCGTTCCACTTCTGCTCTACAAGCTGTGTGGAATCTATTTCTAGCTTTTCTAATCGGTTGGCTAAGACACCTATCTCGTCTACGATGTTAGTGTTTGCTACTTGCAGGTTGTTGACCTGTACAGTCAACTCCTGCACAGCCTTAGGTATCGACTCATAATTCTGTTCCATACAGGCAATGTCTTTTTTCATAATTTCTAACGATTGCGCAAGTTGCTGGTCCCGCTCAGCTAGCTGGCGATCTCGCTCAGCTAGCTGTTGCGCAAATTTTGAGTGGTAATCCAGCACGCGCTCTAATATCGCCTGAAGTGAATACCCACCAGGCAGATTACCACTCTCTGGTTCCTGCTTTTCTGGGGTTGGTGCAATTTCTTTATCTACATCTCCTTGAGCACTGGTGGGCGGTGGCACCACTTCCTGTGCCCCTGCCCCCACATTTTCACATGGTATATCCTCAAAGAGAGTACTTGTACTGCTTAATGCACCCGTTTCTACATTTCCTGCACTAACTAATGGCTGTTCCTCAGTATCCATATTGCTCGGACGTTGACTACGCAATTTAACCATATTCATAAATTACCTACTCGAACACAAAATCTGACAGTTTTGCCACTTGCACACAAAATATGTTAATTTATCTACAATACACTGCACACTAAAAATTACTATCTACACTCAACTTTGCCCTGTTATAAACACTAACGTCAAACTACGCACACCACTAGCGATATGAGATCACTTCACTGGAGTTAAGCTTCTACAAACAGGACAACTACACTGTAGTCTTACCTTTAGTTTATCTGATTTCGGGGTTCGGCTGCCCCCGGATTATGTAGTTACAGTTTCTCAGTACTATCAGGATCGTTCCTCTGACTCGCTTGCAGTAGTGCGTTTTTTCATGAAAGAATTTTTGTACATTCATTAATACATGACATTAATCATGATACACATACATACATTTATCACTAAATACATACATATATATAACAATAGACACTGAAAGAAAATACATAAAACATTCTTATTTCCGTGGCCACTGCAAATTCGGGCCCACGTTGGGCGCCAGTTTCACTTCGCGTCTCTTTTCTATTTGTTTAGTTTTATTCGCGTAACAACTCATATATTAAATGAAATATGTTACTACGAAAAGAGACGCGAAATACCTTTTAGTGATGCTGTGCTATGCCTTTCTTTAGATCATTAATTTTCAACAAAACAAAATGTATTATGTTCCAATTGTTCTGTATCTGGCTCTCTATTAAGCAGTTATAGTATGCAATGATTGTTCAACATCATAATTCTGCAGTGGATTTTTGTTAATAGTAAAACAACAATAAGTACCACGGCTAACACGAGAACATGAGACTATTATCGGAGAAAAATGATGTTTTTACTATAAGGTTGCCAGACCAGAACTACGCACAGCAAGATTTCTTTTATATGATGAAAATTAAATTATCTTTTTGCACTATTATTAATATATTATCAGCAGCCCGCGTCAACCTGTAAAACACATCATAAAATCTGCTGCTCTGCTCTGCAACTTCGAAAGCTGAAAGAAATAATTTTTTACTTCACTATTACCTGACCGCTTCTTTGCGGTATGATAGATTTCATTTACTGCAATTTAAATGAACCGCGGCAGCGGCTGGCTCGTTCGTAGCGCCGCTCTGCACCACGAATAATATTTAAACAACTGAAAATGTCTTAAAGGGATGGGATAAAATACCAGGCAAGCCTGACAGAAATTATAATGCAAGGTTTCACTAAATACCTCTATTCAAAACATTTAAATATCTTAATTATTACACACCTTTTTAACATCTCGCTTAATGGCGTCCCTCTTACAAACTTGACAAAAGAATGCTACGCTAGCATACAATATCACGTCACAGGCTATCCTTCTCTCGTAACTCCAAGAAGAAGACAGAGAAATTAATGTTCGTTCTGTATTATTTATACTAGTCACATATTCTCATCTTTGTTTGATATTTATCGTCTGTGGCGGTTTCAGTACTCGCCGACACAGATATTATCTAAAATAAATAATAAAAAAATACATAATTGTATACAATAACAAAACATGATACACAATGTTTTTCTCTTTATCACATAATATGTCTTTTGCTAAGAGACGTTACACTGCAACGATGAAGAAGGATTATACATGAAACAGAGAGTGCTACGCATTAATTAATCAGTCGAACTTAAGATGCGTGTAATGTCGTATACCTTGATAGTGAAATGGAGAGTCTCAGTTTTCGGAGCAAATTATTTCCCACCATTAGATAAGAGCAAAGGATCATGCACTGGTAAGGCTTCAGACCTACAGTTCAGTTCTGAATATCACATTATCAAACTGTTGACTTCATACAAAAGGTCTTAAGACCATACAGATACCACACGGAGCATACAATATCGGCAGTTTAAACACACATTTAAAACAACAGTCTATAGAAAGGTTTCAGTTAAGTGAAAATGTCAATGCACTTAAAATGGGGATATGAACGACAATTGAGACTATTTAAACCGTCGACCAGAAAATATAGATTTTGTTGCAATTACTGCTACTGTAACAGATGCATGTCCAAACCCCAATATTACAGAAACATTGGACAACCAAGGACAGTGCCAATACATTGCAACAATGTATCTGAGAAGTATCACCAGCAGGAGGTAGTTCCAGAATATATATAAAAGACCACTTTCACAGTCTCATAAGGATATTACCAGTATAAACTGATGTCGTTTGAGCTAAAAAATGCACCAGCCACTTTCCAAAGATAACTGGATCGAATTCTAACCGAATTCTGTGGGAATTAAAGCTGAACACTTTTATGGTATATTTGGACGATATCATGGTATTTTCGAAGGATGTGCCACTGCATGTAAAACACTTGGAAGACGTTTTCAGGGCATGTGATTAGTGGGAAAAGTGTTCAAAGCAATACTTACCTAACAGAGGGAATCCGGAACATTGTAGCGCCACAAACAACAAAACAACGACAGTCGTTCCTAGTTTATTCAATTATTATCATAAATTCATAAAGAATTTTACACGGATTGCAGGAGTCTTGAACCGATTTTTGAAGAAGGGCATGAGATTCCACTGGTCAGCGGAATATCAAACAGTATTTGAGGCTTTCAATGCAGCATTAGTTTCTGATCCAGAGCTAGCGTTTCTTGATTTTGAGGAGGAATTATTCTCTTCTGTTGCATAAGCAGAAGATTAGTTGGTTGTATTTTGAGGCAGAACATCGATGGCCAGGAACGTACTGCAGCATATGCTTCAAGGACTGAAGAACGTGAGTTGTAACTACTCCATTACGGAAACGAAGATGTTTTACAGTGACTTATGGGATAGCATACTTTCGATGCTATTTATATGGACAGAAGTTTAAGGTCATCACAGACCATGCTTCATTGAAATGGTTGTTGGGTCTAAGAGACTCGTCGAATATGTTGACATGGTGAGCACTCAAACACAGCGAGTTTGATTATGAATGCAGTTTCCGACTAATATGTTTGTCCATGTGAACAGAGTTAAGCCCCTTAGTGGAATAGGGATGAATTGACACAAGTCCTTACGACAGAATTAGGGTACACAAAAATGACTAGAAAAGTTTGGAAGCATTTACCCGTAGACAAGCTGGATGCGCATAGCATACCTACACATTAATGTCATGCAAAAAACAGTAGTGATGAAATTTACTTGTGTTATGTCTACTAGTGTTCTGGTCTTACTAAACGTATTCCGAGTTATACTATGGGTTGTACTATAAGGGTCACGAATTATTTCTTAGTTGTTTTAATGTATATAAAAGTTTTCAAAGGAGGGGTAGGATGACAGAAGTTCCTTTCTCTAGGTGGAGAATCGCAGGAGCAACCGGATGGGCTGTCATAATACTGATGTGGCTACAAGGCATCAACGGAGGAGTAATGCATGAAGTCCGTGTTCAACTATTGGAGGCAAGTATGTTATGTTCTCGATAACCGGATGTGTTGCTGACAAGTCACGGATGGACTTTGAGGTTGGCCACGCATGTGTGGGAGATATAAAACAAAGACCGCAAATTGCAGAAGGCATTCACAGAGCTGCTGCATAAGGAAGCACAGAAGCACAGGGTAACAGAATTCTCACCAAGGTGCAGGGTGATCACCAGGGATTGAGGATGTCATACGGCAAGCAGAGCTCAACTGTCGCAAATCACTGACATTGCATCACGAATGTTAGTTCAGAGGAAATGAATGCAGCGGGATGCAGAAGGTTCAATTGGTTCAATTGGCTCTGAGCACTATGGGACTCAACTGCTGAGGTCATTAGTCCCCTAGAACGTAGAACTAGTTAAACCTAACTAACCTAAGGACATCACAAACATCCATGCCCGAGGCAGGATTCGAACCTGCGACCGTAGGGGTCTTGCGGTTCCAGACTGCAGCGCCTTTAACTGCACGGCCACTTCGACCGGCGATGCAGAAGGAAAAAATCCTGAAAACAGTATTTGGGACAGCGGATAACTAAGATATCCAGGAGCTGAATAACACAATTAGGCAAGTGCGAACGTTGGCAGACACTACCAAAGCTATAGCGGAATGGCGTGCGACGCAGCTGTCGAACCAAGGTAGTATCCGAGTTAATCAAGGGGTCACCCAGTGCACTAAGGATACAAAAAAGAAAGGACAGTGAACAGTGACTTGGGGGAAATACAAAAATGACTAAGCTTACTGGACAGAAACTAGCAATAGCCACCCTGTTATGGGTATTAGCAAATAGACTCATTGATACGAAAACTAGAGTGGAGTTATTCTACAACATGGTAAACAAATAATGACTTCGGTATTACTACCACCACAATAGTTCTTTAAAGAGCTGCAGCTAGCACAAAAAGAATTTCCTGCAGAGCTACGACATCCGATAGAGGTTTTATCATATAGCAGCCATGGAAGTGAATATAAACGGAGCGAAGTTGTACGTATTGCCCCAGCTGTTAGTGATAAGGATGAAAGTGCGCTATCAATGTTGTACGGTTCACCCTTATCCAGTAAGATGGGGAATGATGGGAAATGGGTACAAATAAAGACACGAGAGGTTTTAATAATTTCTGAGAATAGAGAATCTCACGCTCTCATGTCACTAAGGGACTTACAAGAGTGGTTGAAGGAATATGTCGACCTTTGTCCAGCCAGAAAAGTGCAGACTGCCACACAGAAATGAAAAGTGCAACTGCTTCTGAGGAAAGCAGAGGCAACAGAATATAAGAAAGAAATACTGGCACCACGATCTACTTTTCAGAAGGTAGGAGCATATTTGATCCACTCAGTTTTTGCTCCAGAAACTGTGATCATGAACTGCTATAAGAATATAAAATATGTAGGCATGATAACGTAGAAGTTATGTGATTGTGGTACTTTGGTGAACAACACAACTTATGAGACAGTCGGGAAGAACTTCCACCCCCCACCCCCTCCCCTCCCCCACCCCCCACCCCCCAGCTACACTCAGAGGTACGACTCCATTCCAGTTCACTCCCTCTGCACTATACTGGCCAGAGAAAACGTTTAAGGTACTTCCAACACAAAATCTAACTTACCTTAACAACACCCTGAATCTAGATCTCATAGTTTATTTGGACACATTGATAGCATCTCCACAGGGCAAAATTTCCATGGTGCGAATGCTGCAACTTATTGAACAATGACGCCGAAACGTGGCAAACATAAACGTTACGATCACTAGTTTTGTCTTTTCCTGTTATAAATTTGCATACTTTACTTTTTTCTCAGAAATAGGAGTATCCGTTTCCCTGATTTACCGGCATATAAAATATCTGTCGAGTGGCTGACTACAATACGCTGAGAAATGTAGACGAATGTACAATTATGTTAACAGATCTAAGAAATAGTGTAGAGGGTAAGCAGAGCCAAAATTCAGGACGAATTTTTTAAAATAGGGTAAGAATGTTGAACAGCAGAACAGTTTTAATGGGCAGGCTTAAAATTTAGTTAAAGTTCTAACAGGCAAGCTTGGAAAAGAGTTAAGTTAGCGCTTAACTGATGTGCCAATCTTTATGTCAACATGGTGTAGTGCTAATGCAACAGACATCGGAGCAGGGCAAACAGAAATGCAAGCACACTGTGCTACTTTAGAGGGCATGTGAGGTAACACTATGTAAATTCACCAACTGGGCGCCACTACAGAGTCAAACATGGAGACAAAATACCAGCACAGTGACCTGAATCGTTGCTGAAATTACCATAGTGAGGCGAGGAGCGCTGATGGGTCTAATAATTGGACACAAATGCTCTCATACAACCAGAGCCCTTACGACATAAACATGGCCATTAAAAAGAGAGGCTTTCCGATCTCAAGAACACATTCTCTCGTGGTTTGTGTCGGTAGAACCACACAGAATGATAGTCTGTTGGCTTTCAGTGGAACCATAACATGCCGATAGCCTGAATGATGATGGTCAGCCTGCTACTTGCTTGCTGACTTCAACATGGAGAGCCAGCCAACCTGATGCATACCACAGCCGTGGGATGCCAGTGTTGCCTATTGGGACATTGCGGATGAGAAGAATGGAGAGCAGCCAGCCCTCCTCCACTACTGGACCATGTCAGGTGATATGCGAGCTGCCATCTTCGCACCGACTAGGCGAGGCCCACCCGCACGGCCCCCAGGCCGATTCTGTCTCTGTTCGTGTATTTTCCCCTTATTAGTCGTATGTGCATGAAAAAAGCGTTGAGCAGAGTTGCGCAGCTATGTCATTGCAGCTTGCTCATTATATGCTGTGTTCAGTTGCACCCACTCCCCAGTTTTATATGAGCATACCTGAACTGAAACTATTTTTCTTTATTTAAATGTGTGTGTCTGTACTTTAATTGCTGAATGACTGAGAAGATGAAACTTTTACGTTATTTGATTCTGAAACAGCTGAGTAAAACTGAACGTACTGAGCCTACTTTCTCTTTACTTTTTCTTATCATGTCAACACTGACCCACAATATTCTAGTGCAACGCAATCTGACTGCTCAAAAAAAATTACATCCTGACTTCAAATAATTAATTCAAGAGAATGGCCCTGACTAAAAAGAAATCTTAACAATAACCTATACATTTCATTAAGCACTTACCTCACAAAAATCTTCATTACGCAAACTACTGCAATACAGCGAGCGTCAATACTGCCAGCTAAATAAAAGATTCTAACTACTAAAGCCACTAACTACTAATAGGCATGTGGTTATTAAAGGAAAGATTTTGTTGCAAACCAAATAATATATTTTTTACCTTAATAATGTGACATCCAGATCAAACACGAATATAAATCGTCATTGGCATCTGGTACAAAGGTATATAATCATGAATAATATTCAGTCTCCAAGTCGAACATGTACAGATCGTTAGCCTACGCTGGCACTTCAGAATTCTACCCTACATCAATACTAACTTCTCACATCTAACATCCATCATTGCTGGCTGTTCACCTCCAACTGCCCAGCAGTCACTGCTGGCGACTAACTTCCAACAACGAGTCCAACCAGCCACAGAGTCTCTTACAAAGAAAGCGCAGTTAGAGATCCAATGCAAAGCGATAGAAAGCGCTGCCAACACAGAAGCAGCCCACTAACACAGCTATGGAGATATTTCCTATGTATACATATAGCAATAACAAATATGAATTGTACGAGTATTGTAATCGCCTCCATCTCGCTGTTAATAAAGTATTTCACAACGCTTGTGCTATAAAAAAAACTAAGTACACCGTTTTTCCGAAATCGCACATAAATTCGTTCTATTTTTATATGAGCTCTGAGGTGCATTGCGCAAATCAGTTTTTTTCTTTAATGCTCTAAATAGCTTGTGTTAGCTCAATACAAATATTCTCATGAGTTTCATGCTTTAAGGAACAACAGTCTGTCGTCTTTCCATCATGTTAGTTCACTTGGCAATGGTATCTGGTGAATAATTGCCTTCGTATACAGTAATAGCTATGGGCATTGCACTGAACAAATTCTCCTTTACAAGTCACAGATATGAGTGTTATAAAGAAAAAAGGTTAATTGACTGCACCTATTTTTCGAACGTGTTAGCTCAGTACAGCTATTCTCAGAGTTTCGTGCATATTAAGGTTCTGTTTTAAGCATCTCTCACACAACATTGTAAAATGTAGAGTTGCGTCTCTTATATAAAAGTAGTACAGGGAATATAGGTTTGCAGATTAAACACATATTGAAATCATTTGTTAAAACATTTATTTTAAGTAGTTTCATATGCACAAATTACTAATAAATTCTTATCCACCTATCCTCACATCCATTTGCAATATGACAATGCTGGTTGACTAATTGCCTTTATAGACTTTAAACTGTGAGTGCATTTTTTCTCATCGTATGTATCTATGCATTTGTCTAATTCGACACCAACACGAGCTCTATAGAGTATTACGTATCCAGCTACATCGTCATACACCTTTGTCACTCTGTAAGTTAGCTGACACGAACTGTCAGTTGCATAATACACTGAGCCGTACACACTTCTTACGTTGAACGCACTTAGTTTTTTTAGATGTTGCGAGGAGCCGGGGCTAGCAGTGTATTTAACACTAAATTCTTCTAGAATCTACATATGTAAATGATGCTCTAAGCCCCCCCTATTCTAACTCCGACTTTTGCTGTTGCACAAGGATAAAAAAAAAAAAAACACGCGAACTGACTGTAATCAACCCTGCCAGTGGAGTAGAAGAGAGTTTGGCACCTGCAATAGTTTAATTTGATAAATAAGTTAAATAAACGAAGGTTTCATTAACATAGTGAGAAATGATGGGTTGCTCTACCGATTAACAGAATGAAAGTTCTGTCCAAAATAACAATATGATTTATTAAGACTAAACACAAAATAATAAAAGAAACACATGAAATATTTATAATACATCAAATTGGCTCAAACTGGAGAGTCATACAAACACTGTAAAGGTGAAGTTGTCCCTAAACTAGATCGTGAGGTTTAAGACAAAGTGGTATGTGGAGCCAATTCCTTGCCACTCAAATCTCAAGAGAGACACACAGCTAACCCAACAGTAATTGCTGCTACTCAAGACAGAACAAAGTTAGAAAAAGACGAACAGGCGCACTCTGCTGAGCTCTGATTATCACCTAGGAAAATCCCTATCTGCCGGTGCTGCGGACATACATTACCAAATTGTCTTCTTAACTGCCAGAACACGATCTGGCGTACAGGAGGCGATGGCTGGTTGCTTCGACGTCCTCGACCGAAAAACGAGAGCCGACTACCCACAAGAGCACCCGTACAGGCCGAACACAGAACATTCCCGCCCCCACGACAGTGGCCGTGGTTAAACGTTCCAATCAGCAACTCGAAAACCGGCGGAAAATTCCACCCCATTGCCGGAGCACTACCATTCCACCAATGTAGATTCTTGGCGCCAATTTCTGCGCTGATTTTGCTACGTCACGGAGCTATGCCCTGAGCAAGCCAATCACAGTTACTATTTTGCAGAAAGCGCGGGAATTTTCCCGCCACAACTGCCTGGGTACACAAGTCATTCCCACGCCTCGCTGGTAGCCCGCCAGAAAGTGTTTTCGCTAAGTTTCTGCGAAGTAACGGAACCTCTAGCCCAGCCGCTACTTCAGGCCCCGGCGGGCGTGTCTCTTGACAATGTCGGCGTCTGGAAAGCATTCACTCGACTGCCTCACACACGTCGGCTTAACCCTCTCGAGATCAGTGGAGCCCGCCTTTCACCGGACCACCTGGGTGACGAGAGACGCTGCGTGGGAAGTCCGCGTGTGAAGGAATAGCACCTTTCCACCGCATGCAATTAGAGAGGAGAATCGTAAGATAGAAATATGAGAGGGGGCTCAAGCCACCTCTCAATGTATACAACGGGTTGTATTACAATCCTTGTAGTTTTAACACCGTGCCTTCAGACACTGTTACATGGAAGCAGAGACATGACCTGTGCTGTTTCTGCCGGTTTGGACACTGACGCTTGAGAAAATGTTGATATCCATCTCACTTGGATTCTATTCAGTGGTGAGCTGGCTGTTAATATATGTCAGATTCTCAGATTAGCAGCGCTATTCTACTTGATTTAATTGAACATTTCATCACTGCTGTACACTTCCAGTTCAATGACTTCTGTAAACTCTTTGCCTGGTGTTATTCTCACACCCGTGGTTTTAGAAGTGCGTGAGGTCGACTGAAATGTGTCTGCAAACTTCAACGTTATTGTATATTTTGAAGACCAACTAAGCCGATGAACTGTGGGACTTATATTTAGATGTGAAAACCCATCCTTAGGTGCTGTCCACCAGTTACGACAGGACACGGCGGTCTGGAGCTGTGGCTATCAATTGCGATGGACCACGAAAAATCCAGAAAATAAATAGGTCACAGGCTAGAAATAGAGTTTTACATGGCTAAAACATAACTGAAACCCAGATGTGTCCCAGGAAGTAAGTAGGTCATGGGCTGAAATAGAGTTCCCCAGGAAATAAGTAAGTCATAGCCTAAAAATAGCAGTGATCATGGATATACGTCAGGAAGTGAGTTGGTCAGAGCTTAAAAACAGAATTGTCCAAGGAAATAAATAGGCCATGGGCGAAAACTAGCATCTAGCAACTACGGTGCACCAAACTCTGACCTAAAAATAGAACGAACTAGGATAGGGGTTATGCACCAGAGAATGGCATGCTACTAATAATATCCGTGGCCCCCACTTAAAGCACCTTCCTCCTTCTGCAACCACATGAGTGTCTTTCCTTCACCCAGTTTCTGGTAACGGGAAACGCTCAGATTTTAATCCTAGTCGAACCTAATAAAAACCTCGCCGTTCCCCAGCTGCAGACAAATTTCAGTTCTGTCATTTCGTGGGATAGTACTAGAGTGTCTTATCCTCACAGCCCTATTAAATTTCCGGAGAATAATAATATAACCAGCCATAAGCGAACTGTTTTCCGTCCAGAACACAGTAATATTCAGGTCTCCCTGCGTCTGGTGGAACACATATGCAGAGTGGGAGATAGGCTATACAACAAGGAAGCAGTCTTTCTCTAAATCAAGAAAACCTTCGATGGGGTGTGGCTTGGTGGCTCAATCTAAAAATTGTCCTCGTTAAACATCCCAAAACACATAATCAACATGACTGATTCGTTTCTGGCCGGATGTGACGACGACTTTTCTCCATTTTAAATTAATATAGTATTTCTAATTCATTATTTATGATTTTTTGATGAGTTAATCTAATAAGCGCTTTATCGACACAAATTTTAAAAATGAAATATAAATGTAAATGAATCCAGTGTTACATGTAAGTGTATGTTTATTGTGCTACATGCAAATTCAAACGATATATGTGTGTGTGTGTCAATGTAGTAGTAAGTACCATAGGCCCCTAGGGTGAAATTTTATACTTGTAATTTTATCGAGGGGGAAGAGACAGTTGACGGAAGGAGCTGGAAGTGGAGAGGTGAACAGAGAGGAAATCGCAGATAGTTGGAGGAGAAAAGAGTTGTATTTTGTGAAAGTGAAGTTATTTCTTTGCGGTACTGGTCGGGCGTAAAGCATGGAGAGAAGAGTCTAAGTATTGAGAAAATAGGAAACAGTTTTTGGAAGTTTAATGACAGTTGGAGAGCAGGTGTTGCCAGGGATGGGTGATGGCGTGATTGTAACATGTTTGTTACAATCAGTCATTGAATTTTATGACGAAACATCGAGGTTTTGAAGTTTTAAATGGATAGGATGGTTTGATGAGCAAGAAGAGGAGATGGAAGTAACACTGAACTGATATTTACCAAAGCAGAAGATTTACCAAGAGAATCGGTGTAGCACATCATCTAGAGGGGAAGAGCTCAGGACATCAGAACAACAATTGTGCTGATTTTCGTCAAAGCAATGCAAGTGTATGGAACAATAGCAGAGACAGTGCGTGGAGAAGGTAACAGCTATCTACTTTGACTATCGGAGAGAAGAGCTGGTGAATGACAGCGAGAGTGGGCGGTGTGAGTAGAAAGTGGCTACTGCGCAGTCTTTGTGCTTGGGACAAACAGTTACTGCCAGACCATTTACTATGAGGGCCTAGCACGTATTGTTTTGCGAACGCAAACATTGAGTAAATAGGCGTCACGCCATTTAAGTAAATTACTGTGTTGGCGTCCATTGCTGCCCAAAAGCAGCGTGTATCTTTACAAGTTAACGCAGTGAATCGCCTCTAAATACCCATCTAAAGCATTTAAAGGAGTTCTAGCAGCTGGTCGGTGTGACAAAGCTGTAGTTTGAGTTATTAAACATTTTCAGCTAATTTATTAAATTACGAAACGATTCATCGTCGTTTTGTCAGCTTACTGGTCCAGCAAGAACATCTGTAGCACGGCAGATATCAGTTTTCACCTGCGCCAATGCCACTGCTACAGTCTCAGAAGATAAGAAATACTTTACGTGTTTGGTTAAGTCACTATCATAACAAAGCAGCTGAAGGTAAATGAACTCAATGACACACCACTGAAAATATTTCAGTGAAGTTAATAGCGAAGTACACCAAAACTGTGTTAGCTATTCCTAAATTCAGTAGCAAAACTACACACCATCTGTTTTGTAGGAGGTATTTAAAACTAGTGGCCAGAAGCAATCATTACTGAAAAGTAATTGAGTGTGTGAGAACTTGTGTTGGCTTTTATTTTCAAGTGAACGTGTGACATGTTGCCACAAGTCAGAACATAGAAGGCGTTTGCTCATTTTCGATTTATTCTGATAAAACAGTAGAAAAAGTGGAAGGAGGCACGAAATTACCGTGAAGCAGTTAAAACAATGAGATAATCAATCCAGAAATAATGGAGAACGAGTTTTATTTGGCGACCATGGTGCGGATGCTGTACTGTGATAACATACAATGGCTGTGTAGACCAGTGCTGCAGTCTTTAGGTACAAAGTTGCGGTTATGTAAAGGTTTATGATTACAAAGACACTGGTATAATTAGAGGGAAATAAGATGGCTTCCATAGATGAAACTATTGGACAAGTGGTCAGAAGCAGCCTTACAGGAGGAGGAACGGACAGGTGAAATAACCGAATGAGAAGTCCAGTCAGCTGTTAAAAATTCTGCAGTAGAAGCAGGACCAACAGGAGAAATAAATGCCAGACCACACATAAATGATGCGACATCTATAACCATGAGACGCCTTGAGTTCACTGCCATTGATCATCGTCAATGCAGACCTGACTTGGCCCTATCCGATTTTCATCTGTTTGCAAAACTTAAAGGACACCTTCGAGGACTTCACTTTCATAATGACGAAGAGGTGCAAACAAAGGTGAGGTTGTGGCTCCGTCAACAAAGTCAAACAATCCTCAATGACGGTAACCGCTAACTACTCTCTCGTTGGGAGTAGTGTGTTCGTCGCCAGGGTGAACATGTTGAGAAAAAAAATGTCGACATGAAGAACAAAAAGAACAAACATGCAGAATGTTAATAACGTTTCTTATATTTAAAAACCTTGAAGTGTTTCATACAAAAAATTCGGAGGCATTACTTTCCAGCACGCCCTCGTACAAACATGTCGAAGCAAATTAGAAAATAAAACAGAAGCCAGTTCAAACTGAGCTGAAAACTGAAATGAAAGCGTGTCAGGACTAGCCGACAAGTGAATGAAAGCAAGTCAAACCAAATTCGAAAAACTAGAAGCAGAACTGAATTACAAAAACCGAGTCAGGACACAGTAAACTAGGGGCCGAAATAACCGAAATGCTAATGGGCCAAAATAAACTTGAGAATAACCTCGCATCTGGTCAGAACAATTTGGTAGGAGGTATTAGTGAAGCGGAGATGAACTAGAGAATAAACTGAATAACTTAAGACAGGAATTTGATAGGAAAATCGAAGCTGTAAAGGAACAGATGGATGGAAAAATCCAACAGTCTGCAATTTCCAAAAGAAGGATCTGTACAGCCTAAAGAATTTGTGCAAGGATTACAAAGGAATATGCCAATACATTGGAATGAAGGAAAGAAAATAGAAGTGGCCTGCAGGCTCTGAGCACTATGGGACTCAACTGCTGAGGTCATTAGTCCCCTAGAACTTAGAACTAGTTAAACCTAACTAACCTAAGGACATCACAAACATCCATGCCCGAGGCAGGATTCGAACCTGCGACCGTAGCAGTCGCACGGTTCCGGACTGCGCGCCTAGAACCGCGAGACCACCGCGGCCGGCGTGTCCTGCAGTTTGATCAAAGAAGATAACCAGCATTGGGCATATGAAGTAGAAGAACAATGTCAACCATTTGAAGAGTTAGTCCAGAGGCTTACGAGAAATATTGGTTACCTGTAAGACAACCAGATCTAGTGAGGGAGTTCATATGGACCCAGGGCATTGTGAGTGCCGTGCATGTTACTAAGCTGTGCCACACAGACACACTTGTTAGTGAGGAATCAAAGATTTTAAAACCACTCAGGAAATTGCCAAGAGCTAAACAAGAATTGGTGGTGAGGATCGTTGGAATAATGTAGATCACTTTATGAGAAGAGTGGAGTGTGCAGAATCACACTTAACAATAATATATGAATGACAAGTAAGATTTGTCACGGAATCAGGCAGTTAATGGACAAAGAGGACATATGCGCAGCGATGACAGAAGATTTAATGAAAAATTTTTTGTATATGGACAGGCGTGACAATGCCGCGAAACCGTTATGTTGGCACAAATGTAATTAATCCAGACGGTGGGAACTGGAGCCTGGAAGAGGAAAACAAACTCGACATGCAGGTCAATCTACAGGGTGAGCACTGCGTAGAAACCAGAACGGAGAAGGGCACAATAAGCGAACAGCGTGAATGACAACAACTAGAACGTGGAATCAAGAGCACGACACGACGCAAAAGTCAGGTCGGAGTTCGTCGATGTTGCTGTGAGAACTGATGGGCCTGAGCTGTCGCCGCCTGCAGTTAAACATCTGGGCCAATGCTTGTGACCGTAAAACACTCCTCGCATGTCGTTCGTGATAACCTGCCGCACTACTCTGCCGAGAGATCCACTCCAGTTCATCTGCGGCCATATCGATACCTGTTGACAGGAATACTAAATCCCTCCTCACTGCAAAGGCCATGTATGCACAGGTTTGGGCCACTACCTCCATCACAGAACAAAAAAGCATGCAAGATTCCCTGGCGTCAAGTCCACCTCCGTCGCATGCAACGCCGATGCAGGTGACTCCACTGGATACTGTGCAAATGCAAAAATCCTCAAACTCTCGCAATATGAACTGCTGACTGTTATTGGATACAGGGGTTCTGGGGGATACGTAGATGGCAAAAATGATGGACACTGCACAGATAGCTGCTGTCGACGCTGTGGAAGACAGTTTGGAAACACACAATAATTTGGCCAATGCATCAACTACCACCAACAATGTGCTTCCCAGAAACGGTCTGGCAAAGTCGACATGCATTCTGTCCCAAGAGTGCTGTGGGGCTGGTCAAGGGGAAAGCTGGTCCAGCAGAGCAGCCTGGTTCTGTGCACAGGCCATACAAACCTGCACAAGATGTTGACTACATCACTCAACCGCCAGCCAGTAGATGCGACGCCACATCAGAGCCTTGATACGAGACGCACTCCAGTCCGACGCATGCAACACCTGGAGTAAGCGAGCACGCAACTCCAGAGGACGATTTCTTGAAAGCTTTGCCACTTCGTGGCAAGCATGAGTACCACACGTTGAGGTGATCACGTAGGGAAGAATCCAACTTCATGCTCGCAGAGGAGTGCACTCGGGCCGCTCTCTCTCAACTGCTGAAACGATTTTTCGGAACAGCGGGTTGGTGGCCGTTGATCCCGTGACCTCTCGGTGATTGAGGGAAAACTGGGTAGTGTTTGCCGCAAGGTATCGTTTAGTGGGGAAACGAGAGCTACCTAACGGAGAATTTAAAGCTGGGTCCTGTTGGCAACCACGATAGTGCATCCGCATTAGCATGTTGGGTAGTAACGAACATCAGAGCAATAACTACTGGATAGAATTTTCGCATTTAACGAGAAGACCGAAAGAGCGATCTGTTTTACTTGCAAGAAACACTCAGCAGCCAATATCACATAAATATTTATTTATTTAAAAAATAGGTTCCGACAGACTTTGCTGTCATCTTCAGGTCTCAGAAAATCTTTTTGTTATGAAATGCGTTCATTTTACGTTGGAGCTCATGCCAAGTTGTCATGTGGCTAAAAATCAGCACACTATAAACGGTTTGTCATTAGTAAAACATTTAAAAACGTAAAGCACTTTGAGCAAATGGCCATGTCCATATACATAACTCTCACACATGCTTGTTACATCACAAAAACACAGCACACAGTAGCACGTCTGCTTATATAAGATTGACATACTCTAAACATTGAAAATAGATTAACTCTACTCTTCATTTCTGATGATCTTCTATATCGACGCTCTTTATAAACCTTCTGCCTAGGTAAGTATTAGTTCTCCTCCTTTTCTCGCTAGTCAAGCCTTCTTCCCCGTTGAGAACTTGCAAATCTCGAAGTTTAGAAGTAGAATTTGACGACTCATTGTAACAATGACGCCATTACCCATCTTCGCTCCATTCGTTACTAAATGTCCAAACACTGTTTCCCAGTCTCTCAATACTTCGCCTCTCCTCTCCCTATTTTACAACCGACCATTACCACAAAGATACAACTTCCCTTCCACAAAATAAAACTAATGTTTCAGCTCATTAACTGCCTTTTTCTCTCTGTCCATTTTTCTACTTCCGATACCTTCCGTCAACTCCTCGATAGAATTACAGCGATAAAATTTTAAACTATCGGACCAGCAGTTCCTAATATAATCTTATTAAATGAGTATACATTTCAGTTTACATGAAACACAACAAACAAACATTTATATACAACATTGGATTCGTTTATATTTATATTTCACCGAGCGAGGTGGCGCAGTGGTTAGCACACTGGACTCGCATTCGGGTGGACGACGGTTCAATCCCGTCTCCGGCCATCCTGATTTAGGTTTTCCGTGATTTCCCTAAATCGTTTCCGGCAAATGCCGGGATGGTTCCTTTGAAAGGGCACGGCCGATTTCCTTCCCAATCCTTCCCTAACCCGAGCTTGCGCTCCGTCTCTAATGACCTCGTTGTCGACGGGACGTTAAACACTAACCACCACCACCATTTATATTTCGTTTTTAAGATTTGTATTGATAAATCACTAATTACATTAACATTCCTTTAAAATCATAACTAATGAATAAAAATTATTACACTAATTTACAATGGAGAAATTTCTTCGTCACATCTCCCTCCTAAACCCTAAGAAAATAAATCACTTGTATTAGAATTTCTGAGAGTTACATTTATTTATTAAAATTATGTTACATATTTGGAAGATTGACCAATTGGAATTAACTCGGATTCACACACACGTAATCGTACAACTAGCATTTGTATAGCTACGTGAGACTAGCGCTGCCTCGTCAGTTGACTGTTCACTGACCACTATGATGTTTATACACATTTCGTGACACTGCCTTACTTCAGGTGTTTGGGCTGCTTCACTTTGGAGCACGTGTTAGGGCCGACGCCCCTCTATTCATACACAGCTCGTGTTGCTTTACGCACTCCATCTCACAGATACACTACTGGCCATTAAAATTGCTACACCACGAAGATGACGTGCTACAGACAAGAGCGCCTGCGATGGTGTAATCAACTATGATCCTGGTTGCACGAATGGCAAAACGTCATTTTTTCGGATGAATCCAGGTTCTGTTTACAGCATCATGATGGTCGCATCCGTGTTTGGCGACATCGCGGCGAACGCACATTGGAAGCGTGTATTCGTCATCGCCATATTGGCGTATCAACCGGCGTGATGGTATGGGGTGCCACTGGTTACACGCCTCGGTCACCTCTTGTTCGCACTGTCGGCACTTTGAACAGTGGACGTTACATTTCAGATATGTTACGACCCGTGGCTCTACCTTTCATTCGATCCCTGCGAAACCCTACATTTCAGCAGGATAATGCACGACCACATGTTGCAGGTCTTGTACGGGCCTTTCTGGATACAGAAAATGTTCGACTGCTGCCCTGGCCAGCACATTCTCCAGATCTCTCACCAACTGAAAACGTCTAGTCAATGGTGGCCGAGCAACTGGCTCGTCACAATACGCCAGTCACTGCTCTTGATGAACTGTGGTACCGTGTTGAAGCTGCATGGGCAGCTGTACCTGTACACGCCATCCAAGCTCTGTTTGACTCAATGTCCAGGCGTATCAAGGCCGTTATTACGGCCAGAGGTGGTTGCTCTGTGTACTGATTTCTCAGGATCTATGCACCCAAATTGCGTGAAAATGTAATAACATGTCAGTTGTAGTACAATATATATACCCGTGGTCTAGGGGTAGCGTCTTTGATTCATAGTCAAAACGTCTTCGGTCCCGGGTTCGATCCCCGCCTCTGTCTAAATTTTGATAAATAATCAGCATTGGCGACCGAAGACTTCCGGCATAAGAAGTCAGCCTCATTCTGCCAACGGCCTTGTCAAAGAGGGCGGAGGAGCGGATAGAGGTTCAGGGCACTCTCTTGTCCTAGGTGTGGGAAATTGCCCCTAAAGGCGGAAGAATCAGCAATGATCAACGACATGAGGATGCAGAAGGCAATGGAAACCACTACATTAAAGACACGTAACGTGTATCCACAGGACATGTGGCCTGTAATTGAAGACATGTCATGATGATCTCTCCATTGGCAAAAGATTCCGGAATAGTCCCCCATTCGCATCTCCGGGAGGGGACTGCCAAAGGGGAGGTTACCATGAGAAAAAGACTGAATTGTCAACGAAAGGATAACGTTCTACGAGTCGGGGCGTGGAATGTCAGAAGATTGAACGTGGTAGGGAAACTAGAAAATCTGAAAGGGGAAATTCAAAGGCTCAATCTAGATATACACTCCTGGAAATGGAAAAAAGAACACATTGACACCGGTGTGTCAGACCCACCATACTTGCTCCGGACACTGCGAGAGGGCTGTACAAGCAATGATCACACGCACGGCACAACGGACACACCAGGAACCGCGGTGTTGGCCGTCGAATGGCGCTAGCTGCGCAGCATTTGTGCACCGCCGCCGTCAGTGTCAGCCAGTTTGCCGTGGCATACGGAGCTCCATCGCAGTCTTTAACACTGGTAGCATGCCGCGACAGCGTGGACGTGAACCGTATGTGCAGTTGACGGACTTTGAGCGATGGCGTATAGTGGGCATGCGGGAGGCCGGGTGGACGTACCGCCGAATTGCTCAACACGTGGGGCGTGAGGTCTCCACAGTACATCGATGTTGTCGCCAGTGGTCGGCGGAGGGTGCACGTGGCCGTCGACCAGGGACCGGACCGCAGCGACGCACGGATGCACGCCAAGACCGTAGGATCCTACGCAGTGCCGTAGGGGACCCTACCGCCACTTCCCAGCAAATTAGGGACACTGTTGCTCCTGGGGTATCGGCGAGGACCATTCGCAACCGTCTGCATGAAGCTGGGCTACGGTCCCGCACACCGTTAGGCCGTCTTCCGCTCACGCCCCAACATCGTGCAGCCCGCCTCCAGTGGTGTCGCGACAGGCGTGAATGGAGGGACGAATGGAGACGTGTCGTCTTCAGCGATGAGAGTCGCTTCTGCCTTGGTGCCAATGATGGTCGTATGCGTGTTTGGCGCCGTGCAGGTGAGCGCCACAATCAGGACTGCATACGACCGAGGCACACAGGGCCAACACCCGGCATCATGGTGTGGGGAGTGATCTCCTACACTGGCCGTACACCACTGGTGATCGTCGAGGGGACACTGAATAGTGCACGGTACATCCAAACCGTCATCGAACCCATCGTTCTACCATTCCTAGACCGGCAAGGGAACTTGCTGTTCCAACAGGACAATGCACGTCCGCATGTATCCCGTGCCACCCAACGTGCTCTAGAAGGTGTAAGTCAACTACCCTGGCCAGCAAGATCTCCGGATCTGTCCCCCATTGAGCATGTTTGGGACTGGATGAAGCGTCGTCTCACGCGGTCTGCACGTCCAGCACGAACGCTGGTCCAACTGAGGCGCCAGGTGGAAATGGCATGGCAAGCCGTTCCACAGGACTACATCCAGCATCTCTACGATCGTCTCCATGGGAGAATAGCAGGCTGCATTGCTGCGAAAGGTGGATATACACTGTACTAGTGCCGACATTGTGCATGCTCTGTTGCCTGTGTCTATGTGCCTGTGGTTCTGTCAGTGTGATCATGTGATGTATCTGACCCCAGGAATGTGTCAATAAAGTTTCCCCTTCCTGGGACAATGAATTCACGGTGTTCTTATTTCAATTTCCAGGAGTGTAGTAGGGGTCAGTGCAGTGTAGTGGAAGGAAGACAAGGATTTCTGGTCAGATGAGTATCGGGAAATATCAACAGCAGCAGAAAATGGTATAACAGGTGTAGGATTCGTTATGAATAGGAAGGTAGGGCAGAGGGTGTGTTACTGTGAACAGTTCAGTGACCGGGTTGTTCTAATCAGAATCGACAGTAGACCAACACCGACAACGATAGTTCAGGTATACATGCCGACGTCGCAAGCAGAAGATGAACAGATAGAGAAAGTGTATGAGGATATTGAAAGGGTAATGCAGTATGTAAAGGGGGACGAAAATCTAATAGTCATGGGCGACTGGAATGCAGTTCTAGGGGAAGGAGTAGAAGAAAAGGTTACAGGAGAATATGGGCTTGGGACAAGGAATGAAAGAGGAGAAAGACTAATTGAGTTTTGTAACAAGTTTCAGCTAGTAATAGCGAATACCCTGTTCAAGAATCACAAGAGGAAGAGGTATACTTGGAAAAGGCCGGGAGATACGGGAAGATTTCAATTAGATTACATCATGGTCAGACAGAGATTCCGAAATCAGATACTGGACTGTAAGGCGTACCCAGGAGCAGATATAGACTCAGATCACAATATAGTAGTGATGAAGAGTAGGCTGAAGTTCAAGACATTAGTCAGGAAGAATCAATACGCAAAGAAGTGGGATACGGAAGTACTAAGGAATGACGAGATACGTTTGAAATTCTCTAACGCTATAGATACAGCAATAAGGAATAGCGCAGTAGGCAGTACAGTTGAAGAGGAATGGACATCTCTAAAAAGGGCCATCACAGAAGTTGGGAAGGAAAACATAGGTACAAAGAAGGTAGCTGCGAAGAAACCATGGGTAACAGAAGAAATACTTCAGTTGACTGATGAAAGGAGGAAGTACAAACATGTTCCGGGAAAATCAGGAATACAGAAATACAAGTCGCTGAGGAACGAAATAAATAGGAAGTGCAGGGAAGCTAAGACTAAATGGCTGCAGGAAAAATGTGAAGACATCGAAAAAGATATGATTGTCGGAAGGACAGACTCAGCATACAGGAAAGTCAAAAAAACCTTTGGTGACATTAAAAGCAACGGTGGTAACATTAAGAGTGCAACGGGAATTCCACTGTTAAATGCAGAGGAGAGAGCAGATAGGTGGAAAGAATACATTGAAAGCCTCTATGAGGGTGAAGATTTGTCTGATGTGATAGAAGAAGAAACAGGAGTCGATTTAGAAGAGATAGGGGATCCAGTATTAGAATCGGAATTTAAAAGAGCTTTGGAGGACTTACGGTCAAATAAGGCAGAAGGGATAGATAACATTCCATCAGAATTTCTAAAATCATTGGGGGAAGTGGCAACAAAACGACTATTCACGTTGGTGTGTAGAATATATGAGTCTGGCGACAGCCCATCTGACTTTCGGAAAAGCATCATCCACACAATTCCGAAGACGGCAAGAGCTGACAAGTGCGAGAATTATCGCACAATCAGCTTAACAGCTCATGCATCGAAGCTGCTTACAAGAATAATATACAGAAGAATGGAAAAGAAAATTGAGAATGCGCTAGGTGACGATCAGTTTGGCTTTAGGAAAAGTAAAGGGACAAGAGAGGCAATTCTGACGTTACGGCTAATAATGGAAGCAAGGCTAAAGAAAAATCAAGACACTTTCGTAGGATTTGTCGACCTGGAAAAAGCGTTCGCGAATATAAAATTGGTGCAAGCTGTTCGAGATTCTGAAAAAAGTAGGGGTAAGCTATAGGGAGAGACGGGTCATATACAATATGTACAACAACCAAGAGGGAATAATAAGAGTGGACGATCAAGAACGAAGTGCTCGTATTAAGAAGGGTGTAAGACAAGGCTGTAGCCTTTCGCCTCTACTCTTCAATCTGTACATCGAGGAAGCAATGATGGAAATAAAAGAAAGGTTCAGGAGTGGAATTAAAATACAAGGTGAAAGGATATCAATGATTCGATTCGCTGATGACATTGCTATCCTGAGTGAAAGTGAAGAAGAATTAAATGATCTCCTGAAAGGAATGAACAGTCTAATGAGTACACAGTATGGTTTGAGAGTAAATCGGAGAAAGACGAAGGTAATGAGAAGTAGTAGAAATGAGAACAGCGAGAAACTTAACATCAGGATTGATGGTCACGAAGTCAATGAAGTTAAGGAATTCTGCTACCTAGGCAGTAAAATAACCAATGACGGACGGAGCAAGGAGGACATCAAAAGCAGACTCGCTATGGCAAGAAAGGCATTTCTGGCCAAGAGGATTCTACTAATATCAAATACCGGCTTTAATTTGTGGAAGAAATTTCTGAGGATGTACGTCTGGAGTACAGCATTGTATGGTAGTGAAACATGGACTGTGGGAAAACCGGAACAGAAGATGGTTCAAATGGCTCCGAGCACTATGGGACTTAACATCTATGGTCATCAGTCCCCTAGAACTTAGAACTACTTAAACCTAACTAACCTAAGGACATCACACAACACCCAGCCATCACGAGGCAGAGAAAATCCCTGACCCCGCCGGGAATCGAACCCGGGAACCCGGGCGTGGGAAGCGAGAACGCTACCGCACGACCACGAGATGCGGGCGGAACAGAAGAGAATCGAAGCATTTGAGATGTGGTGCTATAGACGAATGTTGAAAATTAGGTGGACTGATAAGGTAAGGAATGAGGAGGTTCTATGCAGAATCGGAGAGGAAAGGAATATGTGGAAAACACTGATAAGGAGAAGGGACAGGATGGTCGGACATCTGCTAAGACATGAGGGTTCAAATGGTTCAAATGGCTCTGAGCACTATGGGACTTAACTTCTGAGGTCATCAGTCCCCTAGAACTTATGGCTCTGAGCACTATGGGACTCAACTGCTGAGGTCATTAGTCCCCTAGAACTTAGAACTAGTTAAACCTAACTAACCTAAGGACATCACAAACATCCATGCCCGAGGCAGGATTCGAACCTGCGACCGTAGCGGTCTTGCGGTTCCAGACTGCAGCGCCTTTAACCGCACGGCCACTTCGGCCGGCCCCTAGAACTTAGAACTATGTAAACCTAACTAACCTAAGGACATCACACACATCCATGCCCGAGGCAGGATTCGAACCTGCGACCGTAGCGGTCGATCGGTTCCAGACTGCAGCGCCTAGAACCGCTCGGCCACTCCGGCCGGCAAGACATGAGGGAATGACTTCCATGGTACTAGAGGGAGCTGTAGAGGGCAAAAACTGTAGAGGAAGACAGAGATTGGAATACGTCAAGCAAATAATTGAGGACGTAGGTTGCAAGTGCTACTCTGAGATGAAGAGGTTAGCACAGGAAAGGAATTCGTGGCGGGCCGCATCAAACCAGTCAGTAGACAGATGGAAGGAAAAAAAAAATTCTCCAATGAATACCCGTTTATCATCCGCATTTCTTCTTGGTGTAGCAATTTTAATGGCCAGTACTGTAAATCCCTCTTTCTGATTTCAACACTGGCGTACGGCGCTATCAACGATCCGTAACGTGTTGTGTGTGTTGTGTCGAATGACAGTTGTAAGTGTTGGTTCTAATCTCTCATGAATCTACCCAATTCCACATGTAAATATTGCCACACTGAACCATTATTCAATCACAAAAAAAAAAACACAATTATATGATTGCGCAGTGTTTGTTCTTTTCGATGGGCAATGAATTCATAAGTTTCAGTACAGATACACACATACTTTCGACCTCCAGTGGGAATCTAAAATTAGCGAGCATACAAGACATGAACGGGGACTGCAGATACGTGGCGCTAGCTGGAAATGTGAGTCAGCCGGGACGCGTGCCGAGATAATCAGCGCATTTACGATAAACACTGCATCTCGGGGTAGGGCCACAGTGGTAACGCAAGTGCCTAGTAAACAGAGGAGATCTCGGGTTCGCGTCCCGGTCCGGCACACATTTCCACTCATCGCTGGTAATTCCGCAAAAAGTCCTGATGCAGCTGATATCACCAGTTCCTTCTCTTTCCTTTCTCCTCCCTTCAATTAAAAAAAATAATAAAATGAAAAATGGAAAGGATGGAACATTAGAGTTTAACGTCCCGCCGACAACTAAATCACTACAGACTGCGCACAGGCTCTCTGTTTTTTTAGTGTGGGGAAGGTAATCGGCTGTACACTTTCAAACGAACAGTCCTTGCATTTGTTTTCCTGGAGCGAATAAGGAAAAACATGGAAAGTTGAAATCTGGATGGTCAGACGCGGATTTGCCGAAAGCGAATCCAGTTAGCTAACCACTGCGCCAACTCGCTCGGTGTCAGAAGAACGAGAATTGAGTGAATTTTCGTCAAAGTGGTGCAATTTCAAAAATGGTTCAAATGGCTCTGAGCACTACGGGACTCAACTGCTGAGGTCATTAGTCCCCTAGAACTTAGAACTAGTTAAACCTAACTAACCTAAGGACATCACAAACATCCATGCCCGAGGCAGGATTCGAACCTGCGACCGTAGCGGTCTTGCGGTTCCAGACTGCAGCGCCTTTAACCGCAAGGCCACTTCGGCCTTCTTAAAGTGGTGCAAGTGTATGGTACAATAGCAGAGACAGAGTGTACAGACCATATAAACAGCTATATACGAGGGTTGAAACTTAAATAGTGGCAACTATCTATTCACAATCGATACAAAAGAGTTACATGTTTGCACCTGTTACTGTCCTTCAAAGTAGTCGCCAGCGTTGTGTAGAGCCCGTTGCCAGCGATGTGGAAGGCGTAGTATACCGTTAGCTGAGCCTGTTCTGTTGATTGTGCGAATGGAGCGGTCTACTGCCTGTCGAATCTCTGAAACAGTTCTGAAGCGAATGCCACGAAGTGGTTCCTTCATCTTCGGAATCAAATCTAAGTCACATGGACTTATGTCGGGGTAGTATGGTGGATGGTGTAGTAACTCCCAGTCCCATCGACCGAACAGAGCAGCCACAGCTTGCGCTGTATGCGCCCGCGCATTGTCTTGCAAGATGATGGGTGGGTTGTCCGTCCCCGGTGGCTGAATGGTCAGCGTGACGGATTGTCAGTCCTCTGGGCCCGGGTTCGATTCCCGGCTGGGTCGGGGAATTATCTCCGTCCAGGGACTGGGTGTTGTGCTGTCCTCACCATCATCCAATTATCCTCATCGAGTGCAGGTCACCGAAGTGGCGTCAAATTGAAAGACCGGCACCGGCGAACGGTCTGCCCGACGGGGGGCCCAAGTCATACGAATAAATAAAATAAAAATGGGTGGGTTGCACAGAAAGTGTCGCCGCTTCTTTCGCAAAGCTGGTCGCAGGTGATGCTCCAAAAACGAACAGTAATACTGTGCATTGACGGTCTGCCGTGGAGAAACGTAATGCGATAGGATAAAAAATGTTCAGATGGCTCTGAGCACTTTGGGATTTAACTTCTGAGGTCATCAGTCCCCTAGAACTTAGAACTACTTAAACCTAACTAACCTAAGGACATCACACACACTCATGCCCGAGGCAGGATTCGAATCTGCGACCGTAGCGGTCACGTGGTTCCAGGCTGTAGCGCCCAGAACCGCTCGGGCCACCCCGGCTGGCTGCGTTAGGATAACACCATCACAGTCGTACACGAGAATCACCATAACTTTCACCCTACTGGTGCTCTGACGCACTTTCGACTTTCGCGGCGATCCACAATGGCACCATTCGTTGGATTGGCCTTTCAGTTTTGGCTCGTACGATGTGGCCCATGTCTCATCCAGTATTACGATACGGCGTAAGAAAGCCTCTACTTCGCTCTCATAGCGCTCCAAGTGCGTCTGAGCAGCGTCGTAACGCATCCATTTCTGCATTTCCATCAAGTCATGCGGACACCATCCAGATGTAATTTTTCGCATGCCCAGGCGTTCTTTCAGGAAGCGAAGCACAGTCGTATGCGCTAATGCGGTTTCGAGGGCGAGCTCACGAATCGTATGGCGCCGATCACTGTCCACTAACGCGGCAACAGCATGCACTTCTTCTTCAGAGACGCTAGGACGGCCTGCCCGGTGCCTGTCTGCCATAGTTTGTCGACCTTCGTTGAAGGCTTTTATCCAACGACACTGTTGGGGTCTTGAAGATCTTGATGACACTGTTGTGCTGTACGACCTCTGTCACATTCAATCTTGATCCAACTCCGTTCTTCCTGTTTCGAAAACATGGTGACACCGTTACGTTAGACCGCTCGCTCACAAGTGACTTGTTTCCCTCGATTGTGCGCACGCCGGTGACGTGGGACGGCGAGTCCATTTGCTCGGAGGTAAGGTAGGAATGTCAGCAATGTGTGCTATCAGCAACAATATCAGATTCCATTGCGTAGCGTCTCCATAGCAGTGTTGCCACTATTTAAGTTCCAACCCGCGTATTTTGACTGTCGGACAGAAGAGTTGGTGAACGACAGCAAGAGTGGACGGTGTAAATAGAAAGTGGTGATTGCGCGATCTTTGTGCTTGGGAAGGCAATCTTGAAACGGCAATGCTGTTGTCAGAGCATTTACTGTGAGGGTCTAGCATGTATTAATTGAGACTAGGAATACGTTATAAATAGGAGCCATTCCACTTAAATAATGTTGAGTTCGCGTCCTTTGTTGACATTAAAACAGCGTGTATGTTTACGAATTAACCCAGTGAATACCATCTAAATAGCCCTTTAAAGGATTTAAAGGAGTCCTAGTGGTTCAAATGGCTCTGAGCACTATGGGACTTAACAGCTATGGTCGTCAGTCCCCGAGAACTTAGAACTACTTAAACCTAACTAACCTAAGGACGTCACACAACACCCAGGCATCACGAGGCAGAGAAAATCCCTGACCCCGCCGGGAATCGAACCCGGGGGAGTCCTAGTGGATGGACGGTGTGAACAAGCCGTAGTTTGAGTCATCAAACATTTTCAGCTAATTTATTTAATTACCAAAGGACTCATAGTCGTATTGTCAACTTCCTTATCCAGCGAAAATAGCTGCAGCACGCCAGAGGTCAGACACCATCTTCCTCAGAGGCCAGTGCTACAGTCTCAGATGGGAAGAAAGCCGTGACATCCCTGGTGAAGCCACTACAATAACAATGCAGCCGGGTGTGTGTAAGTGACCTTAATAACAAACTGCTGAGAGTACTCCATTGTAGGTAACAGCAAAGAACACCAAAAATTTGTTTTCTTCTCTGAAATTCGATGAGATAATCGAACACCTTGTATTCTGTAGGAAAGATTTAAAACCAATGGCCACGTGCATTACAGCGAGTGCATTACAGTCAAAAGTACGATAAAACTTGTTTTGTTGACGGAGAAGTATTAAATTATTCATTATTGGTTTCTGTTTCCTTAATAACTTCGTTCGGGGATTTGCTCGATTGTGACAATATATTGATATACAAATGAAAGACCACATTTGACGTATAGAGGTAACTGTACGTATAGCAACAGAGCAAGCCCACATTTAGTATACATACAGTTACAGTTCAAATACAATAAATTACGCACAGGTTGTCTTGTAAAGTTTCGGTAGCTTCATAACAGCTCAAACATTTGTTATTTCAAATTAAGAAAACTTGCATCAGCGCCCCAAATACTCAGTAGCTCTGCATGAGTTAAAATGCAGTCCATTTCACATACCTGAATACAAAATATTATTGTATTGTAGTGAATTCAAGAAATTATTCGTGACATCACATAACACGCAAATTATCAATGAGATCGTCCCATGCTGAGAGTCAACAATTAAATGGGATCAATAATTAAATTAAATTAAACATAAAAGCACAGGTCGCACCAATATTCAAGAAAGGAAATAGGAGTAACCCATTGAATTACAGACCCATATCACGGACCTCAATTTGCAGTAGGATTTTGGAGCATATACTGCACTCGAACATTATGAATCACCATGGAGAAAATGACTTATTGACACATAACCGACAATGATTCAGAAAATATCGTTCTTGAGCAACACAGCTAACTCTTAATTCCCATAAAGTAACGAGTGTTGTCGATAAGGGATCTCAGATCGATTTCATATTCCTAGATTTCCAGAAGGCTTTTGATACCGTTCCTCACAAGCAACTATTAATCAAACTGCGTGCATCTAGAGTATCGTCTCAGTTTGTAACGCCGGAAATGCATATCCTCCTATTTCCATCTATTGTACTATAATTTTTTTCCTTGTTTTGTTACCTCAATATATGACATTTCTGTGTCTTTACATATTGTAATTGTTTTACTATTTGTATATATATATATATATATATATATATATATATATATATATATATGCATTTATGTCGATGTATAATTGGTTTGTTTCGTAAATATTATTTGTATTTTTACGCTGGGTCTTGCCTAGGGAAAACTGCTATCGAACGATTACATCGATAGGTCGTGTGAAGAATCAAAGTGTATAGGATCTTTGGTAGTGTTAACTCGGCCGCGTGGAGCGCGGGCAGAGCAGAGTCGGAGTCTGGCTGGAGTAGTGAGTGGAGCAGGGGTGTTGTGTGACGCTCCCGCGAGTTGCCGCGCTTTCGGGGTTTGGCAGCATGTAATTGCGCTAGACTTGCGATGATAGTTTCTGACATGGTGTCGCGGACGGGAAGCATTAGCTGGCGCACATCAAGAGCCCGTTTCGTCTGGTGACCGTGTCGAGAAGAAGGCGCGCCAGCATCCAGCTTCTGCAACAGCGACGGCCGACAAAAAATGGCTCTGAGCATTATGGGACTCAACTGCTGAGGTCATTAGTCCCCTAGAACTTAGAACTAGTTAAACTTAACTAACCTAAGGACATCACAAACATCCATGCCCGAGGCAGGATTCGAACCTGCGACCGTAGCGGTCTTGCGGTTCCAGACTGCAGCGCCTTTAACCGCACGGCCACTTCGGCCGGCTGCGACGGCCGACAATGAGTGACTGTCGCCACCTCCTCGATCGACGACTTCAAACCTTCAATCAACCAACAAGGAAGACTAAAAGCACGTAAAGTTTCAGAACTGTATGGCAGACCTCAGCTTTTCAGACTGTTCCATTTGCCTCGCAAAATTACAGCAACTTAGCATGAACCTTTGTTGCTCATTGTCCCAATTGCATTACCAAGCAGGGTCCCTTCCTTTTCCGAAATGAACCCGAGTGTCGTTGAAATTCAGACGCCAGCATTAAAGTACAATCATTGCATTTCACTGCTTTAATTTCAAAGTTCAGTTAAAGTATTCATAGCTGGCTACAATATTTAGATTACGCAAGCACAAATTAAGAGTGCGAGTTTTGTTACCGTATTTTAGCTTACCGTGACTGCAGCTCAGCTTGGTACGTACTAAATTTTACTACTGTTAATTGTTCAGAATCATTTAATTCAAGTTCAAAGCTAAATCTCTTATTTCTAAATTGCGTAGATTCAAGTAGCTTTCGAAATGATTGTTGAGGTAGTCCATGACTAACCGTATTTTACTGAATTTCGATGTGCTTCAGAAAGAAAGCTCACTATTAATTTCAGTCACTAAATTAACTTTCAGTTTTCCGGTTTTATTAATTCTTTTGCTAAATTAAGTCAGTGTGCAGCGAAATTTATTACTTCTGACAAACTTTCAGTTTTCACACTACACGTGCCAACCTTCAGTTGCCACGCTTCTAGTGCTAATTATATGTGTAATAACCTTTCTTTTTCAGTTACTATATTAATTGTTTATAGGACTGGCGACCGTAATTTCCCCCAAATCTCAAATATCTAATTACCGCTAGTTAATTGTTAACGTAACGACCGCACATTTACTTTCTTTATTAACTTTACCCCTTTTCAAAATTAATTTCCACCAGTTTCATTTGCATTTTTCGTTTCATTTAGATGCAAACCTTTCCTCCCTCTTTACCGACAAATTAACTTCGGTGACGATTGCTTTTCCCAAATTTCCATTAGGTACACGCGGTTTAATTTTTCACTGTCATTAAGGTCGGTAAGTGAGGGGGAGGTTACAAGTTGTGTGACTGGATTCGTGATTTCCTCTCAGAGAGGTCACAGTTCGCAGTGATAGACGGTAAATCATCGAGTAGAACAGACGTGATATCTGGCGTTCCGCAAGGTAGTGTCATAGCACCTCTGCTGTTCCTGATTTACATAAATGATCTAGGTGATAATCTGAGCAGCCCCCTTAGATTGTTTGCAGATGACGCTGTAATTTACCCTCTAGTAAAATCATCAGACGATCAATTCGAACTACAAAATGATCTACAGAGAATTTATGTATGGTGCGAAAAGTGGCAATTGGCACTAAACAAAGAAAAATGGGAGATCGTCCACATGGGTACTAAAAGAAATCCGATAAATTTTGGGTATACGGTAAATCGCACAATTCTAAGGGCTGTCAATTCCACTAAATACCTAGGAATTACAATTACGAGCAACTTAAATTGAAAAGACCACATAGATAATATCGTGAGGAAGGCGAAACAAAGACTGCGCTTTGTTGGCAGAACACTTAGTAGATGCGACAAACCCACTAAAGAGACAGGCTACATTACACTTGTCCGTCCTCTGCTGGAATATTGCTGCGCGGTGTGGGATCCTTACCAGGTAGGATTGACGGAGGACATCGAAAAAGTGCAAAGAAGGGCAGCTCGTTTCGAGTTATCGCGCAATAGGGGTGATAGTGTCACTGATACGATACGCGAGTTGGGATGGCAGTCACTGAAATAAAGGCGGTTTTCTTTGCGGCGAGATCTATTTACGAAATTTCAATCACCAACTTCCTCTCCCGAATGCGAAAATATTTTGTTGACACCCACCTACGTAATAAAATAAGAGAAATCAGAGCTCGAACGGAAAGATTTAGGAGTTCCTTTTTCCCACGCGGCATTCGAGAGTGGAATAGTAGAGAAGTAGTATGAAAATGGTCCTATGAACCCTTTGGCAGGCACTTAAGTGTGAATTGCAGAGATGTAGATGTAGATGAAAGATTATGAGATTAAGAAGTTGATGATTAAATGGACTGGATTGCTTCGACGATTAAAACAAGAAATAAACGTATTTATTTCAGTACGATTTACACAAATCAAAACAAAATTACAAATCTCAGGGCCGCTTTGGCTGGGCGTGGACTTGACTCAGTTTCTAACGAATCATCTCACCATTATTCATGATCATTGGTCGTGTACTGCTGTTGGCGGTAGGCGTTGTGTCGGTACGGCGCGTCGCCTCGGAGGTGAGCGACGCGGGTCGGCTGCTCTCAACGGCACCCGCGACTTTGCGGCGAGGCCCAGGTACGGTCTCCGTGTCGTCTGCCCCTTGTGATTTGCGCGGCCAAAGCTACGATATCACGGTGTCAGAAGGCGGATGTTGGCAATGGATGGAAGAGCCACCTGTCCTCTTGACTTCCGCTCAGCCTCTCTGACTGCCCCTTCACTCCTCATTCATCCTCAGCTTCAACGGTTCCTCGAATTTTTCCCCTCTCGCGGCATTGTCGCTGGTGGACCCAGTTTGCAACGCCGCCCAATGACTGACCGCCGTTTCATGACCAAGCCTCTCTGTGCAGGATGGAAGTTTCTTGTCTTGTGTGGGCTGGCGCGTGACTTCCCGTGTGACGCCAAATCTGGCGTCTTTCACATGATTTCACCGACGTTGGTGGCACATTCTTCCGATGTTTCTCTGCATTTAGAAGTTGTTGTGAAAGCAGCCACACGACACTTCTTTGTAGCCACACTATACATTCATATAACTGATTCGCCTCGATGGGCAATGAATCGACGACTTTCAGTGCAGGTGCACATTTACGTTCGACGTCCAGCGGGAATCTAAAATCAGCGAGCATACATGAGGCCTGGACAGACTCATGTTTGGGCTTCATCTCAGAGGCTGCTAACGTCCGTGATTTATAGGGAACGTCCTTACTGTCCAGAAAACACCTTTTTAAGAAGGCTTACTTTTTTCACATGCCGCTTGGTGCGAATTCTTCACGCTTTGCGTACACTCCTTCCAGTGCCTGTGGGAAGCTGGAATTGTCGACACGTTCTTGCTTTCTAAGGCAAGTAAAACGACTGCTGACCAGTCAGAAGAAATTCACATATTTCCGCTTGTGCATTCTTGATGTTCCATCCTAATGGCTGCATGGGTCCATCAGTTTTCGGCACGCTTCTCATTGTCAACCAGGCTCTTCGCGACGGGCCCATCCTTAAGCGAGACGAGAGCGTCCTCCCGCCTACCTCATGTGCAGTTGCAGAGTGGCTCTACTGTTCTCGCCGCGTGGGGTCCAGCCGGCCTTCTCCTGGGCCACTGGTGGTGAGAGCCGGCGAATGTGGCCCCCATCGGAGGTATCGCAGTAGGTTTTATAATTTTATCTGTATATTCAGTTGTATGGTCTCAATGGTTGAGTGAATGAGAGTTTATGTTGGCTTTTGTTTACAAGTGCAGACTTGCCACAAATCAGTACGGAGTAGGCGTTTGTTCATTTTGGAGTTATTCTAATCAAAACAGTAGCAAGTATGGAAACAGTCATCCGAGTCCTGTAAGGGACAGTCAAATGAAAACGAGACAAGTGGAAGGAAAATAAGTAAACTGTTTATTGTTTCAGCAGTAATCGGCATATCAACTAATACATTTATCACACTGGGTGACAAGATAGTCAATAACTTCATGGAAAAATGTTTGCGGTTGTCCATGGATCCCTGATTATACGCAAGAGTGCACCTCTTCTTCCGGACCAAATCGACGACCATCAACGTTTTTCTTCAGGGCTCCAAAAATATAAAAGTCGCGTGGGGAAATATTGGGACTGCATTGATGGTGTATGAGGACTTCCCAGCGAAACGTCTGCAGCATAGTCGAAACAACCTCGGCAACATGTGGGTGCGCATTATCCTGCAACAGAATGATGCCTTTTGTCAAAGTTTCTGGGCGTTTGGAGTTGACGGTGCACTTCAATATTTGCAGAGTTTCCTCTTCCCAGACAAACTTCTGCGCCATAGTCGAAACAACCTTGGCAACGTGTGGGTGGACATTATCCTGCAAGAGAATGATGCTGACGGTCGACATTCCTGGGCGTTTAGACTTGACGATTCAATTTTTGCAAAGTTTCTATGCATATACTTTCAAAATATTGAAGTGCACCTTCAAATCCAAACGCCCAGAAATGTTGACAGGATAATTCCCACCCACACATCACCAACGTTCTTTCGACTATGCTGCAGAAGTTTTTTTGGGATGCCCTTACACATCCTCTTCACAAGCCCGCTCTCTATCACGCGGTTTCCATATTTTTGGAGCCCTGAAGAAAGACATTTGTGGCCGTCGATTTGCTTCGCAGAGGTGCATTCCTGGGTACAATAACGGTCCCGTAGACAACCGCAAACATTTTTCTGTGAAGACATTGATCGACTTGTCTCACAGTGGGATACGTGTGTTAACAGTTATGACCATTATTCTTGGAATAATAAACGACCTTTTTTCCTTTTGTCTCGTTTGAATTTGGCAGCCCCTTACAGGTCCTTAGGATAATTTAGGTTAAGTAGTGTGTAAGCTTAGGGACTGATGACCATAACAGTTAAGTCCCATAAGATTTCACACACATTTGACCATTTGAACTTGCAGGCCTGTGACTGCTGCATTCACACACTAAAGGTCTGACAGTACAGTGCGAAAGGAATCATGGCTCTCCCCTATTTAGCTCTCATATAAATAAAGTATTTGACATATAAATCACCTTTATTCTAACAAATAGTAAGACACAATGCAGTCTATTCACTGCAGTGGTTGGCTGGCCGAGACACACGTATCCAGTTTGCAAGACAAAGCACTAGCAAAAGTGTGTGACAGAACTGAAGATACAGCTACTCTGGAATGAGTCTTCTCATTTTACCAACTTAGTACAAATTTAACAGAACAAAAAAATGTAAATTACAATTCATGGAAAACAATAATGATAAATATGGCTATACATGACATCAAAGCCTTTGTCGCGAAGCTGAAACGAACCTACGAGATAAAATCCAGCCAAATTTTCTGTCGATCATTTTTGGATGATTTGGTTTCTCCAGCTTCTCGTTACTGTCAGTATCACTGAAAACAGCAGCACCAAGAATTAGATATATTGTGGCAGCCTTATTGATCTTGGGTTCAGCAAGTGGAAAGATCCAATGGGACATTCCAACTCCTTGTGCTTGTGTACCTCGCAGGTAACTCATTGGTGAAATTATCCACAATAACACAAGTGGCTCTATTATGAAAGTTGTTAAGCCTAGAAGACAGTCCAAAGTTACAGGTATCTGACAACTTGGCTGTAAATGCAATGTGTATGCCTTTCACAGGAAATGACTGTTTTCTTTCTTTATCTGCCACACCCACAGATATAAAAAACAGTTGAATCGCATTATGTAGAAGCATTATACAAGATGGCTGTCTACCCATTCTGTCTTTAATATTAACAGCAGCTCTCCCCTTAGTAGAGTGGTGTATTAAGGAATAGCTTCGCCGGCCGGAGTGGCCGAGCGGTTAAAGGCGCTACAGTCTGGAACCGCTCGACCGCTACGGTCGCAGGTTCGAATCCTGCCTCGGGCATGGATGTGTGTGATGTCTTTAGGTTAGTTAGGTTTAAGTAGTTCTAAGTTCTAGGGGACTTATGACCACAGCAGTTGAGTCCCATAGTGCTCAGAGCCATTTGAACCATTTTTGAAGGAATAGCTTCTTCATTAACGAGTATGCCTGTCCTTTGAATCAGCTGGTTTCTGGAGCAATATACTGTGCTTTCTACTACAAGCAGGACAAGACGGAACTTTGCACCTACTCGTGAAGTGACCAGGGCAAAGGTAGAGAAACCACATCTTATATTATGTAATAAATGCTCGTCGACATTTAGTGCTTGAACCCTTGCATTCGGTGGCAACGTGATGTTCGTTACAAAACTTACCGCCCCTCCAGCATCAGCATTAGCCAGATGAGCCCTCCTCACATGTCTCTTTTGATTTAAGTTACTGGCATTTCCTTGTGGATCGTCTCCCTGAAACTGATCACCTCCAGGACCTGAGTTGTGTCTCCAAAAAATTCATCAGTTGGTTTTATATGGTGAATGTGGACTTAGACACTTTTACCTCCCACTCCTCACGATCCGTTGGTTGCAAAACAGCCAATATGGGTTTTGAATAAAGCGCTTCATGAAATGAGATGTCAGGTTAAGGCCTATAAGCCCTTCAAACGGCTACATAGATGACAAATTGTTTATAATAGCTTGCCATGGCCGACTATAGGTAATACCAAGAAACGTGTCCTCGGAGTCTTTCGCGACGGCAAATATGAATAAAACGTTCTCAGTTTTCAAGTCGCGTCAATTCGAATAAAATCCTCGAGCTTTCGATGACCATCTCCGCCATCGTCGTCAGGAGTTCACTGACTGCCGGGGCTGCTACGGTTTCTCGCTTATTTATGCATGATGACATCAGCAACAGCCAATCATATAGACCCAATGTGGCGCCCGCGCGTGAGTCGATCAGGGCAGCTAGCGGAGCTGCTGAATTTTGCAAGAGTTTTACTCTCTGCCGCTCGCACACGACTACCTAAGCGTGCGAGCGGCCTTTGCAACACCTCTCCTTTTAACTTATCTTGTCCTCTGACAAGATGCGAGCAGGAAGTCAACAGCTGCACTTATCAGGTTGCAGTTGGTGAGGCAGGACAGCATTGACTGGGGCAGCAGTGACGTCACGGACGACCGCGGCTGGCACCTTCCGCCGGTTCAGCCTTTGTTTCCTATTTACAAACAAAGTGCTTTTGCATTCCGCTGTTCTGGCCTTCAAATATCATACAACGAAACACGTTTAGTTCATAAACGGATATTTATATAATTAATGTAAAAGTGAATCCTCTGTAGTTGGTGTCCGTTTTCTTCTACGTTGGGCTTTAACTGATGTACACACATATTTTTTTAGGTTACGATTTCGGATCCACCGTATCATGAATTAATTGGTATTGCTGCTCACCGTTTTATATACTGAGCCTCTCTTCCTGTAACTGATGTATACATATATTTTTAGGTTATAACATTGATTCCAATTTACCCGATTTGTCCACCAGTTGTTATCATTTCGTTGACTTTCTGCTTTGTGTAATCCAATAGCGTTCGCCTCTCTCCTAGCACCAGGAAACCAGAAAGGTCCACTTCGTGCTCATGTCTTTAGTTTCAAATTCTTTGTTTACCTTGTACTTTTTATCAGTTGCTACACTTATTGAAATTGAAAGATTATTTGTCAGAAAAGGCAACTACCCGATGATAAAAGACAGTCGTTTTGGAATTTCTTAACCTTTTCACCGCAGTAAGAGTTTTTCACTAATCTATATTAACTACAGGATTTCCAAAGCGCAAAAGGAATTATGTCCTCTTTTTTGGTAAAACTTCTTTCGCCGTTCTTGACCACCTACACGGCAAGAGAGGAATTTGTCTTCTCGTTTTTAGATGCAGCTAGAGCTTACACAGTTATTCCAGCACGAGACACAAAACTATAACGCTTAATAGTTGCATGGTAAAGTACACTGATGAGCCAAAACATTGTGACCATCTGCTTATTAGGTTGTTTGTCCGTCTTTGGAACGAAATAAATCACTGATTCTGCGTATCTAGGATCCAACAGTTTGTTGGTAGGTTTGCGAAGGTAAATAACGGGCCGCTGATCTGCGTACACGGTGATGGCGCCTAATAGCGATAGGATTTACATCAGGCGAATTTGGTAGCCAAGACATCAACGTGAGTTCACTAGAATGCTCCTCAAACCACTGTAGCAGGGTTCTGGCTCCGAGACACGGACAATTATACTGCTGAAAGATGACGTCGCCGTCGGGGAGGACATTAAGCACGAATAGGGTGTCCGCAGCTGTCAGCGTGCCTTCTATTACCACCACAGGTGACATGCAAGAGCAGGAGACGGTCTCCGACGTAGTGTAGCAAAAATGTGATTCACTCGAAGAGCCGATACGTATATACTGATCGACAGTCGAATCCTAATGATCCCGAGGCCACTGCAATCGTAATTGACGATGTCGCTGGCTCACTGTTTGAACACGTGGGGGTCGTGTGCTGTGGCGCTCCATGTTCAACAACGTACGATGTACGGTGTGCTCCGAAACACTTGTGCGTGCGTCCACCAGCGTTGTGCTCTTTAGATGCCACAGATCACTACCTCTCCTACTTTACAGAGCAGACAAGTGTCCGAAGCCCACGTTCTGTGAATAGTCGTCAACATCCAACCATTTAGTGCCTACTGGTAGTTTCACTGTTCAAATAGTTCAAATGGCTCTGAGCACTATGGGACTTAACATCTGTGGTCATCAGTCCCTAGAACTTAGAACTACTTAAACCTAACTAACCTAAGGACATCACACACATCCATGCCCGAGGCAGGATTCGAACCTGCGACCGTAGCGGTCACGCGGTTCCAGACTGAAGCGCCTAGAACCGCACGGCCACGCCGGCCGGCCAGTTTCACTGTTCTTTTATATCTTCCCGTAGTTGCTCACGACAGTAGCATATGAACATTCGACCAGCTTCGCCGTTTACGAAATATTCGTTTACAGGCTCTGCGTAATTATAATCTGCCTTTGTCAAAGTCGCTTATCTGAGTGGATTGCCCCATTTGCAGCCCATATCTTCACTGTTGTGATCCCTCGTCCGTGTCTGCTCCGCTTACATACTTTTGTTACCGCGTCACGCGCCTGCAACGTCGCGGTGGACAGTGGTCATAATGTTTTGGCTCTTCCCAGTATTGTTACATTATTTTCTTTACACAGATTCACTGAAAGTTATTTTGTTTCCTTTCCCTTGTCTCGCGAAGGCCAAAGGCTGCGAGTGCTTTTCACTGCGCAATACAACTGAAGGATCACTTTTTCGAAACGCCGTAATTCTCTCCCATTGCATCGTATACGTTTCAAAATTGGCTCGAAGGTGCCTATACCCTTCCTCTGTAACGATGCAAAAGCATGGCGCCGAGCTCGGCGATGCTTCATACAGCATACACATGGGCAAAAAAGACCACAGCTCAGTTCTTGTGACCTGTAAGGTGGGTTAATGATGTCACACTGACACCAAATTTCACCACAATTCTGCCCAACGCCACCGTGGGCTTGTGACACGATGGGGAGGTCGCCACACCCCCTGTTACCCACATACCCACATTTCATCCCTTCGTTTTCCGCCTCTGCTATGGAGGTCAGTGCCGGGACATCCAGCGTTGAAATCACGCGATTTCCTTATGGGTATGCGAGGAAACCATTTCAGACACACCGACGCTCAGAATCGATCGAAAAGGCCTTACGGGATGGCATAAAGAGCGTCAGTGATATCACCGCATTCCTTGGCCCGTTTATTCCCACACGTTTCGCAATCTAAAACGACAATCCACAGTGAGATAAGCACTGCTGAGATCCCCCGGACGATTAAACCTTTCTCTAAGGGCATCATGGGCCAGCAACCCCACTGAATGTGATCGCACCCCTTTGAGTTCAGTGCGACCAGGTTTTTGCCCTGGTGTACAGCGTGGAACCACTAGGAACCATTCAAAACTATTCGACGAAAGTTGAATGCGACCCGAAGAAGCAAATGGTGTTTATGGTGCTTTTTCAGCCGCTTTGCATCACGTTCAAATCACGTCAACTGGTTTTGAATGGTCCCTAGTGGTTTTACCCTGTAGACCAGAGGAAAAATTGCGGTCACACTGCCGGCCGCGGTGGTCTAGCGGTTCTGGCGCTGCAGTCCGGAACCGCGGGACTGCTACGGTCGCAGGTTCGAATCCTGCCTCGGGCATGGGTGTGTGTGATGTCCTTAGGTTAGGTAGGTTTAAGTAGTTCTAAGTTCTAGGGGACTTATGACCTAAGATGTTGAGTCCCATAGTGCTCAGAGCCATTTGAACCATTTTTTTGCGGTCACACTGCTCTCCGAAGAGGTGTCATCACATTCAGTGGGATTGCTGGCCCATTATGTCCTTAGAGATGGGTTGAATCGTCCGGGGGGTGTCAGCAGTATCAAAGGTTGACAAGAAATTCTTCCTGTTGTTCATCACACTCCCAACTTCCGCATTAGACTGCGAAAAGTGTGGGAATCAACGGCCCAAGGAAAGCGGTGTTGTCATTGGCGCCTAGTCCACCCGCTGAGGCCTTTTCGTGTTGATTCTAAGCGTCGGTGTGTCTGAAATGTTTTCCGCAGCCACCCATGTGAAAACGGCATGATTTCGACGCGCAGAGGCGTCAAACGAAGGGGTGAAATGTGGGTAACAGGGCTTCTCACGATCGCATGTGTCGCCACATAGCTGTTTGTAGCGCCGCTGAGCCCGAGGCTGACGTCACAGGACGCAGGGCGTCACGCTTTTCCTTACAGAGAAAGATTGTAGGCACCGTTGAGGCAAATTTCAAACTTCTGTGTTTCAATGGGAGACAATTACAGCTTTTCGAAAAAGTGATCCTTAAAATGCGCCCGTTTGGAATTTCTGATACAGTTCCGAGGCAAGTTGACTTGATCTCCAGACCCCCTTAACGACAGAACCGAGAACAGGCAATCCAAAGCCATCTGACTCCCTTGTATTTAACCTGTAGATCCATACAAGAGTATATTGTGGACCAGCTACACTACTGGCCATTAAAATTGCTACACCACGAAGATGACGTGCTACAGACGCGAAATTTAACCGACAGGAAGAAGATACTGTGATATGCAAATGATCAGCTTTTCAGAGCATTCACACAAGGTTGGCGCCGGTGGCGACACCTACAACGTGCTGACATGAGGAAAGTTTCGAACTGATTTCTCATACACAAACAGCAGTTGACCTGCGTTGCCTGGTGAAACGTTGTTGTGATGCCTCGTGTAAGGAGGAGAAATGCGTACCATCACGTTTCCGACTTTGATAAAGGTCGGATTGTAGCCTATCGCGATTGCGGTTTATCGTATCGCGACATTGCTGCTCGCGTAGGTCGAGATCCAATGACTGTTAGCAGAATATGGAATCGGTGGGTTCAGGAGGGTAATACGGAACGCCGTGCTGGATCCCAATGGCCTCGTATCGCTAGCAGTCGAGATGACAGGAATCTTATCCGCATGGATGTAACGGATCGTGCAGCCACGTCTCGATCCCTGAGTCAACAGATGGGGACGTTTGCAAGGCAAGAACCATCTGCACTAACAGTTCGACGACGTTTGTAGCAGCATGGCCTATCAGCTCGGAGACCATGGCTGCGGTTACCCTTGACGCTGCATCACAGACAGGAGCGTCTGTGATGGTGTACTCAACGACGAGCCTGCGTGCACGAATAGCAAGACGTCATTTTTTCGGATGATTCCAGGTTCTGTTTACAGCATCATGATGGTCGCATCCGAGTTTGGCGACATCGCGGTGAACGCACATTGGAAGCGTGTATTCTTCATCGCCATACTGGCGTATCACCCAGCGTGATGGTATGGGGTGCCACTGGTTAAACGTCTGGGTCACCTCTTGTTCGCATTGACGGCACTTTGAACAGTGGACGTTACATTTCAGATGTGTTACGACCCGTGGCTCTACCCTTCATTCGATCCCTGCGAAACTCTACATTTCAGCAGGATAATGCACGACCGCATGTTGCAGGTCCTGTACGGGCCTTTCTGGATGTTCGACTGCTGCTCTGGCCAGCACATTCTCCAAATCTCTCACCAATTGGTAACGTCTGGTCAATGGTGACCGAGCAACTGGCTCGTCACAATACGCCAGTCACTACTCTTGATGAACTGTGGTATCGTGTTGAAGCTGCATGTGCAGCTGTACCTGTACACGCCATTCAAGCTCTGTTTGACTCAACGCCCAGGCGTATCAAGGCCGTTATTACGGCCAGAAGTGGTTGTTCTGGGTACTGATGTCTCAGGATCTATGCACCTAAATTGCGTGAAAATGTAATCACATGTCAGTTCTAGTATAATATATTAGTCCAATGAATACCCGTTTATCATATTCGTTTTGTTCTTTCTGTAACAATTTTAATGACCAGTAGTGTATTTTTGATGATCCGAACGCTGCTGTCCACTTAGCAATCAATTTGCAGATCTCTGTGAGATCTCGCTGCGAGTTTCGAAAGCTTCCAGCAGCAAGTGCGAAATGGAATGTCACACACTCGATTCATGACCGACGATTCATGTTTCAACTGACAGTTCGCCGTTTTACGTAAGTAACTGTGAGCAAATATTGTCGTAGAACAGTGAAAATTAAGCACCAAAATCGTTAAAACTAACACAGAACACAAAGCGCTTTGATTTTGCCGATCTAAGTTTGATAATCGCAGTGTCGGAGAAGTCTTGTTACGTAAAATACTGTTACGTGACTTATGTTCTCTCAATATTAGACCGTTAGGTACGTCAATCAACTGGGTGTTGTTGAGAACTGGTGCTAAAAGTCTTTAACAACTATAATTGGAAACGAAAACATGACAGTGACTTGCTCGACTCTTAAATATGACATGGCAGTTTCGGATGTTCCTTACCGAGGGCGATTTTTAATCGCTTCGGAGTCACTGAAAACGATTATTTCCGTTGTACTTTTGAAAACATCACCCCAATACATTTGCTACATTGTAGTGGTTGATTTTCCACAAGTGGTCTAATTTGTGAAGTAGAAAAGGCATTATGGTAGGGTGAATGAAGAGGCACAGTGCTTAGTTCACTGGACTTGCAATCGGGAAGACGGTGGTTCAAATCCCCGTCCTGCCATTCAGTTTAATATTTTGTGTCATTTCCCCGAATCGATTAATGCAAATACCAATATTGTTCCCGTGAAAAGGACTCTGCCGATTTCCTTTCTTATCCTTCTCCCAATCCGAGCTTGTGCTCTGCTTTTATCGATCTCAGCGCTGACAGGAAAATAATTTTAAATTCCCTTCTTTTACCATGAGCCAGTGCGGCATCACGCTAGTGTGTGCATGGGCTTCCTCAGTCTCATCTCATCAGCCACTGCGTCTGTCCAGTTCCAGAGCGATTCACGACTGCAACATGGAACAGGTGCTTTTCGACAGTAGAGCGCTAGATGCCGGTTTGTGGCTCCTTTTTTTCTTATACCAGCTGCACGACTGATAAGATGGGAGAAGCATAATCACATCAACCACGTCTCGAGAGGGAAGGTCCCTACTGATAAATAACAACCTAAGAAGGTGGCTGCACTAAGCTTTTAGGACTCAGTGGCATAGAATTTTATTAGATGCCAAAGCAAGTTTGTCAGAGGTGACGATTTATTGATTGATTGGTTTATTTATCACTATTATCACATGTCGACCCCATACGGACCTGATAGTGACTCAGAATCAGGAATCATTTTATTCCCATCCACACAACTGTCTGAGTGAGACACTTTCACAGAAGGGTGCGTCATTGACAGTGTTAGTATTGAACGAAAGCTGATAGTCACCCTCATCTGGCAAGTACACGGTCGCACTCACCCTGTATACAGATTTCACTATCGTAATTCGTTTGGAAATAGCAGGCGATGTGATGAAGGTCATCTCCTAACCACTACATAATCTCCCTATACCACTACAGAAGCGGGCTTTGTGAAAGAAGGTATCAAAGCAACGTATGTAACGGATGAAGATGTCTCGTTTAGTGATCTCCGCGATGCTTCTCAAGAGGACTGGCTATGTGTAAGCGGTGCTTTTCACCTCTTTCCTTTTCTTTTTCGCACTCTATGACACCAAGTACAACATTTGTTCAATGTTCAACGACACTTTATATTACACACCAGATACGCCATACACAGTTGGAGAGAAGCTATCGCTGCAAATTAGCGTCAGTTCTCGAGACATAAGTCAGCATTCTAAACTTCTTATTTCTATAATCTATGTCACTAACCGTGATTAGTGCGTTGGCATTGGTTTCGGAAAGTGGTGGGGATCTGGGGGTTACAAACGGTTCCTCATCACCAGAAATTGTGCCAAGAACCAAGGTTGAATTCTAGACTGGTAGCATTATTTCATAGAGTGTAGGCATGCGTCATTATTGACAGAGTATTTAAGTTCGGTAGGCACACTGATACTGCTTGAATGAGCTAGCAGTATACAGGTATTAACAAACAGAGGAATCATTGTTAACGTAGCCGCTGTCATTCAACTAAAATTATTGCCAATTCATAATGTTTTGATTAACATTTAGGGAAAGGGGCTAGAAAGTCATCCTAGAAACAGAAAGGATGATTCAATGATTCAGTTCCAGACCAGGCCTGGCGAACTCGGCTAACCTTCAGTCCTAACGCCTTTTTTTTTTTTTTTTTTTTTTTTTTTTCCTCTCACGTCGCGGTAGTTCGGTCACTTTCTTAACTCTTGAAACCAGAACTAGCGAAGTGAACGTGGAGTTTAGCCCCACAATCGACCGGAAAAGTGCAGGAACATTCCTGGAAGTCCTGTTCGTGCTGCCAATGTTTGTAATCCGGTGAATCCGATCTGCAGCACTTTACACCGCTCCATTCTAGGGGAGACAGCATTCTTGCAGAGCGCGACCAAACACATCGTGTCCTCGAGTGCTCACGAGCCTTGAGAGCCAACCTTGCACAATAGTCTCTGCTCGTTCCTCAGGTCCAGGGCTGACTCGTTACCAATTGGCTCCGTTCGCATTCCTGTTCAAAGTGTTCTTCCTCGACTGAGAGAATCGTCTTTTAGTTGTTTGTTTTTTATTTTTTTCACCTGTAAAGTCCTCAACTAAGTTATTATTTTACGAGAACGCAGTGTTAGATGGCGGATAGCTCAGCTTATTTCTCTGTAGTGCAACATGAAGCTTCAACATGAAGGGTATGGACGCCGTCTCGATTAAAGCTGTTGTCATACATTCTGATCTCAATGGCTTCCTTGATGACAGAAACCCAGAGGTAGATGCTAGGGATAATTTTTTTTTTGTTTCCTCAAACGTAATCGTACGTTGATTTGTCGAGTCCGCGATATTCAATGTAGCTCCGGTGCTCTATGTAACGTTCTGAAATCGTCTGCATTGGCTGACCAATGTAATTGCTACCGCAGCGGCAACGCCTGCAGATAACTCCTGACGATGACCACAGCGGAAGTCGTCGAAAGCTAGATTTCCCATACAAATCTGACGAGCCAAGAAATGTGTGAAACAGTGATCCATGTTATTTCTACTTCGCCCTGCTTAAGCAACATGGACCACAATGGGCCTCCACTTGTTAGTCGCAAATTTTCAATTACGATTCGCGTTAAATAGATGATAATATCTGCTGAAAAAACACAGGCACTTTCATCCCATAAAAATACCCAGGTATCCCAGTACTCACGAGAAGAACACGTCAACTGCCATAACCCTATTTCCTTGAAGCTTCGCTCAGTGGAAGAGGCGTCAAAATAAGCAAATGCATGGATTTATCAGACTAGCTGATAGTGGGGCAAATGGGAAATCCCAGTAGGGTTTCTATAAGAGGAAATTACCAGTTCCGGTGTAAGCTTTACAACAGAGGCAAACCTCCCGAAAATTTTGTCAGAACCAGTGGGACTGAAACCATACTACTTTATTTCTGGGACATCATCCTTCGGTTAGGATGTTGTCCCAGCTAAACATTAAAATGTGGTGTATATGTGAGGAGTGTAAGTGTTCTATATGTGAGCACATGCTAGTGAACAGAGTGAAGTGTGCATGTGGACACAGAGCCATCTTTTCTTTTTTTGTAACTTCACTCCACAGCCCCATATGGGCAGAGGAGGTCTGTCAGCGGCATAGTCTGCCGCTCTTCAGCCGAGAGACAAATAACGATAAAAAAGATGAAACAAAACACATAAAAAGGCGATAAAGATAATAAGGAGGGAGACAATGGAGGTTAAAATATACGCTTACACGGAGACGTTTGTGAGACGCCTGCTAAACCTGCAGGGCAGAACAGGTGATTAGGATTGTGGAAAGGGCCAAATAAGGTGTCGGTCAGGTTCACTAAAAATTGTAATTTATTGTAATTTAATAACACCTTTAAACCAGAATGGCACATAGCTGAACCTTTAGAACTACGAGTTTCAAAAGGCAATTATTTCATGGCTGAGGGCCTCCAAACAATAAATCTTAAAAGTCAACAAAATAAAAATGCAGTTAAAATAGCATATAAAATAATTAAAATATATATGGAATCACAACTAGTCTGGAAAGCCTCAAGGCAAAAGTAGATGTTCAAATGTGTGTGAAATCTTATGGGACTTAACTGCTAAGGCCATCAGTCCCTAACATTACACACAACTTAACCTAAATTATTCTAAGGACAAACACACACACACCCATGCCCAAGGGAGGACTCGAACCTCCGCCGGGACCAGCCGCACAGTGCATGACGCAAAAGTAGATAGAACAAACATTTGCAAGGAGCAATACAAGAGGCTGAGAGCCACAATTAAATTTGAAAATTTTAAAATATATTACCATAATCTTTTAAGGCAGGAGGCCACAAAAGGGCAATTTCAAGAATAAGGTTTTAAGCGGTTTAAGGCCCACAATTGATTTTCCAAAATTCAAAAATACATTAAGTCCTGTAAAAACAAGACTCTTTAAATCATTGACTACGATAAATTATAAACAGACAATTAAACACGAGTGAGAAGGACAATGAAGGAAACGGCACTCAGAAGGCCCTCGTTCACTTAGGTGAGACAGGTGGTGAGCCCAACTACACTTGATCTGTCGGAACCCAACCAGGGGACAGCCATGGACCGACTGACACAGCGACTTGCTTGCCACCAATCGGTACATGAGAAATCAAACACAAAAAGTTATGAACGTGATTATCCACAATAAAATATGTATTAGTTGTCAAAACTACACACCATGTTGGACAGCGACAACGGGCGAGGAAAGGAAGCTGCCTGAAATTACATTAGGGGCCAGGGCAGGTAACCAGAACACTAACGGCCAAAAGGCAGAAAATTCCGCTGGTACACTTGAATTTGAAATACAGTAATATCGTTAACTTCACCCAAAAGGAACACTTCCTGAATTTACGTCAGTGGCCAGGCAGGTAACCAGAACACTAACAGCCACAAGGCAGAAAATTCCGTTGGTGCACTCGAATTGTAGTCAACCAGTATAGTTAATTGCGCCGCATGGGGGCTAAATTTCAGCAATAGAAACACTCGGTGTTGCTCACAGGAAAACCTTCCCAACAGCGAACCACTAAAACGAACCACCACAACATGAATGGACTTGGCTTGGGTAGTTGAAACCACTACTAAACTTTGACGTCCTGGGTCGGTGAACCACGAAGCTCGTAGCGATCGGACAGCTCCACACACACTCCGACACTGCGCAGGGACTACAACCGGACACAGCCTACTGCAGCGCGCAGAGATGACTTCCTTGTTCCGCAGCAACCGACCGACTCCCGCAGAATGCCGACAATATCTAAAATAGTCGTCCGTGGAAATAACGCCGACTACACACGCAACCTGACAAACACTTGCACGAAGACTTGGACGATGCCCAACAGTAACTAAGCACACAGAAAGAGAAATCGGGAGTCGATGCACACACACACACAGCCGACTCATGAACGATCGGCGAGCCAAAACGCGTCGTCCGGTAGGACGACCGACCGACGATCTACCAGGACCGTGGCCCGACTCAAGTGATGCGTGGCGGCATGGTCGGGGGAGCCATGTGGACCCGACTGCACTAGTGCCGCATTGCAACTCCCCGACTGGCAGATCCGGACTGCGCTCCAGACGCGTTCCAACTGACGGGCAGACCTGAACTCGCGACCCCAACTCGCAACCCGAACTGTCTTACGACAGGCAACGACCGGGAAGTAATAGCAGTCGGGCAAAGAAAATACAAGAGGGGACATATCGATACGTGCTGCTAGCGCCGGTCACGGTCAGACAAAACAGCAACTCAGTGACACCATTAATTTAAATTAACGTAGTGAGGTGGAAGTACATAAAAAACAGGGTGTAAAATACATGATAGCGCGAACGTGAGCCACGCACGGCTCAGTTTGTCGTGGGATGTAGTTAAAAAAGACCAACATAAAGATAAAAAAACACATTTTGCGATGTGTGTAGCATGTAAAATACACCGAAGCCACATGCAGAAGATAAAAGTTGGCCGCAGTTTTAAAAACACACAGAACGACGACGCTTTACGACCACTGCACGAGACAGTGCACACACGACAATGAGAAAAAACTGCCGGGAGGGACCTGCTGAGGGAGGAGACAAGAGAGATGAGAGGAGGGGACAGCGAGGGAGGGGATGCTGAAGGGGGGAGGATGAAAAATGGCGTGGATGGCGCACTGAGGGCCGGAGACAGGTGAGGTGGGAGAGGAAAAGCAAGCTATGAGGGAGTGCAGAGATGCGAAAGGGGGTCCACTGGAAAGGAAGGGAGGTAGGAGGAAGGAAAAAACCGCTCAAGGGAAGGGAAAAGGAGGGGAGAGAGAGCCTTGAGAAGAGGGAAAGGTGAGCATAGAGTTGGTAAGAGGGGTAGATATCATGGCAAAGCTCATCAACTGGGAGGGGTAGGTGCTGGAAGGTGCGTTGGAAAAGGAGGTGGAGGGCATGGAGATGGAGTGAGGGCAGGACACAATGGTAAAGGCATGGCAATGGGTGGAGGCTGGAGAGGATGGGGGCTGGAGAGGATAGGAGACACTAGGGGTGAGCGGGATCGAGTCTGCAGATGATGTACAGTGTTCAGATGTGTTTGAGGAAAAGGAGATGTAGGAAGGGAATTAGGTCATACGACGTGCATTCAAGTTCTAAGGCCTCCGATTTTTTTTCTCCGGACTGGAAAGAGATAGAAACATGCGCATTGTTTTAAAATGAGGCCGCGTTCATTGTCAATACGTCCCAGAGATGGCAGCACTGTACGGCAGATGGAATTTTACTGCCAGCGGCGAGAATGAGAACTGTTTTAAATACTTAAAATGGCGACGTTTTCCTTACTTGAACAGCGTGCAATCATTCGTTTTCTGAATTTGCGTGGTGTGAAACCAATTGAAATTCATCGACAGTTGAAGGAGACATGTGGTGATGGAGTTATGGATATGTCGAAAGTGCGTTCGTGGGTGCGACACTTTAATGAAGGCAGAACATCGTGTGGCAACAAACCGAAACAACCTCGGGCTCGCACAAGCCGGTCTGATGACATGATCGAGAAAGTGGAGAGAATTGTTTTGGGGGATCGCCGAATGACTGTTGAACAGATCGCCTCCAGAGTTGGCATTTCTGTGTGTTCTGTGCACACAATCCTGCATGACGACCTGAAAATGCGAAAAGTGTCATCCAGGTGGGTGCCACGAATGCTGACGGACGACGACACGGCTGCCCGTGTGGCATGTTGCCAAGCAATGTTGACGCGCAACGACAGCATGAATGGGACTTTCTTTTCGTCGGTTGTGACAATGGATGAGACGTGGATGCCATTTTTCAATCCAGAAACAAAGCGCCAGTCAGCTCAATGGAAGCACACAGATTCACCGCCACCAAAAAAATTTCGGGTAACCGCCAGTGCTGAAAAAATGATGGTGTCCATGTTCTGGGACAGCGAGGGCGTAATCCTTACCCATTGCGTTCCAAAGGGCACTACAGTAACAGATGCATCCTACGAAAATGTTTTGAAGAACAAATTCCTTCCTGCACTGCAACAAAAACGTCCGGGAAGGGCTGCGCGTGTGCTGTTTCACCAAGACAACGCACCCGCACATCGAGCTAACGTTACGCAACAGTTTCTTCGTGATAACAACTTTGAAGTGACTCCTCATACTCCCTACTCACCTGACCTGGCTCCTAGTGACTTTTGTCTTTTTCCAACAATGAAAGACACTCTCCGTGGCCGCACATTCACCAGCCGTGCTGCTATTGCCTCAGCGATTTTCCAGTGGTCAAAACAGACTCCTAAAGAAGCCTTCGCCACTGCCGTGGAATCATGGCGTCAGCGTTGTGAAAAATGTGTACGTCTGCAGGGCGATTACGTCGAGAGGTAACGCCAGTTTCATCGATTTCGGGAGAGTAGTTAATTAGAAAAAAAATCGGAGGCCTTAGAACTTGAATACACCTCGTATGAGATCTGAGTGGGGGGCGGGAGGCAGATATGGAAAGTGAGGCAGAGGGCATGGCATTCAAGGATTTGGAGGGCTTTATAGAATCTGGGTGGGGTGGAAATCCAGGCGATGCTGGCATAGCAAAGTATGGGATGGATCAAGGATTTGTAGGTGTGAAGGATGGTGGAAGGATGCAGGCCCCATGTCTGAGCAGACAGGTGTTTCAGGAGGTGGAGTCAATTGTGGGCTTTGTGTTGGATCATTAGGAGATGGGAGTCCAGGTGAAGTGATGGTCGGGGGTGAGGCTAAGGTATTTTATGGTAGGCGTGAGGTGGATAGGATGACCATAAATAGTAAGGTAAAAATCCAGGAGCCAGAAGGAGGGGGTGGTACGACCTATAATGATTGCCTGGGTCTTGGAAGGGTTGATGTGAAGGAGCTACTGCTTGCACCAAGCAGTGATCTGGTCGAGGTGGGTTTGAAGGGTACATTGTGACTGTTGAAGGGTAGGATAGAGGGCCAGGAAGGCGGTGTCATCAGCAAATTGGAGGAGGTGAACAGGCAGGAGAGGTTTGGGTATATCTGCAGTATACAGGAGATAGAGGAGAGGGGAAAGGATGGAGTCTTGGGGTATGCCTATGGCGGGATAAAACATACAACAATTGGTACTGTGGATGGTGACAGAGGAGGGACGACAGGAAAGGAAGGAAACAATGAGATGAACGAAACTGATAGCAGAGGCATCGGTCTGAAGTTTTAAGAGGAGCCTGGGATGCCAGACATGGTCATAGGCGTTCTGGAGGTCGACGGAAACAAAGATAGTGGAGTGGAACAATAGGAGTTAAGTTGGAGGGAAAAAAGATTGGTAAGGTTAAGGAGCTGGTCGTCAGTAGAGAAGGAGGGCCAGAAGCCACGCTGGGTTAGGGGAAGGAGGCAGTGCTGGTTGAGGTGGTAATGAATATGGCAGGAAAAGACACAGCTGGATGCTGGGAGTCTTCCACAGATCTGGATAAAAGAGGATAACGTTATACAAGGTAGCAAGGACAGCCAGGAATGAGAGGCAGGATTCCTTGAGGTGGCGGTAGATGACACCATTATGACCAGGGGCAGTGTTGTGTTTGGAGTGGAGTATGAGTTTGATGACATTTGCTGTAATGGGAGTGTTTAAGTCTGAGGGAGGCAACTGAAACAAGCACTGGAAACTGGAGCAAGTGGTGTGATGGAGGTATTGGTGTGTTCAAGGACTGTAGGAAAGAGGGAGCAATCAAAGTGGGGATTTTTGGGAATCAAGAAGATCTCCGAGAGGTGGGAAGCAAAATGATTAGCCTGAGGTTGTCAGGGAAGGGGCGATCATCATGGAGAGGGGAATAATGCGAGGTGGGATGGCTACCAGTAAGGCGGGGGAAGGCAGACCAGTACTCAGGGGAGTTGACAGGGAGGTTGGTGTTGAGTCATGTACACGTCTGGCGTGAGTCCTGGCGCTTCTATGTTGTTAGGAGGTTATGTATGTGTCATTGTAATTGCCATGGTGCGGAGTACACCCCAGTCACAGGTGCAGAGGAAGGAGCGGTAGGGCCTGTGGGATTCATGGAGAAGAAGGAAGGCCTATGGAGAAAGAGTAGGGCAGTGAGGATGGATAAGTTTGGTAGGAACGTGGGCCTCCACGGTGTCAGTGATGGTCTTCTGGAGGGGGGGACTAGGCATGTGTGATGTCAGTGGGATGTTGAAACGTAAGTGGGTGGCTTTTGACCTGGGAGGCGATGGATTGTCTCCTGCCCAACTCCACTGAGAGATACATTTCGTTTTCGAAGATCACCAACAACGTTACAAAGCAAACAGCATTAGATTCGATCCCCGTAAATATTTGTAAGTCTCAGTTACATAGGTTTTTCAAACGTGTCTCCGTTTTTAACCATTTTCTACGATAACTACCAGCTCTTTCTCAGTTCGGTACCGGTTATACTACAAAAAAAATGGACTGTTATCAATACGCATCTCAAAATACAATGCAATTTCCAGGATGTGACAAGAAATGGCGTAGTTCACATAATTCCACAAGCATACTCGTTTGATAGACTAACATCTAGAGGGTATGCAATATGATTTTCAATTTTGCCTCAGAAACAAGGATTTTTACATTGAAATTGATTTTTCAACGTTTTTAATCCAACCTAAAGCAATTGCAATCCACATAGTCGCTTTTCTAAAGATTCAATTTGTAGCTTAGCTGAGGTAGTGTGGAAGTCTTGTACTTACACGTGCTGTAAACAGTTCTAGACGTGGAAGAGTAGCCCATTTGATTTGGACTGCGAATGTCCTACACGTCATTATCCTTAAACGACTCAGATATACACCAAACGTTTACAGTGGACATCCAAATCATTTACGAAAGATTGTAAGGGTGCCTGTACAGGAAAATAAGCTATGATAATTCACAGCGACGAGTGGGTCGATGTGGCTCAGTTGGCAGAATACTAGTGGTTGTGGTAGTACCAATAGATTCAGAAGGTCCCATGACGAATTCAGTAAGGCTGAGTCATACTATAGATGGCAGTAGGTTCCCAACGAGCTGTGGTAGTAGATTCCTAAACACGGATTCTCAACCAGCTGTACCACAGCGCCCATACACTCTTTTGATGGGTGAGAGTATCATGTTTTAACTAAGACTGTTTTTCATTGTAGGAATGCCTTGGTGTGACGGAAATTTAATATTGACGTAGACAAGACTTTAAACTCCAACTAACTTTCCTATAAACAGTTACACATGATTCGCCATGGATGCCTGTTCTGCTCTTAAGTGTCTAAGAGTCTTCAACTTCTTGGTAGGATGTCGGGTTCAAATGACGAACGCTTGGAAATGTGCATGGTTCATTTGTCAGTATTTATGTGCTAAATGATGACGTTCGAAGTTTATTTTCATAAATTCCGCCTCCAATTTCAATGTACTTAACGAACTCTCTTGACGACTACATCACATGTAGCTCTTCTGAGATCTGGCGCTCTTTTATGGGAGCAGCACTATTCGCTATCCGAACGATCAGTCCGTCTCTTGTGTTTACTTTTTCTTTGTAGACTTTGCATTTTAACCATTCTCACAGGCAAAAATCTGAAGGGGTAACGTCTAGAAACCTTGGTAGCCAAGAAACGTGAGCGTTTCTGCCGACCCATCTTCTCTGGAGTATATGTGTAACTGACGACTAGAATGTGCTGGGCGTCCGTCGTGATGGAAGGACATACCCGTCGTTGAGGCCAAGGGACCTCTTCCGACAACTCATTTTCAACAAAGTCTACATAACAGGGTGCGGTGAGATAATGCGATAACACAAAAGGTCCAATCAACTGATTGCCTATCATTTACAAAAAAAAAAGCCTCATAGGCATCTTCGTTTTTGTCGGACGAGACAATAGAGAAGAAAGCTTGGACTGGAACGGACGGGAAAGAAATCGACCATGTCCTTATAAAAGCAACTACATGGTCTTTCGCCTTAAGCGATTTAGAGAAATCACAGAAAACCAAAATCAGAATTATATACTTATATGGAAATGGTGTCTGGACCTGCAGCCGCCTAGAACAAAATTAGAATTGCATTAATACCTTCTCCTGCTAACGGGCGTTGATATATACAACAGGGACAGGTGAAAATGTATGCCCCGACCGGGACTCGAACACGGGATCTCCTGCTTACATGGCAGACGCTCTTTCCATCTGAACCACCGAGGGCACAGAGGATATCGCGACTGCAGGGACTATCTGCTGCTCGCCTCCCGTGGGACCCATATTATCACCTTGTAAGTCCACACACTACATTCGTAGTGTCCCACCCCAACACACTCATTACTCGTGGAAGACATTCTTACCAAGTTCCGTAAGAGTTCGAGGAATATGTGTGCATCCGTACAGAAGAAGAAGGTCATGGCCAGTGTTGGCAGAACTATATACTTATATGGATATGGTGTCTGTTCTTTCGGACGTGGCAAGAACCCTAGACCGCGCGGCTACCCCGCGCGGCTAATACGATCATATAGAATACTTCGAAATGAATTTAAATCAAAGTCTCTTGAAAATTTTTGAGTGTAGACTCGGAATGAATATCCCAATTTAGCAAATTTAGCAAGAAGGGCAGGAGACGGGTTGTTACCCTTCGCATGAACTTACTTGTGTGAGTCAACACTTTTCGCAATAGCGTTAATCAAGACGAAACATCGGTCTCGACTGTAGCTGTAAGGGGATCTGTGAGCTGCTGTTTGAAAGATCCAACCAAGATGGATCTGTTTTCTTCACAACTTCAAGCACACACTTCGCACTAAATGTGCAAATGTCAGAAAATTTCCGAATTTTGAGCTGTGTACATTTTTACTCTTGTTTATTTCTCTTTTGGTCCATCAGTTTGAATATAAAGGTTTTTAAATGGGAATTTAAATGTTGACTATAGTTCTTTCGTCACCTGTACATTGTGATCTGTCAGATAGTAAAACAATGTAAATGATTTAAGAGTAGTACAGACTGAAACAGTTTAACCTTAACTCACTAACTAATTTGTGGACTAATTTGTAAAAAGAAAAAAATACACTGAGAAGACAAAAGTCGTAGGACACCTCCTAATATCGTGTCGGACCACGTTTCGCATGGTGTAGTGCACCAGTTACGTGACATGGACTCAACAAGCCGTTGGAAGCCCCCTGCGGAAATACTAAGCCATGCTGCCTCTATAACTCTATAATTGCGAAAGCGTTGCCGGTGCAGAACTGCACGAACTGACCTCTCGATTATGTTCCATAAATTGCCAATGGGATTCATGTTGAGCGGTCTGGATGGCCAAACCATTCGCCCGAACTGTCGAGAATGTTCTTGAAGCCAGTCGCGAACAGTCGTGGCCTGATGACATGGCGCATTGTCATCCACAAAAATTCCATCGTTGTTTGGTAGATGAAGTCTATGAATGGCTGCAAATGGCCTCCAAGTACTCACACATAACCATTTCCAGTCAATGATCGGTTCAGTTGGACCAGAGGATCCAGTCCATTCCATATCAATACGTCGCACACCATAATGGAGCCTCCGTCAGCTTATACAGTGCCTTGTTGCCAACCTGTAACCATGGCTTCGTGGAGTCTGCGCCAAACTCGGACCCTACCATCAGCTCTTACCAACCAGGTCACGGTTTTCCAGTCGTCTGGGATCCAACTGATATGGTCACGAACCACAGAGAGGCACTGCAGGCGATGACGTGCTGTTAGCAAAGGCACTCACGTCGGTTATCTGCTGCCATATCCATTAATGCCTAATTTTCATCCCACGTTGATTTCTGCGGTTATTTTTTTCGCAGTGTCGCTTGGCTATTAGCGCTGAGAACTCTACGCAGACGTTGTTGTTAAGTGAAGGCCGTTGGGCAGTGCGTTGTTCGTGGTGAGAGGTAATGCCTGAAATTTTGTATTCTCGGCACACTCTTGACTCTGTGTATCTCGGAATAATGAATTCTTTAACGATTTCCGTTCAAAGTCTGTTAATTCCCGTCGTGCGGTCGTAAACATGTTGGAAATATTTTCACATTAATCATCTGAGTACAAATAACAACTCCACCAAAACACTACCCACTTATACCTTGCGTACACGAACTTCCGCCATCTGCATGTGTGCATATCGCTATCCCATGACTTTTGTCACCTCACTGCCTGTAGTGAAATATACATATTCCTCAACCTTGATTATTTATGAAGTAGTTGTAATTTATGAATGCATGATCTCGCGGCAATATGAAATAATACTCGTAAAACTTATCGGACTTCTAGCCGCATGTGGTGGTTAACTGTAAACTTCACCGCCTTTGAATAACACAAATGTATGATAATTTTTAAAAAATGTTTAACTCTGACGAGCAAGAAACAGCTCTAAATATTATTTTTATTGTTGATACTGATAGTTGCAGTAATTAGTAGTAGGGGAGAGTCGGGTAGAAACGACTGGGCTGGTCAAACCGATCCCTAGAGGATTTCCTGTTAGGTGCTGCTATCGGGCGGCAAGATTATGAACTAGTGAAGAGGCAGCGATTATGAGTAGTTCGAGCTTAGTTTCGTATGCGTATTGTACATTGTTTGGATTGTGCGAGTTTTTGAAGTTTTGAACAGTTTCCTTTCCAAGTTGCGCGAAGTTTGTTTATGATTTTGAGAATTAGTACGCCAATCTGATTTACCATCAGCGAGTACGCATAATTATTCAGTCCGTTTAGTTGTATTTTTGTTGTAAACGTAGCCTAGCAACTGTTGCTCGCCAAACTGAAATCACCATATTTGTTTCGTTGTGTACTGTAGGGCAAATCCGTCAATCGATGGGAGGGCAAAAACGACCTTCGGCAGTGTTCATTGTTCCATTATACATTATAAAATAATTAAAACCCCGAATTAGTAATGTTAAGTGTTTCATTAAGTTTGCTTAAATGAGGAGGGAAATTAAGACGAAATAAAAAGGCTGTGGCCAAATTTTTTACTTTTCACTTAACACAAAAAAACTTAAAACCACAGGAAATTATTATTTTAAGTAGGGCCTAAGGTCAGCTTCTGTTTCAAGTAAAATGTTCTCTTCAGATTACTAAAACCTCGTCTTTAATTATTTAATTCTCACAGCAAACAATGTTATGTGTAATTTTTTTCCCTAAAACTAATTCACCTACAATTTCATTTCAGATATTGTGAGGAACTATGTAAAAAAGACATATCGGCAGAGTTGGTCACAAGAAGGTATGAAGGAGGCAGTAAATGCGGTTATTGAAGGATGAATGGGATACACCGCAGCATCTGAATCTTTCAAAGTTTCTAGAACAACCTTGACTGACAGGGTATAAAAAGCGCGAAAAAATCAGAACTGTCGCGCGAGATGGCTTCTGAAAAGCTCTTAGGTCACTATGATACTGTGTTTTCTGAAGCCCAACGAAAGGAAATAGTTTCGTATGTATTATTTATGGAAGAAAGACTCCTTGGCCTTACAATTTCTAATCTACGCCGGCTGGCATTTGATTAAACAGAAAAATATCATAAACCATACCTTTAACAGAGTCGAAAAAAATGGCAGGTCAAGATTAGTATTAAGTTTTCGTTAACCCAAATCCCGAATTAAAACTAAGGTCACTAGAACAAACATCTTTAACTCGAGCTAAACGCTATAATAAAGTTGTCGTTGGGCAATTTTTTTTTATCTTTTGGAGTCAATTTACACAAACTACAAAATTAAACCAAACGATGTGTGCATTGTGGATCAGACAAGGATTATGTTCTAACTCAAAGGACAGGGAGGAGTGGATTCGGTGTCTGAACTATAAGGGATGGGCCCATGAGGCTTGTACAAATTGTGAAGAAGAAGATGACAATTTCGTTGTGCCTTTTGCTCTTAAAGATAACGGCCTTGCCGCAGTGGATACACCGCCCCATGAGATCACCGAAGTTAAGCGCTGTCAGGCGTGGTCGGCGCTTGGATGGGTGACCATCCAGGCCGCCATGTGCTGTTGCCATTTTTCGGGGTGCACTCAGCCTCTTGATGCCAATTGAGGAGCTACTCGACCGAATAGTAGCGGCTTCGGTCAAGAATACCATCATAACGACTGGGAGAGCGGTGTGCTGACCCCACGCCCCTCCTATCCGCATCCTCCACTGAGGATGACACGGTGGTCGGATGGTCCCGGTAGGCCACTTGGGGCCTGAAGACGGAGTGCTTTTGCTATTAAAGCTTAAATGTAACCTCATATAGTGTTAATTTCTTATTTCATGTTGATAAATGTCCAATTACTTTTTAAAAAATTCATTTGTGTAGTTTTTTGTACATTTTGGAATAAACCTTTTTACATTTAAATCTTGTGGATGTTTTATCCCACCTATAGGGGAAAACCTTCATTTTGTCAACGTCAGAAAAAAATTCACAAAAATTAAACCACTTATCATTAATGCATTGTACTTTAATATCACACATCTTTAATATTTACAGAATATTAATTATCTCATTTTATAAAAAAAATTAGCAGAAGTCTGAGTTTCATAAGATATAATGTTGACAGGTCGGTTTTGACCCACTTTCCCCTAAATAGATATTATGGGCCGTTTTTTTGCCAAGTATGAGAAGTGTTTAGGATGAAAAAAAAATAGGAGAGGGATGGTGGGCAAAATAATTTGTTTCAGAAGAGGAGCGTGACGGGAAAAGTTTGAGAACCCTGAATGAGATGACGGGCAACAAATTATTGACTGTAGGTAGTAGTTCAAGTTTCTGTCACTTTGATCACAGAAGAGTGATGAGAAGAACGTTCAGTGCTTCACTAGCCTGGCGATAATGATAAGAAAGTAATGTGCTTGAACTCTCGACTAATTTCTATATTAATCGATCATCAACAAATCCCTATTTCTCACAATTATTTTTGTGCCTCTTGATTGTTTTGTGGACTGATTCTTGCATAATATTCTGAAGATCTCGTGATCGATTCTCACCTGAACCCTAACATGCACGAAATAGGATACGATATTGCAGTGCTTGTGTTATTGCGAATTACAATGTAATGTTCCTTTGGACATGCAGTACCCATAGAATGTGATTGATTGATTTTGGAGTGCAGTCTGAGGCAATTTTATCTCTGGTCTACACTGTGGAACCATTAGGGACCATTTATAACCAATCGAAGATCCTGCAAGAACGGGCCCAATGACTACTGAAGAGAACCGTTCAACGTGACAGAAGTACAACCCTGCCGCAGATTTCAATGATGGGCCACTAACAAGTCTCAGCGTGCGAACCATTTAACGAAACATCATCGATATGGGCTTTCGGAGCCAAAGACCCACTCTTGTACCCTTGATGACACGCGACAAAAAAGCTTTACGCCTTTTTTGGGCCCATCAACACTGACACTGGACTGTTGATGACTGGAAACATGTTGCCTGGTTCAACGAGTCTCGTTTCAAATTGTATTGAGTGGATGGACGTGTACGGGTAAAGAGACAATCTTATGAAGCCATGGACCCTGCATGTTAGTAGAGGACTGCTCAAGCTGGTGGAGGCTCTGTAATGGTCTAGATACCACTCTGACAGGTGACACGTACTTAAGCATGTCTGATCCCCTGCATCCATTCTTGTCCACTGTGTATTCCGACGGATTTGGGCAATTCCAGCAGGACAATGCGACACCCCACACGTCAATAGTTGCTACAGAGTGGCTCCAGGAACACTCTTCTGAGTTTAAGCACTTCCACTGGCGACCAGACTCCCCGGACATGAATATTATTGAGCATATTTGGGATGCCTTGCAACATGCTGTTCAGAAGAGATCTCCACCTTGTTGTACTCTTACGGATTTATGGACAGCCCCACAGGATTCATGGTGTCAATTCCCTCCAGCACTACTTCAGACACTAGTTGAGTCCATGCAGGTCGTGTTGTGGCCCTCTGGGTGCTCGCGGGGGCCCTACACGATATTAGGCAGCTCTTCAGTATATTACAGTTAGAAACTTCTTAGACATCTGAGGCAGCGTAATTAAGTCCCACAGATTACCCAGGCTATATTCATACAGTATGTGAGAATGTGAACATTTAGCAACTCCGAACAAACTTTACCCATAATTTACCTTGGCCCCACCACAAAACGATGAAAGGAAAAAAAAAATTGTCGCTACTCTATGCTGATCAGTCAGAACATTATGACCATCGGCCTACTACGAATATAAACCCTCCAGGCCATAACAGCGTCAACTGGCGAGAAATGACTACTGGTCACACAAACGCACGTTGCATGTAGTATCAGTGAGCATGCTTCGGTGTGTAGAAGGGTGGAAGCGCGTGATCTGCCTGAGTTTGATCAAGGGCAGATTGTGATGGCGCGTAGACTTGGCACGAGCATTTCGGAAACTGCACGATTTGTCAGGTGTTCGAGGAGTGCTGTGGTGAGGGTCTACAACACGAGCTGAAACCACGACCAGACATCGTGGCGTTGGGCGGCCGTATATCGCAGATGTCGGACGTCGTAGGCTGGGCAGACTGGTAAAACAAGACAGGTGGCGAACTGTGGCAGAACCATCATTAGACATTAATACTGGGCAGAGTAAAAGTATCTCTGAACACACAGTGCATCAAACATTCCTAACGAAGGGCCTCCGCAGCCGACGCCCACGCGTAAGCCAATGTTAACACCATGACATCGGCAACTATGACTGGAGGTTAGTGCAGTGGCAGAGCGTTACATGGTCTGATGAAGCCCAATAACTTCTTCACCATTCCGATGGAACGGCGCGATCCGTCGTCTTCCAGAAGAACAGCCCCTTGACACCTGTAGTACGGGACAGAGAGACAAACTGGCTGCGACTCCATTAAACTCTGGGGAACATTAATGTTGGCTTCCATAGGTCCAATAGAGTTCGTGCAAGCCACCATGACGGCCAAGGAGTATCGTATACTAACTGCGGACGATGTACAACACTTCGTGACGATCGTGTTTCCCGACAGCAGTTGCATTTTCAACAGGATAATGCGTGATGTCACAAGGCCAGGAGTGTGATAAAGTGGTTCGAGGAGCACAGTGTCGAGTTCCAACTGATGTACTGGTCCCCCACCTCGTCAGAACTGAACCTGCTGGAACACATCTGGAACGTTATTGAACGTGGCGCAGAGCTCATGGCCCCCCTCCATGAAACTTATGACAATTACGTAACTTGTGTGTGCAGATACTGTGCCAACTCCTTTCAGTGATCTCCCAAAGCTTCATCGTTTCCATACCACGACGCGTCGCCTCTGTTACCCATGTAAGAAGTGGACATACCAGCTATTAGGTAGGTGATCATTGTTCTGGCTGATCAGTATACTTTCGCTGTTCATGGAGAAAAATTTCAGCATCACGCATGACGTTTTGATTTATTAATTTTTTGCTGCTAACTCTATTCGCATCATGTTTTGTAGACCGTGTCTACGTGTATCACTAAATACACCTGCAAATTTATATCATTAATTAATTTATACGACACATAATTCAGGGTACATGATCTCATAAATATTGAGATGCGTGAAAAACTAACTTTGGCTTAAAATGGAGCCCAAATTATCTAGACTGTGCTCACCCTTTTTTTGATAATGAGAGCACTTTATGACTTGCAACAAATTTTAAACTGTTTACAAATCCTTCCCATACGTTTCTCGCTTACATTCCTAACGTCAAATATTTAACAGTGCTATTTCTGACAACAGTATCATTCGAGCGCTAAGTACAGAAAAAAACATGAGCAGTATGAAATGAGCAAAGATTGTCAACAGAAACACAGCTTACACCGATTGATGTCTGGTGCAGGAACTAGCAGTTCTCACTCACCATAAACACATGTCACGTATTGCAAATAAATGGAAGGAAAGACCGAATTTTATTCTTTTATTCGCCTGACGTTCAGTCATTTGAAGCCATAAAATATCTAGGAATATGCGTAAGTGGAAAGACAACATTGTGGTAAAAGAAATTGTAAGTAATATAGATCCCGAACTGAGAGTCACAAGAGGAATTCTTAGAAATGCGGTTCGCCCACGAATGACATTCCTGAAAGTTGTTCTCCAATAACGGCCACTTTTACGATCGAATTAACATAGGAAATAGTTGAGGTCCAAAGAAGAGCAGCACGTTTCGTCACCGGTTCTCTTCGTAATCTAGCGAGCGTCATTTTTAATCCAATTGCAATGTAGGCTGTATGAGAGAGGCTGTGCGTCACGGAGAGATTTGCGGTTAAAATTTCGAGAATGCACGTTCCAAGCAGAATCAAACAACACCTTTCTCCCCACCCTCTCATATCTGTCGAAACTGCAATGGCGGTAATCTCAGAGGAAGTCGAGCGGACACGGAGCCTTTCCGACTTTCCGACAGTCGTTTCTCTTCGCACATCTTTCGCAGATGAACTCGGAAAGTACTCTCCGCCGCCTCCCGTAACTTGAGTTTCTTCCGGCGTATAAAATGTTCAAATAACTTACGGGGATGCAGCAGCGTGACGGCTTCGACAAATGCCGATATTTCGACAGGTAATCAAACTTCCACATTCAAGGCACAAATGCGCATCTGTGCCTTGAAAATGACTTCTATGCTCATTCATCACCCGGCTGCATTCCCGTATGTTACGTGAATGCGGCAATGTAGCTTACGGAGTGTAGGTGCGGAAGTAACAGTGGGGAAAAGTAAATGTTTCAGTAAATCGAAGCGAGAATGAAGGACACTGTTGTTTATCAAGTCGCAAGAGACGTTCACGCTCAAATGATGTTTCGAAAAGCCAGTCATTCTATCACAGCAATTGGGTTCCGGGAAAACTGGCTCTGAATATGTGATTGTTTACTTTCTATGAAACAAGGTCACTTTCGCAGAAGAAAAATTGCTAAGGTGGCAGCTTCCTTCATCTACTGCACTCGCAATACTCAGATTAATAACTACCGTTTACTCAATTGTATACTTCAATGATAGTCCTGCTTCTTCTTTTCATACAAATAAGTAAACTAGCTCAAGTGCAGTTATAAATTCGTAATCGTTTTCAGAAGACGACTTAGCGTGTTTGGTCACAGAGGTACCCAACTAGAAGCATTCGGTGATTCTGTAAGTTTTAAAATCTCTAAGTTTGATCTCTTTATAGCTTCGGTGATGCAACCTAAAAAAGTTACCATTAACTCGGCTTTAGTACGTTTTTGTTAATAGAACACACACAGGTTGCTATCTCTTCCATATTCCAGTGGTTAGTGTTGGAGATTCCATCTCACGGTAAGAGAGAATGTCCAGAAAGTTCTGAGTTTAGAGAGCTACCTTATTAATTATTAAGAAATCTGGGGAATGCTAATAACTTCGATGCCATGCGTCACTATTCAAATAACAACAGCAAAATGTGATTAGATTACTTAAACCTCTCCGTACGGCAAAAGTCAATCTCATATGAATTTCTACTCAGTAATAGTACTGAGAATGACGTAAGTATACCCTTGTCATTCCATGTAGACGTCTGAAAATAAGTCAAAAAACTTACTGCATATGTACCAAAGATATAACAATTTCTGCTACTTTTGGTATTGTCTTCAGTCCAAAAACTGGTTTGACGCAAGTTTTCACGTTCGTTTGCACTGTCCTAGCCTCTTCATCCCTGAATAAGTACTGTCATCTACATCCATTTCAATCTGATTACACATTCGCTTCCCTCCATTACCAGACATTACCAGACAGCCGTCTCCTGACACCTCAAGATGTTTCCTATCGACGGATCCTTTCTCTTAGTCCAATTGTGCCAGAATTTACTTTTTTTCTTCATCTCGATTCAGAAACTTGTCATTTGTTATTTGATCTATTCATCTTATCTCCAACACTCTGCAGCGCTTCATTTCAAAAGCTTCTATTCCCTTCTTGTCTGAAATGCTTATCGTCAACGTTTCACTTCCGTACAAGGCTACAATCCAGACAAGCACCTTCAGAAAAGGCTTCCTAATAGCTAAATTTACATTAGATATTAACATTTTTTTCTGTTTATCAGAAATGATATTCTTGCTATTGCCAGTCTGCATTTTACATCCTCACTGTTTAAGCAATCATTAGTAATTTTGCTGCCTAAATAGCATAACTCATCTAATACTTTTGGTGTCTCATTTCCTACTCAGATTCTTCAGCGACGCCTGATTTGTTTCGACAACATTCCATCACCCGTTTTATACTTCCCTTAATCATGTTCTCATTACCTTTTCTTCAATACGCTATCCATTCCGTTCAACTTCTTTTCAAGATTCTTAACCCTCACTGGTAGAATCACAATAGCATTAGCAAACTTCAAAGTTTTTATTTCTTTTCCTGAACTTTAACTCCCTTTCCAAATTTCTTCTTAGTTTCTTCCATAACTTCCTCAATGTACGTATAGAATAATTTCGGGGATAGACGATAACCCTGTCTCTCTTCCTTCTCAATCACTGCTTCACTTTCATGTCCTTCGACTCTTGTAACTGCCGTCTGATTTCTGTACAAACTGTAAATAATATTTCGCTCCCTATATTTCATCCCCGCTAACTTCAGAATTTCACAGCGTGTATGCTAGTCAACATCGTCAAAAGCTTTCTCTAAGTCTACAAATGCTTCCTCCCTTTAACCCATCTTCAAGTCGTAAGGTCTGTATTACCTAGCATTTTACTACGTTTCTCCGGAACCTAAACTGATCTAAGATATACTGTATACAATTCAGTGCATACACAGTAAAAGAAAAACTGTTTTCTGTGGTTTTAGTCCTCTGTTGTGTCTGTTGCGTGGATTATATCAAGTGAAAGAAAGAAACAACATCCATGCCACCGCCTATCGTAGTCCTCTCGGATACACCAAGCCAGGTGGCGTAGTGGATAAATATTGAGCAGACACGAGATTCTAAGCTGTGATTCCATGAATAGGTTGCCGCCGAGTTCCTTCAAAACTCAGGTCCAAGTGAGCATAGGTTCCGTCTATAATGAGCGCCTGCCTCGAGATGACTGGATGTTTGTGTTGTCCTCATCATCATTCGTGAAAGTGGCGAGATTGGGCTGAGCAGTGGTTGGGAATTTGTAAAGGCACTGATATCCGCGCAGTTGAGCGCCCCACAAACCAAACGTCAGCATCAGCATCAGCATCTAATGACCGTGTTGTCGACGAGATGTTACGCGCTCTCACTATTCGAGACACTGAGCAGATCAACTCGGGATCGAAATCTGGTAATCTTCTGCTGGTTCAGATTAAATGTAGGTAAGAAATTCATAAAAAAATGGCTCTGAGCACTATGGGACTCAACATCTTAGGTCATAAGTCCCCTAGAACGTAGAACTACTTAAACCTAACTTACCTAAGGACATCACACACACCCATGCCCGAGGCAGGATTCGAACCTGCGACCGTAGCAGTCCCGCGGTTCCGAACTGCAGCGCCAGAACCGCACGGCCACCGCGGCCGGCAAGAAATTCATAATCCACTTGGGTTTGTTAACGAACTACAGTGCATTAATGAACTCGTCTTCGTATGTGGATATAAAGGACACACAACATAATGCTGTTGCATTCTCCTGTCCGATGATTGGTTTCATGTAGCTCTCCAAGCTTGTCTGTCCTGTACAAATCTTTTCATATCTGCATAACAACTGCAGCCTACACTTGCTTGAGCCTGTATTCAAGCCTCTACAGTCTTTGGTACATCCAGGCCTTGGTTTCCTTCCACAGTTTTTACTGTATTCAATCTTTGGTCTCCCTCTACAACTTTTACCCCTTTCCTACACTTCCCTCCATTGCCGAATCGACTATTCCTTGATGCCTCAGGATCTAACCTATCAACAAGTTGATAATTTTTTTTCTTCCCAATTAGATTCAATAACTCTTCGTTGCTTGTCCGATCAAGCCATGTAATCTTCAGCATTCTTCTTCAGCACAACATTTCGAAATTCTAAATCTTCTATTCTCTTATATGCGCCGCTTATCGACGACGTTTCACTTTCGTACAAGGCATCCCTCCAAGTTCCTTCAGAAAAAAACTTCCTAACAACTTTATATTTGATGTTAACAGATTTCTCTTTTCAGGAAACTTTTTTCTTCTTACAACCGGTCTACTCTTTATATCCTCTCTACTTCGACAATCGTCAGTTATCTTGTTGCCCAAATAGCAAAACTCGTCTGATACTTTTAGTGTGTCATTTCCTAACCTAACATTCTCTGATTCGTTTCTACTGTATTCTGTTACCCTTATTTTCGTTGAGGCGCGTATCAAATGGTTCAAATGGCTCTGAGCACTATGGGACTCAACTGCTGTGGTCATTAGTCCCCTAGAACTTATAACTACTTAAACCTAACTAACCTAAGAACATCACACACACCCATGCCCGAGGCAGGATTCGAACCTGCGACCATAGCAGCAGCGCGGCTCCGGACTGGAGCGCCTAGAACCGCACGGCCACCGCGGCCGGCGAGGCGCGTATCATAACCTCTTTTAAAGATCCTGTCCTTTCCGTTCAACTCTTCTTCCGTCTCTGACAGTATTAAAGTTCCGTCAGTTATGCGTTATGTTATTGTTTCTTTCCCCTGAACTTTAATTCGCTTTCCAAGTAACTTACAAGGAAAGTCTCTCGACTCGAACAGTAATTTGGTGTTCCAATTGTATTTGGAAGCTTTACGTACAACTGAGATTAGAATGGTTAAAGTATTCGATTGTGTAACTCTTAGTTCACCCCCTATTGGACTTTAAAAATTTGTATGATCTTCCACAAAAAATGCATGAAACAATGTGCAGAATCACAACACGCACATCTGGCGAAAGCCGTATCAGGACAGTCCACAGAATCACATTCCTGAGCTGCAAAATCAAATGCCACTTAAATCACATTCTTGAGTTCAACAACATGTGTGGGAGTTTTATACTCCGCCGTTTGCCAGGAATGTTGAAGCATGGGCTGATACACTGGAGCAGACTGTTGCTCATGAATAACAGAATGCATTTTCGTTATGAAAATTGTATTTCCTAATTTCCTGTCCAAGACACTGCAGAGAGTCCTTATAGAGTCTGTTACCTTTATATTGCCGGAAGAAATATAAATCCAGAGGCTGCGGGATTTTGTTGTTTTTGATGGAATGATTATGCATCCAGTGGCTTTACGCACGAATGAATCATTTACTATTGTTGTATCCTTGAGAGCACTACAAGAATCACAAAGCAGTACGGATTTCTAGTTATTTGTCCGGATCGATCAGGATCGCACGAAAGCCTTGCGCGCCTTGCCCCCCCTCATAAGGATAAGCGGGGAGTGGCAAAGTTCATTGGTATGGTGAACTATTTTAGGCGTTTCGTACCGGATTTTTCCTCCTTAGCCGCACCCTTGAATCAACTCCGTAAGAAAGGTGTTCGTTTTGTTTGGGGTCCCACTCAGCAGGCTGCCTTTTAGCAGATTAAAACGGCTATTGCCAACCGCTGGTCCTTGGCGTTCCCGACTTTGAAAAACCCTTTGTTGTGCAAACGGACGCGTCAAATGCTGGAGTTTCGGCTATTCTTTCACAAGAGTCGGAGGACCATAGACAGCCTTTGGCTTGTGCATCTCGTAGGCTAAATGACGCTGAGTCGAAGTACTCAGTGTACGAGTGCGAGGCGTTAGTTCTCTTTGCTTCGGAGAAATTTCGTTTTTATCTGGAGCATAAGCCTTTCCAGCTCTAGACTGATAATCAGGCTTTAAGTTGGGTCCTGGCCAGACCAGGCAAGACGGGACGGATCGCCCGGTGGGCCGTGAGGATCTCGGCTTTTAAGTTCTCGGTCAAACATATTAGGGGTACCGAGAATGTGGTGGCGGACGCCCTTAGTCGAAGGTTTGACCAGCAGCACGAGGGTTCGGGTGTCGGACAAGATTACTCACAAGTAGTTCAGACCATGGTCTTGGGCAAGGTACTCCAGCTGTTCGGAGATCTAGCCGAGAATCAGGATCAGGATTCCCAAATAGCACCGATTAAGCAACGGGTGAAGTCGGGCGAGTTAGTTCGGGGATATAGTATTAGGAAAGGAATTTTATGTAAAGAAGTGGGTCGAGATCGTCATCCCAGGATCTGCTTGCCCTAAGTGTTGATTCAACCCTTGTTTCGGTATTATCATTGTTCCTTTGGGGGTGGAGGGGGGTCATTTGGGCACGTATAAAACTATTCAAAGGATTAAGCAGTATGTTACGTGGCCTCACCTTGAACGGGATGTTGAACAGCTGGTAGCTAAGTATCACTTATGTCGGACTGCGAAACCTAACAGTGCCATGCGTCTATTCTCCTCCGAGCGTGAGAACAACGCTATGGATCGTTTATGTATTACGTGGGTCTGTTGCCTCGGTCCAAGAGGGGCAATCTATATATGTTGGTCGGTTTACGTGACTGGTTCCTAGCCGAAACGTTACTACCGAAGTCACCATCTCGCATCTCATCAACATTTCTGTTTTCGGTCCACCTAAGTCTGGTCAGTGATAATGGTGCCGCCTTTGTTTCGGCGAAGTTTAAGGCCTTGTGTTTTGGGAATGGTGTTAAACATATAACCACTACCCCATATTACCCTCAGGGATCTTTCGCAGAGCGGGTGAATAGGAACATGAAATCAGCCCTTACAGTTTACCATCAGGGTAGTCCGAGTAGGTGGTATTCCAGTTTACCGTGGATCAACTTCGCATTTAATACGATACGGCGGTACACGAGGCGTTGAAAGTTTCTCCAGCTCCTTATTGTTCGCCCATCCGGTCAATTCCCTCTTGTCAAACTAGTGGCGGATTCAAGAGCTAATCCCCGAGCGGGTAACCCCTTGTCTGATTAAGAAGAATTGGAATCGGGAGCGCCGAAATATTGCTGCCGCTCATGGTGGACAAGCTTTGAGATATAATCGCAATCGTCGGCCTTAGAAAGGTTAGTCAGGCGATCAGGTTTATATCAGGAATTTCTCTGGCTGGAGGAAGGGGCGAAGGCAGAGTTGCGAGGTGCCGGGGCTCGCAGTGTATTTATCACTAAATTCTACTAGAATCCACAAATGTAAATCATGCTCTAAGCCCCCCCTATTCTAACTCCGACTTTTGCTGTTGCACAAGGATAAAAAAAATACGCGAACTGACTCTAATCAACCCTGCTAGTGGAGTAGAAGAGAGTTTGGCACCTGCAATAATTTAATTTGATAAGTAAGTTAAATAAACAAAGGTTTCATTAGCATAGTGAGGAATGATAGGGTTGCTCTATCGATTAACAGAATGAAAGTTCTGTCCAAAATAACAATATGATTTATTAAGACTAAACACAGAATAGTAAAAGAAACACAGGAAATATTTATAAAACATCAAATTGGCTCAAATTGGAGATTCATACAAACACTGTAAAGGTGAAGTTGTCCCTAAACTAGATCGTGAGGTTTAAGACGAGGTGGTATGTGGAGCCAATTCCTTGCCACTCAAATCTCAAGAGAGACACACAGCTAACCCAACAGTAATTGCTGCTACTCAAGACAGAACAAAGTTAGAAAAAGACGAACAGGCGCGCTCTGCTGAGCTCTGATTATTATTATTATTATTAGCGAATGTCCCCATGGGAGAACGATAAGCAGGTGATTAACATTTCTTAATGTTCTTCTTATTTTCCCAGTATTTCTTCATTGCCTCCCCAAAGGCCTTCTTCCTTTCTTCGGTCCACTTTGGTCGGAAAGGTTTAGATTCCGTCTCTGGAGTAAACTTCCACTTGTCGATTTTTCTTCTGAATGTATCCCGGTCTGATGTGTTTGTTATGTCAATTTTTGCCTTTTTCAAATCCTTCTTAACTTCAGTTACCCAGGGTATTGTTGCCTTAAGTGATGTCATATAGTCCAATAGACGTTTAGTTAACCTGTTTCCAGGTAATCTGTCTATATGTCCATAAAACTTCATCCGCCTCTTCCTGATATCTGCCTCGATGTTTGATATTTTTTCGGTTGTCTCGGTAGTCTGCAGCCTGTATCCATCTTGTGTGTATCGTGGTCCTAGGATTTTTCTAATAATTTTTCTCTCTACTTTCTTAATTTCGTGTAAATCTAATTTTCTATTCAGGGAGAGTGTTTCACTTGCATATGTGACTGTTGGTTTGATGACTGTGTTGTAGTGTCTGATTTTAGTGCCTTTTGATAGACATTTCTTGTTATATATATTTTGAATAAGTCCGAATGCTTTCTTGATTTTCTGTAATCGGTTTTTTTGTGCTATTTTCTCAAGTCCTGTTGGTTCAATAACTTCACCGAGATACTTAAAGTGCTTGACTCTAGTTATTTCACCATACTTTGTTTTTAGTTTCGAAATATCTAATTTTGAGCAGATGAATTCTGTCTTCTCAAAGGAGATTTGCAGGCCAACCTTCTCAGCACATTCTTTAAGTGTCTCAATTTGTTTTACTGCTGTTTCTTCACTGTCAGTTATAATTGCCAAGTCATCTGCAAACGCTAAATAAGGGATGTTCAATTTTCCTTTACCTCTTCCTAGTTCAATTGGCTTCCACAAGCTTTGTTTCCTTAGTGTTACTTCCCACTCTTTCATAACTTTGTCCAAAACTATATTGAATAATAGTGGTGAGATCCCATCTCCTTGTCTTACTCCTGTTTTAATTGAGAATGGTTCCGACATTTCCCCTCTGAATTTAATTTTTGATTTGGTTTCTGTTAGTGTTTGTTCAATTAGTTTTCGGGTTTTAGTGTCTAGGCCTCGTTCTTCGAGAATGTGACATAGAGACTGTCTGTCTATGGAATCGTATGCCTTTTTGAAATCAACGAATGTGCAGATTATTGGTTTTGACCTGATTGCTTTAATCTTTAAAATAGTTTTAAGGTTGAATATCTGTTCCGGGCATGATCTATTAGGACGAAAGCCTGCTTGGTAATCTGAAATTGTATGTTCTAGTTGTTCTTGTGCCCTCTTTAGGAGACATGCAGATAGAATTTTGTAGGTAACTGGTAAAAGTGAAATGCCTCTGTAGTTGTTTACGTCTGATCTCTCTCCCTTTTTGTGCAATGGGTGAATTAGTGCACACTTCCACTCCTCTGGGATATTTTCTGTCTGCCAAATTTCTTGGATGATGCTAGTGATCTCTTTTAACGAATTTGGACCAAGGTTTTTCAGTAGTTCAGCTACAATTCCATCTTCTCCCGATGATTTATTATTTTTGAGTTTTCTAATGTGACTATAAATTTCTTCTTGAGATGGTGGTAGTGAAGTCTCATTCGTGTGTTCTGGTTGTAATCTGGGGAATCTTGTACTTGGTTGTGGGCAATTTAGGAGTTGTGAGAAATATTTAGCTAGTTCTTGGCAATTTTCTTTGTTAGTTAGTGCCAATTTTCCATTCTGTTTCCGGAAGCAGAGATTTTGTGGAGTGTATCCTTTGATTTGATTTGCGAATATTTTATAAAAATCTTGAGTGTTGTGGTTCTTAAAGTTTTCTTCAATTGTGTTTAGCTGTTCATTAAGGTATTTTCTTTTAGTTTGTCTAAGTATTTTAGCTGTTTGTTTTCTCACTTTGAAAAATGTTTGTTGTGTGGTTTCTGATTTGTCACAATTGTAATTTAAAAAGGCTTGTTGTCTCTCTTCTAGTGCGTTATCACAATTCGAATTCCACCATGGATGCTTGGATATTTTCTTTAACGGAATCAAATCTCTTGCTTTCTGTATAATTTTCGTTCGGAAATCTTTCCAGTTGTTTGTTGGTTGTTTATCCCATGCTTCTGTAATTTCTGATTCCTTGATATTTTTCAAGTCAAATTTGGGAATTAGTGGTGATTTCCTTTGGCGTTTCCTTTTTGGAGTGAATTTAATTTTAACTCTGGTAAGGTAGTGGTCAGAATCTATATTTGCCCCTCTGCGGACTTGAACGTCGTGTATTTCTTTCTGGAAGTCATAGGAGATCGCAACATGATCTATTTGAAATTCACCAAGCTGAAGGTTTGGTGATCTCCATGTTTTTTGTTTCTTGGGGTCTTTTCGAAGTGATGTTGTCACGATTTTTAGGTTGTTTTGCTGACATAACTCGATGAGTCTCATACCGTTCTTGTTTGTGAATTTGTGTGCAGGGTAATTACCGACTGTTTTTTTATATTTCCTCTCTTTGCCAATTTGCGCGTTGAAATCCCCTAGAAGAATTTTTACATCCTCCTCTGGAATTTTGGACATTTCAGTTTCGAGTTTTTCCCAAAATTTTTCTGTCTTCTCCGGTTCTTTTTTGTTGGCAATGTTGGTAGGTGCATGAACATTAATAAATGTATATATTTTGTTGGTGTGCTTGATTCGCATGGTCATTAGTCTGTTACTGATTTGATTTATGTCTATAACAGAGTCAAGGGTGTCCTTATTTACAATAAAAGCCATGCCAAATATTGCAGCTCCTTTGCCAATTTTCTTGTCTGTTTTACTTTTAAAGATACGGTAATTGTTGTAGTCTATTGTTTCTGAATCAGTGAATCTGGTCTCTTGGAGAGCAAGGATTTGAATTTTCTGTTTGTTGAGTTCTGTTGTAAGATTATGAAGTTTGCCTGTCTGAATTAGTGTCTGAATGTTAAAAGTGCCAATAAATGTATGGGACTTTCGTGGACGTTTACTAGAGAACTCCGACTTTCTCTGTCGTACGAGCCCAAGCTCCCCAGAATCCGATAGCTTGGTTGTCGCCACAGGGCGAGTGGATTGGCCACCTGGGGTAATATTAATTTTACTTGTACGAATCATACTGCTTGTAATTAAGTTCCAGCTAATGCTGGGTAGTTAGAACCAGGGATTGTTAGTTCCTGGAGCTTGGTGTTCAGCCGCACCTTACATGGTGAACAGACGCTGGCCAGAGTACCGGTGGTTGCCACACAGACGTGTCTGGGCTTTTCAATATGCTTTATCTTGTTGATAATGCTTGCCTCTTCCGCCAGTTCCGCCGTACCGATGATCTTCATCTCCGTCTTCACTACCGTTGAGGTCTTCGCCGTATCCCTGGCAAGGGACCCTCACAAGGTACTATCACCCGGGCCAGGTGAACCAAGGTTTTTTTACGAGGTGTTACTCCTCCCCCTCCTCCTTTTACAACCGGGCTTGGGACCGGCTTAGGCGGAGTTAGCTCTGATTATCACCTAGGAAAATCCCTGTCTGCCGGTGCTGCGGACATACATTACCAAACTGTCTTCTTGACTGCCAGGACACGATCTGGCGTACCGGAGCCGTTGGCTGGTTGCTTCGACGTCCTCGACCGAAAGGCGACTGCCGACTACCTAGAGCACCCGTACAGGCCGAACTCACAACCTTCCCGCCCGCACGACAGTGGTCGTGGTTACGTTCCAATCAGCAACTCGAAAACCGGCGGAAATTCCACTCCATAGCCGGAGCACTACCATTCCACCAATGGAGATTCTTGGCGCCAATTTCTGTGCTGATTTTGCTACGTCACGGAGCTAGCCCTGAGCAAGCCAATCACAGTTACTATTTTGCAGAAAGCGCGGGAATTTTCCCGCCACAGCTGCCTGGGTACATAAGTCATTCCCACGCCTCGCTGGTAGCCCGCCAGAAAGTGTTTTCGCTAAGTTTCTGCGAAGCAACGGAACCTCCAGCCCAGCCGCCACTTCCGGCCCCAAACGGGCGCGTCTCCTGACAATGTCGGCGTCCGGAAAGCATTCACTCGACCCCCCACACCTGTCGGCCTACCCTTTCAAAGTCAGAAGAGCCCGCCTGTCACTGGACCACCCGGGTGGCGAGAGACGCTGCATGGGAAGTCCGCGTGTGAAGGAATAACAACCCTCCACCGCATGCAACTAGAGAGGAGAATCATAAGATAGAAATATGAGAGGGGGCTCATGCCACCTCTCAGAGTGAACTAATCTACTACCCACTTTTTGGACCCTTGTACCATCCTTCGGATTCTGGGTCCAATTAACTTGCTGGTTAGGCATAATCAGTTTGGTAGGGAGTACAGAGTCTATCTGAGCCAGGTTAAGTCCGGTTAAGTTGGCTTCCGGTTACCAGCGCGTGGTCACCTTTGGGGGGGGGGGAGGGGGGGGAGGTTGAGCTGTAGTTGTCCGGCTCTTCGAAAAGCGCGCTAGGCGGAGTGCTTTCGCTTTGCATCTAGTGTTCTGGCGCTTTCGGTTTGGCGCTTACGTGGCCTGTCCATTAATTTATTCCAGATATTTTCGTCATATTGGATACGCTAGTTTGCATTTCCCAATTTTGATAGAAAATCGTTATCATAAGGGTCAAAACCCCATGATGCCCATATTGGAGCAGATTTTAAACTTTTGGCTAAGTTTTCAGGATTGTGGCACACTGTGCATCGCGTAACTTACTCCGCGCGCTGTACAATGTTACAGCGGCCGTGCGTGAGAGTCAGCGCGACGCTGCGGAAACTACGAGGCACGGTCGAAAGGAACGTTTTAAGTGTAACAGACATAAAAGTACGCTACAACAGCGACTCAAACTTTACAGTGAGGCACGGTGAAGCACACGCAAATTTCAACGACAATCGCGTGCGTCTGACAGCGGTCCCGTTGGGCTCGCTCCCGGCGGGACTTAACGAAAGAGGCGGGGTGACACGCGTGGCTTCCGACTTGCACTTACACGCGGAAAATCGCCTTACCGACTAAGCCGAGCCCCGTGTTAGCCCGGACCGGCGGCCGACCCCTGCACCTACTCTTGCCGAAAGAAAGCGTCTAATCCCGGCAAATGTCTAAGGGCTCCGCAGCGCCGGGAAGTCTCGATCGCTGACAACATTGTTAATACGGCTGCTGGGAATTAGCAAAGGAAACAGGGGTTAAGTTTCCTTTTAGCGCTGAACAAATACGAAATTGTGGATCTTGGCAGGATGGTGTACAACTTGCAATTTTCAATGCAGGTCTTGTCCTGTTACTCGTATATGCAGACATTGTCTACTTAAAGAATCTGAAAAAAGGTGGCAGCTCATTGCAGGAGACAAGGAAAAGTGGAGTGCTTAGTTACTGCATTCAGGAGGCCGACGGTTCAAATCAACGTCTGGCCATCATGTACAGATTTTCCATGGTTTCCCTAGGTTGCTCCAGGCAAATGTTGGGATGGTGCCGCTAAACATTCCTTACTTGTGCCCCATCTCAAATGACCAGGATGCCGACGGATTTAAAAACACAAGTTTTCTTCCTATTTCCATTTACCTATTGTAAAATAGTGCAGAGCACAAATTGTTGCGTCTTCGTTATCCACATTAGCATGAAGCTACTAGTTGTTACCAGAGTAAATTAGAGTTGTGCCAAGAGGGGTGAAAATATTTTGGTAACTGATGCTGGTTGAAGTACCGCTGAATTCTTATGAATTGTCAGGTGAATTACGGTATCGCAGGAGAGAGTTAAATTTTGTTGTTGTGACCAAAGTCCTCTTGGGAGATGGTGATTTCACCGTTGTATAGCAGTCTTAAGCTGTTTGTATTGTCCTGCGTACCTTTGTCTATGTCGTAGTTAGCTGTGTATGGTTGTGTTGTACGTTATTAATGGTTTAGTGGGTGGGGGAGGTCGCTGATAGTACAGGCCGCTCTTCCAGTGGCAGTTGCTTGTCTGTTATTCGGTGTGATTCTATGAGCTCATTCCTACAGTTATTACATCTGATAATAGTTCTCTTTTGTTTAAATCTACTTGTAAAGTCATTTGGGCAGAGTTAGATTGTTTAAGAAATAGTTGGATTTGCCTGAAACAGATATTTTTATTATTATATTTTCTTATAATTTGAATAAGAACTTTCACTGTATGTGCATTTGGACGAGATATTATTTATTTCCAGCTTTCTTGTGATTCGTATGCGCCCATGTTATATGATCTTTAAAATAAGCCCGCGCTCGTGCATCCCCCAGCCTAAAACCCACGTCATCCAAAATCAAAAGTACGGAATAGCAATTTTCATTATGTTTGCGGGTAGCAGAGTATGTGATTACTTCTCATTTTATTTATTACAAAGTCCAGAATAAATATTTAGTTAGTCTTCACAATGGATGTAGACATTGTGGGAAGCTCATCTACCATGTAAGAGAATTGAACTTAAATGTTCTACCTGACATTGAGAAAATTACTGGATTTTTAGACCAAAGTACCACAAGTAATACATGTATCAGATAGTACTTGACTGTCAATTTACTTCGTTTTGACTATGAAAATTGCATTAAGCGATTACACGATTTTTCGTTTCCACATAAAGGTTTATAGGTTTAAAAAAGGTCATGTAAAACGAGCACATGCACACGCGCACGCGCACGCGCACACGCACCCAGGGGGAGAGAGAGAGAGAGAAAGTAAAAATTAACAAAATAGCGAAGTTAGTCATCTAAGTAAACTGACACATCAGATATGAAAATAGTGTAATGTGATGTTAGGAAATCGCACTGAATCTACACTAAAACTGTTTCTAGGAGAAAACTACATGAGCTTAGAGTAATGAATTAGAAGTCTACTGTAAGTGGCTATCCATTGTATTATAAAGTAATTAAGTCACGTAAATAAATCAGAGTTGATCTTGCTATTGTTCTCAGTGCTATGCATATACTTATCGTACTTCTGCGAAAGAACAGTGATAATTTACTTTCTGTTGAATCCATTAGATAGAGGAATTTTCCGGTTAAACAGATAAATATTTCAACGACAATTTTCGGCTGCAACTGCAGCGTGCAGAATACCATCGCTGAACGAAAAGAGAAAATCGTAAATGTTTCGTTCAAATGGTTCAAATGGCTGTGAGCACTATGGGACTTAACATCTATGGTCATCAGTCCCCTAGAACTTAGAACTACTTAAACCTAACTAACCTAAGGACATCACACAACACCCAGTAGTAAAGGTTTTTTTTACGTAACATTAAAACGAACGAAATATCGGAGACAGAGATGCTTCCATACTTCGTAAAGTATTTACGTGAGATATTTTTCTGTAAATTAACGTCAAATAGCGACAGTCTGGAATTCTAAATGACCAGATTTAGTCTCTTCGGTCTCTTAGGCTCGTAAATAGATTTATTATTTTTATTGTTTTTTGATTTGCCTTGTGAAGTGAAGCTCATAATTATATACGTGGTGAACAAAAATTCGCACACTCGGATCCCAAAGCCTTGTTCCTTGCTTACCAAAAGTACATAAATGTCTGTAGCTAAGTTCAATCCATTGTATATTGTCGATAGTAAACGGACGTCATAGAAAGACAACTCTGCAACACTGTGCCGGCCGAAGTGGCCGGGCGGTTAAAGGCGCTGCAGTCTGGAACCGCGAGACCGCTACGGTCGCAGGTTCGAATCCTGCCTCGGGCATGGATGTTTGTGATGTCCTTAGGTTGGTTAGGTTTAATTAGTTCTAAGTTCTAGGGGACTAATGACCTCAGTAGTTAAGTCCCATAGTGCTCAGAGCCATTTGAACCATTTTTTTGCAACACTGTACTCATATGCGATACGTCACCTTTAACTGAGCAGCGGGTAGGGTTTGCGATACAATCCTAGAGTTAGTGTGTTCAGTTTTTCTTCGTGTACCATTTTTTTCATTTTATTTTGGATTGCGTAATGCGGTACCTGGCTTCTTAATCGTTATATGGCAATTACAGCAATTCCACAAAACACGTGCAATTATCTAACACCAACAATGGAATAAGAGTGCAATCGTTTCTGTTACTCCACCTTTAAACAGATATTTTACCTTTTTCACGTTCCACACACCTCCATGCTTTCCGGTCCATTCCTAAGTACGTCCATTACGTTTTCTTCAGCCATATCCCTCCCATCCTCTAAAGGAAAAAGAAACAAAAAATGACGCCACTCCTCTCCTTCCTGATGAATCCCTCTTTTATCGTAGGTAGCTCTTCTGCTTTTGGCGACTTCGGTGGTTTTCTCGAGTTCCGTGGTTTTCGCGAGTTCGGTGGTTTTCGCGAGTTCGGTGGTTTTCGCGAGTTCGATGGTTTTCGCGAGTTCGGTGGTTTTCGCGAGTAATGCAACTGTGCTTCCGGAATACTGTATTTTTCGATATATAGATTTATTCAACATATCGATTATTTTCGGGATATAGACATATGTCGATACACTGATATATTTCAGAACATCGACTTATTTAGAGACACCAATACATTCCAATATATAGAATTATAAGGGTTATCGATATATTTCCAGATTTGTATTTATTTAGAAAAATCGATTTAATTTAAGATATCGACTTATGGCTATATACCGATAAATTCGGTTGTACCGATACAATTCGTGATATCGATAAATTTCAATATACCGATCGATTTTGAGATAGCGATTTACATCGAGTATCGACGAATTTCGTGACATCGATCAGCTTCGAGGTACCGATTTATATCGATATATCAATTTATATCGATAAATGTTAAATATCGAGATACCTGTTTATTTCAAGATATCGATTTATTTAATGATATCGAGTTATTTCGAGATACAGAAATATCCCGTGATTTCGATAAATTTCGAGATCGATGTATTTCGAGATTCCGATACATTTCCTGTCATCAAATTATACCGAGATATCGATATATTTATGCTAATAGAAACATTTCGAGAAATCCAACCATTTTGAGATATCGATATATATCGACATAACTATTTAACACGAGATTTCAATTTATGTCGAGATATCGATTTATTTAGTGAAGTCGATTTATCAAGAGTCATCGATTTTTTACGAGGTTCATTCATTTCGAGATGTCCATATTTCGAGACTACAGTAATTTTCGTGATGTCGATACATTTCTGGACATCGACATATATGGAGATATCGGTTTAGTTCGAGATATAGATATATTCTGAAATGTATCGATTTATTTCGAGATACTGAAACATTTCAAGATATTATAAAGTGATATCGATACATCTAGAGACATTGATTTACTTCGAGTTATCGATTTATTGTGAGTTAACAGCTACAGGGGAATTCGATAAATTTGGAGATGTCGGTATTTATATCGAGATCGACTCAACACGAGATATCGATTTTGTTCGAGATAGCGACATACTTCTAGATGTGGATATTTCGAGACATCGATATATTTGGAGATACCGAAGTAGATCGAGATATAGATATATTTCGATATATTGTTGTTGTTGTGGTCTTCAGTCCTGAGACTGGTTTGATGCAGCTCTCCATGCTACTCTCACGATTTTTACCCTCCACGCTGCCCTCCAATACTAAATTGGTGATCTCTTGATGCCTCAGAACATGTCCTACCAACCGATCCCTTCTTCTGGTCAAGTTGTGCCACAAACTCCTCTTCTCCCCAATCCTATTCAGTACCTCCTCATTAGTTATGTGATGTACCCATCTAATCTTCAGCATTCTTCTGTAGCACCACATTTCGAAAGCTTCTATTCTCTTCTTGTCCAAACTATTTATCGTCCATGTTTCACTTCCATACATGGCTACACTCCATACAAATACTTTCAGAAATGACTTCCTGACACTTAAATCTATACTCGATGTTAACAAATTTCTCTTCTTCAGAAACGCTTTCCTTGCCATTGCCAGTCTACATTTTATATCCTCTCTACTTCGACTATCATCAGTTATTTTGCTCCCCAAATAGCAAAACTCCTTTACTACTTTAAGTGTCTCATTTCCTAATCTAATACCCTCAACATCACCCGACTTAATTCGACTACATTCCATTATCCTCGTTTTGCTTTTGTTGATGTTCATCTTATATCCTCCCTTCAAGACACCATCCATTCCGTTCAACTGCTCTTCCAAGTCCTTTGCTGTCTCTGACAGAATTACAATGTCATCGGCGAACCTCAAAGTTTTTATTTCTTCTCCATGGATTTTAATACCTACTCCGAATTTTTCTTTTGTTTCCTTTACTGCTTGCTCAATATACAGATTGAATAACATCGGAGAGACGCTACAACCCTGTCTTACTCCCTTCCCAACCACTGCTTCCCTTTCATGTCCCTCGACTCTTATAACTGCCATCTGGTTTCTGTACAAATTGTAAATAGCCTTTCGCTCCCTGTATTTTACCCCTGCCACCTTTAGAATTTGAAAGGGAGTATTCCTGTCAACATTGTCAAAAGCTTTCTCTAAGTCTACAAATGCTAGAAACGTAGGTTTGCCTTTCCTTAATCTTTCTTCTAAGATAAGTCGTAAGGTCAGTATTGCCTCACGTCTTCCAGTATTTCTACGGAATCCAAACTGATCTTCCCGAGGTCGGCTTCTACTAGTTTTTCCATTCGTCTGTAAAGAATTCGTGTTAGTATTTTGCAGCTGTGGCTTATTAAACTGATTGTTCGGTAATTTTCACATCTGTCAACACCTGATTTCTTTAGGATTGGAATTATTATATTCTTCTTGAAGTCTGAGGGTATTTCGCCTGTTTCATACATCTTGCTCACCAGATGGTAGAGTTTTGTCAGGACTGGCTCTCCCAAGGCCGTCAGTAGTTCCAATGGAATGTTGTCTACTCCGGGGGCCTTGTTTCGACTCAGGTATTTCAGTGCTCTGTCAAACTCTTCATGCAGTATCGTATCTCCCATTTCATCTTCATCTACATCCTCTTCCATTTCCATAATATTGTCCTCAAGTACATCGCCCTTGTATAGACCCTCTATATACTCCTTCCACCTTTCTGCTTTCCCTTCTTTGCTTAGAACTGGGTTTCCATCTGAGCTCTTGATGTTCATACAAGTGGTTCTCTTATCTCCAAAGGTCTCTTTAATTTTCCTGTAGGCAGTATCTATCTTACCCCTAGTGAGATAAGCCTCTACATCCTTACATTTGTCCTCTAGCCATCCCTGCTTAGCCATTTTGCACTTCCTGTCGATCTCATTTTTGAGACGTTTGTATTCCCTTTGCCTGCTTCATTTACTGCATTTTTATATTTTCTCCTTTCATCAATTAAATTCAATATTTCTTCTGTTACCCAAGGATTTCTACTAGCCCCCGTCTTTTTACCTACTTGATCCTCTGCTGCCTTCACTACTTCATCCCTCAAAGCTACCCATTCTTCTTCTACTGTATTTCTTTCCCCCATTCCTGTCAATTGTTCCCTTATGCTCTCCCTGAAACTCTGTACAACCTCTGGTTCTTTCAGTTTATCCAGGTCCCATCTCCTTAAATTCCCACCTTTTTGCAGTTTCTTCAGTTTTAATCTACAGGTCATAACCAATAGATTGTGGTCAGAGTCCACATCTGCCCCTGGAAATGTCTTACAGTTTAAAACCTGGTTCCTAAATCTCTGTCTTACCATTATATAATCTATCTGATACCTTTTAGTATCTCCAGGGTTCTTCCATGTATACAACCTTCTATCATGATTCTTAAACCAAGTGTTAGCTATGATTAAGTTGTGCTCTGTGCAAAATTCTACCAGGCGGCTTCCTCTTTCATTTCTTAGCCCCAATCCATATTCACCTACTACGTTTCCTTCTCTCCCTTTTCCTACACTCGAATTCCAGTCACCCATGACTATTAAATTTTCGTCTCCCTTCACTATCTGAATAATTTCTTTTATTTCATCATAAATTTCTTCAATTTCTTCGTCATCTGCAGAGCTAGTTGGCATATAAACTTGTACTACAGTAGTAGGTGTGGGCTTCGTATCTATCTTGGCCACAATAATGCGTTCACTAAGCGGTTTGTAGTAACTTACCCGCGTTCCTATTTTGCTATTCATTATTAAACCTACTCCTGCATTACCCCTATTTGACTTTGTGTTTCTAACCCTGTAGTCACCTGACCAGAAGTCTTGTTCCTCCTGCCACCGAACTTCACTAATTCCCACTATATCTAACTTTAACCTATCCATTTCCCTTTTCAAATTTTCTAACCTACCTGCCCGATTAAGGGACCTGACATTCCACGCTCCGATCCGTAGAACGCCAGTTTTCTTTCTCCTGATAACGACATCCTCTTGAGTAGCCCCCGCCTGGAGATCCGAATGGGGGACTATTTTACCTCCGGAATATTTTACCCAAGAGGACGCCATCATCATTTAATCATACAGTAAAGCTGCATGCCCTCGGGAAAAATTACGGCCGTAGTTTCCCCTTGCTTTCAGCCGTTCGCAGTACCAGCACAGCAAGGCCGTTTTGGTTATTGTTACAAGGCCAGATCAGTCAATCATCCAGACTGTTGCCCTTGCAACTACTGAAAAGGCTGCTGCCCCTCTTCAGGAACCACACGTTTGTCTGGCCTCTCAACAGAAACCCCTCCGTTGTGGTTGTACCTACGGTACGGCTATCTGTATCGCTGAGGCACGCAAGCCTCCCCACCAACGGCAAGGTCCATGGTTCATGGGGAAAGATATATATTTCGATATGTGTCGTAATATTTCGAAAAACCGAAACTTTCAAGGTAACGATATATTTCGATATGTCGACATATTTCGGGATATGTATTTACTTCCAGGTGTTAATTTATTTTGTGATACCGGTTTATTTGGAGATATCGATACATTTCGAGAAATCTGTATATCACGCGATATCGATACATTTCGAGATGTTGGTATATGTCGAGATATGGATATATTTTGAGATGTCGATGTATTTCGAGACATCTTTTTGTGGGAGATGCTGATTTATTTCGAGATATCGATATATTTCGAGGTGTGACGACTTATATCGTGATATTGGTACATTACCTGATATCGAGATATTTCGGGATATCGATGTATTTCCATATATCGGTTAAATTAGTGATATCGATTTATTTTGAGATATCAGCTTATTTGGAGATATCGATATATTCGCGATATCGGTATATTTCGAGACATCTATTCTGTTCCATTTTCGATATGCTTCAAGACATCGATATATTTCCCTATAACTGTATATTCGGAGATAACGTTTTATTTCGAGATATCGATATACATCGTGTTACTGATTAATTTCGTGTTACAGATATATTTCGAGATATGGATATATTTCGAGGCCTTAATATATTTCGAGATATTGATATATTTCGAGATCACTATCCATTTCGAGTAATCTATGTATTACGAGGCATCGATGTTTTTCGGTAAATCGGTATATTTGAGACCGATGACCACGCTGTCTGGTCTCCTTCCCCAAACCAACCAACCAACCGATATATTTCGAGATATCAATTTATTTCGAGACCGATTTATTTGGTGATATCAGTATATTTCAAGATAGCGATTTATTTCGAGGAACCGATTTATTTCGTCGTATAGATATATATTGTGATATCGATTCATTTCGAGATATCGGTATATTTCGGTGTAATGATATAACTCGTCCAACTGATATATTTCGAGCTATCTATATGTTTCACGGTATCTATACTTTCCGAGATATCGATATATTTCGAGTTAACGATATGCTTCATTATGTCGATATACATCGAGATATCTACATCGATACATCGTAGATTTCGAGATATCGATATGGTTCATGATAGCGATGTATTTCGAAATATCGAATATTTCGAGATATCTATTTATTTCGTGGTACCGTTTATTGCGAGTTATCGATGTGTTTTGAGGTTTCAATTTATTTCGAGATCACTATCATTTGAGGACTGTGTGACGTGTGGTATAAAATTTTTTTCGAGACTGTGTGACATGTGGTATAAAATCGTGCCACGTGCAATCTTCAAATGGAGGCCAAAGACACAAATTGTTCGGGTCACTAATTCTTGATGAGACTGAACCCTGGTAAAGGAACACCTCCTATTCTTCAAAGGCTGGTTTTACTAGAATGACAGAGACGAAAGTACAATAAACTTAATTCCGGTGTCTCTATGATTAAACAAAGTCAAAACATTTTCACAAAAAAATTAGATAAGGTAATGTTCCTTCCACAGGTCCTATGTGAATTGTCCTTACCGCTGTCGAACACGTAAAAAAGTCTGCAACATAGTTTCATTTTAGAGGCAATACCAAAATTTTTAACTAAAACGCCTTGTGAAAGTAATTTATTAAGAAGTTGTAGCTACGCCTCATTAAACAGAAAGTAGTGTACAGCACTTAAGTACAATGACAGCGTTACTTCACTGTAGATGTACGTGTAAGATTTCACCTTACACTCTATCTGCTGCAATTAATAATATATATTTGAACTGATATTACTTTGAAATTCGTCAGTGAGGTAAAAATTGACAATAGAAATATTCTCTAGCATGCTCTAAATCTAATTCACATTAGTAGCTAAACTTTTTATGGCTGCTGGCAAGTTACTAAATAATGTTTGTGAATAATGTGCGCCTTAATGGAGCAACTTAAACAGCTTTAAACTTTCATCCATGTTAGTCTTATTTCTAATATTTATTCAGTGAATTGAACTGAGATAAATTATTAATGGAAAGTATTTTTAACCCTTTCCAGCCCAGTGATGCCATATGGCATCATCATATTTAACTTTTTCCCAAGGCCAAACTATTTGTCCAAAGATTATAAATAAGTGTGCAGGGCTTTCTAAAGTTCATTGTTCTTAGGTTGGCTACCGTGAATTCGCTAAAACAGAGAGCACCAGGTTACAATGCCTTGACAAAAGTATTGTTGCATGGTGTCTACAGTACAGTGCACCCAGCTGGAGTTTCAAAATATTATCTCAAGGTAAAGGAAGCAAACTAATATAAAAGTTGCACTTATAAATTATTGTTGAAAGTGTAAATTAACTAGTAAATACTTTGAAAATAATGCTAGTTACGGTAATTTTCTGCTTGGAAGTCACAAACATGTGTGATTCCATTTGGCATCATTGGGCATTTGTTATGTTACCAAATGTAGTACATGCAATAACTTCGACTAAAGTTTAACATAATGTGTAACTCTAATATTTTCAAGTTTCTTTGAAGCTTTATTATACTAACTAATATTAATATGTTAAAATTTTTATTGATGTAATTTACCAGTTTTTTTTTTGCTGCTTCAGTAAAAAATTCCTGGTTTGTTTACCAGATGATTCGCAATCATAAATCATTATCAGAAGAAGAAATATTGCTGCTTCTCGAAGGTGATTTATCTGATTTGCACCTCGATACGTCTGATGTGGAGGAAGACATTGAAAATGCTCGGTAGCAGGACCCTACTACACTGGATATATAGTTTCTTCGAGGAATGGACCTTGATATGGTTGAAATTCTGGACCCTCAAGCCAATGATGCTGATGATGATGTTCCCTTAACAACATTCACAAAAAGGGAATTTAAATGGTTTTTGTCATTTATCCACTTGTGATAGCCTCCAAATGTATGTTTGATGCAAGATTGCCTTCAACAGACTTTCTAACTATTGGACTAAAAGTTTTTTTTTTGTTAGTTGTCTACCTATTAAAAGTCCAACGCCTATTGTATAATTACGAGTTGTATTGTGTGCAGATTGGACCGATGCAGCTGTTGATTTTTCACATTTTTAGGTACTGTCGCACCAGAAGTTAGTTCATAATTAAATCCACTTTGATTAATGTTCCAAATGCAATGTGGCTGTATCTGGAAACTTTTCTGGTTTATTTCTTCGACAAAACGGGTCGCAGACTGGCGAATACCTTGGTCTTGCTGTACATCTCTGGCTTTCATGAAAGCAGTGATGTGTCAACGGCACAGTCTGTATTCTTTCTTGAGGCGTGTTATGAAAGCTGCAGAACGTATAAACTTTGTGCGCCCAATTGCTTTTGCTTTTTGCATTGTCCAAAATTTCAGGTGTCAATAATGGACACATTTTCCGTCATTCCTTGCTATGTCAAATTGGGATTGAGTGCGTTGTTTCATCTCTGGTTCTTTGATTGCCTTGTTTCCTCGAATTGGATGTTCAATACGTCTTTTTTTCTTCACATTATGATGATGTTCGATGTTCTTTTTATAGATGGACGTGTCTTCAGTAACTAACTGGAGGTCGCAACTTTAGGTGGAGGTTTATGATAATAATCGTAAATACGTCCAAGACGTTCTTCTGAATATTTTGTTAAAGTACTAATATTATTTGATTTCTTTACTGGTGTAGATTCATAATCACGAGAACTGTTAGCTTCTCTTAGACGAGTACTCTTTCCGCCACTAGCACTAGTACTACGATCTGGAATACTATTAATTGCGCTATCGTCTGTGAAGTCGTTTTCTTTATCCACTGTCCTATACATTGTAACTTCTGTTGAGAAGTCAAATGAATATTCACGTTTCTGAGTAATCAGATCCACCAAAAATATTATGAAAGTGTCATCATCCTTTTCTACACCGTCTCCCGTTGGATAACGCCCTCTTAACTTGGATACTTGAAACGTTCCAAACATTAATGGTTTCGTTCGTTTCTTCTGTATTTGTATGACAATACTGACTACGAATACTAAACTCGTCAGTTACTTTCTGAGATAACTCATTGACTGGCATGTTAACCCCCGCTCCCTCATCCAAGATTGTGTACTGGACAAGAGAAACACAATCACACGCCGTCGAAGACGTGATTAGAAATGTGAGATAGGTCTGTGAACAAATGTTTAAATACAAATTCCTGTTTGAACTGAGAGACGTCTTTTGTTAGTATGTGAGAGACAAAAACGAAACTCGTTGTTTTCGATTCCTCAAACGAAATGTTCTGTCTGGTTGCGCATGCTGAAGCAGGACGAGTCAATCTGTGTGACACATTCGAGAGTAGCGAGTTATGTGGACAGAGCAATAGCTGCAGGCAGGGAAAACTGGTTGTCTGGCGCCAGCGGCTGAACGCAACGCCAGCTGGACAACTAACTGTCTCTTGCATAAGCGGCCTCAACTATTAACAGACTACTAGAATATGTAGAATTTGTGTCCAAATCGTTCCAGGTCGCTCCAAAGTTCAAGGACCTTTCTTAAGTCAGCCGCTGTTCGGTAAAGGACACACATGCCAGGAAGATATGTAACGAGCCAAGTGAGAAATGCATTACGGGAAACAGTATCAAGAATAATATGGTAGCAGTGTAGAAACTTTTAGAATGTTGGCAGAAAGATACCATAAAAATTCAGAATACTGTGTTCAACATTGTCTCATTACGCAAGTTCAGTAACTCAGCATTACTAGCCTATTTCCAGTTCAGTACGAAGTACGAGGTGGGTAGCCTTCAAAGTGGCGTCTGTATTGGAGGTGCGTTCCAAGCAGAGAGCTGACATTGAGTTTCTTTTGGCGGAAAAGCAGAGCTTCGAAACTATTCATCGGACCTTGAAGAGTGTCTAAGGAGACCTGGCAGTGAACAAAAGCACGGGTGAGTCGTTGAGGGAGGCGACTGTCATCAACGGAACGACATCATGCAAACCTGTCCGATTTCCCATGTGCCGGCAGGACGCACACAACTGTGATTCCTACAGTGTTGGCACGTGCGGACACTCTCATTCGAGGGGATTGACGGATCGCACTCAAACACCACACTGCTCAGCCGTTCACTCCTTCACTAGTTGGGGTACTCAAAGATGTGTGCCTGTTGGATTCCTCGCCGCCCAGCAGAGGACTTTCATCTGTTTGGTCTAATGAAGAATGCACTCCGTAGGTAGCAAACGTGGATGATGTATGTGGTCAGACAGGTCTTCCCAGTAAGGTGGCGTACGGCCATTGCATTGAACGGATATTATATGAAAAAATAGGGTTTTGCAGCGGAATGACTGGGGAATAACATGGTGTACTGGAATCCTGAATAAAACGAATCTGCTTTCAGAAGAAAGTTTTGAATGACTTACCGAACGCCCCTCGTACGATATGCTTCTAGTTATACCGTGAAACGCCTACAACACTCTCCACATAATATGAGCATTCAGTAAAGTAAATTTGGGCATCATCCACCTACCACTACCTCTCGTAATGCAGGTACCGCAACTGTTTAAAAATGGCTCAGTCCTCGATCACTTCAGTAACGTAAATTCCCCCAGCGTTTCCTAACTCTGATGCATGCGATGGTCGGCAAGATGTTCATAAATTGGGTGTCAGATCCCAAGCATTATTTAAGTTGGAACTTCCATCCTTGTTTATTAGGTTTCCTGACATTTTTGTTTCGATAGACTCCTTAATTATGCTGTAGCAAGAACTTGGAGTTTTGAATCACGATACTGATCTCATGGTATTTGATTTCATTTTTGTGTTCGAAGCACTGCTCTGAGACAGCTGATTTTCTTCATTATTTATTGTTTCATGTTTCATTTGAGCAATGTGCACCCTGATGGTGGGACGTTTGAAGTTGATTTAAATGGTCACAGTAGAGATTGTATCGTGTGTCTCGTTGAGTGCGACGAAAGAGCGTTTCCGCTCGGAATCGAAACGGGGACCTTCTGCGTGTTAGCCTGCCGTTGTGGCCGTGCGGTTCTAGGCGCTTCAGTCTGGAACCGCGTGACCGCTGCGGTCGCAGGTTCGAATCCTGCCTCGGGCATGGATGTGTGTTTCGGTGGTTTTCGCGAGTAATGCAACTATACTTCTGGAACACTTGTTTTTGGAGATATCGATATTTTTCGAGACATCAATATTTATCGAGATAACGAAACTTATCGATGTACATTTAGTCACCGAGATATCGATACATTTCGAGAAATCGAGCTTCGAAACTATTCATCGGACCTTGAAGAGTGTCTAAGGAGACCTGGCAGTGAACAAAAGCACGGGTGAGTCGTTGAGGGAGGCGACTGTCATCAACGGAACGACATCATGCAAACCTGTCCGATTTCCCATGTGCCGGCAGGACGCACACAACTGTGATTCCTACAGTGTTGGCACGTGCGGACACTCTCATTCGAGGGGATTGACGGATCGCACTCAAACACCACACTGCTCAGCCGTTCACTCCTTCACTAGTTGGGGTACTCAAAGATGTGTGCCTGTTGGATTCCTCGCCGCCCAGCAGAGGACTTTCATCTGTTTGGTCTAATGAAGAATGCACTCCGTAGGTAGCAAATATGGATGATGTATGTGGTCAGACAGGTCTTCCCAGTAAGGTGGCGTACGGCCATTGCATTGAACGGATATTATATGAAAAAATAGGGTTTTGCAGCGGAATGACTGGGGAATAACACGGTGTACTGGAATCCTGAATAAAACGAATCTGCTTTCAGAAGAAAGTTTTGAATGACTTACCGAACGCCCCTCGTACGATATGCTTCTAGTTATACCGTGAAACGCCTACAACACTCTCCACATAATATGAGCATTCAGTAAAGTAAATTTGGGCATCATCCACCTACCACTACCTCTCGTAATGCAGGTACCGCAACTGTTTAAAAATGGCTCAGTCCTCGATCACTTCAGTAACGTAAATTCCCCCAGCGTTTCCTAACTCTGATGCATGCGATGGTCGGCAAGATGTTCATAAATTGGGTGTCAGATCCCAAGCATTATTTAAGTTGGAACTTCCATCCTTGTTTATTAGGTTTCCTGACATTTTTGTTTCGATAGACTCCTTAATTATGCTGTAGCAAGAACTTGGAGTTTTGAATCACGATACTGATCTCATGGTATTTGATTTCATTTTTGTGTTCGAAGCACTGCTCTGAGACAGCTGATTTTCTTCATTATTTATTGTTTCATGTTTCATTTGAGCAATGTGCACCCTGATGGTGGGACGTTTGAAGTTGATTTAAATGGTCACAGTAGAGATTGTATCGTGTGTCTCGTTGAGTGCGACGAAAGAGCGTTTCCGCTCGGAATCGAAACGGGGACCTTCTGCGTGTTAGCCTGCCGTTGTGGCCGTGCGGTTCTAGGCGCTTCAGTCTGGAACCGCGTGACCGCTGCGGTCGCAGGTTCGAATCCTGCCTCGGGCATGGATGTGTGTTTCGGTGGTTTTCGCGAGTAATGCAACTATACTTCTGGAACACTTGTTTTTGGAGATATCGATATTTTTCGAGACATCAATATTTATCGAGATAACGAAACTTATCGATGTACATTTAGTCACCGAGATATCGATACATTTCGAGAAATCGAGCTTCGAAACTATTCATCGGACCTTGAAGAGTGTCTAAGGAGACCTGGCAGTGAACAAAAGCACGGGTGAGTCGTTGAGGGAGGCGACTGTCATCAACGGAACGACATCATGCAAACCTGTCCGATTTCCCATGTGCCGGCAGGACGCACACAACTGTGATTCCTACAGTGTTGGCACGTGCGGACACTCTCATTCGAGGGGATTGACGGATCGCACTCAAACACCACACTGCTCAGCCGTTCACTCCTTCACTAGTTGGGGTACTCAAAGATGTGTGCCTGTTGGATTCCTCGCCGCCCAGCAGAGGACTTTCATCTGTTTGGTCTAATGAAGAATGCACTCCGTAGGTAGCAAACGTGGATGATGTATGTGGTCAGACAGGTCTTCCCAGTAAGGTGGCGTACGGCCATTGCATTGAACGGATATTATATGAAAAAATAGGGTTTTGCAGCGGAATGACTGGGGAATAACATGGTGTACTGGAATCCTGAATAAAACGAATCTGCTTTCAGAAGAAAGTTTTGAATGACTTACCGAACGCCCCTCGTACGATATGCTTCTAGTTATACCGTGAAACGCCTACAACACTCTCCACATAATATGAGCATTCAGTAAAGTAAATTTGGGCATCATCCACCTACCACTACCTCTCGTAATGCAGGTACCGCAACTGTTTAAAAATGGCTCAGTCCTCGATCACTTCAGTAACGTAAATTCCCCCAGCGTTTCCTAACTCTGATGCATGCGATGGTCGGCAAGATGTTCATAAATTGGGTGTCAGATCCCAAGCATTATTTAAGTTGGAACTTCCATCCTTGTTTATTAGGTTTCCTGACATTTTTGTTTCGATAGACTCCTTAATTATGCTGTAGCAAGAACTTGGAGTTTTGAATCACGATACTGATCTCATGGTATTTGATTTCATTTTTGTGTTCGAAGCACTGCTCTGAGACAGCTGATTTTCTTCATTATTTATTGTTTCATGTTTCATTTGAGCAATGTGCACCCTGATGGTGGGACGTTTGAAGTTGATTTAAATGGTCACAGTAGAGATTGTATCGTGTGTCTCGTTGAGTGCGACGAAAGAGCGTTTCCGCTCGGAATCGAAACGGGGACCTTCTGCGTGTTAGCCTGCCGTTGTGGCCGTGCGGTTCTAGGCGCTTCAGTCTGGAACCGCGTGACCGCTGCGGTCGCAGGTTCGAATCCTGCCTCGGGCATGGATGTGTGTTTCGGTGGTTTTCGCGAGTAATGCAACTATACTTCTGGAACACTTGTTTTTGGAGATATCGATATTTTTCGAGACATCAATATTTATCGAGATAACGAAACTTATCGATGTACATTTAGTCACCGAGATATCGATACATTTCGAGAAATCGATACTTTAGAATATCTCGAGATTTTATGAGACATCGATAATTGACTACATATCGAATTTTTCGACATATCGATATCTTTAGAGTCATCCACCTTCTCATAGATATCGATTTTTTCGAGATATAGATACTTTCTGAGATATCGATACTTCTCGAAATATCAGTACTTTATGAGATGTCAATTCTTTTCGGGATATCGATATTTTTCGAGAAATAGGTATTTTTCGACACATCGATATTTTACAAGATGTCGATATGAATCGCGATATAGCTTTTTTCGGGGTATCGGTTTCTCTTGAGGTATCGATATTTTTCAGTATCGATTTTTTGGAGTAATCTATTGTTTTTGGTGTCTATTTTTTACGAGATATCGATTATTCACAGTATACCGATACTTTACGAGATATCGGTTTTTTGGATATATCGGTATTTTCTAGATATCGGTATTTTTCGAGATATGGTATTTTTCGAGATACCTTTATTATATGAGATATGAGTATTTTTCGAGATATGGTTATTTTTCGAATATCGGATTTTTCTGCATATAGGTATTTTTCGAGATACCGCTACTTTTCGAGATATCGGTATTTTTCGAAATGTCTGTATTTTTCGATATGTCGGCTTTGTTTCGATATATCGGTATTTTTCGTTATGTCGGTATATTTCTGTACATCGGTATTTTTCGATACGTCGATAGTTTTCTATATGTCGATATTATTCGATCTGTCGATATTGTTCTAGATTTCGGCATTTCTCAAAACATCGATATTTTTCGATGTGTCTATATTTTTGGAGATGTCATTATTTTTCGACTTGTCGATTGTTTTCGAGATGTCGACATTTTTCGAGAAGTGTGTATCTCCCAAGACGTCGATATTTTTCGGTATGTCGAAATTTTTCGAGAGGTCGATATTCGTCGTGATGTCGGTTTTTTGAGATGTTGATACTTTTCGAGATGTCGATTTTTTGGTTACGTTGATTTTTTTGAGATGTCGATTTATTTCGAGTAGTCGATTTTTTTGAGACGCCGACTTTTTGCGAGAAGTCGATATTTGTCGAGATGTCGGTAGTTTTCATGATGTCGATTACCATCTTATATGTCGATTTTTTTCGAGATGTGGATTCTTTTCTAGATGTCGATTTTTTTGGAGATCTCTATGTTTTCTGCGAGGTCTATGTTTTTGAGACTTCGAGTTTTTTCGAGATGTCGATTTTTTTCGAGATGTCGATTGTTTTCGAAATGTCTATCACTTTCGATATGTCGATATTTTTAGAGATGTCGTCTTATTTCGAAGTGTCTATTTTTTCGACATGTCGATTTTTTTCGAAATGTCGATGTTACCGACATGTCGATTTCTTTCGGGTTTTCGAGCCTTTCGAGATGTAGACTTTTTCGAGATTTCGATTTTTTTCGAGATATTTATTCTTTTCTAGATGTCAATTTTTCCAAGTTGTCGTTTTTTTTCGAGGTGACGGTTTCTTTCGATATGTCGATTTTTTTCGAGATGTCAATTTTCCTCGATGTGTCTTTTTTTCAGTATGTCGATTTGTTTCGATATTTCAATTTATCGAGAATTCAATTTTTTTCGAGGTGTCGATTTTTTTCGAGATGTCGATTTTTTCGACACGTCGACTTTTTCTAGATGTCGATTTTTTTCGAGATGTCCTCATTATCAATCAGTTACACCGAGAAAGATTGAGAGATCATATTGAACTCATTTTATGATCGTGTTTTATGACTTTTTCAGAGAATGAAAATCTTTATTGTGGGAGTAGACTTGTGCTCGGCAAACAAAATCTGTCAAAATGAGCTCGCTCTGTTCGTCCATAAGATCAAGAAGGCAATAGTGATGGGCCGAATCATTATGACTCTGCTCACCGCGAGACTGAATGCCGCCCGGTGGTGTGGCGATAAGCGGAGCCAAGACATTCTAGCGAGTGTAAGAGCGGCAAGTGGGAAATCCACTGGCTTAAGAGACTTTGACAAAGGGCAGATTGTTATGGCCGGTCACGTGGGTACCAGCATCCCGCAAACGGCAAAGCTGGTCGGTTGCTGGCAATGCTATTTCCGTGAGCATCACGGAGGACGGTGAAACCACGTGTAGGCGACAAGATGTTGGATGTACACGCCTCATCACAGAACAGTGAGGTCGTAATCTTTCCCGCCTGTAAAATAGGACAGGCGGTGATCTGTGAAAGACCTGATTACAGATTGCAATGCTGTTGGAGGCGCAAGTGTTTTGGAGAACACCGTTCACAAAACATTGTTGAACATGGGGTCCCGCGGCAGGTGACTCCCAAGTGCTCCCATGTTGACCCAACGACATCGTCAATTGCGACTACAGTACACACGGGGTCATAGAGACTGGGACGTGGATCAATGGAAACGTTTCATTTTGTCTGATGAAAAACTTTTCTTGTTAGATGAGATCGATGGTACACTGATGTGACAATATCAACTCGACGTGGCATAGACTGAACAAGTCGTTGGAAGTCCCCTGCAGAAATATTGAGCCATGCTGCCTCTGTAGCAGTTCATAATTGCGAAAATGTTGCCGGTGCAGGATTTTGTGCACGAACTGACTTCTCGATTATGTCCCATAAATATTCGATGGAATTAACGTCGTGCGAAAAAATCATTTGTTCGAATTGTCCAGAATGTTTTTCAAAGCAATCGCGAACGATTGTGGTCAGGTGACACGGCGCATTGTCAGCCATAAAAATTCTATCGTTGCTTGGGAATATTAAGTCCATGATTAGTTGCAGATCGTCTCCAAGAAGCCAAATATAACCTTTTCCAGTCAGTGATAGATTCAGTTGGACCAGAGGATCCAGTTTATTACATGTAAATACAGCCCACACCATTTGGGGCCACCACGAGGTTCCAAAGTGCCTTGTTGATGTTCTGGCTCCATGGCTTCGTGGAGTCTGCGTCACACTCGAACCCTATCATCAGCTCTTACCGAATTAAATTGGGACTTAGCTGACCAGGACACGGCTTTCCAGTAATTTGGGTCCAACCGATATGGTCACTAGCCCAGGAGAGGCACTGCAGACGATGTCATGCTGTTAGCAGAGACACTCGCGTCTGCCGTCCGCTGCCATAACCCATTAGCGCAAAAATTTCGGCGCACTGTCCTAACGGATAGGTTCACTGAACGTCCCACATTGATTTCTGCGGCTATTTCACCCACTGTTACTTGGCTGTTAGCACTGACAACTTTATGCAGACACCGGTTCTCTTGGTCCTTAAGTGAAGGCCATAGTCACGTTGAAAACCTTTTCACGTGAATGAGCTGAGTACAACACCACGACATCGCAACTACGACTGAAATGGTCACGTGACCATCAGCACTTGACGTTGGTGCAGTGTCAGAGCGTTGTATGGTCCGACGAATCCCGATACCTTCTTCATCATGCCGATGGGAGGACGCGAATCCGTCGTCTTCCAGGGGCACAGCTCCTTGACGCCTGTACTGCAAGACGGAGACAAGGTGGCGGCGGCTCCATTAAGCCCTGGGGAACATTCACGTGGCCATCCATGGGTCTAATGGAGCGCGTGAAAGGCACCATGACAGCTCTGCCAATGGATTGCCCTTTTATACGTAGTGCACGCGGTGCTACCGCCATCTGTGTATGTGCATATCGCTATCCCATGACTTTCGTCACTCAGTGTACGATGGCTTGCGGCGTGTAATGATGAACATTAATTATGTCAGTCGGTCATATGTATGCATGAAATAATACTGTCAAATTGCTCCTCTTAGAATTGCAACCAGACTTGTACGAAGGATATATGATTATTATCAGTATCCACGTGGTCTAACTTCACGTAACACTGAGATACACTAATCTGCCAAAACATTATGACCATCTACCTAATAGCCGGTATGTCCAACTTTGGCGCGGAAAACAGCGACGACGCGTCGTTTCATGGAAGCAACGAGGCCTTGGTACGTTGCTGAAGGGAGTTGGCACCACATCTGCACACACAAGTCACCTAATTCCCGTTAATTCCGGGGAGCGGTGTGATGAGCTCTGACGCCACGTTCAATAACATTCCAGATGTCTTCCATCGGGACAGGTCTGGCGACGTGGGGGACCAGTACATCAGTTGGAACTCGACACTGTGTTCCTCGAACCACTTCATCACACTCCTGGCCTTGTGACATGACGCATTTCCCGTTGAAAAATGCAACTGCTGTCGGGAAACACGATCGTCACGAAGTGTTGTACATCGTCATGGTGGCTTTCACGAGCTCCATTAGACCCTTGGATGCCCACGTGAATGTTCTCGAGAGCTTAATGGAGCCGCCGCCAGCTTGTCTCCTTCTTGGAGTACAGGTGTCAAGGAGCTGTGCCCCTGGAAGACGACGGATTCGCGTCCTCCCATCGGCATGATGAAGAAGGTACCGGGATTCATCAGACCATACAACTCTCTGCCACTGCGCCAACGTCAAATGCTGATGGTCACGTGCCCATTTCAGTCGTAGTTGCGATGTCGTGGTGTTAACATCGGCGCATACACGGGTTGTCGGCTGCAGAGGTCCATCGTTAGGAGTGTGTTCAGAGAGACTTGTACTCTGCCCAGCATGAAAGTCTGATGTTAGTTTCGCCACAGTTCGACGTCTGTCCTGTTTTACCAGTCTGCCCAGCCTACGACGTCCAACGACCGTAATGAGGGGTGGCCGCCGAACCCCGCGACGTCTGGATGAGGTTTCATCTTGGTATCGCTAAGTGTGGAAGACACTCACCGCAGCACTCCTGGAACATCCGACAAGTTGCGCAATTTCCGAAATGCTCGTGCCAGGCCCTCGAGCCATCACAATGTGCCATCGGTCAGACTCAGACAGATTGCGCGCCTTTCCCATTTTACACACCGACAGCACGCTCACTGATACTACATGCACCGCGCTTGTATCTGACTAGCAGCCATTCCTCGCCATGTGACGCTGCTGTTACCTGGATGGGTTTATGTCGATAGTAGGTCGAGGGTAATAATGTTCTGGCTGATCGGTGTATCACATGCTACCCGTGCGAAAGTAGATGTGCTGATAATGGTTTCAGTGTCGTCCCCCAACAGATAGCGTAGTGGCAAAGCTACCAGAACGCCATCTGTGTTTACCCTTTAATAGGGAATGCTGACAGCCAGGATGCCCAGCGAGGTGCAAATGTGTGAAGCAAGCAGGCGACCATGTCACTGAGACGCACTTGTGCTTCCTACAGCGAACTGAGCGAGTTTGAAAGGCGTCCGATTGTGGCCTTCCGAGTGGCTTGCTGGTCCTTTCGGAAAATTGCCACAAAAGTTGGACATGCTGCGTTAGTTGTGCAATGATACTTGTATCAGCAGTCACGTGAACATTCTCACACCCGTAGACGAGGTTCTGGACGTTCAATCAGCGTAGACGCCAGCCAAAATCGTCGTATTGTAAGGGCAGAAGTGGCAGATCGTACAGCTACCACAACACAGATAAGAGGGTTTATGAAGCCAAACGCGTCAACACGAACTGTTGCCAGACGTTTATTATCAGTGGACTACGGGCACGCACGCCTACATCTACATCTACATCTACATCCATACTCCACAAGCCACCTGACGGTGTGTGGCGGAGGGTACATTGAGTACGGTTCTCCCTTCTATTCCAGTCTCGTATTATTCGTGGAAAGAAAGATTGTCTGTATGCCTCTGTGTGGGTTCTAATCTCTCTGATTTTATCCTCATGGTCTCTTCGAGAGATGTACGAAGGAGGGAGCAATATACTGCTTGATTCCTCGGTGAAGGTATGTTCTCGAAACTGCTGAGCGTCTCTCCTGCAAAGTCTTCCACTGGAGTTTATCTATCATCTCCGTACCGCTTTCGCGACTACTAAATCATCCTGTAATGGAGAGCGCTGCTCTCCGTTGGATCTTCTCTATCTCTTCTATCAACCCTATCTGGTACGGATCCCACACTGCTGAGCAGTATTCAAGCAGCGGACGAACAAGCGTACTGTAACCTACTTCCTTTGTTTTCGGATTGCATTTCCTTAGGATTCTTCCAATGAATCTCAGTCTGGCATCTGCTTTACCGACGATCAACTTTATATGATCATTCCATTTTAAATCACTCCTAATGCCTACTCCCAGATAATTTATGGAATTAACTGCTTCCAGTTGCTGACCTGCTATATTGTAGCTAAATGATAAAGAATCTTTCTTTCTGTGTATCCGCAACACATTACACTTGTCTACATTGAGATTCAATTGCCATTCCCTGCACCATGCGTCAATTCGCTGCAGATCCTCCTGCATTTCAGTACAATTTTCCATTGTTACAACCTCTCGATATACCACAGCATCATCCGCAAAAGCCTCAGTGAACTTCCGATGTTATCCAGAAGGTCATTTATGTATATTGTGAATAGCAACGGTCCTACGACACTCCCCTGCGGCACACCTGAAATCACTCTTACTTCGGAAGACTTCTCTCCATTGAGAATGACATACTGCGTTCTTTTATCTAGGAACTCTGCAATCCAATCACACAATTGGTCTGATAGTCCATATGCTCTTACTTTGTTCATTAAACGACTGTGGGGAACTGTATCGAACGCCTCGCGGAAGTCAAGAAACACGGCATCTACCTGGGAACATGAGTCTCGTGGACGAATAGCGCGAGCTGAGTTTCACACGATCGTCTTTTTCGAAATCCATGCTGGTTCCTACAGAGTAGATTTCTAGTCTCCAGAAAAGTCATTATACTCGAACATAATACGTGTTCCTCTAGCCCATCTTCCATTCACTGCTCAGTACCGACATGCACAGCTTGACTGGTTTCTTGAGAGGATCACTTGGAAGATGGAATGGCGAGTCGTGATCTTCTGCGATGAAAGCAGATTCTGCCTGCACGCAAGTGACAGTCGTTTGCATGTACGACGTAGACATGGTGAACACTACCTCGTACAGTGCATTCGTCCAAGACACACTGGCCCCTGCCCAGGACTTATGATCTCGGTTGCGATAAACTACAACTCTCGTTAACATGTGGTGTTTCTGGAGCGGACACTAACCAGCTCTCGGTACGTGCAGAACGTTGTTAGACACGTTCTTATGCCGTTCTGGTAATAGGAAGGTGATGTATTGTTCCAACAGGATAATGCTCGCCCACATACTGCCTGTGAAACTCAACGTGTTCAGCAAGACGCGTAGCGACTTCCCTGGCCAGCACGATCTCCGGACTTGTCTCCAATCGAGCACATGTGGGATACGATGGGACGAGGAGTGACTCGTGCGACTCATCAACCAACAACTCTTACAGAACTACGTGAACGGGTCGAGCAGGAGCGGCATAACGTAGCTCAGGACATTATTTGCCATCTGTATGATCGACTGGATGCCAGAATCAGAGCCTGATTTGCCACACTTACTAATACAGGCGTTCCAGTGTGGTTTGATACCTGGTACCTCATAACCGCTTATGCTGTTGATTTGTTAATGTAATCATTTCACGTACTCCATATACATTGCCGCAACAATAAATCTTGAGTGAATTGGAAACCTCTAAAAGAGTGTCCTATTTTTTTTCCGGCAGTGTAATAAACCTGTACCTTCCCTCCCAGCCAAACTGTAGCGATGCAGTTTTCTTCCATTGCTATGATTCGTCTAAGCAATTTCCCAGTCGAGCACCTCCGAAATGGGGGTGGAGGCGATATATGATATCAGTAGGTATTTCACTTCTAATAGCAAAAAAATAGGGAAACACACAAGTTTTTTGTCTGATAAATAGGTTCATTAATTTAGAACAAACTGCTACCAGGCCCTTCGAAAGCACTAATCTGAAACCTCTTATCTCTGTATTATCTCGGATTTTCAATTTTTTTTTTTTTAAAGGCTCGAAATTGAGTCTGTTCCATCTCTTGAGTTTAGACTTCTAACAACACGCAGTCGGCTGCACAGTACTTTAACACTGGAAGCTAACTGCTCCAGAAGTGAGAGAAATTTCATGTTTAGTCATCCGGCAGGAATATGCCAGTTTGAAGCAAAAAATCTGATCATACTTTCTTTCGTTAATTACTCAGTTATGTGAGTTCTTTACAGCTGATTAGTGTACGCATATCTTTCCAGCAAGCTTTTGCTTTGTCATTACGAAATAACTCAGTCTGTTTCTTTCGTCTAAAAGAAACCGCATAATTGGCGAAATGGGCCAGTTTACACGCAGTAGATCCTATCACGTGAAGTGTTGTACTTTCGCAGTAAAATTTTTGTCACTTAATTAAACTTGGTGGCAGGGGTAAAATACAGGGAGTGAAAGGCTATTTACAATTTGTACAGAAATGAGATGGCAGTTACAAGAGTCGAGGGGCACGGAAGAGAAGCAGTGGTTGAGAAGGGAGTGAGACTGGGCTGTAGCCATCCCTGATGTTATTCAATCTGTATATTGAGCAAGCAGTAAAGGAAACAAGACAAAAATTTGGAGTAAGAATTTAAGTCCAGGGAGAAGAAATAAAAACTCTGAGGTTGGCCGATGACACTGTAATTCTGTCAGAGACAGCAAAGGACTTGGAAGAGCAGTTGAGCGGAATGGACAGTGTCTTGAAAAGAGAATATAAGATGAACATCAACTAAAACAAAACGACAATAATGGAATGTAGTCGAATTAAATCTGGTGATTCCGACAGAATTAGGTTAGGAAATGAGACACTTAAATAGTAGGTGAGTTTTACTATTTGGGAAGCAAAATAACTCACGACGGTCGAAGTAGGGAGGACATAAAATGTAGACTGGCAGTGGTAAGAAAGGCGTTTCTGAAAATGAGAAATTTGATAATATCAAGTATACATTTAAGTGTCAGGAAGTCCTTCTGAAAGTATTTGTATGGAGTGCAGCCATGTATGGAATTGAAAGATGGACGACAAACAGTTTGGACAAGTAGAGAATAGAAGCCTTTGAAATGAGATGCTACAGAAGAATGCTGAAGATTAAATGAGTAGATCACGTAATTAATGAAGAGGTACTGAATAGAACTGGAGAGAAGAGAAATTTGTGGCACAACTTGACTAGAAGAAGGGATCGGTTGCTAGGGCACATTCTGAGGCATCAAGGCATCACCGGTTTCGTTTAGTATTGGAGGCAAGCATGGGGGGGAGTGGGGGGCGGGGGGGAGGCAAGCATGGGGGGGAGGGGGGCGGGGGGAGGGATCTTAGAGGGAAACCAAGAGATGAGTACATTAAGCAGATTCAGAAGGACGTGGGTTGCAGCAGTTATTCGAAGGTGAAGGGGCTTGCACAGGATAGAGTAGCATGGAGAGCTGCATCAAACCAGTCTTTAGACTGAAGACCATAACAGCAAGAAATGGAACTTTAGCTGAAAAAGCTTGAGAGTAACGGAAGGCATTATACTAATCCTGTACATGGGGTTTTTTGACGATATAAATTTTCAAGAACGCTAGAAAAGGACAAATGAATCAGTTTGGGATAGGGAACGCTGGTCCGGAAACAGCTATCAAGGGACCGCGCATACTCGTCATCAACGATTTGGTACAACAAATTCATGGTAGATACCGAACCTGACCAGTAATGAAAGTAACAGAAGGAGGAGCTCCAGATGGCCAAGCGTTTACAAAAAATAGCTTTTTTTGCGGTGGTCAGGCGAGTCGTGAGCCACTTGGCGCTAGCGGAGTTTACAGACAGCGGTAGGCGCAGCGGAGAAAGTGCAGAACGGTAGTCCTAGTAGTCGTGGGGCCGAGTCACTATGGGGAAACTCTTTTTTTAAATTTTCGGTTTTTACATTACTTACAGCACAAATAGATCGAAATACGAAGAAAGTAACGCACTTGTATACAGCGCGATATACCATAATCATTTCTGGAAATTGTTGCCAGCTGTCTACAAATGCCTACAAGAGAATACGTGCTTTTGGACCGGTAGATGAATACGTGGCAAAATATAGGAATGTCTTCATTATTGCGTCAAAATCTGGGAAACTTACAATAGCCTCGTAATTTTTTATTTATTTATTTATTTATTTATTTTTTATATGATGAAGCCCTACATATAGGAGAATAAATTTTGTTTTGTTAAGTGACTCGTGGGAAGACAAGCAAGTTCCCCCTCCACCAAATGCACTCCGTCACTTCAAACCTGCGATGTTTATTTTTATCGTCAGGTAAAGAATTTGATCAAAAAGCTTAAAAATTGCTCTTATCTAATCAAGAGAGAAAAATAAGTCACATCACGAGAAGGATGCATCAAAATATGTTCCGTTGTGGCGAAATTATGCTTTGGGAATGGTTTACTGTCGAACTGTGCGATGAGAGCGAACCTTTTATGACCGTAAACCAAGTATGTTTTTCTATATAAACAGTTGGACACAACCACATAATTACAAAAATTCGGCGTATATAACATGTGTGAGATGCTGAGAAAATTACTACTTCTACTGTTTTTAAGTGTACATCACCCCAGGATGCATCACTTATCAACTGTCAAATAATAAAAGTATCCAATTTTGCACATGATGTTATCGTCTAAGCCTTATAATCCATCCCTGGAAACTTTTTCCAATCCCAAATTTTCCTTTGCCTCTTCCCTTCATGCCTTTTACGGAATTATAGCAAGGTGGGGTGAATAATTACCCCAGTCTATATAATTTTTTATTACAATCTCTCGGGCTCCATTCTCCGTCATCCTTTAACAGATAAATAAGGAAATTTATTCGGTCGGGGTAAAAAAATCACCCCGCCTTGTTACTTAAGTTTTTTTTTTTTTTTTTTTTTTTTCAGAATCGGTGGTACTTTTCTTTGCAGACATGGAAAACTATTAAGAATCTTGGAGGAAATAATAAGATAACTTCAGCGCCAAGAGGCCAAAAACTAATGTTACAGCGACCAAGATGAAGATGTGAGCGATCCTGAAACGGTCATATCACAGATGACAAGGAGGATGACGAATATGATGTAAGGCCTTTTGAGGTTGTTTCATCAGATAAAGGTGATTAGCGGGTAAGAAAAATTTTGTATGGGAAAAATGGCTATGTGGAGACACACATTCTTTACATAAAAAGCGTCGACAGTGTCAGCAAGAACATAGTGATACGAACACCTGATGCGCTAGGCGAAGCAAGAAACGCAACGTCTCCCCTGAAATTATTTGAATTGTTGTTACCAAAAACGTAGTTTTACTAACAGTTATGCGCAGAAACAAAGAAATTGCCGATGCAAAGACAAAATTCATAACACTCGAGTAGTATCTTATGAGCGGGGCTCCAAAAAATGCTCATGTTTATTGTACTGATGCTTGGTGTATGGGTGTATGGGTCCCCATTTTTCTGAGGTGTTGCGACGAAAAATCGGTTCGAATTTTTGATAAATAATCTAAAATTTGGTGACCAAAATACTCGATTGGAAAGAAGAACAATAGACGAGTACACTGCATTCCGTGATTTCTTGTGTATGTTTGTCAAGCATCGTCAAGAATCGTACACCCCCCTGAACTATCCTAATCGTTTACGAAACCCTACTCAGCTTCGGAGGCAGACGCCCAAGCGAAAGCATGTGGTAAGCAGACTGGATAAATGTAGGCTAAATATAATTTCTCTATGTAACGCGAAGACGTATTCCTTTTACGGGGGCAACCAACATTTGGGAAACGAAACTAGCACTACAGATGTTTCAGTTCCTACATATTATGTGATGAAATTATACAAACTATTTATGAAAGAACTGGAACATCGCGATGGAAAACGAAACTAGCACTACAGATGTTTCAGTTCCTACATATTACGTGATGAAATTATACAAACTATTTATGAAACAACTGGAACATTTCGATGGACCATTGGTTCGTTCTTTGTGAAGTGACAAACTGGCCGACAAAAATTTGTCAACAGTTGGTACCTTACGCAAAAACAAACCAGAAATCCCAGAATGCCTGCTTCAAACCAAGAGCAGGTCAATTTCTTCGTCTGCATTCATTTACAGGAAAGAAAAAATGTAAGACTCATATACGTTCCAAAAACAAATAAATAAAAATTTTATTCTATTGTTAACGGTGCATGAGATAGGTGCAGTAGGCGAAGAGGTAAAAAAATCGAACGTAGTACTTTTCTACAATTATAACAAATGGGGAGTCAGTGTAGTGGAAAGGAGAAATAAAAGATTCATGAAAAAAATTTACCTAAAGAGCTTCGCTTAACGATGGAGCAGATTTTGACATAGTTTGGGAAAAATATACCGGGATCATCAACATAACCAGAACCAGTCTTTAAAAAATTGTGGGTGATGCTTTCTTTGCAGTCGAAAAGAAGACCGAAAAACTTCCTTTATATGCTGTGTCTGTTCGAAACCGTAAAGACCATCGGAAACATATTAGTCAGAGTTGCCATAAAAGTTTGGTTTGAAGGTGGTGTGTATATTCAAGATGGCTTACATATTTCATCAAATTTCGAAATTAATTTATGGAGATCTTTATTTCCTTTTACATGATAAACTATTTTTATTCTCAGCTGTTAGCTTTATATTTTTTACCAATATACATAATATTTATTATAATGTTCGAAATAATACTTGTTTGTTTCAATGATTCTTCTTATGTTTTATGATGTGTTCTACTGTGTTTCGTAATTTTGTACTAAAAAGGTTAATTGAATACAAAAGATAAGTACAATCTGATATTTCCATAGATCACATCAATGATACAAGAAAATACATTGACATTATAATTGGCTCTGAGCACGATGCGACTTAACTTCTGAGGTCATCAGTCGCCTAGAACTTAAAACTAATTAAACCTAAGTAACCTAAGGACATGACACACATCCATGCCCGAGGCAGGATTCGAACCTGGGACCGTAGCGATCGCTCGGTTCCAGAACGTAGCGCCTAGAACCGCACGCCCACTCCGGCCGGCGACATTATAATTATTATTGGCTTTCATATATTGTAAAAATTGACAATAATTTGTAATAAAAGTTCCTTAGTGATTGCTTCTTACTATATATTACTCCAGAAACTTTATTTTAACAGTGATAATTTAGAAAACATTGGTGTTAATTTTTACCTCACCTTGTTATTTATGTCTCTGACTCTGTATCTTGTTACCCTAGGGTTAATAAATGAAGTATATTGAACATATTTTTGTTTTATTTGTAGTATAAGTAACGTAAAAACTGAAATAAATAAATGTTTATGAGTAGGGACCAGACACCACGACCCTCGCATTATTGTCCCATCCACTTTCCGCTGCGCCAACGGCCAAACAGAAATGTCTGATGCCTTAACCGGCCCGCACCAGAAATGTTATTTTCTGTAAAAGCTTTGCCGTCTGGAGCTCCCACTTCAGTCACTTCCATTCCTGACCAAGCCCTGCTTGAACCATACATCTGGACAAAATCGGTGATGATGAGTAGGCACGGACTTCTTGTGAGTCTAAATTTACGACGCCAAACGTGTTGTGGAGTAACTCTGCCTGTGGAATACAATAACCTACGAACCGTCGACTATGATGACAATGATTTTGGGCGCACAGTAGCTAAATTTTTAGTGCCGGTACGGTACCAAAACGGCCATGCTGTTGTGGTACTGCGAACGGCTGAAAGCAAGGGGAAACTACAGCCGTAATTTTTCCCGAGGGCATGCAGCTTTACTGTATGGTTAGTGTTGAAGATTAGGTGGGTAGATCACGTAACTAATGAGGAGGTATTGAATAGGATTAGGGAGAAGAGAAGTTTGTAGCGCAACTTGACTAGAAGAAGGGATCGGTTGGTAGGACATGTCCTGAGACATCAAGGGATCACAAATTTAGCATTGGAGGGCAGCGTGGAGGGTAAAAATCGTAGAGGGAGACCAAGAGATGAATACACTAAGCAGATTCAGAAGGATGTAGGTTGCAGTAGGTACTGGGAGATGAAGGAGCTTGCACAGGATAGATTAGCATGGAGAGCTGCATCAAAGCAGTCTCAGGACTGAAGACCACAACAACAACAACAATAAGGCGAGTACAGATAAAAGTCACAGAATAATAAAACTTCTGTTACAATTACAAAAATATAAAAAAATCCCTGCAAACACACACACAAACACACACACACACACACACACACACACATAAAATGGTGAAACACATGTGTATTGTCAGAATACAAGGAAAATACGTAAAAATAATTATAATAGTAGATCAGATAGCTGTGGCTGGCTGATCGCTGGAATAAATTAATGAGCCAGTTGCTTCTGGGGAATCAAACAAGTGCTCTTGGTTAAAATGTGCAATGTATTAGGGGACAGTGCCCTATTCAGAGGTGGGTTATGGTCACTTCATCCCGCCCTGTTACGTTTTCCATAACGTCAATTTTCCGCGAATTTTCATTGTGATATATTTTTGAACAGGTCTTGATGTTACGGCGATAAGTTAAGCGCTGGCATGCCAGTCGGGAACGAGAGAGCAGAGAGGGCTGTGAAGAAGACGTCAGCCAATTGCACGCTGACCGACTCCTCTCTAGGACGACAACACGACGGCAGCGGCCTCGATGTAAAGAGAACGTAAGCGCCGCTCCCGACTGGTCGCGGCCGCTTCTTCAGAAGCACCGAGATTAGGCATTTCAAGACCAGCGACTCAGGAATTGAGTATACTGACGAACATTGTTTATTTTGTCTGTCGCCCTTTGCTTGCGATACATCTACAGGGCTATTACAAATGATTGAAGCGATTTCATAAATTCACTGTAGCTCCATTCATTGGCATATGGTCACGACACACTACAGATACGTAGAAAAACTCATAAAGTTTTGTTCGGCTGAAGCCGCACTTTAGGTTTCTGCCGCCAGAGCGCTCGAGAGCGCAGTGAGACAAAATGGTGACAGGAGCCGAGAAAGCGTATGTCGTGCTTGAAATGCACTCACATCAGTCAGTCATAACAGTGCAACGACACTTCAGGACGAAGTTCAACAAAGATCCACCAACTGCTAACTCCATTCGGCGATGGTATGCGCAGTTTAAAGCTTCTGGACGCCTCTGTAAGGGGAAATCAACGGGTCGGCCTGCAGTGAGCGAAGAAACGGTTAAACGCGCGCGGGCAAGGCAAGGTTCACGCGTAGCCCGCGGAAGTCGACGAATAAAGCAAGCAGGGAGCTAAACGTACCACAGCCGACGGTTTGGAAAATCTTACGGAAAAGGCTAAAGCAGAAGCCTTACCGTTTACAATTGCTACAAGCCCTGACACACGATGACAAAGTCAAACGCTTTGAATTTTCGGCGCGGTTGCAACAGCTCATGGAAGAGGATGCGTTCAGTGCGAAACTTGTTTTCAGTGATGAAGCAACATTTTTTCTTAATGGTGAAGTGAACAGACACAATGTGCGAATCTGGGCGGTAGAGAATCCTCACGCGTTCATGCAGCAAATTCGCAATTCACCAAAAGTTAACGTGTTTTGTGCAATCTCACGGTTTAAAGCTTACGGCCCCTTTTTCTTCTGCGAAAAAAACGTTACAGGACACGTGTATCTGGACATGCTGGAAAATTGGCTCATGCCCCAACTGGAGACCGACAGCGCCGACTTCATCTTTCAACAGGATGGTGCTCCACCGCATTTCCATCATGATGTTCGGCATTTCTTAAACAGGAGATTGGAAAACCGATGGATCGGTCGTGGTGGAGATCATGATCAGCAATTCATGTCATAGCCTCTACCCTCTCCTGACTTAACCCCGTGCGATTTCTTTCCGTGGGGTTATGTGAAAGATTCAGTGTTTAAACCTCCTCTACCAAGAAACGTGCCAGAACTGCCATCTCACATCAATGATGCTTTCGAACTCATTGATGGGGACATGCTGCGCCGAGTGTGGGAGGAACTTGATTATCGGCTTGATGTCTGCCGAATCACTAAAGGGGCACATATCGAACATTTGTGAATGCCTAAAAAACCTTTTTGAGTTTTTGTATGTGTGTGCAAAGCACTGTGAAAATATCTCAAATAATAAAGTTATTGTAGAGCTGTGAAATCGCTTCAATCATTTGTAATAACCCTGTATTTGGCACAAAGTTAATTACTGTAATCATTTACTTTCGTAATAAAATTCTTCAATACGATTTACTTGAATTACTGTCTAGCGATCCGAGTAAGCAAGTTTCCTAGACACCCCACATTTGACGAGTAGGCGGGATTCAACACTTGAGGAGAAGAAATGTATTATCGAATAAAAATATAGGGTGCTTTTTACAAAAGACGTACAGCTGGCTAATGATCTTCTGGTAGCTAAACATTTGTTTGACACATTTTTTTATTTTGCTTCTGCACAAAAAGCTATTTCGATTAGTGAAGATAAACCACGTAGATATCACTTTCAGCTTCTCTCTTCTTTCAGTTCATGGAATTTGTCATTCTGCCAATCAACGTTCTTGAGCATATATTTAATTTTCAGCTTCTGTCTTCCTTCAACTCAGGGACACTGGTATTCTGTCAGTCAGTGTTGCACAGTTCATAGATGTGAAATGCTGTCGTCTCGAAGGAAAACTATCTTCACAGTGAATGAAGAACACATCCCCCATCCCATAAACAGATGGGGTGCGTTGGTGTACAAGTAATTACTGTGTGACAGTAGCTGAAACAACAAAGAGAGGGTATGCACCAGTAGATTTACTACCAATTAATTGGCGTTTATACACAGTACATACTACAGAGTCTACCTATTGGCTGGATGACGTCGACGATTCCAAACTACAACCAACAGTGAAAAACATCCATCTCCCATCGGTAGCCGATAGAGAAATCTATGGTCCGACCACGAACATTCGTTTGCGCGTCTGTAGCACCTCACACAGAACCTGCACTTTCTGCAAAACATTACACCGTCCCTTCTGAAATGTAATAGATTAGTTCAGATAGGAAACTGAATGTTTCGATACCGTAACTCATAGTTGAAATACAGTATGTAATCACCCAGATTCCAATTGACAGTATAACATAGTGTAAATAAAATATCAGTAGTAGTAATCCCTACCTAGGGGATGTTAAGTGATCAGAAACTATAAATAACAACTAAAACCTGTTTTCTGTTTAAATGTCGGAATTTCTGGTATTACTGATAAGATTCTGTTCAATCAAACATCTAATATATGGCAGTAATCCTGTGCCTAATTTATTTATTGTGTAATTAACATATATGTAAAAAGCATTGTTTATGTCGCATATTTGGTGTAAATTCCTACCATAAATTCTTCTTCGGACTGATTTGTGTGTATTGATCGAATAACAGTTATTTTAATATTTCCAAATGCGTATTAAATTAACGAGATGTGATGACTTTTAATTCTTACTCGTAAAATCAACGCTATCAGCAATGTTCCTATTGTCATGAAATGTATAGAAGCAATCGAGTTATGAGAGTCGGGCTCATTGTTGTTCCAGATTCTGGGACGTAGGATCTGTGTCGCATTGTGAAATAAAATGTTATCAAAAAGTCCTCGGCATATCCTGAGCTTATTAAATATTCACACGTCGCATAAAATTAAAAGGTGAATCCAGTTCTCGGCAAGATTTCCAGGACGACGATCAGATCTCGAGCTAAGTATTATTCATTACCACCCACACGGACTATTTTATTACATCGAGCACGTTACGTTGCAAAGTGAATGGAATGGCAAGTGTTATCCGAAAGCAAACAGGAACTAACACTTCGCTCCCACAGTCAGAATGGCCCGAGTAACACGGCATTGTATGCTCACTCCATGTCACGTGACCTCAGTCCTGTTGAATACATCCGGGACTCCCTCGAGCGAGACTTTTGTGCCACGGACCCACAATTACACCCAATTTCTGCAAATTGTAGGTGGCTGATTAATGGTCGAGGACCAGGACAGCTGCACAACGTTTCCGGCGTACCGCTGTATCTGTGCTACATAACATCGGCATCATCATCATAATGTAAAGAGGTGCCAAACGGTACCAGGTAAGTGTCCAGTAAGCCAGTTCAAATGATTATGGTTGGATAATGGTTCGATATGTTAGTGAATTCACCGGACAAAATATCACTCAACCCCCTTAAAAGGGCATACTGGTGCCAACAATCAAGTGATCCTTCAGCGCTTCGCAGTCAAGCATTGTGTCTGCGCCATTCGGTTGAATGAAATCCGTGCAGTATAATGGTAGAAAGTAGCTATCGTATCGAGATGTGACCATGACCACACCGTGAATGAAGATGCCGGATGTGTTGGTATTTCAACGCGAACTGTCCATCGTATCTACAAGTAATGTTGTACCACTCGCAGGCTTTTATCAAGGAGTAAAAATAGCGGTCGTAAAAAGATTCTAACTAGAGCTGCACTGTACCAAAATTACAGTTCGGTTGTTTTCGTACCACTCTCAAGTGACGTAATAAATAGTAGGATTACCGGCAGTATTCAAATGGTTCAAATGGCTCTGAGCACTATGGGACTTAACATCTGTGGTCATCAGTCCCCTAGAACTTAGAACTACTTAAACCTAACTAACCTAAGGACATCACACACATCCATGCCCGAGGCAGGATTCGAACCTGCGACCGTAGCAGTCGCGCGGTTCCGGACTGAGCGCCTAGAACCGCTAGACCACCGCGGCCGGCCCGGCAGTATTGCTGGCATCGTAGGGAAAGAAACATAAATGAAAGGATGAGAGAGAATCTTGGAGCTGACGATTACTCTTTGTTTTTTGTTTGTTTTGCAAATAATTAGAACGGCACATCGTTTAGTGTTAGTCCATTATGTATTTCGTATCCTTGCAAAATATAAGTTGCATTTTATAAGTAATAAAATTGGCTGATCGCCTAACGTCTGCACTTTTATGCAACCAAAGCAGTTACTTTTGATGCAAGTAAAGTTTATATGCACAAACATAAAAAATCTATATAATTGCTGTTGTTATTTTGTACTCAGGAAAACGTTCTTCGTCGTGATCAAAGGCAAGTGCTATCTGCTATCATTGAAAAGTGCGACAGTTATTCAGGAATAACAGAAACGTGTTTCATATAAGCTCGACGAAGTACTGAAGCGAAGTCTGACTCTTTTTTCTTTTCTTTTTTTTTGAGAAAAATGCGTTTTCTACCGCTGTATTATAAGTCGGTACTTTTTTAATTTTTACTACAACGTGCCTCTGTTCCAGGTTACAAACCATCAGTTTTAGAGTAAAACCTGAATTAAGCACTGACAATTTCAAATTTGCTATTAGTACTATCATTTTTAGGTAAAAGCATGAGGATAACTATGTAGAACAAAAATTTACAGTAGATTGCATGACCCTTTATGTAAAGGGATACTGAAGAGCCAAAGAAAATAGTACACCTGCCTAATATCATGTAGGGCCCCCGCGAGCACGCAGAAGTGCCGCAACACGACGTGGCAAGGACTCGACTCATGTCTGAAAAGGCGTTGGAGGGAATTGACACCATAAATCCTGCAGAACTGTCCATAAATCCGTAAGAGTACGTAGGGGGTGGAGATCTCTTCCAGACAACACGTTACAGGGCACCCCAGATATGCTCAATAATGTTCATGTCTGTGGAGTTTGGTGGCCAGCGGAAGAATTTAAACTCAGAAGAGTGTTCCTGCAGCCACTGTGTAGCAATTGTGGACGTGTGGGGTACCGCACTGTTGTGCTGGAATTGCCCAAGTCCGCTGGAATGCACAATTGACATGAATGGATGCAGGTGATTAGACAGGATGCTTATGTACGTGTCACCTGTCAGAGTCGTATCTAGACATATTAGGGGTTCCACGTCACTCCAACTGCACACGCCCCACACCATTACAGGGCCTCCACCAGCTTGAACAGTCGCCTGCTGACATGCAGGGTCCATGGATTCATCAGGTTGGGCCGGCCAGTGTGGCCGAGCGGTTCTAGGCGCTTCAGTCTGGAACCGCGCGACCGCTACGGTCGCAGGTTCGAATCCTGCCTCGGGCATGGACGTGTGTGATGTCCTTAGGTTACTTAGGTTTAAGTAGTTCTAAGTTCTATGGGACTGATGACCTCAGATGTTAAGTCCCATAGTGCTCAGAGCCCGCATCTCGTGGTCGTGCGGTAGCGTTCTCGCTTCCCACGCCAGGATTCCCGGGTTCGATTCCCGGCGGGGTCAGGGATTTTCTCTGCCTCGTGATGGCTGGGTGTTGTGTGCTGTCCTTAGGTTAGTTAGGTTTAAGTAGTTCTAAGTTCTAGTGGACTTATGACCACAGCAGTTGAGTCCCATAGTGCTCAGAGCCATTTGAACCATAGTGCTCAGAGCCATTTGAACCATTTGAACCATTTGATTCATCAGGTTGTCTCCGTAGCCGTACACGGCCATCCACTCGATACAATTTGAAACGAGATTCGTTCGACCAGGCAACATTTTTCCAGTCATCAACAGTCCAATGTCGGTGCTGACGGGCCCAGGCGAGGTGTAAGGCTTTGTGTCGTGCAGTCATCAAGGATACACGAATGAGCCTTCGGCTCCAAATGCCCAGATCGATGATGTTTCGTTGAATAGTTCGCACGCTGACACTTGTTGATGGCCCAGCATTGAAATCTGCAGCAATTTGCGGGAGGGCTGCGCTTCTGTCAAGCTGAACGATTCTCTTCACTCGTCATTGGTCCCGTTCTTGCAGGATTTCTTTCCGGCCACAGTGACGTCGGAGATTTTATGTTTTACCAGATTCCTGATATTCACGGTATATTAATGAATTGATCAGACATGGAAATCCCAACTTCTCTGCTACCTCGGAGATGCTGTGTCCAATTGAAGGGCTCGGAGAGATATAGTCATAAGCCACAACTTTCACGAAATTGAGTTTTTCATGTTGCGGCCGTCTTAACAATGTCTTCTTCACAATGAGTTGAAAAAGTTCCGTGTTACTGCAACGGATGGCAGGCTGTGACGGAGTGCAGTTCTATGCTGTGCCATTTGGTGGTAGTTTCAGAAGATACATAGTCACAAGCCACGGCAAAACGGCAGGTGGGTCAGGAACGACTGAAGCGTCTTCGGGTCTTCAACGCATATGTGACACAGACAGTAGTGGAAGTGAAGAGCTTTACCCTTTCGATCCTGACAATGATAAATCTTGGCATCCATTGACCAGCAGTCCAGGCTCAGATGATGTTTCGGTAAGGAAATAAAACGGTTTATTTCTGGTGATTAATTTCCTGTGGCTTGTGACTTTGTTTCTCTCAACATTGGCAACGCATTTGACAGCCATCCTGCGTGTTAATGATGAAACTTGATGGGCACATTTATATTACTGCTTAATGGTGCAATAATGTAGTTTGAAAGGCAAAAGATGTGTAAAAAATATTTTCTCATTAATGTGATTTTAGCGAAATTTAATGTTTTGTGTGGCTTATGACTATATCTCACGCAAATTCTTAGACTATTTTGCTCTTCCAATTATACCTTGAAATAAGTAGAATAAATGAAGAATCACCCGAAAAACCATAGCCTTCACCGAAAAGAAAGCGAAATACAAGACTGTTGAGACTGCTACTAGAGGAAGTCCCTGTACTTGTTCAAATAAATGCTTCACAAAACTGCTTGCAGAGGAAGAAAACATTTTTCATTCATTTTGGGACATAAGAAACTTTAATGCCCTGAATACTTACCTGATGAGCTGTATGAAAATGGAACCGAAAAAGCGGAGGTTTTTTTCACTATTTAAATACAAATGGTTTAATATTTTGTACATTTATTTCATTTTGTTATATTTGTCATAATTTCTTTCAAAGCTATCCAAAAAAGACTTCCAAGAAAATATCATCCAGGGATGTTACATTTTCTTATTATGTGAGGGTATGCGGAATAGAAGTCATGATCTGCAAGGAAGCTTTCCTAAGGTTCGTGGCTCACAGATACATGCACGAAGAGAGAGGAATATGCAACATCAAATGAAGCAGAGATTTGCAGTGCCAAAAGAAGATGGAAGAGGTTTGTCTGTTACTCTGTGCTATAAGTTAGGGATGTACTCAAACTGAGTACTATACAAATATTTCTATTAGGAAGAGGATATAAGCTCATCTTTTTTTTCTTTCAGGAAAACATGGAAACTACCAATATAAATTTCAAGACGAAGCTGTACAAAGTGTTAGAGAATTTCTCAACGCCATACCGAAATATAACAGTCATTACAGTAGGCAACAGAACCCCAATAAAGTGTATTTGGATTGTGATCTCACAATTGCTTCCTTATTTCGAGATAAATACTCAGAATACTGCAAGGAAAAGCAGGTTCCTGCAGTATCTGAAAGTAAATTCAGAGAAATTTTCGTATCTGAATTTAACGCAGGCTTCAAACTACCAAAAAGTGACACCTGTTCAAAATGTGATGGATTTATAATTGCAATAAATAACCCAGAATTATGCGCAGAAGAAGTCACAGAAAAGAAACAACGATGTGAACTGCATCTCAAAAAGGCTGACAGAGGACAAAATATGATTGCGTCTTTAACTGCTCTAGCTAAAGAAAATTCGAAAGAGCATCATGTGATAGCAATGGACATGCAGCAAACATTCCCCACATCTAAACTAACAGTAGGTCCAGCATTTTACAAGAGGTAAAAATGGACATACAACTATGGTATCCACGACTGTGGATCAAATAAGGATTATATGTTTCTGTGGAGCGAGAATGATGGAGGACGGGGTTCAGGTGAGGTTGGGAGCTGCTTATTGAAGTACTTGGAGATAACTAATCCTCAGACAAAACATCTCCACATAATCATAGACAACTGCAAGGGTCAGACAAAGAATTGGACTATTATTGCTTTGGAAAGGTCCCTTGTTGCTATCAAAAGATTTGATTCCGTCCAGCATTACTTCCCTGTGGTAATTCACACCATGCTACCTTGTGATCGTGATTTTGGTTGCATTGAACGGTATGCAAGAAACAGACGTCCAATAGTGTACACTCCAGATGAATGGGCAGAAGTAATAAAATCTGTGAGTCCAAAACATTTCATTGTAACTAAAATGGAAAGAGAAGACTTCAGAAGTTTGGAAAGCCTGAAGACATTGACCTCAAAACGTACAGAATCCACGTGTGGAGATCCCCACCATTTCAGTGAATCTACTCAATTTAAGTTTGAGTCTGAAGATCCCTTCAAGCTAAGTGTAAAGCACTCTTATTCAGACATAGGAGCTTTCATGTCAGTGGATATTCGTGTCAAAAAGAAAGGAAGGCTAGTTGAACCAAATCCATATCAGCTGCCAATAAAGTGCAGAAAGCCACTACCAATTAACCAGAGAAAAATTGATGATGTACTGTGTCTTATGCCATACATACCTGCAGAAAATCAAGATTTCTTTCGGTCATGTACTGGAAATAACGAGTACAATGATGAGGTAGAGGAACTTCCTTGATGTAACTGTATCAATGAAAAAGTAATTTATACATCTCAGATACCTGATATGTATATATTAATGTGTAAAAATTATATATTGTGCTTGCTGTGTAAGAGTAGTTAAAATAAATCCTTACAAATTCATACTTTATGTTCTAAACAATTTTTTGGGAGATATAGTCATAAGCCACCGTTGACTACATCTTAACTAGAATCATTCTAAAATTAATATTTTATAGCATGCAGAGAGTTGACTATTTAACAACATGCTTCGCAAGTATTAAGCAAGTGTTTGCAGTAGAAATAAGGTTTCTATTTTGTATTAAACATTTTCAGACCTCTATGGAACTTTAAACTCGCTGTATCTCAAAACTAGTTCGATGTGGCTTATGACTATATCTCTCCGACCCCTTCAATTGCTCGTGCGCCGACTGTAATACCACGTTCAAACTCACTTAAATCTTGATAACCTGCCATTGTAGCAGCATTAACCAACCTAAGAACTGCGCCACACACTTGTCTTGCGTAGGCGGTGGCGACCGGAGCGGCGTCTTGTGCCTGTTTACATGTATTTGAGTACGCATGCCTATGCCAGTTTCTTCCGCCATTCATAGTGTATAAATATATAGGAGGTGCGACAATAAAGTAATGAGACTGATTTTCTTTGTAAGATGTGGCAACCCTGTAAGCTTGCGTTGGCACAATATCTTTGACCTTAGTCTATAAACTGCTTCTAGTCCAAGCAGCACCTCGATACAACTGTTCATTCGTGAATTGTGCTGCAATAAGTTAACACGTGTTTGTGTCTCTCGTCACCGAAATGGAACCGCATAATATTGCGCAACGGTATGCCATCAATCCAGAATTGTTGAGCTGTGTTATCACTGGTGATGAGAGTTGGTTTTTTCAGTACGATCCAGAGACAAAACACCAAAGTTCGCAATGGTGCTCAAAAGGATCACCCAGACCAAAAAAAGCTCGCATGTCAAAGTCAAAAGTGAACTGCATGCTTGTGTGCTTCTTTGATTCCAAGGGAATTGTTCATAAAGAGTGGGTGCCTCCTGGAGAAACAGTTAACCAATAGTCTATTACTACAAAGAAATTTTAGAAATATTTCGTAAAAGAGTTCTTCGTGTCCGTGCCAACAATTTCCAAGATTCAAAACGGCGATCAAGAGACACCATTTTCAAACAACACAAGATGTCCAAAAAGTTGTGATGGGGGTTCCAGAAATGCAGGGAATGCACACGATCGTCACGCCGTAACAGTGACAATCGGTTATAAACTGGACGGGAATTGCTGCAGCTAGTGAAAGCACCATCTCACACAGTGCTGCTTTAACACACATATCCTTTCAGTCCTGTTTTGTAAGGAAATACACCGTTACTCAACACGCCGTTAAGTCTGTGACTTAATATAAAAATAAATCAGCTGCGTCCTTTAAAACATATGTTTCTTTTACTCAGCAAGACGTTTTAACCGTGCTTTTTTTTTTTAAGTTGCATTCCCTTTGGTTAGCTGCAGCTGTTGGTGGGTAGTCCTCACTGATTGTAGAACGTTAAACACTGCCGAGATAGTGGCTTCTCAGCTATGCCATCAATGTGTACACCTAACGTCAGGGTCCACTTACGGAAAGATATGTTTTGAAGATACGGCACGTTCTTTACAAGACCTACGTGATAAAATGTCTGACAGTTATCATGGAGTTACACGAACAATAGCGAACGAAGCCCAAACTGCGGTTAAGAACTCATGATGAATCTCACAGTACAGAAAACGTCACATGGAACTGCTCCCCTTTATTGAGAAGAAAAATAATATTGTTGTTTGCTGCAGCATTAATGGCTTGATGAAATCTTTGAATCTGAACCATGATCCAACTGAATGGAGGCTATTCATAGACTCCTCCAAGCTTAGTTTGAAAGCTGTGTTACTTCACAACTGGAACCTTCTTTCATCTACTCCTGTTTGTCATGCTGTTCATATGAAGGAGACAAACAAATATGACAGCTCTCTTGGACTCAATTTAATTATCATGAACACAAAGGGAAAATCTGTGGTTCAAGAATCATAAAAGAATGTTTTATACATGGAAGAATCCTGGAGATACTAGAAGGTATCAGATAGATTATAAAATGGTAAGACAGAGATTTAGGAACCAGGTTTCAAATTGTAAGACGTTTCCAGGGGCAGATGTGGACTCCGACCACAATCTAATGGTTATGAACTGTAGATTAAAAATGAAGAAACTGCAGAAAGGTAGGAATTTAAGGAGATGGGACCTGGATAAACTGACTAAACCAGAGGTTGTACCGAGTCTCAGGGAGAGCATAAGGGAACAATTGACAGGAATGGCGGAAAGAAATACAGTAGAAGAAGAATGGGTAGCTCTTAGGGATGAAGTAGTGAAGGCAGCAGATGATCAAGCAGGTAAAAAGGCGAGAGCTAGTAGAAATCCTTCGGTAACAGAAGAAATATTGAATTTAATTGATGAAAGAAGAAACTATAAAAATGCAGTAAATGAAGCAGGCAAAAAGGAATACAAACGTCTCAAAAATGAGATCGACAGGAAATACAAAATGACTATGCAGAGATGGCTAGAGGACAAATGTATGGATGTAGAGGCTTATCTCACTAGCGGTAAGATAGATACTGCCTACAGGAAAATTAAAGAGACCTTTGGAGAAAAGAGAACCACTTGTATGAATATCAAGAGCTCAGATGGAAACCCAGTTCTAAGCAAAGAAGGGAAAGCAGAAAGGTGGAAGGAGTATATAGAGGGTCTATACAAGGGCGATGCACTTGAGGACAATATTATGGAAATGGAAGATGATGTAGATGAAGATGAAATGGGAGATATGATACTACGTGAAGAGTTTGACAGAGCACTGAAAGACCTGAGTCGAAACAAGGCCCCGGGAGTAGACAACATTCCATTAGAACTATTGACGGCCTTGGGAGAGCCAGTCCTGACAAAACTCTACCATCTGATGAGCAAGATGTATTAGACAGGCGAAATTCCCTCAGACTTCAAGAAGAATATAATAATTCCAATCCCAAAGAAAGCCGGTGTTGATAGATGTGAAAATTACCGAACTATCAGTTTAATAAGTCACAGCTGCAAATAACTAACGCGAATTCTTTACAGACGAATGGAAAAACTGGTAGAAGCCAACCTCGGAGAAGATCAGTTTGGATTCCGTAGTAATGTTGGAACACGTGAGGCAATACTGACCTTACGACTTACCTTAGAAGAAAGATTAAGGAAAGGCAAACCTACGTTTCTAGCATTTGTAGACTTAGAGAAAGCTTTTGACAATGTTGACTGGAATACTCTCTTTCAATTTCTAAAGGTGGCAGGGGTAAAATACAGGGAGCGAAAGGCTATTTACATTCTGTACAGAAACCAGATGGCAATTATAAGAGTCGAGGGACAAGAAAGAGAAGTAGTGGTGTAAGTAGGCTGTTTAGGTTTTTTTGGTAACGCCACCTCTGTATGAAAATCACTGGCTGTGCTGTGTGCAGTCTGTGGCTGCTTTGCATTGTTGTAATACTCGCCATTGTAGTGTTAGGCAGCTGGCTGGGAACAGCGCGTAGCGTTGCACAGTTGGAGGTGAGCCGCCAGCAGTGGTGGATGTGGGGAGAGAGATGGCGGAGTTTTGAAATTTGTCATGAACTGCTATATATATATATATATATATATATATATATATATATATATATATATATATATATATATGATATCAAGGTAAATACATTGTTTGTTCTCTATTAATATCTTTCATTTGCTAACTATCCCTATCAGTAGTTAGTGCCTTCCATAGTTTGAATCTTTTATTTAGCTGGCAAGAGTGGCGCTTGCTCTATTGCAGTAGTGGGAGTAACCAAGATTTTTGTGAGGTAAGTGATTTGTGAAACGTATAGTTTAATGTTAGTCAGGGCCATTCTTTTGTAGGGATTTTTGAAAGTCAGATTGCGTTGCGCTAAAAATATTGTGTGTCAGTTTAAGGACAGTCCTGTATAATTGTTAAAAAGGGGACGTTTCATATGTCGACCCTTAGCCTAGGATACCTCACTGGAATCTTCTGATTTTTTCTTGTAGTTTGTGTAATTAGTGTAGATTTTGTTTATTGCTAGCGCGTAATTGTAGAGAGAATCTCCTTTGTAGTTGCAGTCTTTCATTGTTGTACAGTAAAACAGGTGTGGCACGCATGTAGATTTGCACCAAGTATTTCGCAGCTGCAATTAACTAGATATTATTTTCAGTGCTATGTTAATGTGTCCCCCTATTTTTGCTCTTCAAATTGTGTTTTTCTGCGTTGTCGTGTGAAATACTGTGACAATAATGGCGTGTGAAAAACGTAATACTAGGCTCCAAAGTAAACTGAGAAATGACAGTGAAAACGAAAGCAGTGTGTTAGCGCCACCGAGTAATGAATTAACTGATGTTCAAAGTAGTAATTTGGTAATTGTGCATAGGTAAATGGAGCGGGCGGCAAACAATGGTGTGGACAGTGAAACAATTAGTGAAGACGGAAGCATTATCGATCGATCGGTCGGCAACAGCTCGCCTCAGGAATCGGGAATGACAGGACACAATTTCTCAAATATTGTAGACTCAGGTTTTGGGTCCTCACCGTTTTCTCAAATGAGTCAAGACACATTTTCTGCTTGTCAAAATGTGAATGTTGACGGTGAAAATGCACTGCAAAAAAGCATAGAGAAACAGATTCCAGACACTAATACATTATTATTGCAATTAATGCAACAAATGGGACAAAATCTTCGAAAGTTAGACACAATGGAACAAAATCAGAGACAAACACAGCAAAAGCTTCATAAGTTAGACACAATGGAACAAAATCTTAAAAAGTTAGACTCATTGGAGCAAACTCTTGAACAAACACGTGAGGATTTAACTACTGAGTTACATCACATTGAATCGAAATGTCAAAAAGTCTGTAATGACGTAAAAACACAAATTTGTGAGCATTTCCAACCTATTTTTTCGCGTCATGAAAATGCACTACAGAATCACGAAGCAGCCATAAAAGAACTGCAAACTACTGTTCACGAAAATCATGAGACCTTGCAAGCTAAATTTGACTCAGTTGCATCTACCGATTCGGTTACGCAACTTGCAAAAACTCAGGAAAACTTGAAGGACACAGTAGATTCGATTTCAACACAAATGGACACTCTGAAACTTGGTTCAGAAAAACACACTGAGGAAATGTGTTCACTATCGGAGAAAGTAGCCGAACTTTCGGATCAGGTCACTAACTTATCTACAAAGGTAGATGATGATCTGAATGACACAATACCTGTAGCCTTCACTGACACAGAAGAGTATGAACAAATTAGAAAATTCAAACAAAATCAAAATCAAATCAATACACAGTACAAAAGAGAAATCCGGGAAGTACAAGATCAGTTGACGCAGGTAATACAAGAATTACATATTTCAGAGGACACTCGCGCTCCAGTACGGGAAGAGGGACACAGAAATACGGAACAACCACAAAATAATAACACAGGACATTTCGGAAATTATGAAAGAAATTGGCAAGGCGCATTGGATTTTGAGATAGAACCGCCGACACGACGTAACAATGACCGATATGCTACTCGCCGACACGATGATTTTGACTATAAGCTGTTCATTACTACACGTAAATTCAAAACGTTTAAGAATTCTGCCAACGACATTCATCCACAAGAGTGGCTCCATCAATTCTCTCATTGTTTTCCTCCCAACTGGTCATTGTAGCACAGGTTAGAATTTATGTGTGGCTACTTGGAGAATGAACCAGCTGTAAGAATGCGATCGGTCATTCACGATTGTCACAGTGAAGGAGAATTTTATCATGCCTTCCTCTCAGCGTATTGGTCTCAAGCTACACAAGACCGAGGAAAACATAGCATCATAATGATGAAACGTTTCGAACAATCTGAATTTTCCAGTCTTATGAAATATTTTGAAGACATGTTGCATAAGAATCAGTATCTTTCAAACCCATACAGCCCCTCAGAACTCATCCGCATTTGCTTAATCAAATTACCTGAACATTTACGGCATATTATTTTAGCAGGACGTGGCAAAGACGACATTGAAGCTTTTCAGGGACTGTTACAAGAACTGGAAATTGACACTGACAATCGCGGAACGCGAGAACAGGAGCACAACAATTACAGGTCACATCCGTCGGAATTCCGCGATGAAAGAAATAATAACTGGACACGAGGCTATTCTCACAACACAAATCGTGACCAAAACAGGCACCACCCTTATGACAACCACTGGCAGAGTAATAATTACAGAGAAAGTTCGCATTTCCGTAGTAATGAATATGACAGAGACAATCATAGAAACAGACAATATGGTAACCAGAACTATTATTATCAGGGGAGACAGAATAACTTCAGACGCAACAGTTCAGCGCGCAGTTACGATTCAGGGAGAAATTCTCCACCACTTCACCGACGAGAAAGAAACCACAGGAACTACCGACATGACGATGGACGATATGATCGTAACGACAGACCTGAATTGCATCAGAACTGGTGGGATTTAAACAGGGCAGGCCCCTCTCGTCACGGTGAATTTGTAGAAGTTAGGTCTCCTAATCCCAATAACGGCGCGCGCCAACAAAGAGACAGACAATGACTCGCACAAGCAGGCAGCCGCGTGCGCCCGCTGGCTCTGAGAAAAATAACATAAGACGCTAGCCTTGAGAAAAATTTTAGCATTCTTTACCGATGTATACAACATGATAATTGCTTTGAAGTTGAAACTCTGCGTACTAGGAAGAGTAAAGGTTTACACCACATTTCACATGTAAAACCGTTTATTGAAAGATAATCTGCTTTTAAACTTTGTCTTTGCCATAAAACTTTTCACTTCACATTTCTAGTATGCTTTGTCAGACTTAAGAAACTGTTAACATGCAACAATGTTTGAAGTTAAACATCCAGTCAAGAACCAAGAGAACTTATTTAAACAGAAATTACGAATGCATTGTTATAGTGAACAGACGAAACAGTGTTATTGTGTGTGTACATTCTTGCTTGTTAGTTGCATGATTATGTAACGACTATAAGGCTTACATACTTAGAACATTTACCAGTACTGGTAATGAAATTTTAGTGCAACATTTTGGTTTACTTGAAAATACATTATGGATTTAAAGTACTTTCAGTGAGATACCAGATGACACAGTGGTTAGTTTATGTGACAGCTACACGATTTTATCACGACGCTACTAATGAGTGACAATTTACAATGTTGCTTTTGCGGTGTATCTGTTTTATATCTGCACAGTTTTCTGAATTCTTCTGGACAGAAAAACATGTTTTAGTAGTAACTTTTGTGGAATAGCTACAATGAGACAGCCTTTTCGTAGCACAACAAAACGTTACAGCACAGTACTTTCTTCATCACGGCAATAAGCGTAATAACTACGATATCTATTCGCAAAGCATTTCACTTTCGTTTATGATGAGGTAAGTACATTGACTTCAGCAGAACTTTGCTTACAGAGGACGATAACTACGACACTTCCACAGAATTATCTTACAGCAAGACGCACATTTAGCGCTACAGGACACGCATTTGAGTGATCAATTTTGTACTTAAACCATTTATTTTTAAAGATATTTGAAGTGCAATGATACAAGGGTTTTCCGTGATACATTTCATTCCATTGCTGTAATCTGTAACACCTGAGGGTATAATTACATTAATCCTCAGGGGGGTACACACTTACTTTGTGTATCATGTGTTTGGCAAGCACAAGGAGCCCTAGCTAATATGGTATTTGCTTATACAACTTTACACATCGGTACCATATTTCTCCAACACAGTATTACACAGCTATCAGATCATTTAACTGAGAGACAAACATTTTTTTTACTACGTCAGTGACAGATGTTTACGCAATTACACAGTTGGATACCTTCACACTTATGAAATTGTATTTTGTCTGTACTTTGTAAACTGTTCACATTTTTTCGGAACCATTGTGATACTATGAGAGCTTTGAATGATGTATTTGGTATGAGATCATGATTTTTAAGGTACGTTTGAGGTAGATGACACTATTGAATTGAGCAGAGAATATGTTTTAGGGTTTTGAAATTATTGCAGAAAGCTACGACGTTTTTGAGATTTGACTGAGGTGTTATGATGTTATTTTTACGACGACGATGTGTATTATGCTGTTGAGGTATGTTTATGATCAATAAGCTGATGCTATATAAGGAATGTGATTACATGTTTATATGTATATGAATAACGAATAGAAGTTAGGGACTATGGTTTGTGAAAAAGGTTGTTGGAAACCAAGAATCGTACTTTAAGAGTTATGAAATGTGTGTATATGCGTGAATGTTTCACAATGCTGGCGAAAATTTTTTGGACGCTGTTATATTTATAGGATTTTGTTTCTATAGATTTGTAACCCAAATTCTTGACCTGTGAAATATATTTATATGAGACTGTCACTGTAGCGGAAACTGGTGTCGTAAATATTTCGGTAAGAAAGTTCAGTGACCACCTGCACGTAATGCGTCGTGGGCACCCAGCTGAGCGGCCAGGTGTGCCAGCCGCCTTGAGAAAAAGCCATTAGGTGGTAGGAAAAAAAAAGGGAGGCCATTATCCTCGCTATTGACGTTCCTTTGTAGAAAGCATCGCAAAAACGACACGGTCGAACTTGAAAACATATGATTACACTGTGGAGCTCTTAATTTATGATATTTCCTGAAATGAAATGATGAGAAACATTTCACATCTATTGTCTTTCTAGTTGAAAGATTGTTTACGGCACTATGAAATGCCATATGGCTAGTGAATGACGTTTCACGCCTTGCTTTGCTTATTTCGTTTAATATCTAGTTTCTAGCTGCACTGCAGCATTGGTTAAAATAAAATTTTATAGATGTACTAATACAAATATTTTCTGTCTACAGATCGAGTAAATAATAATTTTTTTCAAAAAAATGAGGGAGCACAAAAAGACATTTACCTTCACAGGAACGGCATACATAATTTTCTTTTCTAGTACTTAGTAATTTTTTGTATAATTAGCTTTTGTGGTGCACCACTTTAATTACATAGACATTAAGATGTGAATAGACATTTCCCTTATCTGCATTGTTGTCTTTAGTGTACTAGCTTGCGCTTTGTCATGTTTAGATATAATTTATTGCTTCTGCTGTTTGCCAGGCATAGTGCTACTGAATTTTAATTTGTGTTACTCTGTTAAGCCAGTTTTACTACTGATTTATTTTTCTTGTTTGCTGCTCATTGCCTTATATTAGTTGTAATTAATGCTGCTTGCTTCGCCATTTGTATTTTTGATCATTGCTGTTTGTGTTAATTGTTTTGTGCTGCTGCATTGCCTCATCCCTTAGTTTAGCATCTGAGCTCAGTAGATTTAAGTTAGCTTAAGAGGGGGTAGACTATATAAGAGACTGCGTTGCGATGAATTGGAAGAAATGCATTGAGAAGTCATACGAAAAAAGTACAGAAAACAGGTATAGATAGGACTTTTTGGAAATAGTGAGGAATGAAGGGAGGTCTCCGAGAAGTAAAGAAAGTTTTGTTTGCAAAATACTGCAGTAAAACAAACCCTGTCCTTTCCCCCTGTGTTATTCTGGTATGTGTTTGTGTACTCTTGTATATTTGTGTTTTTCCTGTCTTTATGTGTTTAGCTAATAAGAGTTATGTTGTAGAATTTTTCTGATAATATGTTATTTTCTTTGTAAAGATGTTTAGACATTATTTATTCTGTTTTGTTTTAATGCTCATGTGTGAAATTAATGTTTCGAAACTATTCTCATTATTTTATGTATTTACTTATCTCATAATTCCTGTAACACTGATGTATATGTTTATTTCTATTCTGTTGTAAAACCTGTACTACAAATGTTATCTGTATTGTTATGTTCTTTAATGATGTATTTTGTACCTTTGTAATTGTATTCTCAAGTTATAAAATTGTAATTGACACCAGTTTATCAAACTAAGCAACTTGTAAGCATTCATTTCACTGCACACATTTCTGTTGGTCATAGTATATGGACAATATGTGAGAAGTAGGGACTGTTAGTGTTTGCACGTGTGTTAATAATTCAGCAAGGGACTGGTTAACAGCATTGCTGGTTCTCAGGACAATTCAAAAACTTTGTGAGTGCACAAGTGGTGGTTATGGACTTGCTATATTATCCGCAAGACTCTTCAATGGTGATTGCGCACCTGCACAGTCACAACAGATGGCTGCTGGCCATCTCTACAAGGACTACAGTGGGTCTGCATCTTTGATGACCCACCAGTACCATTATCTCTACAAGGACTACAGTGGGTCTACTGATGATCCATCAATACCATTATTTCTACAAGGACTGCAGTGGGTCTGCACCTCTGGTGGCCCACCAATACCGTAATCTCTACCAGGACTACAGTGGGTCTGCTCTGTGATGACCTACCCACCAATACTCTTCAAAACTTCGACTGACTCCGCTGTGGGTTTGCTCTGTTGTGGCCCATTACCTGTCAGCATGTCAAGAGTCAGCACTGTCTTTCCATTGGAAGGACAACGCTACTTCTTCAAGACTGCATGGAAATCCACTACTTCCGTGTGCATTTTCTTTTACTGCTCAGACTTTGAGAAAAACACTGCAATATGATGAATGATCAGGACTGTCTTTATGGACTGTGAGAAAATTTTAGCTTTTGACCAACATTGTATCAATAAGTGTGTGCATTTGATTTCTTTGTTATTGTAATTACGATTATGAAAATTTTTAACAAATATGTATTGCCCAGTGCCCAAACCAATTTGTAAAATTTTTTGTGGGGAGCATGGGGGCTATGTAAGTAGGCTGTTTAGGTTTTTTTGGTAACGCCACCTCTGTATGAAAATCACTGGCTGTGCTGTGTGCAGTCTGTGGCTGCTTTGCATTGTTGTAATACTCGCCATTGTAGTGTTAGGCAGCTGGCTGGGAACAGCGCGTAGCGTTGCGCAGTTGGAGGTGAGCCGCCAGCAGTGGTGGATGTGGGGAGAGAGATGGCGGAGTTTTGAAATTTGTCATGACCTGATATATATATATATATATATATATATATATATATATATATATATATATATATATATATATATATGATGATATCAAGGTAAATACATTGTTTGTGCTCTATTAATATCTTTCATTTGCTAACTATCCCTATCAGTAGTTAGTGCCTTCCATAGTTTGAATCTTTTATTTAGCTGGCAAGAGTGGCGCTTGCTCTATTGCAGTAGTGGGAGTAACCAAGATTTTTGTGAGGTAAGTGATTTGTGAAACGTATAGTTTAATGTTAGTCAGGGCCATTCTTTTGTAGGGATTTTTGAAAGTCAGATTGCGTTGCGCTAAAAATATTGTGTGTCAGTTTAAGGACAGTCCTGTATAATTGTTAAAAAGGGGACGTTTCAGTGGTTGGGAAGGGAGTGAGACAGGGTTGTAGCCTCTCCCCGATGTTATTCAATCTGTATATTGAGCAAACAATAAAGGAAACAAAAGAAAAATCCGGAGTAGGTATTAAAATCCATGGAGAAGAAATAAATCTTTGAGGTTCGCCGATGACATTGTAATTCTGTCAGAGACAGCAAAGGACTTGGAAGAGCTGTTGAACGGAATGGACAGTGTCTTGAAAGGAGGATATAAGATGAATATCAACAAAAGCAAAACGAGGATAATGGAATGTAGTCGAATTAAGTCGGGTGAGCTGAGGGAATTAGATTAGGAAATGGTACACTTAAAGTAGTAAAGCAGTTTTGCTATTTGGGGAGCAACATAACTGAAGATGGTCGAAGTAGAGAATATATAAAATGTAGACTGGCAATGGCAAGGAAAGAGTTTCTGAAGAAGAGAAATTTGTTAACATCGAGTATAGATTTAAGTGTCAGGAAGTCGTTTCTGGAAGTATATGTATGGAGTGTAGCCTTGTATGGAAGTGAAACATGGACGATAAATAGTTTGGACAAGAAGAGAATAGAAGCTTTCGAAATGTGGTGCTACAGAAGAATGCTGAAGATTAGATTGGTAGATCACATGACTAATGTGGAGGTATTGAACAGAATTGTGGAGAAGAGGAGTTTGTGGCACAACTTGACAAGAAGAAGGGACCGGTTGGTAGGACATGTTCTGAGACATCAAGGGATCACCAATTTAGAATATGGGGGCGGCGTGGAGGGTAAAAATCGTAGAAGGAGTCCAAGAGATGAATACACTAAGCAGATTCTGAAGGATGCAGGTTGCAGTAAGTACTGGGAGATGAAGAAGCTTGCATGGAGAGCTGCATCAAACCAGCATCAGGACTGAAGACCACAACAACAACAAACTCTTGGACTCAATTAAATATCATGAACACAAATGGAAAATCTGTGGTGATTTAAAAGTCATTGCCATACTCTTAGGAATGCAACTGGTTTACACTAAGCATTGCTGCTTCTTATGTATGAGGGACAGTAGAGATAGGAAATTGCATTATATTAAAGAAGACTGGCCTGCACGAAATCTTCACTCTTGCGAGAAAAATGTCGTTGCCAAGCCTCTTGTGGACCCAAAAGACATTCTTCATCCACGCCTGCATCTCAAGCTGGGTTTGATGAAAAACTTTGTCGAAACTGTGAACCGAGAAGGACAGGCCTTTCAGTACATTAGAGAGAAATTTTCGAAATTAAGTGATGCCAAAGTTAAGGAAGGCATTTTTGCCGGACCACAAATAATAGAACTTGTAAAGGATCCTGCATTTGACCAAGTTTTGGAGGGGAAAGAAAAGGAAGCTTGTGAAACCTTCAAGGGTGTTGTTCATGGATTTTTAGGCAACAAAAGAGATGACAACTACAAGCATTTGGTGGCAGTGCTCCTGCAAAAATACCGTAACCTTGGATGCAACATGTCCCTTAAGATCCATTTTCTCCACTCCCACCTAGACTTTTTCCCTCCTAGTTGTGGAGCTGTTAGTGATGAACATGGTGAGAGGTTCCATCAGGACATTTCTGTTATGGAACAAAGATATTAGGGTCGTTGGAATGAAGTAATGCTTGCGGATTACTGTTAGTCTTTGTGTAGGGATTCTGCGGAACTCCATTACAAGAGGCAATCTAAAAGACGACGAAGTTAATAGGCCACCACATGATTCTCTTCAGACACAACCATCTGCGAAGTATTTTTCCAGTAATTTAGAACTCGTAGCATGTAATTACCAGTTAAAAAATCAAATGCACTTTCATTGTTGTTAGCAAGTATGTAATTAAAATGTATCCTTTGCTCTCAATCCGTTAATATGTAATACTTCCACCTTGTGTATATCATAGAAATTAGAGCTAATAAAAAATTTTCATTGTCATATTTGTTTTTCTCAATCCAAAATTAGTAGGGATTGCCTCATGAAGTGCTCGAAACATTCAAAAATTATCTTTTTGTTGCCCAGTGTAATTACAAAAACAAATACTTCCAACAAAAATGTCCATTACTTGTACGATGTTTCATTCTAGCACTTCATAATGGTTATGAACGAAGTTAGTATAATAATGATTCATAAGAAATGATTTTTGAGAGTTAAGTATAATTTAATCTCGCATTAAAATGGCAGCAAAAATATGTGAAACAGCGCTAACAATCTGTGACTTCTTCCTTGAAAAGTCTCGAAAGTTAGTGTGAAAGCTTCAGTTCAAATATAACGAATTTCCTTGAGACAGAGAAGTTGCTGTCCATGCATCAGCACGGCTTTAGAAAGCATCGCTCCTGCGAAACGCAACTCGCCCTTTTTTCACATGATATCTTGCGAACCATGGATGAAGGGTATCAGACGGATTCCATATTCCTTGACTTCCGGAAAGCGTTTGACTCGGTGCCTCACTGCAGACTCCTAACTAAGGTACGAGCATATGGTATTGGTTCCCAAATATGTGAGTGGCTCGAAGACCTCTTAAGTAATAGAACTCAGTACGTTGTCCTCGATGGTGAGTGTTCATCGTAGGTGAGGGAATCATCTGGAGTGCCCCAGGGAAGTGTGGTAGGTACGCTGTTGTTTTCTATCTACATAAATGATCTTTTGGATAGGGTGGATAGCAATGTGCGGCTGTTTGCTGATGATGCTGTGGCGTACGGGAAGGTGTCGTCGTTGAGTGACTGTAGGAGGATACAAGATGACTTGGACAGGATTTGTGATTGGTGTAAAGAATGGCTGCTAAATCTAAATATAGATAAATGTAAATTAATGCAGATGAATAGGAAAAAGAATCCCGTAATGTTTGTATACTCCATTAGTAGTGTAGCGCTTGGCACACTCACGTCGATTATTTGGGCGCAACATTGCACAGCGATATGAAGTGGGAGAAGCATGTAATGGCAGTTGTGGGGAAGGCGGATAGTCGTCTTCGGTTCGTTGGTAGAATTTTGGGAAGATGTGGTTCATCTGTACAGGAGACCGCTTATGAAACACTAACACGACCTATTCTTGAGTACTGCTCGAGCGTTTGGGATCCCTATCAGGTCGGATTGAGGGAGGACATAGAAGAAATTCAGAGGCGGGGTGCTAGGTTTGTTACTGGTAGGTTTGATCATCACGCGAGTGTTACGGAAATGCTTCAGGAACTCGGGTGGGAGTCTCTGGAGGAAAGGAGGCGTTCTTTTCGTTAATCGCTACTGAGGAAATTTAGAGAACCAGCATTTGAGGCTGACTGCAGTACAATTTTACTGCCGCCAACTTATATTTCGCCGGGCGTGGTGGCCAAGCGCGACCGCTACGGTCGCAGGTTCGAATCCTGCCTCGGGCATGGATGCGTGTGATGTCCTTAGGTTAGTTAGGTTTAAGTGCTCAGAGCCAGCCCTTATATTTCGCGGAAAGACCACAAAGATAAGCTAAGACAGATTAGGGCTCGTACAGAGGCATATAGGCAGTCATTTTTCCCTCGTTCTGTTTGGGAGCGGAACAGGGAGAGAAGATGCTAGTGTGTTACGAGGTACCCTGCGCCACGCACCGTATGGTGGATTGCGGAGTATGTATGTAGATGTAGAAAGCTTGCAATGGACTTGTACTATCTCCAAATATTTGGGGGTTACACACTACGTAACACGGGTAGAGACACTAGCTCAGGACCACCGAGCGAAGTGGCGCAGTGGTTAGCACACTGGACTCGCGTTCGGGAGGACGACGGTTCACGCTCGCTTCCTGCCATCCTGATTTAGGTTCTCCGTGATTCCCCTAAATCGTTTGAGGCAAATGCCGAAATGGTTCCTTTGAAAGGGCACGGCCGACTTCCTTCCCCATCATAACATAATCCGATGGGACCGATGACCTCGCTTTTTGGTCCTTACCCCAACTTAACCAACTAGCTCACGAACGATACAAGTAAGTCAACAGATCACGGGTCAACGTGATTCCGTCACGTTTCTCACATCTTGCAGTTTACGTTAGAGAAGTCTGGTAGGGGATATCGATCACAGTTGATGTCTTCGGAAATGACGTGAAGGATTGGAATTTCATTCCGTTTGTCTCTTTCTGTCTGTTGTTGCTAATCATTGGTCACTTAGAAATACGATATTCGACAAATGGAAGCCACGTACTAGAGCAAGCACTAATTTTCGTTTTATATAACGGTTTTCTTTCGAAGTGGAGAATGCAAACCGATGTGTCAGGTTAACGGAAACATAAGTGTGAAACAGGCTCATTAACTTATTAACTTTTCAAATTTCGAAAACGCACGTTCTAGGAAGAGTTAAGCAACATATTATTTTCTACCACAAGTGCATAACTTTCATTTTTTTAATGTGTAATTCAGACAAACAATGATAACGGAAAGTATGTACATGTGTAACACACACATTCACTATTAACGTTTCAAAAACTTACCTTCCAATAAGAGGAAAGTAGCATGCTACTTTTTGCCACATTACTGCTACTACTGGCTGAAAAACAACCGCTTCGCTTGATCTTCATTACCACTTATCTTCTGAGAACATTGCAAATCATACGAAAAAACATCGTAAAAATGAACATTCAAAAATGCATCACCTGCCAAACTCAATCTACCACTTGTGATCGTTATCATTCGTGAACCTCATTCATTGTAGCTCTACTTAGCTCATACCGCAGTTTTGTTTCTTCAGCAGTTTCTCTATGTATGCTTTCTAAGTATCTCACTCTATCCTCTACTCTAATTTCATATCGTTTTTCCACAGTTATCTCTCAATCAGTTCATTCTCTTCCTTTGTGAAGTTAAAATGCCTCTCACTCCTCATCTGTTTCGTTTCTTCGCTGTTCTCTCTGTTTTCGTCTTTTCAATACACCACTCGAGAAATCTCCTCGCGTTTTACGTTTCGACAGCCTGTTAAAATTTGCTCTTAATACCCTGTTCGCTACCTTAAGCTATTCACTTTCACTTAAATTTATTTCACTTTTTGTCACTGTCACTGTTCCTTGATCCGCTCTAATCGATTTCCAAAATTATAGGGCGCACACGTCTCGTCATCGCCTGTACATAACCTTCTGAACTGGAATGTATACCCGCCACATCAGTATAATGGAACGTTCGAAAACGAGAACATTCTGGCAAATTCTAGAACATTCTGGAACATTTTAGAACCTTCTGGAAAGTTCGGCAGCATTCTGGAGCATTCTATAAGATTCTCGGACATTCTAGAAGGAACGTTCAGGCTAGTCTCATGCCCTTCGGCATTCAAATTGCTTCACCGTCTTTCCACAGACGTCCACTGGTGTGGTGCCCTCTTTTGACACCCATATCTCCGAAACCAGCCCCTGCAGTTCCTAACCGAAACATTCTGCACGGATGGGGGAAGGAGTGCTAACGCATCATATAATCCCCATGAGGCTGCGAGGGTGGACTGAGGCTTTATAGCGGCACGCTCAGACAAACCACACTTACATTTATTACGGTATATACATTTATCTTTATTATTGTTATTTTTGGATCACCATTCTTCTGACTGGTTTGACGCGGTTCCCTACGGAGTCCTCTCCAGTGTTAACCTCTTCACCGCGCTGTACTACTTGCACCAACGTCCTCAGTTATTTGTTGGATATATTCCAGCCTCCGTCTTCCTTTGCAGTTTTTACAGCGTGCAGCTCCTTCACGTACCATGGAATTTTTCCTTGATGGCTTAACACAGTCGTATACTATCATCCTGCCCCTTCTTCTTGCAATGTTTTCCACATGTTTCTCTCCTCGCCGATTCGGCGGAGAACTTTCTCATTGGTTATCTGACCACCTAATTTTCAATATCTTTCTATAGCAAATGCTTCGTTTCTCTTACTTTTTGGTTTTCCCACTTCCACACAATGCTGTATCGAAACGCACGTTCTCGCAAATTTGTTCATCAAATTAAGGCCGATGTTTGATAGCGCTATACTTCTACCGGTCAGAAATACCCTCTTTGTTTGTTCCTTCTGTACTCTGCTTGCCCTCCTTGTTTCGTCTGTCAGTGTATTATTTTGTTTCCAAAGTAGCAGAATTCCTTCACCTAGTCTACTTAGTGGTCCCCAGCTGACATTAAGTTTATAGCTAATCTCATTTGCCATAAACACCTTGCGAAAAGATTACGATAGTGACAGAATCAAAGAGACCCCATACGGACTCTTACCAACAAAAGTTTGTCGTGAGTAACAGTCATGAATGGAACAAAAAAGCATAAAATGGCAGTGGTGCGCTTAAGTATTCTCCATCTCACGTGGTAAGGTGACTTTGGAGTATATATGTACATGTGCACACAGTATAAATTATGTTTGCATTGTGCAGAATTAAGTAATACAAGGTTCCATATTTGTTTAAACGCAGCACTGACTTTTTACGTGGTAAACAATGTTGACGAAACTAAATCAGTGTGGCACTGAAAAACGGTCCTCAAAGCAGTATCGACGAGACTGCTTCATTAGAATGGGAAAAATTGTGATTATGTAGAATAGGGCTACCGTATGTCCGAATTTTTTCGGACATGTCCTCTTTTTGGGTCCTGAAATTTGCATCCGGGAGGAATTTTAAAAGTTGTTAAAACGTCCGGCATTTTGATTCGTATTAGTTCAGAGATACATTATGTGACAAATTTTCAGTGCCGAATCTGACGCTGGCAAACTTAAATGATGTAATAAGCGACCGTTGTCGGCGAGCAATGTCATGGTCCGTGTCTGTGGTGTTATCACCTTTACGAAAATGGTTCAAATGGCTCTGAGCACTATGGGACTCAACTGCTGAGGTCATAAGTCCCCTAGAACTTAGAACTACTTAAACCTCACTAACCTAAGGACAACACACACATCCATGCCCGAGGCAGGATTCGAACCTGCGACCGTAGCAATCGCGCGGTTCCAGACTGTAGCGCCAGAACCGCTCGGCCACCAGCGGCCGGCCACCTTTATGTGTCGGTAAACTTCGTTCTGTAGCGAGGTACTGCCAACTTTATTGATCTAAAAGTGCTCCAACAAGCTAAATGTAATTTCATTTCATTGGCACAGATAAATACCACATTTGAATACAAAGGTTTCTTCGCTTCCTCGAAACCTTATTACCGTCGTGTGTAATTGGTGCTACGGTAGGTGATAGTTAAGAAGTGGGAACCGGGCCTGTATTGTCAGTGCTGAGCAAGACGTTGGAAATTCTTTCCCCCGCACCACTCATCTCCCAGCAACGATCCACATCCCTGCACCCCCCCACCCCCCCCCCCTCCCCACCCCCGAGATAATGTTATTGTTTGGCCGTGGATTGAAGAGTGACTTGATGTTTAATAACTTATTAAATTAATACTAAATGTGCCTAAAATGAAATGCTGGTCTACTATTCAAACTGCAAGAAAAGTATCCTTGTTTCAGATGCGACAAGGATGAATTCGAATGCGAGTGTGTGGTCTGTAAATCTACTACACACGTGCCAGTGGGAAATAAAAGAGAGTGAGATTTACAAATACATTTGGAGTCTGTAAAGCACAAAAGAGCTATCCGAGGAGAAGAATCGCCTTCAAAATTAACTCGGATTTTCATGAAACCAAGCAGTAAAGAAGAAAAGGAACTGTGCGCCGCTCAAGGTACTCCCGCATTTCATATTGTGAAGCATTATAATAGCTATAAAGCGATCGACTGTGCAACTAGTTTGACAAAATCCTTATTTCCAGATTCCAAATCGAAAAAGAAAAGTTTTCGAGTGCAAGGACAAAAACAGAAGAAATAATAAATTCAGTGCCTGGTCCTTAAGTTGTTGAAAGTGTTGTGAAGAATTTCGAAGATGACAGTTTACTGTGATATTTTCTACCGATAGCAGTAATTGTGGGTCAGCGACAATATTCCTAGTCATTATTCAATATTTTGATTGGAAAAATGATGGTTTGCAGTCCAGGTTAATTGAATTAGATCAATAGCCTAATGAGACAACAGACACTATCCCTTCATGTTTGAAGATTGCTCTTCGGAGTAAAGGGCTCCTCGATAAACGTATAGCATTCGCAGGAGACAGCTGTAACACAGTGTTTGGAGGATTGCGCCGGGATTAAGAAGGATAAAACTTTTTTTTAACTTAAATAAGCTATTATGAAGAGAACTTTTGATTGGAGTCCGGCGTTCACCTCCCATCCTAAATAACTGTATTCATCAAGTTGTGGACACATTGGAGACTGTTGTTGTTGTGGTCTTCAGTCCTGAGACTGGTTTGATGCAGCTCTCCATGCTACTCTATCCCGTGCAAGCTTCTTCATCTCCCAGTACTTACTGCACCCTACATCCTTCTGAATCTGCTTAGTGTATTCATCTCTTGGTCTCCCTCTACGATTTTTACCGTCCACGCTGCCCTCCAACACTAAATTGGTGATCCCTTGATGCCTTAGAATATGTCCTACCAGCCGATCCCTCCTTCTAGTCAAGTTGTGCCACAAATTTCTCTTCTCTCCAATTCAATTCAATACCTCCTCATTAGTTATGTGATCTACCCATCTAATCTCCAGCATTCTTCTGTATCACCACATTTCGAAAGCTTCTATTCTCTTCTTGTCCAAACTATTTATCGTCCATGTTTCACCTCCATACATGGCTACACTCCATACAAATACTTTCAGAAACGACTTCCTGACACTTAAATCTATACTCGATGTTAACAAATTTCTCTTCTTCAGAAACGCTTTCCTTGCCATTGCCAGTCTACATTTTATATATTCTCTACTTCGACCATCTTCAGTTATTTTGCTCCCCAAATAGCAAAACTGCTTTACTACTTTAAGTGTCTCATTTCCTAATCTAATACCCTCAACATCACCCGACTTAATTCGACTACATTCCATTATCCTCGTTTTGCTTTTGTTGATGTTCATCTTATATCCTCCCTTCAAGACACTATCCATTCCGTTCAACTGCTCTTCCAAGTCCTTTGCTCTCTCTGACAGAATTACAATGTCATCGGCGAACCTCAAAGTTTTTATTTCTTCTCCATGGATTTTAATACCTACTCCGAATTTTTCTTTTGTTTCCTTCACTGCTTGCTCAATATACAGATTGAATAACATCGGGGAGAGGCTACAACCCTGTCTCACTCCCTTCCCAACCACTGCTTCCCTTTCATGCCCCTCAACTCTTATAACTGCCATTTGGTTTCTATACAAATTGTAAATAGCCTTTCGCTCCCTATATTTTACCCTTGCCACCTTCAGAATTTGAAAGAGAGTATTCCAGTCAACGTTGTCAAAAGCCTTCTCTAAGTCTACAAATGCTAGTAACGTAGGTTTGCCTTTCCTTAATCTAGCTTCTAAGATAAGCCGTAGGGTCAGTATTGCCTCAAGTGTTCCAATATTTCTACGGAATCCAAACTGATCTTCCACAAGGTCGGCTTCTACTAGTTTTTCCATTCGTCTGTAAAGAATTCGCGTTAGTATTTTGCAGCCGTGACTTATTAAACTGATAGTTCGGTAATTTCCACATCTGTCAACACCTGCTTTCTTTGGGATTGGAATTATTATATTCTTTTTGAAGTCTGAGGGTATTTCGCCTGTCTCATAGATCTTGCTCACCAGATGGTAGAGTTTTGTCAGGACTGGCTCTCCCAAGGCGGTCAGTAGTTCTAATGGAATGTTGTCTACTCCCGGAGCCTTGTTTCGACTCAGGTCTTTCAGTGCTCTGTCAAACTCTTCACGTAGTATCATATCTCCCATTTCATCTTCATCTACATCATCTTCCATTTCCATAATATTGTTCTCAAGTGCATCGCCCTTGTATAGACCCTCTATATACTCCTTCCACCTTTCTGCTTTCCCTTCTTTGCTTAGAACTGGGTTTCCATCTGAGCTCTTGATATTCACACAAGTGGTTCTCTTTTCTCCAAAGGTCTCTTTAATTTTCCTGTAGGCAGTATCTATCTTACCGCTAGTGAGATAAGCCTCTACATTCATACATTTGTCCTCTAGCCATCCCTGCTTAGCCATTTTGCACTTGGAGACTGTATCGAAGGTATAATTTTCGACTGTTTCAGTATTTCCATAATCATACAGCCCGGACTATTGAACTCGAAGAATTTGTCAATACTGAATACAAGAAATTGTTATCTCATAGCAAAACCCTAGGTGGTTATCATTACTTTCTGGGATAAACATACTTCTCCGTAAGTGCCCTGCTCTGCTATCATACATCCTCCCACAGCATAACCCACTTACAATCATAAATAAGATCTTCGATAGTGAATTTAGCGATATATATACCATCTACAAACACTTGTTGGCATATTTCATTCACGCACAGCAGAGCTTGATAAACTAAATCGCTTGTTGAGGTCCTTCGAATCCTTCTGTCCATTAATAACATACTCAGCAGTCGTGAGATCAGTAAATTTATGTGTACAAATGTGAAAGCTCTCGGTCTAAGGCGCTGCAGTCATGTACTGCGCGGCTGGTCCCAGCGGAAGTTCGAGTCCTCCCTCGGGCATGGGTGTGTGTGTCTGTCCTTAGGATAATTTAGGTTAAGTAGTATGTAAGCTTACGGACTGATGACCTTAGCAGTTAAGTCTCATAAGATTTCACACACATTTGAATATTTTTTGTGAAAGCTCTATTGGAGAAAAATGTAAAGTATCAGCTACCGCACCGAGTGTCAGCTTGGTTTCACCTCAAGGTTCTGTCGACCACGTCTGATCACCACAAGGGAAGATGGCTGTATTGTGTAGCAAGCACATCGCAACCCTTTCACACCCGCGCCTGCCTTCCGAGAGCAAGTAATGCACTTCCTACAACGGTCTGTGTCAGTCCACACCATTTGTCGGACCGAGCGAGGTGGTGCAGTGGTTAGTACACGTGACTCGCATTCGGGAGGACCGCGGTTCAAACCCGCGTCCGGCCATCCTGACTTAGGTTTTACGTGATTTCCCTAAATCGCTTCAGGCAAATGCCGGAATGGTGCCTTTGGTAGCGCACGGCCGTCTTCCTTCCCCATTCTTTCCTCATCCGGAGGGACCGATCACCTCGCTGTCTGGTCCTCCCCCCCTCCCCCCTCCAGAACCAACCAACAATTAATCGGAGCAGCAGCCGCACCAGGTAAGTTCCGTCCCATCCGTCGGCTGCCGGTAGCCTCATAACAAAAACGGCTGCGTTTGGAGTAGTGTCCTGAACTGGAAGCTTGGACTCCGGAGAACGACGTCGCATAGTGTTCAGTGATGACTTGCGGTTTTGCACTACCCTGGATGACCATCGTCGGCGAATGTGGCGGTGACCTGTTGAGAGATCCCATTCTTCCAATGCTTTGAAGAGGAGTGATACTCTTGGCCTCGTGATGTGTACAGCCATCGGGTATGACTTCAGGTCAAGGCTGGTAGCTATTGCGGGAACTCTGATGCCACAACAGTACGAGGTGTATCAAAAAGAATCATCCGATTTGGCACGACCATATTTCTGAAACTAATAAACACATACAACGGATTTCGTTTTTTGATGAAAGGGAAACTCAAAAAGTTTGGTTTTTTTTTCACACCTTTTCATAGGTGTTCAGTACGCCCGCCTTGAGATGCACGGCATTTGTCAGTGCTAAATTCAAATTGTTCCCACACTGCAGCGAGCATGTCTTGAGTTACAGTTTCCACAGCTGCTGTTATGCGATGTCTCAGTTCGTTCATTGTTGTTGGTAATGGAGGCACATAAACAGGGCTTTTATAAACCCCCACAAGAAATAATCGTATACAGTCAGGTCCAGTGGCCTTGGAGGCCGGTAATGTAAGGCTGAATCATTTGGTCCGGTGCGACCGAACCATCGTTCAGCAATCCTTTGGTTTATAAATTCCTGCACTTTCAGATGCCAGTGTGGCGGTGCCCCATTCTGTTGGTAAATGAAGTCTTTCCAATCAGTCTCCAATTGTGGGAAAAGAAAGTTCTCAAGCATATCGAGATAGGGCTTTCAGTAACAGTTTTCTTGGCAAAGAAAAGTGGAGCATACACCTTTTCCCGTGAAACCGCACAAAAACACATTAAATTTTGGAGAGTTCCTCCCATGTTGTACAGCCTCATGTGGTTGTTCCGTATCCCATATTCCCACTTTATGACTTACCTTTCCATTTAAATGGAATGTTGCCTTATCACTAAACACTAAGCGTGGAAGAAAACTGTCATCCTCCATCTTGCCAAGAACGAAATTACAGAACTCTACACGCTGTTGTTTGTCACCTTCACGAAGAGCTTGCAGTAGATGAATTTTGTATTGTTTCGTGTGTAAACGTCGACGCAACACACACCAGACCGACTTTGGGGGCATGTTGAGCTGTCGAGTTGCACGGCGAACGGATTTCTGCGGACTGCTTGTGAAACTATGGCGGGTGCGTTCGACGTCTATGTCAAACTCTCGGGGACTGCCCGGCGATTTGCCTTTACACAAACAACCTGGAATTGGCCGGCCGGTGTGGCCGTGCGGTTAAAGGCGCTTCAGTCTGGAACCGCGTGACCGCTACAGTCGCAGGTTCGAATCCTGCCTCGGTTTAAGTAGTTCTAAGTTCTAGGGGACTGATGACCACATATGTTAAGTCCCATAGTGCTCAGAGCCATTTGAACCATTTGAATCTCAGAATTGTTCATGCCGTCGTCTAATGCTCTGTGCTGTAGGAGGATCCACACCATATCTAGTACGAAAGTCACACTGAACAGTTATTACTGAACCGCACTGCGTGAAACATAGAACACAAAACGCTTTCTGTTGTCCCGTTACCATTTTTACTAGAAGTGAAGTGGGCGCAACTGCTGCCACCTAGCGGGAACCATGTAAAACTCGTGAGTTTGCTCTTTCCAACAGTATGTTGTTCACGTACATATCTCCAATAACACAATAGTTATGATTTTTAAAATCGGATGATTGTTTTGATACAGCCTGCACACCACGGACATCTTGCATCCTCAAGTGTTGGCCTCTCATGTGACAGTATTGTTATGCCTTTTTGCAACAGGTCAGTGCTCGTCCACATATGGCACATATCTCTATGAACAGTCTCCGTGATGATGATATTCTCCAGTGACCGTCAAGATCATCAGATCTTCCCTTGAAGGAACGTATGTGAGACTAGCTCGGTCGTCAACTCCATCCTAGGGCCAGCTTCCAGGATATCAAGGACCAGTAAAAACAGCTGTGGGCCAAACTGCCTCAGGAGAGGATACAACTGCTTTACGACACCCTGCCCAACCGAAGCAGTGTGTGCATGCAGACCAAACGGGGTGCAACATAATACTGATTACTGGGCTCATGCTGCCAAGTTCTTTGTAAATTTAACTTGATTTTTAATCACTGAAATAACATCACAGACACTATCAGCCTGTGAAGTTTCATTTTTTCCTCCTTCTTTTCGAATTGCTTCATTTATTTTGTCAGGCAGTGCATTTCCCATCTCCTAGTACGCCACATACAGATTTCAGCCACTCTAGATGTCGTTTTCATTACTGCTTTCTTTTCAGGTATACCCTGAGCCACAAATCTCACCTACACGTTTCATTGCTGACGACTGCAAACAGCCGATCCTTTTATTATTTGTATTTGAAGGATCCGTTTTGACCCTCTGGGTACTCAAAGAAACGACGTGCCTCTGGGAAGAACATCACTTGTCTGGATAAGAATAACAAAAATGAAGCTTGTAGATATCCCTTAAGTTACACCCTGCCAATCTTACCCATAAACACCGATTTGCCTCCTTGATTCGTTGCCCGCCCTGATGATAATGTCGTGTCGCTACCAGCCAAGTGCAAACAACATCGGCGGCTTGTGAATCACAGTCGCTATTCGTTTGGTGTGACAAGGCTGTGTGTACCCCACTGTATAACTCCGAAATGAACGCGAATGGGACCCAGGCTCTCGGCACCAGTAGTCAGCAATGGTGAGCACTACACCAAGGATTCGACCGCTCACCCCGCTGATTACTATTTTTTAATTTCGGGGTTAATCCATAAAGTGATACAAGTAACGATGAAAAATCCCCACTCACTAATACGGTGGTACGCCGACGCATGCAACAACAATCGGTATACGGAGAGCAAAAATTGCTCAAAAGTGTTTTGAACCATCTGCATATCTGCATAAGAGGCACCAAGATGAGAAAATAAACTAGAAAAGTAACACTACTGCAAAATAAAAACAAAACAATAAAAAATAAAAACAAAACAATAACAAAAATAAAGGCACGCTGTTCGAAAGTGCACATCTTATGCGCATCAGTGAAATAAAAATCTTCTGCTGGGTAACATTCAGTGACACTCTGTGTGTTATGACAACCTTAGATCCTCCTTGGAATGCTGACCACAATGTAGTCGAGACATTGCGTTCCCAAGAGCAAGGAGAATTTTCATGTAAGTGAAAAGAATCATGGTAAAAGTGTGATTTTGCGATGATGTTACAAACTTGCTGGGATGATGAAGAAGGAGGGTAAATGTGTCAATTTGCAGTTAGGAACCTTGGTCTAGAAACGACAGAGACAGAAGTTTTAAGCGAAAATGGTTCTGATACCTCTGACAGTTGAATGCATGTACGGGTACTGCTGTTGTTAAGTCTACGTAGGATAGGCAATCCCGACGAGGGGGTTACAACATGACGGAACCCCACCTCATTTGGAACTGAGAGTTCGTGAACACCTGGATCTAGAGTTTCCAGATTAAATCGACAAAATTACCGATCACCGCCTGGCGAAACGATTTGCTGAGCTGAGGGTGAACACAATAAAACAGTTAGTAAACATAAAAGATTATACTTATTGTTGTTAGTTTTAGCTTTCAACAAATTTTTGTTACTTTTAATTTTTGGTACACGTGGTTGCATGTTGCAAACTTCAAATTACAACGAATGCATAATTATGCTTTTACCACATCGATACTTCTGATACTTTGTTTTTATATTAGGCGTTTCATCTCTGCTAAAAACGATTTCGACAAAACGTGTTTGTGGACATAGAAGTTTGACTTTGTAGTAGTTCCAAAGTTTTATTTAGTAAGCGGACCTCTTCGTAAGAACTATGTTTATCACTGTCGTCTTCAGTGCCCAGCATCTTCGATACTTGTACGTATTTTTCATATGTACGGGTTACCAAATGTTTATTGATTTGATTTTGCAAATCAGTAAATAAATTAGTGACGTGAATGGAATTCTGAAAATACCGAACCACATCCACTTCGGTACCGAACATGGGGCTGCAACACCGAACAGCTCGGTAAAATACTGAACACCTGACTAGACAGCCTGGATCAGACATTCCTTGAAAAGTGGGCAGGCAGAGGGGGCCTGTTTCGTGGCCAGCGTGTTCACCTGATCTCAGCCCACTTGATTTCTTCTTGCGGGGCCACGTGAAAAGTCTTGTGCATGAGACGCCTGTCGAGTCTGAAGAGAGTCTCCTGGCCAGAATTATTGCTGGCTGCAATACTGTTCAAACGACACCGGGGAGATTAGAACGGGTAACACAGATCTTTGTGCAACGGTGCCTCGCCTGCATTGGCGTTGGGAGACGCCATTTTGAACACATGTCGTAAATGTAGTAACTTGAGAAACTTATACAGCTAAATGGGATTCATTATTACTGTACCGCATAATTACGATTTTCTGTCTGCCTGACATCAGATTACATGCGCCGTTGCTAGTCCATCAACAGCGGAAGTTACCTGAAGGTTTCCAGTGGGAATTCTGTACGTCATGACTAAGGTTCTGAAGTTGGGGCCCTTAATTTGAGCGATACACAAGGCTACAGCGGAACTAGAGTAGATTTTCGCCTATACCTTTCGACTCGGTCGTTTACGGCCTAGGATCCCTTACCTCAAACTGATAAATTCACCCTTCTCCATCATCCCTGAATGCTTGTTACATCATTTCGGAATCAGCCTGCGTAATACAATATACTTTATTAACAATAAACTATCACTATAATGCTTTATCTCTATTCATACTTGTGCCAGCTAAGTTTAATGAAGTAAATTATAAATAAAGTTGCTACTCTGAAGCTGTTCAGTCTGCTGTTTGTAGAACAGTAACGCTAAATAGCTGGCTTAAGATATTTGAAACAGGCAGTAGCCTAATCCTTGAAAGGAAGAGACGATTTAAGATCTTCGGTTTGTGGAACTCACACTTAGCCGGCAAAAGTTCTTGAGATACTTGTCTGTTTACACTATCCGCCGGCGTGTAAAGCATAATATAACGATCTTCACGCCTTATTGGTAATGAAATCCTGAAGGGGCACTCACGTGTTGACGAAACTATAGCAACAGACGACGGACTCAGTGATGATAAGGAGGGTTCATGACTTCCATTGCGCCGTCGGTACGCACACACCAAGAGCTGGCAACTGTTCAGGCAGTGTTGCCTCAAACATTTTACTTCTTAATCCATCATCCTTCTCCAGCCCCTGTAGATACGGCGAATTTTGATAGGAGAAGCCAACAATGACGCCGAGCGCTGAAGTTGGAGATTAGTGGAGGGAAATGTTGGTGGTAGTGGGTGGGGGCCGGGGCCATTGGTTAGCGCCGCAGCCCTCCCCCCTCCTTCCCTCCCTCCAGGGCCACAGTTTCGCTTTCAAAAGGCGGCCGCGACCAGCGCAGTCTGCAGCACAGATCTTCGCGGACAACACTCAGGTGAGGGCCAAGCACTGCGCTGCAGCGAGAACGCCTGAAGGTGGCAGCCTATAGTAGAACGCTCTACGGCAGCGTTTCTCAACCGCCCTATCTGGCCGCTTTGGTGTGTTGCGAGATTTTTAATGTCTTAGGGGCTTTCGAAGATAAAATATCTACAACATAAAAAATTTATCGTCAAATGGTTTTTTGGAATAACCCAATTTACAAGGAATCGTCCATCGTTATACGCGACTAACTCAGCGCTCGCTGCTTCGCTCATGTTTGCTTAGTAATCACAACAAAATAATTTTAAAAACATATTATACACCTACTGAAAAATTAATGTATTAAAGAGCTGCTCCTTTTTCCATGCGATTCTGGCTAAGTCGATTTACAGCAGTAACTTTTAAATAGTTTTCCATGATTTAGTTCACAAATTACAACACCTTCTAAACTTTTCACGCTAATTAAGGCCATTGAAGCTTGATGTTTTCCTAATGTACTTCTGACCAAAAACCGAAAAAAGACAAATCGGATAAGTGCTTTATAGTTATTAGCGCCAGTGTTACACCTAGAACTGAATTGCCTTATCTTAAACAGGTATTCTTGTGCATAGTATTTCCCTTAAACGTACTTTCATACTGAAATATTTTCATGTAACTTTTCATCCCTTGTTTCACTCCCTTAGGGGCTGAAAGTTCCAAAAGCGCTGCAATACGTACCTTTTTATTTCTGACCGAGAAGTCAAATGCTAATTTTCATAGATGCAGCTTTAAAAGATGCTTTAGCAGTTTTTTTAATAACACTTTATTAAAAATAAACTTCTGCCTACTACTTAACCCCCGTAGAGGTTGAATTTCCAAAAATGTGGAATTACGTTTTTTTTTTTTTTTTTAAACTTCCGACGGAGAAAGCAAATACCAATTTTCGTAGTTGCAGCGTCAAAACTGACTTAATGGCGATATATTTTCAAAAAGCCTTTCATCCCCTATTACAGCCCCTTAGTGTTTGAATTTCGAAAAACATTGAAACACGTATTTTTTTTAATTTCTAAGCGAGAAGTCAAATTCCAAATTTCATAAATGTCGCTTTAAAAATGCTGTAGCAGTTCTTTAATAAGGATTTATTTTTAAAATAACTTTCGCTTACTTTTTCATCCTCTTGGTGGTCGAATTTCGGAAAATGATAAAACACGTGTTTTTTTATTAATGTCGACAAACCAGATTCAAATTTTCGTAGTCCTAGCTCAAAATCGTCTTAATAGCGAAAAACCTTCAGTCCTCTATTTCTCCCACTAGGGGTGGAATTTCGAAAAAAATCTCTTCTTAAACGACGCCTGCAGTAAAAGATTAACCCAAATTCCAAGTTTCTGTTCTTAGCGTTTTGGGCTGGGCGATAATGAGTCAAACAGTCAGGACATTCCCTTTTATATATAGAGTTTATACACATATTAATAAAAAATCTATTTTATGTACTTTACGTGTTTGCTCTTTTGCATTTAGGGTAAAAAATCAGATGTAGGGTGTCGCGAAAAAAATAAGAAAAATTGAGAAATGCAGCTCTGGGCACATTCTAGGCAACGAGACATCTGGGAGCAGCCACGCGAGACAGAAATCGAAAACGTCGATTCTGAATGCTTTTCGGTTACTACTTAAAGCTGGCAGACAGCTCAATGTTCAATGCCTATAAAGAGAGACAGCTTATCGATGTATCGCATGTAGCACAACTAAGGTCCCAGCAGCTGTAGTGGCCATTTTTGTTGGGGGGGGGGGGGGGGGAGGCAGGGGGGAGAAATTAACCATTGGACTGAAAATAACACCATTTAAGATTATGTGCGTGTGATTGAGCAGCTCTAGAAATGACAGATTAATCACATAATGCTGCGTGTAGTTTTAACGTTTGAAGAATATGTTCCACGTAACTGTACATTACTAAATCACTTCTTACTTATTACCAGTTGGCACAAGAACTTTATTGACAAGTTGTGTTTTACTATGTTCGGCTGTGCATTATTACGAACTTGCACCATGACATATGACTAACAGACTGTCTGCCTCACATTGTCAAAATAGCTCGCCTAAAAATCGATTGCTAACATACTCTCGCGCCAAACGATGTATGCCACTCGGCGAAATATTCGGACAATCGCAATATATCCCGAAGTCTTGACAGCTGTTCATTCGAAACTGTCCACAGCCCGGGGTCTACTATATATTATAGCAAAGGTTTGTGTTGCTGCCTGGTTGCGAGGTACCGGGTTCGATCCCCGGCCGGATCGGAGATTGTCTTCACTTTGGGACCAGGAGTTTCATCTCACCTTCTTCACAAAGACGTGCAAGTCATTGAAGTAGCCTCAAACTGAAAGCATTGCACCAGACAGCCGAACAACCCCAGACGGGATCTCCTGACCGATAATCCCATACCATCATCTCATCTGAAATAAGGTTAGCCGTAATGTAGCTCAATTATTGCTGTTTTTGCGGTCATGGCCTACGCTGCTTTCGCTGATTGTGAGTTCAGCCACAGTTGAGTTTTTACTGTATAGCGTGTGTATTTATTATTTTTCAAAGCTTCTGTGTAAAGTTATCACGAAAGTTAGAAGTTAAAAATTTTAGTTACAGTATGCATAATTATTCCTCAAAATCATCAGATGGAGCCTATTGTGGCGCGACTATTGCTATTACTTTCCCATCAATTCTACTTCTATAAAACAAGCTTCAGAATACTAATCACTACAAAATCAGAGGGTGTATTTTGTATTATTTCTTAATTCAAATGGCGAGTCCAACCTCCACATTACTTGTCAGAGTAGTTTGTGGTTCCGTAATAACTACAAATTCTAGCGCACAGTTATTACTCAACTAGGGCGAAGTGAAACGAAACAAAACTGCACGACAACACTTAATAACTAGAGAAACGAGTCGCAGCCATATTGTCACACATAGCTGATAACCAGCCAGTTAAACATATTGCAACCACGAATCGCAGGTGATCCATCATCAGACTGCATGGGATTTTCATGTGATCAGTACTGATCGCAGTGATTTGCCAACACAAGTGCGATCTACGAAGTGATCGGAAGCCGATGCGACGGATCGCTACATACGTCGCTCGCATGTGGAGTGAGCGAATAGTACTATTACTTGACGAAACTGGGAAGTTAGTGTTCATTAGCAAGCAAGCAATCTTGAGAACAATATTTCAATAGGCGGAAGGTCCAACGTGAAGAGCAAAGGAAAGTGATGAAAAGTTGAAAGTCTTAGTGATATTTAGGCAGTCTTCAACCAGCTAAAAAGCTATATTTGTGATCCGCCATACTGAAGCTTTAATTTTAAATTCTATTTTTTTTATAAGGTAGTGTAGTTTCTCTTCTACTGGGAAGAACGCAAGTACTTCATTATAATCGCCCTGAACAGTTTTCTCAGTTTATAGGTCCTCTTCGCGGGCTCAGCGTATTGCTGCTGCCTGGAACGCTAGAAGTCGCGGGTTCGAATTCAGCTTCGTACATTGGTGGGGATTTCAAATACGCCAATACTTTGTGTACATAGAGAGTCAGAATTAAAATAGACAGAAATGGGCAAAAGATTGTGTGTGACTGCGTACGAATGAATAACGAGTCTAAATATTAACGTTCTTGTTGCTGGTATTGTCTTTAGGCTGAACAGTGGTTTGATGCAGCTCTCCGCGTCGTCCGATCTCTACAAAACTAGTACAACCTACATCGACTTGAACTACTTACTGGAGTCAAGCCGTGGTCTCTACTGTTTTTAAACCCCACACTTGCCCCCGGTACCAAATTAACATTCTTCTTTTATGTCTTAGGATGTTTCCTATTAATCTGCTCCTTCTTTCAGTCAAGTTGAGCCACAAATTTCTTCATTCTTCATTAGTTATGCGTTGTACCCATCTAATCTTCAACATTCTTTGTTGCATTACATTTCAAATGCTTCGATTCTCGTCTTATCTGTACTGTTTATCTACCTATTTCGTTCTCATGTAACGCTGCAATTCAAGAAAGACTTCCTTCTACCTCTATATTTATTAGATGCTAACGTGTCTCCCTCGTTTACAGGGAAAAATGATTCAAATGGCTCTGAGCACTATGGGACTTAACTTCTGTGGTCATCAGTCCCCTTTAACTTAGAACTACTTAAACCTAACTAACCTAAGGACATCACAAACATCCATGGCCGAAGCAGGATTCGAACCTGCGATCGTAGCGGTCGTGCGGCTCCAGACTGTAGCGCCTAGAACCACTCGGTCACTCCGGCCGGCTCGTTTTACTTACTCTTGTCATTTTGCGTGGTATATATTCTTTAGTTCTGCTATCGTTAATCCAGATATCAAAACTCGTCTACTATTTGTAGTGTGGAGACAACAAGGACTAATGCACTGTAAGAACCAGATGACCTAGTTGAATGGCTACGTAGCCGAAAGCTAGTTTTGATAATAATAAAAAACTGGTTAAAGAGCCCCGTGATGAATGATGGGAAAATTTCAGCGGTTCTGACAGGTTATACCACCTCCGGGTATCGAGACTCGTTGCTTTATCGGATAGTGAGTGATTAGGTCAATAGCTCTCAAACCGAATAGGTTGGCGCAATTGTGCACTGAACTCGCATCACCAGGAATTCGAATCCCCGTGGTTTTCTTAAATCGATAAGTCAAATACCGAGACGTTTATTTTCAAATCGTCATGGCCAAATTCCTTCCCCATGTTTGTCCTTGTATTGATGATCTCTCCATCGACGAACTGTTAAATCTTGATCTTTCTTTCTTTCTTCGTCCATTCCGTAATACCGCTAAACTACCGTCATTATTGGGTTATGTGTTCGGTGACAGTTGAAAATTTTGGAAAGTAACAAAACATCAAAACATCATCTCCTAGTCTTGCAGTGTCAGGAGGATAGAACGGATAAGGTCAAAAGATAACCGAATCGAGGAGTGTGTTATAACTGTGCCGTTGTTAACACAATATGCGTTTGCTATCTGAAAGGACTCCATTGGAAAGAAGTCTGCATTGTAAGGTCGTTAGCCTCAGATGAACTTTTTTTAGAATATCTCTGCAGTTGAGGGAAATGTTACTCGTTTTATCGTTTTACACGAAAGTCTGGTTACCAGAAGAAAACGTTTGATGAAACTGGATGCATGAAGGTTTTGCCCGTATTCGTCTTCAGTTGTCCACCTTGCTTTCCTTGTCAGGGCAGCAGACAATTACATGACTAGTCCACTCTAAGCCTCACTATTCCTTCTGAGTCGCCAAGCCCTGTGGTACAGGCATGGCAAGAATATTACACTCTAATGTACACATGAGAGATGGCCCTCGCTTAAGATGTTACCGATTCTAGTTCTCGGTAGTAAAAACATTTTCAACATTAGCATTAGGGCGTTACCGAGAGGACATGTGATACCGAACGACTCTGACCACCATACTCTGTGCGAAATCCTGGGTTAAATTCCATATCTCCTGCAGTTTGTCATGGACTGAGGAAATGTGACAGCGATAATGGTAATCTTGTCAGTCTGATGGGGGATTTGATCTCGGTGGCCGCCTTGATGTTATTCGAGAGGGGTACGTTGTGTGCAAGCACCGTGTTTCATCGTCTCCCTTCTTTCATCATCACGCGACATTACACTATACATACCCTCTTTGCATTCACCTGCGCTCAACAGATAATTTAAGACAATGCTCTAACACTTCGAGAAGGAAAAGAGGCATTGTGTGTGAAGGAAGAAAAACCTTTCCAGTTAGGTGGCTTAACTTACCTCTCGGGGGTCTGCCAGCCCATCATGCCATAAGACATTGGTTTCCAACCTCTCTGAGACTGTTACCTACGAGTGCAATCTGATATTAGCTAATAACCCTCTCCTCCTTTGAACCTCCATTATCAACATTAGCGCCTAACTAAACTTTAAAATGAAAAAGCATTTTCTTTGAGCACTTGAAAACGACGAAAGATAAATTATATTTATGTAGTTTTATGGTTGTTTTATTAAATCACGAACTAATGAGTCAACGAGACAACTGATACTCCTTATTTCTAACTATCTTTTTTTATAGACTGGCTAGCTGACAAATCTGATATTGCTCAGGTATACATTTTGCTAAATTTCTATGACAAACGAAAAACTTTCATTTCATTCGTGTAAACACCTTTGAAATTATGAAACGGTGGTATACAGAAATATGCATAATGTACAAATGTATAAGTACAGCATCCAAATTAAGACACACTATATGCAAAATACAAATCCTCTATAACGTTTATGTAACTCAGAATTTGATTACAAACGACATTTCTAGTACGCCGAGTGCAGCTGCTTCGAGGATCTACAACGCGATTTTGTTAACGTCTCTGTGGCAACGGCTCATCATAACTCTATAGGCAGCAATTGTTATCACCTACAGCCGTTGGCGTTTCGCAGCTGAAAGCTGTTAATTGTGCTGCCAGGTGTCAGGGATTTCCTTAAGTTGACTCGATGTAGAAGTGTCTTAGTAGTAGGGAATAAATGTATTAAAACGCATAATGAGACATTTTTTCACGCGTCTCAGTGTTTATGACGTCTTATATCTTGAACTATGTGTTGTACAATGACATGTTCGTGTAGATGCATTCAGCAGCATATGTGGATTAAAGAAGTAATAAATGTAAACGTCCTGCACAATGCGGCAGATTTTCACGCATCTCAGTGTTTATGACGTCATATCACCTGAACCGTGTGTAATACCATGATATAATTGTGTAGGAACTTTTAGCGGCATATGTAGATACTATCTGTAAAATTTATTGCGAATACGGTCAGTAGCACAGAAGTAATTTGTATTAACGTGGGCCATGATGCGGTAGTTTTTCACGCACCTTATTGTCTGTTGTTGTTGTGGTTGTTGTTGTGGTGTTCAGTCCTGAGACTGGTTTGATGCAGCTCTCCATGCTACTCTATCCTGTGCAAGCTTCTTCATCTCCCAGTACCTACTGCAACCTACATCCTTCTGAATCTGCTTAGTGTATTGATCTCTTGGTCTCCCTCTACGATTTTTACCCTCCACGCTGCCCTCATATGCTAAATTGGTGATCCCTTGATGCCTCAAAACATGTCCTACCAACCGATCCCTTCTTCTAGTCAAGTTGTGCCACAAACTTCTCTTCTCCCCAATCCTATTCAGTACCTCCTCATTAGTTAGGTGATCTACCCATCTAATCTTCAGCATTCTTCTGTAGCACCACATTTCGAAAGCTTCTATTCTCTTCTTGTCCAAACTGGTTATCGTCCATGTTTCACTTCCATACATGGCTACACTCCATACAAATACTTTCAGAAACGACTTCTTGACACTTAAATCTATACTAGATGTTAACAAATTTCTCTTCTTCAGAAACGATTTCCTTGCCATTGCCAGTCTACATTTTATATCCTCTCTACTTCGACCATCATCAGTTATTTTACTCCCTAAATAGCAAAACTCCTTTACTACTTTAAGTGTCTCATTTCCTAATCTAATCTCCTCAGCATCACCCGATTTAATTTGACTACATTCCATTATCCTCGTTTTGCTTTTGTTGATGTTCATCTTATATCCTCCTTTCAAGACACTGTCCATTCCGTTCAACTGCTCTTCCAAGTCCTTTGCTGTCTCTGACAGAATTACAATGTCATCGGCGAACCTCAAAGTTTTTACTTCTTCTCCATGAATTTTAATACTTACTCCGAATTTTTCTTTTGTTTCCTTTACTGCTTGCTCAATATACAGATTGAATAACATCGGGGAGAGGCTACAACCCTGTCTCACTCCTTTCCCAACCACTGCTTCCCTTTCATGCCCCTCGACTCTTATAACTGCCATCTGGTTTCTGTACAAATTGTAAATAGCCTTTCGCTCCCTATATTTTACCCCTGCCACCTTCAGAATTTGAAAGAGAGTATTCCAGTTAACATTGTCAAAAGCTTTCTCTAAGTCTACAAATGCTAGAAACGTAGGTTTGCCTTTTCTTAATCTTTCTTCTAAGATAAGTCGTAAGGTTAGTATTGCCTCACGTGTTCCAACATTTCTATTGAATCCAAACTGATCTTCCCCGAGGTCCGCTTCTACCAGTTTTTCCATTCGTCTGTAAAGAATTCGCGTTAGTATTTTGCAGCTGTGACTTATTAAACTGATAGTTCGGTAATTTTCACATCTGTCAACACCTGCTTTCTTTGGGATTGGAATTATTATATTCTTCTTGAAGTCTGTGGGTATTTCGCCTGTCTCATACATCTTGCTCACCAGATGGTAGAGTTTTGTCATGACTGGCTCTCCCAAGGCCATCAGTAGTTCTAATGGAATGTTGTCTACTCCCGGGGCCTTGTTTCGACTCAGGTCTTTCAGTGCTCTGTCAAACTCTTCACGCAGTATCTTATCTCCCATTTCATCTTCATCTACATCCTCTTCCATTTCCATAATATTGTCCTCAAGTACATCGCCCTTGTATAAACCCTCTTATTGTCTATGGTGTTATATTTCCTTGACTGTGATAGGTAAGTGACTCTTATCGCATAGCGATTGTTGCCCGACAGTAAGGCGTATGTGAACCAAGTTCGCTTGAAATCGGTCCGGTGGTTTAGGAGGTATGAAACACGCACACGCATGTACATCAATTTTTGTAATATCTGTGGACGATGTCGCAGTTCTCGGCCAATTGCTAGTGTACCTTTAACTTCTCCGAAAAGAATGCTAACTATCCACCTTGAGGGTAGACAGTTGTTACAAAGCATGCTTCCTCTGCACCACTCCTCTCTATAGCGACATTTGCCTCACCCACACCCTGCACGCCCATTTGTAATCAACCAAATTAAAATGTGTGCACTGTACTTCGGCCTACCGTGTGTGTAAATCATTTGATTGTTGGACTCCTTATAAGTATAAACCCGAAGACTTCAGACTGTCAAAGCGTTGTGTCTGATCACAGCCAATAATAATAATAATAATCATAATAATACAGTGTAGGCCCTACAGTACTTTAGTTGTGTTGTGTTGTCAATTAGAAGGCATTATCATGAGATATTTAAGCATATGTGATGCACAAAATGGTTCAAATGGCTCTGAGCACTATGGGACTTAACATCTATGGTCATCAGTCCCCTACAACTTAGAACTACTTAAACCTAACTAACCTAAGGACATCACACAACACCCAGCCATCACGAGGCAGAGAAAATCCCTGACCCCGCCGGGAATCGAACCCGGGAACCCGGGCGTGGGAAGCGAGAACGCTACCGCACGACCACGAGATGCGGGCTGTGATGCACATATGTCAATTTTACTGTCATAGATACACGGTACAAACTTCAAAGTGTGTGTATTGTGGGTAGACTGGGTGAGGAGGTTGATGTCCATACATTCGTTTCGCTAACTTTAGTCTCCACCACATTGCATCACACATTAATGCTTGTATTTGAATAAAATGTAACTATTTGTAACTTATATACACACTGTTACATACAGTCTTATGGAATACTAATAGAAGTAATCGTCTTTCAAATGTAATTTAATTTCGTGGCCGAAAAATAATTGATCCTTTTCTTTTTACCCTCATAAAATTAAATTTTACCCCTCACGGGCTAATTATTGCCAGGTTGGGATCCACTGCCATAAGACTTAATTTTTACCACTACGCTGTAACGTATATCCCATGTTCTGTACAGTGTCGTCGTGACGTTTATTAGTCGAAAAATTTTGCACACTGACAAGTAAAGTAACGACAACAGAAAGAGGTTTGCTCTCTGCTTTAGTACACTAGGCACATTTCACTACAGTTTCGACGCACGCGCAGGAAAGCTTGAAGAGTTGTTTACGAATGCGGACTGAGTTATTTTAGTAGCGTAGTACACGTAACTTCGAATACTTTCGCCAACAGCGACTGGGATACAGCGTTGTCACGCGGTTATTGCGCTAGCGATGCGGAACCGCTACCAACTCTTCCGCCAAAGTAAACTGCACTTACCGAAACGCTTCGGGCTTGACATAGCAGCTCCTTTTGCCATTTATGCTCAAGTATTATGACCTCTTTGGAGAAAATCTGGAGTATAGGGATCAACAAAGTTCTTGTGAAACTTTGCTCGCTCTGTTTGCCCCGTCAGAGAACCGCAGCCAACAGCATCCAAGCTGATGTCATGTTCTTGACTTCCGAAAAGTATTCGGTACAGTTATGCACTGTCGTTTAGAGAGCGAAATACAAACTATCCGAGTACAGGACCAAGTTTGTGACTGGATTCAACGACCCCCTAGCAGATAGAACTCGACCCTATATTAACGGGACCAAGTCGGCCGACACAACGATAATTATTCGAAAGTCCTCAGGGAGTGTTACAAGATCATTCGTGTTTACTGCGTATACAAATGTTTCAGTGGAAAACCTCGGAAGTCCCAAGTGACTTTTTGCGTTCGATGCTGTTTATACGAAGACTGCAATGCTCGAGGACTGTAACAAAGTACAGGATGACCTGCGGAAGATCTACTTTTGGTACTGGGACTGACATTGCCCCTGAACGTAAATAAATGTTAACATATTGCACATAAATACCCGTAGAGATCCACTCGTTTTGGACTATACTGATGGCGGTGTATTGCTGGAAACAGTAACAACAGTAACATACCTAGGAATAACCATTTGCAGCGCCCTAAAGTGGAATGACCACACTTTATAAACCATGTAGCGTATCCTGTGTTTCCCGGGTATGCGTTTATTCCATTCTTCTATTAGTCCATCTCCTCCTTCCATGTCTCTCTCTCCATCTCCACCCCCACTCCCCACTCTCTGCCCATCTCCTTCCCCCCTTCCTCAATCTCCTTCTCCCCCTGTATCCATCTGCCTCTACCCCCTCTGTCCATTTTCTCCTCCCCTCTCTAATTCCATCTCCTCCTCCCCCTCTCTCTGTCCATTTCCTCCTCTTCCCTTTCTCTGTCCATTTCCTCCTCCTCCATCTCTCTGCCTATTTCCTCCTCTTTCCTCTCTATGCCCATTTCCTTCTCACTCATCTCTTTGTCTATTTCCCCCACCCCTATCTCTGCCCATCTCCTCCTCCTCCTATCTGTGCCTATTTCCTTCTTCCCCCTCATTGTCCTTCCCTGTGTACGTTATCTTACTTGCCCCAATAGAGGCGCTGGAGCTACTTACCCCTACAGTATTTTTTTCCAGTAGTGACTAATATGTGTACCAAATTTGGCTGAAATCGTTCCATTGATTTAGGATGAGCTTTTTATCATGAAGAAGTAATAAATTAAAATGTCTTGCATGATACGTCAGTTTCTGACATTGGTCATTGTTTATAACGTTATATCTCCTGAACCATGAGTCACACAATGATACACAATGAACTGACAAAAGTCATCGGATAGGGACATGCACACTATGTCACATGACGAGAATTAACAGACTTAGAACATGGAGTGGTAGTTACAGCTTGACGCATGGGACATTCCAATTTGGAAATAGTTAGGGAATTCAGTATTCTGAGATCTACAGTGTCACGAGTGTGCCGACAGTATCAAATTTCAGGCATTACCTCTCACCACAGACAACACAGTGGTCGTTGGCCTTCACTTAATGACAGAGAATAGCTGCATTTGCTAGAGCTGTTAGTGGTATCAGACAAGCAAAACTGCATTAAATAACCGAAGAAATAAATGTGGGATGTACGATGAACGTATCCGTTAGGACAGTGCAGCAAAATTTGGCGTTAATGGACTATGGCAACAGACAACCGACACTAGTGCCTTTGCTAATAGCGCAACATCGCCTGCAGAGACTTTCCTGGGCTCATGACCATACTGGTTGGACCCTAGACTACTGTAAAACCGTGGCACAGTCCGATGAGACCTGATTTCAGTTGGTAAGAGCTGCTGGTATGGTTCAAATGTAGCACAGACCCCACGAAGCCGTGAACACAGGTTGTCAACAAGGTACTGTGCAAACTGGTAATGGTACCATATTGTTGTGGGCTGTGTTCAACGTAGAATGGACTGGGTCCTCAGTTATGTTCAGCTACTTGGAGACCATTTGCAGCCATTCATGGACTTCATGTTCCCAAACAATGATGGAATTTTCATGGATGATAATGTGCCATGTCACCGAGTCATGATGGCTCATGATTGGTTTGAAGAACATTTCGAACAGTTCGAGTGAATGATCTGGCCACCCACATCGCCCAACATGAATCCCATTGTACCATATTGAGTTACTGCACTATGCCAGGCAAAACCAGGTCCAACATTATATTAGGAGGTAACCCATGACCATTCTCATCTGAGCGTATTTTTCTACAATCATTCAGGGGCATATGTGGATACCATCTGGAAAATGTGTTGCGAATAGAGTTAGTAGTAAAGAAGTAATAAATTGAAACGTGTAATATGTCACAGTTTCTCATGCAACTCAGTGTGACATACTATGATAAATTTGTGTATGCACAAGCAGCAGCAGATACGGTTACTGTCTGCAAAAAACGTTGAGAAAATAATAGCTATGAAGTAATAAATTAAAACGTCTTGCATGATGCAGTAGTTTTTCACTCATTTCACTGTTTATGATGTCTTATCTCGTAAATCAAATGCCATATAATGATGTAATTTTTCTGGTACATTTAGTGGTATATGTGAATACTGTATGCAAACAGTGACATGAATATGGTTAGTAGCAAAGAGGCAATAAATTAAAATGTGGTGCTTCACTTACAACGAAAATATAGTAAGTGACAAAATTTTGTCCTTTCATTATTTTGTGGCAGTTGTCAGAGAGAAAAAGTGTCACATAGGTTCTAAATTATGTGTAAAGTTTCGTGCAGGTTTCTAAGTGCTCTTATTCTCAAATACTGGATGACTAAAGTAGCTATTCTCACTTCACATGCTACACTGCTTTTTCACCCCCACCCCCAACTCTTTGATAGGTGGGTGATTTTTACCCCGACAGTGATTCTTTCCAGACAGTAAATAATATGAGTACAAAGTTTGATTGAAACTGATCTAATGGTTTAAGAGGAAATATGGAACATACTTACTTACATTCATACAAATGTACGTACATCCATTATTATACACACAACTAAAAAAGTTTTGCTTCACTCCGGTTCCCAGAACTCCTGGAGATAAAAACGTTGACTAGGATATTGTATCACAGACGCAGTCCCTTTGACTATTCAGAAATTTCACTAAACCCACTCAAAGAAGTAAACAACCATGCATTAGCAGTGCCTATTAGACAGAGGGGTCCGACAGCCGATCAGTTTCAGTCATTCTATCAGGAAAGACGTACAGGGCTCATGTTGTCTGTAGGGGACCATGCCTAGGCAATCAATACCGTGGTTCAACCGCATCTGCATTGTTACTTTGTGCCAAGAAAGACAAGGGAAGTGTCCAGGTGTCTTGGAGCGAACCAAAGCGATGTTGTTCTGACATGGAGGAGATACAGAGAGGCAGGAACTGTCGATGACATGCCTCGCTCACGCCGCCCAAAGGCTACTACTGCAGTGGATGACTTATACCTACGGGTAATGGCTTGGAGGAACCCTGACAGCAATGCCACCAACATGAATAATACTTGTCGTGCAGCCATGAGACATCGTGTTACGACTCAAACTGTGTGCAATAGGCTACATGATGCACAACATTACTCCTGATATCCATGGCGAGGTCCATCTTTGCAGCCATAATACCATGCAGCACAGTACAGATGGGCCCAACAACATGCCGAATGGACCACTCAGGATTATCATCACGTTCTCTTCACCGATGAGTGTTGCATATGCCTTCAACCAGACAATTGTCGGAGGCATCTTGTTTGGAGGCACCCTGGTCAGGCTGAATGCCTAAGGCACACTGCCCTGTGAGTGCAGCAAGGTGGAGGTTCCCCACTGTTTTGGGGTGGCATTATGTGGGGCTAACGTATTCCCCTGGTGGCCATGGAAGGCGTCATAATGACTGTACAATACATTAATGCCATCCTCTGACCGATAGTGCAACAATATCGGCAGCATACTGGCGCTGCATTCGTCTTCGTGGGCAACAATTTATGTCCCCATCGTGGACATCTTGTGAATGACTTCCTTCCGGACAATGATGTTGCTCGATTAGAGTGGCCAGCATGTTCTCCAGATGCGAACCCTATTAAACATGCCAGAGACAGATTGAAAAGGGCTGCTTATGGATGACGTGACCCACCAACCACTCCGAGGGATCTGTACCAAATTGCCATTGAAGTGTAGTATAATATGGACCAACTTGTGGATAGCATGCCATGATGAATACAGCCATGCATCAATGCAAGAGGACACACTACTGTGTATTAGAGGTACCAGTGTGTACAGCAATCTGGACCACCGCCTCTGAAGGTCTTGCAGTTTAGTGGTACAACGTGCAGTGTGTGGTTTTCATGGTCAATAAAAAGGGTAGATATGATGTTTATGCTGATCTCTCTTCCAATTTTCTGTATAGGCTCCAGAACTCTCGGAACTAGGTGATGCAAAACTTTTTTGATTTGTGTAAATTGTATGGACATACAGGAAGGTATATTATTCACTATAGTACCTAACTCACAACTCTGCAAGACTAATAGTAGTATTTCTATTACTCCTCTGACAAGCAAATGCAGAGGATACATGATGACAGAAGTTGTGGTATTTGGAAGGAAAGAAGATTAGAGTTAACGTCTCATCAGCATCAAGCTCATTAGAGAAGGAACACAATGTCTGGTTATGAAAGGATGGAGAAGAATATTGGCCACGTGCTTTTCAAAGGAACCATTGGGGCATTTTCCTGGGGCAATGTAGGAATATCATGCAGAACTTAAATCTGGATGGTCGGATGGGGATTTGAACCATATCCTACTGACTGTGGGTCCAGAGTGCTAACCTGTATGCCATCTCGCTCGGTCATGTGATTTCGGAAGAATGAGTTACAAATCATGTTCTGACCATCTTAGGTTTCTCACTATTTCCTTAAATTATTCCAAGGTTCTTTAAACGAGGCCTAGGTTTCCAGAATGAGATTTTCACTATGTAGCGGAGTGTGCACTGATATGAAACTTCCTGGCAGATTAAAACTGTGTGCTGGACTGAGACTCGAACTCGGGACCTTTGCCTTTCACGGGCAGGTTCTCTACCAACTGAGCTACCCAAGCACGACTCACGCCCTGTCCTCACAGCTTTACTTCTGCCAGTACCTCGTCTCCTACCTTCCAAACTTTACAAAAGCTCTCCTGCAAACCTTCGCAGAACTCCTGAAAGAAAGGATATTGTGGAGACGTGGCTTAGCCACAGCCTGGGGGATGTTTCCAGAATGAGATTTTCACTCTGCAGTGGAGTGTGCACTGATATGAAACTTCCTGGCAGATTAAAAGTGTACCGGAACGAGACTCGAACTCGGGACCTTTGCCTTTCGCGGGCAAGTGCTCTACCACGTGAGCTACCCAAGCACCACTCACACACCGGCACACAGTTTTAATCTGCCAGGAAGTTTCGTATCAGCGCACACTCCACTGCAGAGTGAAAATCTCATTCTGGAAACATCCCCCAGGCTGTGGCTATGCCATGTCTCCGCAATATCCTTTCTTTCAGGAGTGCTAGTTCTCCAAGGTTCGCAGGAGAGCTTCTGTAAAGTTTGGAAGGTAGGAGACAAGGTACTGGCAGAAGTAAAGCTGTGAGGATGGGGCATGAGTCATGTTTGGATAGCTCAGTTGGTAGAGCACTTGCTCGCGAAAGGCAAAGGTCCTGAGTTTGAGTCTCGGTCCGGCACACAGTTTTAATCCTTGGGGGATGCTAGATATTACTACTGTAGTGCTCAAAGATTTTATGTCACATACTATGGACTGTGACCTTTCTGATCACAAATCTAGCTGCGACACCTGCCAATAGCACTCATTTCTACATGAGAATAAAGAGCTAGTTGTGTTTCACAAGAACAATATTTTCTGAATCTCTGTTGGCTGTTTGTCAATAATTCATTTCCCTTGTGTAATTCATAATGTTCAAGCACAGTATATGCTCCAAAATCCTAATGCATATTGATGTTAACAACCTAATTATCTCCTAAATGCCTACTTTCCACGTAGGCAAATGGCCTGAAGTTCACCAAATGCATGTCCCCCACATTCACTGGACCTGATACTTTTTGATTTTTGTTTTTGGGATATCTTGAAGGGTATCTTGTTTGTTCCAACCTTATCAGCCTCTCTACCAGAGCTCAGAGCTAGAATCTGCCTCACAATTGAACAAGTCACGGTTGACATGCTGCAGCAAGTTTGGCAAGAAATTGGCTTCAGATGGCATATGTGTCACACACTCAGTGGATCTCACTTTTAACCTGTTTAGGTATATGGTAAAAAAATTGATATGTTTTGCTATAATATGACATTAAAACCATGTCTGTAAGTTAATATAATAAATCAATATGAGTTTTCAAAGTTGTAAAGTCCTTTTTGATATTGGAATGAGATTTTCACTCTGCAGCAGAGTGTGCTGATGTGAAACTTCCTTGTCGATTAAAACTGTGTGCCAGATCAAGACCCGAACTCGGCACCATTGCCTTTCCTGGGCAAATGCTCTACTGAATGAGCTATCCAAGCATGACTCATGACCCATCCTCAAAGCTTTACGTCTGCCAGTATCTCTTTTCCTACCTTCTAAACTCCACCGAAGCTCCCCTGTGAAACTAGCAAAACTAGATCTCACAGAAAAAAGGATATTGCAGAGACATTTATTTATTTATTCATCTGTGGAACAATAAATATTGTATGGATGTCGTCAGATTACAACACATGAGCACACAATTACATTTACAATTAAACAGGTTTCTCATATTTTGTGTAGTTTTTATAACTAGTCATACACATATTTATAATTACATAATATTTTGGTGATAATGTCATATGTTGCTAATAATCTACATCTATGTTAAATATTCTTTTACAGTATAACAACTTTTACTTACTAAAAAGGTTTTAAGCTTTTGTCTGAAAGTGAGGGGCTCATTTATTTCTTTAATTTCTTGTGGTAATTTGTTGTACAGTTTTATCCCATTGTAAAATATACTTTTTTGCGTTTTTGCCTTGTTCTTTCTAGCTAGACGGAGGTGGTGACAAGTTCTTGTTTCATGGTCATGTATTAGGCTGTTTATGTTGTACATGTTGAGATTTTTCTTAATGAACATTATGTTCTGAAAGATATACTCACAAGAAACAGTTAGAATTCCTAGCTTTCTAAATAATTCTAGACAGTGGGCCCTGTTGTTGCTATTTGTTATTATCCTTATGGCTCTTTTTTGTACTTTGAACACAGTTTGTATGTTACTGGCACTTGTTCCCCAAAACATGATCCCATAGCTGAGGACTGAGTGTAGATATCCGTAATATGTTATTTTAAGATAGGTATTATTGCATACCGGTGCAAGGATTCTAAGAGCATAGCATGCTGTGGATAATTTCTTTGCCAAAATGTTGACATGGTTTGTCCATTTCAGTTGGCTGTCTACATTCATCCCTAAGAATTTGGTACTTGTTACACATTCTAATTCATTATTATTAACTTTTATTCCAGTGGCATTGTGTTTTTTGTTCAATTGGAAGTTAATATAGTTAGTTTTCTTTACATTTAGGGTTACTTTATTTTTGAATGACCAGTTGTGGACATCATTGAGAGCCTCATTTGCTCTTTCTGACAGTTGTGTTGGATTTTCACCTGTTATTACTATGTTGCTGTCATCAGCAAAAAGTATTTTTTCGCCATGTCTGATACTTTGTGGGAAGTCGTTAATGTATATAAGAAACAATATTGGGCCTAATACACTTCCCTGTGGGACGCCTATATTCACATTTTCTGGGTCAGACAGGTGTTTTATAAGGGAATTGTTTGAAACTTGTGATATCTCAACTCGTTGAACTCTGTTTTCCAAGTATGATTTGAACCACTTCTTTGTCACACCTCTTATTCCTATTTGCCCAATTTATGAAGTAAGATTTTGTGGTCAACTGTGTCAAAGGCCTTGGACAAGTCTAAAAAGATACCACTTACATTTTCACCTTTGTCCAGTGCTTCTAAAATTACTTTAGTGAACTGTGCTATAGCATATTGTGTGCCTTTTCCGGGCCTAAAACCAAATTGGTCATTGGAAAGAAGATTATATTTATTCAGGTAATTTAGCAGTCTCTTTTTGACTAGTATTTCTATTATTTTAGAAATGATAGATAGTATAGAGATCGGCCTGTAGTTCTCTACATTTTCCACATCTCCGTTTTTAAGGATAGGTATAACTTTTGCTTGTTTTAGGTACTCCGGAAAGTATCCAGATTCGAAAGATTCATTAATTATGTCTGTTAATGGGCCCTTTATGGAGTCTATACAATCTTTAATTACGCAGACTGGGATTTCATCAAGTCCTACTGAAGTTTTATTTTTTAGTTGGTGTACTACTAGTGCCACTTCCCTTTCTGTAGTTGGCAAGAGCACCATTGAGTTTGTTGGCTGGTTCTGAGTAGGTAAATCATACGTATCTGGAAATTTCTGCTGTAATTTTTTTGCAATACTACTGAAATATGAGTTTACAAAATCATCTAATTTTTTAGGGTTACCTACTGGTACATCTTTGTTTTTAATATGTGAATTGAGGTCCTTTTTAGCAGAGTTAGATGTTTCCTGTTTGACGATGTTCCAGGCTGCTTTGCTCTTGTTTTCAGCTTCAAGTAATATTTTGTTGTTTGAAAGTTTTTTTTTTTTTTTTTTTTTTTGCGGCTAGCAACACCTTTCTGTAAATTTTCCTGTACTTTTTGTAGGATTGCAGAACTTCTGGGTTAGATTGATTATTTTTTATGGAGTTGAGATATCTAAGAGTTTCTGAGGATTTTTTGATACCTGTAGTCACCCACTGATTTCTCTTTGTAGTTTTAATTTGATAAAGAGTTTTGGGAAACATCTCTTCAAATCTGAGTTTAAAAATTGACATGAACTTGATAAATTTCTGATTTGCGTTGGTTTCTGCATAGACTTCCCTCCAATCTTCATATTCTAGCTGGGATTTAAACTGATGCAGGGCTGATTTGGAAAACATTCTTTTGTATGTACAAAGTTTAGGAGGAGTTTCTACATGAATGTTAGTTTTTAAGATCTGGCAGAGGTGGTCTGCTAGGCCCAGGTTTTGGACAACAATATGACATTTTTTACTATCAATATCTGTAGCTACATGATCTATAGATGAGGAGGATTCTTTCGTTATTCTAGTTGGACAATTAACAAGGGAGGATATTCCATAACAGCTTAGAATATTCACATATATGTTGCTAGCCTTATCAGGCTTCATCATATTAATGTTTAAGTCACCACAGATAATTACATTTGCTTTTGGTCCAGAAACTTTGTCTAAGCTTTGATTCAGTTTTGAGAAGAATATATCAATGTCTCCACTGGGAGAGCGGTACACACAAAATAAGACTAATTTTTTTGCTATGCCAGGTCCTATTATTTCAACAGCGGAAAGTACTAAATGTTTGTCCTCACCTAGATCTAAAAGATCATATCTTACTTTAAATGACATACCTTTTTTTACATAGATACATGAACCTCCACCATTCATTGAGATTCTGCTATAGTAACATGCAAGGTCAAATGAGGCTAATGCAATGTGTTCAATTTGCTTCCCTTTGCACCAGTGTTCAGTGATACACAAAATTTGGCTATCAAATTTTTCCAATTCTACTTCTAGCTGTTGTGCTTTGTTCTTTATGGCTTGAATGTTTTGGTGAAACACTGTTAGGCATTTGTTTTCACTTATCTTGGTGGCGCCTTTCCCTTTAGACCTGATGCTAAAAAATCCTTTAGATGAGCTGGTGGCATGGTTATTTTTCTGTTGATGACAGTGGAGGTGAGTCTGTTGCCGGTTTGACTTGGAAGTTGGTGTATCTGAAGGTATCTGCCTTATGTTAGTCTTGTAACTGAGGCCGGGTACCAAAAATCCTGCAGAGTTGAAAGTTTCCTGCTTCTTGTGCTTCTTCTGTTTGATTCTGTTACTGCTGATGATGGTGAAGCTGGTGAAAAGTCTTTCACTGTTGAAGACTGAGGAGCGGCCAATACTGATGAAAGGTCATTGGCTGTTGGCACATCAGGCGTTTTTTTTTTTCTTGTTAATGATGCAGTTGCGTAGTATGTAGCTGCTTCTGCTGAAGCTGCTTTGGAAACTTCTGTCCTAGTTGAATCATTTATCTCAGCTGTTTTTGAAGAGAGTGGAGATTCTAGTGCTGGACCTGTCGTCAGTGATTCAGTTTCATTTTCTTGTTGGAAATTTTCAGTTGCTGTGTTTGGTGGTGGAAGTGGTATGGTCGTGCTATTCTTGTCCTTAACTGCCTTCACTGCATTAAGGATTTCTTGACTAGTGAATGATTTTCCGAGTTTATTTCTGTGAAGCCCATGCCTTGTAAAATGACTTCTCTCTGCGGATGGTACGTCCACATATGTGGCATTTGGGAGGCTTCGGCAGATTTTCTCAAATTTCCTATTAGTAACTGTGATTTCTTTGTTGACACAGGATTCTTCTATAAGATCATGTCTTTGTGGGATACTGGCAATGAAGAAGTTAACATCTGTAATTTTCTGTAATGTACTTCTTAGAGCTCTTGTGGCGAGTTTGCCCTCGTTCCTATAAACATCATTAGCACCTCCTATTATTAGACAGTTGCTTCCCAGCTTCAAAGAATGTTCACAGTCTTTTAAAACTTCGCGCAAAGGGGCACCCGGTTTCGTTATTCCACTAACCTTGAATATAGTTTGCATGTTACACAAAATGTTGGCTAAGCCCTTTCCATGACTGTCTGAAAGTATGAAAATATCTTCTTTTTTCTTCTTACCTGTATTGGTAGATGTCTTGTTTGCACGATAAGTATGTTCCATGTATTTTCTGGTATTTCCTTTCTTGTTATTACAGGACTTCGTAGGCCTACTGAAATGATTTGTGGTCGCTGCATCTGATGAAAGTACTTCCTTTCTTTGGCTCTTTTCACATATTTCATATTCATCACACGTTAAAAATTCAAACTTATTTGCTTGTGGGAGACGAAAGTTGTTTTCGTTACGATTAACACGACAAAACTTTTTAGGCCTAATAAAGTTAGTTTTGTTCGTTTACAACCGTTTCACTACCCTTTGAATGGTCTATCACTTCTTCCAGCTTCTGTACACTATCTACCACTGATTCAAGCTTCTCTACATATAGTTTAGCTAACATAAGATCATATTTTAATGAAGAAGTCGTGCATTCTTCTTCGCATTCCGTTTGTAAACACACGATATGACGATAGTTACAGTGCACATTTCCACAGTCACAGGTCATGTTTTTTTCCTCTAAGACATTTAAACATTGACGATGGATCCATTTCTGTGACCAAGAACATAATTTAACACCATATTTCACCTTCTTACTGCATTTTACAAACACAGGATTTAAAAACTCGTAATTTTCCACGGATCGGTTTATTAGTACGTCTACACGCGCCGCCATCTTACTTACATGGCTTAGCCATAGCCAGGAGGATGTTTCCAGAATGAGATTTTCACTCTGCAGCAGAGTGTGCAGAGATATGAAAGTTCCTGATAGATTAAAACTGTGTGCCAGACCAAGATTCAAACTTTGAACTGTTGCCTTTTATGGGCAAGTGCTCTATTGACTGGGTTTTGCAAGCATGGCTCACAATGTGTCCTCACAACTTTACTTCCACATGTATCTCATCTCCTACCTTCCTAACTTCACCAAAGCTAACTTGCAAGACTAGCACTCCTGAAAGAAAGGATATTGCAGAGGCAGGGTTTAGCCACAGCCTGAGGGATGTTTCCAAGATAAGATTTTCACTCTGCAGCTGAGTATGCATGATATGAAACTTCCTGGCAGATTAGAAACAGTTGTTTTTCAGAAGAGGTAAATACTTTTTTGACCTTAGTAGCAGTTCCCCAGGAGATTATGCTGTAGGACAGTACTGAGTAAAAGTATGTAAAATATCTAAGAAAAATGGTCTTCTTAAACTAAACTTGCATCCTGTCCAGTCAAACAGACAGATATATCAACTCAGTGTCAGTTTCACAATAACCAGAATATGTAATGGGCATTTACTAGTAGCACGTGTTCCCAGAGCCATCTGTTGTGAAATCTAACAACTATTCAACACAACACTAACATGAGTAATACTTCCCCCTCCATGATGCTCATTCCCAGTCCAACTCTTGCACGCCCCCAAACCCCTAGACCAGATCTTGGTATGCTACCGAGTGAGATGGCACAGTAGTTAGCAAACTGGACTCGCATTCTGGAGGACTACAGTGCAAATCCACATCCAGCCATCCTGATTTAGGTTTCCCATGATTTCTCTAATTCACTTCAGGCAAATGGCGGGATGATTCCCTTAAAAAGTCATGGCTGGCTTCCTTACCAATTCTTCCCTAATCTGATGGGACCAATGACCTCACTGTTTGGTCCCTTCTTCCACATTAATCAGCCAACCAACCAATATGGGTACACTCTTGCTTTGTAAGATTAAGGTTTAACTATTTGTTATGAACCAGTCACAAGCTTGTTCCCTTGTTCTTCTGGCTGTGTCTGTTATGAATGTGTTTTGACCTGATATTGATGTATTAGTGTCATCAGAAAACATCAGAGTTTTTGAAGAACCTTCTGATGTTGCAGAAGAATCATTTATTTAGTTAAAAAATGACAGTGGGCCAAGTGTCAGATCTTGTGGGACACCTTAAAATTTTCCCCATTTCACATTTATTCATATTTATGTTGTACCATTTGTTAATGTGACCTTGTGTCTTCTGTTGTTGAGACACAATTCCATTCATTAAAGGGGAATGGTACTGACAACATACAATTTTAGTTGCCCTGGTAGAATTTCATGATCTACACAATCAAAGGATTTTGCAAGAACACACAAATTGCCAAAACAGTAGTTTTTCTTATTTATTTCTACTAGAAATGCATTTGTGAGACCATATTGCTTTCTCTATAGAATGCTTTTACGCAAGTTAAACTAAGTTGGGACTAAGATGTTCTCAGAGAAGCAGTTTAATACTTCTTTTAAAGTCAGCTTCTGAAAAATTTTTGAGAACATGAGAAGATAAAGATTTTATAAGTAGAGGATCACTTATTTGTCTCCAGTTTTACAAAGAAGGTTCCCCTCTATGCTTCAGTCTTTCAGGATATACACCTAGATTAATTAACTGACTACAAAAATGAGTACTATCAAATCAGCACAATATTTGAGTAATTTTGTTTTTAAGTTGCAACAAAATGCTGTTGAAAACTAGTTTTAAACTTTTTTTGACATTCTTGATCTGCGTCATATGCATTTTTAAAGTAACCTTTGTCTAATGCTTTTGCCCATCTTCATGTAAAAGAAAGGCAATGGACTTGCCGCAGTGGATACACCGGTTCCCGTCAGATCACCGAAGTTAAGCACTGTCGAGTGTGGCCGGCACTTGGATCAGTGACCATCCAGGCTGCCATGTGCTGTTGTCATTTTTCGGGGTGCACTCAGCCTCGTGATGCCAACTGAGGAGCTACTCGACTGAATAGTAGCGGCTCCAGTCAAAGAAAACCATCATAACAACTGGGAGAGCGGCGTGCTGACCACACGCCCTTCCTATCCGCATCCTCAACTGAGGATGACTTGGCAGTCGGATGGTCCCGATGGGCCACTTGTGGCCTGAAGATGGAGTGCTTATGTAAAAGAAAGCTGTATCTTTATGTTGAGTCATATTGAGTGTTTACAACTTAGTCAACAATGAAGAACTTCCCATCAATTAAAGAATTCACTGGTGTCTATACATAAATAAGATTCAATGTCTGCAGATATGTGATAACAGCATGACAAGTAGCAATTGTTGCTCTTGAAATATCTCTGCCTTGAGCAATTAGATAACTGCTATTCTTCAGAAGTTATTCATACCACTATCATTTGCAAGAAGGGAATAGGAAGAATATGTGGTGCATTGGGAAGTACCTTCTGTCATGCACTTTACAATGGTTTGTAAAGTATAGATGTAGACGTATAAAATGAATAACAGAACATTATTCATCCATGGTGACTAATGCAATTGGAAAGCCATCATTACACTGTATTTTTTATAGTGTTTGTTCATCTGCATGATACTGTCTCCTTCTGACTATGTGTCACACTATTAGGAACACGCCTGGCATTTTACAGGCTTCAGGTGCAATTTTAGGGTTATTTTATGAAACATCTAAAGTTTTAATTTGACCTACCATCACATCTGATGTATCCAATGAAGGTGGCACATGAGAAATACCCAGGTATAAAATGAATATGAAGTTTATTGTAACACACAAAAACATTATTCTTTAATGGGAATCAGTTTGGAACACAATAATTGTAATGAAGTCGCTTCTTGAATACTGAAAGTACAATAACAATCTCTGAAAGGTAAAGGCCTGAAAATGTCAGTAAATTGAAAGTTCCAGAATCTAAGCACACCACAATAAAAGTCTGGAAGGGACATGCAAAAGTTAAATTCCTAAAGTTAAAGTCCAGCATATTGCTAATGAGAAACAAAGATAAATATTACAAAGTCCAATTGCTGATCATGGCACTTTAGTGCAGTGGCCATGAATGGTGCAGGTCCATAGCTGGCTGCTCTGGAAGATGAAGATTGGTGTGGATGGAGGCATTGCCATAGAGTGAGATCCCGTTTGTGGCAATACTTTTGCAATTGGCATCTGCTCCAGGAAACTCACTCAGAGCTTACTGGTGAAGTGTAGGGCAGAGTGCCAGCCTCAATACTGCCTAGGCAACAGGACACTGCAGGTACTACTTTCAATCACATGGCTCATGGAGGAGATAAGGTTCACAGGTCCTGTAACCCCTCGTAGCACTTGGGTTTGTCATGCCTGGTGGTTCAGCAGAGTGCGGCCATCCTTTGTCTGTCATCTGAAGAGCTGTTCCCTGTGAAGTCTGTGTTGTTGGTTTCTGGATGAGTAGGCACAAAGACTCACCACAGTATTCCCCCTTCCCCCTCCATCCTGTGCCCCCCCCCCCCCCCAAAGGGGAGGAAATGTGGTAGCACATCTCCATGTCTCTGAAATGGGCTGAGTTCCCATTGGTGGCTGGGGCAGCTGAGGTCTACCTCCATCAGAGTTGGCACTGGTATGGCATGTGGGGCAGCTAAGTGCCCATTCAGGGACTGGCCACAGGCTGGAGCTGAGATAGGCCAGCAGTGTCTGGGATGGGTACTGTGGACAATTCCGCCTCTGGAACAGAAGTTGATGACACATTAACAGACCCAGGAAAAGGACCACAAAGAGACCACAATTGCTTAATGTGTTTACAACATACTGTGCCATCTTGAATGTCTCTTTGGCCATGGCCTGATCAAGAAGATTGGAAATGACTGCAAGAAACCAATGCTGGCATTCTTTGTTTTGAAGAGAAGTACCCACACAAGTTGTTAGAGAGAGAAACAGTGGTGGCTGGACCACTGAGAGGAGGGGTGGGTGCAGGTTGGATGTATGACAGATAACTGCAACCAATGTAGTTGGCTGTGGAGTTTTTCTCTGGTGTTGACCTGTCCTGGGGAATACAACAATAAGGATCCAGAAAGAGCATAAGGACCTCATGAGGTGCAGTATGTATCAGCACTATACCACTTGCTTCACAGAAAGCAAAGATTCCATGAAAGCAAATTGAGGGCCATTATTTGTGACAGTTTCTGGGAGCACTCCAATTGAAAAGAAATTGAGATAGGGTTTGAGTGGTGTGCCCCGCATATATGGTAGACATGTGAGAGACACAGCAAGCATCTATGGCAATTAACCTTGGTTATCTCAGAAAGGGATCCACAAAATCCATGTGTAGCCCTGACCAGGTGGCAGAAGGGCCTGGCCAAGGAAAAAAAAATCTTGGAGGGGTAGCCTGCTTGCACTGCCTGCAGAAGGCAACCATGTGGGTGATCGCTGTGTCCATGCTCTGCCAGTAGACACAATGGCAGGCCAGGCACTTTGTCAGCACAACTTCCCATTGCCCGATTTGCACGAGAGACAAGATATACTGCTGAAGGGCCACTGGGATCATAACCCTGGTCCATCCATTGTCCCCCTGGAGCTGGAGCATATCATTGAAGATGGAGAGCTCAATCAAAAAATACAAGTAGGCCTGGACCTCTGGATGTTGCAGCTGCTTGCAGTCTGGTGGCCAACCATGTAGCACCAGGCAGAATACCTCATTAAGCACTGGGTCCTTGGCAGTGTGGCATGCAACAAGGTTGACGTCAAACTTCAGCAACCTCAGCAGTGACTTCCATGTGGAAGCAGACTGCGGGATTGATGTGGAAGGCTGGGTCCTGGCCCAAAGGCATGAGGAGATCAGCATTAGCATGCTTGAAAGATATAGAGCCTGGCATTGAAGGCAGCATTCCATTTTGGCTGGAATGTTTGCTGACACCTTGAAATGAGGGACTAAATACTTGTGGTCTGTGGACAGCATGAAATGGCGGCCATAGACATAGTCATGGAACCTTTTTTGAGCCAAATTTGAGTCCTATAGCTTCTTTTTCTATCCAACTGGAGTTATCCTCTGCAGCGGAGAGACTCTTAGACACAAATGCAATTGGCCACTCCCATCAGTCACATATGAAAGGACCACCCCAACCCATTGTCTGATGCTTCTGTTTCCAATATTGGAGGCTTGGAAGGGTCTTTTTCTGTGAGGCATGTGGGGGTGGAGGAGGGCACATATCAAGTCCTGGAAGGCTTTATCACATGCCAGTGTCTGATGACAGTGAACATTTTTGCATAAGAGGTGGTGTAATGGTTGTGCAACTGCTCATGGGAGCATTGTGACCTCTGCCTTGGGAACAGGAAAAGTGTCTATGACTCACTGGGCATTAATGGTTGTCTTGAAGTCCCTGCAAATGCAAAACGTGCTGTTTGATTTCTCTACAAAGTCGATGGGGATGGCCCTTCAGCTGTTGGAAACAGGAGAGAGAATACCCTCATCCTGAAACCACTGTATCTGCAGTCGAAGATTGGCTCTGAATGCAAAGGGAACATTTCTGATTTTGAAGAACTTCTGTGCCGCTGATTGGAGAAGAGCCACAAGTGCCTCGAAATCTTTGACAACTGAGGAGGGTTGCACGAACACTGAGCTTAACTTAGAAAAGAACTGTTCTAGGTGGGGTTTGGCAACCAGCAGCTTGACAGTATTGTGGATTTCTAAGCCAAGAAAATTGAACAGATCCAGGCCCAAGAGACTGATTGCTCCCAGAGTGTCAACAACCAAAACCTGGCTGTGAGGGCAGTTGAATGGTACTGAACTTGGGCTGTAAATTGGGCATTGACTTCAATGATGTAACTGCTATAAATACACAGCGGAGTGTTAAAATGTTGAAGGGGAGAGGACATCGCATGATAATAAGATTGCCAATTTATGATGGTCACAGAGGACCCTGTATCTATCTGCAGATTGATGAGTGCATTTTTGATGGCTACCATGAGCAATGGAGCTTCCTCTGAGTGTAGGAGCACAGACTGAGAGTACCATACATCTGTGAAAAGGTACACCCTGTGATTCATCTTTGCATCCACTCACAAGAGGTGCATTAGCATGCTGGTAGAAGCACAGGTGTCTCTAATGACTAATAAAATGCTAGCTACAGAAATAGACCTGTTGATGGTGGCATCTGGCTGCTGAGTTTTTGCCTGAATTGTGTGAATCTGACCCATGTGGGGCCGGGGGGGAGGAGGGGGGGGGAGGGAGTAATGACTGGGGCTGAGGGCAACATGTTTGGGTGGTGAACACTTGTGATGGGGCATGCAGGGTGGATGATGATCTGAGAGACTGTTCAAAAGCTCTGACAATGTGGAGACTTGTTTGTAAAGAAGGGTCTTTCACTTTAAAGAGATCCATGTGCAGTCCCACGTAAGGAGTATGCATGAAAATCACGTTCCAGACCAAGAAAGCCACATTCGATTACTGACACTGAGGATTACTACACTGGAAATGGCAGTCATGAGATAAACCATAGAAACGGGTGTTCCATTCCCAGTAAGACAGTTCATTAATTTTATGGTACTTGGAAAACTTGGGGCGAGTTGCTGCCACATGCACATGGGAGTCAAAGTGTTCTAACAAACTGGATTTCAGCCTGCCATAGGGCAGAGTGTGGGGTTCCACTTCTGGGTTAAGTTGTTGCAGGAGGTGGTAAATGTCTGGGTCCTTGTATGCCAGAAAGAAGGCACACTGGTGCAGATCACCTGTGATGCCGTGAGCTAAGAAGTGCTGTTCCATGTGTGCAATATAGTGTGCCCACAGACTGACCTTCCTGTCGAACTGCTAGAACAGGGGGGCACCATCCAGAAGCTTTGACCATGGAGTTGATGTGGGGGGGGGGGGGGGCAGTTTGAGAGCTCTGTAGGTGACATGAAAAAGGCAGGTTGCAGGTCATGAGAGTGCTGCTTCTACTAGAACATTAACATCACACAGTCAGAGACATCTACTGGTTCCATCATGAGAGTAAGTCTACTACTAGAAAGTGGAAGAAGACACAAAAAACCAATGTCTACATGGGTCAGAGCAAATATGAGAGACACTGGCTTGGGGCAGGAAGAAGAAGGAGAAGAGAAGGAACCTCATCGCCAGACAATGTGTCCACTGAAGGCAGCATAGATGAAACCAAGTCACTTCTTTAATACTGCGAGAACAATAATAATCTCTGAAGATCTGAAAATGTCACAGTAAACTGAAAGTTCCAAAATCTAGTGAGTATACACAAAGAGTGCCACAATCAAAGCCCCAGGAGGACAAACAATAATTAAAGTTCCTAGGGACACAAAAGTTTAAGATCAGTATATTGCCAATGAAAAATAAAGACAAATATAACAGAGTCCAACTGCTGTCATGGCACTGGGGGCCATGTCTCTTTGGTGTAGAGGTTATGAATGGTGTAGGTCCATAGCTGGAAGCTCTGGGAGGCAAAGGCTAACATTGACAGTGTTGGTGTCACAGCAGTGGCTCCAGAGTGAGATCCTGTTTCTGGGAAAGTTTTTGCAATCAGTGCCTGGCCCATGAAACTCAACTACTGGTAGAGAGTAGCCCAGGCACTGACCTAAATACTGTCTGGGTGCCAGTACACTGCAGGCACTACTTTCAGGCATGCAGCCCATGGAGGAGAAAAGGTTTGTGGGGTGAGTGACCTCTGGTGGTGCTTGATTTGCCACTTGGTGGTCACATGATATGCAGTTATTCCTTGTCTGTCATCTGAGGAGCTGTCCCCTATGAAGTCCGTGCCTGCATAATCCATCTGGGTTGTCGGTTGCTGGCTAAGTGGTTGCAAGACCTCGAAACAGCATTATCTATGTGCACAACAATTTCTGTTGTCATTATTCACTGTAAAAGATTGTAATAATTACATAATTATAACATTACCAATGTATGCATAACACAGTCATGAACATATTCTCTCAATATTCATTCTCATCACAAATGGACTTCTCTATATCCTCCTGCGCCCTTGTACAGAAAAGAATAAATGGGTCAACAAATAGATCAAATCAAATCTTTTACATTGTTTTGCCTCGCACCTGTGGAATTACTTGCTAAAGCAATTGAAAAAAATTGTCCTTGCAGATTATATATATGTATGTTACATACTCTATCATTGCATTACTAACCATTCCCCATAACTGTGCTATTGTACATGTAACCATTTTGATATGAAACTGACAGTGAGCAAACACCTTGTTTCAGAATGAAGGCATTTATTTTGCTGGGAGTAATATGCTTGGTTGCACTGATGCACAATGCAGATGGCTACAGCAGTGGTGCACCCACCGATGCTTGTGAAGATCTTGTGCCACAACACAGAGTACCAGCTCGGAAAGACCCCTGTCCCTATGTTATCACTGTCAGTAAGAGGGAAATTAAAGTAGGTGAGCCAATTAAGGTCACCATCACTGGTAAAAAAGGTGAAAAGTTCAAAGGATTTATGTGTCAGGCACATGAGAAAGGCCGAGTGGGTGGCTTCCAAGAAGCTGATGGAGTCCAGATTGTTAACTGTAGCCCAGGAAAGCAGGTAAGGACTTTACTCAAGAAATAATTTATTGTACAATGAGCAGTATAAATAATTCTGAAATTTGATAATATCATTGCTCTTAGGTGTGGGAATGGGGGTGATGGCTGCTGTGTTTTAATGAACCTCACTGATAAATGACATATTAATGTACACCAAGTCGACAAACTTTAAGAAGTAATGCAGTCCTGGTATAACTTTTAAGTTCGTATTTTATTAATATTAAAAAGGAAAACACTTCTGAAAGTTCTGCAAAATTATATTTCTTTGTTCATGAACTGGCTTTCATCCCCTCGGGCCATCTTCAGAGAAACAACTGCACATTGCAAACATAGATAAACATGTTGTGCGCCTTACACAGACATTATTTGAACAGAAGACACAAAAATGACAAAATGTTTACACAGGAAAACATTGCAGTAATTACTTTAACTAAAAAAAGGGGTTAAACAAAATTTTTATAAGGAGGTACATTCAACAAATAATGAGAAATAAGATGAATGCACAGTTTGACTCTAGTATTTGTAACAAAAACTTAATTTAACAAAGGGGAAATGGAAAATGAGTCTGATCATTTAATACTAGGCTGGCATTCTTTGTCATGTGTTTCTTGATTCCCAGTATTTACAGTAGAATCATCTTTCTGCTTTTTTTGACAGAATATAAAATTTCACATTTGACATCATATTAATTATTTCTACTAAAAGATGAGCAGAAAAGGTCAAATCTTTCTTCCTTGACCACCAGCTTCTCTCGTGTTCATGTAGCCTAACTGACACAGTTTTTCCTGACTGACCAATATACCCTTTTTCACACTGTTTGCAAGTGATTTTATATACACCACTCCTTGCCAAGGATTGCAATTTGTCATTACTTCTGATTAAAATTATGATGTGTTATTAGTATTATAAAATGCAGGCCTGTAGTTGTGAAACTTTAACTTTTCTCGCAAGATTGTCTGAAATGTTGCCAATAAATTGATTTTTGCACCAGACCTTGTAAATGCTGAATGACTGCTGTTGACCAGAATATAGAAGTCATGTAAATTTACTTTTATTCATCTTCGTTTTTTCATAGAATACTATCAATCAAGGCAGTGCTTTAGCCACTGCTGGAAGCAATTTGTTTGCTGGTTTGTAGTTCTGTTTGAAAGGCTGATAGTGGAATAGATTGAGACAATGCACTGTTGAATGGAAAGCTGCATGTTTGTGATTGTGAGGATGCTGGGAACTTGCAGGAATCACCATATCAGCAGCTATGCTAAATGCATGCTTTCTTGTAATAACATTTATGTTAAGATCCATGAAATTTATAGAAGAGCCTCCCAGACCTATTATAAACTGAATTTTGTTATGTTGTGGCTTTAAATGCATTAGTAATGTATCTAATTGTCTAATGTTACTACTCCACAAACACAGCCCTCATCAACATATCTGAACCAATACCTGATTTTACAATTCAATGGCTCTTTTGGTAAGAAAATTTTTTTCAGAACTCTCCATGAAAATTTCAGATAGTACAGGACTAAGAGGTGAACACATGCTTAGACCATTATACTGACCATAATACTTGTTTTGGAAGTAGAAGTAGTTCTGCTCTACACTCATTTGAGTAGCATCAATTATGTCATGTAATTCTATGAGATTTACTTTGGATTAGTGGAAATATCAACTGATATGTTTACAGATTCATCAGTAGGAACATTTGAAAATAAGCTAGCGCCATTGAATGATGCTACTTTAGAACTGGGTGTGATTTGCGTATCTTCCATTTTTGTCAACAAGAGTCATAGAATTTTTGATACCAAACTTAGGTTTAAAACTGGTTTTCATTTTAATAGTATAATCACGCTCTTTCAATAGAAGGTAACATGGGAGCAAACAAGGATACCACTAGTGGACATACTAGAAAACCATCTTTATGTAATTTGGGTAAGCCATATAATTTAGGAACCAAGGGATTCATATTAGCTAGCATACAACTGTTGGTTTCAGATATAATACTTTTGCATGAACTGATGGCAGTTTTCATTTGTTCACTGAAAGGAGCAATGTGATCTTTTTGTAGATGTTGGAAATTGGAACTATTAAGGTGCTGGTTCACTTTTGTAATGTAATCACCTTTGTTCAAAAGAACTAAACTGTTGATTCATCTGCTTTGGTAGCAATGACATTACTGGAGATTATTTTCTTCTTGACATACTGAACTCATTGCATGAGAGTTTGTCACTAAGAGTGGCAGCAATTTTTAAATCATGGGCTACCAAATGTTTTGTAGAAACATCATCACCTTTGTTAAATGTATGAGAGTTCATCACTAAGAGCGGCAGCAATTTTTAAATCATGGGCTACCAAATGTTTTGTAGAAACATCATCACCTTTGTTAAATGTATCCCCACATAAAAATTTGTTTACCTTATTTTCCAATTAATGTAATTATTGTAATGTTTTCTTATGTAAACACTTTGTCATTTTTGTGTCTTCTGTATAAATAATACCTGTGTAAGTTACACATAATGAACATCTGTGTTTGCAACTTTCAGTTGTCACCTGAAGATGGCCTGAGAAGCTGAAAGCCAGTCTGTGACCAAATAAATATAATTTTGTAGAACATCAGTAAGGGTTTTCCTTTTGAATATTATAATCATGTTCTGCCAACCACCGACAAAAATTCAGTCAATGTTTCCTATTTTATTATTTTATAAAATTTTAGATAGTCACCACTATTTTAATATAACATACTGTACACTGAGGTTTAAACCAAGGATTGACTACCAGTCACATATTCAGGATTCACCTTACTAATGTGTACACTCTAATTAGTGCAGAACAGCACACAATTCTCAAAGACACTGGAGAAAATGACATGTCATCAAAGTTTCTCATATGATAAAATATCCCAAGTGCCCTCATACGCTTTATGAAATGTATCCACACGAAATATACAGGATTCATTCATCCTTCTTCAACAGCAGGGTAGTCGCTATCATTCTGCTGGGTTGCAGGCAACCTCAGGAAATGAGCAAGCAAATTTAGCAATCAAAGTGACCTATAGGGAACAAAATGTGACATATTGAATGATTCACCTACTGACCATCATCTCTGTGCATCACTGTGTTATGCAACTGTGGGAGGAGGAGTCACTGGCAGTCGGGGACTATTAATTGTATTGGAGAAACTATCCAATGATGTGCTCACATCAGACTCCAATGGGATGAAGTAATCCTGATCCACCTCTGAACTGAACACTAACTATTAATGCATGACTTCACACTTTCAAAAGAGGTCCCTTGAGTCTGTGGTGTAAAAATTGCTGCATTCCATACTTTAACTGAGTTACTTTCATCTTTTGCTGAGGGGCAGAAGCTAATTTAAGTGGGGGCCTGCCACCCATTTTACCTATTGGTGGCATAAGTGTGGTACAATTGGACAGTAGTCTAAGATTTTAGCAGTTAACTGTGATTCTGGATGAGAAGAGTGTAGCAGATAATATAACAGTAAAACGTCTCTGACATATGTGCTGTGTGAGTATTTTCTGTGCATCCGCAAGTAAGAGTGACAGTCATATATTGTGCAGAACATCATTGTCAATTACATTGACTACCAGCATGTGAAGAAGACAAAATAGTTGGGATGGTGTGCAGGCACTGAGTTCTTCACTGCAGAGCAATTTTTCAGGTCACTTGGCTTCTGACTACAGCAAGCACATGTTTGATAGAGATGGATTCTTCAGTGCATGATGGTGAAGCTAAATGTCTTGTACTTCCATACCCATCTGCTTCTTAAGTGCAGCCACCACATAACTATATTCAGTTTCATGTGAGGTGATGTGAGCCAAGAGAAACTGGCTTTCCAATTGTGCAAACCACAATAATGGATTATAATGACAGGAAGGTGGGGGTTTCATCACAGTTGGACTAAGGATCATGTTTGCTGAATTCTGTATGCTTATCATTTGTTTGAAGTTCACAGACAACATGAATAACCAAAGAGTTTACATAAGTGTCAACAATATTTAGGTTGAAGTGTACACAGCGCCCAAAATGAGTTGTGACTGGATGTTTACCAAAAGCACAGGCATCTGGTGTCACTCATAGACAGCATTTCATTGTTAGCTGCTATCCCTAAACAGATGAGAGTCTCAGCTGGGGAAAGGGCTGACTTAAGCCTGTCAATGGATATCATGAAGGAAGAGTCATTGATGTCAACATTGAGTATTCTGTCTGTATATGGATGATCGTATGGTGCTTGGAGAATTTTTAGAATGTTGTGATGTCAGATAAAACCTGTTTATAGGACTGTAAGTCATAGAAAATGAATTGTCACTTGATAAAATTTCCTTCTGAATCAGCTGGATGCAGCTAGTGAACTTGTGAGTGTAGATGTTGTACAAAGTCTGATGCTTCAATAACATTGTTTGACATGTCAATGAAGAATTCTCTAGGTAGTCAAAGTCTTTGTCCACACATCAATTCAGCTGTTGTTGCACTGAAATCTTCTTTTAAAGCTGTTTGGTGGCCTAGTGGGACAACAGGGAAGCTGTCAGTTCAATACTCTGTGAATCATCTGAGTGAGACCTTGAACTGTTTATGGAGCTCTTCCACGAGACCATTAGCAGAAATGTGGTAGACACAGGTTCGAATTCAGTTCGTGCCAAGAAATGCTGAAAGTGATTTGAAGAAGTAAAACTCAGATGCTTTAAAGAAGTAAGACTCAAATTGTTTGTCCTGATTGGTAGTGATGTGGAGAGAGATGCTAAAATGTGGAATTCACTCGCAAAAGAAGGTTGTGGCTGCAGTTGCTGCTGTTGAATCTTTCATTTGATAGGTTTCAGGCCAGCAAGAGAAATGGTTAAACTGTCAGGCAGCACTGATCTTCTTTGGCCAGTGATAAAGATACAGTAATGTCAAAGTGGGCATTGTCACACTGTTGATTCAGTGGGATGAAAGTACTGAGCAGAACAGTAATGTGCCAATTTAGCTCATTTTTCTCAGAAGCATTGCACTGGCAGAGAAATGCCTTGAAATCATTCTTAATATTTGGCCAAGAAAATGACTTCTTCACTAGTCATACAATAGTCCTTACTATAGATGAGAGAGGCTGTGAAGAGAGGAAAATGTTTGCTTGCAGAAATCTGCTGTAACAAACAGTCGTGCTTGTGACATTGATAGATCACATTGTAGCGATTAGTCTGGGAATGGTATTAGAATGCATTGGAACTGTAAGCTTGACAATGTTTCAGGAAATGCCTTCAGTTCATTGTCTCTTTCCAGGTCATTGGTAAGCATTATGAAGTCAAGCTCCTTTGCAGTGGCATCAGTATGAAATAGTGCATCTGCTGGTCCATTCTAGTCACTAGCAATATGTCAAATATCCACAGTAAATTGCACAATGAAGTCCAAATACTGTAACTGGTGTGGTGATGTACTGTCTGGCTTCTGACAGAATGCAAACATGGATGGCTTATGCTCTGTAACAATAGCGAAATGTCTACCTTCAAGCAATTGCCTACACTTTTTGATTGAGACATATGCCTCATAAGAGCTTGCAATCATACACTGACCCATTTGCTTGTGAAACTGATAATTTTTTACTAACCAAAGCTAGGGGTTGCAAGTCACATTGTACATGTTACTGTAATACAGCTTCAGTGGTAGTTGACGATTCATCCACCATAACTTGAGAGATGCGCCAGGAAGAGAATAGGCATAAGTCCACTGTAGCACATGTCTAGGTCTAGGCAAACCTTTTAGTATTTCATTGAGGTGTACTACCAACAATGCATGACTGTGCATAAAAGTCAATAAAAACTTGTCAAGCCCAAGAAATGGCATAGTTCTGATATAGCAGTGGGCAATGGGAATTGAGAGATAGCTTCAACTGTGTCTTGAGGTGACAGGATTCCTTGAGCATCCTAAGAATTTTATTTGCACCACTTCAAAGACACATTCATAATGTAATTCGGTCAGCCAAAGGTTTGTTTACAAGCTCCAGAATTGTTATCAACGGAATTCTACAAAGAAGATCGGTGAGTAACGCGTATACAAACAAAATAAACACTGGCATTAGGGAACAGTGCGACGAACTTGGTGTTGTATTTGTTGACCCAAATAAATTTCTCGACGACAAATGTCTGGGTAGGGATGGCCTGCACCTAAACAGACTAGGTGCAATGACTTTCAGTAAAATGCTCCTGGATTTACGTAAAATTATAAAAAATAAGGGAAACTAATACGGTCTGCAGGGGGTGACTATCCAAGAATACCATATGCAAACAAAAAACGTGAGTGTAATCATAATAAGGAAGCAGTTGAACCAAAACAGAACGACATTAAAACGAAAAAAAGTGGGAATGCAAATAGTGCTGGAAAAAATTACTTAACATTTGTTCACCAAAATATATGTTCCCTAGCAAATAAGACCCAACAGCTAGAAGTGGAGCTGGAGTCTACAGAGTGCTCAGTTGTTTGTCTCACTGAGCATTGGTGCAAAGAGGCTGAAATTAATCAGTTAGTCTTGCAGTCTTATAATTTAGCGTGTGCATACTGTAGGACTTCTATGAAGTGTGGAGGGTGTTGTATTTACGTAAAACAAAATTATCAGTATAAGACCAGAAGCGATTTATGTGTAATCAGTGAAGAGCAACATTTTGAACTGGCAGCAGTTGAAATCAGGGACCAATACAGGTGTAGGAATTTGATTATCTTATGTATATACAGATCTGCTAGTGGAGACTTCAATATCTTTTTCTCCAAACTTAATCATGTTCTTAACAAGATATCCACTCCAAAGAACCACATTCTCATATGTGGAGACCTAAATGTTGATAAACTGAATCCTGATTCTACATGGGACTCATTACAAAGTCTTGCTCAAAGTTTCAATTTAGTTCCAATGGTTAACAGTGCAACCAGAATAACAAAATACTCAAAGACAGCTGTTGATCAGGTATTAACAGATTTAGGCAAAGATAACTGTGAGGTGGTGGTAGCAGAGCTAGGATTATCTGACCACTCAACTCAAATCATTAATATAAAAGTGGCTCCAGAAGAAACAGAGACAATGCATATTTACAGACGAATTTTTTCTAAAAAAAAATAGACATGAGTTTGCCAAACAGATAGCAGGACAAACATGGGACTCAGTATACTCAGAAGTAGGTGCAAATGAAAAATTCAAAAATTTCATGACATTGTTTAAATTAAATTTTGAAGAAACATTTCCTAAAGTATTATGTCCATTATCAACAGCAGGAAAAAGCAAGTGGGTCACAAAAGGAATCAAAAAATCATCTGAAACACTAAAGTACCTGAGCTCCATTAAACACAGCCAAACTAATCCTGCTTTCTCACTCTTTTATAAAAGATATAGGAAAACATATAGGAAAATATTGCTTGCAGCAAAGAGAGCTCATAACTCCAAAATAGTGCACTCTGCTGAAAACAAAAATAAGGCAGTATGGAAGATTGTGAAGCAGGAAACTGGTACCAGGAAAATAAATCTGTCAAACTTGAAAATCAAAGAGGAAGGGACTCTAATAAAAGAGCCAATATATTTGGCAAACTATATAAATGATTATTTTAGTAGCATAGGAATAAAATTACAGGAAAATTTTCTAACAGCCCCTCAGGTCAAAAAGCCAAATAATGGTGTATCACACTCAATGGTGTTATTCCCTACAACACAAGAAGAAGTCTATAAAGCAGTCAGCAAACTGAGAAACAAAAACTCAGCTGGTCTGGATGAAGTCCCCATTTTTATAATTAAGGACTGTATCAAGAGCCTACTTCCACCTTTAGTTGATATTATAAATCAATCTTTCAAGCAGGGCTACTTTCCAGACTATTTAAAATATGCGAAATTACTACCTCTCTTCAAAAAAGGTGATGCAGGAATAATTGAAAATTATAGGCCAATTTCTCTACTATCATGCTTTGCAAAAATATTAGAAACTATTATGAAAGATAGGCTAATGAATTATTTAAATAAATACAACTTACTGTCTGTTGACTAGTTTGGATTTCGATCAGGGAAAAGCACAGAATCAGCAACAGCACACCTCACAAAACACCTTCTAGACACATTAGATAAAGGGAACTACACAACAGGTATATTTCTTGATCTAACTAAAGCGTTTGATACAGTAGACCACAACATATTGTTAAATAAGTTAGATGAACTTGGAATAAGGGGACTTGTGAACAAATGGTTCCAGTCATATCTAAAAAATAGAAGACAGATAACTGAAATCTCACATATTTCAAGTTGCTCAAACTATATTGTAAAGTATACTTCAGACCCAAATTATGTAAATATAGGTGTCCCACAGGGTAGTGTCCTTGGCCCAGTACTATTCCTCATTTACATAAACGACTTCCCACAGAGCATCAAGCATGGACAAACAATATTGTTTGCAGATGACTCAAATGTTCTAATCAGTGACAAATCACCAGATGCACTAAAAGAAAAAGCCAAACAAACACTAAACATTGTATGTGAGTGGGCATCCGATAATAAACTAACACTAAATCTTAAAAAAACAAATGCTGTTAACTTCTATGTCTGCAAAAAACCACACTATAACAACTTTAAGTTAAACAATGAAACTATAGAATGTGTAGACCACACAAAATTTCTTGGTATGCATGTTGACAGTCAGTTAAAGTGGGAAGAACATATTAAAATACTTAGTAACAGAATCGCTACAGCATGCTATGCTCTGAGAATTCTGACTGCAGTTTGTGACACTACATGTGTCAGATCTGTATATTTTTCTTATATCCACTCTGTTATTACCTATGGAATAATATTTTGGGGAGTCAACAGTAAAAATATTCAAATAGTTTTCAAATTACAGAAAAGAGCAATTCGTATAATAACCAAGAGTGGCAGTAGGGCTCACTGCCTTGAACATTTCCAAAAGCTGGAAATCCTAACTGTCCCCTGTGAATACATTTTTCAAAGTGTTATGTATGTAAAAAAAATATTGACTGCTATATGAAAAATTCTTTAGTACACAGCTATGAAACTAGAAACCAATACAATCTGCATCTAGAGAGGAAAAATAAAGTTAAAACTCAGCAGAGCTTGTTGTACAATGCTGTTAAATTATATAATAAATTACCCCAAAAAATAAAAGATATTGACACAATCGGACAGTTCAAAACAAAACTAAAATTTTTTTTATTAAATAAAAGTTATTACGCAGTAATGGACTATCTGAATTAAAACATGTAGTGTAATTAAAGTAGCCTCCATTGTAATACACAAGGAAATCAAAAATTGTATAAGAAAATTACACAAGGATATAAAACTAATTTAAGATACCTCAAAAATGTGTGTAAATACAAATTTTATGTGTATAATTGTAGGTATATTGTATTGTATATGATTTTGCTGACGAAATCCACACAATGTAAATTGTTACATGGATTAATAAAGAAATCAATCAATCAATCAATCAATCAAACATTTTGATGGATTAATAACCCAGCTATATTCTTATAGTCTAGTAAACAGTTGCTGTATATGTGCTAGATGCTCTGCCTTATTGGACAACATTACAAGCACATCATCAGCATACACATAACAGAACTCTAATTTATTTCATTCATTAGGTGCTGCAAGGTACAGGAGGCATTGTATAGTCGAAATGGCATTTGCAGAAATTCATAAAGTTTGAATGGGGTACAAGCAATGATTTTCAGTATATCTTCTGGTGTGATGGGTATATGACAAAAAACGTGGATGAGGTGTATCATGGAGAAAACTGTCTTGCTGTGAATGTGCATAGCAAAGGTTTCGACATATAGCACTGAGTAATGATCAGGTATTGTTATGGTATTAAGCTGTTGACAGCTGCCTCAAAGGTGCACCCATTACTGTTCTTAGGAACAATATGTAGTGGTGAGACCCAGATACTATTTGAAGAGTGACAAATTCCTTGTGATAACTTGATGAGAACTCTTGCCCTGCAATCTTCAGTTTATCTTGAGGCAGATGACGAGGCTGTGGGTGGACTGATGATCCTGCCATGCTGAAAGTGTGATGATCTTTCGAGTATTTTTCCAATACTAGAGTTGGCAATGGATGGGTGACTTCAGAGTACTGGCAAAGCAGGTTGTAATATGGTGAATTGCCAGCAATAAATTTGGCTCCAGCATGGTTGGCATGGTGTAGATGCCCATGATGAGACAACTGTGTTGTAGACTCAAGCAGGCATTGATTGTGAAGATCTGGCAGGTGGCTGTAAACAATAAGGAAACTGCTTCAACAATTCAGCATAGCACAGTGGCAACAATGGATATCCATAGGAGCTCACATCAAAAATTTAAATTTAAGTGTAATGTGAGAGAGCCGCAAATCTTGATGGAATATCCATTCGCAGCATGCACATAGTTGCCATCAGTACTTTGCCATGGAGGATGAGAAGAAGGGTGAACTGAGAGATCAACCCCTGTGTCAATGAGGAATTGTAGTTTGGTAGAGTGCCCTGTTACGAACAGTTGACGACTGAGTCTGCTTTGAAATCAACCACCATTGCTGCTGATTTCCAGTAGCATTTCCCTTATTGCAAGGTGATGCCTTAATGTAAATAAATTTTTATAACAAAAAATGGTATTTTATGGATAGTCTATGACTTCACATGTCTGTAATATTATTGTTCCATTTTAAGTTTTCAATATTGATATTAATTAGAAAGTGTTCCTGCACATAAAACTTAAATTTACAGTCAGTTTCAATCATTTGCAGGATGCTGTAACTCACATCAATGCCGACGAGAAATCAAAAGTAGAATTCACCTGGGTATCATCTGAGAAGCTCGATAAACCTCTGACATTTGTGTAAGTTGAAATATTTCCTTTATTTTGAAGTTATTATATTTAATAAGCATAATAGATAATATGGATTTCTTTAGTATAAGTCTGAATATGTGTGAAATTTCTGAGAAAACAGCATCTGAAAATAAACAAAGAAAAAATTAATAAATGAGAAACTGTGCAAATATAATGACACTAAACTGGTGATTACAATTTAATGGCAACATACATAGAATCAGTAATAACAGGTTCACAACTGAATAACAGAAATTCATGAATATGTATAGGAAACTGAATTATATAAAGATATCTTTCAGGATTGAACAAAATTTTGAACCATAATTAACACTCACAAATTTGCTCTGAATCCTCCCCCCCCCCCCCCCCCCCCAACAAACTATATTATCGACAGAAGAATAGAGAAGGAACACAATGAGTGAATGAAGATATCTTGCAAGGAAGAGGAGAAAAGAAGTGCTACACAAATTCAAATGCACACTGCAGTTGGGAAGAACAAAATAAAAAAAAAACAAAAACAAAAAAGATACTAAACTGATAAAATGTGAGATAATGGTTGCCAGTATCCTTAGACCTTCACAACAACTACAGATGCTTTAAATAACCAAGACACGTGCACCAGACACTTTTCATTTAGGTGAAGTATTGTTTGAACAACATTTGTCAAAGTGTTCTCTGTGATAACTGTGCATGCTGTTTCAATTTCAAAACAGCTCATTATGTGTAGCTTGTGTTGGTGCATAAAATTCCTTGCCATACTCCTCTCAGTTACAACTGGCTCCTTTAAGTGACTTTAGACACTTAAGTGATTGCTTGATAAAGATCATAAATGATTATCTCTCCATCCCCCTTAAGCCATCTGAGTTTTTTCTTCACATTCAGTGTCCTTAACAATATTAATGAGATCTTCCTTTAGTTTCACCTTTCCCAAACATTAATATAGAGCCTTAACTGCTGCAAAATTTCGTTTATAGCGTGCATCATATTGGAAATATATTGAGCAGAAAGAAAGGGTGGTTGGGTAATAGGGAAGCAAGGATGAATAAGAGATTTCTTACTTGTTTACACATGGTGGCAGGAGGGGCTGAGCTGGAGGGAGAGAAAGACATCCACAACATTGACAGATCTTATATTGTGTCATTGTAGACAACAATGAATGAAATTGTTGACATGTTTCACCACTGAAGAGTGGCCAGAGCACATTTTGGAGAAAAGTAGTTACTGCTGTTCATGACAAAGTGCCCAGAAGGACATTAAATGTCATATTTATCCCCCGACATTGGGGAAGTGACTTTTAAGTAAAATGTCTCCCCTTTATGGGAATATACATAATGAATGTATGAGCACAGGTTGTAGACACATGATTGGCAACATGTGGAAGTTCGGGTCATGCTCGGATAGCCAAATCATAAGGCAACAGCTCACAATAAGCAGGAAATCCCAGTTCAAGTCATGGTCCAGTACAAAGTTTCACTGTCGTCAGTCCATCCACAGCCGATGGTAGTCCATATTCACAGCTGTGAATACAGTTCATGTCCTTTGGACACACACAGTACTGGTGGTTTTTTCCCAGTTTGAGGGAAAAATTAAAATGTGTGGCATTTCACATCTAAGACAGAGACTGCTTTAAACAATACCAAAAGCCATTTTTCTAAGATCTGAAGCATTTGGTGTGTTTGTTCATTGCAAAACCACTATAATAAATCAATCAAAATGTTTTGTTGATTATTTTGATGCAATAGGCCATGTGACATTTCCCCCCTTGTTTCCACAAATGCAAATAACTCTCTAACCTTGAGTGTATGAACTGATTCACTTAGTCATAGTGAGCCCATCCAGAAGAGAACGTTTAGGGATGTGGAATGAACCAAGGTATACTTTACCAAAAAACAAACAAAAAATAGAAAATTAGGCTGTATATTGTATTAATAATAAACTGTGACTACACTACTTAACACTGTTCATTTTTATGCCATCTAAATTTAATACAATATAGTAGAAAGAAAGGTTTTACTTTGAAGAAATATACTGCTTCTTCAATTTTTATATATTTCCTTTTGGTAGCTTGATATTTATTTGATTACAATAATATTTTTCAAAGAAAATATTTACCTATATCTGTAAGTACTGAATCTTATTTACAGTGGCCTGCATTACTACTCATCATACTGCTTTGTAACAAACCATGCTACTTGCCATGTAGCTAACAGAACTTTTCAGTGCTTGGCTCTAGATATTCTGGTAATTTGTAGGGAAAATGGCAAATGAGGTACGTTTTTAACTTTATTTATAAATAGTGTGGATTCCAATTGCCCACCTCCATAGCTGAATGGTCTGTGAGGCTGACTGCCATCTGGAAGACATGAGTTTGATTTTTTGCACTGCCAGGAATTGTTCCTTGGTGGGAGGACTGAAACAGGGTGCACTCAGCTTCATGAGGAGCTACTTGACTGAGCAGTAGCACCTCAAGTTCACAAAAACTGACAATGGCCGGGAGAGCAGTGTGGTGACCTCACACCCCTGCATACTACATCCAATGACACCACTGGTAGACAACAACACGGAGGTCAGTTGCTACAGATGGACACACCAGGGCCTATGGACAGAATTTATGTTTTTCCAGGACTCCCATGACTCAGTACTGACCCTAAAACATATTTTGAAGATCAATTGAAGAAAGGCAAGCCTACATTTATAGCTTTTGTAGATTTAGAGCTTCTGACAATGTTGACTGGAGTACAATATTTGAAATTCTAAAGCTAGCAGAGACAAAATACAGAGAGCAAAAGGATATTTACAATGTGTACAGCAAATGGGCTGCAGTTATAAGAGCTACAGAAGATGGAAAGAGGTGCAACGGTTGCAAAGTGAAAGAGATGGGGATGTAGCCTACATCTGACTATGATCTGTACATTGGCAATGCAGTAAAGAAAAAGCAAGGACAGTTGAAATCTAGTTATAAGGTGAGCTCAACAAAAGTGAAGCAAGGGTAGTGGAATTTAGTCAATTTAAATCAGGCAATACTGAAGGAGTTAGATTAGAAAATTGCATACTTAAAGTAGTAGGTAAGTTTTGTTGCTTGTGCAACAAAATAACTGAAGCTGGGCACAGAAGAGAAAACATACACTATGTGATCAAATGTATCCAGACACCTGGCTGAAAATGACTTTCAAATTAGTGGCACCCTCCATTGGTAATGTTGGAATTCAATATTGTGTTGATGCCAGCTTCCACTCTCGCAGGCATATGTTCAATCAGGTGCTGGAAGGTTTGTTGGGCAATGGCAGCCCATTCTTCACAGATTGCTGCACTGAGGAGAGATATTGATGTCAGTCAGTGAGGCCCGGCATGAAGTCAGTGTTCCAAACCATTCCAAAGGTGTTCTGTAGGATTCAGGTCAGGACTCTGTGCAGGCCAGTCCATTACAGGGATGTTATTGTCATGTAATCACTCCACCACAGGCCATGAATTATGAACAGGTGCTCGATCATGTTGAAAGATGCAATCACCATCCCCGAATTGCTCCTCGACAGTGGAAAGTAAGAATGTGCTTAAAACATCAATGTAGGCCTGTGCTGTGGTAGTACCATGCAAAACAACAAGGGGTGCAAGCCCCCTCCATGAAAAACACACCACACCATAACACCATCGCCTCTGAATTTTACTGTTGGCGCTACACACATTGGCAGATGATGTTCACCAGGCATTTGCCGTACCCACACCCTGCCAAAGGATCGCCACATTGTGTACCATGATTCGTCACTCCACACAACGTTTTTCCACTGTTCAATCATCCAATGTTTAAGCTCCTTACGCCAAGCAAGGCATCGTTTGGCATTGACCCGCATAATGTGTGGCTTTGAGCAGTCGCTCGACCATGAAATCTAAGTTTTGTCACCTCCCGCCTAGCTATCACAGTACTTTCAGTGGATCCTGATGCAGTTTGGTATTCCTGTGTGATGGTCTGGATAGATGTCTGCCTATTACACATTACAACCCTCTTCAACTTTCGGCCGTCTCTGTCAGTCAACAGATGGGGTCGGCCTGTACGCTTTTGTACTGTGCGTGTCACGAAATCTTGCATACAGACATATGACACAAGTGATACCCAATCACGTGACCATGTGCAAAGTCCGTGAGTTCTGCAGAGCAACCCATTCTGCTCTCTCATGATGTCTAATGACTACTGAGGTCGCTGATATGTTGTACCTGGCAGTAGGTGGCAGCACAATGCACCTAATATGAAAAACATATGTTTTAGGGGCTTTTCAGATACTTTTGATCACATAGTGTATTCTTTACTACTAAGGCACTTCAGTAATCAAGTCAGTTTAAGGATATACCTGTTTTTGAGGGCATCCGGATACTTTTAATCACATAGTGTAAAATGCAGACTAGCAACAGCAAGAGAAACATTCCTGACAAAGGAGAATTTGTTAACATCTAATTTAAACCTAAGTTATAGGAAGTCTATTGTGAAGATATTTGTTTGGATTGTAGCCTTTTATAGGTGTGAAATGCAGATGCTAAGCAGTTCAGCCAAGAAGAGAATAGTTTTTTAAATGTGGTAGTACTGAAGTATGCTGGACATTAGATATGTAGATAGAATAGCTAATGAGGAGGCACTGAAACAGACTGGAAAATGAAATTTTTGGCACAACTTGACTAAAAGAAGAGATTGGTTGGTAGGCCATATCGTGAGGCGTCAAGGAATAGTTGCTTGGGAATGGAGGGAAGTTTTTGAGGGGTGGGGGTTAAAATTTTTAGAGTGAAACAAAGGCATGAATTGCAGTAGTTATTCAAAGATAAAGAAACTAGCACAAGACAGACGAGTGTGGAGAGGTACATGAAACCAGTCTTCTGACTGAAAACCGCTACAGCAATAGTAATCTCCAATTTTGAATTTTATGTTAGATTCGAGTTTGTTGAATATCTTCCCCCCTGGGCACATAACTTCATTCAGTGTAAATCATGGTTCAGCTTTAACTGATTTTTATTGTCAGCAAAACAAAACAAAACAAAATTAATAGAGAATGTGATGGGAAGCCACTGTCAGAATTCCAAGATCTGAAAAAGGCTTCTTCAAGGCATATGGTTACAGTATCTACTCTACACCATGTTCTTACTACTCACTTTTGCTAAATAAACACCCTATTTAATTTAAGTGCACTGATCCAGAAGATACATTTCATAAGACACTAAGGAACAAAATTATCCAAAATAAGCAAACACTCTTGGTTTTCATCCAACACAGTGAATTATGCTACTCAGGGCAAAACACTGAACTGAGCATCTCGATTGCTTATCTATGTGTTGGCTCCATTTTAAATTATTATCCAACTGCAGTCAAGGAATGTTACACAGGATGTTTCATTTAGTGTGTGATTATTAATGTCTACTTATGGTGATAACATGCCATTATTGCTTTTTAGAAATTACATAATATTAGTCTTTTGTTAGATTCAGGCTTAAACTGTTAGTTTTAATCACTTTTAGGTTTGTTTGAGCTGTGTCTGATAAGACTGAGTCTGGTTTCTTAATTAATATGCTTGTGGATTTGCCAAGGAAACAAAATATATTAATGTCATAATTTTTCTTGTTAGCTTTGCCACCACTTCATTTATGAAGTCCTGTATTGTTTTCCCTTTGTAAAATTCCTTAAAAATGACAAACTCAGGGGCAGTTAACATGTTCTGCCCTGTTATATGAATCAGTATTCTGTCATAGATCACTTTTTCAAACACTTTTGGAAAGGCTGGAGTGAAATTTGAGTGTAATTAGAGGTGGTTTGGTTATCTGCAGTTTTATAGTTGGGTTTTGCTACAGAAGGTTCAAGTCTTTCAGCTGATTTTTTCTCATGAATCACTGACTGATTACAAAGATAGCATATGGATAATCCTATCATGTCAGTGAAAGAGTTTAATAATCAGCAGAATTACTACTTTTTGGTGATCCAGTGAATTCTTTATTTTCTTTGTTGGCTATATTTATGATACTAATGCTTACTGCTGGTCTATGTAGTGTTTGCCCAACTGAATCTAATGCATCTGTTTTGGTTGTTTATTAGTGGATGCACAATTCTCAGCCACTGTGAGAAATTAATCTTTGAACTTGCTGACCAATGATTTGAAAGTGTCACCATTTTTACTGCAGCTGGTTATGAGAGTGTAATTTCATTTAGATACTAATTTTTATTTATTTTTTATTTAATAATTTCCAAACTATTTTTGCCTTATTCTTGGATTACTTTATATTTTGAACATCAGCACAAGAACTCATGTAACAGCCAAAGTCCCTTGTTGAAATCTTACAGTCAATGACACAACTTGACAAAGATGACTGCATAGTCAAGAAGTTGACAAACATGCTCTAGATATCTATAGCTAACAATATAATGTAAAGAAAAGTTGCTACTCACCACATAGTGGAGATGCCGAGTTGCAGATAGGCAGAACTAAAAGACTGGCACAAAAAAAGCTTTTGGCCAGTAAGGCCTTTATCACACACATACACACACACACACACACACACACACACACACTCATGCAAATGCAACTCACACACATGTGACTATAGTCTCAGGCAACTGAGGCACCATTGCATGATGGGATTGGCAACTGGGTGGGGTAAGAAGGAGCTGTTGCCACTCCCATCACCCACTAGTGCTACACCTCACAGTGTGGGCTCAGTTGCCTGAGACTACAGTCACATGCGTGCGAGTTGCATTTGCATAAGTATGTGTGTGTATCTGTCGTCCATTTTTGATTAAGGCCTTGCTGGCCAAAAGGTTTTTTTGTAACAGTATTTTTGTTTTGCCTATCTGCGACTCAGCACCTCCACTATATGATAAGTAGCAACTTTCCTTTTCGTAATATTGTTACATTCCATCCTGGATTTTCCATAGTTTGATAGATGATGGTATCTGGTGATGATGTGTGTAATTTGAGGAAAAACATTTATGGAATTTACCAGGCAGGTTGGCTGTGGCACACCAAATTGAATGCTACAACTGTCACCACAGAGGATCATATTCATCTTTCATTCAGGGAATTGGCTGGAGCTCTGATGTACATTGCTGTAACTACTCAGTCTGACATATCTTATGCAGTCAGTAAGTTAAATCAGTACAGCAACAGTCAGAATATTATTCATTGGCAAGTTACTAAGTGAATCCTGAGAGATTTCAAAAGAACAGTCAACAGGAAGCTAATATATATCAAGGATAAATGTACCAAAACTGATGGAGCATTGTATATGGGTTAGAAATTCACCTTTTCCAAAGTAGTGATCTCATGATATTCAAACAATCAAGCAATTCACCAGTCATTATTCATTAAAGAACTGGGACTGAGGTACCTGTAAAATGTCTCTTTGTTCAAGAACAATCACCCTGCTGGAAAGTTAGCACACAATCAAGTTTTATCTCAAAGACATAATATATTCACATAAAGTTTCATTTAATATGTCAGGCTCTTTGAGAATTCCCACAAAAACTGGTTCTATCAGCCAACAGAAGACATGTATCCAAGCTTGAGAGGTGTGTTGCAGGGTGTGGTCATCAAGTCTAAAATTATCAAATTAAGACTTCTTCCTTAATTTATATCATGGCTATAAAAACTGAGGGAGCACTTTAGAATTTAAACTGTTGCTGCTACATTCTTCCTTTAGTACTTTCAGATGTTTCTTTACTTGAATAGTTCTGCCTTTTTTCTTTTATTTACAATGTGCATTGTGACTCAGTTCTCTTTAACTTTGTGTGTAGTATACATACACAGTACAGTTGTCCTGACATTATATGTCATGGCCACATATCCGTAACGTCCCCATCACTTATTTCAGGTTTTTAACTTTGCTGGTATACAGACAGCTGTTGGTGTTCTGTGATATCAGTAAAGTGACATAAAAGGTTATATAAAGTAGCACACAAAAACAATAGCTGAGTAGCATAGGACGAAGAGAAGTGGCCTTTTCTTAAAGTACTATTTTCCCCCTAATATTTATGTATATATGCATAGAGTAAACTAAGAGTATTTTCTATGATTATCACTATGAGCAGATTAGGATTAGTTGTAATTGGTTGTTACTAGATTAGATTAGATTAGATTTACTTCCATTCCAATTGATCTGTAGTGAGGAGGTCCTCCAGGATGTAGAACATGTCAGAAAAATAATAATAGATGACAAATATTTACAACTAAAACAAATAAGCTAATGTACCATTCCACAGGTCCCAAGTGGAATGATCGTCATTTTTTAATAAACACTACGAGTCATTTTACAAATACTAATGCACTGAATTTAAAATAAAAAAGTTTTTTATTTATTTATAAGGTAATAAACATGTAATAGAACTATTATAATACTTATTTACAATGAACACATTACTGCACTGAAATTGTGCAGAAGTTATATTGTACTTATATACAGATATACACACAAATCAGTTGGTTATACTGAGAAATTCATCAATGGAGTAGAAGGAGTTGACTGCCAATAAATCCTTTGGGCTTCTCTTAAACTGTATTTCATTGGTCGTTAAGCTTTTTATGGCTGCTGGCAAGTTATTGAAAATGTGTGTTCCTAAATAATCACACCTTTTTGTACAAGAGTAAGTGACTTTAAATCCTTGTGAAGATTATTCTTATTTCTAGTATTTATTCCATGAATTGAGCTGTTGGTTTGAAAAAGTGATACATTTTTAATGACAAATTTCATTAAGGAATAAATATATTGGGAAGCAGTACTTAGTATCCCTAGTTCCCTAAACAGGCTTCTGCAGGATATTCTTGAGTTCACACCACATATAACTCTTACTGCACATTTTTGTGCCCAGAAAAATTCAGCTTGGCTTGATGAATTAGCCCCAAAAAATAATCCCATATGATATTATGGAATGAAAGTAAGCATAGTACGACAGCTTTTTCATTTTTGTATCCCCTATGCCTGACACATTTCGCATTGCAAATAGAGATTTGTTAAGATGCTTCAGCAGTTTGTGGTGTGCTCCTTGCAGCTGAATTTATTATCAAGCTGTAATCCCAAGAATGCTTCGATCTGCTTGTCATCGTATGTTAGGCATATACTCTTGGGACACCCCTTACAAGTTCTGAACTGTGTATAGTGTGTTTTTTCAAAGTTTAGTGACAAAGAATTGGCTTGGAACCAGTGATTAATGTCCACAAATATTTTATTAGCCAGTATTTTTAAGACTACACTTGATTTGCTATTTATTGCAATGTCTGTATCATCAGCAAATAAAATGAACTCAGCATTTGGTAATGTTACTGATGAAAGGTCATTGACATAAACAAGAAAAAGTAAGGGCCCTAAAATGGAACCTTGTGGGACCCCACATGTAATTAGTTCCCAGTTGGATGATGCCTGATAGCTTAATACATGTCTCTTTCCTAATAACACCCTTTGTTTCCTGCCAGAGATATAAGATTTGAACCATTAAGCAGCATTTCCTGTTACACCATAATGTTCTGATTTACTTAAAAGAATATTGTGATTTACACAGTCAAATGCCTTTGACAGATTACAAAATATACGAGTTGCCTGCAATTATTTGTCTAATGAATTTTAAAGATTTTATGATGGAAATTATGTCTGCTGGGGTCGTGAGGGTCAAATTCACATTATGGAAGTTACTTGAAATGTCTGGTCTGAGGTATTCCATAGGAGCATCTACAGAATCTGATAAACCCATCTTTTCAGTAACAGCTATAAAATGTTTGTTAAAAAGTTCTGCAACACTATACACACCTGTCACCGACATATCATTTACTCTTAATGCTATTTGTTCCTCTTCATGTCTGGTTCTACCAGTCTCCTACTTCACTATATCGCATATTGTCTTTATTTTGTCATCTGATATGACTATCTTTTCCTTGTAATATATTTGCTTTGATGTCCGTATTACTTGTCTTTAATATTTTGCAGTATTTCTTATAATGTGCTATAGCATCAACATCAGAACTGTTTCGGATTGACAGAAACAGTTTTCTTTTTGTTTTACAAGATACCCCTATTCCTTGAGTAATCCATGGCTTCTTTGTAGACTTTGCTCTAACCTTGGTTAGTTTTGGAGAAAAATAACATAAGCACTTTATCAGGAAAAGTGTTATATTTTTCACTCATGCCATGAGCACTGTAAACATTGTTCCAGTGAATGTCTCTGAGGAGTGTCCTAAAGTAATCAATTTTTAGCTTATTGATTACCCTCTTGAGCTCAGATTTAACAGATTTTATATCCTGTTCAGTGTAAACATTTAACAGAAGGAACTGCATGTCATGGTCTGAGAGATCATTAACTATTGGTTTTGTAACATAATTTTGTTCATTGGACTTTTCTGTAAAGATATTATCAATGGCTGTTTGTGAGCAATTGGCTACCCTAATGGGAAACTTTACAGTGGGAATTAAGTTGAATGATAGTGTTACTAACTCAAATAAGTTCTTATTGGGAGAGTCTTTAAGGAAATCTACATTGAAATCACCAGCAACCACTATTTCTTTGTTTTTGGTTGTTAAATGGGCCAGTACAGCTTCAAGGTGGTTTATGAACAGATTAAAGTTACCTGCAGGTGCTCAATGTACACTTAATATTATGAAGGACTTTTTGTGAAATTCTACTTCTGTTGCACATGCTTCCATATGTTGTTCTAGGAAAAATTTATGAATGTCTATGTTCTTAAATTTATGACAGTTCCTAATGAATGTTGCAACTCCTCCTTTCTCCAGTACTGCTCTACAAAAGTAAGATGCTAACCGAAACCCTGTAACACTTAAAAGTTCTATACCGGGGGTCACATGATCTTCAGAGAGGAAGATTATGTCAGATAGGTTTGAAGACTCTAATTCATCTATGCAGACAATTAATCCATTAATTTTATTTCTCAGTCCTCGACTATTTCGACACAATAAAGATAGCTGACATTTCACATTGACTGAGTTAAAATTGAGTAAAATTGAAATATCTGCTGACTGTTGAAAATTTTTAACCAATAGCTGTTTATGCTGATGTAAAAAGCTAGAATTATGTGTTTTGGTTTCTTTCTCAAACTGAAGGTTTGCCTCAGTCCTAACCTCTCTTAAAATTTGGTTTCTTTCTGTCCTCCCTACCCTAAAAAAGGGTCTTTTCTGAACCCTGTAACCACTGGTATTTTATCACTCATGACAGTGCCTCCCCCCTTTAACTTTCCTACTGTTTTCCCAGCCAGTTTACCCTCCCCTTTCCTGTTGAGGTGAAGGTCATGTCTAGTATAATCCCACCTATTGAGAGAATCAACAATAACCACACCACTGTGTGACCCTGCACCCGACATAAGCAGCCGTTCCAACTGCAAATTAACTCTTTAGACAGAAGAATTCAAATGAGGTCAGTCATGGCGCCCAAGAAAAGATACAAACTCAACACTAGTATGCTTCGATGCTGATGCAATCTTTGCCAGGTCACACTGTGTACTGTACCCAGGATCTCTGTCAATACTATTGCCTGCCCCACCCACTATAACCCCAGTGTCTTCCTTAGCGAAATCTTTGCAAAGTGATCCTAAATCCTCTGTCACCTGCTCAAGACCAGCACAAGATTAATCCTAGTTCATCCTGCAAAAGTTGGCCAACACCTCTTGCATGGGAACTACCTAACAACAACACTTTCTTTCTCTTTACTGATTTCCCTACATTCTTACTTTTCAATTTGCTGCTGAAAGTTTGTTGTGCCCTGCCTATACCTGCAACTGCTTGAAGCTCACCAGCTTCTAACTGAAGCAATGGATCAAATCGATTTTCTACATTCATCACGAAGCTGTCAGACAAAGTTCTAGGCCTGTTCCTCCTGTTGCCTGTTGCCACTTCCCACCTCTCTTTACCCTTCTCCCTTCTTAACCTGTCAAGATCTCCCCTGGCCTTATCTAACTCAGCCTGAAGGGTGGCAATTTTCCCCTCCTGTTCTAGTATCTTCCTGTCTATACTACATATCCTACAAAACCACTGATGAGTCTCATTTACTTCCCCTATTCCCATGCCACTACAGTCACCCACATGGAAAAAACTACAGCACCCGTCACACCAAAGCCCCGGCCTAACAATTCTATGACAAGTCAAGCACTTTTCACTCATGATGAACATAATAGTTTATTAAGAATAAGTCAGTTAAATTACAGATAAACACAAAAATATGGCTCCACAAATTTGGCCTACACGCGACTGTGTGTAAATAAAAACAACAGTGCAAAGTTTCTGAAACAACAACTTAAACTTTACGCTACTTCCCGGAAATGTGAGTTAAATAATGAAGAGGTACGCTGCAGTTAAATTGCTGGAGAGAACAAAGAGCAACTAAACGAAATTCTATTGACTTGCTGCGGCAAAACGTAAATGGAAAATACAACTGTACATTCTTTTTGCATTTTCTGCTATATTACGTAAAGAAAAATGAAACCTTTAATGGTGTGCATTTTAGCACACTAATACACCTATTTACCATGTAATCAGTACTAAACTATTTGTTTTTATAATCTAAAATGACTTAACTTTACGAGAACACCAAAACTCGCGCTAGTCGCCTGGCTGCAAGCTACGTATACTCTATAGAAGTAGCCTGCTGTGGGTGCTTGACATATAATTTGTCTCAGTTCATATCCTCAAAGGCTGCCCTTCATGATGGAGTTCAGAGAACGTGATGTGTGTATGAATAAATGAAAGGTTTTGCAATCTTCAGACAATTAGAACTAATTTAGAGAGACAATCTAGTAATCTATAAAATTGACAAAAACAAAGTAGGAGAAAAAAAGTGAAGTTCCAGAAAGTAAACTGGTGTTAAGTAGTGTGGAAGGGAGGATTGCTGTGTATCAGCACTGCTGTTTAAATTGTACACCAAAGAAGCAATGACGGAGGTAAAGTGAGAATTTGGAAGTGAAGTGAAAGTGCTCAGCAAAAATATATGATAATATTCAAGATAACATGGGCCATCTGGCTGAAAGTAAGGAACACCTGCTGAATGGAGCAGACAGCATACTTAGTAGATAATATGGCTTAAGGATAAACAAAACTAAAGCAGAGGTTAAGAAAAGTAGTAGAAAGACAGAAAGTTCCATCCTAACATACATAACATCAAAATTAGGAATGACGTAATGGGGTTTGTTTAGAATTAGATAACCACACAGGACACTGGTGTTCTTCAGCACATTAATTATGAAAATTAATGGGCTGCCTAAATCTTTGAGTAGCCTTTTTAAGGAATTCTTACACTCGCTACCCAACACATTAACTCCTCAATGGCTTTTGCTGCTGATACAAGAAATTAATTTCAGCTGAATTGTGGTCTACACAAAACAAAACAAAATTTGTATATAAACTTGGCCTCCATGTCTAGGGTTCATAAAGAAAATATTTAACAGGTCCCCATCAAAGGCAAAACAAGAAATTGAGGATCCCAACCACTCCAAAAGAAAATTAAACATGTACCTAATGAGCTATTTTATCGGCAAATTATCTGAATATTTAAAGACTGAAAATTTCTGTTAGCTGTATCCCAAGTAGCAGGGTTCATTATAAAGGTGTATGACAAGTAGTTATGTACTGTAAACAGGGTTTCTTATTTAAATATATAGTTGAATATTTTCTTTTGAAACACACCATTGTAATCAAGTAAATATTAAGCTTCCAATTGGACATAAGCACTATAAGACAACAGGTGTTTTCAAATTAGCAACTTTTTTTCTACCTAACTTAGTGACTAATTTAGTGACTGGGAAGAAATCACAAAGGAAGGCCCCTGGGTTCAATTTTGGGCCCACTCCTATGCTTTATATATGTGAATGACCTTCCACTTATCATTCAACAAACAGAATTGGAGCTTCTTGGAGACAATACTAGTGTTATAATAAATCGCATTAGAGAGACAGCAACAGAAGAGATGGTAAATGATATTTTCCAAAGAATTATAAAGTGGTTCTCAGAAAATGGACTCTCCCTCAGTTTTGAAAATCATACACTATATTCAGTTCTGTACATCTAATGGTCATACCAACAATTGATGTAGCACATGAACAGGAATCAGTAAATAGGGTAGAATGCTCCAAATTTTTGGGTGTACATAATTATGAAAATTAGAAGAAGCATATTACTGAGCTTCTTGAAGAATTAAGTTCAGGTATGTTTGCTCTTCATATAATTCCTAGTCTTGGAAACAAACAAATCAATCTCCTGACATAATTTGTGTATTTACACTCAGTAATATCCTATGGAATACTTTTCTGGGGTAAATCATCACTTAAAAATAAAGTATTGACTGCACAAAACCAAGCATTTTTCAAGGAGCTAGGCATTTTAACTGTGCTTTCACAAAGCAATAATAAAGTCCACACCTACAACACTAGAAGGAAAAATTACCTGTATTACCAACTATTATAGCTGCCAGTAGCTTGTAAATGAAATCAATATGTAGCAACAAAAGCCTTCATGTAACCAATAACATATTAAGTTTTAAATCTAACTTTAGATCATTTGTCCTGGACAGCTACTTCTAGTCCATTGACAAATTTCTACTTAAAAACTGGTAGCCTGTGAACAAAACACCTTGTTTTTAATTGTAGGACTAAAATAATAATGTGTTCATTAATGTTAACCCTAATCATGTATATATATCCTCTGAACTGACTCATTCCACATCATTTCGGAAAAAAAAAAAAAAATCATTCAAATGTTATATGGAACATATAACTAACTAACTTAACATGAACAGCATTAAATAGTATAGTGATAGTTTATTGTTATTTCAGTATACAGATTTCTGTTGTTTGTCTTTTGTTAATGTGTACCTTGACTTGTTTCACATCCGTAGAAATTCTCCTTTTTGATGGGATCTGCTGAAAAGTAGTGAATGGATGAGTGATTCAAAAATAGAAAAAGTGAAAGACTTCTCCTATCTAGGAAGCAAGGTTATACAGGATGACTGAAACAATGAGGATAATATAAGAATTATCTGCACAGACAAAGAATACTTTCTCAAATATAACAGCTCTCATAGTGTGAAATACTGATACATTACTGAGGAGATAATTTCTCTAAATCTACAACTAGATGTAGACTGATTGTACGGATGTGAAAAACAGATCATGGGAAATCCAGAAAAAAATAAAATAAAACCACTTGAAATTTGGCATTATTGAATAATGTTAAAAGTAAGTGAACATCTTAAATATGAAATACGGATGTCCCAAAGAGAACAGGCAAAAAAAAAAGAAAAAAAAAAGATTGGAAAAGGTAATTGTTGGCTTCAAAATAGTTGTCAATTGGTTTTAAAAAATTATATGCATATGTGTTTCATGAAGAGTGAACATGGTTTCACAAAATGAGTGCTTTCATAATTCATATTGATCTTACAGAGTTATTTAATCATGATACGTATGGAAAAATTGCCTCCAAAATTCAGGTGTGTCTTATATCACACCCAAAATTAATATAAACATGTCCACTGTTTGATTTAAAATTTCCACCAGTCTTAAAAATGTCTGCAGGAGACCTGTCTCTATCCAGCAATGTTAGATTCAACTGGGGCAGCAACAGTGTACCAATGCAATGAACATGAGTTTCGGGGATTCACAAGCTTGATAACACTGTCTCCCTCTCACCCCACCATCACAAACCCAGAACACTGTCTAGTCTATGATGCATTATTGCAGTCTATGGTCCCAGTGAACTTGAATTGAAAGTGATTTGTGTTATCAGTAATAGTACAATATATTTGTTAGTAGCTAGTTTGATAATGGAAAAAAATAAAAGATATTCATACAATGTGGGCCACAAATTGAAACCAATAGCCTATGCAGAATAACATGGAAACAGACCAGCTGTGTGGCATTTCAGCATTCCACCAACACAAAAAACCATTCGCAATTGGTGGGCTAGTACATCTACATCTACCTGGATACTGCCCAAATCACACATAAGCACCTGGCAGAGAGTTCATCAAACCACAATGAAGAACTGAAAGAAATGAAGAAGACTAAATGTGCAAATGGAGGACTGACTGCAAAATGGCCAAACTAGAAGAAGACATATTGAAATGGATTCTAGGACACCATCAAAATGGCATTGGAATTAATACAAGAATGATTCAAATACACACTCAGAAGCTGGTACTACAGTGGAACTTAACAGACTTTAAGGGTGGAGATGGTTGGTGCTAAATGTTTATGAAGTGTCGTGGACTTAGCATGCAAATCAAAACCAAAGTATCTCAGGAAATACCACAAGAGTATGAAGAGAAAATATTATCTTTCATTGCATTATTATTCAATCTTTCATTGCATTATTATTCAACATCGAAAGAAAACCAGTGTGGAACTATGCCATATAGTGAAAATCAATGAAACTTCTCTAAAATTTTACATGCTGATTAACAGAACTACTGCCATGAAAGGTGCTGAAATTGTAACTATGAAAACAAGTTGACATCAAAAAGTGCACTACACTGTGGTCCTTTCACGTGCTAAACTTAATACAATGATAATTTTCAATGGCAAAACAATGCAAAAAACACCGCCAGATGTTGTTGTTCACTATGTGACAAGAGTTGAATGGATCAGGATGGTATGAAATTTTGGATTAACAGAGTGTGGGAGAGAAGGAAAGATGCTTTATTGAAGAAGAGTTCTCTTCTTGTGTTAGATCAATTTAGTAATCATTTGAAAAATTATGTGACAGAGATTTTGGGAGGACTTACTTCACAATTGCAAACTCTTGATGTCTTGATAAATAAACCATGTAAAGTGTATATGAAAGAGGAATGGAACAAATGCATGACATATGAAACCCAACATGAATTCACACTGCAGGGAGCTTTAAAACAACCTTCAATCAAACAAGTGTGTCAGTGGATAAAACAGTCATGGTCTAGAGAGAGAGGAGACATTATTGCTAAATCTTTCAAGAACTGCAACATAAGTGGTGCTCGTGATGCCAGTGAAGACCATCTTACATATGAAGAGGACAACAGTGATGTTGAAGATAAGAAGAAGAAGAAAGTTCAGATGATAATTTTCTGGCATTTTAAAGATCAGTTCAATTTTATAAACTAAGAATTTTTTTTAGTCTGGCTTTGCAATCTATTGATAAGAATGGTAAATTTAAAGAAAAAAAAAGGTGCTTAAAAATTAATGTGTGTTTTGCAGCCCGTAGTGACTTACAGTCCGTAAAATACGGTAACTGACCTCTCTGCTTTTCCCAGCCATACAGGACACTGGTGCTCTTCAGTGGATTAAGAAAATTAATGGGAGGCTTATTTTAATTAAGTAATCTGCATGTTTACAAAATATCAGCTCAGATCATCTCAATAGTTCTGAAGTTATTGATTGTAAATTAGTCTTTAATGATATTATAAACCAAAGTGTATCAATGTTAACCTGTTTGTATCCTTTGTCTTATTGATAAATTTTTTTTCACAGATGTACAGTTGCTAAAGATGGAGGTACCTTCTGGGTTGCTGAGAAATCTGAGCCTATTTCAGTGAAGTAGATGCAAGCAGTGAGTTCTTTCTATACAGTACTGAAACTGTGGGAAACACTTTAATACCACATGAACAAGAAATGAAAACTCTTAAAGTTCAATGAGACTGTCAGTCCATGGCTGATGGAACTTTTCTCATGAAACAATCTTTGTGAAATCACAAGGAACATGTTAGGCAAAATGATGATATCTAACACTAAAATATTAAATGCAACTTTCCACAATGTGACACATTGTTTATTTACAGAAGCTAAAGGACTGAAAGTGTATTTATGGGTAAATAAGTGTGAAATAGACAGACACTAGTCGAAAATAAAAATCAGTACAATGAGTACACCATATGTTCAAACTAAAATGACTAAGAACTGTACAGGTGTAATAAATGGAGGACGTTAGTGAAGCTGTGTATGTCATCAAGAAATGTTTCACAAATACAGAATTCCCAAAACAAACTAGAATTTTCTATTTTCAACAACACCGTTGCAAATAATTCCAGAAAATATAATTTTCAATGACATGAAAAGAATTAGAGTATGATATTCTTAGGTAATTGCAGATCAAAAGTTTAACAACAATTTGGCCTAAATGTAGATACCCTTCATGAGACAAATATATCTGGAAACCTCATTCTACATATATTACTGTATTACTTACTTCCATGCTGTTTAAAATTAATTTTTTAAACATGATCTTACATTTCTTTCAGTGGAACACATTTAATCACCTATAAAACATAAAACAACAAATATTTGCCTTTATTTTGTGATATGAAACTAACTACTTTAAGTTAGAGATGTGGAGGAGAATAAGGAAAAAAATATAATGAGAAAAATTATGTAAATATGGGAAGAAAACATTGGCTAAGTCAAGAGCACCAAGTAAATTCTAATGGAAGATGAACCAGAAAATATTTGTAATAGAATTTTATTATTTATGATAAATGCTATAGGGAAGTCACCCTGCAAGTTACTATGACACATTATCTGTCACTTCTCTTGAAGGTAAGTGCTGAGCAGCAACTATGTCTCACAATTTTATAGCTTACTTGAGAGAAGTTTCCTTTTGGTATAAGACCATGTTAAATATCGAATGTCATATTTATTACTCAGTATGTCAGTCTTACTGCAGCTGGTAGTGTAACAAACACAGATACAGGTAGTAAACAGGGGACATGTTGCAATCAATGCAATGCACAATGCACCCTCTATACATTTTCTTTCCATTGCATCATATACACAGCTGCACACTGCGTGCTGCCTTCTGGAGTGCTGTTTCTTTTCCGTAGGTTGTATGAGCTTCCTGAGACACTCAGTAATGTCATACATTTCTGACATTTCCTGGCTATCCAGCTTTTAGAAAACATGAAAACCACAGAACCATTTGATTGGTTGGTTTGGGGTGTAAAGAGACCAAATTACAGGGTCATCCATCCCTTTTTCCTCATGCAAACAAGGCTCAAGTTAAAACAATTCCCAAAAGGACTCAGGGAAAGGAAAAGGGTGGAAAAGTAATGGGGAACTGCTCGGAAAGAGAAAACGAAAGAAGCTGACCAAAAGAGGAAAATGTACACTAACTGGAAAAGTAGTAGAAGGTATTAAAATAATATATCTACTAGGTGATGTATAGAAATTATAAGTTGTCAGACAATATCTTGTGTTATAATGGTTTTATCAGTATCATTATAACTTCTACAGACATGGGAAGATCTTTGAATTAAGCACTGAAGTGACTAAAGTAAAATATTTAACAAAATCTTACTATTTATTTAAACATTTTTTGTTACAGCTTGATTAGAGTTTATTTAAAGTTTAGTTTATTAATTGTTTCTTTATATTTATAAACTGCTTTTGTTGAAGCTAACAGATATCAAAACTTGCTAGAAATCACTGTGTTAGGTTCTGAGGGTCTAGTAGACATGCAGCAACTCAGGCAAAATTTTCTCAGTTAACTGTAACCTAGAAATATGCTTTAACTGTCCTCATAGAATCAGCAGAGTTTATACAGGCCCAAGTACAGTTCTGTGATGAGATTTGGATTACCTTTATGGCACCACAGGATTTCATAAATCAGAAAATGTGAAAATAATATTCCCAAAAGAGTAAATCACCATGTAAGCAGATTCTATGGGTGTAGTCCATATCCACAGTATTAAATCAGTCACTTTTTCAAGAAATAAACTGCTTTATGCCATTTTCAGTAAGAAAATATATCCTTCACACAATTTGCATCACTGAAACTGAATTAACTTAAGACAACCTTTAATGGCTGCTGGAAACAATACCCTTATTAAAAACATTGAGACTAACATCAATATGCATACTTTTTCATCAGATTTCAAGACAAAAATGTGAGTCTCTTCACCAGATTAACATAGCGGGGAAATTTACTTTCCACAATGTAGCTCTAGAGTTCAAAGTGTGTAAACCTCTCTCACAGTTGATTTATATTTCTTGCCTTACAACAAGTAAAAACTGTTTGAAAATACAGAAGGTCACTGATTCTGTGTACATGTCACAGAAATCAGAATTTCCTTTTTCATATATGCAAATGACACCAACACAATTATGATATACTATATGGTCCCTCGTGGCAGTGAAATTTTGTTTTAGGAACATTTTGCATCCACTAAGGACTGTGTCATGTTCAAAAACATGTTTTGTTTGTAACAATTTCTAAAGGGCAAGATTGACTGCTTACGACAATATTTGCAGCTTACTAGGTAGCTAGTAATAAAGTGCTACCATTTTATAAACAAGGTTGAAAATTATATTTACTAATTGCTTTGGTAGCATATTAAGTGATTAGTATGGCCATTGCCGTTTATTTACAAAGAGTGTGCCATTCAGGCAAGAGTTCCAAGTAAAACCTGGAACAAAGCTCACTCAACCATGTTTCCCATTCAGTAATTTACAAAGGTGTTAATCAGGAATGACATTCATGCACAATCATATAAAGTTGTTTCAAGTTCTTTGCAGCAAATAGATAATAATATGTTGTTGTATGTTGAGAGGAAATCATTTTGTACATTTGGTTGCAACAAAGTGTGTTAATTTTGCATTAAGTTTTGTAAATATTCTTGGTGGAGCCAAATGTGTCAATGCTGGCACACGAAAATAAAGCATCTGGTTTAGTAATACACTGAAGGAGGCATTGGCACAACATCATGTGGTCCATTTGATTCATTTGATTTATTACATACTTAAATAGTACATTGAAGTTTGGCTGAAGACCTAAATGGGGAGATGACGAAAGTCCTTCTTGACATCAGACCAAGGATGATTCTCAGACAGGAAGATACCAGGATCAGACCTCATAGCACCACACTTACAGTGTGATGTGAGAACATGGAACAGTTCATGCATATATAAGTAGTTTTTAAAGGTTAATTTCTTATAAAAGAATGGGATAAGCACTTATGATTTGGCCATCTTGTATCTGTTCTGAATGGTTGGATTAGGAAGTTGCGTGTTATAAAAAAGTGTAGCTCTGCTTTCATATCTGGTAACCTTTTAAAAGAACACCAATGTTCCATGATTTATCACTTGTAAACCGGAGATAACCTGATCAACAATCTCTGGTTGTCCTTGGAACACTGACAATATCATACCTCTGTCATATAGCTACACCCATGTAGTTATCGGTGACTATCACAATTATTGCACAAGCTGAAGTTTTGTTTCCACACACCTGTATTTACTCATGGTACTGAAAATGCATAACTTCATTAACTGGATAGTGTTTACCATAACGCCTCACAGCACTCCATCATAAGTTCATTGTTGGTAATTATAATATGTGATGACTTCACACTTGTAAGTTGGTTGGATGGATAGTTTGTAGATTAAGGGATTAAACTGCAAGGTTATCAGTCCCTTTTCCCTTAGTCACACAGGTCTCAGATTAAAACCATACCCTAAAAGAATCCTATTGCCTGAAATTAAATAGAATGATAAAAACCCCATTCACAGTTAAAACTTTTATGTTAGCTGTTAAGGCATTGACAACAAAAATCAAAGGAAGAGCATCTGGGAAATTAAAAGTCCACCTCAGGGCTGCTAAATTTGGACAGTCCAACGAGATGTGGATCACTGTCAAATGTGAACCACACCGACACTGAGGTAGGTCCTCACAATGTAGGAGGTGACCATGAGTATGGCCGACAAGGAGCCAGAAAAGGACAATGGATTCCTTGAGAGAGGCTCGCATAGAGGATCACCACACATTTGTCATCTCCTTTATCACTCATAATTTATTTGCAAAGTCAAGGAACATCATTCTGTATTCCAGAGCACAAAATATTTGAGGCATAATACTGATATAAAATCAAATTCTGGTATGCCAATTTCCAGACTCAGTTTGAGAGAAGCCTCCATGGCTAGCCTGTCAGCAAGTTCATTTCCCAGGATTCCAACATGTCCAGGGGTCCACACAAATACCACTGACCACCCATGTTGTTTGATAAACAGACTCTTGGAATGCCATTACCAAAGGATGGTGAGGATAGCACTGGTTGAGAGCATGTAAGGTGCTCAAGGAATTGCTACAAATGAGAAAGGACTCCCCAGCACAGGAATGGATACGCTGAAGAGTGCGAGAGAAAGCCACCAGCTCTGCTGTGAAAGTACTGTACCCATCTGGCAAAGAGCACAAGTCAGTATGTGCTGCATGAGCATAAGTCAACCCAGCGTGACCATCAACCATCGAGCCATCCATGTAAACTACCTCTGAAACCTGGGACATGTCAAAAAGAGTGAGAAAGAGGCAGTGGAGAGCCACAGGATGGACAGAGTCTTTTGGGACTTGTGATAGGCCCAGACGAAGCTGTGGTTGAGGTAGGCACCATGGAGGTGTATGTGAGTGGACCTGGAAGAGATGTTGTAGAGGAAAAACTTGAGTTCAGTGAGAAGGGCCCGGATATGGACTGCAATTGTAATCCCAGACCTGGGCCACTATTGCAGTAGATGGATCATCATGGTAGGAGGAAGTAGATGGTGATTTGGATGTTGAGGTGAGCAGTGAATGTGTGCAGTATAATTGGTAAGCAGTTGTTGTCACTGGATCTGCAATGGATGAACCCCACCATCCACGAGTAGGCTGTTCATAGGGCTCATTTGGAAAGCTCCCATCGCAAGTTGAACTCCACAGCAGTGTATAGGGTCCAGCATCTGCAATACTGAGGGTGATGCTGAACCTTACTCCAGGCTCCCCTAGTCAAGACGGGACTGTACAAGGGCTTTGATATGCATCCCATTCAGTGTGACTCAGGCAAAGAAGAATGTTAAGATGCTGCCAGCACTTTGAAGATGAGGAAGCCAAGTTAAGTGGGCATCAAAAATCAGTCCTAAAATGTGATAAGAGTCCACTACATTAAAGAGATGGTCATCAAGAAAAAGCTGTGGGTGCAGGTGAACTATACAACTGTGACAGAAGTGCACGCCGTAAGTCTTGGCGGCTGAAAACTAAAAGCCATGGGTAAGGGCCCATGGCTGTGTCTTTCATATGGCACCCTGCAGCTGACATTCAGTCACACCAATAATAGATGAGCAAATAGAAAAGCAAAAATCGTCAGCATATACGAAGGGTGATACTGAGGACTCCACAGCTGCTGCAAGAACATTAATTGCCATTATAAAGACAGGGACACTCAGTACAAAGCCCTGCAGGACCACATTCTCTTGGATATAGGGAGAACTGTGTGAAGCACTGACTTGAACTCTGAAATTGCAGAGTGACAAAAAGTTCTGTATAAAAAGTCGGAGCAGGCCACAGAACCCCAACTCATGTAATGCAGCGAGGATGTGGTGTTGCCAAGTGCTGTCATAAGGTCTCAACAGGTCAAAAAAGATGGCAGTATGGTGATGATGCAGGCAAAAGGCCATTAGGATGGCAGACTCCAGGTATACCAAGTTGCCAGTAGTGGAGTGACCTTGGTGAAAACTGCTCTGGGATGGAGCCAGAAGGCCCCAAGACTCAAGGAGCCAACACAACCACTGGCTCACCATACATTTGAGCAGCTTGCACAGTGTGTTGGTGAGGCTAATGGGATGATAGCTATCCATATCTAGCGGGTCTTACCAGTTTTTAGCACTGGAACGATGACACTTTCTTGCCACTGTGACAGGAATTCGTCATTGTTCCAGAGATGGCTGAAGACGGCAAGGATGTGGTCTGGCCCAGGGATTGTGTCAGGACAATGTGCCAGGGCACTAAGAAATTCCCACTCACTGAATGGAGCATTATATGGCTCAGGGTGGCATGTAGTAAAAGATAGGTGTCGCTGTTCCACCTGCAGTTTTTGGGTACAAAAGGCAGCCGGATGGTAATTCTCAGATGCAGAGGTTCGAGCACAATGCTCAGCAAAATGCTCTGCAATTGTGTGTGGGTCGGTATATACAGCTCCATGTTTGGAAATGCCAGGTTTTTATACCTGCAGGGGTCTGATATCTGTAAAGGCATATCAACTTAGTCCAAATCTGTGAAGGAGAGGTTCATGCTCCAATGGTGGAGACATACTATTCTCAGAATTCTGGCTTCGGTCTTTTGATTAGTTGGTGGACCCAGGCACAGAGCCGTTTGAAGGCAATGAGGTGCTCCATTGATGAATGCCACTTACAACGTTGTAGGGCCCGCCTATGATCCCTAGTAGCTGCAGCGATTTTCACTGATAACCACGGCACTGTCTTCCACCAGGGACAACCTGAGGGACATGGGACTGCTGATACAGCTGCAGAAACTATGGTCGTAGTAATATTCTGTATCAACAAATTGATGTTGCCATGCAAGGGAGATCCAACAGTGGTAGCAGAGGTGAAAGTGCCCCAGTCAGCCTTGGTAAGAGCCCATCTGAGCAAGTGTCCAGGTCAGTGACGCTGGGGGAGGGACAGGAAGAGTGGAAAATTGTCACTATCACACAATTCGTCATAAGCTCTCCAGTGGATAGATGGTAGAAAGCCAGAACGGCCAACTGAGGAATCAGTGGCCGAGTATGCGCCATGTGCCACAGTGAAATGAGTGAGGGCACCTCTATTTAGGAGGCAAAGGTCGAGTTGTGTTAGAAAATTCTCGAAATCTTTACCACAGCCAGTAATCTTGGTTGCTTTCCACAAAGTGGTATTGACATTGAAATCAGTAGGAAATGTGGGGGGAGTTGAGAAATTAGTGCAGCCAATACATTTTGTTGTACTTCACCTTTTAGAGGAAGATAGACATTGCAGACGGTAATTTCCTGCATTGTCCTCAACCTGACAGACACTGTTTCTAAAGTTGTATTGAGGGGCACATGTTCACGATATACAGAGGTAAGGACACATATTCCACCTCACACCTTGTTGTAATCATTGCAGTTTTTGTAATACCCTCAATGGCCATGAAAGGTGGGGATCTACACTGCTGGAAACCAGGTTTCCTGAAGGGCAATGCTGAAAGCAAGTGTCATGCTCAAGAGCTGTCATAGCTTAGCCAGGTGGTGGAAAAACTGCCATAATTCCACTGGAGGATGACAATTTCTGTAATCTGGGAAACTGTAATCTGGGAAGGTATGAAAGGACAAAGGAGGCAGTTTATGCCACAGGGTTACCAATGCCATGGTTGCTTGTATCTATTACTATCACTGTTGAGGTGTCAGCTAGATTTAGGTCTTTGGGGGATGCCAGAATCTCCACCTCATCCTTAAACTTGGAACTGGTAGGGAGTGGTGGCATGTGGCCTCTGAAGTTTCTTGTTTCTTCCCAGATTTATTCTTCATCTGTTTGCCCTCTTGCTGCTCTTTAGGGGCTTGCTGGGAGGGCTTCTCTGAAGTAGGTTCAGGTACATATGAAGAGCATGAAGACCTTCAACTGGCAGCCTGTGGGCCCTTCAGCCACTGGCTGGTGTCCACTCTTGCACGGGGAAGAGGCCTTGGAAGGTAGAGTCCCAAAGGACCCCTTCCATGCAAGAGGAGCCATAGGAGGCTCTTGCTTCTCCAGCTGGGAGTAGGGGACTGTGACCCCAGCATTTGGGGGGGGGGGGGCATTGTTCCCAAAGTATGTGCTTTTGGAACAGCAGAAGAGAAGAAGAAGCGCCCCAACCACCAAGTTGGGGGGGGGGGGGGGGGGGGGAATGTAGTCAGGCGGCCCTAAGGGCTTACTGTAGGAGGCATAGAATAAGAGCTATCATTGCCAGTGACAGCGACGTCATTGTAGCTGCAGCATATAAATATGTCATTCAAAGAGGGTTCAAGTGGTCATATTTATTTTTAGCCTCTTGGTAAGTCTGCCTGTACATGGTCTTGTATTCTATAATTTTCCTCTCCTTTTGAAGAACCGTGCAGTCTGGCGAGCAGGGAGAGTGGTGCTCTCCACACCTGACACAGGTGGGAGGAGGGGCACCGGGAAGACGTGTACCCTAATTTCCAGCACTTAAAACACAGCAAAGGGGAAGGGACCTAAGGTTTGACGTCACATCAGTGTACCATCACCTTTACCTTTCCAGGTAATGAATCGCCCTTGAAGGCCAAGATGAAGGCACTGGTACCAACCCTATAAATGCACCACATGAAGTGAACACCCCATTGTTCTACATTGGCATGTAGCTTGTCGTCAAACAGCAATAGAATGTCTCAATGAAAAATAATCCCCTGGACCATTTTAGGCTTCTATGAGGAGTGATCGAAATGGAAATATCACCCAGCTTGTCACAGATGAGCATTGCCCATGACTGGCTGGGGATGCTGTCTTAATCAGGACTGACTCATTTTCACTATACACTGTGACGTCACTTCCCCAAACATATCCTCCAGGTTGTCAACAACAAATAAAAAGGCTTTGTACCCTGAGAGGAGTCCACATCAGTTCTTCTGCAAATTAAATATTGAGGCAAATATGGCTCTCTTGTTTCTGTGGCCCTATGTTCCTCCCATGGTTTAGCTACGGAGGGGAACAATTTGGGATCATACTTCTCAGCCATTCGGCCACCAGCAAAAGATGACTTGGTCTGCTTCACTTCAGACACTCATAAGTGCTACCACTCTACATTATATTATAACTGATATAACTGCTACATATGAATCTGACTTAATTCAGGTCAGGAACCAGTTAGTTCACCAAAATAGATCACATTACAACCGAAAATCACAAGCTTGGTAACTGGCTTCGAGAAGGATCATACACTGTAAGTGCAGAACACAGATCAAAAACGTCAGAACTCACTGCCTTTGCCAGTTTGATCTAGCTTCTCAACATGTATATAAATTCAGACTCATTTCATAAAATGCTCCAAAGGGAGTAAGTTAATCTGTCTTGTCAATAGTATACCTCAGTGGTCACAAAATATGTGTCAGTTGTTTGTGAATTAGCCTTAATTTGAGAATTCAAAGAAGTGTGTTTGAACACAGAAAACTTAATGCTAGGAAGTCATATTAAATATATTAAATGAGATAACACTAATCCCATTTTATCCTTACCATTCACATGACTCCCTGACACATTGCAAGAGACTGAAAATCATCATTATTCAAAATAAATCTTTTCATATGATTTGGTTTCTCAATTACTTACTGACTGAAAGAAAATATTTGTAAAACATGTTTATGCAAAAAGTACAGATGACATTTCTGTAAGATAAAATCACATAATGGAAACTCCAGACTGGAATATCAACAATATTAGGAAAGACAGATTGCCACTCACCATTAAGATGACAAAGTGAGTTGCAGACAGGCACAATGAAAAGACTGTTACACATTTAACTTTTGGCCAGAGCCTCCCTCAGAAAAGAAAACACATGCACATTCATACAAGCAAGCACATCTCATATACACAAGACTGACATCTGTGGCAGTTCGGACCTGTTCTACCCACACCTGTCCTGATGTCAGACATGAGGTGTGCTTGCTTTTATGAATGAATGTGTTCTTTTCTGAAGAAGGCCTTAGCCAAATACTAAATGTGTAACAATCTTTTCATTGTGCCTGTTTGTGCCTCAACATGTCACCTTTACAGTGAATAGCAATCTATCCTTTTTCTAATATAGTTGATATTTCTGTAAGCCACATGTTCACAGGTACATGTAACCATTGCTGCAAAATTAAAAGGAAAAGAAAGATTATACTACACCTTATATACATATCAGCCTGGCATCTTCATCAACATATATCTTTTCTCTTATCATCAGACAAATCATTTTAACTTTTACATCAAGCGTAATACTTCTTGATGTCTTGATGTAGGTATAGCCCCTTCATTCTGCGTGTCTCAGGGTACTCAAACAGATATGGCCCTGGATGTGGTATTCTTGATATCCCAAATGGGCCAATGTTCAAGCACTTGCCATTTCTTATGGGCATGTGGGGTGTGTATGCAGCAACACTTTTTCTCCTATTTGGAAGCTTTACAGTCTCTTTTTTTCCTGGTCATACTCATTCTTCCTTCTCCTTGTTTATTCATAAGTGCCATTCTAAATTTAACTTCCCAATTTACCTCTTCGTTTGGTACCTCCGTTAACTTTTCCATCCATTCATTTCTTTCTACCCTCCAGGTTTTGGTACCAGAGGAGCACACTACAATAAGGACCGTTGGAAGGTTCAGTCAGATTCCACTTAAGCATCCTTTGTGTCTCTTCATCAACAGCTTGTCACTGCTTCCAAGGGATTGGATAGGAGCTACGGCAGCATGTGCGATGAGAGGAAACACCTAAATTGCATGTAAATCCATGTACTATTACAGGTTTCACTTTGAACACTCTATAATATTTGTTTAGGAGTTCAGACAACTGTCTTCTTTGTTCTATTGCAAGGTGCTTCAACTCAGCTGACTTGCACTGTACTTGTTCTGAGAATCCAAACAAGTTTATATCATTTACTTGTGACTTATAGGTTGGTCGGCTCTCCTCCACTATTAATTGCATCCCTGCCCCTTGGCAGTATTGACCTTGGTTACCCTCTACCCTTATCAAATCTACTTGAGTGATGGCTCCATCAACCCGAAAACTGACCTTGCCTGAAGAGAAGTTTATTTTTACAGCTTTATTTTGGATCATTTCAAGTCCCAGAATACATTCAACCATCAATTCATTTACTAGGAGGAACACGCATTTAATCACTGTACATCCCACTTTAATTTCCAACGCTGCCTGTATTCATATGTTCTGCGATCACATGTCGATTTCTCCTATAATTAACAATTATGGATAGGACAGGTGGGTAACTGAGTCCTTTGTGATACCTCCCAGGAGAAGTTGCTTGATAAAGCATTTACCGAACGCTCCTACATCGAGCACAACCTTGGTTGGAATATCTTCTACAGAGGACGTGTTGCTGATATTGGTACTGAAGAATATCATCCCTTACAACCATTTACACCTGTACAGAGTTCCTCAATCATATTCTTTCTGCCATTTTGTCAAAAGAACTGAACCTTTGGCCCATAGCCCCTATTCAGATCCATGTCTTGTCCTCTGGAGCATGATTTTGTTGAGTCTAGTTTAATAAATGTTGCTCATTAGAGTGGGTAATCTCATCAATGACTTCAGTAATTGCTGGTAATTGTTCCCTTCAGGTATTAGCAGTCAACAATTGTGGATGTGTCATATTGTGATTCCAGCATTGGTTGTTGACATTGGAAATATATTCAGGACTGAATATTCATATTGGCTTATTTTGTTTGCTTCATTTCAGACGGAAATTGTTCCCATTGCCATTCAGTCTCTGGTCATTGTATTGTTCATTGTTATAATGATTAGACATAAGTTCGCCAGCAGTGGTTTCTTGTGCATTGTAATTTTTTGCACAACTGTTCTGCTGACTCACTCAGTGTACATGCAAATTTCCATGACTTGTCCTTGATCTTATGTCTTCTTGTATAAGGTCAATGGAGACAAGTAGAGACATAAACTCCTCTAGTTCTATTCTGATAATGTGTCAGCTTCTCATGGATTTTCATGGGTTATTTTGCTTTAAGAATTCACAAGATCTCTTTATGCGTTATCAGTTAATTACAGTATCTTTATTCAGGTACTTTTCAAAATACCTTCACAAGCTACCAGTCTTGAATGACAAAGTCTTCAAGCTGAACAGTTATTTGATAAGTGTTTTCATATTCCTCTGGACCAATATTTGGCAAGGAATTCCTTACCAATTCATGGTAATTTCCATGCTTATCCATTATGTCAGCTGCCGACAGGCTACATCCCCTTGGATGTATCCTGACTCATAGCTTACTTCCTGTTGTCCAGTCAATGATCTGGGTATTAGACCCCTAAATCCTTGAATAAATGTAACTGGATTAACAGAAATTTTATTGGGTGAGTAAGTCTGGAACTGTCGATGTTTTAACAGTTTCTCTTCCATCAGAATATTTGCATACACATTAGATGGTGACATACCAGCCTGTGCAGGATCTAAACTACTGCCAGGCTTATTATGTGCATAGACATTGCCATGCACTGATTCGAGGATTGAGATCTATTGCCTCTCTTCCTCTAGGTTTCCCTTTATCATCCCCCTAACTCTTGCTATATCTCTACTGATTGGGTTACTTCATTCTTCCATTGCAGCATGTCAGATCCTATCTGATCACTTACTCCTTCCAGGTCCTGTTTCAGTTGTAGTGAAAAAGGTAAATTATCAATTGAGAGATTTTCTACAGATTCATTAATACTCTTGTTAACACAGTGGGTTGTCTGCTGTTCCTTTGCTTTAACCCAGTCATCTAACTGAGTTGAGAATTTTAGTTGGTACTCATGAAATTTGTATTCCATAAGTTAACCACAAATAAAGGATAAATGTTTTACTTTCTTGAGTAATTGGCCTACAACTGTTCCCACCTTCTCTTCATAAATATTGGACCTACTGACTAATTCTCAATAGTTCCTTCAGAAATTTCCATTGAGCTTTCCGAAGCTGAACCATCTTATTTAAGACTTCAGATTAAGATATCTCCATTTGCTTTTGAGACATTTACAATTACTGAGTCGCCAAATCAATAATAGTTATAGACAAATTAGTCACAGTAGAAGACATCTTTATTTGTTGAGTTGCTAAATTAGTGACAGTAGTAGATATCTCTGGTGCTGAGTTGGTAAAAGCCTTAACTGTCTTTAAAATCTCCACCTGGGATAAAGCCCTAATTGATTAAACGTGGCTCCTTGTCCTACTCTGTGAATTCCCTTTACAGGTTGAACATTGGATTCCTGATCTCACTGCATTTTGAATTGCGATCTAGTCTTAACATAACCTAGCAAAAATTCACTAACAAGGTAGTAACTTACTGCCAATGCAACTTACTATAATCACTATACACTTAATATGAAACCTGTAAAAATAACTACTATCACCTAAAAGTTATTCTGAAGGTGCTACTCAGAGTATGGTGAAAAGGAAAAATCAATTAACTGCTGCTATTAGTAAGAGTTTGCTGAAGTCCATAGTGTGGTACATGCAGATAAGCACTGAGAATTGTTGCTTATGCTTGCCTGTACACTGCTTAGTTGCACCGTGAAGTCATTTGTGATGGACCATTACAGCTCTACTACTGTAGACCATTGTACTCCACCAGAAAATCATGCCACAAATCGCAATACTTGGATAAGAATACATTATTGGTATCACAATACTTTTTAATAAAATAAATCTTACCTATTACAAGTCCTCATTTGAGAGTTGGATGAAATATAATAAGTCTTTGACCAGCCACTAGATAAAGTAAGATATTAAAACAAAAGTTTTATTATTTATTTACAAGTTTATTATAATCTAAATTAGAATTTTTTAGTGTTTAGTTTATTATTGAAGTCCTTCTTTGTCCTTTATTCAAAGTGCATTGATATAATGAATGATGAACTGCTTTTGTTGAAGCTAACAGGTGTCAAAACTTGCTAGAATTCACTATGCTGGGAACTGAAGATCCATATTTCAACTCCAACACTGCTAAAATTTTCTAAGTTGCCTCTAACCTAGAAATATGCTCTATTTGCCCTCACAGGATCACTTGAGTCTGTGCAGGTGCAAGTATAGTTCTGTGATGAGATTTGGATTATCTTTATGGCACCATAGGATTTCATAAGTCAGAAAACAAGACTATAATGTTTCCCAAAAAGTATATGACCGTGTGTGCAGGTTTGACCATTGAAGCATCTAGCAAATGTCATTTCTAATATTCTATGGGTGTCTATAGCCACAGTAGTAAGTCAGTCACTGTTCAAAGAAATAAACTGATTTACACTCTTTCAGTAAGAAAAAATATTCTTGAGTCCCTCACATCAGTTTCGAGATGAAATATTAACTAACTGGCACCATTTGCTTTGTTGAAACTGAATTAACTTCAGACAACCTTTAATGGCTGCTGGAAACAATACCCGTTTTACAAACATTGAGACTAATGCCAATATGCACACTCTTTCATCAGACCTCAAGACAAAGAATTGTGTCTCTTCATAAGATTAACATGGCAAGGAAATTTACTCTCCATGGAGCAGCGCCAGAGTTCTAAGACCATCGAGCTCTTTTGCAGATGAGTTCTGTTTCTTGCACAACAGATAGTAAAAACTGTTTGACAATAAAAAAACATCATTGACTCTGTGTACATGTTGCAAAAATCACAATTTATGTTTTCAAATAAATGAATGGCATCAACACAATGGATGATATACTATAACAGTTCTCTACATGTACCACTTTACCATTATATGCTGAACTGATAACTGCAATGCCTCTGTTATTCCTCTTCATTGGAAAGTTAGAGCGTCTTTCCTTTTCTAACTCTTGTCCTTTATACCTAGTGGCTTATGATTCCTGTTCAGCTTGACAGTGTCACAAAAGTCTCTTCCATTAGTTACCAAAATACTTACTACATGATGTATAAAAGTATCAACTGCTGACAATATCCAGCATTTCTCAGTATCATTATAACATTTGAAGACACAGGAAGACCTCTGTATTCTAATCAAACTTAGTTCTCTTCCCAGTGTATATTATGGTAATTACTATACACTTTTAGATTCACAAAATGAGAAAGACTTTATTCAAAATCAGCATCATTTTAACCAGCCTAGTCTGCCTTAGTAAGATAATAGATATTACTCTATCATAAGTTCTCTTTCAGGATTGTATAATTGTATACAACATGTTTTACTGCAGCCTTTGGCTTGTGGTCTAGATTTTATTTAATTTATTATTTAACTCATACTTTCCATTGTTTCAAAACTTTAAATGCTTTCAGATACTTATGTCAGCAGAATGGCACTGTTTTTATTTACAAAGGACTAGAAATTATTTGGTCGCATGGGCAATATAATAGTAGTTGAAATACCATAAATTCACTATCTTTGCAAAATTACAAGAGACAGAAAAATATATATTTCTTTGCTTGTTAGCTGCCACTGTTCTGAAACAAAAAACTCATTGGTGTGAATATACATTAGTCTCTTAAACTAATACAATCAGTAGTTCATCATCCACAAAGAGTTTGAAGAACTGCAAAACACTGTCATCTTCCAGATCTTCAAAGTGCAAGGGGTGAGACCATGACTAAATAAGGGAAATGAGACTCAGTGAACAAAAAGTTTAGGGGTGTTCCAACAGTAGTAGATACATCAAGCTCATATTGCTGACAGGTGTGTGACAAATTCAAAGATGTTCCATAGGTTGAGCAAACATCTTTCGAAGAAGACTCAGATGACTCATTTCTTCACCATTAATAGCATGGAATTCCTGTTCCACTTTCATTTCCAGATGATCTTCTTACATAATTATTGACAAGCTGGCTCATATTTTTGAAGTAGATATCATGACAAAAGAGTGTGAAAAAACCCATGCACTGGATTCTAACAATGCTTTAAAATGGTACATTGAATGAAAGCACTGGCAGTTTTGTTTGTCTATGTCTGCTGTCCTTTATAATATAAAAAAATCTTTATCATGGAGTGAAACAAGATTATGCAGCCACACTTTTTAACATAGCTTACAGAATTAGTTTAACAGATACCTCTGCTTGTTAATGTCTACAGGGTGAAGAAAAATTTGCACACTTGGACTTTACAACGTGATTCCTCACACACTAGCAATACAAAAATGAATCTCACAAAATTTCATACTAAGCATATTTTGGGCAGTAAACAGACATTAAAGATTAGCAGTCTGGCTACACTATAATCACATGTACAGTAACTACCTGTGTTTGCATATTGGAATAGTGCTGTGCAGCTGGTGCAGTGGATAGTGTTTTGGGTTAGCATGCAGGAGGTCGAGGGTTCCATTCTGGATCAAGGCTTATTTGTTTTTATTTGCTAAAAGTAGTCTGCGTGGTATGGTATCTGGCATCTTAATCATCATACAGTGACTTTTGCACAACATAGAAGCGAATTGTTCCGCAACACTACACTTACTAGATTCCAAACTTGTTTTGTGTGTACCCTGCCCCAGTGGTCCCATTGATTAATACCAACTATTATTCTTCTCACATTCAGATTCATCCAATTTTGTTAGGGTCTTATGTCATCAGTAGGGCCAGCAACATGCTTTGCAAATAATTTCAATGGGTCCATTGGGGGAGGGTACACGGAAAACAGGTCTGGAATCGATGTGCAAAAGGTTTCTTTAAAAGCTGATCAATGGAAATGATTGTATTTCCATTTCTGTGTTCATAGTACATAACTCAAGATTTTTTGTAGAAGACCCACTGTAATCACTGTATGACAAATAAGAGGCCAGATTATGTACAATGTAGACTACTTTTAGCAAATGAAAACAAATACGCCTCAAGCCAGAATTGAACCTTTGACCTCCTCCATGCTAACGCAAAATGCTGTCCACTGCACCAATTGCGCAACTCTGCTCTATCTCTTTTCACAGGTAGCTACCACACATGTGATTACAGGTTGCCAGATTGCCAGTCTTTAATGTTCATTTGCTTCCCAACATATGCGTAGGATGAAATTTTGCAAGAGAGAGTTTTGTATTGCTAGTATGTGAGGAACCATGCTGCGAAGTCTGAGAGCGTCAACTTTTCTTCATCCTGTATACTTCAGCATGTTTTCATATATCTAACAAATTCTGAATTAATGAAAATTTAAAATAACTGAAACAGAAAAGTCAAACAAAAGGAGGAATAACCCCTACTTAAACATCCACCACCAATACTATAACAGAGCAATGATGGGATCAAAATTAAGGTTTCATGCCTCAGAGAACCCATTACTATACTTAAAGTAACTACATCATTATACTTAATATGAATTACCTAGCAATAGTCATCTTAGAAAACACTTCTTAACTGCACTACCTTTTTTTTACTTATTTGAGACATTATTTTGAGTTTTCTTCCAATTGTGCCAACAAGTGTGAGTTTTAGGTATGTTTATTACTCATAGTGTTTCTCACCTGAAATAAACAGAATAATGGAAATGCATTTTCAAAAGTCTACACTGAAGTTCAGTTTCAATGTACCTCATTGTAAAGTCTATGAGTATGATGTGTGGCTGTATGAATGAATTCAGCTCTATGCTGATGAAGTTCTTGGGCTGCAGCATGATTTCTTGGATAATATGTTTAACGAAAAGATAAGAAATGATGAAGTGCACCAGAGATAAATGACTGTAAACCAAGGATCTGCTGAGTGCCGAAGTAAGGCAAGTAATGTTCAGATTTCCTTTGCTGTACTGGCTCGTAGATTGGTTAAAGCTCATAACCTGCCATTTGATGTAGATGATGTTCATATCAAGGAATCACCAGCACATTTTGGTACTGTTTTTACAGTTCCTACAAAGTGTTGGACTACTAACAAATATTTTAATGTTTATGATAGTATAAGTGACACATGGATTGATCTAAAGAGCCATATCTAATCTTTTGAGAATGCACATAGATTCAAAGCTTTAATCATACATGAGGGCCAACCCAAAATATGTTTGATTTGGAACTCAGTGGACCACATGTAAGCTAAATGTTCCTGTAAGTGACCAGTACAGTTGCAACCTACTAGTAATGTCCCACTGAGTGATGCAGCCCCGGTGCAGGTATCCTACATTACTGCAGCCTGTGGTGCAACTTCATGGACAACCAGCTTACAGACAGACCTGGGTGACACACGAAATTAACTATTTCCAAGTAAACATGCTCAAGCCCCTACCTCAGGTAGCAACATGATCTTGATCATGACAGAGTTTCGACTGACCCACTACACATGATGATGCGCAAGTTTCTAAAAAAGTGGTGGCAGAACAGCCTGCACAAGCTGAACCACCTCAAACAATAGAAATGGCCTCTAAGCCAAAAGAGACCTCACCAGATTCATGCAACGCAATCATTCTCAGATAAATGTAAGTACAAGTTATACATGGACAGGATGCCACACTGAAAGAAAAGTTAAAAATGAAAGTGCAAAGAGGAACTGAAAAATCAAAGAAGTGGGAATTAACCAACAAAATACTGTGGAATCTCCAAGTGCAGAATTCATGGAACTGAACTACTGCTTTCCAGCCACACAGTGTGCTGCAGCTATGACTTTCCTACAAATGCACACAATGTTATGACCTGCATGTAGATAGAATCCAGAGTGCTATAAAAATGCAAGTACTGACAATTTTTTTTTCATCTTGGCACAAACACTGACATCACACTTTTATAGGGAGTACTTACTGAAATCAGTGTGGAAGGATACATAACAATCAGCAAACTTAACAAAGAAGAGTAAATGGGATGGCAATGTTATTGTATGAAGGCGTCAGTTTCAATAAAGTAAAGTATCTCATGATAGGGAGGGAAATATCATGTAGTGTTAATGGAGCTTTAAGTGCCAGTGTATATGTAGCTTCCGGAACCAACAGATGTCACAAAAGATCATTATTTTAAAAAATCGTGTCACTCTTTTACTCAGATCTTACAACGGAACTTTTATTTTTTTGGCTGATTTTAACTATGTGATACTTATAAACAACCAAATATCAAGCATAAATAAATGCTATGAGCTAAAACATATTGTCCAAGACCTCCCTCTGCACAACACACAGCAAAATCTTCATGGTGGTCATTTTACTTATGTGACTAAATGCTCCGCAAGTCGAAGTGTAAGGGCCTGGGCTAATACCCTTACAGTTGCAGTATGGAAAAGCTTGGAGTACAGTGCTGAAAGCCAATTAGTGGTCTGTGCACTAATGAAATAGCATTAACCAGACAGACATTTATCCAAGTTAAGTGTTACAGCTGAATCATCTTCTCCACAGCTGTGGGCAGGGCAGTGGATGCAGCAAACAGCTTTGGAACATGCTGATTCAAACACCTCAGCAGATTCTCAAAACCATTGTCTGTTGCAGCTGCTCACATAATACCACAATGCCATGCAGGGAAGTGGGCACAGAGTGTAGCTTGTACAGTGGTGTTGAGCACCTGATCGTAGGTCTGCTCACAGATGCAAGTCGGGGGTAGCATCCTTTAGCATGCCTCCCAGATACAGTGACAGGTTGACAGTGGACCAAAAACCATCAGTTTGGTTATCAGTAAGCTGTAGATATAAGTCCCAAGGATTTCACATCAGTGAATGAGATGTTGGCAGCTCACAGTGACAATGTCTGGTAGACCAAATGGGCAGCAATTTCGAAGGTAGAGGTCATCTTGCAAATGGTAGGTGGCACATGACAGGGTTGCCATCATAGCTGGTTCACTGTAACTGTACAGAATGTGGCCTTGGAAGCCTGAGTATTTATTACAGTCTGTCTGAGGCAATGATGTTAGGTCCTGCCAATCGCGAGCGCATCTGTCATTATCTGGGCCCACCAGCATTCTTTGCCACTCTTCGGTGTAACAACAGTCTCTTTCATGGCTTCTGCTTGGTGCTTTTTTGCCATGTCCACAGGCTAATAAGTGTTCTCGTGGAACACCTACTCATTCTTGTGGCATCTTGCTGTCCTGTCAGAATGATGTAATGATCTCTCCTCCTCAGTGAGGTCATGCTGCTAAATTACCGATTCAGACTTCTCACTCTAGCAAGTGAAGCAATAGCTTCTGCAGCATTGGCCCTCAGCCTGTTTGTCATTCTGATTGCTACACAGTGTGCTGGCCTGGACTGACTTGGCTTGGTTAGCTGCAGAAAACTTTAAGAAAATTTTACATCTGTCCATAACATTTTTCTGTGGTGCAACATACCCTTCCCCTTTAAAAAAGTTCATCACACATTTTTCCTTAGTTTGCCTCTGAACAGTCTCATGACATATATCTTACACCAATAATTACACACAGTCTTGTTGTTCAAATGTTTATAAGAGCTTATTCAAAAGGCTTTGTTTTGTTTCTTAATTCTATATTGTCTCTGTTGAATCCTTATGTTTTAATACAAGTTTACACTATTATTATGTGTTACACTTATTTGTTCCATATTAATATTATTTATGTCTCATGTTTAGCAAGGGAAGATGCCAATCAGGTGGTTTTCAAATCTGCTTTTTTGATACATCATCTGGAACTTTGTCTTTGAAATGTAAGATTCCCTTATATTCTCTCAGAACACACATCCTCAAACTGTGCTTACATGACAGCTACTTGCAGTACTACCACATACAAGTTACTGTTGGTAGAGCTACAGTTATTTATGACTGAAGAACAATGTGATGATTCACTTTTGCTTAACACTTGTATCAAGTGGGGGATTTAAGAATATGAAACATTACATGGGCATAGTTTTCTCCTAAACGATAGAGATGGAACTATGAAGACATTGGTGAGCCATTACAACAAGATCTATATACGAGGGCCGTTCAGAAAGTAACCTCCGGTTGATTTAAAAAAATACACCAAGTTAAATAAAAATATTTTAATATATACATCTTACAACTACATCTTTGCACTATTTTTCTACATAGTCTCCATAGCGATTGAGGCACTTATTGTATCTCTTCACAAGCTTTGAAATTCCTTCTGCATAAAAATCACTCACTTGTGCCTGGAGCCAGCCTGTGACCACATCTTTGAGCTCTTCGTCATCATCAAACCGCTGTGACCCGAGCCATTTCTTCAAATGCATGAAGAGGTGATAATCACTTGGCGCCAGGTCTGGGCTGTAAGGTGGATGGTTGATAACGTCCCACTTGAAGGACTCAAGAAGGACCGTTGTTCTGCGAGCAGAGTGAGGACGGGCGTTATCATGCAAAAAAACGATACCGGAAGTCAGCATACCACGGCGTTTGTTCTGTATAGCCCGTCGTAACTTTTTTATTGTTTCACAGTACACATCTTGATTAATGGTCGTACCACGTTCCATGAATTCAACCAACAACACCCCTTTGGCATCCCAAAACACCGTTGCCATCAGTTTTCTGGCAGAAAAATCTTGCGAGGCTTTTCTTGGTTTGGTAGGTGAATTTGAATGTGCCCACATCTTTGATTGTTCTTTTGTCTCAGGGTTCACGAACTTAATCCAGGTTTCATCACCGGTCACGATTCTGTTTAACAATGGTTCTCCTTCGTCCTCATAATGTGACAGAAAGTCTAATGCAGAGGCCATTCTTTGAGTTTTGTGGTGGTCGGTAAGAATTTTGGGCACCCATCGTGCACAGAACTTACGGTAACCCAATCTTGCTGTCACTATCTCGTACAAGAGAGTCTTAGAAATCTGTGGAAAACCAGTAGACAACTCCGACATTGAGAAACGTCGATTTTCACGAACTTTTGCATCAACTGTCTGAACGAGTTCGTCAGTCACCAATGATGGTCTACCACTCCTCCCTTCATCATGAACGTTTTCTCGTCCACTTTTAAATAAACGTACCCATTCATGGACAACTCCTTCACTCATAACTCTTGGTCCGTACATGGCACAAAGCTCACGATGAATAGCTGCTGCAGAATATCCTTTGGCTGTAAAAAACCTTATGACAGCACGCACTTCACATTTGGCGGGGTTTTCTATTGCAGCACACATTTCAAACTGCCACAAAAACTAAACTAGCGCAGGTATGACGTTCACTCGACCACAGCTTGATGCCGACTGACCTGTTGAGTGCGTGAACGCACAGATGGCATCGCTACTCCCCCCACAACCTGCACTGTGACCAATCGGAGGTTACTTTCTGAACCGCCCTCGTACTTGAAGAGTAAGCCATAATGATCAAAGAGGCATCAAGTAAACTCTCAATGGAAACTGCTGATGATGTTGCTATATCAGCATTTAACAAATGGTGGTCTTTCTATTTTAGAAAGTCTTGCCTCTCTGAATCAAGTGTGGGAAAATTTTCTAAGGAATGTAAAATTTCTTTTTCCCTCTCTAAATTGATAAGTTTTGAATAGTATCCTGGGCAAGTAACAACAGAGCAGTTCATTGATGGTGGTGGCACAGGGATATTTCAGCTCCTTTACTGCTTCATTAAGGATCCTGTACTTCTCAGTGAATTAGCATATCCTGAAAAATAAGTGCCTGTCAGTGTCAAGAAAATACTAGATATAGTGAAACAGAAAAGGTATATTCTACCCAAGTAAATGGAATTTTATGAGCAATTGCAAGACTGGCCAATAGCAGGGGGAACAAACAATGAAAGTGACAATGATGATCAAGAAAATTAACTTGTTTTATTGTGTTTTGCTTCAGCATTGTTATAAGAAGTGCAGCTATAGCTGAAAATGTGAATTAAATGCTGGTAGCCTCATTTGAGTTTGCAGTTTACAATATTTACATGTTTTGTAATAAAATCAACATGTCTTTCCAAGTACAGCTTTCATTTATTGTAATGAATAGTTGTTTATTGCAGAAAAGTCATGAGTGAGCAATTTTTGTGCTAATCTATATGCTCCACAGTCCATGAATACCACAACCCCATACATATATACAATGAGTTATGAGCCTTACTCACAAGAAAATACAGTACTCATCTAAACAGTACAAAGTGATCCACACAGCAATGAGATGAATTAGTTTCTATGCCGGTTCATAGCCCAATGTGATTCATAACAGTCCTGTACTAAAGACCCAACATCTACAAGTAACACACATAGCTATTACTTATTTAATGCATGGCAACTCATGTCCTGATAATTTACAAAATTTGTACCTCACTGGTAATAAATATACTTCTATGGTATTTCCTATAAACAGTGACATGTCTGTAGGTTCCTGCAGTTTAAGGAAAGACATTTTGAGGATAGAATTAACGTCCCTACAATTTGACATAGCCAGGCATAATAAACACAACCAGAAAGGCCAACAGAAAGATACTCACTCACTGAACCACATTACGCATGGATGGAAATGCGGACCATGATGATGACAATGAGGTGGCAGCTGGCATAAACGTTTTGATGCCAATTTGAAAGGGCCTGGGCTGATACCCTTATGGTTGCAGTATGGTAAAGTGTGGAGTATCATGGTGAAAACCAGTTTTCACTCTATGCAAGATTAGCAAGACATACATTTTTTCAGGTTATGTATTACAATTGAATTATATTATGGTCTCAGTGAGGGCAGTGGAAGCAGCACACAGTCTTGGAATACATGGACTCATATACCTCCTGATACTGTTGTCTCCGCTGTTGCTGCTCATGTAATACCGCAATGCCATGCAAAGTAGTTGACAGCAGGCACAGCTCTTACAGTGGCGTCAACCATTCGATTGTGCACTGCTTGTTACTAAGGCACACTCGTGGACATCAAAGGGGTATGCCCAAGTAAACTCCAGGAGCTCTGCAGGCGATGCAGATGGCAGTGCATAGTTATTGCATGTATCTCCACTAAAGGTATGTCATTGATTCCCCTGTCTGCACACAGATTTAATTCAGGGGCAGCACTTCCAGGATACAGTGACAGGTTGACAGTGAAGTGAACACCATCAGTTTGGCTTTCAGTAATCTGTAGGTAGAAGTCCTCAAGAATTGATGTAAGTGGATGAGATGTTGGCAACTCACAGTGACCAGGTTTGGCAGATCAGGGGGGCAGCAACCTTGAAGGTAGAAGATATTCAGCAAATGGTAGGCAGCACATCACAGGGTTGGCATCATAGCTGCTTCACTGTAACTGACTGGGATATGGGCTTGGAAGACTGAATATTTACTTCTGACTATCTGAAGAAATGATGTTACTGAGGATGACCCTGTATGTCCTTGTTTTCTGGGCTGATCAGCATTCTTTGTTGCACCTTGGTGTCACAGCAGTGGCTTTCAGGGATTTCACTTGTTGCTTTTCCACTATATCAGCAGGCCGACAAATGTTCATATGGAACATCTACTTGTTTTCGATGTTCTCACTGTGCCCTCTTATGATGTTTTGTGTTTCCTGGCTGGATGAGAAGAGAGTGGCCAGTTTCCTCTTACTACAACATGAAATGCACAAGTGGTTAAAATAAACATTATTACAGGAATCAACTGAGTACTTAACTTCAGTGAGGTCCAATCTGAAGTTTGGTGGTCAAGAGCAATAAAATTAGTTGTACTAATTCTTGAATTTTATCTGTATCCATATCACAACTATATACAATGTCTAACGTTCCCTCACAGCTAGGTAAAGTGTGAGGCGATGACTATAACTGTTGAAGACTGGAGCACAGTGCGACATATTGAGATGCAATGAGAACGGAGTCTCGATGCGACGTACTGAGGTACTGAGACCCGTGTGCCGACTGGTGTGCTGGTGAAGGCATACGCCAATGCATTCCTCCACCCTGAAATGCCACAATGTTGACATGTACTGGAGATGCATATGACAGTGGGAGGCAGGCAGGAAGCTGGATATAGAGATGAGCTGGGAGCCATATCTGTGGAAGACGACGTACTCCCAGCTGTATCCTGCCATCTGGCTTATGCCAGCAGAGGAATGTCCTGCTGAAAACACTGCTCAGAATACATGTCCAGTCCTGAGGTGAAGAGAGCAATGGCAATGGTGATGGTGGGTCCAGGTCCATTGGGTCAGAGAGCAGCAACAGCGGAGGCAAGGGTGCGACACCCGTTGGCTCGTCCTGGGGTGCCATGGTGACACCAGCGGGTGGTTGTGAAGGCTGCATGGTCCCGTGAGGCCATGAATCTGGGGAAAGAAAAGCCGGGACAAATGACAAATGTGAATTTGATTCTGGTGATGGCACTGCAAATAATCGGGACCTGCAATTACATACATATTTGTGCCAATGCGTTTATGGATCTCGCATCACTCCCAGTGCTGGCGTTGCCCAAAAACCTTGTAAAGAACAAGATCATGTGGCGCAAAATGATTCTTGTGGACCATCGGTGGTGCCAGATGTTGTGGAGGGTGGAGCAAGTGAAGCAGCATCCGATGGTGGCGGCCATGCAGAAGTTCCACCAGTGATGGTATGTCGCATGGGTGGGAGTGACAGGGAACGAGAAATAGTTGCAACACCAGTTCCAGTGTGTGGGAGGTGTGAAGTTTGGCCATCTGTTGTTTGGAGGTGTGAACAAAGCAAAGCGTTCTGCTTCTCTGTTGGAATGCAGGTGAAACAAAGCACTTATTAGATGACAAATGCCATTTTGTTCACAAAATTGTTCAAAGTCATGTGACATGAACTGAGGTCCATTGACTGTAACAATGTCTTTAAGCAATCCTTCAATGCAAAAAATTGAGGAAAACACTTGAACGGTGCTATGTGACGTGGTAGAGTTCATAGCCACTGCAAATGGGTACTTTTTAAAAGAGTCTACCACTATGAGCCAAAGAGTGTTCCAAAATGGTCCTGCAAAGTCTATGTCCACTCGTTGCCATGGGAATTGAATCTAGGTCAAGCTGAGAATGTCTGTGGTGGAGCTGATTGGTTGTTAATGCACAACACCATGATGTCATCTGTTCAATGTGGGCATCCATGCCCTGCTGAGTACAATGCCAGAACGCTAACAGTTAAGTGTGAACAATTCCTCAATGTCCTTGATGAAGCAGTTGTAACACATGCTTCTGCAACACTGTGGGAATAAGCACATGTGATTGTCCACTGTCAGAAGGTACTAAGATCACACCTTGTTGTACTAAAGGTTATGCCGACAAGCAAAGTATTGGCACACTACTGAGTTCTGAATACTGTTCAATGAGCGAGATCAAGACGTGCAAATTTAATGCAACAAAATCTACAGATCAGAGTCCACTTCTGTGGCCTGTGCAATTTTTCTGTAATTCAATGGGAAAGATTGCAGCAATTCTCAGAGTCCTGCACATCAATCTGGCAACAAGCTACGTTGGAGGAATCAAAAGCAGAGTCAGGGCCAATCGAAAAGGGTGTCAGCATAGCCATGCTTATCCGTAGGTCTGTACACAATTTCGTACTGATACTGGGATAGAAGCTAAGACCAATGTTGCAATTTTTGAGCAGTATGTGTAGGAACTGGCTTTGGTGGATGAAACAAGGACTGCAAGGGCTTGTGATCTGTCACTAAATAGAACTTGTGACCAAACAGATAGTGATGTTTTGTCACACCATACACAATAGCAAAAGCTTCTTTTTCAGTTTGTGAGTAATTGCACTGAGTTTGAGTTAACAAATTTGAGGCAAAAGCAATAGTCTTGTTCATCAGTTCTGGGCGAAAGCACAATGCCAATTCCATAAGAGAAAGTGTCTGCTTGCGAAATCACTGGTTTGGCAGGATCAAAATGGACTAAACATCTGTCACTAAGCAAGGCATTTTTGAGTTTCTGAAATGCATCGTGACACTATTTGGTCCACAAAAAAGGCACATTTTTCCAAACGCAAGTGATGCAATGGAGCCACAATCTGTGAAGCGTTTGGGATGAACTGAACGTAGTATGTGAACTTGCCGAGCACTGACTGCAGTTCAAAGACATTGCAAGGAACAGGCAGATCACAGATTGCAAGCAAATGAGATTTGAGGGGGTGCACATCCTGACTGTTTATCGCATGACCTAAGCACTGTACTTCTGCCTGAAAAAAGTCGCACTTTTTGAGATGACACTTGAGTCCTGCATATGACAACACTCAAAAAATAGTACACAAATTCACAATATGTTCCTCTAGCATATGACCTAAGATAATAACAGCATCAAGGTAGTTCAAACAGAACAGTACTTGAGCAGTCAGCTGTTCCAAGTAACGCCGAAAAATGGTGGATGCCGAGGCACTGCTGAAGGGCAAGCACAAACACTTGAACAGGCCTAAGTGTGTATTAACAACAAACACTTTCCATGATTCTTCGTCTAGTGATATTTGCAAATAAACATCACACAAATGTATCTTAAGAAAGTAATGGCCTGTCCCAATCCTGTCCATAAGTTCCTCAGGGTGAGGCAACAGATAAGTGTCAATTATTATCTGTGGATTGACTGTAGTTTTGAAGTCAACACAAATGTAAATTTGGCCAGAAGGCTTGGGCATCAAAACCAATGGACTTCCACACTGAATAGCTCGTATTGGACCAATCGCACCACTGTCTTGCAATTCTTTTAATTCACTGGCTACTTTGTCTTGTAAAGCAATGTGAATGGGCCGAGACTGGAAAAACTTAGGCTGTGCGTTGTCTTTCAGGGTAACGTGCACTGCAAAATTATTAGCTTTTCCAATTTCATCAGAAAAGAGATCAGGAAATTCTGTAAGCAAACAAGCTAGACTGTCTTTGGATTAAAAGCAGTCTCTGAAAGTACATTGTCTTGGATGCTAAAGCTAAACAAGTCAAACAAATCTAAACCAAAAATATTTTCACTGTCTCTTGATTGCAACACACTAAATTTCACTGTCCTACTGTGTGAGATTTGTAAGTGGTAGGCAAACGACACTGTTCAAGTATTGGGATCCTCTCTATTGTATATAGTGAGGTGCATGCTAGATTTTGACAGGCATGGTGAGCCTAGCTGTTCACATGTGGCAAATTAAGCAAAGTTACAGAAGCACCTGTATCCAATTGAAAGTCAGCTTGATGGTCAGCAATGTGAAGTGTTACAAATAGTGTGTTGGAATGGCATCACACTGCATTGGGGCAAGATGAGGGCCACAACCTTACTTGAATTACTGCTAGAACTTGTAGTTGATTTTGAAAACACTGCATTCACAGAATGTTCATGAAACCTGTTGTTGCAAAATCAGGCAGAATTAGTGTTCTTTTGCCACTGCAAGCAACCTGCCTGGACATGGCCTTCCTTTGCACGTGAGTAAAATGTCGTGTTGCACGATGGGCAATCTTGCTGCTTATGGTGAGCAAAACAGCAAAGGCAAGACTTCACTAGATTTACAGGCCTGGCTACTTGTTTACTAGGATATCTGTGTGCAGACGCATTGTGGTGCAGTCATGGACAAGAGGCAACTCTACCTGACAAATCGAGACCTGATCAAATTTATCAGTGGCTATGGCGCCAAAATTTAATTGTTCTAATATTTGCAACACTTGATGGAGCAAAGGATCTCGATTCTTGAGAATCTTTTCTCTAATTCTGCTGCTATCAGGGACACTGTATGTGACTGCGTCATGGATCATCATGTCACTATAAAAGTTGCCACAACCATACTTGAATTTACACTTCCTAGTGAGACCCTAAAGTCAGTAGACCACTGATGGTATGTCTGTTCCAGCTGCCACAACCTGATTCTGCTGTTCGTAATACTGACTTAATGTACCTACTACTTCATCACAGGTGAGTGTGTCAGGAGACGACATAGGGAAGAGTTTTTGAAGTAAGTGAAACACAGGAGTTCCCGTGATGGACAGGAAATAATGAGATTTCAGAATACTTTGAATTCAATGGACTTGACAGTGAGTCTGGAACTGGGTGAGATATTCAAACCATTCCTCTTCTTTTTCATCGAAGTGCCGAAATGGTGGAATGTTGTTTGGTGGCACTTGTTGGATCAGCTGGTTGGTCGGTTGGGCAGTTGGTGCATCTTGTATGGAAGCAATTGATGTACAGTAGACAGCAATGTGGCGATTTGCTAGTTCTGAAACTGAAAAATCTGATTTAGTTCCAGAGCATGAGCAGTCTGCAGTTAAGGTGCACGGGCAGGAGGTGGAGTGGGCGGGGTAGCCATTCCAACACTAGCAAATTACAGCAAAATATGAAAAGACAAATAGAAAAGCAATGTGCAAAGCTTCTGAAAAGAGAAATACATTAGTTCTGCAGTTCCCCTCCAGTAATACATGCAACAACAAGAACAAATGAGCAAGTAGAATCACTGTATTGACAGCTCCCCTGCAGCAACCTAGAATATGTGAAAAGTAAACAATTTTTGTTGATCAAACTCATAGCCATTTTTTGTGTCTGTAACCCCCCTCCCCCTGCCCAACCCCCCATAGTGTTTTGTGGTTCCTGGCTGGATGAGGAGAGGGTAGTATGATAGGTGGGTCGCCAGTTTCCTCTCACTGCAACACAAAGTGCGCATGTGTTTTTACACTTTATTACAGGAACCAATTGAGTACTTAACTTCAATGAGGTCCAATCAGAAGTTCGGTAGTTAACAGCAATAAAATTACATGTCATAATCCTTGAATCACACCCGTGTCCATATCACAGCTATATACAATGACTAACATTCCCTCACAGCTGGCTAAGGTGCAAAGCGATGACTATCACTGTGGAAGATTAGAGCACAGTGCGATGTATTGAGATGCGATGCAAACAGAGTCCCTATGCAATGTACTGAGGTACTGAGACAGATTGAGCAATTGCAGCAGTGGCAGCCTATGTGCCTGCTGCCCAGGGGATGTCATTGACGCGTAGCCTGAGGCCATGTCTTGGTCTTCTCTTGTCATAGGTGAGCTTAGTTCAGCACCTGCTATACAATGTTTCCTAGTGCCTACTGATGTGCTGGCAAAGGTGTATGCCAGCACACTTGAGGCATCTTGCTGTGCAGTCAGAATGATGTTACAATCCGTCCTCAGGGAGATCATATTGCTGAAGAGACACTACAGAGCATTTGATTTATGTCTCTCACAGCCTCCATGAGCATGTGATGAATGATGATATCACCCCTGTCAATGTTCTGATTATTGTGCTTATCAAACCCAAATGAATCTCCGACACGCAAATTTTATTGTGGAAGAGAGCTAGTTAAACATCAGTCTCTTGCAGAACAACCAACTGGATGAGGAAATAGTGTGAGCCTTGTATCAGGTCTTGCAATGTAAAGGTCACTACAACAGCATCTTGCAATGGTGTACACACACAGCTAAGCCTAAAATAAAAAAAATATATAGTCATACACTTCACATAACAAAAAGCATTCTGGCAGAAGCAAAAAACCTAGCTTTACTCTCAATACTTGCGGCACTTGTACTCATGCAGTACGATCCTGAATGATGTTATCGCTAGGGTCACCAAAAAGTACAGAGACAAAATAACAGCTCTTCAGTGGCGAAAAATGAAGGCCACTTTAGTGAGATCTCTGCCCAAAGATGTTGGCGATGTGCCACAATGAGATTTTTTGGGATGATGTCACTGTCAAAACAGGAAATAAACTATTGAACCAACATGAAATCATGACCCACCTGCAAGAAGTCTATAGCAAATGAGTTTAATGAATATCTTTGTAACAGTATGATTGAAAATATTGTTGACTGAATGACACAGTGTAAAGAAGCAAGCCTTGAGGCACCCTTCATGAACAAGCCACAAAAGGAAATTCATCAGGACCAGATGGGCTCCAACAGGATTTTACAAACATTACTGGGACTTTTTGGCACCCAAATTGTGGGAAATGGCGAACAAGTTATGAGATTCTGAAAATATACCTCTTGCTGTCAAAGATAGCATCATAATTCTACTACCTTAAGAAGGGCAACAGTAAGATTATTAATAAAATGAGCCTATTACTCACTCAAATGCAGACAAAAGATCTTGCTAGGGCAGTTAAACTGCAAATGCAACCTATTTTAATGAAAGACTGAGGTGCATGTCAATAAACAATAAACTGCCATATTCAGATGAAGTGTTCAACATCTGCCACCTACAACCTCCAAAACAAAATCAGTGCCTTTGCACAGAGGAAGAACTGCACTGTCCTTTTATTTTTGGACTTTGAAAAGGCATGCATCCTCATCACTCAAGAATGTCTACATAACACCACACAGAAAATGAGTTGTAGTGCACATTTGTGATACTTCATCACATTGTAAGTAGTTATAATTATTATGTAAAAGAAAAGTTTCTTCTAGATTTAGGAGTATCAAACCATAAAGCACTATTTGTATCACTACCGAAGCAAAATTCAGTCTGCACAACAAAAAGATGTAGGAATTTCAGTCAAGAAAATGTGGAAGTATTTTGCAAAAAACTAAGCCAAACCAAGTGGACAGTCAGCAAACACACTTCCACAAGTGACAATTACAATAACTTTTTAACTGAATTCTTGGGTATATTCAATGAATGCTTCCCTTTTGTAACAGCGAGGACCAGGTCCCAAAAAAGTAGATCCTGGGTAACAAAAGGAATTAGAGTGTCTAGTGCTACTAAGAGGAAACTGCATATGGAGGCAAAAGTAAATCGAAGCCCTCAATTTCTTAAGTATGTAAGCACATACAAAAAAACATTTGACAAAATAGTTAAACTAGCAAAACGTACTGCAAATAACGACTTCATTTCAAATGCAAAAAACAAATCAAAAGCTGTTTGGTCTGTTATAAGAAGTGAAGTTGGCAGTGAGGCAGAGAGAAAATGCCCTTCTAAAATAGTGATAAATGGTAGAGCTGTTACAGACCCCAGTGCCATTTGTGAATCATTCAATGACTTTTTCATAAACTGTAACAAATTTGGTGACTGTTCACCACCAAATACAAAGCCCAATATGACAGATAGCAATTGCACATGTTTTAAGTTTTCTCATGTTTCCATCTCAGATGTCATCAAAATCATAATGTCCCTAAAAAATTCAAAATATGCGGGGTGGGATGAGGTCCCCACTGAAATAATAAAAATAGTCCGTCCCAGTATTGCATATCCACTCTCTTTCATAATCAATCAATCATTTGATGAGGGATGTTTCCCAGATCGATTAAAATATGCAGAAGTTCGGCCCATACATAAAAAAGGCAAACAAGATGAATTGGGCAACTATAGGCCAATCTCACTGTTACCAATTTTCTCAAAAATATTTGAAAGAGCTGCATGTGATCAGATTGAAAATCACAATTCATCTAACAGCATTATCTTAGGCAATCAATATGGTTTCAGAAAAGGCCGCAGCACAGTCCATGCAATAAATGAATTAGTCACAAAAGTCAGCAGATGTCTTGATGATAGAATGTGTGTGTCAGGCATCTTTTGTGACCTGTCCAAAGCCTTCGACACAGTAAATCATGACCTGCTTCTCCAAAAATTGGCACGCTATGGTTTTCAAGGCAAATCTCTTAGCTGGATGTCATCATACTTGGCAAACAGAAAACAAAGAGTACTTATTAACATCAACGGCAAGAAATTTCTCTCTGGCTGGAAAAACACTCAATTAGGTGTTCCACAAGGCTCAATATTAGGGCCACTGCTTTTTCTATATTATATTAATGATATGCCATGTCAGGTCCAGTCTGATACTATCCTCTATGCAGATGACTCAACAGCTGTAGTCTGTTGTAAAAATGAGGTAGACCTAATTCGTCATATTGAACAAACACTTGGGGAAGTGGAGGCATGGGTCAAAAATAATAACCTGACATTAAATTTTACAAAAACAGAAATTGTTCATTTTACCACAAAACAATCTGCACAGTCTATAAGTGAAATAAGGCATATGGACAAAAAATTAGAGACAGCAGACTGTGTCAAATTCCTTGGCGTGTTAGTCAATAAAAACCTGTTATGGAGTCGCCATGTGGACAACATACTGGGTCGACTGAATAGCCTTGTATATATTATGAATATCTTGTATAGTATTACTGATTTAGCTGTAAGAAAAACTGTATATAATGCATATTTTGTTTCAGTCATTAGGTATAGTATAATTTTCTGGGGGTCTGAAAAAACAAATTTACTTAGAGCTTTTAGACTACAAAAAAGAATCATCCGAGCAATGGTGGGAGCAAAACCAAAGCAACACTGCAAACCTTTATTTGTAAAACTGGATCTAATGAGCATTCCAAGCATATACATCTATGAAACTCTCACTTTCACGAAAAGAAACCCACAACTTTTTGAGGGCAACTTCTTCTTGCATCAATATGATACTAGACATAGAACAAGCTACATGTTACCTACCCACCGTTTAAAATCATATGAAAAAACCCCATACTATATGGGCATGAAATTTGTAAATAAAACATGGAAAGATATGGATGACCCAAATGTAAAAGGTACCAAAAGAGACCTGGAAAAATATCTGAAAGATAAATGTTACTATAGTGTAGAAGATTTCATGAATGGTAACAATGCATTAAAATTGTAATTAAAATACCTCTTTGAAGATGTTACACCATGTATATTATTAGTTTATTGTCTATTTTTAGTATTGTTATATATAGTGTAAAACTGACAAGTCACCTATGTCACAATCTTTGATTGTATAAGGCATGTTATGTGATAATAAAAATTGAATTGAATTGAATTGAATTGGTTCTGACCAATGGATACTTGAATTGGTCTCTAAAAATTCAGCACTTGATCTGGTAAGGATGCCCACTCTCAGCAGTTTTGTACACTATTGCTCCAAAGCTCCTCCTAAAAAACATCATGGTTGGAACATTGGGTGTGATCATTGGGAACTTTGTGCAACACATGCCAATAATTTATTTATTACTGTAACATTGTCAAAAGATCTTGTTTTGGTTGGGCACATCATCAGCAATTTTAGTGTGGCAATGTGTACTTACCTTATTAAGAGGTAAACCTACCTACTGCAAATCAACAGTAGCATTGGTGGTAAGGGGCATTATAACTGGTATCAACAAAGTATCCGTCACAAAGCCATTGGTATACACTTAGAAGCAATACCCAGCATAGGCCTGGAACCAATTATTGACAAAATTGGGCAGACATGCAAAACAAAATTAGAGTCAACATAAAACTGTACTGTGACAGGCAACTGAACTTGTCACAAATTGGCAAACAGTAAAAATCTCAGTGCTAAGTAAACTGAGTTACTTGGCATGGATACTTCCAGTGCCTATTGCCACAGCAGACAACATACAATGAACTCTATGCTGGTTTGTCAAATGGGAAATATTTTTAAAGTGCATTGAGATACCTTGACACTGCCAACCATGAACAATGGTCTAAATATCATGGAAGTAAGGCAAAAATGCAAATTCCTCATGATCAACCACAAGCACAACAGCACTGGAATCATAGTATTATAAAGACAATAGGCAATGGATGGGAGCCAGTAGGCACGGTGCTGCCAGTCGACATAACAAGAATACCAAGGACATTAACAGTTACTAAATCATATTTTTTCAAGTTCAGATAAAATTACATATACAAGAACCACAATCCACAGCATATTTTAACAAACAACAGACCTATGAATTTTTAACAAATAAAAGCAAGAAAAATCATCTAGAGGAAATCTATCCTCAGATACACTGGAATATTATCAGGAGGAATTTGCACAGCAAGTTCTATTATCCACTGTTAGAGCAATGTGGTATTTGATCATCAATGAAAAAATAGCAACAAACGAAAAATTATTCACCTCAACACAACTTCCATATGTGAAACATGTCCTCTTGTTGATTCATTAATTCACATGTTCACCTGTGGAACTGCAAATGAGATCTAGTCTTATATCTGAAGGATACTTGCAGTCACATATCACACAACTCCAAATTGAACAATCATAATGAAAATGATAAGGACACAAAAGCTATGATACCCATGACCCACAAACAATGTAAAAATTTGTATGAGGAAGCTCATGGCTACTTACATAATTCACAATTTGTCAGCTGTTTTCAATGATTATTATTCATACATACAATTGGAACACCAAACAACAAAATTACACAAGCACTATGCAGAATTATTTGCCAGTTTGCTGAACACAATGATCAAATCTTCATAACTAAGAAGAAGAGGACAAAGGAGGAAAAAACAAGGAAGGAGAATAAAAAAAGGAGTCTGCAACAGTTGTCATTTAAGGCTGAAATGTCCCAATGTGTCAAGTTTTCACTCATATGATGGAAGGAACCCCAGGCACACCATAGGGGAAATGCTGTATTGTACTTTTAAATGTTTTCTGTTGTAATACCACTAAGCACAACAATTGCAAAGTTACTAATAAATCTCATTTGAAAATAAAAAATAGACTGCAATACTGACATATACGAGTATTATAACTACTGTCATTACTTTTAATGTTTCTACATATTAAATACGTTAACTGAATCATGAACAAAATTTTTATGACTATATCTTTGCATATGTTCTGAGAGTCTTATTGTCTTCTTACTGTTACTAGCCTGTGTCAGTGGGACAAACTCCTTAGCTCCACACGTCTTAATGTCATTGGGATAGTCATAGTGCTGCAGTAACAAATGTTTCCCCTGCTTGGAATTTGGCATCCTAAATAATACTGAATAAAATGAATCCAGAAAAATGTATGATTCACAGCAACAAAGAAATTAAACTACCAGATTTCCAGTTATCCACATGTCATAAAGTGACTGACAAAAATGACCTAGGTACTTGAAATCAACTCTTGAAAATAATGATACTTCTGAACATGTTCTACATGGACAGGTAGATTAGTTACCTGATTACAAATGGTCTTTTGGGTTAGACTGTATGGTCACACAGAATATTCTATTCCAGAATCTGAACATTTGTGGCCATTTTTCTAGGGCTAGCAGCTATATAGAAACTTCTTCATTGCCTGTCTAGTGCTCAAGATCCAAAATAATGCACCGAACTGGACAAGCACTATTAGTGTGGCACGATGATGGTGTTTGATGTGGGTGTGTTTGATGAGAAGTTGAGTGAAGTATGTTGTCTGTCTAGGATAATGAGGTACATTTTTGGACAGAAAAGGATTTTACCATGTGATTAGAGAAGTTTTCTGCCAATTTTTCTCTCTTCTTCAGAGCAGTTAGCACAGATATACATCTTGCTCTTTTTTTTAAGACCTTCATAGTCCAATATGTGCATGCTGCATTTTATTCCAAAGATGTCAACATGTCTGTGTGTTTAATTTTGTTTTTTACGGCTTTGTTAAATTGGGAGACTATTGCTGTGATATTTTGTGCTCTCCAATGTTTTTATTAATACCTGTCCTGTTTTTAATTTCTGGCATTGCTTTCAGTGGGAATTTGATCTTCACTGGCCATGATTCCTTATCCTTTGTTAGTCAGTATTATCCATTCCACCAAAGACCTAAGATGGTGAGCTGATCTGCTTACAGTCCATGTGTGATGTAATGAGCAGGATTTTGATCCTGTGGAGTGTCTCCATTGGCTGTAGGATGTATTTTTCCTGTGACTCAACTATTAAAAAATTTTTTTTAAAAAAAAACAGGGTATTTTTTCAGAATTGAATGTAACAATATAATGGAAAATCAATCTTTTTTTCATTTATTATGTATGTTTTATATCTGTTCAAGTGTAATAATGGTCGAGTCACTCCACTATGTAATACTGTTGGCAAAAGTTAAAAACAAGATGCGAGTGTACTAACGCTGTGACTTCAACTTGAGCAGTGTCACTTTCTTGATTACTACAGGCAATGAACACCAAACATTAGGTGACAGTAGTAATGTTCAGATACAAGGTTGGCCCATATTGTCTTTGAAAGGCATATCAGAAAACCTATATTTCTGGGAATTTATTTATGCTAGTAGACCTCTCCGTTTCAGTATCTGTATCAAGGGCAAATGATAAAGTTTAGTAACCCAAGAGTCTGTGAGTCAAGTCTGATGACAAAATTTCTTCCCATACTAAATCATGCAATCAATTGTCTTCAGAAGTCAATGTAACTATGATTCCAATATGTGTGGACAAACCTAACATGTAAAATTTAGCTGTAGTCTACAATCTGCCCCTTCTTAATGATTTATTTGCCAATGATCCTCTCAAATGTCTTATTACAACAATGCTGATAAAATCCTTTCATGGGCAGCTGCCCCCCCCCCCCCCGAAGATATTCGCAGTTTTTCGCTAGTTTACTGTTTTATTTAATAAGAAATGCTGCATGTTTTCTCGGATTGTACAAGTGCATTCTTGTATTTAAAATGTTTAATAAAAACAGTTTTTCACTGGTTTACTGTTTTATTTAATAAGAAGTGCTGTATGTTGTCTCGAGTCCTTGTTACCTGAGACTAGTATGACCCTGCCCCCCCCCCCCCCCCCCCAGTTCAGATCCTGGGTACGCCCTTGAATCCTTTGTCATGTTGCAATCTCCATCAATTACTCGCATCACAAATTTAGGTGCAGAACTTTCTGTGTGTGCCACTTTCCCTACTTGTCTATTAGCAAAATAAAAATTTTATTTCCTTGATGAATCTGATTACTTCAAGTAAAGATTACTAACTTTTCATCATCTGTTACACTTATCACAAAAATCATCTATGAATATACTCTTATCTAAAAGTAATTATGCCTCAGGATATTTATTATAATTCACTGTTGCAAACTCCCTTATGGAAGTTGATAAAAAGAGTGAAATTGATGCAAGCAATTAAAGTGATATGCTGTGATATCGCCAGAGGTAGTGCAGTTGTCAGTTGTACTGTGTTTACAACAATACCACAAAAATTTCGTAATATCTTCGTGCTCCTTACTTAGTTTTAACTGTAAGAAGGTTTGGTCCACACCACAAATACCCTCTTCCCCTAATCGAAGAAAGTGCATCAAAGTGGCAAATAGGTCTGGTAGCAAATTAGAATCTATATTCGTGATATTTTTCAATGGAAAGGAATTGGGTCACGTAATTAAGTATCAAAATATACATAGGCCTATATGGGGGTTCTATCAACTTGCTTCTTACAGTATTTACTCGAATGTAAGCCGCACCTGAAAAATAAGACTCGAAATCTAGGGGAAAAAAAATCCCGAATCTAAGCCGCACCTGAAATATGAGACTCGAAATTCAAGGAGAGAGAAAAGTTTTAGCCCGCACCTCCAAATCGAAACAAAGTTGGTCCATTGTAACATAAGACACAATTTAGGTCGAATGGATCAAGATAACAGCTACAGTAGTTTGGTTCGAGTCGTAACTTTGCGGTTAAGCTTTACCAGGTAGCCGTTGCTAGGCGTCAGGCGCTCCGTCCGTATTTATACGGGTACCCTTCCTTTTTCACGTGCTTCATCTGGTTTGAATCGATCGCTTATTTTGCTTTGATCTGGTAAGTGCCGTTCTCTTTGTTATAGGTGTTTACGTCACTCTAAGCTGAAAATGCATTATTGTACTGTGTCCTACAATGTTAGTCGCATTCTGATAATGAGTGTTTAAGACCTTTCGCCGCTCGCGGCATGGCTTGCTTTTGTGCGCGCTACCGCCACTTACAATAAAAAAATGAGAGGAATTGTCTGATTAGTGAAACAATGGCAAGAGACTGCTATTTGTTGTTACTTACACTGCTGCTTCCTTTGATAATTAACAATAACCAAATAATAGACTGCGTATGATAGATATTCTGAGCGAGAGTTTAGCGAAAATTTTTCTCCGTTTGAAAATCTTTGCAGACGCCTCTTTAGTACATTACATTCTGCACAGAAATTAGAGTCGTCTTAGATTTAAAAATCTAGTCAGTTGCCGTGCTTCATTTCAGACGGTATCACTAATCAGCATAAGAATAATACGAATATAAACATGACATGATATGTATATTCTTCCGCGCTTGCTGTTGTCTCACTCTAATTTCGTAGTTTATTAGGCAGACAGGATTTAAATGAGATAGTTGTCTTCAGTCCCTAGACTGTTTTGATGCAGCTCTCCACGCTTTTCTATATTGTGCAATGCAGAGTAGCAACACTTGTAAAATAAGAATGAAAATAACTTAGAAATTAAACGCTGAAATCTTAAAACAAAATTTTATTAGGTTTGTAATACATCTTATAAGTAATGTTTAAAATATCAGTCATGGTTCTGAAGCACTATCACTCGATTCTTTGTTGCTCATTTCTTCATGCAGAGCATCGTCCTTCGTACCATCTAGTGCATTGGATATCGACGATTTTTTAAATGCTTGTTGCACAATCTGATTTGGAACACACTTCCATGCATCATAAATCCATTGACACACTTGCGACAGACTTGCGCGTTTTACACGTCCTGTTGGTGTCAGTTGTCTGTCGCTTTTCGAAAGCCAGACTGTGTACATGCATTTAAGCTTGCTCTTAAATGGTTTATTCTAACAGATGTCAAGTGGTTGCAGAATTGACGTCATCCCACCTGGAATTACTGCCAAGTCCGTTTTGCTTTCCTCTAATTCTCGTTTTACTGCAAGCGTTGTATGGCCTGTGTACGCATCTATTGCCAACAGACTGCGCAAACCAGAGATTACTTGCGTAAACCAAGCAGTGCGCCAGGACGACGATTCCACACACGCCTACACGCCTAATCCATTCCAGCACCATGTTCTCCGAAAACCACCCAGTTTCGTTTGCTCGTACAATTACAGTTTTTGGAAACACTTCCGATTTCGGTAAAGTCTTTCGCTTGAAAACTGTGAATGGGGGTAATTTATGTCCATCTGCTGTGCAAGCAAGCATGGCGGACATCCGCTGTTTTTCACCCCCTGATGTAAGAACACTTAGTCTTTCTTTCCCTTGGCGTCAACCGTATAATTTGACGGCATGTCAAAATATATTGCCCGCATCTCGTGGTCGTGCGGTAGCGTTCTCGCTTCCCACGCCCGGGTTCCCGGGTTCGATTCCCGGCGGGGTCAGGGATTTTCTCTGCCTCGTGATGGCTGGGTGTTGTGTGTTGTCCTTAGGTTAGTTAGGTTTAAGTAGTTCTAAGTTCTAGGTGACTGATGACCATAGATGTTAAGTCCCATAGTGCTCAGAGCCATTTGAACCATCAAAATATACGGGAGTTTGGTCAGCATTTCCTATCTGACCAAGAAGGTATTGCTTTGTCTGTGCGCCGCCTAATTATAAAGTACTGAAATTCCACAAGTTTTTCTTAATAATTTTTCGGCAGCTTCTGTGCAACTGAAGTTCGCCTCCGAAGTGAAAAGCCCCAGGGCTTCATAAACAGATCAATCCAGCAGTGACTAGACTTAAGATTTTCGATTTTTTGCTCTCTAGCAATTCCATGTGCCTTAAAAATTTTGGAGTTCACAGGCAGGATTTTCGGACGCGGTTCCTTAACAAATTCATTTAAAATCTCTTCTAGTGCATGATATCGGCCACACTTTGGCCCACTAAATGCTTTCCTGCTACTTGAACATTCAAATAATTTCTCTCTCTGCAGTCGCCCACGCCTGATGTTGCTCTCATCACTACTGTACACAGACCTGCAGCACGATTAGAACTTTGTTCCACAAAAGATATAACTCCCCTCTTGAATTTGGCACTATAATGAAAGCGCTTCATTATGGTTCACTAACGCCAACAAGCACTTTACAAAATTCCACGAAGCAATAGGTGCCTGTTGCCTGGGTTCACAGGCGGCTGGCGGATTTTGTGAAGACCGCTAGCCTCGCACGCGGGATGCAAGCAGAGCTCTCTATTTACAGCATCGTTCCCAGAGTGGATCGGGGTTCTTTGGTTTGGAGCCGAGTGGAGGGTATCAACCAGAGCCTTCGTCGACTCTGTGACGGTCTTGGCTGCAGATTTCTAGACTTGCGCTATCGGGTGGGGAGTTGTAGGACGCCCCTAGATAGGTCAGGCGTGCACTACACAAAGGAAGCGGCTACTCGGGTAGCAGAGTACTTGTGGCGTGCACATGGGATTTTTTTTAGGCTAGGCAGCAGTGCGAGGTGTCCTGATGAACACTCACCAGTCAACGTGCAGGCAGGGAAATCAGGACACGCTCAGTGTAAAGACACTTCAGCTATCAAGATATTAGCAGTAAATTTTCAGAGTGTTCGGAATAAAGTTCCTGAATTTACTGCCCTCCAGGAAGCGTGTGGCGCGCAAATTATTCTGGACTGAGACCTGGCTGAACCCTGAGATAGGAAGTTCTGAAATATTTAGTGAGGGTTGGAACGTGTATCAGGAAGACAGATTAGACACCTTAGGGTTCAAATGGTTCAAATGGCTCTGAGCACTATGGGACTCAACTTCTGAGGTCATTAGTCCCCTAGAACTTAGAACTAGTTAAACCTAACTAACCTAAGGACGTCACACACATCCATGCCCGAGGCAGGATTCGAACCTGCGACCGTAGCGGTCTCGCGGTTCCAGACTGCAGTGCCTACACCTTAGGGGATGGTGTCTTTATTGCAGTTGACAAAAATATTGTGTCTACTGAGGTCGAAGTAGTGTGTGATTGTGAAGTTATCTGGACACGTTTAACAGGGCTAGGGGAAATACAGTTAATTGTGGGGTGTTATTACCGGCCATCAGGTTCCACCGTGACAGTTCTAGAATCATTCAAAGGGAGTCTACATGCTGTATCACAGAAGTACCCGGATCATGCTACATTAGTCGGAGGCGACTTCAACCTACCTAATATAGACTGGGATGTCTATGGATTCATTACAGGTGGTACAGACAAGCTGTCGTGTGAATTACTTTTGAACACATTATCAGAAAACTGTCTTGAGCAGCTAAATCGACAGCCAATGCGTAATGGAAATATTTTAGATCTGGTAGCCACGAACAGACCAGACCTCATCGACGGTGTCAGTGTTGAGACAGGGGTTAGTGATCATGATGTTGTCATTACGACTATGGTTACGAAAGTTAAAAAGTCGGTCAAGAAGGCTAGGAGAGTATTCTTACTAGAAAGAGCAGATAAGCAGTTGTTAGCATCCCAGTTAGTAAATGAATCGACTTCATTTACTTCCGGTATGATGGACGTGGAAGAATTATGGGCAAGTTTTAAACACATTGTAAATCACGCATTGGACACGTATGTGCCAAAAAGTGGGTTACGGACGGAAAAGACCCACCGTGGTTTAAGAGTGCAATTCGGAGAATGCTCAGGAAGCAAAGGCAGTTGCACTCGCGGTACAAGAAAGATCGGGAGAATGAGGACAGGCAAAAGTTGTAGAGATTCGTGCTGCTGTAAAAAGAGCGATGCGCGAAGCATTCAACCACTACCACCGTCATACCTTAGCAAAAGATCTTGCTGAAAACCCAAGGAAATTCTGGTCTTACATAAAATCAGTAAGCGGGTCAAAGGCTTCCATCCAGTCACTCACTGATCAGTCTGGCCTGGCAACGGAAGACAGCAAAACGAAAACCGAAATTTTAAATTTAGCATTTGAGAAATCTTACATGCACGAGGACCGTACGAACATACCACCGTTTGAGTCTCGTACAGAGTCCCGTATGGAGGACATAGTGATAGACATCCCTGGGGTTGTGAAGCAGCTGAATGGGTTGAAAATAAATAAATCGCCAGGTTCTGATGGGATTCCAATTCGGTTTTACAGAGAGTACTCTACTGCAATGGCTCCTTACTTAGCTTGCATTTATCGCGAATCTCTTGCCCAACGTAAAGTCCCGAGCGACTGGAAAAAGCGCAGGTGACGCCTGTATATAAGAAGGGTAGAAGGACGGATCCTCAAAATTACAGACCAATATCCTTAACATCGGTTTGTTGCAGGATTCTCGAACATATTCTCAGTTTGAATATAATGTATTTCCTTGAGACAGAGAAGTTGCTGTCGATGCATCTGCACGGCTTTAGAAAGCATCGCTCCTGTGAAATACAACTCGCCCTTTTTTCACATGATATCTTGTGAACCATGGATGAAGGCTATCAGACGGATGCCATATTCCTTGACTTCCAGAAAGCGTTTGACTCGGTGCCTCACTGCAGACTCCTAACTAAGGTACGAGCATGTGGGATTGGTTCCCAAGTATGTGAGGGGCTCGATGACTTCTTAAGTAATAGATCCAGTACGTTGTCCTCGATGGTGAGTGTTCATTGGAGGTGAGGGTATCATCTGGAGTGCCCCAGGGAAGTGTGGTAGGTCCGCTGGTGTTTTCTATCTACATAAATGATCTTTTGGATAGGGTGGATAGCAATGTGTGGCTGTTTGCTGATGATGCTGTGGTGTACGGGAAGGTATCGTCATTGAGTGACTGTAGGAGGATACAAGATGACTTGGACAGGATTTGTGATGGGTGTAAAGAATGGCAGCTAACTCTAAATATAGATAAATGTAAATTAATGCAGATGAATAGGAAAAAGAATCCCGTAATGTTTGTATACTCCATTAGTAGTGTAGCGCTTGGCACACTCACGTCGATTATTTGGGCGCAACATTGCACAGCGATATGAAGTGGGAGAAGCATGTAATGGCAGTTGTGGGGAAGGCGGATAGTCGTCTTCGGTTCATTGGTAGAATTTTGGGAAGATGTGGTTCATCTGTACAGGAGACCGCTTATGAAACACTAACACGACCTATTCTTGAGTACTGCTCGAGCGTTTGGGATCCCTATCAGGTCGGATTGAGGGGGGACATAGAAGAAATTCAGAGGCGGGGTGCTAGGTTTGTTACTGGTAGGTTTGATCATCACGCGAGTGTTACGGAAATGCTTCAGGAACTCGGGTGGGAGTCTCTGGAGGAAAGGAGGCGTTCTTTTCGTGAATCGCTACTGAGGAAATTTAGAGAACCAGCATTTGAGGCTGACTGCAGTACAATTTTACTGCCGCCAACTTATATTTCGCCGGGCGTGGTGGCCAAGCGGTTAAAGGCGCTACAGTCTGGAACCGCGCGACCGCTACGGTCGCAGGTTCGAATCCTGCCTCGGGCATGGATGCGTGTGATGTCCTTAGGTTAGTTAGGTTTAAGTGCTCAGAGCCAGCCCTTATATTTCGCGGAAAGACCACAAAGATAAGCTAAGACAGATTAGGGCTCGTACAGAGGCATATAGGCAGTCATTTTTCCCTCGTTCTGTTTGGGAGCGGAACAGGGAGAGAAGATGCTAGTGTGTTACGAGGTACCCTGCGCCACGCACCGTATGGTGGATTGCGGAGTATGTATGTAGATGTAGAAAGCTTGCAATGGACTTGTACTATCTCCAAATATTTGGGGGTTACACACTACGTAACACGGGTAGAGACACTAGCTCAGGACCACCGAGCGAAGTGGCGCAGTGGTTAGCACACTGGACTCGCGTTCGGGAGGACGACGGTTCACGCTCGCTTCCTGCCATCCTGATTTAGGTTCTCCGTGATTCCCCTAAATCGTTTGAGGCAAATGCCGAAATGGTTCCTTTGAAAGGGCACGGCCGACTTCCTTCCCCATCATAACATAATCCGATGGGACCGATGACCTCGCTTTTTGGTCCTTACCCCAACTTAACCAACTAGCTCACGAACGATACAAGTAAGTCAACAGATCACGGGTCAACGTGATTCCGTCACGTTTCTCACATCTTGCAGTTTACGTTAGAGAAGTCTGGTAGGGGATATCGATCACAGTTGATGTCTTCGGAAATGACGTGAAGGGTTGGAATTTCATTCCGTTTGTCTCTTTCTGTCTGTTGTCTGAATGAAAAGACTATAGGGCAACTAGTTTTAACAGTCATGTTACAAAGCCTGTAATGAGAGTCATACTAAGGAGAAATGAAAGAAAATTGAGGAAAATACTGGGGACAACCAGTTCAGTTTCAGAATGGGTCAAGGAACATTAGATACTATCATATGTCTGAGGAACACTGGTGAAAGCATTATAGAAATGAACAATAAGATGTATAGTTGCTTTATTGAGTGGAAGAAATCATTTGATAGAGCAAATGGCGTGCACTGTAGATATTTTTAAAAGATGTTAGTATAATCTGGAAGTAGTTGTTGTCTTCAGTCCAGAGACTGGTTTGATGCAGAGCTCTCCATGCTACTCTATCCTGTGCAAGCTTCTTCATCTCCCAGTACCTAATGCAACCTACATCCTTCTGAATCTGTTTAGTGTATACATCTCTTGGTCTCCCTCTACGATTTTCGCCCTCCAATACTAAATTGGTGATCCCTTGATGCCTCAGAATATGCCCTACCAACCGGTTCCTTCTTCTAGTCAAGTTGTGCCACAAATTTCTCTTCTCTCCAATTCTATTCAATACCTCCTCATTAGTTATGTGATCTACCCATCTAATCTTCAGTATTCTTTTGTAGCACCACATTTTGAAAGCTTCTATTCTCTTCTTGTCTAAACTATTTATGTCCACGTTTCACTTCCATACATGGCTACACTCCATACAAATACTTTCAGAAACAACTTCCTGACACTTAAATCTATACTCGATGTTAACAAATTTCTCTTCTTTAGAAATGCTTCCCTTGCCATTGCCAGTCTACATTTTATATCCTCTCTACCTTGACCAGCATCAGTTATTTTGCTCCCCAAATAGCAAAACTCCTTTACTATTTTAAGCGTCTCATTTCCTAATCTAATTCCGCAGCATCATCCAATTTAATTCGACTACATCCCATTATTCTCGTTTTGCTTTTGTTGATGTTCATACTATATCCTCCTTTCAAGGCCCTGTCCATTCCGTTCAGCTGCTCTTCCAAGTCCTTTGCTGTCTCTGACAGAATTACAATGTCATCGGCGAACCTCAAAGTTCTCATTTCTTCTCCATGGATTTTAATTCCTACTCCAAATTTTTCTTTTGTTTCCTTTACTGCTTGCTCAACATACAGATTAAATAACTTTGGGGATAGGCTACAACCATGTCTCACTTCGTTTCCAACCACTGCTTCACTTTCATATCCCTCGACTCTTATAACTGCCATCTGGTTTCTGTACAAATTGTAAATAGCCTTTTGCTCCCTGTGATTTACCCCTGCCACCTTCAGAATTTGAAAGAGAGTATTCCAGTCAACACTGTCAAATGCTTTCTCTAAGTCTACAAATGCTAGAAATTTAGGTTTGCCTTTCCTTAATCTATTTTCTAAGACAAGTCGTAGGGTCAGTATTGCCTCATGTGTTGCAACATTTCTACAGAATACAAACTGATCTTCCGGGGTCGGCTTCTACCAGTTTTTCCATTCGTCTGTAAAGAATGCATGTTAGTATTTTGCAGCGGTGGCTTATCAGACTGACAGTTCGGTAAATTTCACATCTGTCACCACCTGTTTCTTTGGGATTGGAATTATTATATTCTTCTTGAAGTCTGAGGGTATTTTGGCTGTCTCATACATCTTGCTCACCAGATGGTAGAGTTTTGTTAGGCCTGGCTCTACCAAGGCTGTCAGTAGTTCTAATGGAATGTTGTCTACTCCCGGGACCTTGTTTCGACTTCGGTCTTTCAGTGCTCAGTCAAACTCTTCACGCAGTATCATATCTCCTATTTCATCTTCATCTACATTCTCTTCCATTTCTATAATATTGTCCTCAAGAACATCGCTCTTTTATAGACCCTCTATATACTCCTTCCACCTTTCTGCTTTTCCTTCTTTGCTTGGAACTGGGTTTCCATCTGAGCTCTTGGTGTCCATGCAAGTGGTTCTCTTTTCTCCAAAGGTCTCTTTAATTTTCCTGTAGGCAGTATCTACCTTACCCCTAGTGATATGTGCCTCTACATCCTTACATTTGTCCTCCAGCCTGAATTGCCCCCTCTGTTTATTGATTGTATAGCCACTGAATTGCTATTTATTTATTTAATTGGATAATAATAATTATTAAAAGGTGGCAATTTTATTTAAGCATTGATTTTACTCTTTCGATTGTTGCGAGTCAGTGATAGTGCAATGCTGCTCGCTTTGGAGAATACACATTTTATAAGAATTATTTGGTCCAGGAAACACTTTTGCGATCACGGTTGCGATTTAGATGGTATTCGCGTAATTGTACTGATTAAAAGTTATCGTTTCCGAAAGACGCAGGTTCGTTTAAAGCTGTGTGCACTTTTGCGCGTATAATGAAAATATTCATAACACGTCACGTAACAAAAAGAAACATGCGAATCACAACCATGATCAAACGAAGAAAATATATGATAACATAAATGTTCTTCGCTGTTATTCAGGACAGGCTCAGATCAGACCTTGCAATTTTTAGTTATAGGAAATCACAAAGCGTTACACCTTCGAGATATTTGTTTTGAATAAATTGTATTTACCTTCTCTCTCTCTCCTTTTTACAGCCTTTATACCTTCACATTGATTAAGGAACTTTTCCTTCTCTACTGACCAGTACGAGAACAAAATTCAGACTCAACAAAATGTCTTACATCGAATTATTACATGCTTAACCCTTAACAATCATATATAGTTTCGTAGTACAAACAATGCTAATTTATTCCGTGCACTGGAAAGTCTTTGATACACTGAGCACAAAAATGAAAATAATAAAATTATAATTACATTTTTAATATCATGAATACTTCTTTAAATCATGAAAATAAAATTTGACATCATCATAATATTAATTTTCATCGTTGTAGCACTACATTGCCCCCTTTGGATGTACAGTCACACTTGTTTGACTGGACATCCAAGCAGGCTTATTTTCCTTGTCTGTTCTGTTTAAAGTTTACTGTGTTCTTTCACTTGGAAGCATGTGCTTTGTTTACTTTTGAGTCTCAGGGATTTTGAGTTACGCTCCCCCATTCGGGCAAAGGCCAATGGGAAAAACCCCCAAAAAAAACCACGGCGGAGCGAGCACATCTTCCATATCCTCTTTTTTAATTTTCAACATTTGAATATTCACTTCGTATGACATTTAATAATGGTACAATTTCGTGATAGTGCTGCTGGTGACGACAGCTGGCGACTTGGTGTACTGCAACACCAATGTCTCGCCCCATCAGGTAAGTCTGCGATGGACAGCGATGATGTGGCAGGGTGCGGCAAGGGATGACAGATGATGTCGCTGCAGTATGCTGCCCTCACCGACACGTGTGCTCAGCACCCCAGCATACAGTCACATGAAATTCAAACAGCAGTATTAGTTCCTTAAATTAACATCTAAATTACATCATATTTCACGCACTCTTTCACTCAACAAGAAGAATGTGTGTTGAGAGGTGTTCGACTGTTTGTAAGTTTCTTTATCATGATGCAAGTCCATTCATCCTTCCGACGTAACTGACTATCTGCAATTAAAGGTTCATGTAATTCCGTTCCAACATTGATACAGTTCTGCAATGGGTTTAATGATATAGTCAGTAGCAGTTCCCAACACTGTTACAACTCACCACTGTTGCTGACTGATTGTTAAAAAAACTTGCTCTTGAGTTTTAGTTTACCTGGAATGCTATGTCAACGCATGTGGTCCCAATAACACTCTGAATACTTGGCATTACTAAATACTCATAGCACAAAATTTGAAAACGAAATCATGGTAACACAACGCACTCATTGAGCGTCCACTTTTGTGTTAAATTCCACTCTTTCGCCAGTGAAATAAAGTTTGTACGCGTAGAGGATAATGTTCCCAGGAAGTCTTTGTTCATAGGTCATCTGTGACATGTTCACTCCACCACGTAGTCACTTGATCACAGTTATCAAGTCTGACAAGGTAATGTCCTTGTGATACCCATAAGAATGTCTTTACACAGTCTAGTTATATAATGATGAATAACTGAATGATTGTACATATCAAATGACGTACATAATTGTAGTCATTTACAATATAAAAGCAAATCCTAAGTCATATATTTTCTCGAAAAGGTGCTCCTGGACTTACAAAGAATTGTGCAGTGATAAACACAAGTCTGTATATGTTTGTCTGTGTAATGATCTGTTCAGTCATGGACAACATCTTGTTCGACCTGGTTTATAGCTCATGCAAGTCCGAGCACTAATTTACGGTGGAAAATTTGTTAAACTTATATGTAATTCGTGTAAACTTTACATGTTGTAAGTGTATCCTGTACACAGTCTGAAAGAAAAAAAAACATAACTTGCTCACCCTAGTGAGTTCAAAATAGTTAACAATCAGCAAAATTAAACGTTTATTTTCTAAAGTCACTATATCCTACTGTTGTGTGAAATATGCAGTTCTGTTCACTGTTCGTAGTTTCACACGCATAAGTTCCTGAAAGTTTACTAAATCTCAACAAGTTTGTATTATGTTTGATTAAGTGTCTTAAGGTGGAATCATCTTGAAGCAATTCTTCTTCTCCTTGCTGCAGCTTGGCGTCCTCTTCTCCATCGAACTGGAGCTGAAATTTTCTTACAACTAATTGGTATTCTGAGAGTCTCTTCCTCCAAGCAGTACTGATGCTTCCAATGTTGTATGTTCCTATTCTCCCACACGCCACATCGCAGTGTGTCCATGAAATACTTATATACTAGTCCATTAATTAATAATTGTCACTTAGCCTACTCGCAGAGTACTTGAGTCTTTGATGTTTGACTTCACCTCATTACGAAACACGTAAAAGGTCATCTACTGTACTTAAGATACATATCTTTTCAAGTCTTTGTGATTATATAGTCCTTTCTGTCTATTTGAGTTGGGATAGACCAAGAAATAACTATTTTTATGTGGCGTACCTAAGATCACAAATGGTCCTGAATATAACGGAAACCACTTCTTTATTTTTTTCTTTAATAATGACAACTTCAGATAATCCCTTACTAACACCATATCTCCCACGTTAAATTGTTGAGTATTCTGTAGTCTCCGGTTGTGTGATTCTTGCCATTTCTGTGCATTCTAGTGTAGTGTGACCAATGCTTGTCTAACTTTGTCCTCCCAGTCTTCCGGTTCGGTATTTAGTTTTGGAAGTAGGTTGATCCAACTATTGTCCTCTTTTGTTTTTAATGTGAGTTCTGTGGGAGTAAAACCTGTCGATAAATGTGGTATGTAGTTTACAATACTTTCAAACGGCTCTATGTATTCTACCCACTTAGTTTGTTTAGCTGAGCAGTACATTCTCACAAAGCGATTAAAGTCGCAGAACACACGTTCTGCGAGATTACCTTGGGGGTGGAACTTCGAAATGAAAATTGGTTTTATATTATGTTTCTCTAAGAATTTCTTCCAGGTAACACTCGTAAAATATGAGGCATTGTCAGAGAGTAATGTTTCTGGCGTTCCGAAATAAGGTATGTAATCATTTTCCAATCGGTTTATTATCGTTCTCATGGCTGTTGTTTTTGTAGCAAATAGCTTTACAAACTTAGTAAAGTTATCTAGCACTGCTACGAGGTATTTGACCCCTCCTCTGGCAGTTGGCAGAGGTCCAGCGATGTCAATATTTAAAAGTTGGCGCGAAGCAGTTGGAACAATTGACTGCATTAATGTCTGCGATGATAAAGCACACGGCTTTACGCGCTGGCAAATGTCACATGCTCGCTCCATCCGTAGGATCTTTCTATACATGTTATTAAAATGACAATACATTCTTAGTTTCGCAAGGCACTTCCTTGAACCGAAATGACCCCAAACATTATGTGTATATATTATTAACTTTTGCTCACATTGTTGCAGAATACATACTAGCCAGTTTCGTGAATCCTCATGTCTTCTAAAGAATAACACATCCTGATGTAACCTGTAATATTTATGCAATTTCGAAGTAGGATCCGTCCTCAGCTGATCCTTGATCTCGTGCCAAATATTATCTATATCCTGGTTTTGTGCCATATTTTTACACATGTCTAGAAAATATTTACGATTAAAATTGTCCGCCATTAGTAACACTTTAAATTCCAATGCTTGCTCTGTGAGTTCACTATATTGAGGTAAACCTTGGGGTAGCCTCCTAGACAAAGCATCTGCCACAATATTATTACTTCCTTTGATGTAAATAATCTGGAAATCATACTCCTGCAACGCTAATGTCCATCTTGACAAATGTGCATGGAGAAGTTTACAGGTCAGCAGGAAACTCAAAGCCTGATGATCACAGTATACCCAAACGTGTCTACTATATAAACATAATAATGAAATTTGTGAAACGCCCATACCACTGCCAATGCTTCAAGCTCTGTAGTGGAATATGCATGTTTGCATTCCGATAATACACGACTTGTGAAAGATATCATTTTTATTTGCTCGTGTCTGTCTACTGTTTCTGTTTGAAATAAACACGCACCTAACCCAGTACATGAAGCATCTGAGGTTATGCAAAAATCTTTACTGAGATCTGGATGGTGCAAGATTTCAGCATTTAACATGCAATGCTTGATCGTGTCGAAATCATGTGCACACCGGTCAGTCCACACCCACGGCGCATTCTTTTTCAGAAGCCCCAATAGATGTTCGCTGTTAAGCCATTGATTGGGCACGAACTTTCGGAAAAAGGATACAAGACCCATAGATGCCTTTAATTGTCTTTTGTTGACTGGATATGGAAAATTTCTGATAGCCTCGAGTTTCGAACTATCCGGGAAGATTCCTTCTGATGATACCATATGTCCTAGAAACTTTATCTCCGTCTTTCCAAACCTGGACTTCTTAAGGTTAACCGTAACACCTGCAAGTTCAAATTTGTGTAACACGAAGTTAATTAGTTTCATATGCTCGTCCCACGTTGGTGAAGCAATCAATAAATCGTCCACATAGACAGTAACTTGCTCTAACAAATCCGGGCATAGGACAGTGTCAACAGCATTAATAAAGACTCTGGCACTGACATTCAATCCGAATGTCAATACTCTGAATTGATAGCTTCTTCCTCTATAAATGAATGCTGTATATTTCCTAGATCTTGGCGTTAAGACCACCTGCCAGTATGACGCATGGAGGTCAAGGCTTGATAGATACTTTATCCCATGAAACTTACTGTCATCAAACGTACTCAATACCCAGCGCGAAAAGGGAAGCAGTAACAAAAGAAATTAGACGAATGCTGGAATGGGGAATTATTGAGACAAGGTCGCCACTGAATTGTCCCCTCTGTTTATTGATTGTATAGCCACTGAATTGCTATTTATTTATTTAATGGGATAATAATAATTATTAAAAGGTGGCAATTTTATTTAAGCATTGATTTTACTCTTTCGATTGTTGCGAGTCAGCGATAGTGCAATGCTGCTCGCTTTGGAGAATACACATTTTATAAGAATTATTTGGTCCAGGAAACACTTTTGCGATCACAGTTGCGATTTAGACGGTATTCGCGTAATTGTACTGATTAAAAGTTATCGTTTCCGAAAGACGCAGGTTCGTTTAAAGCTGTGCAAACTTTTGCGCGTATAATGAAAATATTCATAACACGTCACGTAACAAAAAGAAACATGCGAATCACAACCGTGATCAAACGAAGAAAATATATGATAACATAAATGTTCTTCGCTGTTATTCAGGACAGGCTCAGATTAGACCTTGCAATTTTTAGTTATAGGAAATCACAAAGCGTTACACCTTCGAGATATTTGTTTTGAATAAATTGTATTTACCTTCTCTCTCTCTCCTTTTTACAGCCTTTATACCTTCACATTGATTAAGGAACTTTTCCTTCTCTACTGACCAGTACGAGAACAAAATTCAGACTCAACAAAATGTCTTACATCGAATTATTACATGCTTAACCCTTAACAATCATATATAGTTTCGTAGTACAAACAATGCTAATTTATTCCGTGCACTGGAAAGTCTTTGATACACTGAGCACAAAAATGAAAATAATAAAATTATAATTACACTTTTAATATCATGAATACTTCTTTAAATCATGAAAATAAGGTTTGACTTCGTCGTAATATTAATTTTCATCGTTGTAGCACTACAAGCCGTACCTGCTTAGCCATTTTGCACTTCCCGTCGATCTCATTTTTGAGACGTTTGTATTCCTTTTTGCCTGCTTCATTTACTGCATTTTTATATTTTCTCCTTTTATCAATTAAATTCAATATCTCTTCTGTTACCCAAGGATTTCTATTAACCCTCGTCTTTTTACCTACTTGATCCTCTGCTACCTTCACTATTTCGTCCCTCAAAGCTACCCATTCTTCTTCTACTGTATTTCTTTCTGCCATTCTGGTTAATCGTTCCCTAATGCTCTCCCTGAAGCTCTCTACAACCTCTGGTTCTTTCAGTTTATCCAGGTCCCATCTCCTCAATTTCCCACTTTTTTGCAGTTTCTTCAGTTTTAATCTACAGTTCATAACCAACACATTGTGGTCAGAGTCCACATCTGCCCCTGGAAATGTCTTACAATTTAAAACCTGGTTCCTAAATCTCTGTCTTACCATTATACAATCTGTCTGACACCTTCCAGTATCTCCAGGCTTCTTTCATGTATACAACCTTTTTTTATGATATAAATATAATAGAGGGTAACATTCCACGTGGGAAAAATTTATCTAAAAACAAAGATGCTGTAACTTACCAAACAAAAGTGTTGGTATGTTGATAGAGACAATAACAAACACAAACACACACACAAATTTCAAGCTTTCGCAACCCACGGTTGATTCATCAGAAAAGAGGGAAGGAGAGGGAAAGATGAAAGGATGTGGGTTTTAAGGGAGAGGGTAAGGAGTCATTCCAATCCCTGGAGCGGAAAGACTTACCTTAGGGGGAAAAAAGGAACAGGTATACACTCGCAGACACACATATCCATGCGCACATATACAGACACATTGTGTCTGTATATGTGCGGATGGATATGTGTGTGTGCGCGCGAGTGTATACCTGTTCCTTTTTTCCCCTTACGGTAAGTCTTTCACTCCAGGGATTGGAATGACTCCTTACCCTCTCCCTTAAAACCCACATCCTTTCATTTTCCCCTCTCCTTCCCTCTTTCCTGATGATGCAACTGTGGGTTGCGAAAGCTTGAAATTTGTGTGTGTGTTTGTGTTTGTTATTGTTTCTATCAACATACCAACACTTTCGTTTGGTAAGTTACAGCATCTTTGTTTTCAGATATAAAACCTTCTATCATGATTCTTGGACCAAGTGTTAGCTATGATTAAGTAATGCTCTGTGCAAAATTCTACCAGGCAGTTTCCTCTTTCATTTCTTCCCCCAAATCCATATTCACCTACTACATTTCCTTCTCTCCCTTTTCCTACTATCGAGTTCCAGTCACCCATGACTATTAAATGTAAAGTAGAAAGTGGCAGTTAGGGAGGGAATGAGGAGATAGAAGAGATGGGCACTAGAAGGGCATAAGGCAGAGATGCCCACCATCACTGAAACTGTTGTACATAAAACAGAGAACAACACACAAGTAAAGCCACAGAGTGCACAAGAGGCATTATAATTGGAGGAGAAAGGATCAGTACTATAATATATAAAATCTGGAAAGTTTAACAACATGGAATGGAAGCTGTACACAAGAAATAAGGAGGAGGGTACACATGGGAAAGAGAGTATTTGAAAAGGTTAAACAGTTACTAATGGCTAGAAGAATTCCAATAGAGCTGAGGAAAAGATTTGCTAAATGTTATGTCTCAAGTGCAGTGTTACACTGCAGTGAATTGTAAACTCTTAGAGTTACGTAGAATGTTTCAAAATGTAGCTAAGGGGAAGTCTTACAGACTTAAAAATGAATCAGTAATGGGGAAAGTAGGGGAAGAAAGTTATTTATTGGAAATGGTCTGAAAGAGGAAAACAGTTTCACTGGAACGTGTACCGTACAGTAAATATCTGCAGCAAAGAATTGTATAAGGAAAACTGGAGGAATGAGAGGAAGAGGTAAAAAGAGAACTGGAATAGTGAACAACATTAGAAACGGACAAATAAATGAAATAAGACGCTCAGAACAGGACATGATGGAGAGCTTGCAGATGAAACCTGATGTAAGATGGATTCACTAATAAAGGAGAAATACTGAGACCAATTTATAGTGCATTATTTCTTGCCATATTGCTTTATGTACTTTCTTCCAGCTTTGTTTGCTTTCTTCCAGTGATTAGTCACTTCCCCCCCCCCCCCCCCCCAAATGATCTATGCTGCTATAGAATGGTTCAGAGAGGGGCCAACTCAGTTGCAAACTCCACACAGAATTCAATGGAATCCATTTGGCCACGGAACTTTGTTCAATCTTAGCAACTTTTCAGTGTTGCTGGCAATAATATCTGACACTTATCTTTGCAGTTGTATGGGAATTAAACTGGGGCAGTTTTCTTGGATCATCCTTTGTAGAGAAACATCTGAAAAGAGAGTTCAGCAGTTCTTCTTCTTCTTCACTACCCATAGTTTTAATTCCTGTGTCATACTGAGCATCTGGACACTTACTTTGGTGCCACTGATAGTCTTTACAATGAACCAGAATTCCCTTTGGCTTCGTGAGAGATCCTTCAATAAGCCTCTGCTACAGTAGCCATTGAAATCTTCACACTTCTCCTCTTTAACAGCTAAATGCATATCTTTTACCATCTATCTGTTGTCCTATGCCTTGTTTCCCACCAATCATGCTGAATCTGCTGCTTCTTTTTAAGTTTCTTTACAGAGACTGTATATCATGGAAGATTCCTCTCATTGTGAATTTTTCTACTAAATACACTTATACACAATGCTTGGTCAACTATGTTTGTAGATTTGAGCCAGTTTCTCACAGGCTCATGTCCAGTTATGAATGTTTCAAATTCTTCAAAATATGACATACCCTACTGTCTCTACATCTACTTTACTGAACATGTCAATTTTTCCTACTTGTTTTACTCGCAACTTTGTACTTCATTAATTCTTGTCACCCCCCCCCTCCCCCCCAGTTACAAAACTGTAATTATCCCAATCAACTGTTGCATGATTAGTCTCCTTCAATGATGAGCGTACAATTGGGGAACATATACATATTAGCAGACTGAAGTTTCTACAAAGTTTTCAGTTATATTTGTGAGTGAGTCTGGATGACAATACATGAACCAGTTATAAGTTTAAGCCTACCCATGAAACAGTGTCTTGTCCAAATGATCTTGCACATAGGTTTAGTTATTATTTTATCAGATTTGAATTTCTTGTGTACTGAGATTATCACACTATTGTCAATTTCCCTTCAGCCTATCTTTTTATATACACTTTGATTTACCCCAAACACTTCACTGCTGTCACTTCTGGGTTTTAGCTACCTTTCTGTAATTAGTATTATGTGAGCACCATTGCTTTTTGGGTGTGCTATAACCTCTCTGACAGTGCGACAAATGTTTTGACAGATGATCCTCTGTGATGAGCATTTCTTGGGTGTTACACTATTACTTCATGGTCTCATACATTTATCATTCTCTGGACTGGATGGAGAGTCACTTTATTCAGAAACAACATTGTGTGCACCCAACACAGTCAGCTATTCAGGTACCAGCCTCTAATGTATATTGTACACCATAACCATTTAGGTGGACCCTACAATTCTGAACTCTATGATACAAGTCAAGAAAGGATGCTAGTCACAGTGCCTTCAAAGTCTCTAGTTTCAGCCCTCTGTTCAAAGTAACACCTCATACCTGTTATGACAGGTATGAAAAATACAGAACAATCAGTTTAATAAGTCATGGCTGCAAAATACTAATACAAATTCTTTACACAAGAATGGAAAAACTGGTAAAAGCAGACCTTGGCAAAGATTAGTTTGGATTCCAGAGAAACACAGTGCATGCCAATACTGACCATACGATTTATCTTAGAAGACAGATTAAGGAACAACAAACCTACATTTATAGCATTTGGGAATGTAGTGAAAGCTTTTGACAATGTTGACTGGAATACTCTCTCTGAAATTCTGAACGTACACAGGGGTAAAATACAGGGAACAAAACACTATTTACAATTTGTACGGAAACCAGACGGCAGTTATAAGAGTCAAGGGGAATTAAAGGGAAGCAGTGGTTGAGAATAGAGTGAGACAGTGTTGTGGCCTGTCCCCAATATTATTCAATATGGGGGCCGAAGTGGAGAGGGTATAATATGTAGATTGGCAATGGCAAGAAAAGCATTTCTGAAGAAGAGAAATTTGTTAACATCAAATGTAGACATAAGTGTCAGGAAGTCCTTTCTGAAAGTATCTGTCTGGCTCGAAGCCATGTACGGAAGTGAAACATGGACGATAAACAGTTTAGAGAAATAGAGAAGAGAAGCTTTCGAAATGTGATGCTACTGAAGAATGCTGAAGATTAGATGGGTCCAGAATGAGATTTTCACTCTGCAGCGGAGTGTTCGCTGGTATGAAACTTCCTGACAGATTAAAACTGTGTGCCAGGCCGAGGCTCTAACTCGGGACCTTGCCTTTCACGGGCAAGTGCTCTACCAACTGAGCTACCCAAGCACGACTCACGCCCCATCCTCACAGCTTTACTTCTGCCAGTACCTCGTCTCCTACCTTCCAAACTTTACAGAAGCTCTCCTCCGAACCTTGCAGAACTAGCACTCCTGAAAGAAAGGATATTGCGGAGACATGGCTTAGCCACAGCCTGGGGGATGTTTCCAGAATGAGATTTTCACTCTGCAGCAGAGTGTGTGCTGCTATGAAACTTCCTGACAGATTAAAACTGTGTGCCAGGCCGAGACTCGAACAGTTTTAATCTGTCAGGAAGTTTCATAAGATGGACGATCATATAACTAATGAGGAGGTACTGAATAGAATTGGCAAGGCAAGGAATTTGTGGCACAACTTTCCCAAAAGAAAGGATTGGTTGATAGTACACATTCTGAGACATCAAGGGATCACCAATTTAGTACTGGAGGGAAGTGTGGGTGGTAAAAATTGTAAAGGGAGACCAAGAGCTGAATACAGTAAGCAGATTCAGAGAGACATAGGTTCCATTACTTATTCGGAGATGAAAAGGCTCACATAGGATGGAGAGCTGCACCGAACCAGACTTCGGACTAAAGACGACTATGACGACGATGACGACGATGACGACGACAACGATCACCACCACAACAACAACAATAACAACACCATGTTATGATGGGGAATGAGTATAATACTTTGATTCCTACCTGGTCTGTGCCTCCCATGTACAGGACCTCTAAACCTTCTACTGACTTGCCACTTGCAGTCTAGTTGTCAAGCAGTTGTAAGTCCCATACATCCTGAAGGGGAGACAGGATCCATATCAGAGGACTGTACTTGAGGTACCTCTGGTACATGAATCGGTAGTTCATCCAACACACCCTTTCCCATTGCTTCCAATTGCTTAACAGCAATCTGGGCAATTTCCAGTTGGTTATGAACAGCAGCTAATTCATTCAGTGTTCAAGAACAGCATTCACTGTAGAACTGCAAGCTGACTGGTGCATTGTACTTCTGAGCGGTAAACAAATACCAGTAGGACCTAACTTGAACAAAAACTTAATTGGTTCTCTTTTAATTCCAGTATCTGTTGCTATAAGGATTATCAGCTCCCTTTACAAATTGAAGCTATAATGTCCAAGAAAGTGATGTATCTTATAACAATAGCAAAACTTGCGATAAAATTTATTGTATCCCTCAAACTATTTGGAACTTAGTGTCTGCACTAACTCAGGTAACAAAATTATAAACAGCAGACATTACTGACAAATACAGACAGTATATGGTGGTGTTAAAATTAACTTTAACACAATATGACAGTTATAACATGCACAGCCAGTATTATACCATAGCAATTGACTTTGTATGCGTTATGTTTACATTACAATTGCGAACCATCAAATACTTTCTTAGAACACACAAATCAATACTAGCATATGACGGAAATACTGCAATAATCAGGTAAAACAATTTTCTGAGCAAGATATTCCTATCAAAGTTTACAGAATACACAAATGCAATTTATAGCTATTGATTTACTACAAAATATGTTATGCACTACAGGAACACCCTTGATTAGTGCTTCCTTTTAGCATAAAACAGTCAAAACTACTGTGAGGGGAATGCAATGTATAACTAGAAAATATCTTTGACATTATTTATGAGCACTTATTGGCTTTGTGTCATACTATTAATATACTGATGATGTAGGGTATCAATCTCCCACGTGACCAGTGCCTTAGAGAACAGCCACATTCTTTGCTCAGCCATGCAGTACTGTACAGTTATGAAATATACCACAAAGTAGGAAATGGGAAAGACAAGTATCTACATGGCCAGTGCGATGATGTCTGGAGCACTATGGACTGTCTGCACAACAATCATTGTCACTCTTCCCTTGACACAACAGCTGAGAGGTATGCCGACAATGGTGTGCCCAACAACAGCACTACACACAGGAGTGGCATCGCACTGTCTATCCAGATGAGTCTTGGTTCTCTGTACAGCATCACAATGGACATAACCACATTTGGAGGCCCCAAGGAGAATGAATTTTGCCATATTGCATTTATCATCATCATAAAAGCCCTGCACAGTACTGGGTGCCATTGAGCACAAAATATGATCACCTCTGGTTTGCACGGTCTGTAGCTTGGACAGCAGCTGTTATGTGTTAAGACTGGTGGCTGTGCTCTATCTTTGAGATCTCCATAACATTATCTTTCAACAAGGTCAAGCATGACCACACTGCCTGTTGTCTGGACTTACTGTGATACAGAGGTTGTTCGACTGCTGACCTGGTCAATAAACTCTCCAGATTTTTCGCTTAATGAAAACATCTGGTCATGGGTTACCAACAGGCTAGCAAGCTGCCACTTGCCAGTGACAACTGATTATCTTTAGCACATAGCTGAAGCAACATGGAATGACAAACCCGCATCTGTCATCCAAGCTCAGTTCAATACGATGCCCATCTGGCTTCTAGCTACTGTTGCTGCCAAAGGTGGCAGCTCTGTGTACGAAATTTAACACCCTGTACATCCTCAGGCCACCTACAAATTTTCATCACATATTCTTCCTACTGTATTGAATACACACAATAAGAAAAAATCCATTATTCACTATTCTTTCTGGTGTTTCAGTTTTAGTGTGTATCTGCCTCTGCTGATGACAAAAGCAGTGGAATATTTGTTACCATGTTTCTTATGGTAACATACTGGGAAATACACATTGAATGCATACCCTATTTTCTTGCTTTCCCTTGGAGTGCCTCTTTCAGTCAAGTCCAGCCTTTCAAGAGCATTCTAGAAGCTGACATGTCATTGTTCTATGTCACCCCAAACCACATTGCTTTGTGCTATGAATGTTGTGTCACCTTTCTTCAGTACTGATATTAAACTAGCTATGAAATCAAACAATATAATGACACACCATCTTGTGGCATAACAACTAAATTTTAAGTGGTTAAATTTATAAACAATGTAAGAAGGTCCTGACTTGCTTAACATTCACTGGTTGGCAATCAGAATCGCATAAAAACATAGTGGGATTATTAATTACACAGTTCACAGCTTATGGAGAAAAGCATTGGGAATGTTGGTGTTGCTCCTACACAGTCATGTTACACTTCCCTCTCTCGTTTCCCATCTATTTGAAACTTAATAGAGTAATGACAACATTCTACAAGGTGATAAACATTTCAAACATGACTCTCAGAATTTTAAATATTATGATACCAAATATTAATACCTACTATTTTAATAGCGTGCTTTTGGGTGTTTGCCAGGCACTTGAAGAAAACAGCTTGGCTGATCATCAGAATATTGTGCATAAATGGAAACAACAACTCGGGGAGACACTGGATGTACACTATTGATTAATCATGCCAAGAAAAGCTGAGAGATCAACACTTTTTTGTTTCTTGCCCTATACTAAATAATCGATAGTTCAGTCCCATCATACAACAAAGAAAACTTGGTAACTCTTTTGAAATGTGTATACAATGAAACTATCATCACAACACTGTTAAAATCTTTAGGATTGGGCACAAACATCAGTAACTCCCCAATGATAGCGAAAGGAGTTTCGACACAATGTTATCTGCAGGTGGATCTGAGGTGATCTTTTGCTGGCAGAATTCAGAGGCAAGGGGTGGGATGGGTCCCTGGCAGTATAGCTTCTCTGACACGTGTATGCAGATAGGCGTATATGCTTCTCACTGCTATCATCATGTTTCCTCCAGAAGCTGCTGGCAGGAAATACAGTTAACATAAGCACAACTTTTTCCTCTTATTTTACTTCACAAGAGTTTATTTCTGTATTAATTTTTTGGATTGACATTTTCCTTAATAGTACTAATTTTAACACAAACTTCTACAATCAATACACAAAGTAGCCAGTAAGTGTCTGAAGATGGCTTCATAAGTCGAAAACCAGGTAACACAATAAAAGAAATACTGCAGAAGAAAAGCAAACTAGTGCTTTTTTATTCATTAATTCACAAAAACTTTGGAGACTTTATAAGCTATCATGTAAAACTAGGTGACTAGTTTTCATAAGGTGCAAACGTTTTAGAAAATATTTTACTTTTTGTTTGTTTGTGGTTTAGTTGCACTTAACATAAATCAACATAACCTTAATGGTTTAACAATTTTTTCTGACATTCACGTATACTGAAATGTAACCACCTTTGACAATTTATAATGCATGCGATTCAAAGCAGTAGTGTGTAATGTGATAGATGCGTATCTCTCAATCTAACTTGTCTTTCCTGGTTAATAATTTGAGGGTCTTGTTTTATTCTGTTATTAAATAAGGTAACTGGTGAAACTAAAAATGTCAAAAATAAACAAAAGGTGAGTACTTCATTGCTTTAAGCACTGCAAAACCATAAAAATAATGCTAATGATAAAAAACCATACTCATATATTCAGTGAATATGTGTGGACATTTGACAAAGTAAGAATTTTGTTAAAGAAATATAGTATGTAACTCATAGGAAGACAATCGTGTATTGTATCGGAAAAGTCAGATCTGTAAAGGACTGCAATGTTAATAATTTTGAGTGCAAATGTGAACTAATTTAGTGCAATAAGTCTCTTGTAAAATTATATGCATATGATACTATTAATTGTAATAGCATTTTCAATAAAGTAAGAAATGTATCTACAGTTAAAATGTGATGTGATCAGGACTATGACAGCATGGCTCAGTAGTGTTACACTCTTTGGCTTAGTATCTGTTTAAGTTGTTTAGAATTGTAATGGTTGGCTGGAATTATCAAATAAACCACAAATGTGAAGAAAAGTGGCTGTTTTGATACAGTAAAAACCTGAAGACCATTCAAAATTATTTTACGAAAGATAAGTACTAATACTAAATTTACAACACTGTATGTAATAATGAGATGTTCACTCCCAACTATGTGTATGTTGCAGCTAACTTCCCCCAACTGCAGCAAAATAAGATGGAAAATGTTTTTGTTTGCATACCACATTATTTAATATTGGTAGGTAATATATAGGAGCTTTTCAATACCTCATACCCAACCTACACATGCTTTAAATTTTCCTACCATATTATTTAAGATTATATTGTATTTAATTAATATGATCTTCTGAGACTTGTATTACAAAAGAAATCTCTTACATTATTCTTGTGCCTGAACAATCAATGACTGATCAATCTAGGCTGAATGATTTTATCACAGACTATAACAGATGATTTATATGACTGTCCAATGAAAATAACTGATAGGTAGTCTTCAAGCCTGGGACACTGTCTTATGCACAACAAAACTATCAACTAATGTCTCTTTCCCCATTAATGTCAAACAATTAATTATTATGACATATTTACAATTTTTATGAGTTGCAGAGCACAAAATGTACAAGACATTATTAATAGAGATGTATTAAACTGAGCTGGAGAGAAAAGTTGTGTATGGCATAAGCTGATTCAAAGTAGGCATATTTTCACAAGGAGTAATTAATTCAGTAATGGAGGAATGTATAGGGGAGAGTTAGAAATTGTAGAGAGGTCAAGAGAGTGAATACAATAAGCAGATTCAAGTGCATGAATTTTGCAGTAGACATGAAGAGACTTGCAAAGGATAGCTTAGCATGGAGTGCTACCTTAAACACTGCCTTGGAAACACCCTCCAGGCTGTGACTCAGCCATGTCTCCACAATATCCTTTCTTCCAGGAGTGCAAGTTCTGCAAGTTTTGCAGGAGAGCTTCTGTGAAGTTTGGAAGATAGGAGATGAGGTACTGGCAGAAGTAAAGCTGTGATGACAGGTCGTGAGTCGTGCTTGGGTAGCTCAGTTGGTAGAGCACTTGCCGATGAAAGGCAAAGGTCCCGAGTTCGAGTCTCAGTCTGGCACACAGTTTTAATCTGCCAAGAAGTTTCATATCAGCGTACACTCCACTGCAGAGTGAAAATTTCATATTTGGTGTATTATTTGCATGAATGATTTGGCTAATTAACGTAAGGTGTTATGACCGCAGCCAATGCAGACAACAATCACACAGTGGCTATGTAAATTCTTTCAATCATCATTTTTACTACCAGTGTTCACCATGTTACTGAAAAGAACTTTGCATTTTGTTCAGTGGTTCAGTTTAATCAAGTTCAGTTTAATCAACAATATAAGGAAGGAGTTGATCTGAATATTTTGACATAACATTTTAATGAAAAGTAACATACAAGTAAGACTGACATATTATCACTGCTGATGAGTAATTAAACAGTCATTGTAGTATATAGAAAAATATTCTGGACATTGTTGGCAACCAAAGACTTCATCATACCTCTAAATGTCAGTGGCCAAGAATTATATCTGTTTCAGCTAATCAATAATGCAGCAAGGCAAACATGGTCCTACCCATGAACTTCATAAAAAGGCAAACCTATATAACAATAACAGCAAAGTAAATGTAGTATGTGTATGAGAATAATTCAGCAACTAACAGCAGCTGGTTTCAGTGATAATTGTCTCAGAAAATAGACAGTATTTGCAAGAATTACTACATACTGGGGGAGGGGGGGGGGGCAGAAAAGGAGAGAAGTAAAAAGACTATGGCTGCATGGGTAGAATAGGTGTAGTGCTGGCGTGGGAGCGGAAGAAGGCTGTGTAGTGCTGCGCTGGGAGCAGGGTAGAGGATAGGTGTGTGAAGTAGAGTGACTGACAAAGGTTGAAACCAGGGGGGGCAGTATGTCAGGTCTAGAATTTTACATCTTGTCACTGACTTCACACAGAAACTTCATCGACATTATCCTCTATTGCCATGGAAGCAAGAATTTACCCTCTGTTTTATAGTCACAAATTGCACACTCCTACATCATCAGCAATTCCTCAAGCAAATACAAAATCTATGTCTCAAAAAAAGTTTAATTCTGGCAGCAACTATTCATAAATTTGAGTGGTTTTTCTGCATCCATAAAAAATTACTAAGAACTATTAACAGTCTGGTATGTACAACAGAGATCTCACAACTGAACAGGAAATGCAGTAGTTTCGTTCACCCAATCACTGGGTTGCCCAATTGAGAGAACAGTCAAAGTAGTGGAGTGTCTGGACTCTCATCTATGAGAACTGTGTTCAAACCCCATCTGGTCAATTCAGGTTTAACAGGGTGTATATGCAGACAAGGAAAAAAAAAACTCCCGGATTTCTCTGTCAAAACTACACTTTCTCCTGGGTGAAAATACTCTTTCTCCGTGTTAAGTGACAGTATACTTTTCCTCGGAACTGTAAAACTTATCAATCCTTTGAATGGTTATGGTTTTACCAGTCCTTTAGAAAATGAAACTCAGTAAAAAAACACGTTTTGGAAAAATCTTTGATGCGTAGCAACAGGTACGCTGCATATTTTTGTATTAAGAAGGTATAATTCGAATTCCACCAAACGCCGCATGTTATTTTCTGAAGCATTGAAATTGAGACTGTGATGCATTTTTGTGAGCCAGTCATAGCTCATGTCATGTGCTATCACCAGCCGATGACAGCAGATATACAGACCATAGGACGCGTGATGTAGTCAGGTCAGCCAGTAGCAATATCACTGTTAAGTAGATAATATTGGTCTCTAAGATTAATAAGCTGCAAGAGAAGCTAAGATTTCATATATAATGTTGATTTTTTTTTTTTTTGCACATGTTACACTTTAAGCTGCATCACACAAATGTGCCAGTAAAATTTTTAATAACAACATAAGTGTCTGATCTTCTGGGCCTGAAATTTTTCTAAATGGTCGTCCTCAAAGAGTTGATTTTTAAATTAGAGTCAAATGATCCGTGATCTAAGAAATTCACTGTAAGTTCTCGCACACAGTTCATCTTGCGTAAAAGTAAATTTACTTTGAAACTAACACTTTTCAAACAACTATTTGCAATATTTTCCTGCAACCTGTAAGAAATAGGTTTGTTTTAGTAGTTGCCAGAAAGCGCCAGATAACAGACGTCACCATATGACGCAGGAAACCCACATGTTCGTACATGTAAAACATTACAAGATCTTACATTATGACATAAAAGAAACATAACATCAGAGGATAGTCCAAGAACATCAGAATTTTGTGAACCATACTAAAATGTATAATTCGGCTTAAAGTGCACATTTCATATGTACAGATTCAGATGTAAATGTGTTTCGAGTACCAGTACAGTATTATCTCATTTTTGGTTCTTTATTATGGCATAATGCTATATGTGCTAGAAGATGAAGACATGCTCTTTTGAAATGCAGCGAACAGTTGAAACTAGCCAATAGTGTGGAGTTAATTACTTCATTTCCATTTCTTTAGCAAACCGACAGAAATAACTTCATTATTCTGCAAGGTGATTCATGCTTTACTGAAATTGCCACCTGGGGTTGATACCCCAGTTAGCCCTCAGTGAATCTGGCAGCTTGGGTGCGCCAGTAAAATTTTTCTGGGTAGCATCTTTGAACGGTGTCATAGCTCAGCATTTTTGATTTACTCGCAAGATTATTTCACTCGTTTTCGCGACTGTGATAGGGGGCGTGATTGCTGAGTGCTGTTGGGCAAAGCAACAGTTTTGGGAGGATGGCTCGGTCGGTATATGGTGACAGGACGGAAGTGGCGGGGAGTCAACTGGTGCCTGCTGATTAAGGACTGCGATGAGTGTGGCTGTTTGTGAGCATGTGGGGAGGACGGAATGCTTGCTTGCTTAGAGTGGTTCTCCATGACCAGCTGTTGTTTGTTGGGCCTAGCACTCGAGTGTAACAGGAAACTGCATTGGTGTGGTTCTCGTCACCTGGCTAAGGCCAAAATTTTCATATACTTTTATTATATTTCATGATCATTACTTTATTGTGTCAACTGTGAATAATTCTTATTTGTTTCACAGTGTATAGCATGGTATCCACTATCATCGATCATTTTATGAAAGTTCTGTCCAAATTATTATTACATTAGACTTTGTTAAAATTGGTGAGTTTAAATTGCAAATTTCCTAATTCTACTAATATTGCTTGGGATAAACCCATCTATTTCTTGATATTGCCATATTTGTATATTAAGTTGTGTTTCTTTTCGAGACTGGCTGAATTGATTTTAGAACACGTGGGGGTGGGGGGGGGGGTATTTAAATGAAAATTTGCTAGATAACACAACCGTCGTGAAATTGGAAACTTGACAGTGTTTACTCATGTCACCAGTCAATGTTATTTCTGTCTTGTAGCTTACTTCACTGATATAATAATTGATGTCACATGACATTGACATTTGTGTAGGGTTTATGTAAGCAGGCAGTTGGGAATTTGTTGCACTCTTGCCAAATTGGACTTTTTAAGGTTTGATTTACATGTAGTACAAATCACAAGTTCAATATTTTTCTGGTGTAATTGTTCATATTTGTACATGTTGCACTATTGTACAATGTAATATACCTTTTACTAACAGTACCTTTATGTAATGTTTCAGAGTGGGGCTGCATGTTCTTCTAGAGAATGTTTTAAAAAAGATTTTTTTATTGCTAAAATTTCCTTTTAAACTGTTAATTGTAGTAACTTGGATGTATAATGAATTATTGTTAAATAATAAATTTGTGTCAACGAGGCTTGGACCAAATGAATGTGCCTACACCTTCCCCATCTTGGCTCTGCTATCATAAGTACATCACAAATGGTAGCAGAGCATGGTTTCCTCTGGAGGACCAAGCCTTGTTGAACGACATTTGCTAAATTTACTTATATATTTTGGAATTGTTTCAGATATCAGTGGTCATGGAGAATACACGCTTTCCTGGCTGGAGCTACTTAAAGAAAGAGCAGCTCCAATGTGAACTGAGAATTCGTCAGTTGTCACAATTGGCGAGGTAGGTGCCGCCATGATGTCTTATTCCTCCGCGTTGCAAAAGTTAGGTAGAAATATTGCCTTTGTAAGTGAAAGTCGACCAACCCATCGACAGCTGTGTAGAATTCAAGCTCAGCTAAATCACTATAGTTATCGTTTGGCCGATTTGGAACAATTGGAATTTGATGCGGCACAGAGTATTTCACTGGTTCGATTAAAAGGAGATCTTCAGTCGCTTCTTGTTGCTGTTAATTCAGTGGGGTTAAATGAGGAGGTACTTAGTGATTCCAGGGGTTCGGTATCTGTCAGGACAGATCGAAAACTTGCCCTGTTGGTGCCTATAGATCAGAATTGCCACGTTAGCGAATTTGCCCAATCCATTAGGACTTTTGCTTAAATAAGTGATAGACCTTTCGACTGATGATATGAACCAGATTGAACATGTTTTATGGTTGTTGGTTCGCTTCGAACAACATGTAGAAGCTCTGCAAACTTCTCGGTCTACGGTTTTGGCATTACTGTACCCGTTAGCTCGGGGATTCCTGGCTGAATTACTAACTGAAGTCCTTCAATCTAAAGGTGACTTGAGTGATCTTAAGAGGTGGATTATTGAAGAAAAAATTCCTACCTGTGTAAGAAGGGAACTTGAAAGGGTGCATTTCTGGCGTCCTAAGTCTACGGCTGATGCTGTAGGTGCTTATGTTATTCAGGTTCGCATCGCGGTGAAAGCCTTACAAATGGATATCGCGGAAAAGGACATCGTTACTACTATTGTAGAAGGGTTTCGGCCGGAGGACAGGGCCCATGCAGTGTTTAGTATCAAACCTTCTCTCAACTGAATTCACTAGTTACATCAATTGAAGCATTACAACTGGCAGATGAGCAGCGCGAATCCATTTCATGATCGAGTGAAGTTATTACGCCCCACATTCGCAAGAATGTGAGTGGTCGATGTTATCGTTGTGGCGCTCCGGATCATTTTGTGTAATCATATAGTGGCGTCACATGGCACACCCCTTCCCTTTGTCTCTTACTATTAATCATGAGCCGGTTTGCACGCTCGTTGATTTGGGCAGCACAGTTTCCCTCATTGATCACGCCTGGTATTGGGAGTTTAGAACCATTTGTGGGTTTTCGCGGCTTCATTCTCCTTCTCAGAGATGTCGTACGGCTGGTGGCCACGAGTTGCCTCTCGTGGTAGAGTGCCGGGTGTGGTTAGGTATCTGTGGATTTACTTGGCCAATTACCTTTTTAATCGTGAGTTCCTTGTCTGTTCCTGTAATTCTTGGTGCAGATTTTATGCATCATACCGGGTTTATTATGGATTTCGGGATGAACACGTTTTATTTTAAGTTCGCCCTTCAGGAAAATATTGCATTTTGTTCTTGCCAAGCGGCGGCTCGGGTCAATTCCGTTGTCTTACAAGGGCAAGGTTACCGACTTGATCATCTAGATAACTCCGAACGTTCTCAGCTGATTGATGTTTTGGATCAGTTTCCGGATGTTTTGACGGATAGACTTTGTGTCACTCACTTAATTGAGTATAAGATCCGTTTGGATGATGATATCCCAGTGAGACAGAGCCCTTATTGCCTTTTGCCACCTAAGATGGCTTTTCTACGCAAGAAAATTGATCAAATGTTGCGTGATAAAGTAATCAGACCATCCACCTCACCACATGCTTCACCGGTGTTTCTTGTCCCGAAACCTGAAAGGGGTGATTATAGACCGGTAGTGGATTATAGAGCTCTAAATAAGAAGGTGGTAATTGAGTCAGTCCCTTTGCCTGACCTGCATAATGCGTTTACATGGTTTTCTGGTGCTCAGTATTTTTCTGTTTTGGATCTTAACCAAGCCTACCATCAGATACCCTTCACTGGAAATTCCAAACCAGCCACTGCCTTTTGCACTGACTGGAATTTATATGAATTTAATCGGGTTCCGTTCGGTTTGTCTACTGGGGCTGCTGGGTTACCTCACCTTTTGGATAGGGTTCTTGGCGACCTCAAGTTCGTTTGTGTTTACAACTACCTTGATGACGTCGTTGTTTATAGCCATTCCTTTGCCGAACATCTGCAACACCTTTGCCAAGTTTTGTTAAGGTTTAGGGAGGCGGGATTAACTGTGAAACCCACCAAGGTCACTTTGGTTTGCTGTCAGGTTTCCTTTCTTGGTCACCTAGTTTCGGGTGATGGTATTCGCGTAGACCCAGTGCGTACGCATAGCCTTATGAAATTTCCCCCTCCGGTAAATTGTAAGGGTGTAGCTCAATTTATTGGAATGGTGAATTATTTTCGGCGGTTTGTCCCAGACTTCGCCCAGCTTGCAGCACTGTTAAATGATCTTCGCAAGAAGGGCTGCAAGTTTATATGGGGGGAAAGCCAACAAGCTGCCTTTGATAGTACGAGGCCTGTTCAGAAAGTAAGCTCCGATTGATTGCCAAATTGAAACCACAGTGAACATCAGAAATGTTTTACTTGTAACAATTAGCTACACCTTTCAGCTACTTCTCTACGTAGTCGCCGTTCTGACTTAGACTTTTGTCATAGCGTTGTACCAACTTTTCAATAGCCTCATCATAGAAGGCAGCTGCCAGTGCTTTCCACCAATTCTCCACGCTGGCCTACACCTCGTTGTCTGTGTCAAAATGTTGTCTTCAAAGACAGCGGTTCATGTGACCAGAGATGAAACTCAGGGGGAGACAATTGCGGACTGTATTGTGGGTAATCTCACATTTCCATTTGAAAACGATGCAGGAGCATCTTCATTGCCCCTGCAGAATGCGGCTGAGAATTGTCTTGAAGAAGAAACAGCACGACAGTTATGTAATGTTAGCTGCATAGCTTCAGGCGAAATGTCTCACCAGGGCCTCGTACTTGGCGGCAGACACTATTTTCTAGATATCTTTACGCACTCACTGCGAGCTCAGAAATGAGAAGAGCGACGTGATGCTAACTGGGGTTATACTAGAGACACTACCCAACACATCTGTGCAAAGCTTTATCGGATTTTCATAGTCGTTTCCATTTCGCGACCGATCGGAGCTTACTTTCTGAACGCCCCTTGTATTAAAACGGCTTTGACCAACCGCCCGGTTCTGGCCATTCCAGACTTTACAAAAAGGTTCATCGTACAAATGGACGCTTCAAATGCTGGTATCGCGCCAGTTTTACTGCTAGAAGAGGATCGAGATAAGACGCCCCCTTGCTTACATATTGTGACGACTTGCAGGGCTGGAATGCAGATATTCCGTGTATGAATGTGAAGCTTTAGCTGTTCTGTTTACACTAGAGAAATTTCGCTTTTATTTGGAGCACCGGGAATTCAATTTAGAAACTGATAACCAGGCCTTAACTTGGGTCCTGGCTCGCCCCCCCAAAACGGGTCGGATAGCCAGATGGGCCATTCGAATTTCCACATTTCGTTTTCGAGTACGCCATATTCGGAGTTCCGATAACGGAATAGCTGATGCCCTCAGTCGCATGTTCGATGAAGAACAATGTGATTTTGTGGTTGATAATGAGGAAGGACCCCCTTCGGTGGCCAGCATTCTTGCCGAGGTTCCGCAGTTGTTTTGTAATTTACAGCATAAACAAGAGTTTGATCCTCAGTTAGGCCCCATCTGTAGCCAGCTGAAGGGTGGTGAAAGAATCATGGGTTATGTCTTAGATAAGGGCATCTTATGCCGGGAAATGGGGCATGATAAACATTTTCGGATATGCCTGCCCAGGGAATTAGTTCGCCCGGTATTTTACTACTTTCATAGTTCATTGGCAGGTGGTCACCTTGGTGTGTATAAAACCATTGACAGAATTAAGGAACATGTTACTTGGCCGAACCCTGTAGGGGACGTTCGCAGGTTGGTGGGGAGTGTCGTTCGTGCATGATGGCTAAGCCTGATTCTGGAGCCAGGAAGGGCCTGTTGTGTTCGGAACATGAGCAGGCGCCTATGGATAAGGTATTTATCGATCATGTGGGACCGTTACCTCACACCAGGGTGGGAAATCGGTATATTTTAGTGGTTGTTGACACCTTTTCGCGTTTTACTTGGCTCATTCCTGTTCGCACCACGACCGCTCTTAATACCATGTCATCTTACCCGGATTTTCTCCCTCTTTGGTCCTCCTAGATCGCTGGTTAGTGAAATTCCCCTGCCTTTCTTTCTAGGGAGTTTAAAAGGTATTGCTTTGGCAGTCGGATTAAGCATATTACCACCTCTATCTATTATCCCCAGCCATCATTCACGGAGCGAGGGAATAGGAATTTGAAGGCAGCACTTATAATTTATCATGCCAAATTTATCATGCCATAATTTATCATGCCACGTACTAAATGGGATCATTCTGTGCCCTGGTTGAATCTAGCCTTTAATTCAGCCCAGCATGAGGCATTGAAGGCAACTCCTGCTAGTCTCATGTTGGCCTATCCCTTAAATTCCCCACTTTCTAACTTGTGGGATATTAAGGACTTGTTGCCTGAGAAGGTGGATCCCCAGATTATTCAACAAAACTGGGCTAGAGCTCGTAGTAACATCAAGCAGGCTCATAGACATCTGAGGAGCCATTATAACTGAGGCAGGAAACCCTTTGTGGCCAAGGTGGGAGACCAGGTCTTCGTCTGTAATTTCAATCTGCGAGGTCAGTCACCAGGACTAGATGCTGGTAAATTTTCCCACCGTTTTCTTGGGCCATATGTTGTACGTAAGGTGCTTGGACCAGTTAGTCTTCTTGTACAGGAACCTCAGGGGAACAAGAACTTAAGAGTTCATGTGTCACAGGTTAAAGGTGCGCCTCGTTCTACTATCGATGGGTCCCAGTGTGGTCCTTAAAAGGGGAGATGTTTTAGTTTTGGTGGGGGAGGTTGAGCCGTGTCACAGCTCAGCATTTTTGATTTGCCTGCGAGGTTATTTCACTTGTTTTCACCACAGCGATAGGGGGCTTGATGGCTGAGCGCTCGTGTGTGAAGCAACAGTTTTGGGAGGACGGATCGGTCGGTATAGGGTGGCAGGACGGAAGCGGTGGGGACAACTGGTGCCTGCCGATTAAGGACTGCGACAAGTGTGGCTGTTTGCGAGCATGTGGGGAGGACAGAATGCTCACTTGCTTAGCGTGGTTCTCCATGACCAGCTGTTGTTTGTTACTCTAGTGTAACAGGAAACTGCATTGGTGTGGTTCTCGTCACCAGGCTAAGGCCAAAATTTTCATATACTTTTATTATATTTCATGATCATTACTTTATTGTGTCAACTGTGAATAATTCTTATTTGTTTCACAGTGTATAGCATGGTATCCACTATCATCGATCATTTTATGAAAGTTCTGTCCAAATTATTATTACATTAGACTTTGTTAAAATTGGTGAGTTTAAATTGCAAATTTCCTAATTCTACTAATATTGCTTGGGACAAACCCATCTATTTCTTGATATTGCCATATTTGTATATTAAGTTGTGTTTCTTTTTGAGACTGGCTGAATTGATTTTAGAACACGTGGGGGTGGGGTATTTAAATGAAAATTTGCTAGATAACACAACCGTCGTGAAATTGAAAACTTTACAGTGTTTACTCATGTCACCAATCATTAATGTTATTTCTGTCTTGTAGCTTACTTAACTGATATACAATAATTTAATATTTGTACATGTTGCATTATTGTACAATATAATATACCTTTTACTAACAGTACCTTTATGTAATGTTTCAGAGTGGGGCTGCATGCTCTTCTAGAGAATGTTTTAATTTTTTTTTTTTTTTTAATTGCTAAAATTTCCTTTTAAACTGTTAATTGCATTAACTTGGAACCAATTATTGATAAATAATAAATTTGTGTCAACAAGGCTTGGACCAAATAAATGTGCCTACACCTCCCCCAACCTGGCCCTGCTACCGTAAGTACATCACAATCTTGCTGCCACACTTTTGTAGCCAGAAGCGAGCGAAGGTACTACACATGTGCAACTCAACTGCACATGCGTATGAGCCCACTACTCACAACTGCTCAAATGAATCTAACGTAAACGTTTGTGATGTCACGCTCATCAGAGGCAATTTGTTGTTATGAAGCATTGCGTACTCTTCCTAAAGCCTTTGACACATTTTGCTGTTGGCAAACGCTTGTATGAGCACTGTGTTTTGTTTCTGTATATGGAACATTTCCTTTGCAACTTAAGTTTTATTTTCATTATTTTTCTCTCATTCATGTTTTATTGCTGAAGTATTTATGCGATTGCAGTCTTTCTCGGCGTATTCCACTGATGAATTCTTCTCGGTTAATCAGCTGAGTGGTGGCGTCGCCTTGTCGCAACGTTTCAATGAGTTTCGTACCCATCATCTTTTGGCGAAGTGTCAGGATGCTGTGTTCTGCAAATCTATATAGCTGCTTGGCCGTCATCCACTACTGTAGGCCGGCCAATCACATTCGTTCGCAAGGGGGTACTGTGTCAGTAGTGGTGGAGGGGGGGAGGGGAGGGGCGCGGCGCAGACAAACATCAAAACCCGGTGGCTATCCAATCTGTCTGCGGATGCCGCTGCCTTCATATCAGAGCGTTCCTGACATATTTTGTCAATTGTGGGATTCCACGCTGCACTGAGCTGAAAATTCTATGAACAAACAGATGGTGTTGCCATGGGTTCCCCCCTGGCCCCAGGTATAGACAACTTGTACGTGGAGCACTTTGAAGATGTGGCAGTGAACACCGCCTGCCATAAACCAAACGTTTTCTACAGATACGTAGACGACACTTTTGTAGTGTGGCCCCGTGGCAAGGAAAAACTATAGGAGTTCCTGCACTATCTCAATGGCATACATGACAGCATCAAATTCACCATGGAGGTAGAAGAGAGTGGCTGCCTTCCCTTCTTGGATATTTTGATCAAGAAAAATCTGGACGGTACGTTGGGACACTCGGTCTACAGGAAGAAGATGCACACAGACTTATATCTCAATGCTCGGAGCTGCCACCATCCAGTACAGCGTAACTCAGTACTGAACACCTTAGTACAAAGAGCCAGGTCGACCTGTGACAGCGAGAGTTTACAGCTTGAGTTAGCACATCTGCGGGAAACCTTCGTACGAATGGTTACACCGAGACACAAATAAGACACACCTTGCGTGCAGACAAGAGGTGGGAGGAGAAACCAGAAGAAGACGAAGCAAAATGTGTGGCGTTTCTGCCGTTTACTGGACTACCAGCAGCCAAGATCGCAAGATTATTAAAGCAGCAGGAAATAAAGCCCATCTTTCGTGCACCAAAAAAAGTCAAAGATTTACTTGGTTTAACCAAAGACCAACGGGGGCTGCGGACACCGGGCATTTACAGTATTGAGTGTGAATGTGGGATGGAATATATCGGGCAGACACAACGATGTATTTTCCAGCACTGTACTGAACATAAGGAACATACAACTAGGGCAGACAAACAAGTCTGCGTTAGCAGAACATAGCATTATCGAGGGACACACCTTCAAATTTGAAAAAACGAAGAAGCTGTGCAGCACCAACGGTTTCTGGGACTCAACCTTCAAAGAGGCAGTGGAGATACGTCTGCACAACAATTTAGTAAACAGGGATAGCAGTTTTCAGCTCAGTGCATCGTGGAATCCCACAAGTGACAAAACACGTCAGGAACACTCCGATCTGAAGGCAGCGGCGTCCGCAGACCGATTGAAAAGCCGCCGGGTCTCGAAGCCGGTCCGCGCCCCCTCCCTCCCCCCCACACTACCAACGCGGTACGCCCTTCTGGAGGAACGTGATTGGCCGGCCTACAGTAGCGGACGATGGCCAAGCAGCTATATAGATAGGCAGAACACAGCATCTCGACACTTCGCCAGAAGATGATGGGTACGAAACTCATTGAAACATTGCAACAAGACGACGCCACCACTCGGATGATGACCCGAGAAGAATGCTGCAGTATTATTCTGCCGCAGCGGGATACTGTATTATCCTTTGTTAGAATA